>NC_083681.1:74632500-75882500 GCF_033118175.1 Dama dama
CAGGAACTTCAGCTAGGGAAGATTTAGCCCTAATCTGATTCCCCAGTTGTTCAGATTTTAAAAGTGAACTTCCCTAACGGAATCACTTTAAAAGGAATAACGAGGACTTCCTGGCAGTTGAGTGGTTATGACTCTTGCTTCCAATGCAATGGATGCCAGTCTGAAACCTGGTCAGGGGACTAAGATCCCACATGCTGTGCAGCCAACAAAAAAAAACTGGGGTCTTCCCTGGTGACTCAGCGGTAAAGAATTCTCCTGCCAATGCAGGAGACATGGGATCAATCCCTGATCTGAGAGGATCCCACATGCTGTGGAGCAACTGAGCCTGTGAGCCACAACTACTGAACCTGTTCTCTACAGCCCAGGAGCCGCAACTACTGAAGCCCAAGCGCCCTAGGGCCCAAGCCACTGCAATGAGAAGCCTGCGCACTGCAACGAGAGGAGCCCCTGCTTGCCACAACTAAAGAAAGCCCACGCAGCAACGAAGACCCAGCACCGCCAAAAATAAATAAACAAAATTATATTAAAAAAGGGACTTCTTTGTGGTCCAATGGCTAAGACTCCACACCCTCAATGCAGGCGGGCCTGGGTCCAACTGCTGGTCAAGGCACTAGATCCCATGTGCTGCAACTAAGCATTTGCATGCTGCAACTCAAGATCCCAGACTGAAGATGCCCAGTGCAACTAAGGCCCGGCACAGCCAGATAAATAAAACTATTTTTATATAAATTTTAAAAATATATTTTTAAATAAATAAAAGAACTAATCAACGCAGTTCTGTGGCAAATAACTAAAACAGTGTTTCTCCCATGTCCCTATAAACATCATGTTGATTTACCCAGTGACAATAATTACAAATGGGCTATCAGAGCTCCAATTTCTTACAAAGCAAAGTCTACTGAAGAGCCCCTCAGGCAATGATCTACAGGAGCAACAGAGGTTTTCACAGAGAAAACTGAGAGTGAAAGCATTCATTTCAAATGAAGAGGAGGAAAGAGGGCCCTCTTTAGGACCCAGGAGTTCTGACTCCCATCTTTGCTACAGGCACCTCAGTAAGTCACTTCCCCTCACTGTATCTAAGTTTCCTTATCAATTAGAAAAAGAGAGAGAGAGACAGAGGCTGGGCTACATAAAGTCTACACTGTCTCCAGTTTTAAGATGCCATTTAAAATAATTTTCTCTTTTCCTTAATACCAGCCTTTCAGGGCCACAGGGACTCCTGCTGCAAGGAGCCACAGTACCCTCCTCTTCTCCTGCTAGCTCAAAGGTGATCAGACCCCAAAAGAAGCTTCTCTTGGTGGTGAAGCAAAGGGCCTGCCATCCAAGTTATAAATTGTAATCTGGAATCAAGACTACAGAAAGAGTCTCTTTCCACTGCCCACAGGTAAAAGGAGATAAACTGTGAGCTGGTTATCACTGTTAAGTAACACAGTGCTATACTGAAATACACATGCTTTTGCTTCACATTCTCACTTTCTGAAAATACTATAGATTGTATCAGCAGAGGCAAGGATCAAAACATGCCTCCTTAGACTATCTCCTACTACAAAGCTGAAGAAGAAACCCCCTCCCTTCAAGCAGACGTGCGCACACAGCAATTACACCTTCTCGTCCCTGCCAGCCCAGCAGCAGCAACAGCCCAACAGTGACACCTGCTGGGGAAACTCAAGGCCACTCGACAGCCAGAGAGCGTGGGACCTCCGGGAGGCAGGAGGAGCTGCCGCTTCACACGTAGCAGTCATTTACACCAAAATGCAAGCTCTCAGTGTGTGAGGAAGTGGTGGCCCTTCTTTAATGGGTGTGCACTTAGAATATTTATAATATACCTCACTTTTGAGTAGGCTGTCAACCTTCATGGTACACACCTCATCTCACTGAAGCTCATCTAAAAAGAAGCAACTCCATAAATAATGTATCCAACCACTGTATTAATACACTAATTTACAACGAGAACTATGCACCTGTATATTTTGAATTTAAAAAGCATATATAAAATTATTTACAGCAAAATGACAAGGGGTTTCATCTTCTGCATCATACATTTTCTAAATGCTTGAACTCTTTTTATTTAAACCACAAATACATACTACCTCTTGTCTACAAAAAATTCTGATAGATCCTTAATAATAGTTTCAGGGTTTTAAATGGCATACATTATTAAGGAGTGACTATTAATATTTTAGTCACATGTGGTTACCTATGTAGTTCCTCAGATCACACTTGTCACATTTCAAATGCTCAACAGCCATATGTGGCTGGTAGATACTATACTTGATGGCACAGATACAGAAAATTTTATTAGACAGCACTACTCTAGAAACACATTGGAGTATTTTCAAACAAAATTATACGATGTCTAGATGGAAAGGAAGGGTAGGAGGTACAGACAAAAGTGTTGAAAATTTCTGGAGTCAGGTGATAAGCATATTATGGGAGTTCCTTTATACTACTTTTCTCTCTATTTTTATATGTTTGAAGATTTCTGTAATCAAAAAATTAAAAGAAAGAAAACATAAAAATGGTTCACCTAAAAATGAGATTATCAGTTTAAAGAAATACACCATGGAGAGCAGCTTGGAAAAATCTTTTTTATGCACACCAGAGTTCAAATTTCCATTCAGCAACCTACTGTGTGACCTTTAACAAGAAACTTGACTTCGCTGAGCCTCTCTTTCCTCAACTTAAAGATGGGAAATTTAATAGCTGCTTTGCACAGAGTTACTCTAGAAATTAGAAATAATGCAAGGCTAGAACACAGGAGCAGGCTCTCAGTAATCGGTATCTCTAACTATTATCAAACAGTAGAGTCTGCTTTAAATGACTCCGGTATTTCTCAGCAGAGCAACACATGCAGAGTGTCCTGCTAGAACAGAATGAACAAAGGCTAAGCACAAGCCCCCTGGCGCCAGTGCACCAGGGGACTGGGAGACTCCCAGAGCAGTGACTGCAGATAGTCCTCTCTGGGTGCCTGGAGACACACTCCCTGGAGGCCCACTGCATGTCAGGCTCTATGCTCGCTACCATCCCATGTGCTCAGAAGCTCAGTCGTGCCTGACTCTGCCAACCCGTGGACTACAGCCCACCAGGCTCCTCCGTTCACGGGATTTTCTAGGCAAGAACACTGGAGCGGGTTGCCGTTTCCTTCTCCATCTTACCTCTTGACAAAAAGCAAGAACAGAGTCTCCTGCTCCTGACAGGGGTCATTATACAAAGCAAAATGTTACAAAGACGGCAATGTAGGAGATGTTAATCCAGAACTGGCCTCAACCATACGGGCATAGTATCAGCCTCAGTCATTTCATCTGTCTTTCCTATCGTGACCAAGGCTGTGTTCTCAGATAGTAACTGCCCTTAAGTAGCCGCTTTTATCTAGAATTCACCGCACTCTTCTCTTCCTCAGCATGTGCGATTCCCCTAAAATAAAAAGGTCTCTCCCTCTCCAGAGCCTACCCTTCTTTCAAGGCTTGATTTCGCAACGCCGTCTTTGATGACACTTCCCTTTCTCTGAAATTAGACTACGCTGAGTCTCAGCACCACACAATGAAGCATTTGGCTCGTTTACATCTTTTATATAATTACATGTAAATAAGCCTTGCCTCTACAGCAACACTCCATACTGCCAGTGGGCAAAGACCAGGCACTAAGCTTCTTTTGTATTCCTGACAGTGCCCAGCACAGTGCTGGGGGAGAAAAATGTAATTCAACAAGACTTATTAACTGGGCAACTCACTCACTGAAGCATCCTCCTAAAATAACAAGTACACGGTGTGCACAATCCGTATTCCCACCCTTGTTAGAAGCTTATGTCAGAGAAATTTCAGTTGCTTCAACAGAGGATGCAATGCAGAGAAATATGCTGCTTGAATCCAACAGGCATATTCTGGGAGTCGGTGATTACGCTAGATCTGACCTTTACGGAATTACAGAAAGAAGTCCCTAATAAATCAAGATAGATGCACACGCAGCCATACACGGAACATGCGGTGGGCGATCAACCACACCCACACTGTGTCTTCCGTGAAAGAGCTGCCTGGGATGCCGAGCCAAGTATGAAGAGGCCTTCCTTCTATGAATCTCTTCTTCCCCACCTGCAGGTGATGTCCCTCTGGAAAGAGCTACTCAAAAAAACTCTTAAGTAACTTCAGTTCAGTTCAGTTCAGTCGCTCAGTCGTGTCCGACTCTTTGCGACCCCATGAATTGCAGCACGCCAGGCATCCCTGTCCTTACCGTCCAAAAAAAATATATATACATATACATATCTACAGGAAAAAAAATCGTCCTCGACATATATATATATACTATTTTCTTTTCCTTTTGTCAAGTTGCAGTGTTCCAAAAGATGAGGTTTAAGAATTTGTCCCAAGCAATACAAAGACCCAGTATACTCATCTGTCCCCAGCAGGGTTCTCTATTACTATTAGAAATTTTTTTTCCCCTAGCCTCTCCGGGATGTTTTGTTGTTTAACGATAACCAGTCCCACACAGACAATCCTTTAAGGAGGCCAAAAAGCAGAGCGGAGGAAGTTCGTGGTTCTACCTCCTCACGCCTCTCGAACCTCACCCACAACTCTCCTTTAAGGCTAAACGACACGTGAGCCAAGCCAGAGTCACGTGAGCGAGCAGAGTCACTGGACTCAGGCTGCCAGGCCTTATCCTCTTTCCGCCACCACAGCAAGATTTTCCACGAAGATGCAATGGAAGCTAGGGAGATCAGAACCAGATGCATGGGTCCCAGATACTCCAGATCCAGCCACCAAGACCCACAGGGCTGAAGGAAGAGGCATCAGGAGAAAAGGAAGGGACGCGGGAGGAGACAGGGAAGCACCTGCTTACCTCCTGAGAGAATCCTCCTCGGAGCTCTCCTCCGGCAGATCCTGATGTAAGGCCTCCTGTGACACAGTTCCAGATCGGCTGGCCTGGGTGTAAATGCGTTCCCAGTGGCCCGTCTCCTGGTTGAAGGCCACCCCCACAGTCCTCTCCTCCTGCGGGCTAGCAGCGCTGCCCAACTCCAGCCTGCTGGAGCTGGCCGTCTGGCCCTCAGTCCGCTCGAGCGGGGGCAGCTGGCTGCCGCTCGCGGCCATGCCCTCAAAGGGACCGGGGACCTGCCAGGAGGAGCTGGCCTCGCCAGAGGAGTAGTTCGGTGCGCTTCTTTCCCAGCGCAGGGTGTCGTTGTTGAAGGTCAGCAGATTGTGGCACGCGCGGCAGCGGTTCAGGTGGCCCCGGGACAGGTTGGAGTTGTTCTCGCTGCTGTGCGGGGTGGGCTGGTGGGATGGCCCTGGCCGCTCGGATTCAAGGTTATTGTTGAGCATTTCCTGGGCCTGTTGGGCCTGGGGGGCTTCCCCGCTGAGGCTCTGGTCCAGCTCCTGAAGCCGGTCGTACTCCAGAAAGAAGCGTCTCAGGTCACACTGAAGCTCGTGGCGGATGCTGCCCGGGTTGTTTTGGCTGGAGCCGTTCCCTCCATCTGACTCAGCTGCCAACCCCGAGGCTGGAAAACCCCTCCCTTCTGTGGCTGAAGTATACACAGAGGCTTGCGAGCCACCTTCCTGCTGTCGCAGCACAGAGAGCAGACTCACCGACGAGGCGCTGGTCCTGGGCGGGGGCATGGACTCCGCCTCGGAGCGAGAGTTCAGACTGAGCACTGTCCGGGTCCACTCGGATCCCGTCAGCCCGGGGGCTATGTCCCGGTGGTACCTGGAAGGGTGGCCAGACAGAGGGCCTCCCAGGGAGCGCCGGGGGGGACCCAGGCTGAGGTTGCGGAGCGTGTTGCCGGCGGTGCTGCTCTGGACTGTACTGAAGGCAGACGGCCGGCTCAGGAGGCCCGGGTCGTGCGGTGCTGACGAGGCCTGCTCCGGGGGATGGAAGGGCTCGGTCTGCACAAAAGAAAAGGAAGGGGTAGTAGCCCTGGCAGAAGCAGGGGGAACACTGTCCTGGTGTGGCAAGAGGGAAGGAACTCGAGTGCCCGAGCAGCGGCTGCAAAGGCACAGGATCCCAAGGTGCTGGCAGCACTCGGCTGTGGGGTAACTGACCCGCTGTCGGAGCCGGATGTAAGCGGAAGTCCTGGGGCGCTCCGTGGAGGGCGGAGGGGGAGGCGGTGGGGGTGAGGGGGTGGCAGGCTCTTGCACTGTGCTTTGCTCTCCCACCTGGATGCCAGAGGAGCGGGAGGACAGCATGTGCAGGAAATTGTGGAGGAGAGGCGTCCGGCGCACTGGCTGCGATTGCAGGAGGGCCCGCTGACGGTAGTGCGACAGTTCTGCTCCGTCTATGGGGATCTCTGGGTCGTCATCACCCTGCAACGTGGACCAAGGCGGGACGGGGGCAGAGCCAGGCAGTTAGGTAGAACTTCCAGGTAAATCCAGAGAAATTACTGATAATCATCCAAGGACAACACTCATTCTAGAGAGGCAACAACGCCACCCTTGAAGCACTGAGAACTAACTGGGTCCAGATTCGGAATCATCATACGGTATTAAATCATTCACTTGCAACTAGCAACATTTCTCAACGAGTTCAGCTGGCACCCAATTCTCTTACAATAGGCATTTCCACGACACGGAGGCTGTGAGGGGAAGCAAGACGTCAGCCAGCCAAAGGCACCTGAATGACAAGTTATCCGACGCAGTCTGGTTACTTCTACCAGGACGATCACTCAGGGGTTTCAGGATGGACTCCCCCGTCAAGACCTACGGCTCTAACTTTGAATATGGTCTGCGGCTAGTTTTAAATCTTGACTGGAAAGAAACACTTGGACATTGAAAATTAAAGTCCAGTACCATCAGAATCCGAGCACTACTTGAGCAAACAACCCACAGTTTAGATGGAGCTGGACCTGCTGACTAACTTACCTGCTGATTAGAGGGATTAACAATTGCTGTGAGTAAGTAGTGTCCAAGGGGATCAAATCTCACCAGACTGAAAACACAGAAGAAACGGACAGAGACACGGAGAGAGAAATTCTGTTAACTGAGGAAAGGAAATCCGTGAGAAAATTTCTAGTGATCGTTATTGACAACTGTGGGATTTACCCAGGCATCCACCTAATTGCTAGAGACTTTCAAAACTTTCAAACCGATTAAAATAATAAAGCTCACTCCTTCTTGTTGCGTCCTCACATCTGCCAGAGTAAGGGAATACATTTCACAAAAATAATTTCAAGAACACCCCTGGGCTTGCGTCCCAGGAAGCAGCCGCTCATGGCCAAGAGCCCGTCATGATGGTAAAGCAGAGGACGCTTCCACACTCTGCCGCAGGTTCGCGCCTCCCCTCGCCCAGCTGCTACCCTGGCGAGAAGCGTGAGGGCTGGGGACAAGGTGGGGACAAGGAACAGTCCCAGTGTCGAGCGACCCACCTGAGGCTAGAAAATCAGTGAAGATCCAATGGCAATACCAAGAGGACCAAAGGGAAACAGTGCATCGACTTCGATTCAGGCAGTATGTGCACTGACTCTGAAGGCTACATGTGTAAATATTAGCAGACTTGATACCTATCTACATCTCCACTTTCCACTTTGAATAACAGAATGAGCAATTTACCCACCAAGCTACCCACCACCTGAACACCTTTTAAGGTTCAAATAAAACAAGTCTTTATCCCAAACCAGATAGCTTTGAACCTATAAAAGATTCTAAAGGCCTTCATCTACAAGGACGTGAAGATGAGGCCAATAAGGAATGGCTGAAATGAACAACACACACCACTTCCTGGCTGACTGGCCAACGGCTTAGAAAGCATGAAGAGCCCCAGGGTAACACCCTGCCCTGAGCTGGGACAATACAGAGAGAACTGTCTGTCTCTTGGGGTGAGAGCACCGTTAAACGTTCTCCGCATGTTAATCCTACGCCAGACACTGCTGGTGCCCAGAGTGCTCACCGGACCCGTTCCATCTCGCTAGCTGTCTTCACCACGGCAAACGGCTCTCGGCGACTCCAGTCCCAGAAGTGGATCTCGTTGGCAGTGGCAATGAGCAGGAGCTGAGCCGTGGGGTGGAAAGCCAGGGAGGCAATGGCGTTGTTGCTGTCAGTGAACCAGCTTTCACTGCCACCCTGCGAACGCACAGGCCCAGGCATGCTCAAGTTACAAGCTGCCCGCGAACTAAGTCAGCTTCAACAAGAGGGTCCAGGTGGGGTAAAAAACATTACTAATTCAGTTCTCTCATCTACAACCTATAAGCAATGAGCACCTGCTTCTACAGTCTGTGAAAACTCAAGCTCTGGTGCGTCACATGGTACACAACAACCCACTAGCCAGTCCCCAGGACAAGGCGCACACTGCTTGACGATCGTGATCAGAACAACAGTACAATCCTTGATCTCAGAAAAGAGAAATCCATCCTGAAGATGTCTCAGCAGGTCCTGTTACCTTGCACAATGGGCAGATAGTTAAACAGGGTGCACTTGAAATGGAGCACTGTGGGCTAGACTCCCTCTCAGTAAGTAAGCAATAACTACAAAGTACTCAGGTATGGTCCTGGAACACGGCTAGTCTCTCCTTCAGGGTCAAGAATGCAAGGGTAAATAAGTCTCTGCACTTAGAGTACCAAAGAAAAGGAAACACTTACGTGCAAATCCCAGATCCGAACTTCCCCATCTAAGCAGCCAGAAGCGATGAGGCCTGAGATGGTGGGATGAAAAGTGACACACCATGGCGTGCGGCGGTGTCCAATCAGAGAGTGAACACACTTGCCCGTCTTCACTTCCGTGATGTAGATATTATGGTTTACGTGAGTGGAAGCCAAGAGAGTCCTAGGGAACCAAAGAGGAGGAAGTCAATGTACAGCACGTGGGAGGGTTAACAAACTATCAGCTTTGGACAACAGAGAAAATTGAAACTCATTCCCCATCCCAACAGGGAAGAAACTACACCTTGGGCTTTACTAACAACAGAAACATTCTCATCTTTTAAAGCTCCTGGCTTCTCCATTCTGCCCCCAAATGACACATAACCCCTTCAGAGAATACTTTTTCCAGCAGGGAAAATTATTATGCTATTAGTGGCCTATATCACACAGGCAAAGGACTGAGAAACTTTCCAAGTTTTGATCCTCGATGTTCACAGGTTCCTTTGCTTATTCCCATTATTTTAATCGTTAGCATTGGTCATCTATTTCCCCTCTTTCTGATAACACTGGCAAAGTTCTGTTCATTCAGTGCCTCAAAGAGTCTTTAGGGAGTTCACTTGGATGAAGCTCGGCAAAATACACAGAAACCAACACGACCAAAATACACAGAAACCAAGTCTCAGGTAGAGTTTAGGTAAGAACTACGTACCTGTCTGGGCTAAAAGCCAATAAAAAGGTAGAGCGTGGACTATCCGGCAGTTCTACTCTCTGAGAAATAAACAAACAAAAGTTAAAATACATTACTTATAAACTATGGTTCACTCTATCTCAAATGCACTATTCTACATAGATTAGTATTTACAGTATAAGCTGAAAAACTGGAGACAACAATCAAGCTACAAATTGAGAGAGATAAATCTAAATTGATGCTTTTGAACTGTGGTGTTGGAGAAGACTCTTGAGACTCCCTTGGACTGCAAGGAGACCCAACCAGTCCATCCTAAAGGAGATCAGTCCTGGGTGTTCAATGGAAGGACTGATGTTGAAGCTGAAACTCCAATCCTTTGGCCACCTGATGCAAAGAGAGCTGACTCATTGGAAAAGACCCTGATGCTGGGAAAGATTGAGGGCAGGAGAAGAAGGGGACGACAGAGGATGAGATGGTTGGATGGCGTCACCAACTCGATGGACATGGGTTTGGGTGGACTCTGGGAGTTGGTGATGGACAGGGAGGCCTGGCGTGCTGCAGTTCATGGGGTCGCAAAGAGTCAGACACGACTGAGCAACTGAACTGAACTGAAATCTAAATTACCTTCAGGAAATCTAGCTCCAAAGAAAAAAGATATTTCTAGCCCATTAATGTTTCCATATTTGTAAAAACAAAAACACAACACCCCAAAACAACAAAGAAGCCTAAGTTAGATATATCAATTCTGCTACACAAAACAAACTGTGTGCCAACTCTATGTCACTAACTTATTCTAAGGCCTCATTC
Source organism: Dama dama (assembly GCF_033118175.1). NCBI lineage: Eukaryota > Metazoa > Chordata > Mammalia > Artiodactyla > Cervidae > Dama > Dama dama. The sequence continues at coordinate 74,642,550 of NC_083681.1, forward strand.
TGCTGTCATCCCTACAAATTCTGTGTGAAAAACAACCAGGTTTCTTACCTTGCCCTCCCATTTCATACACCGGGTTTTATCTTCAACCAGCTCCTGCAGAAGTCGCTGAGCCCCAAAGGTCCGAGTGCCCCGTTCTCGCCCCCAGAGGATCCGGACAGCATTCTTCTCTGGAACGACCTTCATGGCGCCCAGCAGGCACAGTCACACCAGGCACGGGAGGGGGAGCGAGCCACAGCTCCACACACCGAAGCGGCTAAGCTGAGGCCATGCAGATCCTCAGAAGGTGTCCTCATGGAAATCTAAGGTAAGACATTTAATGTCAAAGAGCATCTATTCTGTGATCAGAGCAAGTTCCCGCCTCACATACAACTCTAGTTGAGAGATGAAAGTACTATTCTCTTCATATGTAATGACACCTTCTCAGAAAAGCCGTTTCTTCCGTAACTTTTCATCCAAGAATATTTCACCCTTAAATTCCTCTTCTATCCTCCATAGCTCAGCCTTATATCTAAAGAACAGAACGGGACTTCTCTGGTGGCCCAGTGGCTAAGATTCCAGACTTTCAGCACAAGGGACTCGGGTCTGATCCCTGGTTGGCGAACTAGATCCCATATGCCACAACTAAGACCCAGTGTAGCCAAATAAATAAACAGAATTTTAAAAAACAGATCATTGTCAAAAGGAGTTATTCTTTTTATCAGGCAACTAAGAACTTTTACTACTAACCAAAAGGTCTAAAACCCTGTCAAAAACAAGACAAATCACAACACAATATTTGCACTCCCTCCTCTGTGCCATGTGTCTTGCCTAACTGCTAGACCCCTCCTGATCACTTGGGCAGCCTCCAAAGCAAAAGATGGGTTACTGATTTAAAAGGTATTACTTGAGGTATGGTTCTTATGTACTGGCTTCAGTTCTGTCTCCTGCCTAAAAGCAAGAGCACAGAGCTACTTTGAGGTACCTTTCATTCTCTTTTTCTCATCTCCACTCAAGTTCCAGAATACAGGATAGAGGAGGAAAGAGAAGAAAAAAATTCCATTTCCTTTTTAATCATCCACTGCAAGCCTTAACGGTATAAAACTGTCACAAAATAAACACAAATTCCACTAAAATGTCAACTAGCAGCAACACACACACACATATGAAAATTAAAGAAATTTGAAAATACATATATAATTGTTACTCATTGAGGCACTGTTTCTTCAACTCTGCTACGAAAAAATTCAAATAAAAAAGTTGAGAACACAGTAGAATAAATACATACTGTTCACTACTTAGACTCACGAACGGTTAATATATAGTCAAATTTGCCTCATTTGTCTCCATGGATAGAGATATAGAAGGGTCACTTTTAATTTTCCTGTGAACCATCTGAGCAGGCATGGAGACAGTCTAACCCTATACACCTCACTGTGCATTTCTTAAGAATGAGGACATTTAGCTTCATAGCTGCAACACTATTACCACACCCATTATCATTTGTGCCTTTAATATACCAGATACTCCAAAAAGTGTCTTTAATAGTGGTTTAAAAAAAAAATATCCAGAACCCAATCAAGGCTCAAGAAATGAATTTGGATGATGTCTCTTTAGCCTCTTTTATTCTAGAATGCCCTCCAAGTTTTATTCTGGTTGATTCTGTTCATGGTTTGTTTGTTTACAACACAAGCTTTCTAAAAAGACCAGAACAGTTGACTTGATGACTTGTAGTTGATTGTTACATCTCAGTTATGTCTGATTATTTCCTCACAGTGCCATTCAGCTTGCCTCTCTATCCCTAACACCTCCTGTAAACACTGACTAGATCGAGGTTGAGAGGTTTGGGAAAGAATGCTTCATAGGTGATGCTACCTATGTACCTCACAATGCAGTTCTCAGACTGCCCCACTCAGGGAGATCTGGTAAACTATGTGATCATATGGCAAAACAGGATCACTTGGTCGAGTCTGTAGCAGCCAGAGCTCTTCATAGAAGGCATATTTCCTCCTCTACAGTAAGCAACCTGTGGCTAACGTTTGGCACCCTGTGAATATGCCGTTCCTCTTCAACCTTTTGCTTAATAGTTTAGCAATTACTGATGACCCCTTCACAAATCATTTCATTTGGGGGCTGGAATATGTTGATTTTTCCAATTCCATCATTATTTCTACATTACTGGCATTCTTTTGGAAAGAATTTTCCCTTAATAACTGAAGTAGAGTAAATGTTTAATTTTTTCCCTTTAATTACTACTTAATATCTGCAATAGTAAAAATTGGGGACAACCCAAGTGCCCATCTAAAGGGGACAAGATGACTAACCTATAGTAAGGAAGATTCTCTGAGTACTGATAACAAAAGATCTCCAAGATACATTGTTCAGAGGGGGAAAAAGCAAGCAGCAGAACAATATATATAGCAAGGCTACCTTTTGAAAAAGAGGAGAAACTAATGATCATTTATTAGAGACTGAAGGGACAAGATGATCAGAGACAAAGATGGAAGCTGGACTTCTCAGTGCTTCCATCTTATGTCATTTTCATTTTTTAAATTACCTATTCAAAATTTATTCTTAAAATGTTAAACGATAAAGGCAAAACACAAAATTTATATATATACAGTGTGATCTCAATTTTGTTTTTTTAAAAAACTTTAAAAATAATGATACAAAAAAATTATAAAAAAGCATTAAACCATGGTTCTCTTTGGGTGGTAGGATTATAGGTGACTTCATCATCAGAAAAGGCACTGTTCATTTTTTAAATTTAAAAAGCAATAATTGCTTATTGTAAAAAGTCAAACAATAATAAACTCCTTACATCTCATGAAAGGTTGCAATCTAAAAAGTACCCAGTAAGACGCATCCAAATACAGAAGGGAAAATACTTACTGCCTGTGCTGAAATGAGATTTCTCTTTGGAATATCAAAACAGAAAAAGTCGGAAGGAATCTACAGAAAGACCTAACTCTGAGTTCCTAGTTGCATACGGCAGAAGGTTCGTCAGGAGTGAGTAAGGAACAAACTCCAGCCTATATCCTCGTCGTACAGTTCTCGTCCGCCAGCAGCACACAAATGTACGGATGTACACACGCACTGTGGCGACACAGCGCGGGCCAGCCTCCCGCATAAACTGACTGAAAGGAAATTATCTCCTTGGTGACTGCGACAACTCATGGTTCAAAACCAAAAGTCTGGAAATGAAACTGCCACAAAGCTGAATAATTACTAACCAGGAGGATGGCAGAATATAGTTCCCATCCATTTACTCAAACTGTAATTTTCCTTAGAGCCAATCGTTCTTTTACCTAATTTGGAGGTCTTCAGCAGAAATGAGTTCTGAGGGTTCCTAACACTGTTGTGCTGTGCTGAGTCGCTCAGTGGTGTCCGACTCTTTGCGACCCCATGGACCATAGCCCGCCAGGCTCCTCTGTCCATGGGGATTCTCCAGGCAAGAATACTGGAGTGGGTTGCCATGCCCTCCTCCAGGGGATCTTCCCCACCCAGGGATCGAACCCAGGTCTCCCGCACTGCAGGCAGATTCTTTACCATCTGAGCCACCAGGGAAACCCCGTGTTGTCCTATGGTACAACACTAAAAGTACTTTGAGAGAAACGTATTTAAACCATTGATAATCTTACAACATGTGGTGAAAACAGCAACAATCCAATTCCTAAAAAAGAAAAAAAAAACAAAAACCTGACCTTCTGACCTCATGTAACTCAAGAGGAAGAAGAAAATATAGGTCATAGACATCGGGTGATTCAGAAAACTGTGATGCAATCTTAAGTTCGTACATGAACCAGAAGGACAAGGAAGAGCTGCTACAAATACCAGTTATCAAGAAAGCTCAAAAACTAAAGCTCAGGATTACCGCAGAGCTTGTCTACCACTTCCCAGAGACCTAAACACACCAACGGTTCAAAGAAGAGAAGTCTAAAAAAAAAAAAAAAAAAAACAAAGAAGAGAAGTCTGGGGGAGGGCACGAAGTCAAAGGGACTAAAACACCTTCACAGTCTCTCTTTTGTCGGAAGAAAAATATTTGCTCTGTTTCTTTAAAAGGATAAGGGGCCTTCTCCTGATACACTCCTAACAGCCACCTGAGAAGAGACTTGACTTTGTTCTCTATAAAGAACAGGAGCTGAATCAAACTGCAGCTGGGCGGGCCTGTGGCTGAGGAAGTCCCAGTCAAGTGTGTTTTTCATTCCTCTCTTTAAAAAGGAGAAAGGAACAAGGTTCCCAACCTGTCCCTTAAACCGGATTGGGACAAAAGGTGCCAAGAACAGTCTTTGTGACACCATTTACACAGTCCCCCAAGTCAATTCTCAACCACCGAAAGCCTTGTGCACGTACAACCAGAAGGACACGATTAGGATATGTATGCAACACAAATGCCAAGATCTGCGCCCCCGCCCCCACCCCCAATCACTTCCCCCATAACATGACCGATCGCTCTACAAAGATGGGAAGAAAACCTTGAAAGGTCTTCTCTGCTTAATTCTAGGACATAAATTATACTTAACAACCACTAATAAAAATCACCTAGAGGGGACTTCTCTGGTGGTCCAGCGGTCACGATTCTGTGCTTCCAATGCTGGGGGCGTGAGTTCGATCCCTGAATGGGGAACTAAGATCCCACATGCCACATGGCACAGCCCAAAAAAAAAAGTCACTAAGATTATGCACAACCCAGTGGAAACTAAAGTTAGACTTACAGGTTCCCCTTGCAATTAAAAAAGAATTTTTATTTATGTGTGGCTGTGCCGGGTCGCCAGTGCCGCATGGGCTTTTCCAGTTTCGGCAATCGGGGACTACTCTCCAGGAGCAACACACAGCCTCCCCGCTGCGGCGGTTTCTCCTGCTGCAGAACACGGGCTCTAGGGTGCTCAGGCTTCAGGGGTGGCGGCTCCCGGGCTCTAGAGCACAGGCTCAACAGCTGTGGCGCACGGGCTCAGCAGCTCTGCAGCCTGGGGGATCTTCCTGCACTGGTGGATTCTTCACCATGAGGCCACCAGGGAAGCCCCTTCCCCTTGCAATTTGATCACCTTATTATGCTAGCAATTTCACTCCCTCTTCTAGCATATGACTTTGGACAAATTGTCTAAGCTCTTTGAGACTTGGCTGCCTCCTCTGTAAACAGGAATCATGCTACTGGCCTAATCCAGTTGTTGTGAGGCTCTAAGAAAAGCACGGTAGAGCATTGAGACCATTGCCGTTATTGTCGTTATTATTACTGAATCCTCTTTGGGGTTCACCATGGTTTCCCTCACCAAACAGTGTGCCCAACTATCAATAAAAACCCGAGACCTGTGATGCCATGATTCCCAAGAGAAGCAGATTGCTAAGAAACATTTCAAAGGCTGTTACCAGACAACAAATTAAAGGAAAAGTATTCATCTGTGTGGCAAAACGTAATTAAATGAGATTTGGGCTACTTATACATAAAAAATGAATTAAAAAAAAAAAAAAAGATTCAGCAACTTTGAGCTGTATCTGTAAAACCTGGCCAATAATTCATACCCCAAATCCTCCTTACCAATAGCATTCCAAGGGTATGAATCAGAAAGTTACTAGGCCTGGAAGCGACTGTGAGAATGCAGGCCAATGACCTCATTTATTTGAGTAACTGCATCTCTCCCCACTTCACTGTGCCCATGTAGGCAAAGTCTAAGAGTCAAATCAGCCATGTAATGCCAATGTATCTCCAAAAAAAAAAAAAATCCGGATTCAACCCAAGGTTAACTGTTTAAAAGGAAAAAAAAAAATCCTTTACTCAATCTAGGATCACTTGCATAAGTAAAGTTCTCCCAACAACTGGAAAATTAACTACAAAATGTCAGACCTTTAATAGAGGCCTACAAGTGTCCAAGTACTCTTTAGAAACTCCATGTGGGTGAAAATAGACAGGGTTTTTCTAAAGGGTTTTCTAAAAACTTCAAAAACTAGCAGTTTTGTTTGTATTAATAGGACTTTCTAAAGGGCTTTTCAGGACACTTAGGACACCATATATGATCCAAGTCCAAAATGTAGGCACCATAGCAGCAACCATCTCTGCCTCTACACAGCTCCTGCCTGACTCTTGGAGTAGACTCAACTTGGGAGTGGGGCAGGGAATTTGGCGCAGAGCATCACAAATCTAGAACTGTAAAACAGGTGACAAATTCTGAAGGCAGACAGATCTGGAGACACAAACGTTTCAACTATTACTTGAATTGTGTGCAGGCTGCTAAAGGAGATCCGAGGATATGCCAAACTGCTAACTGTGGCTTAAGTCTAGAAAGAGAAACTTTAACGTTTAATCCTTTTATCCATAATTTCTAAATAAGAGACAGCGTCGTAGACTGATATATGGGTCCTGACAGACAGCTGACTGAATCCAGCTCTGTCATTTTCTCAGTGAAAGTGTCCGACACAGTCGTGTCAGACTCTGTGACCCCACGGACTGCGTGGAGCTCGTCAGGCTCCTCTGTCCATAGGATTCTCCAGACAAGAATACTGGAGTGGGCAGCCATTCCCTTCTCCAGGGAATCTTCCCGACCCGGAGGCTGAACCTGGGTCTCCTGCACTGCAGGCAGATTCTACACCGTCGGAGCCACCAGAGAATCCCATTTTCTCTGTACGGGACAGTTTCTTGGAATAGTTACTTAACTTCCTGGTACTCCAGTTTCATCATCTGTAAAAGGCAGTGTGTATATGATAGGATTATCACTAGGATTAACAGACTTACCAAATGAAAAGTGCTTGCTATTATATAATTCCAGTGCTTGTACCAAATAATACCTTCTTTCTATAAAGAAGAATTGCAGAATGGCAATAAGAAAAATATATTTAAGGCCACAAAGTCCTATAAACAATCAGCCAGGGACTTCCCTGGCGGTCCACTGGTTAAGACTCTATGTTCCCAATGCAAGGGACGCTGGTTTGATCCCTGGTTCAACCCCTGGTCAGGGAAGATCCTCAATGCTGCATGGCGCAGCCAAAAATAAATGAATAAATACGTATGCAATTCTAAAAAAAAATAAAAATCAGCCAAATTAAAGAAAATTATTCTAAGCAAATTGAGACTGTCCACTGCAAAGGTCTCCAACCTATTTTGTATTAAAGATATCTCACTACTGTCACCTTTAAAAAAATAAGAAGAAAATCTCAAGATAGTGGTTACAATAATAACAACACTTTCATCATCTTATTCATTCCCACTGTCCTCAGCATTTTACATAAAAAGTAACTCACTTATAATCCTCAGATACACGAGGCCCTAAAAGAACAAGTCTCACTGTCAGCAGTGGGTTCAGAATCCAAACCCAGGCAGTCTGGCTCCAGCCTACATGCTTCATTATTACAGAACACTCCTTACTACCTGACACAAAACCTCCTATGAGGTCTCTCCTACTTCATGGGCTAGTCTCACATATAGCAGGCGCTCCATCAATGTTTCACTGTCTTACCATATCAACTGGAAATCAGCCTACTTTGTATTTTCAATGTTCATTTCCCTAAAGGTCAAAAAATTGAAGAATCATGCTGAGGGGAATTCCCCAGTGGTCTAGTGGTTAGACTATACCTCACTGTGACTCCCAAGGGCACAGGTTCAAAACCCAGTTGGGGAACTAAGATCTCACAAGCTACAGGGTATAGCCAAAAAAAAAAAAGAAAAAAAAAAAAATGATGTTGAAGAAAAATGAAAAAAAAAATTTCTCACTCCTTCCTTTATAGCAATTTATTTACATAGTTTAGGGGAGAAAGGGGGACTTTAAAACCTTCAACCAGAAATTCTGAATTTGATAAAGTACCAAATAAAACTACATCATGAAATTCAGTTACTATGTATTTATCCTACAAACGTACCAACTCCATCCAAGTAAGAAAAGTTACCTAGCAGGAAATAGAGATCGATGCCACAGTAAACTTACTTTTTGCATGGCAACCAGAATAGAACATAAATCTCAAAAAAAACATAGTCAACAAAGAATGTGATTGAGCAAACTCTGTCATGTCTGTGCATACCCCTTCATCCAACATGAAATATGACATCAACAGACCTGGCAAAAGGACACAGGGAGTCTGCACGCAGAGCTCCGTACCAGCCCTTTCTCACCCACAGAGCAGAGACATATGCTAGTGACCTCCCTGCACTGCCAGTCAGGATTCTCCACAGCTTAGTCTACCTGCCTGTGACAGACCCTCTCCAAGGACAGTCTACATCAGTCTCTTCTACCCTACTCCCATGCTGCCCTACCCATCAAGAAATAAGAACATATCCCTGAACCTGGGCTGACCACATAACTTACTTTGACCACAAAATGTGGCAGAAGTGATGACATGCCAACTCCAGGCCTGGCAACATCCACTTTTACCCTTGGAAACCAATCACCAGGCTGCAAGGAAATTCAAGACATCACACTGGAGAGAGAGGCCATATAGAGACACCCTGGATGATAAGACACTACTCAGAGAGAGGCCACACTGAAGACTATCAAGGTCCCAGACTAATGAGCTGAAACTCTGCTGTCCTGTCTAACCCAGCCCAGACACCAGCTGGAAACACCAAAGGAGTGACCCCCACAGATGTGACACAGAGCAGAAGAGCCGGCCAGAAGGGCCCTGCCCAAGCCCCTAACCCACAGGGCGGTGAGAAGCAACAAATCACCATCGTCCTAAGCCACAAATGTGGAGGTGGTGTGAGACTATGATTTATAATAAGAAATACACATTTGGTCTTTGTCCCCACCTTTGGCACAGATTTCCTAAAACCTTTGAAATTTCCTGAGTGAGAGACATCTTCTGTCCTTTATAAGGAGCTTCTTTTAAACTTATAGGTTGACTTAGGGGTAGTACCCTTAGAAAAAGCCTCAGGATGGGGCTGGTCACCAGAAAAACCAAGTGATTAGGGGGAAAAGAAAGGGGATAGGAGCTGGATGGGCCAGGAGATTAAGCACTCTAAAAACTATTGAACAAGATTTGATTACCTTACAGATTGGTGAACATATTTACATGCCAGGAGGGTGATACACCCCAGTTCTATGAGGACAGAGGCTCCTACGTTTCAGACCCTTCCAGATCTGGCTCTTTGTACCTCTTCATCTGGCTGTTCATCTGAATCCTTTACAATAAACTGCTAAGTGTAAGCTTGAGTTCTGTGAATCACTCCATCAAATTAGTCCAACTCAAGGAGAGGGTTACCTCCCACCTATAAACCATCAACCAGAAGCACAGGTGACAACCTGGACCTGCAATCAGCATCTAAAGGTCAGGTGGTACAGTTCTGTGGGACTGAGCCCTTAAACTTGTGGGATCAGATGCTATCTCCAGGTAGAATGTGTCAGGACTCATTAAATCTGTAGAACACCCAGTCAGTGGCTGCTGAGATTTGGAGAAATGCTTGCCAGTTTTGGAAAAAACACCCACTGAAGTGGTTTTTCCATAGCAACAGGTAACTAAAACACTACCTACCTAATATCCAGGGCACCTAATTCCTTGTTAGGGCTCTTTCTTCATCACTAGACTACAAACTCTAGGACATGTCTAGCCCGGTCCAGTACTCAGCACAGCGCCTAGTGCAGAAGAGAATGAATATGTGTGCATATTTATATCCAGCTATGAGGGAAGCCCAAAGCAAACTCTAAACTCTCATAAACAGCAACACCTAGGTGGAAAAAAATGGTCACTTACAGGTGGTGCTGATGGTTCAAGGTCATCAATTCAATTTCCACAAGTCAAATATCTCTAAAATGAGAAAACTTTGTACCATTAACTAATCTCAGCCAGTCATTTTATCATGCACATGTCATGAATCAGGAGATGGCCAGGCAACAGAGTATGCACAGGTCAAATCTATCCCCACTACTCCTAACAGGGGGGAATGAGGGTGGGACTTAAACCTAAAAACTATATACCCCAGAGAGGACAGGAGTCTTCTACAATTTTTAGTCATGTAACAATGTTTCTTTACACTCATATTTGCAACATGGCACATTCATAACAAAATACAGAAGCAGTGGATTTTCTGAGAGCAGGGTTGGGAATATGGGCTATTGTATATTCCTAGCTTAAGAGTGCTGGATATAAAAGTGATGTGATTTAATGGATAAAGATAAGACTAAGAGGTAAGAAGCTTCAATGACTGATTTCTACCACTGAGGTGTTACATAATCTTGGACAAATCACACTCTACATATAAAATGTAATAACACCCTGAAAGTTATAACACCCTCTCTTCCCACCTTAAGGAATAATATCTTTGGAATATCTCAGGAGTTACAAAAAGCTCAAGGCAAGATTACAACTTTTCAAAGTAAAAGTCAAGTTAGGAACCAACAATAACCAGAATACACAATAACAGGACTTTGCACAAAGAAGTCTGGCGCATGCAGCTCTACAAGTGCGAAGGAAACGACACTGGCTATGAAGCAGAGTCAGAGAGTACCTACCTCTAATTAATCACCTCACATACTAAAAGCAACTAATTTGATGGAATCAAGACCTATACAATCAAAATTACACAAAGTCACTTTATAAGCAGCCAAAGACCAGAAATACTAAATGCTAATGAAGGACTTCTCTGGTGGTTCAGTGGTTAAGAATTCACCTTGCAATGCGTGGGACATGGGTCCAATCCATTGTCAGAGAATTAAGATCCCACATGCCAAGGAGCAACTAAGCCTGCCTGCCTCAACTAGAGAGTCCGCCCACCGCGATGAAAGATCATGCATGACGCAACAAAGATTCCGCTTGCTGCAACCAAGACCCAACACAGCCAAATAAACTAAATAATTCTTTTAAATGACCTGCACCTGTAATGCAGACATGCACAGCATTTATGTCCAGAATAACAAACACTCTAAAATACAATCAGTCTGCTTCTAGAAAGTGAGGCTAAGAGGTAATAATGAATCAAATACCTGTACAAAGGTTGTTAGCCCAAATTTATCAAGAGATAAGCAAGCAATGTGACCTCTTTTTCTTATATCCACACCCTGCAACAAGCTTTTTAAATATATAAACTCAGTGTAAGGCAGACTGCTAAGGGTAAAGCACAAATAAGCTGACAAGTTTCAAAATGCTTTGAAGATACGAAACTAAATAAATTCGAGTGATTTTTATTATAATAAAGGGGAGGGAGAAAACACCAGCTTTTCTGCTACAGATTTTGCTGACTAGAGCTTCCAAAAGCAACTCACAAGGATGTAACCTAACCACTGCAACACAGGAAAGTGTGCTCAAAAACAAAATATGATCAAAACTGGAAACAGAGCTGTAAGACCCAAATTTGAGACTGACAATCTTCCTTATTCTCACCTCAGAAGAATGAAAAGAAAAGAAGTTTTTACCTGCAAATTCTTCTGGGGCAAAGAGTGAGCTGAAACCATAAGAACGCCTTCAGGTTCTTGGAAGAACACAAGGAAGAACTCAAAAGAAATCACTGAACCAAGAAGAAACTGAAGCTCAATGTTTGAGTCGCAAGCTATCAACAGGACCAGCAAGGCTACTGCTAAGTGCACAAAAATGGCAAGAGACTTCCTACTAGCAAGCAAGAGAGAAAGAAAGAAAAAAGAGTAGCTTTTGAGGGAAGAAATTTCACAGAGACAAAAACAGCTTAACCCCAGAATTGAGAACGGACCCCATCTGCTTCAGGCATGCAGGCCTAACGGCTTTGGCAACAACATACCTCTCATCCACAAACAACATTACGAGGCCGAAGTGGAACCGCTTTCAAGTCACGAAGGATCACGTCTTTCTGTTTTCTGCGTAGTCTGTGGGGACACGAGAGTCCAGCTCTCCTCCCGGGGGAACCACACTGCCCCCCATCGTCCCTGGACACCCCTGGAGCCCCAGCGACAGCACCGTAAAAAAGCTCTGAGGACACTACATCAGGTGTCCTCACGAGCCCGCACAGATAGGATCACTCCCCAGGCAAGTAAGAAAATTTAAACCTGGAAGAGATTAAGAAATTCATCTAGGTTTGCACGCTGAGTCAGTAGGCAAAGCAGGATTTGAATTCAGGCTTTCCCTCCAGACAGTATCAGAGCTTGACTCCCGGTCCCTGGCTCAGCAGATACTGTGTTCAGTGTTCTCCAGAGTTAGAGTCAGCCCAGGTCAGGTTTTTGGCTGACTAGAATAGGGGAAGGAAAAATTTCCCTCAAGGCTTCAGGAAAAGGAGAAGTCAAATTATTAAACGCAGAGCTCTTATGCTAAAAGGTCCAGATGCCCTTCTACCTCGCCAATAACATTCCTCAGCCAATCAAAATAAGGCACTGGATTTTAAGAAGCTAGTCGTTTTAAGCTCTGACTGGAAGTTGGATTGCATTTCCCCAACTTTCCAAACAAAAAACACTTAAGGGGGACAAGAAAGATGCAAAAGCAATTACAGCCAGCAAGTGTTTACTGAATATCTACGCGCTCAGCACTATTCTAGGCACTGAGGATACTAGATCCAATGAGAACATTCCTGCCCTTCAAGGAGCTTATGAGATTATTTATGCAATAATAAGAGTGACACTTTCAAGTACTGATAAATGCTAGGAAGAATATATAAAAAGTCATGTTGTCTAGAGGGGACAGATTACAGGGAGGAAGTCAAGAATTCAGAATCATTTCTATTTTTCTATTACCATGAGCCTGAGAAAACATGAATAAGGAGAAATGTTAAAATACTTTCATTCAAATTAATACTACAATATAATCCAACATCACTTCCTATTTTTAAATGACTACATATATAAGACTAAATTTGAAATAGCCTTCAAAGGCCACACCCTTCCCTCAAAAGTTACAGCAAGCTTTATGCACATGGTAGTAAGACCCCAGCACTGATCACCCGCTGACCGGCACAGACGCGCGGCAGAACGTAACACACATTTAAGACGATGCTTTTACGGAGCACTCACTGCGTGTCCCAGCGTACCTGACGCGGCCAACCAGGCCCTTTCCTGCACATGACCTCATTTACTGCTCAGGGACACCATGAAGACATGCATTATCGTTATCCCCATTTACAAGTCACGAGACTGAGGCTCAGAAAGGCTACATGGTCTGCTCACGTGCAGGGGAGATTCAAATTCCATCAGATGCCAAAGTAGATGCGCTCATCATTATGCTATACTGCTTCTACAGAACCAGCACTAAACCTCAGATACAGAAAAAAAAAAAAAAAAACCTTTTTCATGCTCTCACACCTATGTCACAGAGAGTTAATTCAGGAGACAGAGAGAAAAGGAATAAATCTGAATGACTCCAAGTCAGGACACAGTGCTATAACCATAATTCCACAAGATCCACAACTTAACCTCCCTATCTATAAAGGAGCTAACCTCACCAGCGCTAACCATTACTTGCCCCCTGGTAGGCTGTGTTAATTATTATTTGTAATATATACACAGATCATCCGTTGAAAGAGACAAGGAAAACTACAGTGTTATGATTATTACTGCCTTGATCCTAGAGCAAAACACCAGAAATCGATGTAAGTAAATTATGTGCACCAAGAATGCAGGGTTTGAGGGACTCCCCTGGTGGTCCAGTGGCTGAGACTCTGCGCTCTCAATGCAGGGGGCCGGGGTTTGATCCCTGGTGAGGGAACTAGACCCCACACGCTGCAACTAAAGAGTCTGCACGCCACAACTAAAGGTTTCACACCCCACAAGGAAGACTGAAGATCCAGTGTGCCACAATTAAGACCTGGTGCGGCCAGGATTAAAAAAAAAGAGAGAAATGCAGGGTTCAGGAATCATATAGTTAGTTGTTTTACCTCTAATTTTTTCCTTTCAAAAAAATTTATTAAAAAAAAAATTTATTAAAGCAATACATACCATATGACCCAGCAGTTGCACTCTTGGGCATTTACCCAGAGAACATACATTCACACAAAAAAACTGTACACAAATGTTCACAGTAGCTTTATCTAGAATAGTCAAGAACTAGGGAAAAACTCATAAGTTCTTCAATGGGCGAGTCACTAAACAAAACTAAGGCATACCCAAACTTGGGAATAGTACCCAGCAATTAAAAAGAAAGAAACTATTGATACGTGCAACTTGGATGACACTCCAAGGAATTACACTGCACTGACCAAAAAAAAACAATCCAAAAGGCTACATTCTGGGAATTCCCTGGAGGTCCAATGGTTAGCACTCAGTACTTTTCACTGCCTGGGCCACATTCAATTCCTGGTCCAGAAACTGAGATCCCACAGGCCATGGAGCGGCACCCCCAACAAAAAATTTTTAATTAAAAAAAAAAAAAAAAAGGTTACATAGTATATGATTCTACTTACGTGACATTCTTGAAATGACAAAGGAAGACAGATTTGTGGGATTAGAGAGCTGGGGGAGCGAGACACTGGCCGCCTTCCCCAGAAGATACGTTTTCTAGATTCTCTGCACAAAACCTTTCCTGCAACTTTATCCACTGCACTGTCACCTCATGTTAAGAGGGCGTCAGGCAAGACCCTGCGGGAGGGAACTGTTTGGTGTCCTGACTGTATCCGTGGCGGCACCCAGGCTGTGACGGCGTGCTGTAGTTTTCTAAGACGCCACCACCGCCACTGGGGGAAACGGTACAGGCCACATGGGATCGATCTCACTGTCATTCCTTAAGACTGCAGGGAAACCTATGATTATCTGTAAACAAAGTCTAATCAGAAAAAAAAGGGGGAAAAAAAACGTAACACATGCCTCTTGCAACAAGTGAAACAACAGTCTGTGGTCCACAGCTTTTGTTTTCTGTATCAGAATGGGATCATAGATACTATACGTGAACCTAAAGCCTACCTTCTTCACCTGTCACACAGGCACTCCCCTGGCAGGCCAGTGGCTGGGACTCTGTGTTTCCACTGTAGGGGGTGTGAGTTCAACCCCTGATTGAGGAAATAACATCCTACATGCCACATGGCCAATTTTCTTTTTTTTTTAATCACTATATCATAGAGAACTGGGGGGAGAAAAAGAAATCTTTAAGTGCCAAGCAGGATGGTAGGTATAGAATGTTTTCTGACTGGGACAAATTAGACAAATGTTTCTAATGCTCGCCTGCCACCGCTGAGTCAGGTGCCTTCAGCGAGAGCACAAGACAGAAGTGGCATTCTAAAGAGAGCTGCAGAAATGCAAGGTCTGTGGCAGCTCTTCCAGGATCCTGCCCCCTTCTCTGCTTCCTCCAAGTAACTATCCTTATGGGCCCACAGAGGAAGAAATGCTAAATGATTTCTTTTGAGCAAAAACTTGCAACAGCGGATAATTCTCCCACATACTGAAGCCACAGCAAACCAACTTCCCTGAAAATATGTTCCCCCTTCAAGCAGCAGTACAAAGTATCTTGTTGATAACAGTGAAGACTACCACTATTAAGTGCTTCATGTTTTATGTACTCCATCTCTAGAGCCCCTTGCTACCCCTTTGCCATTTTACAGACCAAAATCTGGCTTAATGTGAAATTACTCACCCGTGATCAAACGCCAGTACGTGGTGAAGATGGCATTCAAAGCTACAAGTGTTTTTTCCACTTTATCAGATGCTTTTCCATTTAGCATGACTGGGGGGACTATATATGTGCCAGGACCTATTATAGGTGACAGTGACAGAGAGATGAAAAACCCAACAAATACAACACAGAAAAGGTCTCCAACATCAGAGTTTTCTGAAGGCAGCTGCAGTATACTGGAACTGTAACTACCATACTGAAACATGGCAAGTGTTATACAAAGTGCTGTGGGTTTGAAAAATCCAACCATCAGCCCCAAAGGAAGACACTCTCTCACAAGCTTCCTTACAACTGTTCTTAGTTTCAGTTCCATTCAGATATTCTACAAGTCACATGTTTCTCTCTGTGATCCTTGGCAAAAGGCGTGCAGTGGCCTTCTATACCAAACACTGCCCCAGACATGCTCAGTGTGAACGGAAGCTTGCCAGCTCAAAGCAGCAGAAAGTTCCTTAACGCTGTAATGCTTTGAAATTTTGACAATGGAAAGAAATGAATGCTTTTAGTCAAATCATGGATGTACAGAGTTAAATGTGACTTAGACATCACTTTGAATACAGAGTCTTAAAAAGGTATAAACCCACTTGCCCATTTTTATAAGACTCACAAGGGCAGCTCTCAGACAAAAAGCCCAGGTCCCTCAACTCATCATATGGCGTTCCTTTCCACCCTTTCTTCTTTATGGCCAATGAAAACAAACTTAGTGATGTTCAAGTTTTTCTCATTTCATCAATGATAGATGCATTCATGAATCATGTGCAGTTTAAAGACAAGCTTTGTCACAAACAGGAATGCTAGGCACCCATCGGATACACACACACAGGGAAAGGAGACTTTACTTCCACCCTGTCTACCCTTGATACGGAAGCTCTTCAGGCATTTGGGAGGCAGATGTTAATACACTAAAAAATTGCCATCATCCACATATGTAATCATTAGCAATAGCTAGTACTGGAGGGATATCTATTGATACTATCAGCCAGGTACTCAAGAGTATTTATATCCTATTCCTTATCCTTACTTAGATATATATCCTTATCCACTTTTGAAAAAGGTGTTATATTGTCATGTATATTGGTGCACACCAGGTTTAAAGAAGAATCCCCAAACCCCACAGCTGCCCAGGGGCCGGGCTAGAATTTAAACTCTATTATAGAGTCCATGCTCTTTCCCCACTCCATGCTCCCTAGGAAGAGAATATCTGCCCTGTCTGTACATGTGGCTGTGACATCAAGTCGCCTCAAACTTTGACATTATTTCTTGAGTGGCAATTATGTAATTTAACCATCTTTTCAATCTTCAGGTTGTCTTAACTAATTTTCTTTCATGATTCCTTGGTGGTCTTCCACGTTTTCCTTTTTTTTTTTTTAAGAAGCAAAATCCTTTGTCCAAATGATCTTAGGTGAAAACACTAAAATATAAAACAGATCAAACCAAATATAAAATATAAAAATACCATATATATATATATATATATGAAACGCCAACCTGCTCCAGTATTTTTCTTTTTTTTAGTTCTACCACTTTATTGCTACCAACCCAACTCCCTCCACTCTCGTGCACACATACTCAGTCATGTAACCCCATGGACTGCAGCCTGCCAGGCTCCTCTGTCCATGGACTTTTCCAGGCAAGAATACTGGAGTGGGTTGCCATTTCCTTCTCCATCCAGTATTCTTAACTCAGAAATTCCATGGACAGAGAAGCCTGGCAGGCTTCAGTCCGTGGGGTCCCAAAGAGTCAGACATGACTGGGCACACACATATACACACACACACACTCATATGAGAACCAATGAACCTCACCACACGATTTTCACGAGAGCCCTGAGATCCCTCATGAGGCATCACTTCTTCTTATCCTTTACAACAGAGATGTTGCCATACACCTTATAGATTTCTTATGACAATTAAGTGAAGGAACAAATATAAACTTCCCAGAATATATAAGTATTCAAAAGTTGGCTCCCCTCTCTTCTATCCTGCAGAGGTAATAGTTGTTGCCAATTCAAGAAAGCTCAATTTGATGGTATTTTCAGTAGCAGAGACATAAACAAGTAAATGCTCCCATAGCTCAACTAAAATAAATAACCTAGCAAACCTTTCATTAAAGAGACCACTGGTAATGCTCCCTCCCAGCCGAGTTTCCAGTCAATGACCCGTGGATCTCAGAGCACAACTTTCCTAGCAGACCTGAGATACCTCATGAGGCACCATAACGCAGACCAAAAGTGTCACGCGAATGAGTTAGTGTTGTTCTAAGCACCTTAAATTTGGCACTTCCTGAGCTGAGCATATAAACTGGCAACTTAATACTGCATTTAATGAGTAATTTTATGCTTATGTTCTACAACAGGATCTAATGTTCATTTTGCCCATCTTCTGTCTTCTATTCCTCCAAGCACTGTAAACCAAAAATGTGCTGATCTCATGTGCACCTTCACCCAGGCAACAGTAACCTGGCCCTTCCTAAACTCATCACTAAGAATCTATCACCTTATGGATGAACCTATTTGCAGGGCAGGAGTAGAGACAAAGAGGTAGAGAAAGGACTTGTGGACAAGGTGGGGCAGGGATGAATTGAGAGAAAGTTGCAGGAATCACATACGTTATAATGTGTCAGACAGACAGCTAGTGGGAATTACATACATTACAATGTGTCAGACAGACAGCTAGTGGGAATCACATATGTTACAATGTGTCAGACAGACAGCTAGTGGGGGGTTGCTACACAACACAGAGCTCAGCCCTGCGCCCTGCATGACCTGGAGAGGTGGGATGGGGGGTGGGAGGGCGGCTCCAGAGGGAGGTGATACATGGGTATACTCATGGCTGGTTCACGCTGCTGTTCACAGAAACCAACACAGCATTATAAAGCAATTATCCTCCAATTAAAAATACATTTTAAAAAAGAATCTATTATCTTAGCCTGCTACTGAAAATGTGCTCCCTTTTCTGTAAGTGTAACAGGAGACTGTCCATTTTCGCAGGAAATAGGTTCTCACTCCCAATCTAAACCCAACCAACAACAATTCTCAAATCACCAACTTTATGGAAACTGCAGGTGTTGGCTTTGATCCCTACAGCTTAGGAAGAATCACAACAATAATACATCATACCGTCATGAAAAGACTCGTTTATAATAAAGAACACACCCCTAAGCGTTCAACATGGGAGCCAAAAGGTTCAGAATGCTAATCTTCTATTTCACCAGGAGACCTTGAGCAATTCACCGACTCTGTAATGATGATTTCTTCATAAGGAAAATGAAAATATACTCATTAAAATGCAAGCAACACTACTTGATTAACCATCACACTACTATTTCCTGGGGTTAAGAGGGACCTCAGCAAGTCATCTTTGTCATTGCCCTCATTTCTTAACAAGCCCACACTGACATCACCCTAGAAAGATCTTTACGAAGTCTCTGGGAAAGATATTTCACAACCTTCCTTGGTTAACATTTAAGTATCTTGTAGTCAGGAAGTTCTTTCTAATTTGTAACCTATACCCCTTCTATTGCAATTAAAACACATCTCCTCTTGTCCTGTCCACCACGGAAAAAGAACATCTGCTTACCACCACCTGAACTACATCCCTTCAAGAGATTATAAAACATAGGAAGCCTATTTCAAATGATTTCATGTAAATGCAACATGGCTTTAAATGGGTCACCTAGACAAAGGACATAATTAAGAGCCTTAAACTACCAGTTCCATCACTGACTTGCTCTGAAGATGATAGGAAGTTAAAACCAACCACGCAGATGCTGTACCTCAATTATGCCATCAGTAAAATGCAAAGAATAAAACCAGTAAACGAGAACTCAGTTCCTGAAAAAGTTATACAAACAGGAAAGAGAGTCTCAATCCCAATCTAAGCCAACAACTCACAAATCACACACTCTCTATAGAAACCGCAGGTGTTGGCTTTGATCCGTACATTTCAGAAAGAATCTTTAACAATTACATTAGCATAGGGCTCTGCAATTCCACTCCTAGGTACATACCCAAAACAATTGAGAACTAGTGCACACACACTCGTGTTTACAGTAGCACTATCATAATATCCAAAGGGGGAACCAGCCCAAAGGTTTGTTAACAGATGAATGGATCAACAAGTCATGGTGTGTGTGTGTGTGTGTGTGTGTGTGTGTGTGTATACACACCAAAGGTTACATATTGGACGATTCCACTTATATGAACTATCTAGAATATATCGATCCACAGAGACAGAATGCAGACTGCTGGATTTCATGGGGAGGAAAAATTTTTTAAAACTGCTCAATTGGGAAGAGGATTTACTTTGGAATGATGGAAATGTTTTGAAACTAGACAGAGGTAGCAGTTGCACAATATTATGCAAATGCCACTGAACTGTTCACTTTAAAATAGTTAATTTTGTGTTATGTGAATTTTACCTCGATAAATTATTTTTAAAGGATAAAAAAAAAAACTGCTAGGAGAACTAATGGGCACAATTACCATAAAATCCTTAGCCTTTCCCAGGAGAGTCATCATACAAAATTCTACGTAGAATAGTAGTCAAAATGTTTAATATTACCTCAATATACCCAATTAGACTTTGAGTAAAGAGTATGTAAAAGGCAAACCAAATAGAAACTGAAATAAAGTCTATAGTCATAATTACACAGTATCCTACATAGAAAGAAAAGTCAATAAACAGGTGAATGAATAAAGAGAAATAAAATAAATAACCAAGCATATCAGCTAATTAGCTATGGAATGAGCTTTAAAAACCAATACTGAAGTCAAAAAGAACCACTAGTTAGGGAGTAAGACAGAAAGGCTAGTGATAGCAAAGCTGAAAAGTACCTGAGCCTTAAACTCTGAGGCCACATATAAAGACTATGAGAATCTTTATCTCATCATTGTGAATATCCTCATTCCCTCTCCCCTTTCTGCTTTAATACAGCTTTTCTGCAAGACACTAAGGTTAAAGCAGCCAAGGACACCAAAATGAAATGGTATGGTTCCTACATTCCCAAGCCTTCTAATATTACTTCTTCTTCTTAAAGTCTTACTTTAAAAAAAAATTATTTATTTATTTGACTGCATCAGGTCTTCATTGTGGCATGAGGGACCTAGTTCCCTGGCCAGGGATCAAACCCAGGCCCCCTGCATTGGGAGCCCAGTCTTAACCACTAGACCACCAGGGAAGTCCCACAGTCTTACTTCTTATGGGAAGACAGACATGCTAATCATCAAAATACACCAACCATCTCCACTTCCTCCCTTTTCACTTCTTCAACGCTGTTCTTGCTATGATCATCAGTGATCTCTGTTTCGCTAAATCAAACAAAATATAGGGAGTCACTTCCTCTTTGAAACATGCTCCTCTGTCTGTTTCTGAGATTTTCTCCAAAATTCCTTGGAGCTTGGTCCTGAGCGACCTTCTAATCCTAGTCTTGGACACCTTTCGTCTGGGTAAAAGCATCGATTTTCCTTGGCTGTAAATACTACCTATGTACCACAGGCATCCAGATTTATTTCCAGCACCACTTCTGAGCATTAGCTCAGTAACAGCTTACTTGATGTCTCCATTTGTATTATCTCACAGATAATCCACACTCAGCACGACTGAAATTGAGGCCTTCCCAACTTGAGTTGAAATCTACTCCTCCTCCAATGCTTCCATCTCAGAACTAGCAATTTAATCTACTAGATACTCACACCAGAAATCTGGGAATCATACCTGACACCTCTCCCTTCCCACACAGCCAATCCATCATTAAGTCTTCCTGTTCTCATTCTATTTTTTTTTTCATTTATTTTTATTAGTTGGAGGCTAATTACTTCACAACACTGCAGTGGGTTTTGTCATACATTGACATGAATCAGCCATGCCTGTTCTCATTCTAAAATATCTACTGTATCTTTCTACCTTCCTCCACCTGCTATGCCTACTGCCTAATCCAAACCATCATCATCTTTTGCTGGACCACTATGTGTGCATGCGTGCTAAGTTGCTTCAGTTGCTTCCAACTCTGCGACCCCATGGACTATACCCTGCCAGGCTCCTCTGTCTATGAGATTCTCCAGGCAAGAATACTGGAGTGGACTGGCATGCCCTCCTCCAGGGGATCTTCCCAACCAGAGATCTAACCGGCGTCTCAGGTGTGTCCTGCATTGGCAGGTGGGTTCTTTACCACTAGCACCACATGGGAAGCCCCTGGACCACTATAAACCACCCTAACTTCTATACGTCCCCCAACTTCCTCTTCTTCCAGATTTTCCACAATTTCCAATTTTTTCCCTCAAAGATTTCCAAAAATTTCCACAACATAACCAGAATAATTTTTTAAAAATCACATATTAGGTCACAACACTCATTCTTAAAACCTCCAAAGGCTTCCAATTATACTGAAGGGGAAAATACAGAATCCTTGACACAGTCCTGCCTAAGTCTCTCTCTTCTCCCCATGCCCCCATTCTCCCTCCTGCTCACTGTACTCAAACCACACCAGGCATCTTTCGGGTTCTCAAATGTGCCAAGTTCTTTCCCACCCCAAGGCTTTCACGCATGCTATTCCCTTCAGTTCCCCTTTTGTCCTTCTCACGTCTGCCTAAACCTCACTTCTGCAGAGAAATCTCCCCTGAAGCTCCAATACAATTCATGTCCCCCCCACTAAAATCCTTTTTACTTTTCCATCATAAAACTTTGCATACTATATATTTATATACTTGCGTATTTTTTGTTTACTGTCTCTCTCTCCCTCTGGATCACTCTCTCCATAAGGGCATAAACAATATGTTTTTTTTTCCCCCCTCACTGTAGTCCTGGTATAGTAGCAGTAATTTAGAGTTTAGAATTGTTTAAAGTAGTTTAGAATCAGTATACTTTAGGGATTAGGAGCAGGGAGGCCAGGCTGCTTGGATTCAAATCCTGGTTCTGCCACTTACGAGCTCCATGACCTTGAGCAAACTGCTTAACCTCTCTGTGCCACCATTTCCGCATCTGTAAAATGGGGAGAACCAAAGTCCCTACACCATGAGGCTGCTCTAAGAATGAGAAGAATCAGTGATGCAAACACTGAGAACAGCCCCTGGCGCAGAGCACATCAGTCAACACTGGCCCTGATCGGCTCTTACTAGAGCATCCTCACCACCTACCACAGAGGCATTCCACAGACACTCACTGGATGCATGACTGGGAAAAAAGGCTTTACCATAATCTTTAAATAGGCTTTTGTAAATGATACAGCAGGAATATTATAGAGATTTGGAGATAAAAACATAAACAGTTAATGCAAAGAGTGAAGAAACCCACAGTTTATAATGGCATAAAGGGATAAGAGTAATAAAAAAAACTAACTCAACAGGATGCTCAGTCTTCATAGCTAAGCAAAAAAAAAAAAAGTTCACTTTTCCAGAAGTTTACCCAAGGAGACTTGGTAGCTTTGACTTTTCCCTAAAGTATCACCCTCTTCCACAACTTTAATCATTTTCTTCAAGATCCTTCAAGCACCAACCGCAGTCCAAATAGATGGTAAAATTCATATAACTTTAGTAGATACTAATATTAGTAGAAATATTAGATACTAATACTGTCTACCTGTTTTGCAAAGAAGTGTTTTTCTGTTCCTAAAATAGCTCTGGACTATTTTGCTACATATATTACAAAACCCTCCAAGCTTTGCCATCTACCTTGTATCTGGAATCCTTTCAGACACTGTTGCTTTGGAGGTTTCCTCCTTTGCAGCAGAGGTTCCTCCTCTGACTCTAAGTTACTCGGAAGGACACTGAGGGGAAGGAGGGGCAATTACGTGCTTGCCCCTTATTCCTACTTCTTATTCAAGCTTTCTCAAAAGACCCTAAACTTCAATCTCCACATCACTATTATCTGTTCTGCTTTTGAAAAACCTAATCTTTAGCTCGCTATAATAATATTGAAAAACAATTTGACAGCTGGAGTATCTAGTGCAATGTGCTGTTCTAAATGCTTTCCATATGTCAACTCATGTAATTCTCACAACCGTCTGGTACTCTACAGATGAGAAGAGGCACAGAGAGGTTAAATAACTTGCCCGAGTCACAGAGCTAGTAAGTACTGGCACTGTGATTTGGACCCAGACTGCCTGCCTTCAGAGTCAGGACCATTATGCTATTATTTCAAGAGTTTGGCAAGACATGTTTTTCTGCCTTGTTTTCACAGGTCAGCTAGATTGAAATACTCCGATTCTCTCCCCAAATCAAGAACACATACGAATCCTCTCCAACTCGGCAAAATTTCAGATGTTTCATTATATCACTGGCATATATACCTAAAGCAATGTAATTTTGGTTCATGGGAGAATGTATGTTCTATCCTGGGAAGTAGAAATAAACAAACAATGAAATCATGAAATGTGAAATTTGCCTGAGTTAATTCTGCAGACATAAACATGATTCTAGTCAGTAGCTGAAAAAAATGTTTGCAAAATGCTTTTAATTTCTTGAAGGAAAAGTACCAAAGAAGATTGTAAGTGTTATTATTAACATATATACTCAACAGCAGCCTACATTTTCCTTCTCCTAATTTCACAATTCCCCTCAGTCTCTCCCTTTGCGAGCGTGCCAAGTCGCTTCAGTCATGTCCAACACTTATGCGACCCCATGGTTTGTAGCCCACCAGGCTCCTCTATGCATGGGATTCTCCAGGCAAGAATACTGGAGTGGGTTGCCATATCCTCCTCCAGGGGATCTTCCTGACCCAGGGATGGAACCTGAGCCTCCTGCTGCTCCCGCATTACAGGCGGATTCTTTACTCCTGAGTTATCAGGGAAACCCCAAGTCTCTCCCTTTACATAAAGCTAAATACTTCCGTTTATTCCCTGCTATGAACATATGAGGACCCATACGCAGTTTTCAAATTCACTGAACTCAACTTCCAAAGAATAGTTTTTTTGGGGAAAAAACTAATAAATGGAAACTATAAGAAGTAAAAATTAAATTCGTTAGTCAAGCATGCAGGATATTTATTAAGTTATCCTTTACTAAGGATATCCTTTACGGTTATCCTTTACTAAGCCAAATCCAGTGTCATCATACATTAAGTAACAGACAAACATTACATACAGCAATCTTAGATGAAGACTTCCATTGTAATGGCAACAGGAGAACTTTAAATCACTGAATCATGGTATATTGTGATTGCAACTTTTTAGGAGACTTAGTGTCAACTCCCACAAATGCCCAGTGCATTCCTCATGCCTTCCTCTCTCTCTCTCTCTCAGCCCTTCTCTGTTTCCTTAACAGCACAGCCTAAATTTAAATCTATCAGATACCTGGTCAATTCTGCTCCCCACTCGAATTAATTCCATCAAGTCAGGAACACTCATATCTTACTTTTATACCCCAGCAGCTAATGAACCTTCCATAATTATTTGTTAGATGAACAAAAGTCTGAAAAGGTAAGGGTTGAAACATAGTTACAATCAAGAAAGAGTTCCAAAAGGTCTGACTGGAGTATTTCATACCTCAGGACAAAAATACAGTACCACAACAATACTCAGTGAAGAAAGGAGAAAGTTTAGGTGAAGAAGTGAAGAACATCAACCCTAAGAGCAAAGGAAGAGACAGAGAACAAAAGCTAGAAAAGACTACTCCACAAACAAGCCAGGACTAACTGGAATAGAGGGATAACAGGCAGCACCTAAAGCCTCTTTCCCTAGCACATCCAAGGACACACTCCTTGACACAAACACGTTAGTGAGCTTCTCCAGGGCACTGAACGTTCGTCACTTCTATTTTCCGCGACTGTCAGACACAATGCTGCCTTCAAAGAAGCAAATGGACCAAGAACCCAGATGACATCAATTCATTGTTGCTGCAAGATAACAGAGAAGTTAACATTTGAAGAGCACCTTATCTTTTCAAAGCAGCTGCGTGTATTTTCTTTTTCTCAACAGAAGTTATTACAATAGCAGCGTTATCTTTCCCGTTCTTTAAATACAGACACACAAAAGTGCTCTAAGCCTTGAATTTGAACCCTACCTCTGCTACTTATGTGCTGTGTGATCTTGGACACATTATTCACTTCTCTGTGATCTGAGTATCCATGGGGAAAAATGATATGCACCTTAAAGAACTGTGCTGAGCATTAAGTGAGATTAACACTTGCAGAGAACACGACACAGTAAATTTAGCTTAATAAAGAAGAGTAACCTTCCCTATGGCCTCCTTCAATAGTTCGTACAAGGTTTCTCCGCTAGTAAGATGGTAAACCTAGGACTTAAACCCAGGCCGCTCTGATTCCTTAATCTGTTTTCTTCCAGCCACATCGCTTTGGCAGACTGCCGCATACTACTGACACATAAATATATTGACAATAACTGATCACAAAATTTTTATCTATCAGTAACTAAATTTAGCTTTGAGAAAAAGGGACCAAAAAAAAACCCTGATCTAATTAACCTAGGGGGAGGAGGGGTTTGAAAATATAAAACATAAATTATATCCCCAAGCCACAGCAGAGGTGGTACCACAGCACTTCCGTACAAACAGAAAAATATGACAAGAAACAGACAGTTCTCTCTGGGTTTATGAGGAACAATTGGAGAAAGAAACGAGCATGGCTATGATTAAAGGAACTTAAAAAAACCTTAGGTTTTTTTTTTTTTTTGGTAAACCAAACCACTGGGCAAAAAGATTTGCATCCCATTCCAAAATATCTCGATCAGGGCTGAGAAGTCTCTTTAAAAAAAGAGACCGCAGTGTGCTAACAACAAACTTTTTCTTCCAAGTCTTTTAAGAGGTCGATAAATGGGAAGAGTGAAGATAAACCACCAATGTAAATTGTCAACATTCACGAAGATCCTTAAGACCATAAACGTTTGTTTTGGATTCAATATTAATAAACAGCATAAAGGAGCATGATCAAAAGGATAAAAGTTTCATAAGTAACCTAACACAAGTTGAAAATATTTTGAAAAGTATACAGTATAAAACTAAGCTATTATTCTGTTAATAAAAATAACCAACTGCTTTCAAGTGATATATATATATAACTAATCTTTTTCAAGTGGTATACATAACTCCTTTCAGGATATGTTCTAAAATACATTCAAAGAAGTTCACATCTTTAACGATCCCCAAGAACTTTCTTACTAAAAGAGAAGACAGAATAATTCAGTCACATTCGGAATTTGTAAATTCTGAAAAGAAAGGCCAGAAGAGAGCTTGACCTGACATTAGCAGAACACAAGATTTAACCCAGGAAGGTAAAAGTTGAGTGAATGTCTACCACAAAGCAGGGGAGAAGCTGATAAGAAGTTCTACCCCTTTCCACCACAACCAAATTTCTTGTCCTCTTCAATTCAACTTAAACCTCTGCTAAATATTTTCCACGGAAGCATAACAAAATACTCCTAACATTTCTTCCTGACACTCAGAGTGAATTTCATTTCCTATTTAGCATTAATTAGGAGCCACTAACTCCAAATTCTTTGCAGAACCTATCAATCTCCAGGGGAATATGTCCCTCCCTTTTCTAAATTCTTAGCTGTTGTCACTGTTCAGTAAGTTGTGTCTCTTTTGCAACCCCATAGACGGCAGCCTGCCAGACTCCTCAGTCCATGGGATTTCCCAGGCAAGAGTATGGGAGTGGGTTGCCATTTCCTTCTCCAGACCTTCTTCCCGGACCAGGGACAGAACTGGGGAAGTCCTCTAAATTCTTTTCTCTGATATTAAATTCTCTTCTGTCATAGAAACTTTTTCAGAGAACACACATTAGCCTAACTTCCCAATATAGATTCTCCATAAAGACAGACTAGTGACCCTTTATTAATCTCTTCCTGGGAGCACTCAGGATCTGGCAATTAGGAAATCACTCAAGATGAAGGGCCCTATATTTAAATCCTGCTGACCTCACTAAAATGATGATGATGATAATAATACAAAGAAAAAACAATAACCCTTCCAAAACTCAAGTGAGAAGTCTAAATTTGTTAAAGTACATAGACTTGTATAGTCTCCCTCCAAGGACTACAAATTTAGTCCCTTCTCCCTTAAGAAAACCCAACTCCTACTGATTCTAAATTTGTACTATGGAAATACTTATTCAACCTAGAATGACCCCTAGGTTGATTATTTTTTTCAACAAAGAAATTACACAAATTAGAATCATGCCACTAAATCCAGTGAAAATAAAACGAGGAAGAACATTTAGTCTCCAAAGTTTCCGGGCTAGGAGAGAAAAGGAAAAGATTATGAGTTCCCATATTTAAACTTTCAATTTAAATATGTCAATATTTGAGTGATTTCTACACATAGCCTTTTTAACTCTAGTATATGCAGTAACTTAAGTCACTAATGAAATACAACAACCCTGGCCAAAAGCGACTCATTGGGTTTTATTTGATTTCTTCCTAGAAAGCAGTCTCTCAGGACAAATGTCTGACTTCAAAATCTTGACCATCCTCTTCAGGACATTAAGTACTTAACATCACAGTTGAAAGACTTCCAATGAGAAGCAGGCTGAGGGGAAGGAGGAGACAGAAAGTATCAACCCGAAAGCAAACCAGACGGCGAGCAAAATTTTCTATCAAGAAACAGAAAGAAATTGTCATGACTCCTCCCGCTAAAATGATACAGACTTTCAAAGCAAAACCAGCCCCAAGACTGCGTGTTCCCTTTACTTCTGAAGTCTCCAGGGACGAAATCTACCTATATTCCTCGGAAGGAGGGGCTTAAGAGAGACAATCAAACAACAAATCACTCTGTGGATAAAATGACTGGTGAAGTATGGGGCGGGGGGCGGGGGAGGCACACAGTGAACCGGTAAACAACGAAAAAATGAACTCACGGTGCATTTAATGATCTGTGCTGGATACGGGGGAAAGTCACGTCCCAGATCAACCTCAGTTTCCCTACCCAAAAAAAGGCGAGAACGTGACACCTGGCTCAGAGGAACCGGAGGGCCCTGCGGCCGCAAGCCTCCACCTAGTCAAGGGTCCCTTCGAAGGCCGGACTCGGAGACTGTCCCCAGTGCAACTGAGTCGTGACACCCGGAGCCTTTGGGGGGCGGGAGGCCAAAGCGCGCAAAGCTCTATCCGTTTCTGGAAAGTGGCTTTCCCCAAACACTGGGGGTACCGACACCCTCCTCGGACCCAACGAACCCTCCGTCCCGGACCACTCCAGGAGGCAGCCCCGGCATCCCTCCCTCCTTCCGGCTTCTCCCTCCGCTGCCCGCCGCCTCTCCGACCGCGCCCCCGAACGCCGCCGCCCGGTAGCTCCTCCTTTGCCTGAGTCTCCGCGGCCGACCGGCCCGCTGGCGCCAAGGTCTTCCGAACCCGGCGGCGGAACGATGCCGGGCCCGGGCCTCCCAGGCTCCTCCCGGGCCTACCTGCGAGGCGGGCGGGGGCTCGGTTTGCAGTCCAACGGGTGGACTGAGCCGCGCACTAAAAGGAGAGGCAAGAAGGAAGCGAGGGGTCCGCTCCGCCGACCGGCGGGAGAAAGCAGCTTGAGAGCGGGGGCCTCGCGGACTAGACAGCCTTCGACCCGGCGCCGCCGCCGCCGCCGCCGCCGCCGCTCGGGAGACATCAAGCGAGAAGACGGCGCAGGAGATCACCGAATAGACGAACGCCCCAGACCTCAAAGGAGGAGCGCCCAAGCAATCGTTCAGGGAACCGCAGTCGATCGTCGAGAAACAGCTTCGCTCCAACTCCGGGTCCGGCTCCTGTCCAAGGCATAAACAAACGAACCCAGATCATAAGCCGTGGAGTCAGAGTAGACTGGGCTTCTGCCATTTTCTGTGTCGAGTGCGGGCTGTCTAAATTGTTTAGAGAACTGGAATTTCTCTTGAGAATGTTGAAGATCAAGTCATAGTATAACACTTTGTTATTTAACTAATTCAGCGACTGCCTTATGGACTCTCGACAGTGTTTATCCCACCTGAGCCCATTTGACCTTATTGGCTCAGTGAGGTGAATTTTAAAAAAGATAGGTAGATAGATAAAGATATAACAGAGGCACAGAGAGAATCCAGGCTGAGGAACAAACAATATCTATTCAATCTCCAAATAGCTCCCATAAGCATAGCAGAGAAAAGCTGGGAACGTTCAGGGTTATGCAGTCTGATCTTAAGGCAGGAAATATAATACACATACTGCTTTTATTTTATTCCAAAGGCCTAGAACCACAGGTGTGCTTCTTAATAATACATAATAACCAATAGTCTCTTTGGGTTCTAAACTCAACAAAGTGTGTTATCGTCACAACTATGGCCTTTTATTGAACTCTCTTAGTAGACAGACTGCACATGGTCAGCACAAATATGATCCACACAAATATGATAATATGGTCATATGGTCAGCACAAATATGATAATATGTTCATCCCAAGCATAATTTAATAAATCATGTAGATCACCCCAGTATGGATTACCAACTGTGAGCAATAAGTTTATCTTACCCTCCTTAGGTGTAAAAAAGAAAAGATAGCCCCAGCCCTTTGTTAAAGAGTATATAATCCAAAGTGAAAGCCCACATACTTACAGCATTAGCTTTATTTACAATTATTTACAATTTACAATTTTCTGTAATTTTTAAAAAATTCTTTAAATGCATGAAACTATTTAAGGGGCAATTCATATATATATATATATGAATTATATATATATAAAATAAAATGCAGGATAAGACCAGCATCCAAAATATGAGGACAAAACGCTTTATTGTCTATCATTGTTTTAGAGGACTTTTCAAATGAGTAACCATTATAGCAACATTTATAAAGGCCTAAAACAAAAGAATGTAACCATCTTCCAAAACACAAAGTTTTAATTTATTCATATTCCCATGAAGTTCTTGGATATATCCTATAATAATTTTTTCTTTCTTTTTTTTTTTTTTTTTTTTGACCTCACTATTGGCTTCCGTGCTGGCTCAGAGGTTAAAGCGTCTGCCTGCAATGCGGGAGACCAGGGTTTGATCCCTGGGTCAGGAAGATCCCCTGGAGAAGGAAATGGCAACCCACTCCAGTATTCTTGCCTGGAGAATCCCATGGAGGGAGGAGCCTGGTAGGCTACAGTCCACAGGGTCACAGAGAGTCAGACACAACTGAGCACCTTCACTTCTTCACTTTCTATGTGGTTGGAGGGAACTTAGTTCCTCAATCTGGGATTGAACCCAAGCCATGGTGGTGAAAGTGCAAAGTCCTAACCACTAGAGGGCCAGGGAATTCCTCTACATAATTTTTGTTTAATTTAAGCAGAGATACAATAGCATTATTGTTTTGCATTGTATCATTTCCATCCTAAAGCCTTTAACACTTGTTACTTTAAATGATTGCACAATATCCTGTTGAGAAGATTTACTGACCATGCTCCCCATTTTGAATATGTATGTTACTTCCAAACATATTCCCTGTAATTGCAGCTCCTGCAAAGAGACAGTTTTAATCTTATTATTTATGATGAGGACCTACTACACATAAACAAAAAGAGGAAGGAGACAAGGCAGAGGTTTATTTCTCTGTCATGTAAAAGAAATCCAGAGATGCACAGCCTATGGTAAGGTGTGGCCACTCAGCATCAGGGATCGGGCTTCTATCGTGTTGCTGTGACATCTTCAATAAGTGGTTTTCATCTTAGGTCCAAGACAGCTGCTCAAGCTCTAGTTATCATGTCTACATTCCAAGCAGCAGGAAGCTCAAAGAGGAAAGGCATGTCTCCTAGCCATAAGGAAACATCTTGAAAATAGCACAGGACATTTCCACTTACATTCCACTGGCCAAAATAGAGTCACATAGCCACACCTAACTAGGAATTTGTCTTTACCCTGGGAAGCCATGTACCCATGAAAAGTCAGGGGCAAGAGGACTCTGGAGAAGAAAATGACAACCCACTCCAGTCTTCTTGCCTGGAAAATCTTATGGACAGAGGACCCTGGCGGGTTACACTCCATAGGGTCGCAAAAGAGTTGGACTCGACTTAGCAACTAAACAACAATAAGCAGTCTCTGCCAAGTTCCTGGAGCAAGTTGAGTAGCAGGCAAATTAACCTTGTTTTGCTGTTATCTCAGGGCTGAGCTTCTACCCCTAGAATACATGCTTTAGAGAAGCTTCTTTCTTGGAGAGGCTTGTGGGGCTTAAGTATCTAAAGCTACAGCCCACACTCAAACTTGACCTATGCAATGACTTTACTTTGAAACGTTGATTTCAATGAGGAAAACTAAACAAACTAATTTCAAGGCGATAGGAAGCTTTTGGTTTTTTGAATCTGGAGACTTTTATTTTGGGAGAAACACTTGAAGGCTATGCAAATATAAATCTAAAATCCACATCTGAAAATGCAGATGTTTGAGGAGCTGAGGCTAGACTGCTCTGTGAAACCAGGGAAACGGTTTTTATTCTGCAGGCAGAGTTGCATCTTTACAGAAAAATTTTGTTAGAGAAACTGTTTCAAGTGTGACAATAAACCACTACTTATTCTTATCAAGTCTATTGGGGCAGAAGAGAAGATAACAGAAGAGCAGGGGCTGAAACCCTCAAACCTACAGAAATCTTCTCACGATGGAGGGAGACCTGAAAAAAGAAGCCAGATCATCCTGAGATACATAACAGACACCTTCAACTTGGTGTTAAAAAACTTAGTGACTCATTATTTTGTTGATTGTTCATTATTGTATCCTGGTAGGAGTCTTCTGGAGGAGTCACCCCCTTGAAAATAAGAGGAGGCTTCCCCTGAAGTAGGGTGACCAACTGTCCCAGTTTGCTAAGGACTAAAGAGTTTCCCAGGACACAGCACTTTCAGCGCTAAAACTGAGACAGCGGAGGGCAAACCAGGAGAGTTGGTCACCCTAAGAATAAACCAAGCCGCTGTCAATCGTATGGAAAATTTTGGAAAGACTAAAGCAGGAATGAGGCCTGGGATTTATTGACCTGGGGGAATTGCTTGTGATAAAGGGTGAAGGGAAGGGACAGGAAAGAAGGGGAGGAGACTGTTCCTTATTTTGCTCTGAACTCAGAAATTTAACACACTGGGTGGTAGGAATCAAGTCTGAAGCTAGGGTGAGATAACTCTGTAGCAGTGCCATGAATCATCTTCATAGGAAGCCCGGGAAGAGGGGGCTTCCCAGGTTGGTCAGTGGTAAAGAATCTGCCTGCTAAGTAGGAGATGCAGTTTAGATTCCTGGGTCAAAATGATGAGCCAGTCGGAGGCTCTGCGGTTGCAATTTTATTCTGTTCTTTTGTCATCTGGTCTCATGGCACCTTGGGATAATGTACACACTTCAAGCTGAACAGTAAAGGTAGAAGCAGTATAGCGATAGAGGAGCTGTTCCCAGAACAGCAACTAACCATTCACAGAACAATATCTGGGATTATTTATCTAGGATCAATTTCTAGTAGTGGAATTTAGTCAATGGATTGAAACATATGAACATTTTAAGACTCTAAAATGGCACCAAACTCAGTCCTTCTATAAAGACAGCTGTATATGTAAGGGCTAGATAAAGTCTCAACAGTATGAAACTGAATGTTTTGCTGGGCAGACATGGAGATTCCTTTCCAAAGGACTTTGAAATTTACCATCCTATGATTTCAAGGCCTACTTTGCTTACATCATATAAAATCAAGGGATCTCATATCTTCTATTTGTTTATCACAAAGTGGGATCTTAGATGGTAGCCACATTAAAAAAAAAAAAAAAAAGCCTGTGAACTTTATGTGTTAGATACCTGGGGTGTCCCCAGCCTTCAACTCATATTTTCTCTTCCTTTCTGCACTATCATTCTTACTTAGTGCTGAGTCCATGATCTCTCATACTCACAATTTTGTAAAATCTAGGTGGGATCTAAGGGAAAAAAGAGCCCTGAGGATATGTACATGCACAGTGGTTAAAACCCCTGCTTTCTTATTTTCTTGACTTCCTCTTAACTTCCCCTCCATTTGCTAGGGAAATCAACAGTTAAGCTTAGTTCTTGAGTTTTCAGTTTATTATTTCAGGTAGGGATACAATCATAGTATGTTTATTCTCTATCTAGGCTCTATTCTACTACTTGTCTCTTATACTATTTCATATCTGATCCCATTAAGATTGTGACTTGTTTCTTTGTCCCTAAATTAGATGAACTTGCTATAGATCCTCTATAGTCCAGGAAAGGAGCTCCATCTCTGCTCAGTTCATTTTAAACTAAGAATATGTTTATGTTCCCTCGTCTGTATCATCTGGAACTGGTAAACCGATGGTAACCCAATATTGTAGGTTTTCCTTAGTATAATCAGAGACTTCTACTGTTTTGGAACAGCTAAGGGTAAATCTGGAAGACTCTCAGACTGGCCAGATGGAATCATCTATAGGAAGATGAAGCTTATATAAGACGGACAAAATCCTTGACTCTTTCCCAAAGCTATACCACGAAGATACTATATATCCACAATAAGGCCCTCAAGAGAAGACTTCTCAGGCACTTATAAAAAGCTCCTATGAGCAAACCCTTGGTAATGTGGAAATACAGATCCTGATCCTGCCCCTAGATCATTTTGGATAAAGTATAACTATGGACTGAAAAAAAACCCTGGCCTATAGAAATCCATATCCAAAGGAGATTAAAGGAATAGATTTGAACAGTTACTCAGTGGAATTATTAGGAAATGAAATGCTCCTGGGGAAAAACACTGCCAGCCAATGTTGTCTTTTTAGCACTCAGAAATTACCTTTGGTGTGCAAGTAACAGACTTGAAATTGCTAATGAAATTCCCTCAGACTGTCCTTCCCATTGGGGCTTCCTGTCATCAACTAATGAGTTAAGTTGTAAAAACCCCAATGTTCCTTTAATGTAGTTTTTGAAGGCTAAAAGTCTAGACATTTTTCAAGATTACACTCCACCTTGCCATTTAACATGCACAGGTGGCAGTAAGCCTTTCCTCTTGCAATATTCATAATGGAACCAAAACTTTATAGGGAAAAATACCCATCTGAGGAAACTTGGAAAGATTGTGAGAGTTAAAATATTGCCTTATGAGGGAGACAAAGCAAGCCTGGGTCACAAGTTAAAACTTCACAAAGAAAAAAAAATGAAAACAAACATAACCAGGCACCTCTATTTCATAATGAATAGAACTAAAGTTGCCAGTTTCCTCTTGTCCACTCCCAGCTCAATGATATCACTATACTTGTCAAGCTCCACCTCCTGCCAAATGGACCCACTCTTTATAGAGTAGGATGGTGATGGGAAATAGCATTTGGAGTAGAAATAAACAGCAGATAATAATCCATAATTGTTTTTAATCTTGAGGATGAGTCAGCCTCGATTTATTTCCAAATTTCTTCTCTGTCATCAGCTGTTCATTTCTTTACTTTGAAAATCACCAGATTAACACTGCCAGAGGCAGGTAGGAAAAGATCCAAGAGGACAATTCAGAGCGATCACATGGTGAGTAGCTGAGAAACCGGGAACAAAACAAACCTCAGGAAAGTCTTTTTCGTCCTGACAAAGGCACCAATGTGTGAACCTAATTCACACTTTCATTATTCCAATCGGGTTATTTTTATATCAGTATAATTTTAGAATAAGACTTGGTGGGGGATTATTTATTTCCTGAGAAATTCTGTCCATCACTTTGCACACAAGATATTCAAGTAGATCTAACTTCAAAATTAATTTCAAACCAAGAAATTATATCCCTTTGACCTCTCTTTTTTTCTTAATACTTTCACGCCTTTATTCCCTAAACTTTCCTTTTGAACAAGGAATCTCAAAGCAGAATGGCCAAACGGACGTTCTAACATCCTGACCATAAGAAATGTGATCCATTTAGATGGGAACTGTCTAAACCTGGGTGAATCTCCTTTGCCCATCCATCTATCAGGGTCTTTAGACCCTCTGCAAAAGTGTAAGCTTTCTGTTTTATCTCTATTTGACTTGTCTTTTTTAAGCTGATTGAATTCCTAAACCCATTTAGCCTTTAGCGCCTACTCAGGGTTGGAAGTAGGAGATTGGAGTCCAGATGTTCTCCCTGGGAGCTAGGTCCAAGTCAGCTCAATTACTGCAGACAGATTAAGTTGGAGGTTTCAGACTGTCCCTCACATCCTCTTAAAAATGCACACTGCAAACTCAGATTAATAGCCATTTACTTTTGTCAGAAGACCACTCCCCAGCTGAAATTCACTCTTCACGCTTGCCTCAGATTATGTCTACATAGGTAGGAAATTAGAAAAGCTAAAAATACTATTCAAATAATTCAGGACAAATATTGCTTTCTTTTGAAATCTCTAGATAACTGCAACAAACAAAGCATTCTGTCTGGCTAGATGCTGTTTTCCTCTTTGATTCTGTAAGCATGATATAAATGTCTACAACCAAGGAACTTTCAAATGAGTGAATGGTGCTAACCTGGTGTTCAGTGCATAGCAGGGAACTGTTGGTCTTGGGGGTTTCTGTTTACTTAATAAATCTGCAAATGAATCAAGATATTCTGGTGTTGACCAAACCCTTCTAAAACACGCAGATTGTATATCAGTTTGTGACAAGTGTCCACACACTCAGTCATGCTAGACGATGGGACTGTGGAGGGGGTGCTGAGAGGGGAAGTTCATCACAGCTCCTGGAAAGCCTCCCTCCTCCCCACCTTCCACATTAGCTGAAGTGAGTGAGCACCAGCTCTTGGCGGACGCGATCAGCCTCCAGGTCCAAGGACTCCATGTGCTCATACTCCTCCTCGGGGGGCTGTTCCACAGGGCCAGTCACTGGAGAGGACCACACATCCATCCCGTGCTCCAGGGAGATGTTGTGGAGGACGCAGCAGGCCAGGATGATGTGGCTGGACTTCTCCGGGGAGTATTGCAGTGCACCCTTGGATCCATCCAGGCAGCGGAATCGGGAGCAGAGCGTTCGGAAGGTCTTCTCAATCACACTGTGAGTTGCGGAATGGGCCATGTTATAGCGATATTCAGCTGGAGTTTCAGGAATGTGAAGTGGGGTCATTAGCCAGGTGCGGAGAAAGAAGGAACTGTCACCTGTGGGGAAGGCCCAGAGAAATCACAGGTTTATAACTAGAATACAAAAAAAAAAAAAAAAATCCAGGTGCATATACAGAGAATGGACAAGAATATGTAACTGTTTCTGGAGCCAAAGCAGAGCAGGGAAACAGAGAGGGAAATGCTGTGGCATAGAGAAGGCATGCTCATGTCATGAGCAGAAAGACAGGCGTCTTGGCTGGGAATACCCTCGGTTAAAACCAACAGGGAAAAAAAGCTGACATGGCCAAAGAAAGCTAAGTCTGATGGAATGTGGGATGGAGATGAAAGCACTAGAGCAAATGAAATTCTTTAAAATTCTTTTTTTCTTTTTTTGGCCGTGATATGTGGCTTACGAGATCCTAGTTCCCCTACCAGAGATTGAACCTGGGCCCCCAGCAGCAGAAGCACGGAGTCCTAACCATTGGACTGCCAGGCAATTCCAGGATTTTCTAACTTCAGAGATATTGTTCTTTAATAAAAAGTTAGTAGAAATTATCACATAGCAAGCCAGTCTTTAAAATCTCCAGGGACTTCCCTGGTGGTCCAGTGACTAAGACGCTGCATTCCCAATGCAGGGGGCCCGAGTTCAATCCTTGGTCAGGGAACTAGATCCCACATGCCACAACTAAGAGTTTGTATGCCACAACTAAAGATCCCCCGAGCTGCAACTAAGACCCAGAGCAGCCAAATAAATAAATAAATATTTTAAAATAAAATAAAATCTCTAAAGAGCAAGAGTGCAAGAGAGAAATAGGAAGTTCTGCCAGAAGACCTCGAAACATTTGTGAGGGAAAAAAAATCTCTAACTCTACCATTAAAATGTCAGGTCTGAAGGCACTACTAGGGGATTTCAGAGGATTTTATAGACAATAATCATTCATTCTTCCAGTGCTAAGAAGAATAAAAGTGCCAGCAGAGATCAGAACTCAGGTGTTCTGCCAGTCTAGAAATTATACTCATTAGAACCACACCTTTGTAACAGAGGAACTGGTAGAATTTCACATTAACAAGGAAGCATAAATATAATGATGCAAATAGTAACAGTCAGGGATAGGGAGATAAAATCAGAAGTCAATTAAAATAATAAGCACAAGGCATTTCCTTTAAATGACTTCTATATCAACGATCCTGGGAAGCACTAAAAACAAAACTGGTGTGCAGTGTCCCATTACAATAGCACAATGTTTCTACAATATTTAATTGTCTTGATTCACTAAATTTGGAAGGTGAAATGCCTCAGATAGAAGAACAAACCCTTAGAATTTTGAAACAAATAGACCTAAGGAATACCAGTTTGCATAATTGCTGTGTTCCTCACCCACCATCAATTTCAGTAAATAGTTATGGACTGTTCAGAGAGTGCTAGGCACTGTTCCAAATATATAGAACTCTTTTCTTTTAGGCGCTTACATTTCCAAGAACTGGGTTAACTTTAAATGCAGTTTTTTAACTAAAAACATTACTGAGATATTGACATATAACACTGTATTAGCTTTTTTATTTATTTATGGCTGCACTGGGTCCTCATTGCTGTGCGCCAGCTTTGTCTAGGCCTGGTGAGCAGAGGCTACTCTCTAGTTGTGGCCTATGAGCTTCTCATTGCAGTGGCTTCTCTTGTTGCGAAGCCCTGGCTCTAGGCACAAGGGCTTCAGCAGTTGTGGTTCCAGGGCTCTAGGGCATTGGCTCAATACTTGTGTCATGCGGGTTTAGTTGCTCTGTGGCGTGTGCAATTTTCCTTGTTAGGGATCAAACCCATGTTTCCTGCGTTGGCAGCTGGATTTCTTTACCACTGAGCCACCAGGGAAGCCCCTGGATTAACTTTAAGTATCTAAGATATCAAATATTTTCAAATTGTATATTTAGCTGACTTTTTTCCTAAGTACAACCTTCTTTAATTGAACTTGTCCCTACTAAATACTGTATATAAGAAACTGATGTTGTAAGTCATAATGAAAATAATATCTATGACACTGAATACCTACTATGTAGTAGGCATCATATTATCTCTTTTCCAATCCCAGCTCTGCCAGGCAGATGTTACTGAACTCATTTTATAAATGAGAAAATAAAAATATATGTCGGCCATCCTATGATCTGTCAGGCACAGGAAGAGGAAGGAGCTAGTCAACTAAATGCTAATAATGTCAGACTCAGAGTCACTAAAACAATGGTATAATACTGCAAGAGACAATTTAAAAAAATTTAAGATGGATGTCGAGAGACTTCCCTGGCAGTCCAGTGGTTAGGACTCTGTGTTTCCAAGGCTGTGTTTCCAAGGAGTGTGGGTTTGATCTCTGGTCAGGGCACTAAGATCCCACATGCCTCGTGGACAACAAATAAATAAAAAGATGAATGTGAAAACACAGAGATGCTAAATATTTGTTAAATGTCACTCTAAGAAACAGTATGAGCTTTAATTGGGTAAACATACAAGACCAGCTAGTTAGTGGTGAACTTTTATAAAACACACCATCACCACTAACTGGTTATAATCCAGAAAGACAGACACTCAGGAGGGGATTAGGATCAGAATTGCTAAACAGATTATAATTGCTTATATGATCAGTCATCCAAGAGACATTCTGGCAGAGCTTACCCGAAGCTGCTTAACAGGACTAGGTCAAGAGCTGAAGGAATAACTCAGGCTGAATTGTATGTAGGAACAGGTACATTTAGAGAAGAGGAATTAGCTGTTGCCCTCTGAAGGGGCAGACAAGAATGAGGACGTGAAGGGATGACACCCAAGGTGAAAATATGCTCAAAAAACAAACAAACAAAAAACCCAAGGGGAAATCACAGCTAGTTCTAGGTTTAGCAAAGAACCACTCTACAAATCTGATGGTGTACTTAAGATACAATCAGTCATCTTATCTTTTTTTTTTTTAACATCTCGTCATTCCTCAGAATCCTGCCAGTTTTCCCTACATGTCCAGACCAGTGTTTTCCAAATATCTATTCATTACAAATAATTTGGGGCATCTGTTAAAAATGATGATCAGATTCTTTTCTTGAAGAATCTCATTTCTGAAGTTTGAAGTGGGTCCCTTTATTTTAAACAAATTTCCCAGACAGGGGACTTCCCTGGTGGTCCAGTGGCTAAGAATTCACCTTGCAATGCAGGGGATAAGGGTTCGATCCCTGGTCATGGAACTAAGATCCCACATGCTGAGGGGCAGCCTGTGCACTGTTACTACTCAGCCGGTACTCTGGAGCCCACACTCCACCACTAGAGTAGAGCCCATGTGCCCTGTGCCTCAACTAAGACTTGACGCAGTCAAAAATAAATAAATACATTTTAAAAATTCCCCAGATAACTCTTTTTGATCTGGAAAATTTGTGAAACACTACACTAGTTCACATGTTTTCAAACTAGTTCGCCTGTTACAGCTCATGGAAGCTTTTCAAAGGGTCCGTGTTAGAACTGAGGATACTAAAGGAATTAATTTCCATATCATGAACTTCTGTGGGTATACCTTCCTTGCATCATTAGTGTCTAGCATGTGGCCTGGTACCAAAACTGGCCTTAATAAACATTTGCTAAGTGTGGTTGCAATGTTTCCATTTCTGTCAATAGGGGAATCAGAAAAATACATAAAAATTTGTCCAAATTTTTTCTTATTTTCAACTATGTCCTGTAAACAACTAAAAAACTACTTTAAGCCATAATTCCAACTGAATCTGGGGTCCCCAATTATGAAGGAAAAGAAAATCAGTAATTGGTCCATGACCTCGAAGTCCTAGCAAAAACACAATCTGTCAAATAGAGTAACTCCTCATATGATTCATTCTAAAAAAATAAACACAACTGGCACAGATGTTCTCTGCCTTAATTTCCTCTTCTGTGAAAATGCTGACATTAGTATATAACTCCTTACAAGTTTTTATAAGGATTAAGTGAGATAATCCAAGGCAAAGTACTTACAAGATTGCCTGACTAACTTGGAAGTGCTCAGTCATTTCTAGCTGGCTTTAGAGTTAGGGTACCCAGGTGATGTCATAAGAAATCAGCTTGGAACCCAAGTACTTCCCCAGCTGTGGAAGAAGAAGCAGGATGAGACATTTGCACAGTCTTTCCTTCTCTTCTTAGTACGAGTTGTATGAAAATAGAATTTAAAAATTCAGAGTAGGCAAAAGGCAGGATTAAGACAAACAGCCAGTAGGGTAATGAGAAGGTGATGTACTGACAACAGTGTGTAGGAGCAACCTGAAGAAAATCAGTTAAGTCCCAAGATGTCACCACGGTGCCCTGGCAGCTCTAAACCAGTCAGTGTGACAGTAGTCTCTTTTCACCTGGAAGGGGGGAAGGGTTCTTTTTCTTCTTTTGACCACCTTGTCAGGCATGTGGGATCTTATTTCTCCGACCAGGGATCAAACCTGAATCCCACACACTGGAAGCACAGAATCTTAACCACTGGACTTCTGGGAAAGTCCCAAGTGGAGGTTTTTCTTTAACTGTCAGTAAGCACATTAAAGAAAAAAAAATTCCTGAGCATCCATTACATGTGAAACTCTGTGTAATGAGCATGTGCAGTGCAGACTGGCCTTAATAAACCAGGTTAAGATTCATGGTCTTAAAAGGGAGGTCTTCTGATGCTTAATGTGCTCCTTTACCTCTTACATATGTTGTATACAAGATAACCCCTGTCTTGTTGCTCAGAAAAAAGCAGTGTTTTAAAAATAAAACAAAAAAGAAAGCTGCCAGGCTTGAGGGTTTCATCAGTGCTAACTAACTGTATTCCTCTCAGCCCTACAGTCACATTGGTTTGCACTGCTTCGTACTGAATGGGTTCTTGTTCTACTCAGATCATTAAGCCTGGCTTTCTGAGGGCACTTAGGCAGGCAGATCTATGAAGTGAGTTTCCATAAGAACTGTGTAAATGCACTGTCTACTATCATTTTCCTATAGACATCATGGTGACAGTCACCGATGGCAAAAAGAATACATTTGCACAATACTTCAGAGTGAACTTCCATATATATTCCCTAACCCTAACAATAGATATTACTGCCCTTAACATTACTTTCACTATTTTACAGATGATAAAAATGAAGGCTCTGGGACTTCCCTGGTGGTCCAGGGGTTAACACTCCATGCTCCCAATGCACAGGACCCAGGTTCAATCCCTGGTCAGGCAACTAGATCCCACACGCCTCAACAAAGATTCCATGTACTGCAACTAAGACTGGTGCAGCCAAATAAACTCTAAAAAGTTAAGGCTCAATTGTATCTGCACTGATAAGTACTTTGGCTTTATTTAAGGGGAATTTTTGTTGTTGTTGTTGCTGCTACTGTTGTTTGTGACTACAAAATACTGTTGTGATGCAAGTTCCTGTGTGTAATTTTGTCTTACGTATTTCTGAACATGTACCTCCAAGACAAATTCTTAGAAGAACTGAGTCAAATCATATGTTTTTAAATGTTAGTAAGTGTCTTTTGGGGCTTCCCTGGTGGTCCAGTGGTTAAGAATCCACCTTCCAATGCTGGGAACTCAGGCTCGATCCCTGGTCCAGAAACTAAGATCTCACGTGCAGAGGGGCAGCTAAGCCCATGTGCAGCAACTCCAGAGAAGGCCCTGTGCCTAGAGAAGCCCTCACACTGCAAGGAAGAGCCTGTGTGCCCCAACTACGACCCCCCCCCCACACACACACAAAAGACCCCACACAGCCAAATAAATAAATATTTCTTCATGTTAATAAGTGTCTTTTAAATGTTGATTTAAAAAAAATTAAGGCTCAGAGAGTTATCATCCGAGGTCGTGTTGAAAAGAGAACAGGACTGAGACTCAAGTCTATAGACCTCCATAGTTCATCCTACTGTCCCAAGCATCTTCTCCTTTTTTTTTTTTCCCAAGTATCTTTTCACTATCTACAGAATGAAGCATTTATACCTCAGACTTACCAAGAAGCCAGCTCTCTTTGTGCATCCCAGCTTCAAACTGACTGCTCAGAGAAGACTGCTGTAGCACAACACAGTCTTGGAGGCTTCCTGGCCAGCTTGTCTCCACAGTCATCAGTGCCCCTCTGATGTCACACACCATCAGGCAATTTAAAGAATGAAGACCTTTACGGTTCACATAGGAAAGGTCTTCAGCATTTGGTGCCTTGATTGCTACATGCATACAGTCAACTACCCCTATGACCCCTGGTATCCCTGCCAACCCGTAGAATTCATCCTTTAGAGCCTGCACAGAGGCTTCATCAGCTGGAAAGTGGATGAACTGTGAAGCTCTTTCCACAAGCGCTTCGGTGACGTTGGCAACACATCGACTCATAGATGCCTGACTGATTCCAATAGCGTCTCCCATCCGAGTCTGGAAGGAACCTGAGGTATAGAAGCCCAGTGCTGCAAGGATCTGTGTCTCTGGGCTAATAGCCCTGGATCTCTGAGTAGGTCTAGAAAGGCTTGCCCCCAAGAGCTCCACCAAGTAATAAATGAACTGTCGTGGAAACCCATACATGGACATCAAGTATTCATCTGTCACATCATCCAGCTTAAAGCGGTCCAATGTCCGGTGACCTCGGCCATATAGCAAGAGATCACAGTCAAGTACTGTTATTGGTATAGCCATGGTACATGTAAATGTTGTCTCTTTCCCTCTGCTACTTTTCCTGAACTCTTCCCAGTGAAGATGCTGATGAAAGAAAGTATTTTAAGGAAGTGTCAGAATTCAACGGCTAACCTTCATTTAAGTGGCTGCGGTATTTATAATCTTCTCTCTGTAAAGGTTAAACAACAACAACAACAACAAAATCAAGACGTTAGAAATCCACAAAAGACTTTAAAGTGATTCAAAGGCCACGACAGATTCTTTTCTCAAATTCCCATTTTGTTCAAGCAAAAGGTGCTGTAACTGTAACTCTGGGTTTTTCTCCACTAACTCATGACCACAGGACGGGCTTGCTTTGGCTTGGAGGAGAATGGGAGTTGAGTATTGGTGGCTCATTTAGTGCCTGCCTGGCTCTTGAACTGCTTCCCTCCTAGCTCAGTTGGTAAAGAATCTGCCTGCAACGTAGGAGACCCAGGTTCAATTCCTGGGTTGGTAAGATCCTCTGGAGAAGGAACTGGCAACCCACTCCAGTATTCTTGCCTGGAGAATCCTATGGACAGAGAAGCCTGGCAGGCTACAGTCCATGGGGTCACAAGAGTTGGACATGACTTAGCGACTGAACCACCACAACTTGAACTGGGAAGAGCAAAAGGTTAATGGAGGTGATGGCATAATTATTCACAAAGTAAGAGGTCTGCTCCTAAGTAGACAGGCCACGAAGCAGCTGACAGAAGTCATAACTACTCAGGACAGAGATTAGTCACGGCGGGATTCATGACACAAACCTCTCTGGCTCCACAGGATAAGTAAGGGGTAAAGAGACGCGGGGCGGGGGGGGGGGGGGGGGCTTCAAACCGGTCTAACAGGGAAGGGGCAAAAAAAAAAAAAAAAAAAACCCGCCCACGACCCAGGCTTGTCGAGGCAGATTACGTGCTCTTAACAAAAGGCTTTCCCCTCACCCCAAGAAACCCAAGTCGTGGGGCTGAGGGCTAGGAAGCAGAGAAGACCAGGCAAGTGGGAAGGAAGGCACAGAAGAGGAGGCTGGGAGAGCTAGGGGCTGACAGGCGACTCCACCTCAAAGGCTTTGAAAAGCTGACTTAGAAGTGGATATGAAAGTGTGATGGTCCCGGCCCAAGTCAGCGAGGCCGCTCACCCACCTCTCCGCGGCTGCCAGGTTACCCGTCACACTCCCCACCCATCCACCGGGCCCGCCTCCGGAACCGGCGGCCGAAGACAAGCCGCCACGGCGCTCAGTATAGGCCCCGCCCCTTCGCGTCAGCGCCCGCCCCAAGCCGCGTCCTCACTGCCGCCGCCGCCGCGACCTGCGATTCGTTAGCGCACATTCCACACAAGGCCCAAACTTTCGCGCTCTTCCAACCCCTCCTCCCCTCGCCTCTGTTTACGCCTTTCTTTTCTCAGACGCTTGAAGAGATTGGGGAGTCAGATTTGTATGGTAAGGAAACCAGTTTTTACGGGCACATCAAAGAGGAAGAAGATTAAGTAGGGCATCCACTTTGTGGCGAAAGTGCGACTGATGTTAGGTAGCTGTA
The DNA here is from genome assembly GCF_033118175.1 of Dama dama. Lineage (NCBI taxonomy): Eukaryota > Metazoa > Chordata > Mammalia > Artiodactyla > Cervidae > Dama > Dama dama. The sequence continues at coordinate 74,687,055 of NC_083681.1, forward strand.
CTTCCCCCGTAGCCCTCTTCCTCCCCCGGCCGTCACCGAAGCGGATGAAAACAAACACTGACGATGGCGGCACCGGGAAGCGACCAGTGGCTGGGCTTAAGGCAGGAGTGATCGCTTGAGCTGTGAGGGAAGCCTTGAAGAGCGCCTTGTAGACGTGAGTGCGACGACTCGCGCAGTCTTGGGAACGAAACTCCCGGGGCCTGCGAGCCACGAGGCTCCCGAGGTGTGAGGTATTATCTGCGACCCGTGCTGTCACTGCAGCTCCGGAGCGCGGAGCCCTCAGCCAGGAGGCGCAGCTGGCCGGCCCCAGGCCCCGGCCTCCGTAATGAGAGCCCCGAGCCACACTCTGTGTCGCAGCTTCACAGGTACTAACTTGAGGAGGAAATGCCACCCCCCCCCCCCCGGGTCTCTCAGCGCCCCCGGGTGGGAGGCTATGGATCTGCGGTCTGCGGCCTGCGGCCTGTCGGGTATCTCCTGGCGAAGCCAAAGCCTGCTAGCTGTAGGTCAGTCCCCTGAGCTTTCTTTGGGAAGTCCGGTCATTGTAGGCCCCATTAGCCCTTGATCATTCCCAGTCCTTACCAAGATCCCCAGAGCTTTTGACTGCTTTCTCAGTTCTTTGGGTTAAATCGTAAGGCTTTTCTGGAGGGAACTTGTGGGGCCATACCTCTGTGGTTGGGTACCAGTATGAAAACATAGGTTTTCAGTCAATCAAGATTTGTTGAGTGCCAAATATGTACTCCGCGTGTAGGTGAGGGAGACTGTTGACTAGTGAAAAAAGGGACCCAAGGTTCACGACTCTCTTACTGGCAGTGGAACGACCTGTGGAAACCTGCGATCCATTCTCATTAAATAAATCTCTGGGTAAGTGGCCAAGCACCTTCTTGGGATTCATCACTAACTTATCTCAGTTTTCACATTCCCAGTCAGTTATTTACCAAGTTTTGCTGATCAATTGAGGTAGCGTTTCACTTTTAGTATTTCTTCCTCTTCTGGCCATCCCACAGCCAGAGAGAAAGGGGTGGAAGGTGGGGCGGTGGGGTTGGGGGGAGATACGAACTAACTGAATATGTGAGAAACAAAAGTACCTATTTTTTCATTATAATTAAATAAGTTTAAAAGTCATCTCCTAAGGTGGTAGAATTTATTGAACACCTTCAATGGGAGATGTGCAATAATATAATAAGAAGCAACAGATCCTTTCTTTACACTAAATTAGCCTCAGGTTGTTGTGTGTTGTTTTATGTGTTAGACCTTTTCAAAAAATGTGTGAATATTGTGGCTCCAACTAAATTATAAGTTTTTCTTTGTTTCTTTCAACTGCATTTTTCAGCTGAGCAGAAGTCTTGTTAAATGCTTGTGAAATGGAATCCTGAGTTAGTATTTTTAATACCTAGTGGACGATGAATAAGTGCTGAAGCAAGTGTCATATATACTGATCTGTACAGTAGAATGTGTGTGGTTAATTCTCTTGCTGTTTTCAAATTGTACCCCTTTGGGTCTAAAGTTATGACTGCTTTGGCAACTTTTGAGATTTACATTTCATGAAAGTTGCAACTACTGTACTTATACCTAACAGTTCCTATTGTATATTTGTATTTTTTTCCTTGGGTTGTTATTAAGATCTGCAAAAACTGCAGGTCTGCAGCTATTAAACGACCCAAATTACATTTTTTTTTTTTTATTTACAGCCTAGGAATCAGCTGGACACAGTTCAGTCTTACTATATACACATCCTAGGATTGTACTGTATGGAGGTAGAGGGCAATAATCTCTTTTTTTCCATTGTCTTAGCTGCTTGCCTCTACCCAACTGCCTTAGCTTATGACCTCCATGACCCAGAACAGAGTGTCCATAGTCTAAATGCAAAAAGAAGCCTAAGACATTAATATTGAGCTTCCAAAGACCTAATTATACATGAGTGAGTTTTCAAAGATAATTTTAATCAGAAAATGCAACCACTGTAGAACTTATTGCTTTCACTTGATAAGGTTCATTACTGATGTTCTGCAGTTACATTTTGTTCCAGTTGTAGTGGAAGTTAAAAAATTTTGAAATTTTTATCTGCAGGGAATTTATTTAATCTTAGTTATACCTGGAAATCCCTAAAACTTTATTTTTAAGTATTTATTTTACTTTTTAAACACTTTTTACTTTATTATAGAAGAGATGAAAATGACATCATAACACTATGGTTGAAGCACCGCTTAGATCACAGAGAATGAAGAGTACACCTAAAAAATTCCTCAGTTATGACCCTTTATTATTCAACTTAAGTGTTTTTTAATGGAAAAAAGGTACAGTAACTCACTGATAAGAAATACAAGCTATTCAGGTAATATTTGAATTACCATATTGTTTAAGACTCTTTTGACATGTTTGTTGACTTGAGAGTCTTAAAATATGTATACTAAAAGTTTATTCTTGGAAAAAGCTTACCTAAACTTTATGTGTGGATGATTTAGAAGTAATTTCCAATTTTTGGTGATGAATAGAATAAGGTGAATTTCCATAGGGCACCATCTTTTCTTGCATGGATTTAATAGAGGAGAGGGTTCATGGGGTTTTGATCTTTGCCTCCTCTTTGTTAAATCATAGACAACAATAAAAACGGCAAGTAGTCACTGACGGTATAAAGGCAGTGTAGCCAGGGAGAATACAAAGAAGGCTAGCTAGTCCTCTGTGACCAAGGGAAATAGAGAAAGATTTCTTGGGAATTGTCTAGCAGTCCAGTGGTTAGGACTCTGAACTTCCCCTGTAGGAGCCATGGGTTCTGTCCCTAGTGGAGGAACTAAGATCCCTCATGCCATGCAGCAGACAGACAAAAAAAAAAAAAAAAAGAAACTGAAAAATTTAGGTTTTAAATCTTAAAAGGATTTTAAATCCCTTAAAAGGACTTAAAATTAGTTTTAAATTGTTTTAAACTGTAGAGTAAATGTGGGCCAGTTTACTAGCAAAATCCCCGAAATGCCAGAGTAAGTGGCACCAGAAATTTGTTTTTGCCCTGGTGGTGTCCCCCATATGCCCTTGGTTACAAGCGATGGGATAAGAGGATAAGAGGGAATTTCCCAGGTGGTCCAGTGGTTAAGACTGAGCTTCCACTGCAGGGGGCATGGGTTTCATCCCTAGTCAGGAAACTAAGATCCTGCATGCCCTGACACAGCCCAAAAAAATTAATAAGAGAAAGGATAAGATTGTGAATCACCATTACATAGAAAAACAACTAAATTAACATTGAATAGTTAATCTGTCAATAGTAACTTAGTAAAAGTAAAGGTAAATAGTTTATAAGCCTAGATGTCCACCAACAGATGAGTGGATTAAGTAGTTGTGGTACATATATACAATGGAATATTACTTAGCCATAAAAAGGAATTAATCTGAGTTAGTTCTAGTGAGGTGAATGAACCTGGAGCCTGTTATACAGAGTGAAATAAGTCAGAAAAACAAATATGTATTAATGTATATAAATGGAGTGTAGAAAAGTGGTACTGATGAACCTGTTTGCAGGGCAGAAAGAGAGGCTTAGACATCGAGAACAGACTTATGAATACAGTGAGGGGAGGACCCGGATGAATTGAGAGAGTAGTGTTGAAATATAGGCATTACCATGTGTAAAATAGATAGATAATGGAAAGTTGCTGCATAACACAGACAGACAGCTTAGCCTGGTGCTCTGTGATGACCTGAGAGGTGGGATGGAGTGGGAGGGGCCTGGTGCTCTGTGATGACCTGAGAGGTGGGATGGAGTGGGAGGTGGGAGGGGGAGGTTCAAGAGGGAAGGGACATGTGTATACCTATGGCTGATTCATGTTGTTTTATGGCAGAAACCAACACAACATTGTAAAGCAATTATTCTCCAATTAAAAATAAATAAATTGTCCTCCAATTATAAATAAATAACATTTAAAAGTATTATATAAATTAAAAAAAAGGAATTTATAGAAGTTATAACCCAGTATTCTTGTTTTGGAAAATACTGCTTTCATTTTCGACTTTTGATTCATACAAATATAAAAGAAAGTAAGTTAAAAATCATATTATACCTTTCAGGCTTAAGGTTTGTCCGCACCCTCACATTCCTTCTGTATTGCCCACAGCTATTAGGTCATTAGAAGATATTATATTGAGAAATACTTGTAGAGGTTTATAAGTCTTGTTTTAAGTATGAGCTTAAGGGGGTTTTTATCCTTTAATCTATTTCTGTTGGATTTTTCAAGAAATCAAATATTGGCCTTATTTATTCTTTAGACTAGTTTTTAAATTGTTCATAATTAATCAGACACAGCTTTTATCTTTATTCCCACCTCCTATTTTCTGTTGGTTTATTTTACTCTGGTTTCTTAAATTGAATACTTATTTGAGGCTTTTGTTTTTTTAGTTATAAATGCATTTAAGGCTGTAAATTTTCTTCTGACTTCTCATTTGTTGTCATGTATTCTTCATTTTGTTAATTTCTGGATCATTTGTAACTGGTTTTTATTTCAATATTTGTTATAAAAATCTTTCTAATGTATACATAGTTAACTTTTTATTATGTTTCTAGTTTGCTTGGAAAGAAAATTTTTTAGATGGTCAAGAACATGATCAACTTATGGTGTCCCTTGAACTGAGATCCCTCATGCCACACCGAGCAGCCTAAAAAAAAATTTTTTAATAAAATCAAAACAAAAACTCTATGTTAAAAATTATAAAACATAGAAGTTATTTTTTCAGTGATCAGTGTTAACTTTTCCCAGTTGTAAGGGCTAGAGATATTATCTGGGATCATTTTTGTATGGTGTCATGCCAAATTATTCAGCTGTTGCTTTGAAATTATTGGCCTCTTCCTTTCTTTATTGACTGCCTCACCTTAATCCAGTGTTATCACCAACTCTCATCTGGATTATGGAAGTAATTACTGTAGTCAGATTAATGTCCTTAAATTGTTACCTGTAGAAGAATTTCCATTGACTCCCTGCTGATATACTGTTAGTCTCTTTTGCCCACTTTTATGTCTCCCTACTAATCTGGACTGATTGTACTTACCTAATTTATTTTACTTTATCTCTTTACATGAAAATTCTCAGCTATATAGTTCCTAATTTGCTTCTCCCCTTTTCTTTTTCCTCTCCCCTCTGGGATTCCAGTTACACATATGCTAGACCTTTCCCTGTGTCCTCAGTATCTTAGATAACCTCACGTATCATTTTGTACCTACTGTCATGATATAACTAAACACCTTAAATAGTGCCCTTTCACACTCAAAAGTATCCCCAAAGTTTGTGGTTACTCCGTATCTCTCATACACTTTTCCGTATCTCCCATCCTTTTGTCTCTCTATGCTTTGTTCTGGATATTTTCTTTCAGTCTATATTTCCTTTCAATGTTTCTGTCTTCTGCTGATCTGATTTGCTATTAGACTCAACCATTGAGTTCTTAAATTAGCGTTTTATTTTTTAGTTCTAGAATTTCTGTTTGGTTCTTTTTATAGATTTTTGTTCTTTATCCAAATTCTCAATTTTGTCCTTCATTTAATTGAACATACTGCATAGTAATTTTGAGGTCTGTGTTGGTAGCAGTTAATGTTTCTAATGTCTTTTGGATTTTGGTCATTCGTGTTTGTCTCCGTGAGTGCCTAATGCACTTTAACGTATGCCAGAAATTGTATATGAAAAATTATAGAGATAATTTGTGGGCTAGGATAACATAATTTTCTTTTAGCAAGAAATTGCCTTTGCTTTTGTCAGAGGCTAAGGGCCCACCTTATTCAACACTGTTGAAGCTGAATGATGTTTGAAATTTTTCACACACAAGTGAACTACAGCTATAAGCAACTATTAGCAATGATGCTCACAAATATAATGTTAATAGTAAATGAAATAAATCAGACAAAACCATTTATATGAAATTTTAAAACAGGTAAAGCCAATCTGGTGACTGAGTAAGAACAGTGGCTTCTGTTGGGAGCTGAGTGCCTAAAAGGAGACACTCGGTGAGTCTTGGGTGCTGATGCTGTGCCTTATCTGTGTGCCAGTTGCACTGGTGGGATTGGCTTGTGGAAATTTATCAGGTTGCAATCTAATGATATGTACAGTTCTCTGGGTGTATATTTTCAATTAAAAAGCTTACTTTAGTGAAAAAACTTTCATAATAAAACTTAAAAAAATTAGCTTGAAGTCATACTAATTACAACTACATTGGTTTTCTGAGAGAACTACTATCCACTGTTTTTGGAAATTAAAAAAAAAAAGTTAAATACAGCAACAGCCTTTTTATCTGGGTTATTTATTATGGGTTAAAAGGGAAAAGAGTAATGAGGAAATACAAGAGAATCATATGTTAACACAAAAACTTGCCAATGAGTGTTCTTAGCAGTATTATTCACAATAGCTGAAAGGGGGAGGCAACTTAAATGTCCATCACTTGATGAGTCAGTTAGCACAATGTAATCTGTCCATTCCGTGGAATATTATTCAGCCATAAAAAGGAATGATGTACTGACACATGCACCAATATAGAGCGAACCTTGAGAATATGCTAAGTGAAGGAAGCAGGTCACATTTTCTTTATGAGAAAATTCCAGAATAAGCAAGTCCATAGATATAAAGTATACTAGTGGTTGCCAAGGAGAATGAGAAGGGGAATGACAGATAACAGATGTGGGATTCTTTGCAGTATGATAAAAATGTGGGGATGGTTGCACATCCTTGTGAATATACTAAGAAACACTGAACTGTAAACTATAAAACACTGAATTTTATGGTGTGTGAGTTACAACTCAGTTAAGAAAAGCTATATAAAGTGATTCTTTAAAAAATTTTGACCCACCACCTTTCTCAGCATTCTAAATCAGCATGTTTAACAAGTTCACAAATAAGCATATTTTCTCCTAAGGTGCCGAATCTCCTACCTCAGATGTGTAGGCTATTACACTTTCTTGTTCTTTTGAGTTCTTGGTGTTTTATTTCCATGTGTAATCCATAAGTTTTTAAATTCTGAAATCATCTAGCTAAAAGTTGGAGGGAAGGGTTATAAGTGGCCTGGCTGTCAACAATCCAGATCTGTGAAAGCTTCTCTCAAGGGCTCCTTCAAACTTTCTTCTGCCTGTTTCTAGGGGTTTCGGTGGTTCTAGACAAGTTTTTAGGTTAGTTTCTTGGCTTTTTGTTTCCTTACAATTCACATAGGTGATGTAAATTTTGGATCTTATATCTTTGTAGACTTATGGTTTTGAAGTTTTATAGTGACTTCCCTGCCTCTGAACCTTGCCCTGATAGATGGCAAACCTGTTTATTGCTTCTCTAGGGTTCTTCTGGCCTCTGATCAGGGAGCACTTGACTCTGGGGTTTTATGCAGGTTTCTACCTGCTTATAAGCTTGAGATACAATTTCCACCCCCTGCAGTCTTGTTCTCATGTGTTCATTACAAGAACCTGAGCTTGCTCCCCATAGGCCTCAGCTCCCTGTCATCAGTTTTCCCTTGTATTTATGGCGTTAACTCACCTTTCCTCTGGAACCTGGAATTTTTCAATCTTTCTAGTTTAGCTATGTATCAAGACCTTTTTTGTTTTCATATTTTATCTGCATTTGTATGTGCTTGTAGTGGCAGGTGGTGGGGGCGACTGATAACATCAGTTCAGTCCATATTGCTGTCAGACCTCCTCCACAGAGATTTCAAGCTCATGTCTGTCATGGTGCAGTGCATTAAACTCTTTGTCTCATTTACTCTCAAGGCAAGGATATCCTGTGACGGGATCTTAGAAGTACAGCTAGAGCAGTCATTCCGATGTTTGAAAACTTGTATTTGCAGTAGATCTACAAGGAGATAGAAAACTTCTATGCTGGGTGAAAGTTAGTTATGATCTTTACCCTACTATAGCCCATTTGATGAGAATGAATTTTGTTTCTGAATTTAAATTTTTTTTAAAAAATGAAAGAAATACAGAAAAATTGTGAAAATATAACAGTGAGCATTCATATACTCTACAGCTTGGTTCACATATGGTTCTCTCTTGGCCACACTGCTTTACTTTTCTCTGTCAGTATCACACAGTGTATAACAGAGTAATACACAATTTCTTTTTTTTCCTGGACTCTTGAGAAAAGTTTCTTGTATCTCTTTAGAATAAGAACATGACCAAAGTATAATTGTATCAAATTCAAGAAATTTAATATTGATGCAGTGCCTTTAGTAGTGTATAGTCAGTATTCAAATGTTGCCAAATAGTTTTCATACTGTCCATTATAGCAAGTTTAAAAAAAAAGTCCGGGATCAAGCATTGCATTTAGTTGTCATACCTCTTCCATTGCCTTTATTCTATAACAGTTCTTCAGACTTTTTCTCACATTAAGATTGACATTTTTGAAGGGTAAAAGCCCCTTATTGTGTAAAAGTTCCTGTCTTGCAATATAAGCTCATCTGATTGCTTCCTTGTGGTTAGATTTGGATTATACAATTGACTAGAAAAGCGCCGTGTCAGGTCATTTTCACTATATCACATCAAGAGAATGTAATGTCAGTTTTTTGGTTGTTGGTATATTTCTCTGATTACTTTATTAAGATTGTGTTCACTGATGACTCTGAAATTAGTAATCATTCGCAGGAAGACTGTTAATATACCATTTGCCGACAGACACACTTTCAAGCCATGAATTTATCATCCGCTGGTGATTTGCTTGAACCAGTTAGTCCTGCAGTGGTTGCAAAATAGGTGCTTTTTCTAATAATTTTTATTTCTTATACATTTACTACTTGGCAGTTTACAGCAAAGAAGTATTTTTTTTTTTGCCCCCATTTATTATATAATTGCCTTTGAAACCAGTGTTGGAGAAAATACGAAAATTCTTGGTATATAATAATGACTATGGCAAGAAAAGATTATCTCTGCTCTTCCACTGTTAGTGGAAGAAGCAAATGTAAAATTGTCAGTTTTAATTTCAGTGTTCCCCAGATTTACATACTGCATGATAAACATGAGTTTAAAAACACTTGATGGTGCAGAGTGTTATTTAAATACTTATCAATCTTGAAAATGTTTGTGCTAAGCGTTTGTCAGCCAAAAAAAATTTTTTTTAGTTAAAGGAAAAGTATCCTGTTATCTCTGTAATAGTTTTGAAGTTAATATTTTGTAGAGTATTGTGAATAGAAATAGGCATTAAAGAAATGTGAAAGCAGTATTGATAATATGCCAGGAGATGTTACTCAAAATAATGGCATTTGCCTAATAACATTCATCCTTAAATCAAGGAAACTTTAACTCTTTAATGTTAGAGTAGTTCAATATATAAATATGCTTTAAAAAAAAAAAGCTCAAGTTGTCTAAGAGAATTAGAAGATAAGCTACAGGGGCTTCCCTGGTGGTCCAGTGGTTAAGAATCCATTTACCAATTCAGGGGACACAGGTTTGATCCCTGGTCCAGGAAGTTCCCACGTGTCTCGAATCAGCTAAGCCCCTAAGCCACAACTACTGAGCCTTCTCTCTAGAGCTCACGAGCCACAACTGCTGAAGCCCTCAACGCCCAGAGCGCGTGCTCTGCAGTAAGGGAAGTCATCACAATGAGAAGCCTGTACACCAAAATGAAGAGTAGCCCCTGCTCACTGCAACTAGAAAAAGCCCATGTGCAAAACCTAAGACCCAGGACAGTCAAAAAATCTAATAAATAAATACATCTTTTTTAAAAAGAAGAAGCTACAGCCTGGGAGAAAATATTTGCAAATGACATATCTTTTAAGATAACAATGAGTTGCCATCTCACACCTATTAGAATGGCCAAAATCCAAGAACACTGACAGCACCAAATGCTGGAGAGATCATGGAGCAACAGGAATTCTCTCTCATTGCTGGTTGGAATGCAAAATGGTTTAGCCACTTTGGAAGACCATTTGATGCTTTCTTACAGAATAAACATACTCTTACCATATTATCCAACAGTTGCATGCCCATTCATCACTGAAAGGAGTTGAAAACTTGTTTTCAGCAGGAGACTGGGGGCTTCTTTGGAGAAATTCCCTCAGAGGGAAAATATACTGTAACAATCTTTCTGTTTATAGGTCCCTCAACTAGAGTCATGAGTCTTGACTATATTAGGACTCCCCACTCCTACCTATCACCTTGTGATTCCTTCTACCTTTAGTTGTGGAAGATCTTTTCTGGTAGGTTCTGGTCTTTTTCCTCAATAATTATTCTATAAATAATTGTAATTTTGGTGCTTGTGAGAGGAGGTGAGCTCAGAGTCTTCCTATTCCAGTACCTTAGGACCTCCCAAAGGCCAGTTTTCTGACATTAGGGGGGAAGGGTTTAGAGTGGGCTCTAACTGCTTCTTCTGGGACTTTCAATCTTGTTTTCAGCCCCATCTGCCACCCTACTTTAGGAGCTATCTGGTAGCTAGTTCCTTAGCCTTTCTCAGGTTATTTGGTTCAGATGAGCTTTCTTTGCTTAGGGTTTCTCCTGCTGCTGGCTTGGATATCAGCTATGCTTGGCTTATACAGTTATCTGTTTGTCCTACTTTGCTGGACTTTGATGCTGTTATCTCTTGTCTGTGTGTATGCTTTTTAAGTTCCTCACTCTTTGTTTTTTAAAAATGAGTAGAACAAAATAGAAACATCGAAACATTTATCCTTAACCAGTCTGTTTGCCTCTCCCCAGTATTTTGTTGACATCTTTCATTGTTATTTCCTTTTCTGGCTTTATAGCTTTTGTATTTCTGTACTTTCAATTCAGGATTGGTAAAATAATGAGATGAATGGTTTCTATGAATGGTTTATTTAAAAGATTTATTATTTATAAAACATTTATTTAAAATGCTAAAATTAGCATTTCAGTGTGAACATAAGTAAAAGATCTGGAAAACCTGTCTACCCAGATAAGTGTGCTTAGCTGATTATATTATTTGCAGTTAAGCCATGTTATAGAATCTCTGTCTAGTATTTGGATGTTGGTACTTATCTACATCCATTGCATAACAGTGGGAAACTTTATTTATTTAATGGCATCTTTGTGTGTGCATTAAAATACAAGTCACCTAAAATTTACCGTCTTAACCATTAGTGATTGTGCAGTTCAGCAGTGTTAAATATGTGCACACAGTGGTTCATCCTTCTCTACTCTACATCCTCATAACGTTTCATCTTGTGACTCAAAGTTGACCTACTATACAGTAACTCCCCATTCTGTCTTATCCCCAGCTCCTGGAAACCACCATTATACTTTCTGTCTCTGAAGTTTTGACTTTTAAGTACTTCATGTAAGTGGAATCTTGCAATATTTGTCTTTTTGTGACTGACTTATTTCACTTAGCATGGTGTCCTCAAGGTTCATCCATGTTGTAGCATGGTCAAATTTTCCTTCCTTTTTATGGCAGGCTAATATTTCATTGTATGTATATACCACATTTTGCTTATCCATTATATTTTCAGATAATTATTTAAAGACTTTAGTATTGTACAAACACTATGGGAAGCTGACAGACTTACTGGTTGTAGCAAACTTCTGTTAATGAAATGAAAATGATGTATAGAGAATGTTGCTAAATTGAAATTGAAATTGTTAATCAAGGTCCAGTAAATAGTTTTTGTTATTTGATGAATGTATTAAGCCTTAATTAAATGAGGTATTTGCAAGTCTGGGAAAATAGGTGTTGATGAAGCTTGAAGGGACAGCAGTATTTGTAGGAGTTTTATGATTCATAAATATACTTTTGACCTAATTAACCCATTTCAGGAAAGGTGACACCTGATAAATTTAATCAAATATATTATATGGGTGGGAACCACATAGAACTTCTTGTAAATATCCAAAATTATACATAGTAACTGGGTCATGTCCCTAAGGTGAAAAAAATTTAACAAAGAAGGTATTAAGTAACTCCGATGAATTTACTCTTTCAGCATATTAACAAGAAAGGGAAAAGAAATTTGAATGTTTACAGAGGAGTTTGCTACATAATTGAGAGACTAGACTGTTAAGAGGCAAAATGACCTTGACTTAAACTGAGTGGTAACCTGAAAGCCTTCCCCTTTGTGGCTCACAGTCTTGTCATGGCATGGGGGCTTGTGTAACTCAGTGAAGCTATGAGCCATGCCATACAAAGCCAACACTCAAGACAGACGAGTTGTAGTGAAGGGGTCTGACAAAATGTGGTCCGCTGGATGAGGAAATGGCAACCCACTCCACTCCAGTATCTTTGCCTTGAGAACCCCATTAACATTATGAAAAGGCACAAAGATATGACACTGGAAGATGAGTCCCCTAGGTCGGAAGGTGTCCAGCATGCTACTTGGGAAGAGTGGAGGGCAATTGTTTAAAGCTCTAGTAAGAATGAAGTGGCTGGGCCAAAGCAGAAACGTCGCTCAGTCATGGGTGTGTCTGGTAGTGAAAGTAAAGTCCGATGCTGTGAAGAACAGTATTGCATAGGAACCTGGAATGTTAGGTCCATGAATCAAGGTAAATTGGACATAGTCAAGCAGGAGATGGCAAGACAGAACATCAACATCTTAGGAATCAGTGAACTAAAATGGATGACAATGGGTAAATTTAATTTAGATGACCATTATATCTACTATTGTGGGCCATAATTCCTTAGAAGAAGTGGAGTAGCCCTCACAATCAACAAGAGTCCAAAATACGGTACTTGGGGACACCCTGAAAAACTACAGAATGATCTTGGTTCATTTCCAAAGGAAACCATTCAACATCATAGTAACCCAGGTCTGTGCCCCAACCACTGATGACAAAGAAGTTGAAATTGACCGGTTCTATGAAGACCTGCAAGACCTTCTAGAACTAACACCAAAAAAAGATGGCCTTTTCATCATAGGGAATTGAAATGCAGAAGTAGGAAGTCAGGAGATACCTGGAGTAACTGGTAAGTTTGGCCTTGGAGTACGTAATAAAGCAGGGTAAAGGCTAACAGTTTTGTCAAGAGAACACAGTGGTCAAAGGAAACACCCTTTCAACAACCGAAGAGATGATTCTACACTTGGACATCACCAGATGGTCAATACCAAAATCAGATTGATTATGTTCTTTACAGATGAAGAGGGAAAAGCTCTATACAGTCAAGAAAAGCAATGCTGTGAGCTGATTGTGGCTCAGATCATGAGTTCCTTATTGCAAAATTCAGGCTTAAATTGAAGAAAGTAGGGAAAACCATTAGGCCATTCAGGTATGATCAAAGTCAACCCCTATGATTATACAGTGGAAGTGATGAATAAATTCAAAGGATTAGATCTGGTAGACAGAGTGCCTCAGAACTGTGGACAGGGGTTCATAATATTATACAGGAAGCAGTGACCAAAACCATCCCAAAGAAAAAGAAATGCAAGGAGGCAAAGTGGTTGTCTGAGGAGGCTTTACAGATATTAGGTTGGTACAAAAGTAAATACAGTTTTGGACCATGAATTTTAAATCTTTATAACTAGGCTCAAACACATACTTATTAATCAAAATAGGAACCATTCAGTCAGCGCATTTTTGCCAATGAGAATAAGTTTGTTCATTTCCATAGCATAAAAATCTGTGCTTTAGGATTTGACGAGCTCTTGGAAAGCATTTTATTTCTTTTTTTTTTAATTTATTTTTTCATTTATTTTTATTAGTTGGAGGCTAATTACTTTACAATATTGTAGTGGTTTTTGCCATACATTGACATGAATCAGCCATGGATTTACATGTGTTCCCCATCCTGATCACCCCTCCCACCTCCCCCCCCAATCCCATCCCTTTGGGTCTTCCCAGTGCACCAGCCCTGAGCACTTGTCTCATGCATTCAACCTGGGCTGGCAATCTGTTTCACACTTGATAATATACATGTTTAAATGCTATTCTCTCAGATCATCCCACCTTCGCCTTCTCCCACAGAGTTCAAAAGTCTGTTCTATACATCTGTGTCTCTTTTTCTGTCCTGGATATAGGGTTATCATAACCAACTTTTAAAATTCCATATATATGCGTTAGTATACTGTATTGGTGTTTATCTTTCTGGCTTACTTTGCTCTGTATAATGGGCTCCAGTTTCATCCATCTCATTAGAACTGATTCAAATGTTTTCTTTTTAATGGCTGAGTAATATTCCATTGTGTATATGTACCATAGCTTTCTTATCCATTCATCTGCTGATGGGCATCTAGGTTACTTCCATGTCCTGGCTATTATAAACAGTGCTGCGATGAACATTGGAGTACATGTGTCTCTTTCAGATCTGGTTTGGGAAAGTATTTTCTACCTCCTGCTGGTTATGGAAGTATTTTCCCTGCAAAAAGTTGTTGAGATACTTGAAGAAGTGGTAATCAGTTGGCAAGAGGTCAAGTGAATATGGCAGATGAGGTAAAACTTCATAGCCCATTCACTCAACTTTTGAAGTCTTGGTTAGCGACATGCGGTCGGGTGTTGTCTTGCGGAAGAATAGGGCCCATTCTGTTGACCAATAGTGGGTGCAGGTATTGCGGTTTTTGGTGTATCTCATTGATTTGCTGAACATACATCTCAGATGTAATGGTTTTGCTGAGATTCAGAAAGCTGTAGTGGATCAGACGGACAGCAGACCACCAAACAGTGACCATGACTTTTTTTGGCGCAAGTTTGGCCTTGGAAAGTGCTTTGGAGCTTATCAGTCCATCAACTGATCTGATCATCGCTGGTTGCTGTATAAAATCCACTTTTTGTCACACGTCAGAATCTGATCAAGAAATTGTTTGTTTTTGCCTAGAATAAGAGAAGATGACACTTCAAAACAACAATTTTTTTTGATTTTCAGTCAACTCATGAGGCACCACTTATCAACCTTTTTCACTTTTCCAGTTTGCTTCAAATGCCAAATGAGTATAGAATGGTCAGTGTTGAGTTCTTCAGCAACTTCTCGTGCAGTTGTCAGAGGATCAGCTGCAATGATTGTCCTCAGTTGGTCATCAACTTCCAGTGGCCAGCCACTACACTCCTCATCTTCAAGGGTCTCATCTCCTTTGCAAAACTTCTTGAACCACCACTGCACTGTATGTCCCGTAGCAGTTCCTGGGCCAAATGCGTTGTTGATGTTGTGAGTTGTCTCTCTCGCTTTACTACCCATTTTTAACTCCAATAAAAAGTCACTCAAATTTGCTTTTTGTCTATAACATCATTTCTATAATCTAAAATAAACGTAAACAGCAAGTAATGTCATTAGCAAAAACACATAAAGCAAGAAACATGCATTATAATAATGTGTAACATAGCCACCTTTATTTAAAAATGTATTCCAGTATCAAATGGCAAAGTTCAACAACGCAAAACCAAAATTACTTTTGCACCAACCTAATAGGAAAAAAGAACCGGAAGACAAGGGAGAAAGGAAAAGATATAACCAACTGAATGCTGAGTTCCAGAGAATAGTAAGGAGAGATAAGATGGCCTTCTTCAATGAACAATACAAAGAAATAGAGGAAAACAATAGAATGGAAAAGACTAGAGATCTCTTCAAGAAAATTGAAGATATCAAGGGAAGATTTCCTGCAAGGATGGTCATGATAAAGAACATTAATGGTATGGACCTAACAGAAGCAGAAGAAGTTAAGAGATGGCAAGAATACACAGAGGAACTATACAAAAAAGATCTTAATGACCTGGGTAACCATGATAGTGTAGTCACTCACCTAGAGCTGGACATCCTGGAGCATGAAGTCAGTGGGCCTTAGGAAGGATTACTACAAACAAAGCTAGTGGAGGTGATGAAATTCCAGCTGAGCTACTTAAAATCATAAAAGATGATGCTGTTAAAGAGCTGCCTTCAGTATGTTAGCAAATTTGAAAAATTCACCAGTGGCCACAGGACCGGAAAAGGTCAGTTTTCATTCCAGTCCCAAAGATGGGCAATGCCAAAGAATATTCAGACTACTATACAGTTGCACTCATTTCACATGCTTGTAAGGTTATGCTCAAAATCCTTCAAGCTATGTTTCAGTTCACTTCAGTTGTGTCTGGCTCTTTGCAGCCCCATGGACTGCAGCATGCCAGTCTTCCCTGTCCATCACCAACTCCCAGAGCTTGCTCAAACACATGTGCATCGAGTTGATGATGCCATCCAACCATCTCATCCTCTGTCATCCCCTTCTCCTCCTGCCTTCAGTCCTTCCCAGCATCAGGGTCTTTTTCCAGTGAGTCAGTTCTTCACATCAGGTGGCCAAAGTATTGGAGTTTCAGCTTCATCATCAGTCCTTCCAATGAATATTCAGGGTTGATTTCCTTTAGGATTGACTGGTTGTTCTCCTTGCAGTCAAGAGATTCTCAAGAGTCTTCTCCAACACCACAGTTCAAAAGCATCAATTCTTCGGCGCTCAGCTTTGTTTATAGTCCAACTCTCACATCCATACATGACCACTGGAAAAACCAAAGCTTTGACTAGACGGACCTTTGTCAGCAAAGTAATGTCTCTGCTTTTTAACATGCTGTCTAGGTTGGTCATAGTTTTTCTTCGAGGAGTAAACGTCTTTTAATTCCATGGCTGCAGTCATTATCTGCAGTGATTTTGGAGCCCAAGAAGAAAAAGTCTGTCACTGTTTCCATCGTTTCCCCATCTATTTGCCATGAAGTGATGGGACCAGATGCCATGATCTTCATTTTTTGAATGTTGAGTTTTAAGCCAGGTTTTTCATTCTCCTCTTTCACTTTCATCAAGAGGCTCTTCAGTTCCTCTTCGCTTTCTGCCGTAAGGATGGTGTCGTCTGCATATCTGAGGTTGTTGCTATTTCTCCCGGCAGTCTTGATTCCAGCTTGTGCTTCTTCCAGCCCAGCATTTTGCACAGTGTGCTATGCATATAAGTTAAATAAGCAGGGTGACAATATACAGCCTTGACGTACTCCTTTCCCAATTTTGAACCAGTCCGTTGTTCCATGTCCATTTCTAACTGTTGCTTCTTGACCTGCATACAGATTTCTCAGGTTTCGGCAATAGGTGAACTGAGAACTTTCAGGTGTTTAAGTTTGGTTTATAAAAGTCAGAGGAACCAGAGATCAAATTGCCAGTATTCATTGGATCATGGAGAAAGCAAGGGAATTCTTAAAAATCCATAAAAAGATGGGAATACCAGACCACCTTACCTGTCTCCTGAGAAATCTGTAAACAGGTTAAGAAGCAACACTTGGAACTGGACATGGACCAACAGACTGGTTCAAACTTGGGAAAGAAGTATGACGAGGCCGTATATTGTCACCCTGCTTGTTTAACTTCCGTGCAGTGTACGTTGTGTGAAATGCTGGTCTGGATGGATCACAAGCTGAAATCAAGATTGCTAGGAGAAATATCAGCAACCTCAGATATGCACATATCACTTTAATGGCAGAAAGTAAAGAGGAACTAAGGAGCCTCTGGGTAAGGATGAAAGAGGAGAGTGAAGAAGCTGGCTTGAAACTCAACATTAAAAAACTAAGGTCATGGCATCTAGTCCCATCACTTCATGGCAAATAGAAAGGGGAAAAGTGGAAAGAGAAAGTGAAAAAGTGGAAACCCTGACAGATTTTCTTTTCTTGGGCTCCACAATAACTGTGGACAGTGACTACAGTCATGAAATTAAAAGACACTTGCTCCTTGGAAGGAAAACTATGACAAACCTAGGTACAGTATTAAAAAGCAGAGATAACACTTTACTGACAAAGGTCCATATAGTCAGAGCTATGGTTTTTCCATTAGTCATGTATGGATGTGAGAGTTGGACCATAAAGAAGGTTGAGTGCTGAAGAATTGATGCTTTTGAATTGTGGTTATGGAGAAGACTCTAGAGAGTCCCTTGGACTACAAGAAGATCAAACCAGTCAATCCTAAAGGAGATCAACCCTGAGTATTCATTGGAAGGACTGATGCTGAAGCTCCAATACCTTACCCAGCTGTTTTGAAGAGCCAGCTCATTGGGAAAAGACCCTGATGCTGGGAAGGATTGAAAGCCAAAGGAGAAGGGGCAGCAGTGGATGAGGTGGTGGGAGGGCATCTCTGAGTCAATGGACATGAGTGAGCTAACTCCGGGAGATGGTGGAGGACAGGGAAGCCTTTTGTGCTGCAGCCCATGGGATTGCAAAGAGCAACGACAGACCTAAAAGCCCTACTGTGGCTTAGTCCTCTAGAAGCCGATATATTTTCTTAGGCTTCCCAGGTGGCACTTGCGGTAAAGAACCCTCCTGCCAGTGCAGGAGACTTAAGAGAGACAGATTTGATCCCTGGGTCAGGAACATCCCCTGGAGAAGGGCATGGCAACCCACTCCAATATTCTTTCCTGGAGAATGCCATGGACAGAGGAGCCTTGCGGGCTATCATCCATAGAGTCACAAAGAGTCAGACAAGACTGAAGCAATTTAGCAGCATATTTTTCTTAAAACCTATCCCATCAGGGGTCTTAATGTAGATAGTCATTTTGGCAATTATAACATGTTCGTAACAATGACTAATATGGGTACTTGTCTGTAAGAAAAGAAAGTCAAAAAAAGAGAAAGAAAGAGAAAAGTCAAATACGTGCCTTGTCAGCCAAGAAGACGACCCTCTCCAGCCTCTTGGTGTCCGAATTCCAACATGCCCCCAAGGTGGTGAAAGCTATATGAAGCTAATTGTGGATTGATAAAATTTTAGTTTCCCCAAAATGGTCTTCTTTTAAGAAAGGCGACATGTCAATCACTTGATGCTTCCTTTCTATCTATTTAGCAGTTTTATTTCTCAATTAATAAATTGCATAAATTGCATTTATGTATATAAACTGTCTCCTGTAACTGCTGCTGCTGCTCCTGCTACTGCTGCTAAGTCGCCTCAGTCGTGTCCGACTCTGTGCGACCCCATAGACGGCAGCCCACCAGGCTCCCCCGTCCCTGGGATCCTCCAGATAAGAACACTGGAGTGGGTTGCCATTTCCTTCTCCAGTGCCTGAAAGTGAAAAGTGAAAGTGAAGTCGCTCAGTCGTGTCTGACTCTTGGTGACCCCATGGACTGCAGCCCACCAGGCTCCTCCGTAAATGGGATTTTCCAGGCAAGAGTATTGGAGTGAGGTGCCATTGCCTTCTCTCTCCTGTAACTGAAGTCCCCCCAAACCTTGACTGAACTAATAAAATTAGTTTCTTTTGAGCATGTACATCCAAGCACTAGACCCTGGGCCAGGATCATCCTTTATTTGCTAGTTTCAGTGTCCAGTATCTTTCCTGAAAGTGCCAACAGGCTTCCAATTACCTTTTCAAAAATCACTTCCCTGTTTTCCCTACTGATTTTGCATGTGGTATCTTAAAGGTCAGACTGAGGAATTTAGCCAAAATTCTGGCACATAGGAGCAATATGACAACACAGTGCTGTACTAGTCTAACCGTTAAGTGGTTACCTGAGGTTTGCCGTATAATCTAGAGAGTTGGGGAAGAAACTTTTCCTGTACCCTCTTAGGTTCAGTAGTTCGGTGTGAGCAAATTAACAAATGAGATTAGCAAGAGAAAAGAGTTTATTAAAGCCTGCACAACCAGAGGAGTGCTCAATGATGAATAGTTCAAAGAAGTGGTAAAAATTTGGAATTTCTATGCCTAACTTAGTAGAAGAAAGAGGGGGGGAATAGGCTTTTATGGGAAGAGGAAACAAGTTTCTTTAGGAAACACGAATGTTTAGGAGAACAAATGGGAGATAAGAAAGTTGGTGATAATATTTGCTTCTGTGGATGCAAATGGTCTTTTATCTTTTTCATGACCATGAAACTCCCCCAGATGGGGGATTTATATTAGGTTTACTCTTGGTCTCTCTCCTGGGAGTAGACGCCAACCTGAAATGAGAATTTATGGCAGTCCTCATTTCTTAGAAGTTTCTGCTTTTAGTCAGATAAGGGAAGTGCTGAAAAGGTTTTCTACATCTGTTGAATCTCAAATGTCTTTAGCTTAAAATAATCTTTATGCCAAAGTAGCATATTTTAGAATGGCATAGCCTGATCCTCTTCAAAGGTAAAGTGCGATTTGGTGTCTCTTCCAGATAAGAAATGAGGCTTGAATTAAGGTGGTTATCTATGGAAATGAAAATGCCACAAATATAAAGGCTTTTATATAAGCAAAAGTTTGAAGGATTTGGTAATTGGTTAGCATAGTAAAGGGCAGGGAAAAAAGTTCAACTGTGGATCTCTCTTTAATGTTTGTACCAAATTTCCCTTTATAATCCTGGGAGCACTCAAAGAAGGAATTTTCTAAGAGCAAAGCAAAGGTAAACCACCTATTACGTGTATATTGTAGAGGATGAATTAACATCCTTGGTATCCTAGGCCTAAGGAGACAATAAGTGCTGGTGTCTTTCTCTCTGTGGAGACAACCCGCCCCCCCACCCCCCGCCACTTCGGGGTCAATAACTAATTCTAGTTATTGGATAATCCTTCTGGTGCTTCCAGTGGTACAAAAAGTCGAAAGAGTCACGCCGTTATGGTGTTTCCACCAGTAGATTCTCTGATAGTAGGGACACTTCCCACTGTAGGGGCAGCACAGTCCTCCAGCACTATTCTTACCTCAGGTCTATGGCTGGGTTGCTTCAGGGCCTTGAGCTGTTTAAAGCTTTAAAAGGTCTTTTTATTTTTACTTTAATATTTGTTTAAGTGGGCAAGAGGCTTGCATTAGCACTTTTTAAAAGAGGAGGATATCCAAATGTCTAACAAAATGACATGAAATAACGGAATAACATGAAAAAAGTGCCAGTAGCGGAAAGGCCGTCATCATTTAAGCATTAAGTTAATGCCTTTAAAAAGGCATTTAATTTAATCATCAGTCATTCAGTGCAGATTAAATGAGATACCACCACACTCCTACCAGGATGGCTAAAATGAAAGAACCAGCAGCTCCAAGTGGTGCTATGGCTGTGGATCTGCAGGAGCCCCGGTGTGTTTGTGGTGGTGATGTAAACTGGTACAGACCCTGGAAAACCATTTGGCAGTAATTGTCAAAGCTAAACACAGGCAGACCTTGGATTTATTGTGGGATGGTTCCGGATCACTGTGATAAAGTGAATTACATGAAATTTTTTGGTTTCCCTGTGCATATAAAAGTTGTGTTTAAACTATAAACTATTAAGAGTAAAATAGCATTATGTCTTTAAAACACAACATGCAGGAACTTCCCTGGCAGCCCAGTGATCCCAGTGCAGGGGCACGGGTTAATGCCTGGTTGGGGAACTAAGATCCCACATGCCCCACAGTATAGCCTTAGAAAAACAACAACAACAAATGTACAAAACTTCATTTAAGAATACTTTAGGGCTTCCCTGGTGTCTCACTTGTAAAGAATATACCTGCAAGTGCAGGAGACACGTGTTCAATTCCTAATCCGGGAAGATCCCACAGGCTGCAGAGCAGCTAAGCCCAGGCACTACAGCTGTTGAGCCTGTGCCCTAGAGCCCGGGAGCCGCAACTCCTGAGCCCACGTGCTGCAGCTACTGGAGCCTGCACGCCCCAGAGCCTGTCCTCCACAACGAGAGAAGCCCTCACACCACAACTGGAGGGTAGCCCCCACTTTGCTGCAACTAGAGAAAAGCCCACACGGCAACAAAGACCCAGCACAGCCAAAAAAAAAAAGAGTATTGCTAAGAAATGCTAACCGTCACCTGAGCCTTCAGTGAATTGTAATCTTTTTGGTGGTGGAAGGTTTGAAATATTTCAAGAATTACTAAAATATGACACCAAGACACAAAATGGCGCTGATAGACTCGTTCAACACAAGGTTGACACAAACCTTCAATTTGTTTAAAAAAGGGGGAAGCAGTATCTGTGAAGCACAGTAAAGTGAGGTGCAATTAAACAAGGTATTCCTGCTGACCCAAAATCAGCGCTCCTGGCTTTACATCTGATACCAGTGAGGGTTTTTATTCACCAAAAATCTCATGTAAGAGTATAATAGCTGAAAGCAGGAAACAACCCAAATGCTCATCAACAGTAGACTTTATAGATTGTGGTATATTCATAAAATGGAGTGCTACATAGCAATGAAAAAGAATGAACTGCTACATGCAGCATTCTAAATGAATCTTACTGAATGTAGGAAGCTACACAACAGGAGAGTTCATACTATTTGGTTCCATTTATTTATAAGAAATTCAAAACAGACAAAGCTAATCTATGGTGATAGAGGTTAGAATAATGGTTACTTCTCGGTGGGTTTATTGACCAAGGGGACACAAAGGAGCCTCTGGCTTATAGGAAATGTTGTATAACTCTATCTGGGTTGTCATTGTATGAGTGTTTACATATAAAATATTTATTGAGCTGTACACTAAAGATTTGTGCATTTAACCGCGTGTAAGTTCACACCTCAATAAAGAATAGTGTTGTTTTAAACTTGTACTTATGATTTCCTGCTTCAACTCTATCCTTTTCTTAAAACTAGCTTTCCCTCTCACTTTCTTTTTTGTTAACTGAAACCCACTTAAACTTCTTGCCCTCAGTCCTTGAATCCTGTCAGCTCTTCCTTTAAAACACCTCCCATCCATATTTCCAAATTATGTCTCTATTGGACTTTTAGCCCTGACCACAAGCCTGAATTATTGCCAAGGACCTAATTGATTTCCTTGCTTTCCATACTCAGAACTATTCTGCAGTGTGCCAGCAGTGCTCTCTTTCTAAAGCACCGTTTGGATTGTGCTGCTTCCTCTTCTCAAAAGCCTTGAGGGTGCTCCCCTTTCTGGCGTCAGTCTCTAGCACTGGATTTGAGACGCTCGTGCTCTGGCCCAAACCAGCCATACCCAATCGCTGGAAAATTGGAGTACTAAATAGTTCCAAGCCCATTTTTCTCCTGTGGCTTATATGCCTTTGTTCATGCTCTTCTCTCCCCTAAATGCTTTCTTCTTACCAGCCCCTTCTCAACCCACCCCCACCCTACTCCCGCCCAAAGTTAAATTGATTTAGTGGTCTTTTGAAGGAATGTTGGGCTTCCCAGGTGGCGCTAGTGATAAGGAACCTGCCTGCCAATGCAGGAGACCTAAGAGACACAGGTTTGATCCCTGGATTGGTTGAAGGGATGTTAATTTATTTTATGTTTTAATATAAAGTTTTCACCTCATTAAAACTTAGTCTTCCATATGCTGGGTAATAAAACTTTTTTAATGAATAAGTTTAAAAGCTCAAAGTTTCGTATGCAGATAAAATGGCTTGTCTCATCTTTTTTCTGGGTCTGTAGATTTAGCTCTTTGTGTGGAGTTTATTTTCCTCAAAAGATAGTATCTTCTGTTTTTCATGTTGGTGTCTTTAGTCGAGGGGAGGGGAGGTTTTACCTCCTACAAGACTATTCATACAGCTAGTAGACAATGCCATCTCTGTATGCTTTGTTGTAGCAATCCCTTTTAAAACACAGTCACATTATTCAACACTTTTTTTTGTTGTTTTAGATTCCTATAGGCAATGGAAACTGATCTTAATTCCCAGGACAGAAAGGACCTGGACAAGTTCATTAAGTTTTTTGCCCTCAAGGTAATATATCCGTTCTCTTGAGCCTAGAACTGTTAGAAATAACTTCCATGCCTCTCCCTTTTTGGAAATACAGCATAACAGCTTGCAGCTTGCCCATTTTAAGGGATACTTCTGTCTGTTGTAAACCAAACTGTGAAATTTGGGGGCGGTACTGGGGGTGTAACTAAAAAGCTTCCAGTTTTCCGAAGCTACTTGTTAAAAAAAAAATAACATTTTTTTTTTTTTGCAAGCCTGTTTGCAGAAATGTCAAACTTGTTATGCCAGGTTATTGGCACAGTATGTTCCCTTGGGGTGAGAACAAAGATGGGACTAGAATGGACAGCAGTTCGGGCATCTTTCCCTAAGCATCAACTAACTACCTCTGAAGTGTCTCACTTTTCACTTATTGTCCCCGTCTGTGTAAATGAAAAATTAAAACTTGGATTTTGAGTGCTTTAGAAGGCATATTTTCCTAAATCTAAAAATCATTTCCACCTCTATCTCTCCTTCCTCTCAACCATTGCTATGTAAGAACAAGCCATGCAGTAGATTCTGGTTGTAAAATTAGCCGGAAGACTTTTGCCATATGGGCCAAGTCATATGAATAATTGTGGCTTCCTTGGTTTAAATCTACTATGATTACATAAGTGTATGGCAGTGAATATTTAAACCTACGATTGGACTTGTTTCTTTATGAAAGTCAGAGCCGCCATGTGCAGCTCTCCTTCTGCCATGTGAGTGTATTATATAGATTACAAGCCTCAAACTGTGGTTTCTCTTAATTGGTTGACACTAGGTCCTCAGGAGTATTTACAGTATTATTTTTGTGCCATGTTTTTTCTGTTCTTGATGGTTTTAAATCTTATCTTTTCCTGAAGTATAGTTATGGTCATTGGCATCTTTTTAACCCTGCATTGAGAGAGTTTTAATCCTGATTAGGAGCCAAATCAGTTTGTTGAAACTTTTCATCTTTGATTTTTTTGTTTGTTTTGTTTTTTTTAGACTGTCCAAGTGATTGTCCAGGCTCGACTGGGAGAGAAGATTTGTACTCGTTCATCTTCTTCCCCAACGGGTTCAGACTGGGTAAAATTCCTGTTCTTTGCTGAGGGATATACTTTGATGTTTGTCACAAGGAATCATGGTGTAGTAATAAATAATAATATTTCTAGTATTACTAAGTCATAACATTAAAATGCCTAATTCTGTTTGATCCATTCCCTTGCAAAGTATGTTCTTCATTGAATGTTAGTCCTGGATGTTTTTTGGTTTTCCTCTGTGATGAGTGAAAACTTATCAACCTGAGTTTTGGGGCCTTGGTACAAGACATCTCTTAAGGGGAAAGGAGAAGTGAATGACTGTCCTTAATCAGTCAAGGGCAAGGCCTATGTTATTCAGCATCCAGTCTTACTATTTTGATTCCATAATGTTCCTTGTGAGTGTTTAACACAAAGTTCTTCTTGTATTCTAGTTCAATTTAGCAATCAAAGACATCCCAGAGGTTACACATGAGGCAAAGAAGGCCCTGGCAGGGCAGCTGCCTGCTGTTGGGAGGTCCATGTGTGTGGAGATCTCACTCAAGACTTCCGAGGTAAGGTTATGGCCAGGATAGGGTCTTAACTCAGCACCCAAAGCACTTTACACTCTGGTTCCAACTCAGCCTTGTTCCTGCGCTTTCCCTCTCTGATTGTCTCATGGTTCTCCAGGGAGGTCATGGTTTTTGTACTTATTCTTCCAACCACTTGAAGTAGACTCTTCACTCTCATCTTCATATATCATCTGTAAGTGATGTGTTTCTACTTATCCTTCAACACTCATATGCTGTAAAAGATCTCCCTTTCTAGCCCCTCTCGAGACTTCCCGTGTGCTTTGTTTATATTTGTTTCTTAGAGTATAACTTGCTGGAATGTGATTTTTTTTAATGTGTTTTTCCACCTTTTTCCATGATGCAGATATATTTTTGTGTATGTTTATTAATCTGTTTCCACTACAGGATTGTGAGGCTGCATGGAATAATAAAAGGCTAATGGAGTTTGGAGCTATACAGACCCAAATTCAGAGCCTAGCTGAGCAACTCTGGCCAAATTACTTAGCCCCACCTCTTCCACCACCACACTTCACAGTCTTGTGGGGCTATACTTCTTCATTTAATTCTTATTTGTAAAGTACATAAATAAAATATGGTAGGCAATTATTACATGTTCCTGTTGATACTTCACACTTTTATTCTTGAGGTCAGCAGCTATGCCACATCTTGTTTATCTATATAGTTCTTCAATTCTTTTTGAAATGAGGCAGGATATAATAAATAATCATCTCTGCACCTATCACAGTGCCTGGGATGGCACATAGTAGGCTCTCAGTTTTTCATTGTATGAATGATGTCAATACTTATTCTGTGGAAATCTTAGTACTAGATAAAACAAAACATCCTATTCTCTTTATTGAATTACCAGTGTATACTGTGAATTATTTTCCTTAGTGATCCTTAGGGAGTCCAAAAGGAAGAACTCTCTCCTCTCTCAGGCATCTGTGAAATCAGATTCTAAACTGTTGTCACTGTACTTCCCTGGTGGCTCAGTGCTAATCTGCCTGCCAATGCAGGAGACAGGTTCTACCCCTGATTCGGAAGATCTCACATGCTGCGGAGCAACTGTTGAGTCTGTGCTCTAGATCCTGTGCTCCGCAACAAGAGAAGCACCACAGTGAGAAGCCCAGGCACCTCAACTACAGACTAGTCCTCGATTTCTGCAACCAAAGAATTGCCCTCACATAGAGCCTGGCTCTCCTGCATTGCAGGCAGATTCTTTGTTCCTGAGCCACTGGAAAGCCCTGGTAGAGTACTATGCGGCCATTAAAAATAATGTACAAATTTTAATTTTAAGGAGAATTCCATGTTGTACTTATTAATTAAAAAGTGATCAGTTCAGTTCAGTCGCTCAGTCATGTCCAACTCTTTGCAACCCTATGAACTGCAGCACACCAGGCTTCCCTGTCCATCACCAACTCCCCGGAGCTTGCTCCATCGAGTGGGTGATGCCATCCAACCATCTCATCCTCTGTTGTCCCCTTCTCCTCCTGCCTTCATTCTTTCCCAGCATCAGGGTCTTTTCCAAGGAGTCAGTTCTTCACATTAGATGGCCAAAGTATTGGAGTTTCAGCTTCAGCATCAGTCCTTGCAATGAACATTCAGGGCTGATTTCCTTTAGGATGGACTGGTTTGATCTTACAGTCCAAAGGACTGTCATGAGTCTTCTCCAACACCACAGTTCAAAAGCACAAAAAAAGTGATAAAAATAGTATATACAAACAAAACAAAAAAGATAAAGAATAGAACATATGGTATGAGCTTACTTTTATTTAGAAAAATCACTGATTGTATTATAAGTGATGTCTTCTTTTTGCTTATTTATACTTTGTAATATTTTTATAGTGGCTGTATTGTGCTTTATAATAAGAAAAAAGATTATCAAAAGCAAAACTGAAATATCTTTTAAAAATATCTTGACAATACCTTTTATTGTCCCATTTACAGGGAGATTCCATGGAGCTAGAAATCTGGTGTCTGGAAATGAATGAAAAGTAAGTGCTCTAGGGAGCTCAAACTGATGTTCTGTGACAACCAAGTAGGGTGGGATGGGGTGGGTCATGGGAGGAAGGTTCAAGAAGGAGGGGACATATGTATACCTATGGCTGACTCATGTTGATGCATGACAGAAACCAATACAGTATTATATGGCAGTTATCCTTCAATTAAAAGTAAATAAATTTTTAAAATATGTAAGTGCTCTGTCTTAGAATCCTTGGTTGTGGTTGCTGAGGATAAAGTGCACGACAGCGCATGAAAAGCAGGGCTTGTATCAGTCACGGAGAGTGTTCTGACCGCTTAACAAAGCTGGTAGGTCTTTGCTACAGTTCGCTTCACGCTTGGCTTCCAGCCCAGGCACAGCAATGACCTTCAGAAGGAGTGTCGGTCCAGAGAGACTCAGACAGCCCAGGGAGAGGAGCAGAGAGAAGGCTGAAAAAGGATTTGTTGTTTTCCCAGAGCACACATAGTTCTCTGATTCAGTCCCTTGAGCTCTTGTAACATGACTACTCTGTTTGTCTATTTCTGTGTGGCAGACATCCAATGAGATTTCCCCTCACCACTCCTTCAGACATGCTGTGTTGGTCACGGACTGGGAATGCCTGTTATTTTCCCCTCCATTTTCTTTTTTCAGGGCAGATTAGCTGAATTCCTGCCCGAAATTCAAGAAGAATATATAGGAAAATTGAGGAAATAGCGACACATAAAAAAAAAACAAAAACTTTTTAATAAGTATGAGTGGTGTAGGCACTCATATTATTATTTTTCTTTCTTAAATAAAAAGCAATTGCCAGGTTATAGTCCAAAATTTTTGTACCAAGCACTTCTCCAGATTTCCTAATAGATGTAAGCAAGTAGACTGACGTAAGATAGTACACTGAGATTATGTTTGTACTTTCAGTAATACAACTGCAATATTGAATTAACTGTTTTTAAGTGTTCTGCTTTATTTTTAGAAAGATAACTGCTTCACAGCTAGAAAAAAATATATTGGAGACCTTTTGTTGCCCACCTGACTTTGTCTGGTGCATGGGAAAGTAAAACTTTGGTTAACATCAACAATTTGTTGATAAACTGACAGAGCACTCTAATTACAAGTTTAGTTCAGAAGATGTTTTAATTATAAATTTAATCTTATACAGTTCCAGCATTTAATTAGCAACTATCTCTTTTTACTGTAATACTCTGTACAATGTTATTTAGGCTGCAAATCAGGTTATATTCTATCAGAATTTATAAATAATGCCAACAGATTTTTTTAAGACTTTTTAAAATTGAAGTATTAAGTTGATTTTTAATGTCATATTAGTTTCTAGTGTACAGTAAGGTTGTTCAGTTATGTATTCTAATGCTGACAAATAATGTCAGTCACTCCATGGAACATAACTAATGTCTCTATCCATTGCATTTTTGTTCTTTGTTTTATGTTAGCCAAGTAGGAGAACGCTGACGTGTCTTTGCTCCTCAGGTGTGATAAGGAAATCAAAGTTTCCTATGCCGTGTACAACAGACTGTCACTGCTGCTGAAGTCTCTGCTTGCTATAACTAGGGTGACTCCAGCGTACCGACTCTCCAGAAAGCAAGGGCATGAATATGTCATCTTATACAGGTAAACAGCTCACCTTCATGATTCACACTTTGGACTCAACAATTTGCACGTTGTCTGACCAGCATTCAGGTATTCCATAATTAATTTTTGGACAGATGTTTGGATGGTTGATGCTATACCTTTACTGTGTTTGCCTATCTATTCTCCTTTAGGAACCTCAGCTTTTTCCAAAGCAACCAAGTTCTTTATCCTTTTGTTTATACATAGTCTTGATTGCTGTGGAAAGGATTTTTAAATCCTCAGTCAGTTTGGTCGCTCAGTTGTGTCCAACTCCTAGCGACCCCATGGACTGCAGCACACCAGGCTTCCTTGTCCATCACCAACTCCCAGAGCTTACTCAAACTCATGTGCATCAAGTCGGTGATGCCATCCAACCATCTCATCCTCTGTCGTCCCCTTCTCCTTCCGCCTTCAATCTTTCCCAGCATCAGGGTCTTTTCTAGTGAGTCAGTTCTTTGCATCAGGTGGCCAAAGTATTAAGTTTCAAATTCAGTATCAGTCCTTCCAGTGAATATTCAGGACTGATTTCCTTTAGGATGGACTGGGTGGATCTCTTTGCAGTCCGAAGGACTCTCAAGAGTCTTCTCCAACACCACAGTTCAAAAGCATCAATTCTCTAGCGCTCAGCTTTCTTTATAGTCCAACTTTCACATCCGTACATGACTACTGGAAAAACCATAGCTTTGACTAGACGGACCTTTGTTGGCAAAGTAATGTCTCTGCTTTTTAATATGCTGTCTAGGTTGGTCATAGTTTTTCTTCCAAGGAGCAAGCGTCTTTTAATTTCATGGCTGCAGTCACCATCTATAGTGATTTTGGAGCTCAAAAAAAGAAAGTCTCTCACTCTTTCCCCACCTATTTGCCATGAAGTGATGGCATCACCAAATTGGACGTGAGTTTGCAGAAGCTCCGGGAGTTGGTGGTGGACAGGCAAGCCTGGCGTGTTGCAGTCCATGGGGTCACAAAGAGTTGGACACGACTGAGCGACTGAACTGATTTCAGGTTGTTGACTGGACCAGAGTGGTGGTGAAGAGGATATATAGCCAAGTGTGAGCAGAGCCTGGAAAGTCAGGGTTCCCAAATCGGCCGGGCCTCTGTTTCATGTTAATGAGGAGCATGGGTGTTGGCCTTTGGCTTACATGCAAAGAGCTGATTTTGAAAAGAATTGGTATAACAGGATGGAAGGACCACAGATTAGAGAATTAACTAGTTCTGTTGAAGTCATCTAGCAACCCTACATGTGTTTACTTTTCAAGGCCTTTTTTTTCTTTTGGCCAAGTTGTAGAACTTGCAGGATCTTAGCTCTCCCCAGCAAGGGATTGAACCTTGGCCCCTGACAGTGGAAGCAGAGAGTCCTAACCAATGGACCACCAGGGAATTCTTCCCCCATCTGCTTGTTTTTATAAATAAAATTATTTTACAACATAGCCACCCCATTCATTTACTTATAATCAGTGGCTATTTCTGTAGTATGAGAGCAGAGCTGAGTAGATGCCCTAGACTATATGTCCCACAAGTCTAAAATATTTACCAACTGGTCCTTTAGACAAAAGTTGGCTAACCCCTGTTTTATGGTGTCTATCACTTTCGTGCTTGTATTTCAGATATGTATATACGTTTCTTTTCTTCCATTCCAGACTGTAATCTGTGAGACCTAGGATTCAGGTTCATCCTAGGGCTTGTCCCTAGTTTATCTTTATCTCATCCCTAACATCTAACCATAGGGCTTTGTAGATTGTCAGAGCTTAGTTTTTATTGAACAAACCCATGTATGTGTATAATTTTCACCAGTATTACTTGAAAAATATAAAAATACATTGTAAGTGTTTTATAATTCAGACTTTTTGCTAATATAGACTGACCTTCACAGGGAGATTCATGGAATGGTTCTACTGTATTTAGATTTTTATAGTTTTAGAATAGTCTTGCCTATTTATTCAGTGGTGGAAAAGATATTCTAATTTCTTAGTCAGTTTACTTTGGAATGATGGAATGACTTTTGATAAGCAGAGTGAGCCCACTTTGAATGAAGATCACACTTCAAGATCTAAGTGACTTCTATTCCATATTTGAAAGTTGCTAGGAAAGTGGACCTTAACAGTTCTCATCACAAGAAAAAAAAAATTATGTAACTGTGAATGATGACAGATGTAACCAGACTTAGTGTGGTGATTGTTTGCAGTGTGTACAAATATTGAATCATTATATATCCTTGAAACTAATATAATGTTGTGCGTCAATAATAGGTCAATTCTAAAAAAAAAAAGTCATATCTTCTAATAGAAGTTCTATCTTCTAATAGATATATTATATATTATATCTTCTAATAGAACTATCTGCCAATTTTGTTTGTATATTCTCTATTTCCCAATAGGTATACTTTACAAAGGGCTCCCAGGTGGTGCTAGTAGTAAAAAACTCACCTGCCAATGCAGGAGACTTGAGATGCGGGTTCAATCCCTGGGTCAGGAAGATCCCTTGGAAAAGGGCATGGCAACCCACTCCAGCATTCTTGCCTGGAGAATCCCATGGACAGATGAGCCTGGCAGGCTATAGTCCATGGAGTCACAAAGAGTTGGACACAGCTGAAGCAACATAGCATGCAAGCATGCGTATAACTTTACAAATATGCTGCAGAAGCAGGAATAAGAAACTTAAACTGCAAGTCACACTTAATTTTTATTTTTCTAATTTTTTAACCAGTCCTCTCCATAACTGTCCTCATGCCTACAGCTTAATCAAGTAGTAGCAATACTGCTCCATTCGGAGAGATGTTCATGCAGATAAGAAAAGAAGGGTTGGTTTTGTTGATTCTGTTTCTAGGTGTTTAGTGTGCAGGCCCTTAGAATAAAGAATCAAGTAACATATTTTTCTGTCTTCCCTACAGGATATATTTTGGGGACGTCCAGCTGAATGGCTTAGGGGAAGGTATGTGTCAAGGTTAAAAGCATTTGTAGTGTTGCTGAGTGCTCTCCTGACTTCAGAGATGTGCTTGGATGCTGCCTGTAATAATACACAGCTTGTGATTTTAGTATGTGTGATAAGTAAGGAGAAGACAGATAAGAAGAAGATAAGTAAGGAGAAGACAGGAAGGGGGACTGGAGAGCCACCAGCGAATGACTGAATAATTTTCCCAAAAGTTCTAGGAACTCAGAGTTCTTTGTTATCCTTCATACGATTGTCTGCTGCATTCAAGGTAGCTCAGTGGGTCATGCCAAAGGTTGCACAAGCGGCTGAATGGTTTGGGGAAAGACGTACTGATGGTAGTGTCAGCATTGTCTGTAAAAAAGCTAATTATTTATCTCTTTTCCTAGGTTTCCAGACAGTTCGTGTTGGGACAGTGGGTACCCCCGTGGGCACCATCACTCTTTCCTGTGCTTACAGAATTAACTTGGCATTCATGTCCACCAGGTGAGGAAAGAGCCTTGGAATCCAACAGAACTCTTCCAAAAAAAAAAGGAACTCTTCCAAAGATATTAAAGTTGTTTTTCTTCCAACCCCTCCTCCTCCTCCCCTCAGCTAGGCCTAGAGTTCAGCGTTGCCATTGCTGAACTGAGAGAACCCAGTTTCCAGATTGGAGAAGCTGGGTGTCACAGAGCCAACATAGAAGTGATGGTTCATTTTCAGGGATGCAGGAGTTGAGGTTCTGTGGTTCCTTCCAATAGATAAGAGGCAGAGGGATCTCTGAGGGCTTCAGGGGGCGTGGCAAGGCATTCTAACAAATGTGGCGATCTGCTTACTGCATTACAGGCACTTTGAGAGGACCCCACCTATCATGGGCATTATTATTGATCACTTTGTGGACCGTCCCTATCCCAGCTCCTCGCCCATGCACCCCTGCAATTACAGGTGAGGAATGTGGAAAACTCTTTTCCAGACTGGCTAGCGGAGACATCCATCTCGCCCAGGCCCGTAGAGCACCTTTATCCACACTCACCGAAAGGCAGGGCACACGTATGGAGACCCCATGGGGAGGGAAGTGGAGTGGCTGCCTGTGTCCTTGCTGCTGCCTGTCAGGTACCCCAGGACGAAAGGTAGACCACGTCTCAGAAAATCCGTGGATATTTTGACCTAGACAGTACTGATTGACTTTTGGTTTGATTTCACTTAGAAACTCTGAGAATGGCAGTAATGTGGAGAATGTCCTTTGCAAATTAGGTGGTTTTCAGGTCACCATTGGCACAATTCAGTTTTATTCCTCAGAATCAAACATCTCCAGGCCTAGATCCCAGAAAACAGAATTGTTGAGAGATTGGAATAGGTGTCTACCTATTCCAATGCTACCTATTCCAAAGATGCTACCTTTCTGTGACGGACTCGAAGTTGGATCGGTTTTTGTCTTTAGAGTCTAGATTCTTATTTCACTGCATTCTCTGTTACTGATGGTTCTTTGACCCTATACTGGCCAGGCTTAAAAAAAAATGCTGTCAAATGATATATCAGATGCAATGTTTGGAGTAAAAAAAAAAAAAAGCCATTGTCAACCTCTAGATGCTGCTTTCTGAACATGTTTGAAATTATCAAGGACTCAATACACCTCGCTTGACATTAGGAACTGCCGGAAAGAATTCTCCCCACAACCTGCATCCCTGTCTCCGCTCTCTTTGGGTCCTCGCTGAAACTGACTGCCATCAGTCGGTTCATGATCTCTCCCCCTCGCTGCAGAACTGCCGGTGAGGACGCTGGAGGAGCATGCCCTTCTGTGGAAGACTCTCAAGAAGTGTGCGCCACCTCCTTTTCCACCTCGCCGCCCTCCCAGGTAGGGGCCAGGTTCTGGCCTGGCGACTGTTACTTGGTACATAGATGGGCCTTATGAGATGAAAATTTCATGTGAAAGTTTAGATAACAACCTCTTCTGGTGGTGGTGGTGGTGGTGATTATTTCAAGGGGTTATTTTGAGGAGTAAAGGAGAACCTTCTTACCCAGCAGATAATACTGTAGTATTTCTAGTCTGTAATCTTAACATGCAAGATTCCATGTAACTTTTACCTCCCTGGCGACATCTTAAAATTCCCTAGAAAATCAGTCACAGAAAACCCCTACAAAATCAGAATTGTGTTCTGGTACCAGAGAGGCACTGAAACCTACACTTGTTAGGACTAGTAGCTACTTCTTCTTTTTTTTTTTTTTTTTTTTTTTTGGCCGAACCCAGTGGCACGTGAGATCTGGGATCTTCATTCCCTGACCAGGGATCGAACCCATGCCCCCATGATGAAAGCATGGAGTCTTAACCACCGGACAACCAGGGAAGTCCCAGTAGCTGCTGCTTCTTTGAAGTGGTTCCTAAATATGGTTCCTGATAATGGAAGGAGCAAAAAAGGAGCCAGTGACCATTTAGCATAAAATGCCATTAAGACCCCAGCTATGCAGTTTTCCTTAATAGTTACATAGATATCTGCTTGTCTGCATTCCCTCTCTGAACATGATTAACCATTAACTTTTCCACTAGGATCCATCTTCAGTGTCACAGCCAGTTTCAGTAAAACACAGGCTCCAAGCAATGTGAACACTTTCCCCAAAGAAGTGTTGTATGATATACATGTGGTTCTTAGACTGCTTCAGATAAGGAGTCATTTTTTCCAGCTGACTGAATTTTAGGGCACGTTTCTTCTCTTCCACCCCAAATTGTTCATTGTCTACCTGTTGCCTGCGCATCATCTCTATTTTTTCCCTCCTCTTTTCTTTCATATTAGATGGGTTCCCTAGGTGAATTCTACTTTCCTTTAAATTAGACCCATGCATGTGGGCATGCTAAGTCACTTCAGTTGTGTCCAACTCTGTGTGACCCTATGGACTATAACCTGTTAGGCTCCTTTGTCCTTGGGATTCTCCAGGCAAGAATACTGGAGCCCTTCTCACTTGATC
Source organism: Dama dama (assembly GCF_033118175.1). NCBI lineage: Eukaryota > Metazoa > Chordata > Mammalia > Artiodactyla > Cervidae > Dama > Dama dama. Next base: position 74,721,478 of record NC_083681.1, read on the forward strand.
TTAGCCAGAAGGCCGAGAAGCGATTACTGAAGCCCTTCTCTAGGGGATCTTCCCAATCCAGGGATCGAACCCACGTCTCTTACATTTCCTGCATTGGCAGGTGGGTTCTTTACCACTAGTGTGCCTGGGAAGCCTAAATTAGCCCCCAATTATCCTTTTTCACCATCTTACTTGGGGGAGTGGGACCCAACAAATTAATTAGCTATCCATACATTTTTATCCTCCATATTTTCTTCATTAAAAAAAAATTTAATTTATTCCATCCTATGCTTTTAGATACTAAATTAAAATCATGGTTCTAATTTGTTTTAAAAGCGGGGGTTAAGCACAAAAGCTAACTTATGTGTGAAGGACTTTACAGAAGTTCATGGATCACTGCTATTTCTAATGTGACAATTTAAAGTTTAAGAGATTCTTGTGAAATTGTTTCAGTTTGGTTTGGGGGCGTAGGAATTGTTATTCTTCCCCCCTCCCCATTTATATATATAGGCATACATTTTGCTGTTGCTCTGGAAGAGGGTGGCTTCTGGTATGCTTGCTGACAGGGAGCAATACTGACCCAAAAAAGGAGGAAAGCCCACTTTCTTATTAGTGCACATTCATGAGTTGATGGTTTTTTAAATCATCAAAATATGAATATGTCATTTAATGCTCATTTAACAACTGATAAACTCATAAACAATATGGAAACTTGGGCGATGTTAGGCGATGTGAGCTGGGGGCTTTAACACATCAGTTTTTCTTTTTCTCTGGTACAGTGGAAATTCAGCCTGACCCCAAAGGTAAATGGAAGTTCAGTCGTTTCTGTAGCTGAGGTTTGCAGAAAGGTTTATTAACCTGTGTAAGGAGAGCCTGTATGTTTCCTGTTATCAGTTGCCTATTGTGTCTTGTTACAGTTTAAAAGTAGATCTCATCAAGATTCCATCAGAGAGAGCACCCAGTGGGTGAGCCTTGGCACTGCTCCCTGAGAACCTGTAGTCAAGACTATAGTTTGGTGCAGACACACTCATTTTGAAGCTTGATGGTAGAACAGAGAGAGAAAAATCATTTACCACCTGGTCTCTTCATTCCTGTAAATACTGAAACAGTTTCTTCTTTGGTTTAATCTAGGGAATTGCATAATTGTTCAACAATTTGTTTGAGCTCTTGCTGTGATCCAGTAAATACCTGTGAATGGGCTGGTTTGGTTTTGTTTTTCTAGTAAAGTAAGGATCATTTTATCATTTGGCCACAGAGCTGAGTTAAGAAATAGTTGTGACTCAGAACCTATACGGTTATCTTGAGGTCCTACCTCCAGTTCTAGGCATTAATTAATTAGGTAATTGGCAAGACTTAAAGATGGAACAGCAAGACCCAAAACAATCATCTTGCCCATAATTAGCTTTGAAATCCTGAGTTTTGAAACTGCCCTAGCCTTTACCCCATCAAGTTCTTCTACACCCTCAGGGACTGTGAGCGTGTGCACACACACACCCTGATGCGCATCTTCCCTGAGCTGATGCAGGAAAGTTCGCCGCTGGGTACCTGAGCATTTTAAAAGTGCAGCCATCAAACATCAACTGTTTAAACCTGAGCCTGTAGATTCTGAGTCCCCAGAAAAAGGCTTTCAGTCTAATATCTTAGTCTTAGCATCGTCATTCCTGTTTAGCATACCCTGTGTCCGTTCTCAGGACCCTCCTATTGGAAGTTTTCTAAAAGAGACCCTCTTTTGATTAAAGGCAGGCTAATGCTTGGTTCAGGTTTCACCAAGTCATAGCTGCTCAACTCCACTTTGCTTTCCACCTGCCCGTCAGGGAGAACGCCAGGGATAAACTCTCCTTCACACCTTTCCAAGCGGTCCTCTTCAGAAGGCAGTCATACGGCTTTCTCCCTGCTTCCCTCCTGACTTCACTGTACATTTCAGCCTCTGTTGCTGCTGCCCCTTGCAGAGTTTTTTCACATCTTTCTCAAGTCCCTTTTCTTTTCTCTTCTCTGTCTCTCCTGTCTGTGTGTATCTGTGCCCAGTGTGTGTTTACTGTCACAAAGGCACTTTTTCAGACCCCTACTCCTGTGGTGACGGACACTCTGAGGGTCCCCACGGCAGGACTGGCCTTTTCCCATCAAGTGAGTCCATACTGGGAAGAAGGGGATATTATCAGATGGTTTCTTTTTATTTGAAAACTATAAATAAAGCACAGGGCATAGTTATTTAAATATCCCCAAGTGTTCTGTGGGTTATTCTGAGGTGCGGTAATTGATTTTTAACAGGATGCAGCCATTGCACAGCAGCCCAAAATAGGATTCATCATTCACCCCTCCTCCTACCATTGATGTGAAAAGTACATGGAGTTGTTTAGATCTTTTTTTTTTCCCCAGATAAACCTTCCAAGAGTGGTTTTCTTTCTTTTCCACTATAAATAGGAACCCTCCCAAAACCAATGGTAATGGAGGGTGTGATTAAAGAAGATGCCTTGTGTTTCAAGAGGCCTCAAGGTCAAAGAAGAGACTAGAATGACCTGGGAAAACTGATGGTCTGCCTCCCAGTTCTGCCCAGACGGTACTCCACAGATCTGCTGGGCTGGAAACTGAACCAGTTAGCTGAACCCCTGGGAGAAAGGGGAGCAGGCAACTCATCTGAGGCCTTTGGAAGGCACAGAGCTGAGACTCTCAGTCCCCCCGCAGATCAGTCTGTTTTCTTACTTACAGAGTAATGGCCTGGTCTGTCTTTAACCCTCACATCAGGCCCTCCCCTGCAATGCACGCACTGTGAGGCTGCGGGCTGGGATCCGTTCCTTACTCTCTGCTGACGTGGATCATTGGTCATACTCTAGGAGTGCCTGTTTTTCCCTCCTCCTTTCCTCTGCCCCTCTTTGTTTTTCTCTTGCTTAGCTCTCCAGCTCTCGCCTTTCCTATCAGCCTGCTGCCCTGGGCGTTGGATCTGCTGACCTGGCTTATCCAGTAGTGTTTGCTGCTGGCTTAAATGCCACACACCCTCACCAGGTATCTTTAAAGATGGGGAGGACACTAGGGGTTCCTGTGCTGCCTCCCCTGCCCAGACACACTCGAGGGGCCTCTTGAGACACCAATGTTCTAAGTGTTCCGAACCAAAGCTCTTCTGTAACTTCGGAGGACTAAGATGATTCTGAGAGGCTGCCTCTTACACTTCAGAAAGGAAAGAAGAGCTTCCCGAGTGTTTTCCCCCCTCTCTTTCCCTCTGTAGTCACTTCCGTGCATGTCTTCCATTAACTGAGCGAGTCCCAGAAAGGATCAAGATTTCCAGGGTTTCCTGCCCACGTGGTGGGAGCACTGGTGATGGGAAAGCTGGAAAGCCGATGCCATCATGCTAGGCAGCAAGTCTCCCCTCCTGCCTGACGTTGCCGTGATTCACTGAATTTTTTTGTTTTTCCCCAAAGCTAATGGTCCCCGGGAAGGAAGGTGGGGTACCCCTTGGTCCCAACCAGCCTGCCCACGGTGCCCAGGCTGACCAGGAGAGACTGGCAACCTACACCCCTTCTGATGGGGCCCACTGCGCCGCCACGCCATCCAGCAGGTGAGTTCACGTCTTGACTTGGCCGGTCTTCAGACCAGCCAGGGGCCTGTCCTCCCCAACACATCTGCTTATTTGGTATCAGCAAGTAAAGAGTACCTTTCAGCATTGGCTCAGGCTTGGCATTTGCAGGGAAAATGTGGAATCCTTCAAATGCCCAATAAGAATCTTGCATTGCAGCTGGTGTGTGAGGGGGGCTTGCCCGGGGCACCACTACTGGCTTCTGACAGCAGGCAGCCGGGCTTGGCACGCCTCACCCTGATGCAGGGAAGGTGTTTTGAGATGTTCCTCTCGTCCTCTGAGATGGATTCCCTGGGCGTCCTCAGTATTTCCTGAGACCAGAGCAGGGTGGTGTTAACCACACCCGTGACATCAGAGTCATGGTGTATCTGCAGTAGGAGTTAGGATCCATTTTCTTTTTCTACTGTGTTAGTGCCCCTTGGAGATCCTGTAGAAACAACTGTTTTTCCTTACTAGAATACAAAAAGAAATCTTTGTCTTTTCTGATTGCAGAAGTGATGCAGTCTGTAGGTCAAATTTTGAAGAACACAGATTGGGTGGAAAGTTCTCATAATCCCACCCTGCAAAAATCACCATGTTACCTCCTTTTAAAAGGTGACAGGATCGCAGAAGGGTTAAGTGATTGGCCTAAGAGAGCAGTTAGCTCACAGATTGGCCAGGCACAGGCCTGGCTTCTCGGATTGCAGAGCCCAGACTTCCCCTTTCCATTTCACCCAGAGTTCTGTGGGAAGCTGGGCCTGTCTTGACCTGCACTGCCCTCTCTTAACTGGAAGGCCCCAGAGATAATGACGTCAATTGCCCCATTACATCTTAAATGAACTTTCAGATATTAGAAATTCCTGGGTTTTTTTTTCCATTCCCACAGTGGAGTTGGGGGAGGGGGGTTGTTTGGAAGGATCTTTCCATGCCATCCATCAGGAAAAATAATTACTTTCATGCCTGGCCCCTGAAATTCCATCCTCTTATCCTTCCTCTTATTAGATAACCAAAGGGGGACCCTCTTAGTGTTGTTTTTTGGCCACACCTTGCAGCAGGCAGGGTCTTAGTTCCTTACCAGAGATTGGATCTGTGTGCCCTGCAGTGGGAGCACAGAGTCTTAACCATTGGACAGCCAGGGAAGCCCCGTTGTAGTCGTTTTACACTCACATATTCCGAGCCTAGATTCCTGGGGTATGACCTGGAGTAACTGAAGACAGAGGACCCTGTGTAGGGGGTTCCCAGATGCTGGTCGTCCCTGGTGTCTGGAGTCCAGGAGCCACCTGTACGGCATAGTTCTCCCCATCTGAGCCCCTGCTTTGGGGCTTTCCCGTCCCCGGCTTCTCGCAGGGCTGTGGCTGACAGTCTGAGCTCCTGTTTCTTCTGCTTGGCGTCCCCCACCTTCCGGGACTCAGCACCAGTCTGGAGGGAGGGGGGCAGTCGTTCAGCTGCTTCCGTCGTGTCCAACTCTGTGGCCCCCTGGACTGTAACCCACCAGGCTCTTCTGTCCCTGGAGTCCTCCAGGCAGGAGTACTGGCGTGGGTAGCCGCTCCCTTCTCCAGGGGACGTCCTTGACCCAGGGATCGGACTCACGCCTCCTGCGCTGGCGGGCGGATCCTTTGTCACTGCGCCACCTGGGAGGGGGCGGGGGCAGCCAGGTGGATGTGTTGTTGAAAGACCTTGCTGAACAGAGGGAGGACTCGGGGCAAGGAGAGGGGGAAGACGTGGTGTGGCGCTTCAGATAGCAAAACAAAAAAATGAGGAAGGGGAAAATGTAAAATCTTGAGTTTGGCTCTGTAACAGGATTGACATTAAAATTAGTTGTTTATGGAGAAGGCAGTGGCACCCCACTCCAGTACTCTTGCCTGGAAAATCCCAAGGACAGAGGAGCCCAATAGGCTGCAGTCCATGGGGTCGCTAAGAGTCGGACACGACTGAGCGACTTCACTTTCATTTTTCACTTTCATGCACTGGAGAAGGAAATGGCAACCTACTCCAGTGTTCTTGCCTGGAGAATCCCAGGGACGGGGGAGCCTGGTGGGCTGCCGTCTATGGGGTCACACAGAGTCGGGGGGAAAAAAAAAAAATTGTTTATGAGAGCTGCTTGCCTTCATGTATGAGAGCTGGATGCACAGTGACTGATGCTTATCCCTGGTATGACAGGGTAAATTTTATGGAAGCTTTGTGCAGTTGTAACACCGAGTTTCATTCACATATGCATATTTTTAGCTCTTCCAGGAAATGCAGTCCTCTACTCTCAAAAGTGAGGGTGACAGGGGCCCCAGGCAGGCTTCACACTGCCATTTCCCACACGCCTGGGCTGGTGGGGGCAGCTCCTTCCTGGGCTGTGGCCTCACAAGCTGGTGGGTTTACGGGGCACCCAGGAGGCTCTGCTGTGGTTTGAGAAGGAGAGCCGACATGACCTTTCTTCTCCAGCGAGGACACTGAAACTGTATCAAACAGCAGCGAGGGACGGGCCTCCCCCCATGACGTCTTGGAGACCATCTTTGTCCGGAAAGTGGGGGCTTTTGTCAACAAGCCCATCAACCAGGTGATTTTTCTGCCCCTGCAACCTGTGAGGCTGTGTGAGCCCTTAGGGTGATGTCTTACCTGGGGCCTGTGGAACCACTGAAATAACACGCAAAATGGTGTGGGTGTGGGTGTGAATTTTCTATGGAGAGGAGTAATAGCCTGTGACATCACTCCAGAGAAGTTAAGAACCATTGCTCTGTGGTCTCATAGGAGAGGAGACCACGCTATTTAGTGCACACGTTGCACTGTAGTGTCATCGCCTCAGCCTCACTCGAGGCAGGAAGGTCCTCCTCAGCTCTGCCAGTGAGGATCACTTGTTACTGAACTGCTGTGGGTCAGGGTCCTGTGGATGCTGTGGGCACGTGGTGGGAAGCAGGGCAGACTGGAGGGGCCTCCAGCAAGACAGGAGCCTGAGGGTGGCATGGTCAGCTGAAGTGTGTGAGCCTGCTGGACGCCCCCCCCACCCATCTTCTGGCAGCCCCTAAGGAAGCGGACGAGCTGGGGGAAGGGGGAGCACTAATACTTTCTCCCGCGTCTCCAGGTGACTCTGACCAGTTTGGACATACCTTTTGCCATGTTTGCTCCCAAGAACCTGGAGCTAGAGGATGCGGATCCCATGGTGAGTCCGTCGCTGAGTGAAGTTTGCAGGGAGTCAGCGCCACAGTGGTCGTCCTTCTTGGTGGGCCACTCACTGTTCCTCCGCGGACTGTTAGCCACGCCCCTGGCTCATGGTTTACAGTCAGGGCCCAGGACCAGCCCCTGCCTCTGCCTTGTTCTGAAACAGGTGAATCCGCCAGATTCCCCAGAGACTACATCTCCTCTCCAGGGCAGCCTGCACTCTGACGGCTCCAGCGGGGGCAGCAGCGGCCATACCCAGGACGACTTCGTCATGATCGACTTCGTAAGTTGCCAGCACCTTCGTTGCCCGTTGCTGCTTCAGGGGCAGTAAACCTGGAAGCCTCTGTTGCACTTAAATAGGCCTTCGGGGATCAGACGGGCCGGTCCAGGCAGAGGGAAGGGAATGTGGGTGCTGGCTCTGCACTTTACGTGGGTGCCCTTACACACCACTTGGGGAGACATGTGGAAGCCCGTGAGCAGCAAGGCATTTTGTGCTACGTCTTTGAAATTCACCTCGAAATGGGATTGGATTGTCCAGTGGGACCTGCACAGATCCTATTCATGAATGGATAGTCCTTTGCTAAAGGCAGGAATGTGAAGGAAGGGGACAAAAATTTCCCCAGGGTAGAGGGAGGTCATCCCCAGGATGCATTTAGCTGCACAGAAGAGAAAACTGTAAAGATTCCACAAAGGTCAGCCTGGAGGAGCCCTTTATTTTCTAATTACTGAAAGGAAAGAGGGTTGTTGATAGCTAAGCCCCTCTGATTTTCTGCTGTAGTTTAAGGCAAGCTAAACTTGAGTCGGTCTTTTTTTTTTTTTTTTTCAAGAAACCAGCTTTTTCTAAAGACGACATTCTTCCGATGGACTTGGGGACCTTCTATCGTGAATTTCAGAACCCCCCTCAGCTGAGCAGCCTCTCCATTGATATCGGGGCCCAGTCCATGGCCGAGGACTTGGTACGGAAACCCCTTGCCCTACCACACCTCATCCTCTGGCCTCCCTTCCTCCTTCCATGGTCATTCCTGCTCCACAGGCCTGGAGATTTCTTCCAGCTACTCCCCCACGCCCGCACCTCCCACCTTGCGGTAGCAGGAGAAGACAGTTAAACCCTGCTGTTAAACCATTACCTTCCTGCGATCACACTTGAGATTTGCACTGCGCCCTGCGGTCATTATCTTGAATTTGCTTGCCCTCATTTCCTCCTTTTCTCTGCACTCCCATCCCAGCAGTTCTCACACTCTCCTATTGTTTGCCTGATGTCCTCCACTCACTGATGCCACTCAGCCAGGCTTCCTCAGCAGCTCTTGCCATCAGCTGTTCAGCTTGCCAGGCAGGTGCCAGGGATACAGGGCAGAAGCAGCAGAAGGACCGAGTGGTGGTGTTCTTGCCCTTTCGTCACTCATCGCCTTGTTCCCGTGTTCAGCCAGATGTCCTGATACTGACTGTAATGACCACATCTCTGTTTAGGGTGTTTTCTATTTCCTGTCCTCAACGGGCAGATGAGTGCCTGGCCCAGCCACAGATCCAGGGTGCCCCATGCCACGAGATGTCGGGGTCCACCTGCCTGAGGTGGAAATATCACCTCCTATACTGAAATCAGGAGTGGCTTTAGGAATAGGCATCTCGGCTCAGCTGCCCTTGATTTGCCTTAAACAGAAAAGCCTGCTCGGTAATAATAATATAGCAAAAGTGTCATTATTAACATTTATTGAAGCATTCTAGGTGCCAAACATTTTTTAAGTGCTTTCCATGAATCTTCAGTGACCCCAAGAGGTAGGTTTTCTTATTATCCTAGTTTACAGATGAGAAGAATGACGTTGGAAACAAATAACTTGCTGTTGTGCTGAGCCAGTAAAACAAAGGTTTGACCCCTGAGAGTGGGACTTCTGATTTTAGGCTTTTAATTGACTCATTTGAAATTTGCTTGGAAGGAGCCAGAGTCCTAAAGCTCTTAAGATGAAGTTGCAGCCGGCCCTGGCCATTGCCCCGGCCCCCCGAACACACCCGGGCAGCCAGCGTGCCCGTGCAGCTTCCAAAGGGCTGCGGCGCCAGCTGCCCCGCCTGCAGGGCATCCTCTGTGGAGGGTGGACCCTGCCGACGCGCTCCGCAGTGGAGCCAGACCGCCTGGTTAGGGCCAGGTTTTCATTAGCGGTTGGTGCCTGCGGGCAGTTACACTTAACTCCTGTTTCTGTCTCGTTTTCATTGTTCTCTCTCAGTGCCCCCCAACCCATCCCCTTCTCAGCTGGTGTAAGGATGCAGTCTCCCAGGCCTGGCCACCGACCTGCCGGGTCAGAACCTCCTGGGAGTGTGGCTGGGACAGCCTGGTGTGTGTGCCCCCACGGGACTCTGCCGCCGGCCCAGCGCGGGCTGTGAAGATAGCGCTCGCTTTCTGAACCTGTGGGGCTCTAAACCCACTTAGACCAATGGCAGTCTAATCTGTGCCAAAGATATTTCACATTGGATTTCTCCGTGTCGTCCTGCCGTGGGCGTGGCCCTTTTCCGTCTCATCCTGTGTGTGACCAGCCTGGTTCTCTCGGCTCTCTGTCTCCCTCCGCAGCCCCCACTGGCCAGTGCCTGCTCAGCTGCTCCGCAGCCCAGCCCTGCGGAGCTGCCTGCGGCCCCGGCTGACGGCTGGCTTCCCGGCCTACTGAGTAAGCAGCTCTTGTCTCCCCTCCCTGCACAGGACTCACTACCAGAGAAGCTGGCTGCGCACGAGAAGAATGTCCGAGAATTTGATGCCTTTGTAGAAACCCTGCAGTAAAAGTTGGTGTCCTTGAGTCCCAGCAGCATCCCCTTCTTGTGGTCCCAGGAGACAGAGCGCCTCCCCCTTGTCAGCTGCTCCCACCCCTTGTCCTGCTCCAGGCCAGGCGGCGGGGAGGCTGGTCCCCTCGGGGGACCCGGAAGTCCCTGCTCTGGCACCTCCCGGAGACCGGTGGCAGCAGCGAAGGCCCACAACGGCATCCGCGAAGACTCCTCATCTGCCCGCCCTCTGCGGGCCTTCTGCTCACGCCACCCGCAGCGGCGGCCTCATAGAGGCCGTCCTCCTGCCTCTCCTGCCAGCCCCCCACCCTGGGTCTGCCCAGCAGCTGGCCCCTTGCCAGCCTGCTGTGGCCATCCGCCTTCAACATTCCAGCTGGTAGCCCTGAGGCTGGAGCGGGGGCAGGAGGAGGAAGGATACCGGGCTGGGAGGAGGGAGGCAGGACGCTCTCCTCCAGGGTCTTTTCCTCTTAGTTCTGGTATCTTCTTCCTCTCTCTCTTTCTTCCTCCTCTGTCCCGGGCCTGTATTTTTGGCAGTGTGGCGGGCTTCCCGCCCCTGGTGATGAGAACTCTAAAGTGAGCCGTGCCCACCCATCCGGGCAGCCCTGGCGGCTGCCTGTGCCCAGCCGTGTGGAAGCAGAGTCCTGCATCTCTAGGAGTTGTCACTGGAGTCACAGCCCAGGTTCTCCTTTCTCCTACCCTCTCCCCCTGTTACAGGACACAGTCACTATTTATTACTTTCAGAGAAATCAGATACTTTATAGAGAGAACATGTTTGAGGTTAGACGTCTTCACTTGGGAAGGTTGGAGGGCCCCCGGGACAGCGCCTCTTCCTCTAGAAGCTCCTCAGACTTGGGGCTGCTGCTCTCAGATCTTCTTCCCAGGCGTAGAAGGTGGGATCCCAGAACGTGGCCGGGGGGTGGGGGGCCACAGAGCCTCCCAGAATTGCTGCATTTGAACTGACAACTGACCACAGACTCTACCTTAGACACATGCATATTCCTGGGGAGAAGCTTCAATCTCCCAGCTCCTGCAGAGAGACAGAAGCCCTGTCCTGGCAGCCCAGGAAGTCTTGGATTCAAAATGTGATGACTCACCAGGGTCATGCCACTGGTAGTACCCACGGGGTGCTGTGTGTGTCCCCCGCTATGGCCCTGGGGAAGGCTGGGCAGCCCCCTCCTCCTGGGGAACTTGTTCCGGTTTCTCGGGGCGGGGTCATGGGCCTTTTTCCCCTTCCACCTGGGCCTGGCCACCAGCTCTCTTTAACCCCAGGGTCTGTACACTGCCCTGAGGTTTACTAGTTGGATCGATTCCTTGTTGAGAAACCAAAGCTGGGCATTCAGTTGACTTAACCCTTCAGGCGTTACTGAGTCGGCCGAGGGCCCAGCCTACTCCCTGACTGTCTGTCCCTCGTCACCTCACCTGTAGCCCCGTCCGAGGAAAGCTGGGCGTACCTCCCCGCTGTGGCCCCCTGGGTGTTCGTTGGCAGAAGCTGTTCTGCAGCAGAGTAGGCGGCCCTCCGTTGCTTGTTAGCGGGTGCAGGGGGCGGCGTCCCCACCTGCGAGGCTGATCCCAGGGCTGGGCTCGGCTCTGTGCCCGCCTCATGGGGCTGAGCCCAGCCTCGTGCACACCCCCTGCTGCCACAAAGGCGCGTTCCTCGTGGCATCCAGCTGGCCCTCCTGGTGTGGGGCTGAGCGCACCTGTGGCCTGCCACGCCAATCCCGGTTTACCCCCCAGGGCCCCAGCACTGAGAGGGGTGGAGGCCCCAGTAAGTTACTGATGCCCCCCACTCCCACCTCACCCAGCCTCTCAGCCCTCCTTCCAAGGCCAAGCAGGGGAAGGCCTCTGAGCCGCTGTCCTCTTTGACTCTGAATTGTTGGCCTCTGCAGGCAGCAGCCTTTCTTCAGGACCCCTTCAGTGAGAGGCCAGGGAGGCTGAGCCCAGACTTGGAGCCGAGCCTGGGAGGAGCAGAGCAACTGTCAAGGCCGGCCCTTGTCCCTCAGCCCCGTGCAGCGGCAGGTATGAGCCCCAGACCGACTTCCACAGCATCCCCCAGACAGGGCTGGGACCAGTCGCGTCTCCGGGGGAGAGCCCCTCCGCGCCTCCAGCCGACTCCGTTTGGAAATACTAAGCTATTACTTTAAAATGTATTCAAGAGATTTCCAATAAACTTTTTCTGTACTTTATCACTTCCTGTCCTGCAAGTTGTCAGGAAACCTAGCCCGCCTCCTCCCGCGTTGCACAGCCCCGTGTCGCTGACAGGCTCCAGGGAGGGAAGAGACGTGCCACGTGAGACACCAAGGGTTCAGAGCCTGACCGGCTGCTAGGGGTCCTGGGCTGCTCGGGAAGTCTCGCTCATTCTCTTTTTTTGGTTGCACCGTGGGGCACGTAGGATCTCAGTTCCCTGCCTGGGGGTTGAATCCATGCCCCCCCTGCAGTGGGAGCTGGTAGTCTTAACCACCGGATCACCAGGGAGGTCCCAAGAAGCTCCTCTTAGAGCTTCGTTTTCCTTGTCTGTAATGTTCCCATTTCAGGGGTTGTGTGTGAGCAGTGTGAGACACGTGTTCGGTGAGGTGACGTGTGTGACACAGACATGCATGTGAAGCAGAGCCCTTGGGACGGCAGGCCGTCATCTTCGGCTCCTCCCGACCTCACCGGCTCCCTGCGGCATAGCTCCCCACTCACCCCGGGCGCCAGCCTTTGGCTCAGAGGGAAAGACAGCAAGAGACAGCTGGCCGTGCTCTTGTCCTGTTTCCAGAGACCAGGCAGGGGGCGGGGGACCCCCCCAAACCACCGGGATGTTTGCCGATCTGGTGTGAGGGGTTATGGCTGAGCAAACCAGACGGGAGGAGAGGGGCTGAGTGAAGTCCAGGGCCCTGCCCCGATCTGACACACAGCTGGCCCCGGGGCAGAGGAGAGCCCTGCGGGTGTTACTCCTGCCTGGCCCTCTGGGAGCCGCCAGCTCCTTCCTCTGCCTTGCCCGTGGTAGGAGAGGGAGCAGAAGGTGGAGCTGCCGACAAACCCAGGCGAGTGCTGTCTTGGTTGCCTCCCACGCCCCTCAGGCTGAAGCCAGGCCCCAGGGGAGAAAAGGGCAGGTTAGAAAATTCTAAATTCAGCTCCAAGGGGCTAAAAAGGATGGGCCCGCCCACCGCTGCCACTTTGAGCCCTAGAGCCCTTGCTTGTTAGCGAACTGCATGTGACGCTGCCCATGACACCTGACCACGCATGCGTCCCACCCCGGGGTCAGAAATGGTGCTTAAGACTGTCCTTGGAGTCCTCATTTTCAATTGGGGTCCCCCCAGCCCCCCGGAAAGCAAAGCATTCAATTGCCCCATGTCTGGTAGCGTCCTGCCCCTTTAAAGCACGTCCCTACGCTCTGCCCCTAGAGACCCACCGCTGCCAAGGCAGGGGTAAACTGGCTTTTGAGTCACTCATCAGAGGTCCCTGCCAGAGGCCAACCCAAACCAACAGCTGTCTCCCGACCGCCTGCCTCATCGTTTCCTTGGGTCACCGCCCCTCTGTTCCAAATAGTCCCCCAGCTTAGAGTTGAGCAGACCCAGGGAGACAGGCAGCAGGCACCTTCTGTGTGAGCTACCTGGACAGAGGGGGTGGGCTGAGGGGGACTGGCTTCCTGGAGCTCAGCGCCTCAACGTTTATAACCATTGCCTTGATCATACAGCTTTGGCCCGCCTTCCTCCGCCAAATCAAGCAATGAGGAGATAAAAAAACAGGCCTGACGGAGGCCACCGTACCCTCCTGATTGTAATCCGCCGGCAAGCAGCTAACAGCTGGAGCTTGGCCACTGTGCCAAGTGAAACTCCGGCCGGTGCTCCCTGTGACATACCACTTTTTTTTAGATTGTGTTAAAATTCATATAAGTTTTACCATCTTAACCTTTGTTTTTTTTTAAATATTAATTTTGCAGCACCAGGTCTTAGCTGTGGCACATGGGATCTTTTAGTTACGGAGTGTGAACTCAGTTGCGGCAGGTAGGATCTAGTTCCCTGACCAGAGATTGAACCCAAGCCCCCTGTGTTGGGAGTATGAAGTCTTAGCTATTGGAGCACTGGGAAGTCCCTATCTTAAACTTGAAAGCAAAGCCAAACCCGCTCAAAAGAGGAAAGCTGGATCTTTCATAGCCTCCACGTGACTGGGTAGCAAGAGGAGACAGCCAAGCTCTCTGGCTGAGGGAAGTATGGGCAGGACCGCAATGGTCAGGAGATAAGGGCTCCAACCCTGGCTGCTACTAGAGGTTGGGACTGTCACTTCATTCATCTGCAACATGACCAGCATTCCCGTTTCCACTGGGCACTCATTCTGTTATGCTGTGTGTACATCATGGTTGGCCCCTGCACCTGTGGGTTCCACATCTGAGAGCTCCTCCAAACTTGGATAGAGAAATATTTGGAAAAAGGAAATTCCAAGGAGTTTCAAGAAGCGAAATGTGTATCTGCTGCATGTTGGCAACTATTTACATGGCGTTTACATTGTATTAGGTATTCTAAGTGATCTAGAAATAATTTAAAGAAAAGATGTATGTAGGTTATATTGCAAATACTGCGCCACTTTTGGATTTTTGTATCTCGGGGTGGGGGTGGCTGGAACACATTCTACATCTTCCACATCTAGGAAGGACAACCGTAGTTCTGATCTTCTGAGACACAAAGCAACAGTCTCAGCGATGGGACCAGCTGCATGACAATTACCAGTCAGAGCTGGTTGTGAGTGATGGAACCAGGATTCAAACCCTGGCCTGACTCCAGAGCTCGTGCCGTGGCCCACCACAGTCCGCTCTGTTTGGGGGACGGAGGTCCTGGTTAATAGGATATAGCGCTTGGGGGCCAGCTGGAATGAAGGTGACTGTCCATGCTTCTAAGCGTGGAAGATGCTCAGAAAGCTGGCTTCATCCCAGCTCGATGTGGAAGGGGTCAGACGAATGGGGCGGGGGCTTCCTGTGGCCCTATCTTCCCCTCTTCCACAACCACCCTGCACCTCCCACATGGTTCTGAGCCTCCATGGCCACTTCTATGATCAGCCAGATGCAAAGTTTTCCATTTCGATTTTTACTGAAATATAAAAAGTGCAAAGGTAAAATACACGATTGGTGCCAAGGAAGTCATTAAGTATGAATGTGAACACTTGATTCATAGTACAAGTCCCCCGCGCCCCCAGGTAAAGACTAGCGGTGAGGGGCGGGGGGAGGGGGACAGGAGAGAGACCGAACAGATCCACGAGGCTCCCCAGTAAATGGAACGGCGAGCAACACCTGATGTACTAAGGCAGGCAGACAGCAGAAGCCTGGGCCTGGCCTGGAGACACAGTGGCTGACAGCAGCCACATCCGTCCGTGGGGGCCCTGACACGCCAGTGTCCTGGGGACAGAGCTCGCAGATGGGGCAGGGCTGGTCAGAGAGGCCTCCATGGTGCGGGCTCCGGCCGAGGCCTCAGGAAGGAGGTTCACCAGGAAGGGACAGCTGGAAAGAGGGGCCTCCGCCATCACCAGGTCCAGGGGGAGGCTGCTAGAACTTACCTGGCAGGGGCCAATCTAATCAGCAAAGTCTCTACCCGGCCCCTCCAGGAGTCTGCAACTGGAGGAAGGAGCCACCATCCATCTGAGGCCCTGAGTCAGGCCAGGCCGGAGCAGGGCCCCCTGTGACTCCAGGACAGACTAGGTCAAGGATGTGTCCAAGTCGGGGGGGAAGGAGAGGCAAGGCAGGGGGTGGGCGGGGGGCTGCTGGTCACCGGTCTGACTGGACCCTAGGGGGCTGTCAGGGCTGAGAGTGGGGCGTCTATTGTGAACGGAGGCAGGGTCCCAGCCCCGTCACCCAAGCTCCCAGTCCTGGCAGGAGAACCAGGGGTGTGAGGATGCCCGGGGGGCAGTACCATCTGGGAAAGGCTGACCCAGGATGTGCGGAAGAGAAGGCAGGCGTGGGACTCCAGCCTGCCGTCCGTACGCTGTGGAAGTGCCAAAGGATGAGCCGTCAGAGGGGAGAAGACAGGAACAGGGTGCCTGCCACCAGGCCTTCCCCCAGACAGGGAGGAGCCTCGGCAGGGCCAGCCCAGCCAGCGCAGCCTTTCGTTCCCCCGAAGGCAGAAGGGAGAGGACCAGCCCCAGCTACCAGCCCAGCCGGCAGTGATTCTGGCATCTCCAGTTGCCAGGGACACAGGCAGGAGGAAGCAGGGGAGCGGTTGCTGGGGCCAGGCCTCCCGCCTGAAGAGCCAGCTCTGCAGAGCCTCGCAGGAGCCAGGGACCCAAGGAGGCAGTGAGAAGTATAAGGCGAAGAGAGAAGGTCTTGTGGTTACAGTGAGGCCACTGGAGCCGGCTAGGTGAGCCGGACAGAAAGGGAGGAGGAGCTGTCCCGGGGGCGGGCTTCAGCTTCCCTCTCCCGGGGACTCAGGGCCCCTTTTCGGGGCAGGAGCCCCAGGCTCTCATAAGGCTGGAGCCAGGAGGGAAAGTCCAGAGTGGGGGCTGTCTGAGCAGGGGGCGGGCTGGGCGGGCACTCAGAGCCCCTTGGCGTCGGGGCTAGGAAACAACTCTCCTTGGTGATCCAGGAGGAACTTAGTGAAGGTGTTGATGGGATTAATAGCCTTGAGGGTGATGGCGGCGTCCTTGGCCCACAGCAGGTTAGGGCCGAAGACGACGGCCAGGTTAGTGTTGGTCATCTTGTTCTGGTCAGAGAGGGCCGAGACCTGTGTGAGGAACGGCGGGGGAGGAGGGTGCGCTGCAGCCGGAAACCACAGACCCCGCCTCCCACGCCCGGCAACGGAGTCCAGGAGCAGCGGCCCCCACCCCACTCCAGGTGAGCGGGAGAGGGAGAGGCCCGCCCCGAGTCTCACCTGCACCAGGAAGGCAGTGAGGAAACGCAGCACCAGGTAGTTCTCCTCGGGCAGCGTTCGGAAGGCCTGCAGCGTCGCCTCCACTCTCTGACTCTCGTCAACGTCTGTGCGGAATGGGGGCTGGGTCACACGGGTTCGGGAAGCCCTGTCAGCAGGCCCGAGGGAGACCCCCCCAACCAGACTTTTCCCGGGCGGACAGGCTCGCTCTGAGGCCAACTGCGACCCCACGCTGCGGACGCCGGGGAAGGGAGCGGGGTGCACTCACTGAGGAAGCCCACCACGTGGGAGTAGAGGTCAAAGGTGAGCAGGGGCTCGGGAAGCTCCCGGAGGAAGGTCTTGAGGATGACTGCCGGCAGGTGCAACTCGTTGTACTGCTCAAAGTCCACGGGCAGCCCTGGAGAAGGGAGGGCGGGGCGCGGTGCAGAGGAGCTGGGCGGGGCCTGGAGGCCGGCAGCCAATCCTGACCGCCCCCTTGGCCACAAGCCCCGCCTCCCACGCGACAAGGGCACAGGGCCAGGCCATCTGCGGGGTGGGGCCCCTGAACACGCACCACGGCTATTCCTCACCTCCCTCCAGAAACCTCATCTAGGAGGAAGTAGGTCTGGGACAAGCAGGCAGGCGTGAGACGGGTGTAATCATACCAAATGCCACAGAAACCACACACAGACACGCACGCGCACCCACACACGCATGCCCTCCACACACACGATTTCGGGGTTCAGCACACCCCTGGGGGCCACTCACCCATGTTGTACTTGTGCTGCACTTCCCGGACAATCTGGGTGTTGGCCGACCTCCGGAAAATCCCCTCAGTGGTGAGAGCTGAGGGTGGCCGGGCCTGGTGAGTCTCAGGGCTCTGGGACGCCGTGTGGGCTCCCCCAACCCCTTCCGCGCATCTTGGGCTTCCCATTTGGGTCAGAGCGGGTACTGGTGCACGTGCGACCCCGCCCGGCCCTGCCCCGCAGCTCCCCGAGGGCGGAGGGCACCCGGCACTCACCGTGGGCCCGCAGGTAGGCAACGGTCTCCCGCAGCACGAGCGGAATGGGCTCCTGCTCTGGGTTCTTCTCCTGGAGCCTGTGGGCAGGAGGCCGTGAGGGCCCTGCCGCCCTCCCGGCCCCCGGATGCCCGCCCCACCCCACCTTTCCCATACTCACTGCTGTAAGGAGACACCGAACTGCTGGTTGGGCAGAGGGGGCCGTGGTGGCATGGGCTTGGGGGCGGTTGCGGGGCTCTTCTGTGTGGACTTGAGGAAGTCATCATACCTGCGGGAGCAGTGAGGAGGGTCGGCCCCACTCTGGCCCTGTGGTCACTATGGCAACTCTTGTGTGTCAGACACTGGGCTGCCTTACATGGATGACCTCATTCAGTCCTCGCAGCAACCCAGCTCTGCCCAGCAGCAAGTGAAGACTTCAGAAAGACCCATCACCGAGCTTGGAGCCGAGCTCCCTGTGTCACTCGGCAGCTTCCCCCTGGCTATCTGTCTTCCCCACGGTGGTGCCTATACTCAGGGCTACTCTCTCTCTCACTTACTCCCCATCCCCTCCCCCGTGTCCACCAGGGAGGGGGGCTCCAGGGTGAGGGAGCTCTACTGTGTCCACAGAGCGTATTCACGGGGCTGTACGACAGAAACGAACACAACAGTGTAAAGCGACTGCACACCACGTAAAACTAAAAAGAAGATGGAAAGATTCCGTGACAGCTGTCCAGCAGCAGATATGGGGCCTGAACTGGCTCACTCTGACCCCATGTGCTGCCTCTTTCCCGTTACATCTGCATCCTTGGTGTATCCTGGGGGTCTCAAGGCTGCTTCTCCCCTCGGCTGGCATGCGCTCCCCCCACAGCCATGACCTGTGTGTACAGGGTGCCCGCTGGGCACACACAGCCCCCACCCCGGCCTCACTTGAGCACTTGGCGGGGGATCCCCAGTTGCTCCAGCTTCACATGCTCGCTCAGCTCACTCAGGTAATTCACGTAGAAGATCTTCTGCCCGAACTTGAAGCTGTCGGTGGAAGAGAGCGCATGTGGGTCCAGGGCAGGCCGGCTCCAGCAGGCCTCCACACTCTCTCAGCGGCCCACCCGATTGCAAGGTAGAGGCCTGACTAGTCTGTCCCCAGGATGGGTGGCTTCCTGGGGACCTGCGTCACAGCTCACAGAGGGGCATGAGAGATCAGTGCCCACCCTGAACCCACGCACCTAATGATGGGCTTGAAGAGGATGAGCAGGGTCTTGATGAACATGGTGGGGTGCACGATGTAGAGAGCCTTGATGTTCTTCTTGTACCTGCAGAGACAGAACAGGCGCTCGGGGGACAGGCACAGAGCCGGGCCTTGATGTGTGTTTCCTGACTTGATGACTCCCAGCAAGCTTGCCAGGTGTGTGCCACCGCGGCCCTATCTTACATGTTAGAAAACAGGCTCGGGGAGGTTAAGGAGCATGAAAAGTCATGGAGCGACTCAGCAGAGAAACTGGGATTTAAGCCCAGGCTGTTCCAATTTGAGAGTCTTAGTGTGCCGTCACCAGGTTGGGGGGGCACCCACCTCCCCCAGGCATGGAGTACACACTCCTGCCTGAGCACAGGGCAGCCCATTATAGGGCCGAGATGCTGGCCCCCCAAGGGCCCTGGAGCTTCCCCTGAGGCCCCCACCCACTTGCGGTCAAACTCCCGGTAGGCATCCCGGAGCCAGCTGAAGGAGGGCTTGTTGTCGCTGGTGAGGCCGTGGTGTAGGTACAGCAGCGTGTAATCGCTCTCCACGTACTGGTCCAGGGTGTGCTTCAGGTACCTGCAAGAGACACCCCCACTCAGGCATGTCTGCAGGGGAGGCCCGGGTAAGACAGACCCCGAGCACCCAAGAAGCTGCCCCTCCCGCCTCCGCCAGCGAACAACTGGTCACCATGTTGTGGTGGACGAGGAACAGCTGCGCTGGGAGAGGATAACAGTAACAACAACAGTTCTCCTGAGCACTGACTACAAGTCAGGAGACCAGGACTCTAACTGGAGCCACCTCACATACCTCCAGTCAAAATGGGAATAGCCCTTCCCCTCACGGGGGTGCTGTGAGTCCATGGTGATCAGGATTAAGCTTTCAGTGTCCACTGAGCACTTTGCATACACTATCTCACGTCTTCCTCATTATAATGGAGGCTGACACTATTCCCTTCTTACAAGTGAGGGCAGTGAGGCTCAGAGAGGTCAAGCTTGTGGGAGAGCCTGGAGGTGAAGTGACTCCAAGTTTGGCCGTGTTGATCATGGGACAGGTCTGCCTTTTACACCCGCAGGGCTGGCTACAGAACACTGTAAAAGGGGATCAGAGTGGATACAGAACCTCCTCTCCTGCTCTAGTCTTTTTTTTTTTTTTTTCAGGACATCTTGTGGACCAAGGACCCACAGTTCAAGTTCTCAATCCTCACAGCACAATACCTACCATCTAATACAAACACACACGTGGATGCTGGGCTCATCTGAGGTGGGGAAGTAGGAAGTGAATGAATATGAATTCCAGAGAGGGAGAGGAGCCCTGGGGAAAACCCTTTTCCTGCCTGGCCAACAGCTCCCAGGTCCCAGGAGGAACGCTCCTCCAGGCTGGGAGGCTGGGCACACAGGAATGCTAAGGGCTTCCAAGGAGATGCGGGGAAGGAGGAAAGGAGCCAGGAAAAGTGCCCGAGGATGGGACTAAGTGCCCAGACACAATCTGACCTAACCCAGAGAGGGTAACCTGAACACTGGTTCACAGGTGCCAGGCTGGGACAGCACTAGTGGGGGTGTGAGGTGTCTGATGCCAGATTTACTATCTTAATTCTGATCATCGTCAATGCACAATAATTTACCCCTCATACACATTGAGCACTTTGCAAGAAAGCTGTCACATAAAAAGAGGGCATTTTGCAACTGTAAAACAGCAAAAGTGAGGGACTTTCCTGGTGGTCCAGTGGTCAAGACTCAGAGCTTCCACTTCAATGGGCATGGGTTCAATCCCTGGTGGGGGAACTAAGATCCTGCATGCCACACAATTGATTTACAAAGATAAATAAGTAAAACAGCAAAGGTTGTAGTGAAAATACACTCATCCTTTGATAAATGTTAGGACATTTGGGAGGGCAATGAAGTGATGTTTATCAGAAGCTATGAAACATTCATACTGTTTGACCTGGTAAAAATGTGTCCAGGAATTTATCCCCAGTAACTAATCAGAGATGGACAGAAGTGTTTTAATAAAAGGCTGTTCATTATAGCCTGTTTTATAATGGGGGGAAAAATGAGCAGCAAACTAAGTGTCCAAGAATAGGGAATTGGTTAAATAAATCACAGGACATCTATAAACAGAATACCCCACAGGATGCTTCTGCAGACAGAACCAAGCTGTGAAGCTTGATGTGAGAACAGTGGTTACACTTTGGGGCAGTGACTGGAAGAGCGAAGGGAGGTTTGTGGGTGTGGATGATATGGGTATATTTAATTTTTGAAAAAACATTTTTTTTTTCACGTCAGACAGGTAATGTGCCGATGTCGTAACAAGATTTGGAGGGAGGCACATGTCACGCAGCAGCGTGAGCACCCAATCATCATGCTCATGAACTACAAAAGGATCTAATTTTTGAAAATTTATAAAGTAGTATACATAATGTGCTTGCTTTCCTGGATACATATATATCAATAACAATTTTTTAAAAGGATGTCCTTGAGGAATGTCTAATGCTCAGAAGATAAAAACATTATGTAACATATAAAACTGACTATAGGATACAATATATGTTACAGAAAAAAAAATAGGACGTGAATACACTAAAATATTAACAGTGGTCTTTCTCTCCAGGTGGTTGGTTTATGGGACACTTTATCGCACTTAAACTTCTTAATCGCTATCTACATTTTTCTAAATCCTTGAAATCTGTGATACAGATGAATACAATAGCATTTCATGTATATTTTCTTACCTAAGGCCCACACCAACCGGTAAGCACAATTCTTATTTTTATAGGGCTCAGGAGAGACGTGACCCAAGCACACAGCTAGTTAATGGCAGGGCTGAAGTTTCATTGGTCTTCTGCATCCAAGCTTCAGGCACTTTCTATTTCAACCCCCAGATCTGACTGGACAGCTGGGAAAAGCCAAGCCTGAGATAATCAGACTGGAAACAAGATGACAAGACTGATGCGAGATGAAAGTGCCTCCTTTCAAGGCCGGGTGGAGGGGGTAAGATCCTGCTGGGAAGGAATGCAGGATGGATGGGATGGGTGACAGAGGGCTTCCTGAAGCCCCCAAGTGGGGGGCGGCCTTACCCAGCAAGCTCTCTCCTGAAAACTGGGTGCGTTCCCACCTTCCCTCCCTCTGACTTCCTCCTACTCGGACCATCATCAGGCCAGGGGTCTGTCCCATGCCTTGCCAGTTGCTGAGATAAAACCAGAGAGGAGGGCATGTGACTCAGGCCCCCTCAGGCAGGCCGCAGGACAGGCCCGGGCAAGGCTGTGCCTGCCTGCACGGCCGGCCGAGGAGCCCCGGGAGGAGGGCTACGGAGACCAGAGGGAAAGCAGTCACACAGGACTGCAAAGACTCTGCAATCCACCACCCCCCGCCACGCCCCCGCGCCTTTCTGCTGCCGCAGCCCCAGACGGTCCCAGACCCCACACCAGCCCCTCCACATACACAACCATTCAGGACCCCCAAAGAGCCAGTAAGGGCAGGGCAGACATTATCAATCGCGGGGAGTGCTTTGAAGTGGTCAGGAAAGGAGGGCAAGATAGGAATCTGTGCACACACGGAGGAGGAGCTTCAGGAGGAAGGCAGCTATAGCCTTGCCTCTGGGGGTCCTGCACGCGCTGTGGACTCAGCGCAGGCCTGGTGGGGGCCCAGGGACCCACACTTAGCAGGACAGAGCCTGTCACACTTCCACTTTCAATCAGCCTTCGGAGATTTCCAGACCAACCAGAGCTATTTTATGTACTTAGCATTCAGAACCCACATAGTCGTTTCACCAGATGTGGCACAAAATACAATTAATGGTAATTACTCATGTAAATAGTGAACAACTGCAACCGCCTCAGACTGATCATCATCTTAATCAGGCCTCGCGTTTGGACAGTATTTGACTTTTCAAAGTATTTTCACATGGGATATCTCACTCCCACGAGGAACGAGGGCTGTATCATCCCCTAAGAAAAGTGAAAAGAAGCTGGAAGAGATGAAGACACTTGCCAAGGTCACGCAGATGGCTTCCAGGACTAGAAACCAGGTCTGATTCCTAGCCCACCCACCCCCCAGATGTAAAACAGCTGGCTGAGGAGCTGCAGCTAGTGCAGCCTGTGTGCCCACGAGCCTGCGGGCCACAGTAGGAGAAGCCACGGCAACGAGAAGCCCGTGCACTGCCAGGAGGAGACTACAGAAAAACCCACACGGCAACGAAGCCCCAGCACAGTCAGACTCTAATAAAATTATTGAAATAAAAAAACAGGGCCTCCCTGATGGCTCAGTGGTAAAGAATCCCCCTACCAATGCAGGTTCAACAGCTGGTCTGTGAAGATCCCAGATGCCACGGAGCAGCTAAGCCCGTGCACAGCTACTGAGCCTGTGCTCCAGAGCCCGGGAATGCAACTCCCAAGCCCACGTGCTGCAACTCCTGAAGCCCGGGCACCCTCGAGCCCGTGCTCTGCCACAACAGAAGCTACTGCAATGAGGAGTCCCTGCGCCGCCACCAGACAGGAGCCCGCGCCTGACGCAAATAGAGAAAAGCCCATGCAGCAGTGAAGACCCTGCGCAGCCAAAGACAAATGAATAAATAAGATGAAACAGCCCCCTCAGCAGAAGAGGGGAGGCCTTGAGGGAGGTGGCTGGCTTGGTACTCCCAGGGCAGGAAGGGACAGGAAGGACAATGGCCTCCCGCAGCAGGAGGGATCCAGGCACGGGCCTACCACTCCACCCCACTGTGGGCACTCACCCCAGGAGCTTGCTGTGGTCCAGCTGGTGGCTCGGGGGCATTCGGCAGGCGCTGAACACAATGATCTTCCGCCCGTACTTGTCATCTCCTAGGTGTGGAGAAAGACAGAAGACAGCGGGTGTGCCATCAGCCACGAGAAGTCAGGCGAGGATCTGAAAGGGGCCAGGTCTGGAGACCCATGCCATTTAGCACTGGGGCCAGGCAGACAGACCTCTGCACAGCTGCCTGCACTCAAGGGCGTGTCGCTGAAGGAGGGACAAGGTGCTCTCAGGGCTGCTGACCCAGGGTACAAAAAAAACAATATGCCTTTCTGAAAAGTCATGCCTGGTGGAAAACAACCCAAATGTCCGTCAGTGGATGGGTGGATAAAGAAGATGTGGTGTCTCTGTGCAGTGGACTACTGCTTGGCAATAAGAAGGAATGGAGCACTGATGCATGCTAGGCTGTGAATGAACCTTGACACCAGGATGCTCAGTGAAAGAACCTGAATGGAAACACGTGGTTTGGTTCCATTTATATGAGCTACTTAGGTAAATTTGTAGCAAAGGAAAGCAAATCAGTGGTTATAGGTACTGGGAGGAATAGGGACTGATGCTTATGGTTATGGGGGATTGGCATGGGTGAAACTATGGATGAAATGATGGAACTAGACAGAGGTAGTGGTTGTTCAACAGTGAGAATGTACTAAACACCACCAAATTAAACACTTTAAAACAGTTAATTTTACATTATGTAAATTTCATCATAACTAAAGAAAACAAAACAAAAAAAAGTCACAGCCACCAAAGCAACTGCCCCACATCTTCTTATAATTCCACGCTTATCCCAGAAGCACCTGCTCTGAGCAGCCTGTATGTGAAAAACTTCTTGGAGCCACCTTCTTAGAAAGCCTGGGGCCACCGAGGAAATCAGTCTGATGACTTAGTCATGTCTTGCTCTTGACTACTAAACAGCACTTTTTGATTTTTACTATCAGAACTACTGGCCACAGTTGATTGATCTCTGGACATTTCTACAAATCATTTCTTTCTCATTAAGGATATTCTAAAGAAAGTGGCATTCAGAGGAGTTTATAATGCTTTGGAAAAGTGCTCATGGTGTAAATCCCTGAGGGATGTCTGTCCAAAATGAGTCACTATTCTATGGTCTGACCATCTAGCCTTGTCATGAAGCCGGGGAGCTTCTGAGACACGAGACAGCCTCCTGAGGCCAGATGCTCTTCCAGGGTCAGTGTCGACCAGGGACCCCAAGCAAAGCCGGGAGGGGATAAGGCCTGGTCCCCCATCCCCCATGTCCCAGGGCCCTTCCCTTCATCTTTAGCCTCAAGCTCTCCAGAGTCACCAGACCACACTCACCTAATGCCCCTGCTTCAGAGGAAAATAAAAAAACCATTTACACAGCCCACACGGCCTGTCTGCCTCTCACCTCTGAGGACTAAGGTATTCCTTGACACCTTACTACTGAGTGTCTTCTCCATTTAAAGAACCATGGTCTTCATGATCCTTCTGGTCAGTGACTTAACCCAGGACTCAGTGCTTTTCCAAAGCAGTTGCCAAGGCTCTGCCCTTCTTCTCAAGACTGAAGCAGGCTTCTGGAATGTGGGCGGCATGGCCTCAGTCTCTGCTGGGGGTCAGCCTGGTGCTTTGGCCTGAGCCCACACCTGGCTCCCACACCTGACTATCGTGTCCAGCCTCTGCATCAACCCCTCCAACAATCCCATCTCCACTCAGAACACTGCCAAGCCTCTGTTGGCCCTGAAAGGTGCCAGCCGGGACCCTCCCAGAATGTCCTGGGTCAGGTTTCCCATCCAGCAGAGAGAGGCTCCGTTCTCCTTTTGAAACGGCCCCACCTCCCAGCCGTGGAGAATTAGAAACATCTCCCTGTCTGTGCCTGTCCCTCCTGCCGTGACGCCCCTTTCCTCCTGAACCCCATGCTGAGCTGTGTAAAAGCCCCTCAGAGAGCTCACAGGGCTCTCCAGGCTTGGCCCCATCTCCCCCTGTGGCAGGCTCACACTCCACACATTCAGGCCAGTGCACAACAGGCGGCTTTAGCGTCTGCCTCTCATGCCAGACAGACAGGACTTCCTCCAGGCAATTCTGCTCCTCTCCTCTAGGCTATCTCCTCTGAACCCTTAAGACTCGTCCCAAGCAGAAGCCTGTGTGTCTCCTCCTTCCCTGGGGCAGGCAAGGGGTCACTGTGTGAGCTGTCACGATGATTTGACTCTCCTGTATAACTATCTTCGTGTCTGTCTCTTCCGGAGGCGATGAGCAGCTCAAAGACAGGTGCTGCCTTGTCCGTCTTTGAATGTCCAAGGCTGGTCCAGAGCCCAGAAGCGTGACGGGTGTTCAGTAAGCGCCAGTAGTCTGGCCCAGGTCAGCCTGGCGCAGTTCTATTTCCGAGTTTGCTTGCAGTGCTATCTGGGTTATGAGCCTGCTCTAGGCAGTCTCCCAAAGCGTGGGGCGGACTTTCTCCAGACTTCACAAGCTGAGCTCCGTCTGCAGGCGTTCCTGAGGCGGACACAGTGCAGCTCCGTCCAGCAGCAGGTCTATTTTGAAGGAGCAGGTGTCACCTGTCCTCCTTCACAGCCTGGCCCAGACCCTGAGGCACTGGGTTCCTTAGTGGCCAGCAGGGGGTGGCTCTGCTGCCTGCTCTGATTCACTTCCCACTGACTCCGACAGAAGAAAGAGCAGGCTGGCAGGGGGCAAGGACGAAGGTGAGACTGGACAGCCCAGCCGCATGTACAGTCTGGAGCTGAATAAATCCCTCGGCCTCCTACTATGAGCCTGTGGCTGGGGGGTGGGGGAGGGGAAAGGAGGGTTTGGGGGGAAGGGGAACGCATCATCTCTCTACTCTTCTCTGAATGGAGGAGACACCCAGGGTGCAGGGGAATGCTGGGAGGAGCATCGAGGACTGAAAGGTTGTCATCGCTGCTTTCCAACAGTAAGGTGACCCTCGTTGGCTGGTGGCTCAGATGGTAAAGAATCTGCCTGCAGTGTAGGAGACCCAGGTTCGATCCCTGGACCAGGAAGATCCCCTGGAGAAGGGAATGGCTACCCACTGCAGTATGCTTGCCTGGCGAATTCCATGGACAGTGGAGCCTGGTGGGCGACAGTTCATGGGATTGCAAAGAGTTGGACATGACTGAGTGACCAACATACACACACTGGCAGACTTGAGGACTTCGGCAGGGCGGGAGGGCTGAGCTCACAGGGCTCTGGGATTTAAAGAGCTGGTAACTGATTTAGCAAGCGGCCGAGGTGACAGGCCAGAGGCCCGTGGTTCCACCAATGAGCTGCCCCAGCACCTTGTAAATGGGACACTGGATCCTCAACTGGGGTTCCACCAATGGGCACCCACCAACACCATGATAGAGACAAGATATTACCAGCCCGTGTGTGTGTTTTCTGCAAAAGAGGGCCACACCTTTCATATCCCCAAGGAGGCCTCCTGACCACTTCAAGAACCACTTCACCAGACTGTACACTCTGTGAAAGAAGGAGTGTGCATTTTTCCTCAATGAATCCTCAGTGCTGACTACTGGGCTTGTTCCAGAGTAAATGTTTTACAAATGCAAGTGAAATCAGGATGGGGATGAGGGACAAAGTGGGGGTGAGGGTGCGGTCAGGGAGACACAGGATGGCAAGAATCTCAGACCAGTAAGGAACG
The DNA here is from genome assembly GCF_033118175.1 of Dama dama. Lineage (NCBI taxonomy): Eukaryota > Metazoa > Chordata > Mammalia > Artiodactyla > Cervidae > Dama > Dama dama. The sequence continues at coordinate 74,748,339 of NC_083681.1, forward strand.
AGACATGGGTAAGCCCAGGGCCCAGCCCCTGCCCTCTCCTCCTTGGAGTGGAGCCCCAGCTGCCCATGTCCTGTATGGCTTGGGCATCTGCCAGTAGGCATGGTAACTGCTCCTCCAAGACGCATGCGTAAAAAAGGCCTGGGAGTGCCCCACTGATCTCAGAAGAGAACAGATTTCCACCCTGGAGGCTGGAGGGAAAGAAGGAGCTCTGTCCCCAGAGCACTGAGGGACAGGGCTCAGAGGGCAGGCCCGGCGCTTGTGGAAAAGCACCAGGAAAAGACCAGCCGCCTGAGAATGAAACCTCTGCCTTCCCCCGACAGCGATCAGGAACTTCCCAGCGGAACCCGGGGGTTAGTCAGCCACAGCGCGCCTCCTCCAGCAGGCATTCTGGACAGGCCGGACCAGCACCTTCCCACAACCTGAGAGAGGCCGCCAAGGAGATGGGAGGTGGGAGCTGGGGCGCGTTTGTGCAAAGGTTAAACTGTTGGCGATACTGCAAGCCAGGGACATCACTGTTGGTGGCTTGAAATCTACTGACAGAATTTGAAACTGCTACAAATATTACAATAACAGTTTTTGTTTTTGTTTTTTTCCTTTCTGGAGAGCCAACTATTAAACATTTACCAGCATGCCACTGGAAAGAACCCATGTGGACCAGTCAGGTTTGACCGTGGAGCACGCCAGCCATGCCAGCAAGGACAACAGAGGACTGCAGAGGAGTCGGGGACACAACTCACTTTCCCCTGCAGGAGGGGCTCCAAGGTTAGGAAACTGGACTCCCCGGACATTGCCATAGGCTTCATCAAACAACTCTTGCTCGGGCAGTGCCAATCCGAACACCTCTTGGCAATCAGGCACACATATGGAGGATGCGCCCCCAGAGGGGCCCTGAGCCAGCACTCAGGCCAGGCCATGGCTCACAGCCAGCCCCAAGACCCCCCATGGACAAGGCCCCCTCCGTCCTCTGGGGCGCCGTTCCCTTGGGGCTCTGCATGTGTCTCCCTGCACAGCCCCCACGCTGTCAAACCTCCTATAATCCTCTGTGATCTCCACCCGCCCCCCCACCCGGCACCACCAGCTTCCAGCTCCCGGGAGTGGGGCTGCAATTAAGCTGGCCCCACCTGGCTTCCACCAAGAGCCCTTCTTGATCCACAGCCCAGAGAAGGCCAAGCACGGACAGCCAGCATCGCACCTACCTGGCTGGGCCCCCTCAGGCTCATCACACCCTGGAGAGACAGAAACAAGTTGCCGCTCGGCTCGCGGGGGTCACACCTGCGCGGGGCTGGGGGCAGCCTGCCCTGCTCTGCCTGTGACTTGGGCACGCGCGCCTGGAGGAGGTCAGGAGACAGACTCCTTCACATCAGACACTCCATCTCTGGGAGCGGGGACAGAATGTTATAAACCTTCAAGGGAAACTGCCTGTGCTAGGGCAGGACCAGATCACCAAAGAACTCTCAGCCTTGCTTTAAGTAGGGCTGAGAGAGGCCAACGCCAAGTTCTCCAACCCGGACCAGGGTAGGTGTCAAGGACATCGATGCCAAGGAAACACCTTGAAATGTTAGGGACAACCCTCTCAACTTCCCCACCCCTCCCTGAGCCCAGCATTCAGGAGAGATGGGGCTTCCTGCCCCTTCCCTGTGGCCGGATGCCTCCAGGTACCCCTTAGCCAGCACGGCGCAGGGCTCCAGGGGCCAGAAGCCATCTGGCTCCCCTCGTCCACCCCAAGACCTCAGAGCAGGGCCACGCTGTCACCCTGCTTACAGCTGAAGCAAAGACAAAGGATCCCACAGTTTCAATTTCCTCTTTCAGCAGGAGGACTAAGGGCAGAAACCAGGTCATCTATGTCTCTGCTTCCTCCCTGCTGCAGGGCTCTTGTGGGCCCTGTGTTATGAACAGCAGGGCGGGCGCTCACTGAGGCCAAGACTCGAGGGAGCCACTACACCCGTGCTTCGCAGGCAGCACATGTGTGGGCAAGCCGAGGCCCCAGGAGTCACACGGCTCCTAACTCCCGCAAGGAGGCTCTGCCATTCCAGACTTCCTTAGAGTTGGGGTTTCCCCAGAGGGACTGGCACCTCCCTGGGACTCCTAGTAACTCTCGGGGTGGAAAGTTGACCTGAGGGCAAAGGGAAGGGAAGCAAATGAACACATGTTCAGGGCTAACTACGTTCTGGCTGTGGGCCAGGCCCTGACACATGTTCACCGTCGTCATCCTCTCAGCAACCCTGGGAGGAGGAAAGGCGCTCAGCGAGCAGACCTGGGAATCACACCCAGGGCTTTCAGCATGCCTCCCACACGCCATCCACCAACAGAGGCCAGGTCACAGGTCGGGAGGTGGCTGTGGGTGACCAGACCCAGCAGCCATCACAAGTGAGTCTGCCCCTGAAACTGCCGAGAGGGGCAAGGCGGGGGAAGGGGGCGAAGGGAGGTCCAAGAGGGAGGGGGTGTGTGTATACACATATACTCATGGCCGATTTCCATTGCGGTATGGCAGAAACCGGCGCAACGCTGTAAAGCAATCATCCTCCAATTAAAAAACAAAAATAAAGTGAACTCGAAAAGAAAAAAAAAAAAAGGTACATGGAACCGGAAGAGCTCCGGGGTCAGGGCTGAAGCCTGCCCCTCCCCTAGCCGCTTGCCCTCAGGCAGGAGGGGCTGGCATCCTTAAGCCAGGAGTGCGGACTGTGGGGGACAAGGTGCAAGGCTGGGGGCGGGGGGCGCTCACCTGCCACCTCCACGATCTGGTGCCGGGCGATGTCGTAGTAAGGGTCATCCCACTTCAGGTGTGTGACAGGCTCTGGGGAACTGCTCTTGGAGTCATCTAAGGAACACAGCAACGTCAGGGGATGATCTGGGGGCCGGGACAACACCCTCCCCCCGAGATTCGTGCTCTCTGGCCCTTCCCCAGGTAAGGCCTATGCTCCAGCTCCACCCTCATCTGATCTGATCAGCTCTGAGACCGGGGGCTGATCTGTTTGCCCCCACCCCATCCTCCCAGGGTCTTCCTTCCACAAGAAGTGCAGGGGGTCTCCCCTTCTAAGGCTCCCAAGGCTGCTGCCATCCAGCCATGCCCACCTGACTTCGGAAAGTCAGGCATTTCGTCTGAGGGCCAGTTCTTCTCATCGATGGAAGCTAGCTTCAGCTGGTTCAGAGCCTGGCTGGGGTCATCCAAGGTCAGGTCATCCTGCAGCTCTGAGAGTGGGTCCATGGCCAAGCCTGCACCCCACAGCTCCACACAGCAGAACCCACAGAGAACCCTGAGAGGCAGAAGGGAGTTGGCTGGTCAGCGAGACACTCTCTTCACCCATAACTTCTACGGCAAGCCCTCTGGCCCCCACTCTTTGCTCCCCTGTTCTGTCCCTGTTCCTCAACATCTCTCACCCGTGCCAAGAGCGCCATGGAGCGCCTGGCTTTCCTGGCTCCACGGTTTTCTGGCACGTTGTCAGGAAAGGCAGCTGGGGCAGAAGAGGCACGGCTCAGTGCCCATCTTCAGGGTCCTCCAGCTGGATGTGGAAGGGCTGCGCCACACCCTGCACGGCCCATCACCCCGCCAGGTCAGCTGTGCCATCCCAGCTGTAGAGGGTTGAGGCCCATGCCCCTCTCCTCCAGGGTCATAGAGCACAGAAGCCTCCCAGACCCCAGCAGTTACTGGGAAGAGACAGCACAAGAATCTAAGGAGCACAGGGTTGCTCCAGACCCCTGCCTGAAACAGGTCAGCTGTGGTCCCGGGAGCAGGAGGTGACCAGAGGCAATAAGGCCGAAGGAAAAAGGCCACAGCCAAGGGGCCCAGCTGGCTTTGCCCCAGAACAGGATCGAGGAACAGGAAATGCAATCTGCCTGCCAGTCACCGCGGACAGTCTGCAGGCTCCTGGAGGCTCCTAAGCCCACTCTGCTCTGTGGGGAGTTCCTGATGCCGGTTTCAGACCACCTTCAGGCTCGGAGGGTACAGGTGGGGAAGGAGGAAGCCCACCATACCCAGAGTGCAGAGATCCGGGAGGCGGAAACGAGCACAGCAGCGGCCACAGGCGGGCAGGGAGAAGAGCCAGGACGTTGGGTCTGCTCGGGTATGGGGTCTGGCTTTAGGGACGAGGCTGCCTGCAGCCTAGAGGCGGCACCTTCTGCCCTTGGCCCTAAACAGAAGCCACCGCTTCTCCCTTCACCAGCTCACTAGATGTGTGAGGGAGGGGACTTTTAATTCAGTCCATTCGGCCAACCCCGCAGGAGAGGCTGCTCTAAGTCCACTGCATTCCTGGAGCCCCGAAAAATGACATATATGGTCAGAGACAGCGGGGCAGATAAGGAGTGCAGACAAGACCCAGACACGGGTAGCAGAGAAGAGAAGAGAACTGTGAGCCCAGATCCAGACCCTGGACACCTCTGAGCGACGTGACAACCTCCTGTGCATGTCTCGGCAAAGATTCTGGATGGCAAACCGGCGGCTCCCTACTTCCTTATGTAGCAACAACCTAGCAACAACTACCCTGTTACCAGAGCAACCACACTGCTTCAGTGGTAAAAGCTCTTTGAAGGTCTGGAGCCAAAACTGAGCTGCCAAACAACTCTCCTGCCCCACCCAAAAAAATACACACCACAACTTCTTTTTCTTCCTCTTCCTGTCCTCTGGCCTTACCTGCTACCCTTATTCACTGCTTATCACCAGAGCACAAGTCCCTTCCCACAAACACAAGAAAGATGTCCTTCCTTGTTTGGGAATGCATTTCTCCCACTGAGTGCTGCTGGACCCTCACCCCAGCTCCCCATTCCGTCTCGACCCTCCAACACCTAATTCAGGAATAAGCATCGCCCCAACATTCAGCCAGGAGGCTGTGAAGGCTCCCCCAGCGGGGGCCCCTCTGGCCAGGTATCAGGGGCAGAATGCAGCCCACAGAAACCCTCTCCAGGCCAAAGCCTTCTCTCCATCCCTTCTGCCGGATTATTGCCCAGACACCAAGAGTTCCTTCAGCCTTGCCCCCAACTGTTGCAGAGAAGTCTTCCTGCTCACAGTGGGTATTTGATGCTGTGAAAAAGGCCTGGGATGAGATACACCGAGACCTGGGCCATAGAGCTGATTGGGTCGCAAAATGCTGAGCAAGTCTTCTTCCTATCTAGGCCTAATTTCCTCATCTACAGAAGTGAAGGCTCCTCCCTGAAATGTAATTGTCCAGCATTCTAAAATACTTATGCTAAAGTGGACGCTGGGATTAGAAGAAACAGCTGGGAGTTGAAGTATGTGTGAGGGAGGGAGAGGGACACTTTCTGAAAGGGAGATGAGCTTAACCCCACCTCTTCCAGTAACTTCTATTTTGCCCTTTCTTCCAAACTGACCTCTCCCCTGCCCCATAACCTCTTTTTCCAGCACAACTAATCGTTCTTGTTTCCACCTCCCAGCCAGTCTGGCCTCTCTCATCACTTTCCAACCAATAGCTCTTGCCCAAGTGAGCCCAGAAGCTCAGCTCCCATTCAGTGGGAGGGGAAGGGAAGCTAGTACAGGAAAATTGGAACATAAAATAGTGGAAAAGAAGTATCCTGGATGCCCAAGACTCCCATCGCTTACAAGTCCTGCACCACTCTGCAAAATACTCCTTTTGTTGTTATTCAGTCACTCTTTTGTGACCCCATGGACTGCAGCCTGCCAGGCTCCTCTGTCCATGGGGATTCTCCAGGCAAGAATACTGGAATGGGTTGCCATTTCCTTCTCTAGGGGATCTTCCCAACCCAGAGATGGAACCCATATCTCCTGCATTGCAGGTGGATTCTTTACCACTGAGCAACCTGGGACGCCTTTACTCTCAGAGTAAATTTTCCCTTCTCAGTTGGTAAAATGTCGACCTTTACAAAAATCTTCAAGAATCACTTTAGGCAGAAGTATTAACCTTTGAGAAGACCTGGAGCTCTCTGAAATTCTGGAGAAATTAGTGGCTTTTTCCCTCAGCAAAATCAGCACGTGTGTGAAATCTTGCATGAAATTTAAGGGATTCACAGGCCCTCTGAGAATTCCTGTTTAAGACATCCTGCCTGACCTACTCAAAATTACATTTGGCACAGAGTAGATGCTCAGTTATTTTTTGAGTGACAGAACAAGTCAATTTGTATCCTCAGAGGAAAAGGGAACCAACCACCCATGAGCTGGATACAAATTATCTTTTCACAGCAGCACCAGTGAGGTATGTAAAACAGGAGAGGTATGTAAAACCCTTGACAGTTTGAGAAACCTAGCACCAGAAAACAAAAGAAAAAGGCCATTGCTTAGGGTCATACAGCCAAGTCCAGATTCTAATCCATGTCTACCTTAACGCGGTCCCTTTGTGCAGGTCAATTCCTTCAATACTTCTCTAAGGGACTGCTATTCATGCGATTCTCAAAGTTCTACAAAAAGGGCAAAGTAAAGCTTCTTCCCTAATCTCCTCCGTGGACAAATGGAATAAACACGAAATCGTATTCTCTGGCGTTGGGATCGCCCTCCTCGGTGGGACTCCAGAATTGTGAAAACGCAAAACTCACAACACAGCGGCAAAACTTCCAACTACAATGACATCTGCACAGAAACTCATGGTTTACCAAACCCGGCTTGGGTGTCATCATCCCATATCACGAATACGAAAATGGGACCCGAGAAGTGGCAAAGGTGGAATACTTCTTCCCCCAAACCTCTTGGTCTTACTGCTTGCCCAGATGAGACCAGGGAGATTTCCCCTTCCACGAGCTTGCTCGATGACAGTCAGCGAGGAAGCCAGGAACGAGGAAGTAAAGTCCTCCCACTTCAGACGCGAGCGGAGCAGAACCCGCGCAGCGGGAAGGCCAGGTTCCCAGGCCCCACTCCACCCTCGCTCCCGTCCGCGGTTCTGCTCCGATCCTCCCCATCCGAACCCCCTTCCTTCAGAAGATCTGACCGGTCCCTTTCCTGCCCCCGTCACCCCCCAGGGAGACCCCGCGCCCCGCAGCTCACCGTGGAGGGGCACCGCTCTCCCTGCCACGCCTGTCAAAGATCGGCAAACATCCGGCTCCTCTGTCTCACGGGGAACCGCCCCCTCCCCGTCCCTTCACTCCCCAGCCACTTCCGCCACACCTCCAACCCACTTCCGACCTGCCACCGGGTCCCAAAGAGGCCGGCCCGGGAGCTCCGCCCCTTCCGTACGTGCCTGCGTACGTGCCCGCCCGGAGGAGGAACAGTGTCACTGTCCGACTGGTCCCTCCCGGGGGAAGCGTCTAGAACAATTAGTTCCTCTTCACCGTATACTCAGATCCCCGGGAGGACCTCCGGAATTCTAAGCTCGTATTGTTCTCGGACAGAGATTGGCCTCACCAAGTACTCCCAAACCCCCGGTCCTGTGTACCCATGAGGTCTGACTCTGGATTTCCCGAGAGGAAATTTGGATGTCCGTGACTGTTTCCGGGGGGGAGCTGAGAAGGCGAAGCTCACTTCCGGCAGAAGGAGGCTTTCTGACCCGGGATGGAGGCGACCGAGGATCTGCTCTTGGGGAGCGGGAGACTGCAATTAGGTGAGTGACCTGCGGGTATCTCCGACCCTCCGCCCTGGTCTGGCAACACTGAACGTTCTCTGGTCAACTCTTTCTTCCCTGACCCGTTTCCTCCCGAGCCTGGCATCCTCCTCCGGTGCTCTTCGAATCGCTGGGGCCTTCTTAAGAGCTTTCGAACCGCAGGCCCCTCTTAGAACCCTTAGAGATTCCTCAGACTCCTAAGGCCTAGCTGGACTTCGGGTTTCCTTCCTCACCCCACCTTTCGGCACCCCTACCATCTCTTGGGCCGCTTCTTCTCTTCCCGCAGCCCCCGATCCACGCCTGGGCCCGGACTCGGGATGGAGCCTTCCCAGAGAAGACTGTGCACCGGGACTCAAAGATGTCCCGCCCGGACAGACCCGAGCCATCCTCGCTCTAAAGAATCTCCCTCGGGGCTTGGCCCTTGGCCCCTCACTCACCGCGGAACAGCGCTTGGGGGTCTGGTGTGTCGGGGAGCCCTTGCAGCCGGGACTGCTCTGGGGGCCGCTGGAAGAGGAGTCTGTCTCCAAGCAGAAGGGGAATGGAGTGGAACCAAAGCGGAAGGAGGTATTGAGGGATAGGCGTCTTCTCATCGTGGTTGCCTAGAAAATCCCATGGACGGAGGAGCCTGGTAGGCTGCAGTCCATGGGGTCGCGAAGAGTTGGACACGACTGAGCTACTTCACTTTCACTTTTCACTTTGGTGTATTGAAGAAGGAAATGGCAACCCACTCCAGTGTTCTTGCCTGGAGAATCCCAGGGACGGTGGAGCCTGGTGGGCTGCCATCTGTCGGGTCGCACAAAGTCGGACACGACTGAAGCGACTTAGTAGCAGCAGCAGCAGCATCGTGGTTGAAAAATCAGATGTTTCCAGATAACGTTCCAGTTTGTTAGAAGGTGCAGGGTATTTCAAGAGATAGGAGGTGGTTTGTGCCCCCTCTCTCAGGGATTATTGCTTCCCCTCTGTTGTGGTAACCAAGGAGGTGCAAAAAGTTGTTAAAAGGTAGGTTAGTAGAGGGAACTGACGATCCAGAGGTTAAGACTCTCTGTTTCCACTGCAGAGGGGAGGGGTTTCATCCCTTATCCTCTTGGAACCAAGGTCCCACATGCCACTGTAGCACGGCTAAAATGTAAAAAAGAAAAGAAAAGGTGGATTAGTGGAGTGTCAGGAGTCCCAAAAGTTAAGAGTAAAGGTTTTTGGAATTACAAAGCCATGGAGTTAAAACCCAGCTTTGTCACATAACTAGTTCGATGCCATGCCTCATTGAACTCATATGTAAGTCTTACTGCTTGTGCTGTTCAGTTTAGTAATCCTCCACACCTTGGGAGGAGGTGAGGGGTAATTTTTTTTTTGGCCTTTATTGAATGAAAACTCAAACAGTGTAGTCCTGGAGAGGCAGACCAGCGACCATTAACCTTCCAGGGACGTCGTCTTATTTTTTTATCTCTTTTGGGGGGGGCGCCTGAACAGGGAACTTCATCTTAGATCTGTCTCAGGAAAGCTTTCATCAGGGTTTTTTTGTTGTTTGTTTCACCCTGGCCCCCTCCAACACATAGGAGAAGGACTTTTATTGGTTTATTTCAGGCTGTGTCACTAGGCTCATGGGGAGACGTGTGTGCTTGTGAGCAGAGTGCAGGCTGGACTAGGTAAGTTACAGGAGAGTGTGTAGTGGAGATGCTCCTCTGAGGCCTGTTGTAGTGGCATGGGGTGGAACCGGAAGTGGTCTGTAACTCCCACCCAGGGATCTTTTGCAGTGAGTGTTCCCCAAGGCACGGGGTCTTGTAGGACTCAGACTGCTGAGGAGCCGGGGCTTCCCGGGAGGGCCGCTGGAAAGGGAGCTCCTGGGCTAGCCCGTGCTCTGCTTTGCAGTTTGGTGCAGCGGGGCAGGCTGGAGGGCGAGGGGAACGTGGCCCCAGTGTGGATCAGCGAGAGGCTCCACCTGCAGGTGTCCCGGCTCGTGCTGCCGGGCTTTGAGCTGCGGCTGTGGCCCCAGCGTCCCTCTGAGGGCCTGAGCCCCACCCAGCCCAGGCTAGAGGAAGCGGCATCCTCAGCGGCAGTGACAGAAGTGGAGTCTGCTGTGCGGCCGGAAGTGGCCTCCCCCAGGGAGGAAGCAGTGGAACCTGGCCCAGGTATGTGCCAGATAAATGCTGGCTTCCCACGTTATCACCTGAATAACCTGTGTTGGTAAGACAAAGTAGAGCTCATGGTGTAAGACGGCAGAGGAGAACAGTAGCTTTTCTGAGGGGAAAGGGCAAAGCCTGGATGTTTATTGAAATTTTAAAGTCTGGTATAAGGTGGATTTTCAGTGTGGGATCAGGGTGGGGCGTGATCAGGCTTGGGGTAAGGATCATGACATAATGGCAGTGGCTTAGGATCATGGACGCAGCAAGACTAGATTTTTCAGGTGAGAGGTTTGAAGAGTTTGGGGATGTAAACTGTCACTGGAAGCTTTTTTTGATGAGTAATGAGTCTTTTCCATGGAAAGAACATTATAGTTGACTCTTGAGCAACAAAGGAGTTAGGGACGTTGGCTCTCTCTGGGCAGTCAAAAATCTGAATATGACTTATAGTTAGCTCTCCATATCCAAGGTTCTATATCTGTGATTCTGCATCTACAGATTCAACCACGTATGATTGTATAGTGCTGTGGTTGAAATTTCTCTAGAAACAAATCCACGTATAAATGGACCGTGCAGTTCAGAGCTATGTTGTTCAAGGGTCAACTGTATAGATATTTGCATGTTTTATCTTCCTGAGTTAAGTTTCCTGCAATAGGAAAGTCTCCTGGATGAAGACAGCAAGCTGTGTGTCAAGTTTCCAATTTTCGTACATTTTTTTTTTTCCCGTCTGGACTGGGGATGTGGGTTCCTTTATTTTCAGATGAGCTAAAGTGAGGAGGTGGTGGTCTCAGCTCATCAGAAATGCCTGCCTGTCCCCAGAGGGAGCACAAGGGCACTTAGATGGCCTTCCTCTAGGGATCACTCAGATGTCTAGAACACCGCGGTTCTCAGGAGAGCCTCCCCAGAAGGCCCCTGAGTCTGGCCAGAAGGGTAAACAGAGCATGTGGCTCATGCTGCAGGGAAGAGATTGGTGTCATGGCTCCCTCCGCAGTTCAGGGACTGAAGAGAAGACGTATTCTTATAACTCCCTGGTGAGATCACCGTGACCACCTGCTACAGACTCTACTCAGCCCAGTGCCCTACTCTTGCCTTGCAGATCCTGGTCACTGGTCACCCCCCAGCATCCAGGCAGAGAGTGTGGTGAGCCCTGGACTTACGCCCCAGACCCAGGCCCCGGTTTCTGAGGAGAGCCAGCCACTCAGCCCGCTGCCTGAAGATGGCCGCATGGGTGAGGAGGGCCCGCCCCAGACCCCACCTGGACCTCAGAGCAGCTCCGCTCCCCAGCAGGGCCCTGCACGGGGTGAGGTCGCTTCCGCTTCTTCTGACAGGGCCCCCCAGCTCTGTGCTCCCCTGGTCAAGAAGCTGCGGAGCCCCAGCGGTCCGAGCCCACCCAGGGGGAAGACCTCGGAGCCTGGGGCCCAGGCAACTGCAGAGCAACAGCACGCTGAATTCCCTGCACGCCTGCGGAGCCCCCCTGGCCCGGCGGGAGGCCCCCCGAAACAGGGCCGGCGGCACCGCTGCGGGGAGTGTGGCAAGGCCTTCCTGCAGCTCTGCCACCTGAGGAAGCACGCGTTCGTGCACACGGGCCACAAGCCCTTCCTCTGCACGGAGTGCGGCAAGAGCTACAGCTCGGAGGAGAGCTTCAAGGCCCACACGCTGGGCCACCGCGGGCTGCGGCCCTTCCCCTGCCCGCAGTGCGACAAGGCCTACGGCACCCGGCGGGACCTCCGGGAGCACCAGGTGGTCCACTCCGGCGCCCGGCCCTTCCGCTGCGAGCAGTGCGGCAAGGCCTTCGCCCGCCGGCCCTCCCTGCGGCTGCACCGCAAGACGCACCAGGCGGCGGCGGCCCCCGCCCCGTGCCCCTGCCCCGTGTGCGGGCGGCCCCTGGCCAGCCAGGGCTCCCTACGGAACCACATGCGGCTGCACACGGGGGAGAAGCCCTTCCTCTGCCCGCACTGCGGCCGCGCCTTCCGCCAGCGGGGCAGCCTGCGCGGGCACCTGCGGCTGCACACGGGCGAGCGCCCGCACCGCTGCCCGCACTGCGCCGCCGCCTTCCCGCAGCGGCCGGAGCTGCGGCGCCACCTCATCTCCCACACGGGCGAGGCCCACCTCTGCCCCGTGTGCGGGAAGGCGCTGCGGGACCCGCACACGCTGCGCGCCCACGAGCGCCTGCACTCGGGCGAGAGGCCCTTCCCCTGCCCGCAGTGCGGCCGGGCTTACACGCTGGCCACCAAGCTGCGGCGCCACCTGAAATCCCACCTGGCCGACAAGCCCCACCGCTGCCCCACCTGCGGCATGGGCTACACGCTCCTGCAGAGCCTCAGGCGGCACCAGCTCAGTCACCAGCCCGGGGCCCCCGCCAGCCCGCCCTGTGTGCCGCCCGCCACTGCCGAGCCCACCGTGGTGTTCCTGCAGGCCGAGCCAGAGCCGCTGGACGCGGGCAGCGAAGAGGACGGCGCCCCGGCCCGGGACTTCTTCCAGGTCACCATTTCCGAGAGCCAGGAGAAGCGCTTTGTGGCGCCTGAGGAGCCGGACCCTGCCCCCGGCCTGGTGCTCATCCACAAGGACCTGGGCTTCAGCACCTGGGCCGAGGTGGTGGAGGTGGAGACGGGGACCTGACAGCCTCGCCTCACCCTACAGAGCTCTGTAGGGAGGCTCGGCGGTCTGAGCTTGGGTGAACTTCCTCTCCGGGTTCCCGATAGAGGCCAGGCTGTGAGAAGCAGGTCAGGGACTTCCCTTCCCGTTTCCAGACAACCACATTGTTCCCCAAGACCCTTAATAAGGTAAACCACTTATGGATCTTCTATGAAACTCTGCTGCTGCCTACAGGGGGGCTTGTCCTGCCTCCTCCCTGGGGGCCTCGGGGTGCCTGTCTGATCACCGCGGAGGTGACCCTGCCCAGGCTGTCAGTGCCGGCCTCTGTCTCTCCTGTCCAGTTCCCTGAGGGTCGTGTACTTCTCTGTGGTCCTAAACAGAAGGCCAGAGAGACTCGGCTCACAAGTCTCTGAGTCTGACTGAAGGTTATTTTGGCAGCTTTTCTCACCCCTAAGGGCTGTGAGGGTGACTTCTGTTCTGTGCTGAGCTCACCAGACTCGCTGGAGGTGCCTGGGGCCAGGTCTGCACCTTCTGTGCGTCTGGCCAAAGGCAACCCTGTGAAGGGAAGGAACGAAGGACAAATGTGTTTTGAATCAGCTGTGGGCCTGGCCTGCCTGAGTTGCTGGGGACACAGCTGTGACCGAGGCAGAGCAGAGCTCTTTGCAGAGCTCAGGTCTGCGGGGGCAAAGAGCGCGGGATGAGTGCAGGGAGGAGTGCTTCCCAGTGCTGGGGACGTGTTTTAATGGGGTGGGTCAGCTTGGCGTCAGGGAAGGTGCCCACAGGAAATGGTAATAAACATCCTTTTTTGTGGGCCAGTCCATCCTGTGAGTTGACTTATGTAATGCTCATAGCAGTCCGGTGAGGTAGCTAAGACGAAACTGAGGAATAAAGAACTTTCAGCGTCCTGTCCAGGGGGACAGAGCTGAGGTTCAGACCCACGGAGCCTGGCGCCGGAGTCAGGCTCTTGCCCTCCTCGCTCTACTGCCCTGCGTTTCAGCTGCCACGTGGTGGATGAGTCAGTTCGGGGGAAGGTGGGGGTGTGGGGAGCTGCGTGTGAAAATGCCCCAGGTGAGGGTCTGGGGCGTGAGCCCCCGAGATCAGCGTGGCTGGAACGGAACAAGGGGCAAGAAGGCAGGGCCCGGTCACACAGGCCTTGCTTCAGGAGTTTGGGGTTTATTCTCAAATAAACTTGTTGAGGGGCTCTTTGAAGGGTGGTGAGCAGGGGGATGGTGAGATTTATTTGAAGACACCCCTGGAGAGGACGAGCGGGCGAGGTGCAGGTGTGGGAATCCAGTGGCGGGGAAAGTTGGCAGCAGAGGGAGTGCAGTCACGCAGCAAACAGCGCTTCTTGTGCGCCGGGCGTCAGAGGTGGCAGTCACAAGATCTGTGTAAAGAGCCAGGGAACAAGCACATCAGATCACGGTCCTTGTAGCGAAGAAGAATAACGCAAGGAGGGGCTGGAACGGGGGTAAGGCTCCACAGAGGGTGGTCAGGGAAGGCCTCCAGTAAGGTGACCCCGCACCGTGGGGAGGAGAGGAGCCAGGTCAGTGTCTGCAGACAGAGCCGGGCTCCAGGCGGGGGGAGCAGGGCCGCCAGGGCCCAGCGAGCTAGAGCAAAAGCAAGGGCCAGCATGGCCACGGTGGGGTGGGGAAGGAGGCGAGGGCCGGGCAACGACTGTGAGTGGTGGCAACGGCTTGGTGTGACATGTTCTCTGGAAGGTAGAAGCGACCGAATTCAGAGAGGGGGAGAAAGCTCTGGGTCCAACTTTCTGACTTGGCAAGTTAGGTGGGCGTGGGGTGGGAGCAGGGCAGCTGTAATCTGGGCTGGGCTGGGTTGAGGACGGAGAGATTGCCAGTTAGCAGTAATGGCACCGCCTGCCGGGAGATGGGAAGCCCTGCAGGAGGGACTAAGGCAGCCTCTGATGAAACAGGAAAACCTGCCGCGTGTGAGTCATGGAAACTGATGGAAGAGCATCTCGGCAAAGGGAGAAGAGGAGAGCACCAATGCCTGTTGAGAAGGTGGAAATTTGCAGAAGCTGCCAGTGAGCTGAGTGAGGGCAGCTGGAAGCCAGACTGGAGATTGGTCTGAGAAGGGGGAGGCAAGGGAGACAGGGGGGCTCACATTCTTGTTCCCTCCTCCTCTTGTCCTGCGAATTGGGTGTCGTGCCCCCATTTCACAGACAGAGAAACCGATTCAGAGCAGGGTAGCATCAGCCAAGACCACACAGTCAGAGCCAAGGTTGCAACGTGGCATGTCCTCTGGCTCCCCATCACTCGATCACGGCACCACAAGCAGCCTTGTGTCTCCTGCTTGGCCACTGACTAATTCATCCACCCACCCAGCCTGAATAACTTCTTGGCAGAGCGTCATTCTGAGATTGTCCAAAGGAGAGGGAAGACAGCGAGAGACGGTGACGATCTGTGGAAAGAAAACCCTCACCATCCAAAACCTGAAAAACAGCTTCTAATAATAGTTTTGAGTCAGCCAACTGCCTGACTCAGCCTGGTAGGTCTTATTCTTTTCTGTCTCCAGTTTTGGGCAGGTCATTCCAACTCAAGTGACCACTCAGCTGTGTCTAACCAGTGTTAGGTAACCTGGGATGTGACTATCACTTGAGATTGAAGTGTGCAGGGAAACAGGGGTACTTTGGGTTGTTGGGGAGGCCTGTCGATGCCCACAACCATCCTCAGGCCAAAAGCTGGGGTGTTTATCTCCCCCTTTTGTACATCCTCAAACAGATGGGGGCCTTTCCTCTCCACTGAGATTGTCCCTGGTGATGCAGAGCTGTGTCAGATCATGTCACCAAATGCAGAGGCACCTGGATTAGGAGCCTGTCCTCAGCGCTAACAAGTGGGAATGGGTATCGAAGAGCATTGTCCAAATTCCTCCCGTTTCAGATAAGACAACAGAGGCCAAGAGAGAAGTCCCCCATGGAGGCATGAGACCAGTGAAGAGCAGAACCAGGACAGAGTCCCAGGCCTTCTGAAGCCCACCTTGGTTCCTCTCCAATGGAAATAAAATACAGGGAGAGTTCTTGGGAAAACTGATCACAGGAATATGGTTTGAGAAAATATCCCCTCCCCCATATCAAAATTGTTCCTCTTTCATTACAATGTTGGAAGTCCTTTATTCCGTACTTCTTTTCTCCATCCACCGATGAAGTCACTTTGAACTGTTTGGTGTATTTAGCACCAAATTCGAGTGCTGCTGCTTGCTGTGGAGCAAAGTTGCAATGAAAATGTTGCTGGAATCCTTTTTACAGATCTAACCACGCAATATGTATAGCTGCTGAGCCAAACATCAGAAAGGGCGGGAGGCAAAGGATCTTTTATCCTGACTTACAGCTTTAATACTGTGAGAAGAATCTTCACAATAGAATAAAATTTGATTCGTGGACGAGACAAGTGCAGGTGTGGATCACAGCTCCACCCTGAGCTAGCTGCATAAGCTCAGGCAAGTTACTTATCCATGCCTCTGTTTCCTCATCTGTAAAATGGGACTAGCCATAGTTCCTGCCTCATCAGTGCTACATATCTGGAACATGATGAGCACCTAATAAGTTGCCTCTGGTTATTAACAGTATTAGAGGGACTTCCCTGGTGGTCCAGTGGTGAAGACTCTGCACTCCCAATGCAGGGGTCTGGATTCCATCCCTAGTCAAGGAACTAGATCTCACATGCTTCAACTAAGACTTGGTGTAACCAAATTAATTAAAAAAAAAAAAAAAATTAGTCTTGGAACCAGCCCCCTTCACTTGGAGGACAAGGTTGAGGTCCATGTTGCCTGTAGGTAGTGCTTGTTGGGCAGGTCAGCATCACTCAGTACTGTTATATTCAGGCACACGTCCTGTGGATATACGGTAGTCCCCACACACCCCCCAACATCGGTTTCACTTTCTGTGGTTTCAGTTACCTACAGTCAACTCTCATCCAAAAGCATTAAATGGAAAATTCTGGAAATAATTTGCAAATTTTAAGCTGTGAACTCACTCTGAGTAGCACAATGAAGTCTCTCGCCCTGCCACCCAGGATGTGCGTCATCACTTCATTCAGTGTAGACGACCTTCCCTTTAGTGTAGGGAAAAGCAGTATGGACAGAGTTCAGTACTGTCCATGGTCTCGGGCATCCCCTGAGGGTCTTAGAACGGATCCCCCTCGGATAAGTTTGTAGCGCAGCTAGGCTCTACCCTGCCAAATGCCAAGACGGGGTTGTATGAGAAGAGCGATGGCCCAGGAGGCAGGAAGCAGGTCCTGGTCCTCGCTGGATCACTACCTGTCTGTAAGACCTTGACCATTAGCTTCCCAGCTCTCAGGCTCCCTTTCTTCAATGACTTGGGAGAGGATCAGATCAGTGGATCCCAATCTCAGCTTCATCATGAAGCCTTTTTTGGCTCACTTTTTCTCTTCTGTGGGTCTTATATTTTTTTAAAAAATCTTATTAAGAGAAAGTGATATATGTTTTTAAATTAAAATAGAAAATGCTGATCAGCTTAAGGAAAAAAAGACAAGGCAACCACCTAAAAAGATATAATTTCAGCCAAAAGGGAGAAAATTCCTTTTTTATTTTTTGGCCACACCATGTAGCTTATGGAATCTTAGTTCCCCAATGAGGGATCGAATCAGGGTCCTCGGCAATAAAAGCTTTGAGTCCTATCCACTGAACTGCCAGAGAATTCCTGGGGGAGAAATTATAAAAATTACTTTTAGAATTTTTTGAGTTTTTTTTTTTTTTTTTTTTAATATGCAGAAAGATAGGCCATCATGTAGTCCATGCCCAGAGGCCTAGGTTTCAAAATATCTGTATTTAGTAATATCTGATCTCCTTTCAGGCTCTGAAATTCTGTAATTCTATGTCCTGGAACACAATTTGGCTGATTTCAATGATTATAGAGCTTCACTTTACAACATAATGTTGACTTCAGCCATGGTTTTCTTTGATGCCCACATTCAACCCCTCATTATGGCCTTGTTCTCAGAGAAAAATTCAACCTGCTTGAAAGGTACAGGTATGTGTTTGTGGTGAAAGCAGGAATGACAGGCTTGACGATAGGTACCTCCTGGCCCCAGAGAATTCCAGGGAAAAGATCCCTGGAGGCTGGGCGGCTTGCGGTGGGCCCTGAGGCCTGAGCCTGTGCTTAGTCCGCTGGGGTCCTGCGCCCATGGAGGTGCTACCCTGACCCATAGAACTCTCGGATCCCCCCAGAGCCACATTCACAGAGGGGCACTCTCCCCCAGTCCTCTCCACAAAATAGTGAGTGCATCTTGTGTTCACTCAGGAGAGCAGGGAGGCTGTCCAACTAGGACCCCCTTGATAACCCCGGCCTCCATTTCTTAAGGAATTAAGCCCACTTTCACCATGAATGTTTTCAAACACAAAACAGGTAAAAGAATAATGTAACAACCCCTACCACCCAGATTCAATGATCATTAACATTTTGCCCTGCTTGTTTCATCTGTTTATTATAAATCCCTAAGTATAATCTATAACTTATAAGGATTTAAAAAAATAAAACCATATGTCAGCTAACACTTGGCAAACTAAAAATAATTATTCCATATCATTGCATATCTAACCTATATTTGGACTTTATTTGTCCAAAAATAGTCTTTTTACAGTTGATGTGTTCAAAGGTCTGAACCAATCGTGGTCATTCTGCTCCCTTTCGCATTTGTTGTTAGGTCTTACGTTTCTGCTCTGAACAGTCTCTGCCGCCCACCCCTTTCATTTCCATGTCACGGATTTGTTAGAGGAACCAGGGTTGTTTGTCCTGTCGAATGTGCCTCCTTCCTCGTGGCTGGTGTCTTACTTATTCTTCTGTTGTCTGTCCTTCCTCTAAACTAGTAATTAAATGGAGAGGTTTGATCCAGTCCAGGCTCACTCTTTTAGGAAGAACCCTTCATTGGCATCACTGTGGATTCCTTCTTGCATCATATCCCATAATCCATGCTGTTGATTGAGTGCTTACTGTGTGACAGGCCTTGTGAGACTTTACAAACAGTATAATATGCTTTGGGGGGAGTAATTTAGTTTTGACTTCACACCAGTAAACTGAATCCAACTAGGCCTGGAAGGAGACAAGAGGTATTTGGAATTCAAAGAATTGCAGTGAGAACACAAACATAGCAGGATTTGAGAGCTGGGAGATGGTCTCTGCAGGGACAAGAGGAACCATGGAGATAAGATAAAACACAAAATCAAATTTATCATAATGGGAATTCCCTGGTGATCCAGTGGTTAAGACTCTATGCTTCCAATGCAAGGGATGCAGGTTCAATCCCTGGTTGGGGAACTAAGATCTCACAAGCTGGGTGGCATGGCCAAGAAAATACTACCAAAAAAAAAAAACCAGAATGGCCAAGAGTCTTCTTGCTGGTCTTGCCGTCCCTGGCTCCAAGTGCTCATGGCCTCCACAGTATCCATGCCGTCTCTCTCCTGACCGAAGAACCCAGTCTGGCCATCCAACTCATTGTTCTTAGCTGCGCTAACAACCAACCGAACCATTTGCGTTGGGTCCAGCATTTGCCAAGGACCAGATGTCTGGACATGTTCAAAATGAAGTTCTCATCAGAAAAGTTCTCCCCCCTAAATGGATGTGGCCGTGGGTACTGTCATGGCTTGTAACTTCATCCTGATTCATAAGTCCAGGAACAAGCCTGGGAAAGCAGGAATCCTTATACCTAAATCTCATGTTTTCTCCTTGGGGACATCGTCTGAAAACAGCTCGAGGAAGACATGGCCAAGCCTTGCCCCTGCACGGCTGTGTCTGTGCACGAGCGTGCCATGGACTCAGCAAGGCTGCAAGTCCAAAGAAGAGCCTGTGGAGAGGCCAGTGTGACCTTAAGCTTTTCAACAACAGCCTTGCGCAGTGAATGTTGTTAAAGTTCTGGTTTTACAGGTAGTGAGACCCAGGACCAGCCTCCCAAGCCAGCACTCTCCTGCAGGCTGCGGGCCTTGGCTGTCAGGACGGCAGTTTCTGACCGTGAGGGAACAAGGCAGGTGCTCGGCCGGAAATCTCCAGAGAAGGGGGCCGTTGTGATGAGTTGTGTCCTTCTCCTGGCCAGCACCCCCTCCTCCCTCTCAGGATGACTCAGCACTGGCCCTGGCTGCTGCTCTGCAGGAGGAAGAGCCCTGCCTCTGAGCAGGCAGGATGAGGACTTAGTCCAGGGGTTAAGACTCTGCGCTTCCACTGCAGGGTCCACAGGTTCCATCCCTGGTCTGGGAAGTTCCGCCCCCTTCAAAAAATATCCGGGAAGGATGAAACTGCATCCCTCTTCAGCCCTACCCCCTTCCTTACTTGTATGCAGTTTTTAAAGAAGTTAATGAGGTGAGATCTTTTCACCATTCCACTATAAGAAAAGAAAAAAAAACAGAGTCGGCTCAACATCATTAGTCAACAGGGAATACAAATTAAAACCACAAAGAGACACCAACACACCCCTCAGAATGGTTGCTGTAAGTGGATAGATGAGCTGGTGTGATACGAGCTGCTGAAAGTGTTCAAACATTGCTGGTGGGAGTGTAAACCAGTACAACCACTCCGGATGACTATTTGTCAAAGTGTCTTAGTCAAGACAAATGCCTGCCTTGGGACCCACTCCTGGATCTTCTGTACACAACAGAAATCAGTGCTTATCTACACCAGAAGACCTGTCCACGAATATTCACAGCAGTACCATTCATTATAGCCCCATGTGGAGGCCTAATTCTGGCTCCTCTGTCCTTGGGATTCTCCAGGCAAGAATGCTGGAGTGGGTTGCCATTTCCTTCTCCAGCGGATTTTCCCAACCCAAGGATCGAACCCGTGTCTCTTATGTGCCCTGCATTGTCAGGTGGGTTCTTTACCACTAGCACCACCCAAGAAGCCCACCGACAGGTGAATGTATAAATGAAATTACAATATTCATGCAATGAAATACTACACAGCTTTAAAAGGAGCAGATTGCTGATACACACAGCAGGAATGAACCTCAGAAATGTGCCGAGCCAGAGAAGCCAGACAAACAGGTATATGCCGGTGGTTTCCATTTATATGAAATGCAAAAGTAGGAACACTGATCTCTGGTAATAATGACAGTGGTTAGAGTAGTGATTATCTCAGGAAGGACTCGAAGGAGTCTGTTGGGGGCTGGAAACGTCCTCTTCTTGAGCTGGTGGTAGTTACATGGGTGTGTGCATAATAACAGTTTGAGTGAAACACTGTGAGTTGTTTCAACATTGTTGTATACAAGCTGAGCCTCAGGTTTTAAAATACATAGAAAAATAGGAATGAATATAACGTAAATATATATACGGTGGTGGAACCGGGCCACCCAGGAGCTGAGCTGACTCCTAGGAGCCCTGGCCCCTAGCTCCCTGCCGCCCCTCGTCCCCTGCTCTGCCCTGGGCCTCTCCGTGTGATCTTCCCACACTGGACATGACCCCAGTCCAGACCCCAGACGGCCAGGCCGGGAGGATGGGGAGGCGAAAACCTGTGCTCCCTGCGTTCCTGCTCTTTGGCCCTCTGTCCTAATTAGACCCAGGACTAATATTTACCTTTCTACTGCAATCGGGAACTGGGGGAGGCCGGGCAAGGGGTCATGTGGGAGCAGCAGCCACTCGGGGCAGACAGGTGCGGGGAGAGCAAGGGCCCTGCCTTTGAGATCCGCGGGCGCGGGGGTCTGAGCTGCCCCTCCGGCCACCAGTCCTGGGCAACCTGGGAACGAAGACGGACTGGAGGCCTGGGAGGCCCAGGGCCCGGCTCCTCCTCCCGGCAACCGCTGCACACGAACACGCCTCCCTGGCTCCTAGGCCGCGGGGAAGGGACGTGGGACCCTCCATCCGCGGCCGGGTGGCCGGCCCTGCCCCGGGCTGTCCTGGGGTCACAGGGTGGCTCGCATCTGGCCGCATCCCCCCCCACTTCTTTACGCATGCACGGTGGACTCCACAGACCTCCCCGCGGGCTTTGCTGCACACAGCCACTGCCTACTCAGCTCCCCCTCGAAGTTCAGAATCTCCTTCAGTCTCCACAGCAAGACACTCTCCCCACCGCCCAGAGGCGGAGACAGGCTAACAGAGGTCAAAGCGACCATCACCATGCGTTAGGATGGGGAGGAGCCTGCAGGAAAGCCCTGTGACCCCACGGACCCCGGAGAGCGAGGGGCTGGACGATGGCAGCTACTCTGGGCTCCACTCCGTGGCTTCCTCCCAGGCCCCCCGTGCCCGGTTCCCGGAGGACGTGGCCGTCCTCCCGGATGGCGGGGGTGAGCTATGCATCTGCTTGTCCCCACGGCCCTGACCCGCTGACCTCCGCCACCCGGCTGATTTCTTCACATTGGTTCAACATTAACCCGGAGGGGTCAGGACCAGCCCGCAGAGTGCTGGGAGCGGACACACCATGGTGCACGTCCGAGGCCGGCGGCTGCCTGGCTGCCTGGCCCTGGCTGCCCTGCTCAGCCTCGTGCACGGCCAGCATGGTAAGAGGGGCGCTGGAAGCTGCAACAGGCCGGAGGACGGGGGTGCGGGCCTGCGGGCTGGGGTCTCCCCTGAGAGAAACAGGGCCGGCCCCCAGGTCCCCGCTGTGTCCAGCTCAGAGAAGGAGCCGGGTGCTCCGGGCCGGACGGACACTGACTGCGGCTCTCAGGCAATATGGACGGCGGGCTGACCCGTGAAAGGAGGGGGCTAATGGGCTGCCTTTAGCCGCCTTCCGGGTCCTGCCGCCGTCCCGGAGGCCCGTCCTCTGTTTCGGAAGCCAGCAGGCCGGCCGGGCTTGCTTCCTGCCCCCACGGTGCCCGCCGTCCCACCCTCCTCCCCCTGCAGTGTTCCTGGGCCATCGGCAAGCATCCTCGCTGCTCCAGAGGGCCCGCCGCGCCAACAGGGGCTTCCTGGAGGAGTTGCGGAAGGGCGACCTGGAGCGTGAGTGCCTGGAGGAGCCCTGCAGCCGCGAGGAGGCCTTCGAGGCCCTGGAGTCTCTCAGCGCCACGGTGAGGCCCCGGTGAGGCAGGGCCCGGCTCCCCCCAAGGGGTCCCCGCCACAGGAGCACAACGGAGGGGGCCGAACACAGCAGCTCTTTGTCGATCACGTTGTGTGGGCCCCGCTTCACTGGGCCGCTGGGATGGACAGCTCAGTCTCTGGGGGAGGGCCCAGTGCCTTGGCTCTGTCAAGGCCCCAGGATCCGGCGAGGCTCCAGGGCTTCGAGGGAAGGGGGCTCCTCAGTCTTTAGACGTCTGTCTACCTTGGGATCTCTGCAGCTGCTGGCGCTGGCCACATGTCTCAGCTTTAGCTCTGCTGCGACATCTGTGCCCTCCTTGGGCGCTGGGGCCTCAGAGTCCCAGGAGCCCCGTGCAGCCTTCCCTTCCCCGGGCCTCCACCTGGGCCCCTCCTCTCCAGTCTACCCCACCCACAGAAATCCCTTCCAGTCTTGGCTGACCCGGCAGGGTGGAGGGGTAGAGGCAGCTCGCCTCACGTCCCCAGGGTGTGAGCAGAGTATGGGAAAGGGGGACGTGTAGGGAGAAGACTAAGTTGACTATAAAAAGCAAAAGGGATCCTGCCACAACCTCATACTCAGCCTTGTTTTTCAGGATGTGTTCTGGGCCAAGTACACAGGTGAACATTCGGAAGACTTTGCTCTGGGAGGGGAGTCCTGGGGACCCCAGCTGGAGAGTGCTCCACCCCAGAGAATCTTCTGGTCCATCCAATCGCCCGCCCCTCCACCCCTGCCTCGTTCGTTTGTTCGTTCCTTCCATCCGTCTGCCCATTCCTCTGGTTCTGAATGCTGTCCCACCCTTACTTGTCCCGTCCCTACCTCAATCTCAGTGGTGTCTCTGGGTCTTTTCTAGCTTGTGAGTCGGCGAGAAATCCTCGAGAAAAGCTCAATGAATGTCTGGAAGGTGAGGAACTGACATGGGGGCGGGGAGACCCCCGTGCAGGACATGAGGGGTCAGCCTGAGACAAACGCAGAGTAGCGGTGGGGGGTGGTGGCCTCTGGCAGCTGACATGGCCTTTCTGTTCCTGAGGTCAAGGATGCATCTTTGCCCCTGGATGTGTGCCTGGCAATCATCCGTAGGATGATTCATTGTGGAGGAGGAAATGAATGAACGTGTCATGAATTAATGTTAAGACCTCATTCTCAGCCAACCCCCGGACCATGCCAGTCTTCCCTGTGCCCCCAGGGCAGAGCTTCGATAAGGTCACATTCATTCCCCAACACCGTCCCCATTATCCCCAGAATAAAGCACAGGCTTCTTAGCCTGGTGAATTTGGTGGGTTCTGACCTTAACCTTCCCTTCTAGCCTTCTCTCCTGTCGCACCAACCCTGAAGCCAGAGCCCCTGCTGCCTGAAAGCATTTCTCTAAACAAGCCAAGATATGTCAGATCCTGGCCCCTGTTAACACAATTATCTCCCCCCGAGAGCCCTCACTGCTGAACCACCCCACCCTGCCCCGTCCTTCAAGAACCAGTGCGAATAACACCACCTTGCCGAGCCTTCCGGGCACATCATCCCTCCTCCACTGCATTCCGAATACACCTTTAGTATGACAGTAGGCCCCTCAACGTGGCTTTAATCGCGGGCCATGCTTTCATGGGTTAAGTAATTTATTCGGTAGACCTCTCACTAAACCTCTGCAATGTGTCAAGCTCTATGGTCAAGTGCTGGGAATTTTAAGAGAATGAGGGAGCTCATAGTTTCATAGGAAAGCAAAAACACAAAACATCAAATTAATGGATGGAAAAGTTCTGTTCCAGGTGCCCAGAGAATTCCAGGAGAGGGAGCGTTTTGTTAGCTGGCAGAATCAAGGACCACTCCCCAGGAGTAGTTTTACTTGTATGTGTGGGATGCACTGATGAATAAATAGGAAAGCATTCCAAGGCCAAGGCCCGAGCATGTGCAAAGGCCCTTAGGCTTGAGGACTAAGATAACAGGCAGACCAGGGCCAGATCCTAAGGACCTCGTTCACGTCTTCGTTCTGCTGTGGGGAGCCACTGGACACGTGCTCCGTGGGGGCAGGGGCCTACCGTGACTCTGACAGCCGTATTCATTGCTGTGTCCTTAGTACTGGGCACAGCGCCCGTCACATGGGTGTCACACAGGGGGCGCTCCGTGAACGTTTGGCGCCTGCTGCTCAATGGACTGTAGCCCTGCTGGGCACAAAGGAAGTGCTGAGTACAGGCAGGCTGAGGGTGGCAGAGCAGAAGTAGCCTGGAGGGGATGGGCCAACAGGGCTTTACGAGGAGAGAAGGGCGGGTGGCCGAGTCCTCGGCGTCAGGCACCCGGGCTGGGGGTCTCCGCAGGAAACTGCGCTGAAGGCGTGGGGATGAACTACCGCGGGAACGTGAGCGTCACCCGCTCAGGCATCGAGTGTCAGCTGTGGAGGAGTCGCTACCCACATAAGCCGGAGTGAGTGACGGGCGGGCCTGTCTGCTGAGACGCTGGGGGCGAGGAGACGCTGGGTGTGGGAGGGGCGGGGGAGGCTTCCTGCTGAGCCACTCTCTGTTCCAGAATCAACTCTACCACCCACCCGGGGGCCGACCTGCGGGAGAATTTTTGCCGCAACCCGGATGGCAGCCTTACTGGGCCCTGGTGCTACACCACATCCCCTACTCTGCGGAGGGAAGAGTGCAGCATCCCCGTGTGCGGTGAGTGGGGGCGGCCGGTGGCCCACGGCCACGGCCCATGGGTCTGCGCAGGCTGGCAGCGCAGGGCGGGGATCGAGATGCCAATGCCCTCTGACCCGGGTTAGTTACTAACACTTCCCAGTTAGTTACTGACACTTCCCGGTTAGTGACGTCAGGAGGCCAGAGCGAGTCCACTTCCAGCCTCCTCCTCTCCCTCCACAGCTTTTGCTTCCTTACAATCCAGGACGTGGCTCATTCTAAATATGCTTTCCTTCCTGCTCGGGGCCTTCTTCTCTCCAGGAAGCCCTTCCTAACCATCTCAGTCCACATACCCTTTTTATGAGCACCAACAGCAAGCCTCCTACAGCCCAGCCTTGCCCTGCATGAGTCTCATGATTAATTCCCATCATGTGACAGCTAGCTATAGTCACAATAGTCCCGCAAAGTCCACAAAATGACCAACAAACCACAAAAGCTCGGGGGCAAACACCAGTAAGCGTTTATTTTTTATGTGTCTGGGGGTAGGCTGGGGTGGCTCTGCTCCTTGCAGCCGCACTCGATCACGTGTCTGTGGGGTCCAGATGCAGGCTGGGCTCGGTCGATTCAAACAATGGGTCCCGCTGAGCTCGGCTCCATGGGTGAGTGGATCCAGGTCTGCTCTTCCACAGGTGAGGGAGGCAGAAAGGCTGCAGCTTCTTCCATGGGATGGCAGAAATACCAAACAGTAAACAGAAGCACACGGAACTGGCAGAGTCAGTTCTGCTCATATGCCTTTGGCCAGACCAGGTCAAGTGATCAAGGCCAAGGTCGAGAGGTGGAGGCTACACTTTGTTTTTAAAATAACAGGACAAAAAAATAAATAAAAAATAAATAAAATAAAATTCAGGCAGGGGTAATGAATTTGTGCCAGTAACTCAATCTACCAAACACTGGTTGCTCTCTTTTGCCATCCTCGGTGGATCCAGCTATCTGTCCTACTGGGCCTTTGTGAAAACACAGAGTCCCTTAGACTCCGGGCGGGCGCTAGCAATGGGGTACAGATAGCGTAGGAGGTGAAACCTGGGTACTATCCCTGGCTAGTCACGCCCCAGACACTTGCGCCAGACCTTTTGTTTAAATCTCAACAACCCTGCAAAAAGAAAAACCTCATTAGTGATCCCTTTCACAGGCAAGCGGACTGCGGCTCAGAAAGGTTAAGTGACTTGACATCATATAGGTCAAAGGTCACGGGGCAGAGCTTCCCATCCTGTCTGGCTCCACTGTGGTCCGACCTCTCTGCCCTCCGTGTCTCCTCGCCCACCAGGCCAGGACCGAGTCACAGCGGAACTGATCCCGCGGTCGGGAGGCTCCACCCCTAGGCAGTCGCCCGGACCGGAAACGTGCATCCCCGACCGCGGCCGTCAGTACCGGGGGCGCCTGGCGGTGACCACACACGGGTCCCGCTGCCTTGCCTGGAGCAGCGAGCAGGCCAAGGCCCTGAGCAAGGACCAGGACTTCAACCCGGCCGTGCCCCTGGTGGAGAACTTCTGCCGCAACCCAGACGGGGATGAGGAGGGCGCCTGGTGCTACGTGGATGGCCAGCCTGGCGGCTTTGAGTACTGTGACCTGAACTACTGCGGTGAGAGGGCAGGGCCGGGGGCCTGAGAGAGGGCAGGGCCTGCGGTCAGAGCAGGAACAGTGCCTTCCCTGGTCGCGGGCTCCCCACGTGTGCAGAGGGCCTTCCTGACCAGCCCCACCTGAGCCGGGCAGGGGCGAGCCTGGCCGCTGCGCACAGCTGAGGCCAGTGAGGCCGGCCAGCGCTAGTAACCAAGGTGCGCCTGCACGCTTAACCTCCACGCCACACGGCCTCCGCGGCCGCCCCGGGGTGGGGGCTCGGGGAGGCCCAGGCGGCGGGTGAGGCATGGCCCGGCCCAGCCGCAGCAGGTGTCTGGGTCCCTGCAGGGGAGCCGGTGGATGCGGACCTGGGAGATGGGCTGGGTGAGGACACGGACGCAGCCATCGAAGGACGCACGTCCGAGGACCATTTCCAGCCCTTCTTCAACAAGAAGACCTTCGGCGCCGGGGAGGCCGGTAAGGCGCGGGGGTCACTGCGTGCGTGCGGGCAGGCGGGGGCGCGGCGGCCCTCCGCTTCTCACGGACCCGCTTGCCCCTTAGACTGTGGCCTGCGACCCCTGTTCGAGAAGAAAAAGCTGCAGGACCAAACGGAGACGGAGCTTTTCGAGTCCTACATCGAGGGGCGCATCGTGGAGGGTCAGGACGCGGAGGTTGGCCTCGCGCCCTGGTGCGTGCTCTTCGCCTCCCCCGCCCCCCACCCCGCGCCCCGGAGCCTTCTCCGCGCTCACAGACTTAGGCTCCACTGGTAACCTAGCCCGGCACCAGCATCGCATCGAATCCTCACTGCCACCTATTTAGATTTGAGTTTGTTACTTCTCCAAATCAGATGGTGAAGCTGAGGCTCAGAGCGCTTAAGGGACTCCTCTAAGTGATGCTCTTAGTGAATGGGTTACATAGCGGGACTCAATTCCAGTTCTTCTGACCCCAGAGCTCTGCTAAGCTGTGCCAACTCTGGCCTGGAAGAAGCTCGATGAGGGGAAGGAGAGATGCAAAAAGCAGGTGGCTGCCCCTTGGTGTCACATGCATGCTCTGTCCCCAGGGGTAGCCAGGTCAAGCTGGGGTCTGGGCCCAGCCCTTAGCTCTGTCCTTAGTTCTTAAACTTAGGACTTTTTGCTTGTTCTTGTTGTTAATTCACTCAGTTCTGTCCGACTCTGCAACCCCATGGACTGCAGCACGCCAGGCTTCCCTGTCCTTCACTCTCTCCCAGAGTTTGCTCAAACTCATGGCCATTGAGTCGGTGATGCCATCCAACCATCTCAGCCTATGTCGTCCCCTTCTCCTCCTGCCCTCAATCTTTCCCAGCATCAGGGTCTTTTCCAATGAGTCATCTCTTCGCATCAGGTGGCCAAAGAACTGCAGTGTCGGCATCAGTCCTTCTAATGAATATTCAGAATTGATCTCCTTTAGATTGACTGGTTTGATTTCCTTGCTGTCCAGGAGACTCGCAAGAGTCTTCTCCAACACCACAGTTCAAAAGCATCCATTTTTCGGTGCTCTGCCTTCTTTATGGTCCAACTCTCACATCTGCACATGACTACTGGAAAAACCATAGCTTTGACTAGATAGACCTTTCTGCTTGCAGGGCTGGTGAATGGGGCAGCCCCCGCCCCCGCCCCAACCCTGCCACCTCCTAATGCTTCCCACTTCTTCCCTCAGGCAGGTGATGATTTTTCGGAAGAGCCCCCAGGAGCTGCTGTGTGGAGCCAGCCTCATCAGTGACCGCTGGGTCCTCACGGCCGCCCACTGTCTTCTGTATCCGCCTTGGGACAAGAACTTCACTAAGGACGACCTTCTGGTGCGCATCGGCAAGCACTCCCGCACCAGGTACAGAAGGGGGGCCCTGGGTGTCTGAGTCCTCCAGAGGGACTGTGAGGGCTCCAGTGGCCCTGAGACCTGGGGATATGTCTGTACACCTCTCACGGTAGAAAACACAGCAGTCTCTGCTGTAAAGTCTATTTGGCCATGTCCTGACTAAAGCTTGGACCTGGGGACAGAGAAACTAAGCCTTCGCAGAGAACAGACTCCTGGCTTGCCCTTGGCGCCCTTTCAGGCATCAGAACGTGGCCCAGGTGTGACCCCTGAGTAGAGGCTGTTTGGGTCAGGGCCCGCAGCCCGTGTCCTCCTGCTACCTGCCTGGGCTGCTTGATCCTGAAGACTTGGCGCAGCTTCAGGTCGGGAAGAAGCTGCCGGGGGTGCTGCCAAGGCAGCAGCCGGCCCTCTGGTTACCCTGACTTCCAGCCCCTGAGGGCAGGCAGTTTGCCTCCTTGAGGAACCTGCCGACTTCCCTGGGTGGCCTACAGCTTCTCTTTCTTCTCTGCTTGGGGTCTGCACAGGTATGAGCGGAAGGTTGAAAAGATCTCCATGCTGGACAAGATCTACATCCACCCCAGGTACAACTGGAAGGAGAATCTGGACCGGGACATCGCCCTGCTGAAGCTCAAGAGGCCCATCGAATTCTCCGACTACATCCACCCCGTGTGCCTGCCCGACAAGCAGACAGCAGCCAAGTGGGGCAGCCAGGAGGGCAGCTGGGGGTGGCAGAGGGGGCGGCTCGAGGCTGATGGGGCCTGGGCTGGGTTCTGGGCCCGACTCTGACATCCTGTCGCCTTGCTGAATCTCCTTCCCGTTTCCAGGCCTCGGGCCTTCCTGCACAGGGGTCTCTAAGGGGTGATGCTGGGGCTGGGAGGCTCCTGGGCGGGTCTGTTCTCACTGGGTCCTTCTCCCTTCCCCAAAGGCTGCTCCAGGCTGGGTTCAAAGGGCGGGTGACGGGCTGGGGCAACCGGAGGGAGACGTGGACCACCAGCGTTACTGAGGTGCAGCCCAGCGTCCTACAGGTGGTCAACCTGCCTCTCGTGGAGCGGCCGGTGTGCAAGGCCTCCACCCGGATCCGCATCACCGACAACATGTTCTGTGCCGGCAAGTCCCCTGGGCGTGGCGGGGCTGGGTTGGGAGGATGAGACGTGTTAACAGCGCAGGCCTGTGTTCAAGTCCTGGCTTCGCTTTATTTGTTTACATATTATACATTTTATTTAAACATAGTTGATATACAATGTTAGTGTCAGGTGTACAACATAGTGATTCAGTGTGTTGATAGCTTATACTCCATTTAAAGTTATTACAAAATAACTGGCTGTTTCCCTCTGCTGTTCAGCGGATCTTGGTTATTTACTTTGTATGTGGTGGTTTGTCTGTCTTAACCCCCGAGCCCCGTCTTGCCCCTCTGCACTTCCCGTTCCCCACTGGTAACTCCTACTTTCTTCTGTCTGTGAGTCTGTTTCTCTTTTATATTCATCTGTTTTATTTTTGGCATTCCACAGATAAGTGATAACACAGTATTTGTCTTTCTCAGTCTGACTTATTTCACTAAGCATACTGCCCTCTAGGTCCATCCATGTTATTGGAAATGGCAGAATTTCATTCTTTTTTAAGGCTGAGTAATATTGTGTGTACGGGTGTATACACACACACACACATATATATATGCTACATCGTCTTCGTCTGTTCATTTGTTGATGGATGCTTAGATTTTTGCCTTGAATTATTGCCCTTCCCAGATATTGTTTCTTTTCTTTTTTTCCCACAAATTGAAGGTTTGTGTCAAGCAAGTCTATGGGAACCATTTTACCAACATTTGCTCACTTCACGTTTCTGTGTCACATTTTAGGAATTCTTACAATGTGTCAAAATTTTTCCATCATTGTTATATTTGTTAATGGTGATCTGTGATCAGATGTTACTGTTGTAATTGTTTTGGGGCATCATGAGCTGCACCCATATAAGACAGCAAACTGTGTTCTGACTGCCCCTCTTTCCTCGGGCCTCTATTCTCTGAGACACAAGACTATGGCAATTAGGCCAGTTAATAATGCTACCACAGCCTCTAAATGTTCAAGTGAAAGGAAGAGCTGCACCTGTCTTATTCTAAATCAAAAGCTAGAAATGATTAAGCTTAAGGAGCAAGGCATGTTGAAAGTCAAAGCCTAGGCCTCTTGTGTCAAACAGTTAGCCAAGCTGTAACTTCAAAGGAAGACTTCTAAAGGGAAAGTGCGATTCTAGAGACTTCCCTCGCGGTTCAGTGGTTAAGAGTCCATGCTTCCACTGCAGGGGGCACAGGTTCAATCCCTGGTCGGAGGACTAAGATGCTGCAGGCCATGCAGTGTGACCCCTCACCCCCCAAAAGAAGTGCTATTATAGTGAGCCATAAATAGTAAGAAAGTAAAACAGCCTGATTGCTGATATGAAGAAAATTTTAGTGGTCTGGATAGAATTAGACGCAACATTCCCTTAAGCCAAAACTTAGAAGCTCGCAGAGACTGACTCATGAGATTTAGGGAAAGAAGCTGTTTTCATAACATCCAAGTGCAACATGAAGCAGCAAGTTATTCAGAGGATTCAGCTAAGATAATTTATGAAAATGACTATACTAAACCACTGATTTCCAATGCAGACAAAACCACCTTATAGAAGAAGATGCCCTCTAGGACTTTTATAGTTAGGAGAAATCAATGCCTGGCTTCAAAGCTTTAAAGGATAGACTGGCTCTCTTGTTAGGGGCTGATACAGCTGGTGACTTAAAGTTGAAGCCAATATTCTTTTACCCTTAAGAAAATCCCAGGGCCCTTAAAGAGTTAGTCGCTCAGTCATGTCCAACTCTTTGCGACCCCATGGACTGTAGCCAGCCAGGCTCCTCTGTCCATGGAATTCTCCAGGCAGGAATACTAGAATGGGTAGCAATTTCCTTCTTCAGAGGATCTTCCTGTCTCGGGGATCGAACCCAAGTCTCCTGCATTGCAGGGAGATTCTTTACCACTTGAGCCACCAGCCCTTCAGAATTATGTTAAATCTACTTCCTGTGTTCCCTAATTGGAACAGCAAAGCCTGATGACAGCACATCTGTTTACAATAGAGATTACTGAATGTTTTAAATCCATTGTTGAGACCTGATGCTCAGAAAAAAAAGATTCCTTTCAAAATATTCCTTCTCATTGACGATGCACCCAGTTACCCAAGAGTTCTGATGAAGACATACCACAAGATTAATGTTTTCATGCCTGCTAACACGTTATCCAATCTGCAGCCCATGGATCAAGAAGTAGTTTTGGCTTTCAAGTCTTATGATTTTAAGAAATACATTTTATAAGGCTATAGCTGCCATAGATGGTAATTGCTCTGATGGATCTGGGCAAAGTAAATTGAAAAGCTTATGGAAAGGACTCACCATTCTAGATGCCATTAAGAACATTTGTGATTCATGGAAAGAGGTCAAAATGTTGACATGAACAGGAGTTTGGAAGTTGTTCCAACCCTCATGGATGACTTTGAGGGGTTCACAGCATCAGTGTAGGAATTATTAATAGGTTGATGCAAACGTAGTTGCGTGTTTTTTTTTTTTTTTTTTTGCGGTTTTGGATCATGAATTTTAACTCTTTATAGCTAGGCTCAAACACATCTTTACTAATCGAAATTGGAACCATTTCTATCAACATGTTTTTGTCAGTGAGAAATAAGTTTGCTTATTCCCGTAACATACAAATCCATGCTTCGGGATTCAGTGAACTCTTAGAGAGCATTTTCTGCCTCCTGCTGGTTGTGGAAGTGTTATTCCCTGCAAAAAGTTGTTGAGATGCTTGAAGACATGGTAGTTGGTTGGCGAGAGGTCAGGTGAATATGACGGATGAGGCAAAACTTAAGCCCAATCCGTTCAACTTTTGAAGCGTTGGTTGTACAGTGTGTGGTTGAGTGTTGTCACGAAGAAGAGTTGGGCCCTGTCTGTTGAGCGATGCCAGCTGCAGGTGTTGCAGTTTTGGTGCATCTTATCGATGTACTGAGCATACTTCTCAGATGTAATGGTTTCTCAGGGATTCAGAAAGCTGTAGAGGATCAGACGGGCAGGAGATCAGCAGACAGTGACCATGACCTTTTTTGGTGCAAGTTGGCTTTGGGAAGTGCTTTGGAGCCTCTTCTTGGTTCAGTGACTGAGCTGGTCGTCGCTGGTTGTCATATAAAATCCCCTCATCGAGCACATCACAATCCAATCGGGAAATGGTTAGTTGTTTTTGTATGGAATAAGAGAAGATGATGTTTTTGATTTGTGGTCAGCTCATGAGACACCCACTTATCAAGCTTTTTCACCTTTCCAATTTGCTTCAAATGCCAAACAACTGTTGAATGGTCAATGTTGAATTCTTCAGCATCTTCTCGTGTAGCTGTAAGAGGATCAGCTTTGATGATCCTCTCAGTTGTTCTTTGTTAACTTGCAATGGCTGGCCACTATGGTCCTCATCTTCAAGACTCGTCTCCTCTGCAAACTTCTTGAACCACCACTGCACTGTACGTCCGTTGGCAGTTCCTGATCCAAATGTGTTGTTGATATTGTGAGTTGTTTCAAACAGTTTCATGTGATCAGGAAGGTTTGCATTTCTGTTCTGGTCATTATCTTTGGTCTTACCCCTTTTTGAAAGGCCTTTAGTTCCTTCTAGTCTTTTATTTGTTGTGTGGATGGGGAAACAATGGAAATGGTGACAGACTTTATTTTGTTGGGCTCCAAAATCACTGCAGATGGTAACTGCAGCCATAAAATTAAAAGACACTTGCTCCTTGGACAAAAAGCTATGACCAACCTAGACAGCATATTAAAAAGCAGAGACATTACTTTGCTGACAAAGGTCCGTCTAGTCAAAGCTATGGTTTTTCCAGTAGTCATGTATGGATGTGAGATTTGGACCATGAAGAAAGCTGAGCACTGAAGAATTGATGCTTTTGAACTGTGGAGACTCTTGAGAGTCCCTTGGACTGCAAGGAGATCCAAGCAGTCCATCCTAAAGGAAATCAGTCCTGAATATTCATTGGAAGGACTGATCCTGAAGCTGAAACTCCAATACTTTGGGCACCTGATGTGAAGAACTGACTCACTGGAAAAGACCCTGATGCTGGGAAAGATTGAAGGTGGGAGGAGAAGGGGACGACAGAGGATGAGGTGGTTGGATGGCATCATCGACTCAATGGACATGAGTTTGAGCAAGCTCTGGGAGTTGGTGATGGACAGGGAAGCCTGGTGTGCTACAGTCCATGGGGTAGCAAAGAGTCGGACACAACTGAGCGACTGAACTGAAATTGACACTGAATTGTTGTGTAGTCAATAGGAGGGAGTTATCAAGCAGTGAGTGTACTTTCTTTTTTCCTCTCATACTTTTATTGTATTTTTCCTACTTGTTGGACGTTAATCAGCCCTTTTGCTGAGGCATCCATCTCCTGGTTGGATGAAGCTTGTACACTAGTAGATTTTTCAAGAGGGTTATGAGTAAAGAATTTCCTGAGTTCTAACCTGTAACTAACTGGTTTTCTGTAGCCTTGATACCTCAAGTTCAGCAGCATTGGATATAAAATCCATGGTTTAAGTTTTCCTCCCTTGAATTTGTTGTTACTTACTTTGTTTTTCAAAGTCTGATGCCAAGTGTAATTCTTTTGCTCTTATCAAGGGAGTTGGTTTTTTTGCTTGGAGGCCTTGAAGGTTTTTTCTTCATCTTTGAAGTCTCAGTTTTTTAGGATAGGTCTCAGAGTTGAGTGTTGTTTTTTTTTTTTTCCCCCCAGAGTGTTTTAAATCAGCTTTGCCAGGTTCCCAGTGGGTCCTTTCAGTATGCACATCTGATCTTTTATTTCTATGAAGTTTTCTTGGACTGTATTAATTCTGTTCCATTGCTTCCTTTCTTCCCTTAGTCTGAGTTCCATTTCAACCACTTTCTGCTTTTAACTACTTATCATTGTTTTGTCCATTTAATTTTTGAGTTTCTGATTCATTCTTTTTCAGATACCAAAATTTTGCTCGAGGATATCTTTTCTTGTTTTTGGCCGGCTTGCAGGCCCTCAGTTCCCTGACCAGGGATTGAACCAGGGGCACGGTAGTGAAGGCCTGGAATCCTAACCACTAGGCTGTCAGGGAATTCCCCGCCTGATATTTACTTCAGTCACAGTTTTCTTCCGATTCCTGGTTATGTTTGGGGAATTTCTGTTAGCTGAGCTGTTTTTGTTCATATTTGTTGTTGTCCTGTTGTATCTTTGTATAGGTCTACTTAGTTTTCATCTATTCATTTTGCAGATTTGGGGTTATTTACAAGATTCCTAACTCATATGCATCTATTTCTTTGATCTAGTAGATATTTTTCCCTCCTCATCTCCACATAAGTTTTGATATTAAATGTACAGTTAGATACATTAGTAAATGTACATTAATTAATGTATCTAACTAACAGCTCAGATGGTAAAGAACCTGCAAATCTGCCTGCAAAGCAGGAGACCTGGGTTCAATCCCTGGGTTGGGGAGATCCCCTGGAGAAGGGAATGGCAACCCACTCCAGTATTCTTGCCTGGAGAATCCCATGGACAGAGAAGTCTGGTGGGCATCAGTCTGTGCGTTCGCAAAGAGTTGGACACAACGGAGTGACCAACACTTTCACCTTTAGATACATTAAAGCGGTTTGAAGTCTGGGTGTTCTCTGGGTTACACTTAGGTTCAAGGTGTAGTTCTTGTGTAGCTTTTGTTCTTTGAGTTCCTCTGCGTTGTTTGTGGAGGATACTTGGGGATGTCTGGATAAAGGCAACTGCCATTATTCTCAGCTACCTGTCAGTCTGACGTGTTTTGTGAGTCACTTGGCCTGTTGGGTGGAGCCTGGATTGGAGGCAGCGAAAGGAGAGGGAGAGGAAGCAGCGGTTCAGGGGAGAGTGGGATGTGACGGGCCCGGGTGCAGAAGTGGTGAGGAGTGGCGGGACTGGGGCTGTACATTGAAGACAGAGCTGACAGAATCTGCCTGGGTTTGGCTGTGTGGGGTGAGGCCATGCGCAGAGTCAGGAGGGCTGGAAGCAGCCAGTGGGCACTCACCTGCAGGATCTCTGGAGGGGAGAGTGGCTGGAGCGTGAGCTGGCCCCTCCCTGAGCACTGCAGTTCTCTCTCAAGGTTACAAGCCTGGTGAAGGCAAACGAGGAGATGCCTGTGAGGGCGACAGTGGGGGACCCTTCGTCATGAAGGTAAGCGCCTTAGAAGGCCCGGAGCTGGTGGGTAGATCCTTCTGGGCGGACAGGGAGGGACCTGAGTTTTCGGGAACAATCGCTTGACCCTACCTTGGACTTGACTCGATTGGAAACCCCATGTTTCTTCCTCAGAGCCCCTATAACAACCGCTGGTATCAAATGGGCATCGTCTCATGGGGTGAAGGCTGTGACAGGGATGGAAAATACGGCTTCTACACACACGTCTTCCGCCTGAAGAAGTGGATACAGAAGGTCATTGATCGGTTCTGAAGTTAGGGAGCCACCCACATTCCAGGCTCCTCACTGCAAAATCACAGAGGCCAATCCAGTGAGAGAATTATTTTTGTGGTTTGTTCCTAAACCTATCTTTCTCAATAAAAGTGACTCTATCAAGGAGCCTCGGGACTCCCAGTGCTGTTCATGGGGCAGCTCAGGAAGGGCCAGTCCCACCACTGGACAAGCGGCACATGAAAGATCCGCCACCCCTAGAACAGGGCCAGGTGACAGGGGAGATGGCAGCCTCAACTTAGGAGCATTTCAGAAGTTCCAGGCTTGCGGCCTTCATGAATTATGTCATGTAATCCTCACACAAGGTAGTAAACTGAGACTTGCAGAAGTACCTTGTCCAAGGTCACATGGCTACGAAGGGTCAAAGTCTGACTTGAAATATAGGAGATACTGAAGCCTGTGCTGGACTGTGAAGAGCTTGTGCTGGGACAAGCCTCCAGAGAAGAGGCTGGAGGAGGGCAGGCTAGTGAGGGGTGAGTAGTTACATCCATCTCATGTCATTAAGGGACTTCCCAGGTGGTGCTAGAGGTAAAGAATCCACCTGCCAATAAATGCAGGAGGGCAAGAGGCAGGGGAGGAGGAGTTCGATCCCTGGGTTGGGAAGATCCCCTGGAGTACCCTTCTCCAGTATTCTTGCCTGGGAAATTCAACTGGCTACTCTGTGGGGCTGCAAAGAGTCGGATGTGACTGAGCACAGATTATTAAAATATCAGATCTACGCCCCCAAAGGCTCAGTATTTTAAGTGTCTTCACTCTAAAGGCTTGTGGGATAGCAGATTGGAGTAGGGGCCCTAGCATCAGACTGCCTGAAGGTGTTAGTCACTCAGTCGTGTCCGACTCTTTGCGACCCCGTGGACTGTAGCCCTCCAGGCTCCTCTGTCTGTGGAATTCTCCAGGCAAGAATACTGTAGTGGGTAGCCATTCCCTTCTCCAGGGGATCTTCTCAGCCTAGGGATCAAACCCGCGTGTCCTGCACTGCTGGCAGATTTTTTACCATCTGAGCCACCTGGGAAGCCCATGTTTGGGCGTCAGCCTTAAAAAGGATAATCATGGAAATTTCCTGGTGGTCCTGTGGGTAGGACTCTGTGCTTCCAATGCTGGGGCCCAGGTTTGATCCCTGGTCAGGGAACTAGGATTCTTTAAGCCAAAAAAAAAAAGGGGGTAACCATGGTTAAGTCACTTGCCCTCCCAAGCCTTGGTCCCCTTGTGTGTAAGATGTATAGAATGACGTCGCTTACCTAGTAAGGCTTTGAGGGCTAAAGGCGGCTGTTGGCGTTGTGCACTCAGCAAAGCGTCTGGCACCTGGTCAGCTCTCCGTGGGTCACCGCTGCCCTTGTTCTGCCTGCTGCCTGGCGTGGTGAAAGTTCCTCGGCCACTTCCCTCTCTGGCCCCTGAAATAGCCCAGTGGTGGGGTTGTTGCTGCCTGGAATTTCCACTCCCACAGTGGTTATCAGACTTGAGTAATTTGTTTTCCTAAGAAATGGGAACAAGAAGTTGTGGAAGTGGATTCTGAAACGGTTTGGACTCCTAAGAGCCACAGAACCGTGAAGGTGTCTTTCCAAGGCACATGCTTCGGTGTGCCGTGGTCGGAGGGCGG
Source organism: Dama dama (assembly GCF_033118175.1). Taxonomy (NCBI): domain Eukaryota; kingdom Metazoa; phylum Chordata; class Mammalia; order Artiodactyla; family Cervidae; genus Dama; species Dama dama. The sequence goes on from NC_083681.1 coordinate 74,785,661, forward strand.
TGGTTGGACGGCGCGGAGCTCTGACACGTCGTCGCCCTTCTGTGTGGCTCTAGTTTCTAGCTGAGCTCGGCGTGTTGCTCTTCCTGTTGGGTGCATGTATGACTCAGGGAAGCGGGCACTATAGCCTGTGATATGTGTGGCAGGGAGTTGCCTCTGGTGTGAGACGCTGATCTCTCGGCAACCGCCTGTAGGACACGGAATTCTCAACCCCAGGCTCAGAGCGGGGAGGAGCATGGGTGGTCACCTTCTGGGCCTAGGAGCTAAGGTCTTTAGACTTCATGGTTTAAAGCTGGAGGGGACCTAAGGTAGGTATCTTTACCCACCTCTCCCCTTCCTCTCCTCTTTTCCCATTCTCCTTTTTAAAATTACATCAAGGAAGAATTAGGACTGAGTTCCTCATTCTTAGGTTCCAGTTGACCAGAAAGTAGGATATAAACTGGAAACCCGGTGAGTGTGCAGGATCTTGGCAGCCCAGAGCTTTAACCCAGAGCAGGGGGATGGCATCAGGTTAATTGTAGTACCCCAAATCTGCTTTTTAAACAAGGGCACACCTTCTCACAAGACTGATGGCCACTTTGGTTTTTCAAATTAGCTGTGTTAGTTCAGGATCCAAGCACAGCCATTCTTTCTAAATACGTTCCTTCTCTGTCCCTTTCAGCGAAAGGCTTGCTTCTATATATATTCCCAATAGAAGGGAGAGGCAAATTTAATTTTTTGTTTCAGGCAGCATGTGGACCATCTGAAAATCATGACTAGAATCAACAGAAGATTAATTTCTCATCACCCTTTCATTTCTTGAACACCAGTTAAGTAAGAGGTGTGTAGAAAGGTTCCTTTGACTTAAATGTTTTCTGACTGTGGAAGGGGGCCTTGTGGAATGTGCTGCAGAGGTGAATCCTCAGTGTATTTCTAGCTTTTTTTTTAAAAACATGATTTATTTGACTATCAGATCTTAGTTGTGGCTAGCTGTATTTTTAGTTGCAGCATGAGGAATCTAGTTCCCTGACCAGGGATAGAACCTGGACACCTTGGAACTGCGGAGTCTTAACCACTGGACCACCAGGGAAGCCCTATTTCTAGTCTTTACTGAGACAGAGTGTGAAGCAACTGTCCGTCTAGATCCAGAGACTCGGCTAACCAGGCAGGATGCCCCTGTGCTCTCCGTCTCCCTTTAGTAAGGTGACCGAGTCTAGTTGCGGTGTGACCGCCGCAGCGGCCCAGCTGACCCCTCTGGGCACGAGGTCACATGCGCCTGAGCAGCAAGGTGGTAGGAGACCTGAGAGCTCCTTGGAACCATGGTGGTGATGCGATGGAAGTTGCGACCAAAAATCTCAAAACAAGGAAGAAAGATTTCTTTGCTCCCCTAGGAGCTGCATGTGGAAAGCAGGAGAGTTGAGTTCCTCTTATTCCAAAGGAGAGAAAGACAGCATCAAGCCTGTGGGCCAAGAAAACGCAGAGCCCCATAAGGAGCGATGATGACCCTTTCTCTAACTGGCTGAGCACCTAGCAGGTGTCAAGAACTGGCAATGGACAGCTGCCCAACACTCCCCGACAGGAGCATCTTGGAACACAGTTATAGTTAATGCAAACTTTATTTATAAAAGACTCTTAAATTAGTTGTATCATGCCATGCATTCATACAGAATACAGTGACCCTTCAGGGCTACAAGGAGAAGAGCTCACAAACTCAAAGGAAAACTAGTCAAGAGATTCTAATAGTTAAAAGCTAGGAAAGATTAGGACAACTTTACAAATGAGCAATTAAAAAGAAAAAGGATATGGAAACTAGTCTGAGCTGAGAGGAGGCCCACTGTTTACAGGTCTGTACACTAAACTAAGACACAGACAGTCTTCTAGAGAGGCAGGATGCTGGCGGAGAGAAGCAGACGATGTGCAAAAGACTCGTGCCACGACGACTCCTCCCCCAGGCCCACAGTATGATACACACAACCAGTCTGTGTACACTCGGCCTGCCGAGGCCGCCTGAACTATGAGGACTCCTAGTTTAGTCAACTAACGCGGCAGGGCGCCGGCAGTGGGGCGGCTTCATTTGCGACTGCTCTTTATTCTCTCCAGTCTTTTTTTCAAGTCGTCGATGTTGGCTGTGGAGGGGGAGGAGGTCACGGGGCCTGTGGGGTGGGTCTGGCTGGGGTCCGGGTCCGAGTGCTGGTGCTGCTCCCGCGACTCGCGGAGCTGGGAGAGCTTGCTATGCAGCATGTCTGTAGAGGAGGCCACCGTGGGAACTGCCGGTTTGGAGAGCAAAGAGCTCAGCGGGGGCCGGTCATCCTGCTGTTGAGAGGAGGAGAGATGCTGTCAGGCAGGGTGGGCCTGACCTCAGGGCAATACCCTCCGAGGCTGGGTCTCGGCCTCTCTGGCCAGCCTGCTGGTCATCACCCTCCCTGCCCCACATGGAAGGAGACTAGCAGTACCTTTGTATTGTCCAGACCGCATCGCTGTCGGAGAATTTTCAGTCTCTCTAGGTAGACAGACGGTCCCACCTCTTCTCCATTTGTGTTACCTAAGGAGGACACTGTGCTTGTAGCGGTGGGCACACACGTGACCTCCATCTGAGGGGAGATGCCTAAGGGGGAAACGTAGAAGGAGTATTCAGATATATACCCCCTGCCCTGACTGCCCTTGTTAGATCTCCCACTGAAGGGAACAATTTGGGCCTTGATTATCACCATTCTACCTGATGATTACCTGGCATTGGTGATAAAAGGTACTCTGAAATATGTAAGATATACTTAATGAGAACTTCCAAAACTGATAAGAGAAAAGCACTGAATTTTTTTTTTTTTTGGCCTCATCCTGTGGTTCATGTGGGATCTAGTTCCCTGAACAGGGGTTGAACCCACACTCCCTGCAATGGAAGTAAGGAGCCTTAACCACTGGACCACCAGGGAAGCCCCAGAAGGGCACTGCGTGTTGAGCTGGGCCCTCCTGCTGCCGTCTGAGCTCTGCAGGGGTTGTCACCCCTGGCTGAACTGGGCAATCCAAAGTGCCTGAGCTACACCTGAGTAAATGCTAAGTGCCCAAGTGAGGAATCTAAAGGACTTTAAATACTTTCAAGAATCAGACTTGATTTCGACCAGGTGATACCCAGAGGAACACTCTTATTCCAACCAGGGAGGACAGCAAGGAGCTCAGGAGGAAGAGGAGGAAACAGGTGTCCAAAGAGGAGGAGCAGGAGCTGGAGCATCGAGATCAATATTCTGGGAGGAGTGGGGAAAACCAGAGCCAAATCAAACCAAAACAAAATCTATCATAGTTCTAAATTTCTGAGCAGAACCACCACGAAATGCAAGCATTTAAAATATCCAATTTGATATCAATGAAAAGGCATCGCATAAGCCAAGAGCACTGGGAAGAAAACCCTCTACGGTAAACAGAAGAAAGTAAAACAGGCTACTCCCGAGAAAAAGGGATCCTCTCATGTACAGATGAGAATACTCTGAGAGGGTGAAAAGTGAAGAATAACGCAGCGATGCAGGAAGCCTGAGCACTTTCAGGCATTCAGTTACTGGTGGGGTCACATGCCTGCGTTGCAAACATTTAGCTTCCTCAGAAAGGACTCGGGACATAAGAGACGGAGGCCCTGTCCCGATGACCTCAACTAGGAACGCCCGCATGTGGCCTTTGACACTGCTCACTGCGCTTCCAGAAGGGACTCTGGGTCGTGGAGAGGCGTAACTTACAGGGTTTAAAGACAAGACCAACTATGGGGAAAGCAAAAACAAACCAAAAAACCCAGTAACAACAAAACAACAACAAGAAACAAGAGAAGATAAGTGACAGTGCAGCCTAGAAAGGTACGTGGTGAGAGGGACCCCGAGCAGAACGGAGACGCGCGGAGGGACAGTTTCACGGGCACAGAGTCTCGGGCTAAGAGTAGGTGAGCGTCCCTGCACCTGGAAAGAACTAAATACAGGACCACTGAGAGGGCTCTGCCTGGTGAGCGGCCTGCAGCAGTTGGGCCTTGTTTGGGTTTAAGGCTCTGGACAGCTATTTTTTGTCACTGATACCTCCGAAGTCTTCCTTTTGTCTCTAGATCCTTGAGCAGTCATTCTCTAATACAAGCTTTCTCACTGTGTGGTCAGTAACGTTCCAGCTTAACAGCAGGACGGGCCTCACTCATATACATTCAAAGTGCTACTGAGTGCTGTTATGTGCCAGGCAACAAGGAGGATAGAAATCTTTACCCCTGTGAATTTTAGATTATGGCAGAAACAAACATCAGTCAGTCAATCTAATGAACAAGATGTTCCATGGTGTGTCACGGGAGGTAAAGTACTAGGGGGAGTGAGGGGCAGGTTGCGAGTTGTAAGTGAGGCCCCCTGGGTGACGCCGATGAGGAGGAGGAAACAGGACTGCGTGGAGAAGAGCAATCTAAAGGCAAGAGGAGCCAGTGCAGAGGCCTTAAGGGGTGTGCCTGGCATGTCCCAGGGACGGCGAGGGGGCTGGTGAAGCCGCAGTGGAACCGAAGTCAGAGAGGGTAGCAGGAGGGAGACAGTTCTAAAGGGATCAGGAAGCCACGTCATGTCAGACTGCACAGACCTTTCGTGTAAGGCCCTCTGCTCCGATGAATGAAAGGGAGAGCCTGTGGAAAACGCTTGAGGAGCCTGTTTAGATGCTCTGTGGGGGACGTGACCATGGGAGATGGGAACAGAACTGGGGGTGGCGGGGAAGGTCACCAGTGTGGGTGGATCCTCTGTGTGTCTGGCAAGGGAAGTCAGAAAGCTGTTTCTTTCCTTGGCTGTAGGCAAGGCTAGTGGGCTCTTAGTGCCCCAACCAGGGACCGAACCTGCACCCCCTGCACTGCAAGTATGGAGTCTTAACCACTGGACCACACGACAAGTTCCTCAAAAGGATTCCCTGACAGAGGGGAAGAGAAAACTCAAAAGCTGGGGACTGAGCAAACCGGAAGGACAAAGTTGCCATCCAGCAAGATGGAGAGGAACGCAACTGGAGCAGGTTTTGGGGACTACCAGCAACTTGGTGTTTGATGTCAGGCATGGTCTCTCAGCTGGGAGCAGGGAGGAGAGCTGAGCTGGACAACAGAGAAAACTGGGCTTTGCTGGCACAGAAACTGTATTTAAAGTGCTGGGAGAAGAAGTTAAGGGGGTGAGGGTGAGAACCCAGGGCGACACCAACATTAAGAGCTGGAGCGCCCTGGGGGCAGCAGTGAGGGGGAGGGGACCGAGATCATGGAGGCCCAGGGCTCGGGGAGAGGCTGTTTCCAGGGACAGAGAGTGCGGCCGATGCCAGACCCCGACACGGATCGAGGCTGAGTGAGCGCTGCCACTCTGCCTCACTGTGGCCGTTAAGACTGAGAGGCATGGGCAGAAACGTAAGCCCGGCGGAAGCCCTGGTGGCCGAGGCGGGAGCAATTCTGAACTTTTCCTGGAGTCACCGTACCTGCTGAGGACGGAAGACGGCCTTTACCCTCTCTCTCCATCTCAATCACCCGAAGGCCTCTCTCAACATAGCTTTGGAAGAACTGGGAGGAGTTTTTCAGAAACGGTTCAATGTCAGCATCTGAATATTTCTTCTTGTACTCATATAACTCTGCTAGGCCCTGGTTAACAAGGAAAAGGAGGTGGAGACAGATGTTAGTGACTCTTCCATAAAGCAGATCCCCATCTGGGTCAACCTTTTCCCTCTCACCTCTTTTGTGTTCTCTTTAGAGCCAATCTTCTTAAAAATCTCAGCTAAGAAATCATTTACTTTGGCCTTTGATGATTTTTCATCCTAAAGACACAAGGAAGGAACCATTGGTTAGATCTGAGTTATTAGGTAGGAACCAGTGGTTGGATAAGAACTGAAAATCTTATCTCAAACTTCAGCCCTTCCTTGTATGTTGCAGATAACAGAAGCCGCAGAGCTGCAGAGGCTGCAGCAGAAACGGTAACAAGTCTCAGGTTTTCAACTAAACTTAGGGAGGAAAGTCCCTCCCTAAATTTATCTAGAGACACAGATGCCTTAGGCATGGACACAGAAACTTTTCTTAAGGACAAAAAGCACAAGGTTAGAGTTTATATTTGAAAACTTCCAGGTGATTGGACTAATCCCTGAGCTTTCACCTCAGGCCCTAAGAAAGACAGGCTCCGGTGCCTCATCCCTTTGGCAAGACCACTGCTCTCAGTCTTTCAAGTCAGGACACTCACAATCCGAGAGGCTCCCTTCTCTGTTTCCTTGTCAGACTTGCTCCCGCTCTGCTCCATGCTGTGCTTCATCATCCGGCAGAGGTGGGCCTCCAGCTCTGACTCGTTCTTGTTGTCAATCATCGTCAGGTGGTCTAGAATCTGAGGGAGAGATGTGTGCGTTGAATGGCAGCGGTCCCACATCCATGATGCTCTCTCAAGCTACCACGGGAATGGTTGCTGTTCTCACTCACCTTGGGCCCTTTCAGTTTGCAAAGAGTGTGCAGCAGCGTTTTTAGGGTCCTTATGGGAAATTCACTTTTGCACTGCTTGAGCTTTTCTTTGGGGAAGACCTTCATGAAAATGTGTATATCCAGGAGAATTCTGTCCAGATTAATGCTGTTGATGGTATCAGGCAGCAGTCGAACCATCCTCCAGAGACACTATTTAAAAAGGGAACGAAAGTCAGACGGAGCCACTGAAGAATGAGGATGATCTCTGTCACCATTGTTTTCCCTAAGCTCTGGGATCACCTCATATCACAGTCAGGGATATGAAAGTGGCACCTCATGAACCTTCGAGTTCAGCGGCTAACATGAACAGTATCATTTACTTCAACCATGTCACTGGGTAAAGTGTGACAAGTCACCCACCTGACCACCTTCATTCCTCTCCCACACCCTAGAGATGGGACCTTAAACGATAAGTAAATGAGGAAATTCTGTCCTGGGTTTGTTTGATTCCTGAGAGTAGTTCATATTACCTAATCAAATCTACTCTGAGGAAACAAAAATATTTTATACTATGACAGTGCAATAACAGTATTATAATGTTACAGATATGTTCATCTGCAGTTTTTCAAAAAGAGACCAAAACATTATAAGTCTATACATATTTTTCCCCCCATGAGACATGAAATTTGTCTCATCAAACTTCTTGCCTTTAGATTCTAGGAAAACAAGATATTCACAAAATAGTTCTATCTTTTCACTGTTTGAGACCAGGAATTTTTTTAGGCCTGAACTGGGGGTACAGAAGGAAAGGAAAAATGGAGAACAACTGTATTATTCAGGTGTCCCTGGCTGACTTACTTTCAATCCTCTTTCCCTACACTTTAAAAGAAAAGAGATCAAATTAGGTCAACTTCACCTTCATAACAAGCTCTGAGAATTTGGGAGAACTGGCTGTTGCTAGGAGGCTGTCTTGCAGCAAAACAAGAAGGGCACTAGAAAACAAACCCAACACAACAGCATTAGTAAGTTTCAAGCCTGCATTCCAATTAAAGTCAGTAACTGAAAGGCCAAGTGTAAGCAGTCTCTATCCACCCGAGAAATGAAGAGCTCATGCATCAGGAACTGTCCTTGATTACTCAGTCATTAAGAAAATAAACATCACTGAAGCTTAGTAAGTTACCAGTTGGTAAATGGTAAAGCTTGTAGCTATTTCTCATTGTCACTGGTAGTTAAGAAAGGAATATACATGAAATGAAATGTATACCAAAAAGGAGGTAACTGACAAATTCCATGGTCCTGTTCTAGAAAACTTGTAATACTGGCTGGCTTCTTGAGTTGTTACTTACTATAACTGCTGTCTCAGGTTGGAATAACTGGTTCTTGAGGAAGAGAAGGGTAATAATTTATCAGACAAACCTAAACTTACAACCGATCTAGTACCTTTTGGTTTCTATGTGTAGACAAAAGAGAGGCTGTTCCAGACTCTAATGCTCATAGTACAAATATACCTCAGGATGTTGGTCTGGTCTGACTTCTCCAGAACTTTCACCACCAAGAGGTTCACAGAGCGGATCACCTGCTGCCCTTCCTCCAGATCTTCAATTCGAGAATCCAGCATTAAGGTGATGAGGCCATGCATCAGGTCTTTCAAAACACCAGTGGAGGCCTCCCGGGCGAGGCTTTCTATCTGAAACAGCTATCCAGTGATAATTCTGTTAGAGAGGCGTGAAACTCAACATACACAGTGAGGAAGAGAAACATGGGTGGCATAGTCTAATAAACGATTATACTGTATTTATAAAAATTCAAGAGGGAGGCAGGAGGGGGGATCAGGATGGGAACACATGTAAATCCATGGCTGATTCATGTCAATGTATGGCAAAAACCACTACAATATTGTAAAGCAATTAGCCTCCAATTAATAAAAATAAATGGAAAAAAAAATTCATAATACTAGGAAAAAAATAAAGATCACTACTCTCCCAAACCTCCAGTAATAGTGAAAATTAATTGGCATGCTTCCTACTCTTATAAAAAGTATTTTTATTGTGAACACATACTTCCTATTCACAACTGTAAAAAGATCTTATTTTTATGATTACATAAATTACACCCTGAGACAATCATTACTGACAAATCAGTTTCTGTAAAAGCCAACCAAGGCCCAACCATGAGTGATGAAGAAACTGGCAAAAAGCAGAATTCCAGGTAGTTTGTAAGTCTCCTCACAATAAGATGAGCTGGAATGTTGTCCAGCGTCCAGTGGAAGCAGTCAATAGCTTACACGGAAAACTCCCACAAATGATATATGTTTCCCACGTTTCACTAGAACATCAGAACCGACTCAGGCTTGAGAACCTGGGTGGGATGAGAGACTGAAGGGAAACTCAGGATCTGCAGAGGCAGCCTTACCGAAATCATGTTGCCAATGATACAGCTATACAACTTGATGATTTCATCCTTCTCCAGTTTCTCGTCTGCCATATGTGTGTTGTAGATGAGTCTCAACTGCATGAACGTAGCTATGAGGAACTGATCAATGTGGCCAGACATGGCTTCGGCTTTGTCTTCCTGTCTCAGGACCTCATCGATCTGATAACAAAAATCCAAGATGTATTTTCCAAGCTTTATACTTCTAGGTAGCAGGAAGACACTACAAGTCTTTGCAATATTTATTAGCAAAGCACTTCTAATATCTTAACTTGAAAAAACTCAATCACTTAACAGACAAATAACTAGTCCTTAGGGACTCATTCAATAAATATTTACAGAGCAAGATACTACGGTGTGAATTAACTGTAGCTCCTGTTCTAAGAGGCTTGCCATCTAGTTTAGGGGATAATAATTCTTGTGTTTAAATGCTAATTTATTAGAGTGTTTTTATACCCATTATGTCATTTGATTATTCCAACAGCTCTGAGAGGTAGAAACAGACAGGGCTGGATGTAAGATCTTCATTTACCAGATGAGAAAAATGAGGCTCAGTAAAATCAGGCTACTTAGTTCAAATTGAATACCCAAGTTTTCCACATCTTGATCCAGGTTTTTTTTGGTTCAGTAGACTGGCTGTCACTAATAATAAAATGTTACTATGGGAAAAACACATACTTCCTATTCACTACTGTAAAAATATCTTATTTTTAAGATTACATAAATGACACCGAGACAATCATTACTGACAATTCATGACCCCCTTTTCCTGCAGGGCTGCCACGCTGCACAACTCCAGAGGGCACCGTCTATGCGAAGTGCAACGTGACTGGTGCCACCTTGTGCTGAGAAGCTGGTGGTCCTACTTTAACTTCTTTACGCATGTATACCCATAAACACATACAATTTTATATAACTGGAACAGTTTAATAACACTGTTTCAACATGGACAAAATTTTTTAAAAATATAATATATATATTAAAAAAATACATATAACCATACATGCACACATACATAGGGTCAAGGTTTAGGGCACTGTTTATTCCATGTTTATAGTATATATAGTTCTCTGCATCTAGCTTTCCTAACAGAAAATTATGAAAATCCTTAAAGTCAACAGAAACAATTCTACTCTTAAAGACTGTATTATACAGTCCACATACAGACACACCAAAACTTCATCATTCCCTGACTGATCAACTAGTTTGGATATCTTGCCCACTATAATTTTATAATAAACATCTTTGTGTACATATATATATCCCAAGGTACTTGTCTTTTAGTTTCTAAAAAATAAAGGTGTGCCCAGAGTTTAACTTTTTAGGTTGAAGGATAAAACATTTAAAATTATGCTATGCTGTTTTCTTTAAAAATGCACTAATGCTAATTCTCATTTCTACATGTAATGTGTAAGAGTACTGTTTTTTCAGTGTCTCTATCAGCTGGAAGTATTATTACTCATTTTACTTTTTATCACTCTGAAAGTTTAAATGTGATGATCTTATTATTTTAATGTGCATTTCTGTGGTGGGGAGGTGCTGGACATCTTTTCACAGGTATTTACTGGTCATTTGGATATTTTCTGTGATTTGCCTATTCTTATCCTTGAGTTATTTTCTTTTTTTAGGTTCTCTTTTTCTCAAGAGTTAGTAAGAGTTCTGCTTACTGTAGTTATTGGTCCTTTATTGGTCATAAGCAAATATATCCCACAATATAACACTTGTTTATTGAAAGTATACAGTAAATTTCTCCAAATTAAAATCTTAAAAACTTTCATATGATTAAATTTGTCTTTTCATTTTAGGTTCTGGGTTTCCTGCCTTATTTTTCAATGGTTTCCCCAAATTCCTTGGTTATTTCAAAAAATTGGGATCGGCGATCAGTTGAATCAAGTTTCCAGAGAGTTGCATACATGCTTAGTCACTTTAGGGTTACATGTGTGTTATCTTATTTTTTAAAAGAATCTCTTCCACATCTATGGTTAGTTCCTTTTTCACGCCGGTACTTATATTTTTGCTCTCCAATCAGGCTAGTAAGTGATTTTTAATTTTAAATCTTTTTTTAAAAATAAGAACTGGCTTTTAGAATTTCATGAGTTTTAGCTATATTACTTACTCTCAAATTTTTTATTTTTTTATTTTTCTACTTTCTAAGTACTAAGTTACTTTATTTTAGCCTTTCTTCAATAATAAATGCACTTCAGGCAATATATTTTTCTGAGTTCAGTAGCTTCAGCATAGTTGTAGAGGGAAATTATTTCCTTTAAGAGTTTTGATTTTTTTTTTTTCTTTTTTAAACTATGAAAGTATGATAACACATTTACAGAAGACTTGGAAAATACAGAACAAAGTTACACATAGTGCCCCAAATATTACAATTACTTTTTGAGCCAAATTAAGATTTTTAGTTGGAGTTTCAATATCAAACTCTCAAAAGTTAGTAGAAAGAATATACAGAAAAAGCAGGATATAGCAGACCTGAAAAGCACTATGAATCTATTCAATATAATTAAGATTCATACAATTTTCATACAACAGTAGGATAGACATTCTATTTAAAGTTCGCATAGACAATAAACTAGCAGACACTGGAACATATCCAGGGACATAAAATAAGGTGAAAGTTTCAAGGTCTAAAGGTGTTGAAATCATAGTCTGTCTCTCTTATCACTGTGGAACTATGTTAGAAATCAATATTAAAAGATATTAATAGCCCACATATTTTCAAGTTCAGTGTGACATTTACCAAAGGAGATCTTTGACTTAGCCATTGAAAGCCTCAATAAAGTTAGAAGACTTAAAAAATAGAGGCATAAAAAAAATAAATAAATAAAAAAAAAACAGAGGCATGACTGCAGAGAAGAAAGTGTTTAAATGAGAAATTAACATAAAAATGAGAAGTTAATATTAAATGCACTTTAAAAACTCCATGTAATTTGGAAATTAAATGTCCACTTTTAAATGATGGGTATACCTAAGAAGCCATAACAAGGAAAATCAGAAAATATTTGTAACAGAATAAAAATGATTAGGGAATTTACCAGAATCTGTTACATGCAGCTAAAGCTGCTCAATGCAACTAAATACAATGTGGAATCTTGAATGAGGTATGAAAACAAATAATGGACACTAGCCTAAAATTTTGTGGAATCTGAACAGAATCTGTACTTTAATAATACTTTATCATATGTTAATTTCTTTTTTGTTACAACATAATATTTCTTTATATTTTCAGAATTGAATTAGAAATTTCAAGCCTCAAATTTTTTTTAAAAATCACTAAGATAATAAACTTTCTAGTTTTTTATCAGTATATTAGATGCCAAAATGTATGGAACAATTTTGAGTGAATATAAATAAAATCTTTTGTGATATTAATATTATTTATTAACAATTTTGTTGGGTTATCAGCAAAGAACTTGGTCAGTATATCTTCTACTTTTTACATTTGTTAAGAGATGTTAATGACTCCTGTGCTTTAAGTTTCCTGTAGATGTTCCGTCCTGATGGCCTGCCTGCTTCTCCTTGGGCCAGTACTATGCTGACTTGATTACAGTGGCTCTGTCGTCACTGCTAATACCAGTGGCTTAAGTCCTTTCTGTTGTGTTTTTATTTTAAAACACTGTCTTAAAAGTGTCTCTGCTATTTTTAGGCCCTTTGATTTCCCAAATAAATTTTAGAATCAGCTTCTCAACTTCAGAAAAAAAAAAACTTGAGATTTTGATTGGAATGGCATTGAATTTACAGATATAACTTGAGGAGAAGCTGGCATCTTTATTACATTGAATCTTGAGAACACAGTATATTTCTGTTTATTTGGAAATGTCACAAAATAATGTCATTCAACAAAACTTAAAAACCATCATCACTATTTCCAGAACTTTGTCATTATTCCAGACAGAATCTGCACCCATTAAATTAAGTTTCTATCCATCCACCTACCCAACCCCTAGGAAACTCTAATCTAGTTTCTTTATTTGGCTATTCTAGGTACCTTATGTAAGTGGAATCACACAATACTTGTCCCTTTGTGCCCGATTAATTCTATATAGCATAATGCTTTCAAGGTTCATCCATGTTGAAGCATGTGTCACAATTTCGTTCTTGTTTATGACTAATATTCCACTGTGTGTGTGTATATGTATATATAAATATATATACACACCCAATTTTGTTTATTCATTCATCTGTTGATGGACACTTGAAGAGCTCCCTTCCACCTTCTGGCTATTGTCAATAATGATGCTGTGAACTTTGGAGCATAAGTATTTGAATCTCTGCTTTCTAGGAGGGGATCTGAGGATCCTATTCTAATTCTATATTTAACTTTTTAAGAAACCACTAAACTATTTTCCACAATGGTTATAGTACTTTATGTTTCCACCAGCGATACACTCAGGTTCCAGTTTCTCCATATTATGGCAAACACTTGCTATTTTCCACTAAAAAAAAAATTCTAATGGCTGTGAAGTGGTAACTCACTGTGGTTTTGATCTATATTTCCCTAGTGACTAATGATGGTGAGCATCTTTTTATTCGCTTATTTGCCATTTGTATATCATCTTTAGAAAAATGTCTGTTCATGTCCTTTGCCAACTTTTGAACTGGGTTTTATTTTTTCGTCAATGAGTTATAGGAGTTCTTAAGTATTCTGGATAGCCATTATATATCTATATATGCATGTTATCTGTAACATTCATTTATTATATATCACATATATACATATGCACATACATTTATTTCTACATCTGTATATTGAAAAACATGAATTCATACTGATGCATCTAACTCCAGTCCAATAGCAGAGTTCATTTTCTTTCCCTGGGCTTCCATATTTTATCACCCTTCTCTGGCCCCCATTTTCCTTATTATATCTACTTGACCAATCCCTTTATATGTAACCAATCTCCCATCTCTGCCATCATCTCTGCCTGGTTCCCCAGGCCAACCTCCACTGTTTGGGCTCTGAGTCCCCATTCTGAGCCACCCACGAGCTGTCCTGCTCCCCTCCAACACACATGAATATCCTCTTCACCCTGCCCAGGGTGTGCTAATACCACGCCATGTCAGCTCCCCGTCATGGACATCTTCTTCCGGCTTTGGCTCTGCTTCCTGGCTCTGAGTCATGCCTCCCACATGACATCCTCCTCACAACACCTGGGCTTGGAGACCCTCACACTGGGCCCCTGTGGCTCTCTACTCCCATCCCGTGCCACAAGGTAGGTGTCTTCCTTGTGCTACCCTCCTCCTGGCTGTATGACTGGACCATCAGGAAAGGGAAGCAGAGGAAGAAGAGAACAATTTTTAAAAAACATGTAGTTTCTCTTTGCTCCAAAGTCTAATGACTTCCGATCACACTGAAAATCCAAACAACTTACGGCTGGGCTTTTACAGCTCTATATGATCTGGCCTCTGTCCACCCTTCAAATGTCATTCTGTGCCATTCTCCCTCTTGCCACCTATGCTGCAGGCACACTGGCCTGTTCTGTTTCTGTGACCACGCCAGGGTCACTCCTACTCTAGAGCTTCTGTACTCCAGCTTTTGTACTAGCTATCCTCTGCTTGAGGCCCAACCACCCATCTAAGCGACGGGCACTTAGTCCCCTCTCTCCCATCCCCCACTTGAGTTTTATTTGCACAGTAGTTACTATTGATATTTTGTGTTTGTCTCTGTCCACTGAAGTCTAAGAAAGCTCCATGAAAGCTGGTTCCTACCCATTGCTATGGTCCAGCCTCGGGTGAAAGAATACAGCTGTCAACAGCAAGGCTCTATTAGAGCTCTCCCCATCTACTTGCTCTGCGCAGCAAGTGATGTCTGAGAGTGGGCCCTGCGCACTGGGGTCCTCAGGGTGGCACCGAGCACTGCCCGCCTCCCCTCATGCTGTCCTCAGCGTGCAGCCACCACTACCACTGCTCCGCAGTCATCCGTGGGGTCACCGCCACGGGCAACACCACCATTACCTGTGTCAGAGCCTGAATGCTTGTGCTGATGTCACCGCTGGCTACTTGGGAGATAATAAAATTGATTGTGGATGCTGTATTACTGTGCATATCATCAAAGTGTGGAGAAACAGCCCGGATCCTAGAGAGCAGAGCAAAGGAAAACATTCAATTATTACAAGGTATCCCAATGAGTTGGAATTATGCAATTCCCCACTAGATCCATGTTTCAATAATGAACCACTATTAGCCAGACAGTAATCTATTCTAAAGGAAATCAGTCCTGAATATTCATTGGAAGGACTGATGCTGAAGCTGAAACTCCAATACTTTGGCCACCTGATTCAAAGAACTGACTCATTTGAAAAGACCCTGATGCTGGGAAAGATTGAAGGCGGGAGAAGTGGACAACAGTGGATGAGATGGTTGGACGGTATCACCAACTCAGTGGGCATGAGTTTAACTCTGGGAGTTGGTGATGGACAGGCAGGCCTGGCGTGCTGCGGTCCACGGGGTCGCAGAGAGTCAGACACGACTGAGCGACTGAACTGAACTGAATCTATTCTAAAAAGCTGTAATTGCACAGAGAACTCTCTTCAGTATGTACACCCCGACGGTCACGAACCGCTCACGCTGAGACGGGCTAACTCACTTGGGCTCAGGAATGAGCACCGGCTCGAAAATGTCGTCCAGCTTGTGCTGCACGAGCTCCGGCATCTCGCAGCGCACCGCAGCGCTGTCGCTCTCGATCTCGTCCAGGTCCAGCTGGAACTCCCGGCGCACCATCTGCGTGGCCTCGGGGTGCCCACTCATGCCTCGGGCTTGGCTAAGGGGAGCAAAAGGAGGCTCCTGAATCAGAGAGACTTCTGAACCTGAGGGCAAGAGCAGCACTGCCAACCTCCCCAAAGCTGCACGACAGACGTTCAACTTCTGGTTTCAGCCCCCCTGAATGATTTAAATCCTTGCCTCTAAGCAAGTGTCTTCAATGGGCAACAACGCTGGTTCATGAATATCCTAAGAGAGTAGATTCACTTGTACTTATAGTACTGCCAAATTATAAGTATTCTCTCTAGTTCACTAAAGCCAACCAACCTTGTACAGCTATTCCGGTTGCGGCAGTAAATAATAAAGAATATTTATATTGACTCAAAGGTCACGACTTCTGGGCAAAAACCTAAGAAATATCTAGACTGCCTGGCTTTTTTCCACCAATTTAACCAGTGTTTATGTTTTTCTAATTACAAGCATCATCCCATGCAGTGTTCAGTAAATTTTATACTTCAGGGACAATCACCTCTTTTTAGGAATATTCACTCTTGACGAGTTGGGACCAGCATTACATCTAAGCAGTAGATATTCAGTTTCCAAATTCAAACTGGTTAAAATTATACTCATGATATGACCCAAAATAGAGCTGTCTTGCTTAGAAGGCAGTTTTTTGAGTCCCTAAGCCAATTCTGGGTTGCATGCATTTTACTCAGCTTAATGAGAAGAATAGGAGCCTGTGCATGACCAAACAGAACACAAGGAAGAAGGCAAACCAGTGCTTTGGCCACATGACATAGAGCTGACACTTCTGCTGGCCAGTGGACTTTCAGGGAAGGCTTGACTCATAGCTACTTGAACACCCTCCACCCTGGTTATAAACTCTACACCAGTGGCCCTCCAGAGGGGATGAATCCAAGTCAGAAGTTAGAAAGATATAAGAGCCCTGCTAATGAGAAATTAGCAGGCAGTACTTACATCCTATAAGTGCGATACATAATTCTGTCCACGGAAAAGCAGTGAAAGAAGGCACAAGACTATTTAGAAGTGGTTTTGAGACAAAGACAATGAAGACTGAAGGATTAAACATTTGGTTACAAGACATATACCCAGACACTGTGTCATGCATGATAATGGCTACAAGAACTCAAGATTATGTCACAGGATAAGCTCTGAGCACACAGGCAAAGGCCACAGAAGCACCTCGGGCCAGCACCTGGCCCTACATACTTGAGTTTGGAGGACATGTCCTCAGCTGGCCCCTTGCGCAGCATGTTGGTGTTGCAGCTTATGCTCTGTGTGCGCTGAGGTTTCTCTTCCACCTGTTTCACTGGTGCAGCCGAAGGCCTTTTTGCTGACCGCTTAATCCTCTCCTCAAGCATGCTCATATCTTTTTCAGAAAGCTGTTAACAGAAGCCATATTTATTAGCTCACCTCTTTACTAGAATTTCAGAGAATTAAAAACCTCATATGGTGGTTTAGTCGCTAACTCGTGTCCGACTCTTATGACCCCATGGACTATAGCCCGCCAGGTTCCTCTCTGTCCATGGGACTCTTCAGGTAAGAATACTGGATTGTGTGGCCATTTCCTTCTCCACGGGGTCTTCCCAACCCAAGAATCGAACCCGGGTTTCCTGCATTGCAGGCAGATTCTTTACTGAGTGAGCTATGAGGGAAGCCCAAAAACCTCATATAATCTTCATATAATTGGAAGACCTAAGAATTAATTTCCATTTTCATGCTGAAGCAAACAGGACCTCCTAGGTTAGGGTATGTTCACTTTCAAACACTACCTATACTTTAAAATCAACTGTTGCTAAAACCTGACTTGCTTTAGTAAGAGAACATATGAAACAAGGAAAGGATATAAAAGAAAAGGCCCCATGAATAACTACAAATAAAAAGGTCAAGAATTAAACAAAACTTCCTCATTTTTGTGGTGTCACCACTAAACTAGTGGTGTGGCTATGGGCAAGCAGCCTCACTTCTGGTCATCTGTAAAATTCCCATCTGCTTTATCTCCTTCACTGGCCTTATAGTGAGGATTAAATGAGATAAATGTAAATAAAAAAATACAAGCACAGGGTAAATATATGTGCTACTAAGAGGTAACTGGAGTGAAGAACAGGTCCAGTCACGGTAGTGATTGGCTAGGAGTCAAAAATAGAACCTTCTATGTTTGGAGAGTCTGGCTAATGGCTGTAACTCAAGACCTTTTTGATCTGACAGGTACCAGAATCCACATTATATACAAGTGAGTACTTACTCACTAAAAAATAAATGTAGTAAAATTATCAAGGAGACTGCCGGGCACAATTTAAATCCCAGACTAGCTCAAATTTCTTGATTCAAAAATAGTTTTCATCTAAAGCAAATTGATAAGAGGGGAATGCTCAGAAAGAAAATCTAACTTCTGGTAAAACACAGCCTTAAGTGTCCTAAAGTAATCAGATGCACCATCAAGGGTTTATATGGATTTCAGGACATATCAAGAGGTTGAGTTTTAATAAAAAGTGGTAAAAACTTAAGAATTGAGATGGGATGAAATTTGTCACCTACGTGATCTTTCAATTCACAACATGCTGAAAATGTTCAGAGAAAAGCGACTCACGGTTCCAATCAGCTTGAACACTTGATCCCCATGCACATTGTACACTGTGACGATGGTGTTGAGCGCAGCATTGCGCACAGCGTTGTCACGGTCTCCTATGTGAATCGCTATCTCCTTTAAGGCTTTTCCCGGGGTTGGCTGGCAAACATTCATGCCATAGGACTCGACCAGACACCCCAGTTCTTCCAGGCACTCTGATGGGGAAGAAAAGCTAGATTAAGGACACTCAACACACATTCGGAGAAGGCAATGGCACCCCACTCCAGCACTCTTGCCTGGAAAATTCCATGGATGGAGGAGCCTGGCAGGCTGCAGTCCATGGGGTCGCAAAGAGTCGGACATGACTGAGCGACTTCACTTTCACTTTTCACTTTCACGCACTGGAGAAGGAAATGGCAACCCACTCCAGTGTTCTTGCCTGGAGAATCCCAGGGATGGGGGAGCCTGGAGGGCTGCCGTCTATGGGGTCGCACAGAGTCGGACACGACTGAAGTGACTTAGCAGCAGCAGCAGCAACACACATTTGGCACAAAGACCTATGTTTACTGGATACATTTCCCTTGGCATACATGAAGGGCTAAAGTCTTATTCTGGTTCTCCCTTGAATTTCTCCTTGTTTATTGCCTTCTACAAAATACACAACGAAACAATGGTGCTATAGCAAGTGCTCCCAGAAGGGATGCCTGTGAGTCAGATGGCCCCTGTGCACTTGATTTTGTCACCAGGGAGGTACTGGGTAGTGCCTGTATCACCTGACACTGGCTCCACCAGTGTGCAACTCATCATTCTCACAGTCCAATCAGAAGGCTGGAACCAAGAAACTTCCTGGTTCATCTATAAACTATTTCTTTGAGAGGTCACTGCTGCAGACATAGGCATCAATTAATAGTTGCTTTACCTGCTCTCTGCTTGGAGTTTTTGGATTTGGTTCCTTCCATGATGAAGGGGAACATCTTGCTGGCTGGGTAGACAAGGCACATCCGGTTCAGGATGGCACGGACATCTTTACGAATGACATCCTTTGGTTCTCCGACCTGGTCAACAAGGAAAATAATAATAAAGTGAGGCACTGTCTGAGTAGCAAACGCACTCCCTTGTGTGTTACTACATCTGAAAGAAGAAAATGAGTGGTGGAATGTTATCATCATACAATAGATGGAAGACGGGAGAGGGAATAAAAATACAAGAACTGAAGTAGCTGGGAGCTTGAGTCATCTTCCAGAGTGAGAACAATGTCTTACCTTGAGGATAAGATAGGGGATGAAGGAAGATGCTTCATTCTCAGTAAGATGATATTCCTCATCACTTAGCAGGGTGAATAGCAATTTTAAATATTCAAGGGTTTTCATGAGGACGCTTGTATTGGTGTCAAAAAACCGCAGCGTAACCCACTTTAAGATAAGATCCAGGCAGCCAATGACACCCTCTTTCTCGCTCTCCAAGTGCTTGAAAGAAAACGATACAAAAACCCCCCAAAATTAGACTGTATAAAAATTTAATTTCTATTAGGCGAGTAACTCTTAAATTTTACTACAATCCCAGAAAAAAGATGATAGATTTTTAAGCCTCCATTTAAGACCCCAAATTATAGACATGTAGTCATTTATTCGATCAGATAATAAGAAAGTTCTAAGAACAGAGAACATGGTGTATTCTAGTTCTCAAGTCATGCAACCTCCTGATTATTTCACAGAGTTCAGTATTTTCACACGTCCAAGATTCATGCCTAATAATTTTGTTGCAAACTTACATCAACCATGACAGCAAGGGCCTTGTTATGATGCTGAAAGTCTGAGTGAAACATCTCATCTTGTAACCATTTAGCCACACAGCTAGACATCTGAGTTTTTAGTTGCTCAATGTATTCATCCCGTGGAGTAGTAAAATTCCACTTTAATACCTGAAATAAACAAACAAACAGTGAAAAGGGGCTGTAAGGGGTTCAACTGAAATGCACAGAGACATTCTATTTAAAGCAGCTGCAGGAATCAATTTAACAGGATATTTTTAAATTCACCAAGATTAATTTGTAATTAAATATGAGTGCAAAGTGCACTTTCCATCTGTCATACACTGGAAGTTTAATTCTTAAAATCTTTTAGGAATAGAATTTTCAGCAATTTTTACTAGAAAAATCAATGCTCTGTTATCATACAACATGGTGAATACTGTTGGCATAATTTTAATAAGGGGAAAACTTGAAATGTGTATAAAAATTTTAAATATGCATATGAGTCTAAGCATTTATTATAAATATATTTACATACATGCACAAATTGATATTCAAAGATGCCTATGGCAGTATAGTTTATAAGAGCAAATACTTAAATGTTTAGCATAGTGGGTTGAGGATAAAGACAGGTAGACACATACGATGTACCAATAAACTGAAAACACATATGCATTCAGATATGGAACAATCTTCAAGACAGTATTTCAAATACCATTAAAAGAAAAAAGTAAGATTCAGAACAAAGAGCATGGCATGTTCCCACCACTTGTGCACAAGGAGAGCTATATATTTATACATATATGATTGTATAGGAATGGAATATTATTATTTTTAGAGTAATAAATAAAAAAACTGGTATTTTCCCTGTTTAGGGAGACTGGAGTAGGAGACATGCTTTTCATACTTTCTGTACTTTTTTGCAGTTTGAATTTTTAAAAATGTATGTACTTTCAAAAAATTTTAACTGATTAATAAAACCAAAACATCAAAATATAAATTATTGAACTAGCCATATATAGTTATCAAACCTATCTTTTAAGGTATCAGGTACAAGAAAGATTAAAGGAGTGGCATATTACATATGCGTTCATTGATAAAAATCAATGACTACTTTCCAGTCTTTGATTCTAAACAAAATAAAACCCCACAAACCCACCAAATGCCCGAAAACTTCTACTTCTTTCTACTGGGAGAAAAAAAAGGCAACAGCTCCATTCCATAGTTTCTTTGGAAGGGTAATGCTGTAGGATTTCATACTTCCATAATGTAGTCTTAGAGAAACAAGATATAATTCACAAGCAAAAGATTTAGTTAATTATTAGATATTTCACAATGCTATGAATTTCAGACAGAAACTTTTAATTTCTTGATTATAAAACCAAGCAAAAACTTCCTGAAGATTTTAATTCTTTCCTTACCTTTAGTCCTTTCTCATCTTTCATTCTTTGCTCCTTTCCATTTGGAACAACAATAAAGATAGGACCAGATTTGTCTTCATCCTCCTTCAAGCTGGTTTTGCTCGGAACCTTCTTTCCTTGTGCAGTCTATAACCAAGGTGCAGGGAATACTGATTAGATAGATTACTTCTCCTTAGGATTTCACTGTTACTGCCTATTAAAAGGGTACCGTGTAAACCTTTCCCTTTTGTATCTTTTTTTATCTTTTATATCTTTCCCTTTCTATATCACATTCCAAATGAAAGAAACAAATGAATAGAATCTTGCATTTGATATGTTTGTGCACAGGTTTTCTAGCAATGTTTCTGATAGCAGGCTTAAGTAACTGTTGGTTAGTGCTTTGGCTGGCATGTGACGTGGTTGGAAAAGCTATATCAATGGTCTGGGTCATAGGTTATTTTTGTTTATTGAACAATTCTTTAAAAAAAATTGAGAGATAAGTGACATATAAAGCTATGGTTTTTCCAGTAGTCATGTATGGATGTGAGAGCTGGACTATAAAGAAAGCTGAGTGCTAAAGAATTGATGCTTTTGAACTGTGGTGTTGGAGGACTCTTGAGAGTCCCTTGGACTGCAAGGAGACCAACCAGTCCATCCTAAAGGAGATCAGTCCTGAATATTCATTGGAAGGACTGATGCTGAAGCTGAAACTCCAATACTTCGGCCTCCTGAGGTGAAGAACTGACTCCTGATGTGAAGAACTGACTTTGAAAAGACTCTGATGTTGGGAAAGATTGAAGGTGGGAGAAGGGGATGACAGAGGATGAGATGGTTGGATGGCATCACCAACTTAATGGACATGAGCTTAAGTAAACTCTGAGAGTTGGTGATGGACAGGGAGGCCTGGCATCCTGCAGTCCATGGGGTTACAAGAGTCGGACACAACTGAGCAACTGAACTGAACTGAACGAATAGTTCTTTTCTTTCTTGAAATCTTCATCACTGTTTATAGCTTTCCATATTAATGACGTTTTGAACAGCAGTCACACGTTTAGTATCATTTAGTTGAGAAAGCTTTTGTTTCTCTGCATATAAAAATCTCTATCACATCATTCTAACTGGAGACACTTTGAGAACCTGCTTCTAGAGAAAACTGCTGAAACATTTTAAATACTTAAGTTATTAAAGTGGCTCTTAAAAATAATCCAAGATTTAGAATCTTTGTATCAGAAGGAAAGAAACTGTAAACATATAGTATACATATTTAAGGTAAAATTTGAATTTCATTACTGCAATTATTATTATAGTAAATGCAGCAAAAGTCTGCTATTTCCAGGAGGCCAGCATTTCTTTCTATTTCAAAGACTGAAATAATTTAGTCAAAACAAATAAGAGATGAGTAATGTCAAATTGCTTTGTAAACTGCAAAAGTCTGAAAAAAAGTGGCATTAAGAATAGAGTCAAAAAATACCTTAAGGCACTTGTGATCAAAAAACTAAAATAAGCGCTTGTTAAATGTGGGATGAGGAGAGGAAAGAGGACAGGAAAAGAACAGTTTCACTGGACAATTCGTAAGATAAATACCCGTTTAAATTAACTCACTGAATTGAAGGACCCAAGCACAGGGAAGGAAAGTGAGTAATTAATACTTAGAAGGATGGCCACAGGATGGCCCTGCTATAGTGGGGAGGTAACAATAAATGTACTGGATAATAAAACATGTCCTCCACTGACACATCTTCATCAGTTACATGTAGTTAATAAAATAGTTCTCTCTAGATTTACTATTGATTGCACAGTTCTGCAATCTCCCTTCTGTAAACATAAAATAGTCAATACTCTGAATACAGTGACAAGCTCTGAATATTGATACAGAAATTGACGACAATTTGCTGTGATTAAAAAACTTAAATTAAATGAAAAGATACCCGAGGATACTTAAGGCTAAGCATTTGAAAACATTTCTTTAAACTGTTCAATTCTGCATGGATGCTAAAGGACTGGTGATCCATCAAATCTCACTGGTGTGGGGACAGGTCCTTTGAGTCTAATCAGAACACTTAGTGGTATGATGACTTAACAGCCAAATGTGGAGGAAGTTGCTTACTACTGAAAATCTCCCCCAAATACCTGGATGACAAAAACCTTTGCAGTAGCTCTTGAGAACAGGATGCCTCTGTTTCATGGCATCATTAAAAGTGAGCCACAGAAAGTTGTACAAGCACTTCACAGATAATACCCTTCCATATGTAGTATATGTCTTAAAAGAATGACTTAGTGTAAAGAAATATTTAAAAGCAACTCTACAGTTGAGCTGCAGAGTTAACATACCTTTGTTTTAGAGGAAACTCCTAGAGCCTTGCCCTTTTTCGGATCAGGCTTGGATTCTACAGTGCCAGAAACGGAATCTTCAATAGGAGCTTTGAGAAAATAAAAACACACACTGTAAATACAAACTCTAACTAATATCACTATATTCTGAGCAGGTTCAAAATACAATGATGGTGAGAAAGCCTACAGTTTTAAATGTATCCCTTTCTAAAGTGTTTAGATTTTTTCCCCCTAATCTTTTTTCTCCACAATTTCCTCTTTAAGCACAACCTCATGAAATTAGTTCAGGAAATCTACATCTGCTTTATCAACACTTAAACTGCAGTTTAAAAACTTTTCTAAACAGCAATTAAAAATTAATTAATTAATTTTAAGCAGTTAATAGCAATTAAATCCGTCTACCTTTTTGCTAGACGGATACTTCTTCAAGAGAAGAGTCTATCACCTTTGAAACTACAGGAAATTATATATACCAATAGCAAGATTCCAATAGATGTTATAACTGAATATACACTTTGATACTAACAATTTTACACACATAAATTTTCTAACTTTTTAGCACCCCACTAAACAGATTATTGCTTTGTTTAAGCACTAAGTCCAGCAAAGCAGTGGTTACAGGTTAGTGTCTGTTTATATGTTATGGAATTTTAACATTAGGATGAAGAAGTCAAGAATTTTTCCATGACAAAGTTGAATAAATATTTGAATGCTGCTTTTTTGTTGTTGTTGTTGTTGTTGTGACCAGTGGGGATTGAACCAGTACCCCTTGTTTCACTGGAAGTATGGAGCCCTAACCACTGGACTGCCAGAGAATTCAGTAAATATTAGAATCCATCAGCAAACAGCCAAGTGCAAGGGAATGAGAACTCATTTGTGAATGAGGAAGCAGAGTCTTCTGCTGGTTCAGACACTGACTTGACTGTTTGGCCCTGTGCAAGTCACTTAACCTTTGGTATTCCTTGTCTGTTAAAAAAGGGGATTCAGCTAGATGGCCCCAATTGCCCCTCTAACTATAATATCTAATAGCAGAAAATAGTTATGGAAACCTTAAAAATAAGATTGAGCACTTGCTTTCTGGACTATTTCACTGTGCTACTCCAAAACTGCTTTTTGGAGTTGGAAATCAAGTTAATTATCTTCAAACCTTCAGCACAGTTACTGGCAGAAAACAGGCAATTTGAGGAGTTGGAGGGAGGCTTGGGATCTAAGCCATTAGAAACTGTGATTTAAAAATGAAGGTTAGATTTAAGAGTTCCCTCGGCTATTTTAATTCCCCTATAACTCATTCAAAATAAACTTACCTGAGGCAGGCTGGAATTTGGCTGGAGCTGACCCTCCCACTGGTTTGGATGTTGCTTTAGCAGGTGCAGTGGGCTTGGCTGGCATGTTAGCTTTGGCTTTCTCTAACATGGCCAACACCTGATCTTTAGAAGTTGGCTAGGGAGACAATATAATAGAGGTGAGAGGCCACAGAAATGATACACTCATACTATGCTTACTAACAGATCTGCTGTCAAATAAATCTTTCAGCTCCTGGTTTTGAAATACCAACGAAGGGACGCAGCACATAGTGCAAGAAAAGTAACACATTATGAAGTCATACTAAGTTAGCTGCCATTCTAGAAGGTCACAATTTTTATCCCTGCAAAGCCAGCAGATTCTTTAGAAGTTCTACACTAGTAAATATTTGATCTGTGCTCTCACTGGGATTTCAAGTTGAAACTCATAGGAAGTAATATAATCTTTTGCCTCTATAAATTCATGTTCAGTATTTTTCTAATGGCTTTTAACAGCAGCAATAATAAGTAGAAGTACTTTTAGTTTCCCAGTAGCCTTGGCCATTTTCTCATATCCTAAGTGCATCATGAAGAACGGCAAGGCATCCTGGGCCTTCTTTCGCACGTCTCCATTGCGATCCTCTAGGCAAGAATAGAGGTGGGGAACACAAAGGATGAGGTCTGTGGGGGTGGAACGAAGAGTCGGTAGTTTCTCAGCCAGCCAGCCCAGAAGCTGTCAAAAGAAATAAAGACCAGTTACATAATTCGTGTAGAAAATTGTTATTATTTCTGACCTTAAGCTTAATGATTTCATCAGTACCAAACACTGAATTAGTTCTCACACTGCAACTTTCCAATACAAAATCAGTTATTTTCTTGTTCAATGAAATAATAAATTTAAAATGCTGACAACCAGTTAAAATAAGGACAAAGTTTTTTGGACCATATTTGAGCATTCAGCTATAAAGTTTTAATTGTTCTTAATGCATTTGAAAGAAGAAAAACTTTCACACTTCTTTTTATTTTCTCTTTTTTTTTTTTTTTTTTTGATCCAGGAATTCTTTTTTTTTCTTTTTTTTTCTTTTTATTTTCAATTCTAAGAACTATTCAGCTAGAGAAGATCCAAAATATTTATTTGATCAGAAGACGACAAGTTCTACCAGGACTTCTGTTTTCTGCCTCACATAAGAGAGTTTTTCCCTATACCTCTAAAATAATTCATATTTGTATTTATTTTTAATTGAAATATTTATCCAGATGATTGCAGTTTCACATGCAGTTATAAGAAATACTACAGAGAGATCCCATGCACTCTTTATTCCATTTCCTCCAACAGTAGCCCTTTATGAAACTATAACCACCAGGATTCTGACATTGATGCAATTCACTGATTATATTTAGATTGTTCCAGTTGGACTTTTTCTCAATGGTTATGTGTGTATATTTAGTTCTCTACAATTTTATCATGTGTAAATGTATCCACCACCACTGTCAAAATTTTGAACAGTTCCATCCCAAGAATCCCACGTGTTGCCTCTTTTATAACCACACTCACGTCCTTCCTCCCCCTCCTCCTCTCTAATCCCTGGCAACTATTAATCTGTTATCTATTTATAAATCACAAGATTTCAAAGTTATCTAAATGGAATCATATGTAGTATGGAACTGTTTGGTACTGGCTTTGTCACTCAGCACAATTTCCTGGAGACTTAACTGACTTGTTGCATGTATCAGTGATTTATTTCTTTTACTGCTGAACAGTATTACATATGTGGATATATAACAGTTTGTTTAAACATTCACTTGTTGAAAGATATCTGTTTCCAGGTTTTGGCTATTTTGAATTAGCTGCTATGAACATTTGTATATGGGCTTTTGCATAAACATAAATTTTCTTTTTTCTGGAATAATTCCTCAAGATTTGTTGGGTCATATAATAACTACATGTTTAGTTTTATAAGAAACTGCCAAACTACTTTCTGGAGTGGCTATATCATTCTACATGCCCACCAGGAGAGTGTTCAAGTTTCTCCACATTCTTGTTGATGTTTGGTGTTATCACAACTTTTAATTTTAGTAATTCTGGTAGTTGTCTATCTCGTTGTAGTTTTAATTTGCATTTCCTTGATGACCAGTAACATTGAACATCTTTCATGGGCTTATTTGCCATCTGTAATCCTCCTCAGTGAAATGTCTGTTTATGTCTTTTGCCAAATTTCTAATTAGATTTTTTTAATGGCTGAGTTTTGAGTTTTTTAATATATACATTCTTGATGATAATTCTTTATCAGACACAGAGTTTGCAAATATATTCTCCCACTCTAGCCTGTCTTCTCATGTTCTTCACATGGTTTTTTGCAGAGTAAGAGTTCTTAACTTTGATAAATTGTAGTTTTGGTGTCAAGTCTTATGAATTCTTTGCCTGAAGAATTTCTATATCCTGAAGGTTTACCCCTATGTTATCTTTAAAAGTTCCATAGTTTTATGGCCCGTGTTTAAGCCCATAATCCATTTTGATTAATTTTGGTGCAAGATGTGATTTAATTCAAAGTTTAATTTTTTTGGTCTCTGGAAGTCAACTGCTCTAGCATCATGTGTTGAAAAGGTCACACTTCCTCCACTGCATTACTTCAGTAACTTCAAACATAGTTGTTCATATTTGTGTGGGTCTATTTCTGGGTTCCCTCTTCAGTTCCACCTATCTGGGTCTATCCTCCTCCTCCTTACCCCTGCAATCACTTTTTTTTTTCTTTCTGACCACACTGCTTGGCTTGCAGGATCTTAATTCCCAAACCAAGGATTGAACCTGTGTCCTTGGCAGTGAGAGCATGCAGTCCTAACCACTGGACAGTCAGGGAATTCCCCCCAGTGTCTTGATTATGTTAGCAATTTAGTAATCTCTAGTGTTCTTGCCTGGAGAATCCCAGGGACAGGGGAGCCTGGTGGGCTGCCGTCTATGGGGTCGCACAGAGTCAGACACGACTAAAGCGATTTAGAAACAGCAGCAGCAGTACATGGTAGAATGGTTCTTTCCATTTTTTCCCTTTGTCAAGATTGTTTTAGCTAGACTCTAAGTTTTAAAATAACCTTGCCTTTGTCCATGGGAAAAAAACTTCCTTGAATTTTGATAGGAATTACATTAAATTATGTGAACAGAACTGACATTTCTATTATGTTAAATCTTCTAATACACAAACATATCTTTGGGTCTTCCTTGAATACTTCATCAGCATTTTGGAATTTTCAGTATACATATTTTGTATTTAAGTATATATCGACGGGTTTCATTTTCTTTAGAGTGACTGTACATTGTACTGTTTTTAACTTCAGTTTCCATGTGTTCACTGTACTTGACTTTTGTCAAATATGATTATGTTTATTTTGTATCCTGCAATCTTACTGAACTCATTTATTCATTTTGGTTATCTGTAGGTATCTTGGGATTTTCTATGTAGACAGTCATGTAGACAGTCATCTGCAATTAGGGAGAGCTTTATTTATTCTTTCTCCAGCTATATGCCTTTCATTTCTTTTTCAGGTCTTACTGCAGTTGACTAGAACTTCTAGTTCTAGTAATAATAATGAATGTGGACATCCTTGCTTTGTTCCTGATCTTAGGGGGAGCGTGTTCGGTCTTCAACCACTAACAGTATCATTTACAGAGGTTTTATGCAGATGCTTTTTTATTTAAGTTGTAATTCTCTTGTATTATTACTAACTTACTGAGAGTTTTTATTATCAATAGGTGCTGGATTTTCTCAAATCCTTTTTTTCTGTCAGTTGATAGGACTGTATGACATTTCTTTAGTCTGCTGGTATGATGGATTACATTAATAGATTTTTGAATGTTGAACTGCATTTTTATGTCATGATTAAAACCTCTTATTTTACTATTTAAGAGTTGAAGAAAAGAGAAAATTTCACAAATTTTACAAAATTATCGCTAACAAAGCACATGAAGAGGAAAAAAAAGAACCATATGATAAAAAAGCTCCAGGAATTTGGTTTCATTTTATTAGCTATTTTATAATGGAACTCATTCTATCCATAACACATACAATTTATTAGGTAGGCTCAAGCCTCTAGGATGGTAAAAGACATGAGTAAAGCACATCATATCTGTAGTACTAACCTCTTGCCTCAAGAAAGGATTTTCCTTTTTGAGCTCTTCAGAAAGATCTTCCCCCTCCAACCATTCCTTCATGCCAGTCTGTTCTGCCCAAGCATTCACAGTTGCTAGGGCAGCAGATCGAACATTGTTCTGAATGGAGGAGAAAATTAGTAAACTATCACTATGGTTTGGAGGTAAGGAGTGAAAAGTGTATTACTTTGTACACATGAACAACAGAGGTTTCTCTACAGGTCTACAATAAACATACTTGAAACATTCTTCATCTTCTCTGAAACAACTAGATCTATGGGTATACTCCAAAGTAAAGTAGAAATGAAAACTCTATAAATTTTAACAATCCTATACTTAGTTAATTTGGCAAAACATTGAACTGGGCATAAAATATCATGTTAGGGGAATAAACTCCTAGGTTTTGTTTCCTGAACCTCTGGGGACTCTCATGTCCCTGGTTATTTGCTAAAGGATATAATTCTATGTGTTAGAGAACTCATAATGGTTAGCTTGAAATGATTAACAATTTGAATATTTTGTTTTTATATTAACTTGTACTCACAGAATGAGAAGGATTTAATGACGTGAAAAATATTAAAACAGTCCAATTCCTCAAATTAAATGAATTACACAAAAATAGACATATTCAAATATTCAATCTACGGATACATATAGGAGCTTGTAACTATCAATGAGACAAATTCTAGGACTGTGCAACTGCAAATATCTTACTGAAGTACTAGATGATTGTACTCCAGTTCAGGGGAAAAGGTAGAAAATAAAATACATTATCCAAAAATTTTTGTTTATTCACTCTTTATACCAACACTTTAAACAATGATATCATAATAGTAACAATTTTTTAGTATGTACTATATGTACTATATGAGGCAGATACAGGTACTTTATGTACAGACTCTTATTTAATCCTCTAAGAATTAAATTCCACAGATAAAGCACTGAACCTCAAAGAAGATAAGGAACTTATCTAATGGGTCACAAAGCTAGTAAGTGAGGTATGTGGTCACCTTAATATTGCCTGGGAGGTAAAAATGTTTTATTATTTTCCTTCCAATAGTCTCTTCTCTACAAAAAGTTTAAGACCGTTTACATGCACTCTTGCATTCATAAGAAAAGGATTATTCTTAGCCTAAGTATGTGGCTGGCTGTTCCAGAATGCAGGTGTGGTGAAAAGAGAATCAGGGATACCTTGCTGTCTCCAAGCACTGTGATGATAGGGATGCCTAAGTTCTTCACATGTTGCTTGATGTTTGGGCCCATGGCTACTGCCAACTGCTGGAGGATAGTCAACGTCTGCTGCACCTGAGTGGGAAGAGCCAACACCTTATGTTCAAATCACAGTACCGTGTGTTCAGTTTCGAAAGTTTGCTGCTATATGGTCAATGCAGTAAGAAGTTTCTGGCCTAAACAGCTGGTTATGATACTAATCAGCTTATGAATAATTTTTAGGTGATGGCCTCTCCGTCAATCATCAGTTCATAAAACTGGAGTATTAGAATTTTAGACTAGATTATAATGATTTATAATTTTAAAGTAAGGTAAAGCCTAGTTTAAGAAAAATGTGACATAAAAATCCATATCTAAAAATTAGAAATTAAGCTTGTTTACATTACAAGCAGTTTTATATACAAATACTTAATAATATCAGAGGTCTTGTAAACAGCATATCAGGTTCATGAAAATTTGATTAATAAACTTGCCATCTACCAACAAAACTTGAGGCACACTCAGAATGAAAGGAAGCTATTTCTAGTTCAAAGAAATAAAGTGATCAGTCTCTTTTTTCTTTTTTTCACTGGTGAAGGTTATTGGAAAGGAGCCCCTTACAGAAGGGGAGAGGAGAGAGAAGAAGAACAGGCATATGGTCTTTTTTTTTCAATTGGAGTACAGTTGCTTTACAATGTTGTGTTAGTTCCCGCTGTACAGTGAAGTGAACCAGCTGTATGTTTACATGTATCATCTCTTGTTTGGACTTCCTTCCCCTTTAGGTCACCACAGGGCAATGAGTAGAGTTCCCTGTACCATGCGGGGGGTTCTCTGTTTTAATAAATTGGTTCTGTTTATTAAAATAGATACAGTTATGCATTTTATACATACATATATATATAATAAACATCTATATGTCAATCTCAATCTCCCAATTCATCCCACCCCTCCCTTCCTCTTTGGTGTCCATATGTTTGTTCTCTACATTTGTGTCTCTGTTTTGAGAAGAGGCATATGTTCTACGTACCAAGATTTTATTTGAATCATTGAGTCGACCCTTCAGGGCTGTTGGAAGTTCACCTATGTTCGGCTGGATGAATTTTGCTTCATTGATAATAGCTGCTACTTCATCAAGGCCTTCTTTTCTGATCTTCCAATTCTTGTCACCAATCTTAGACACCAACTCTGAAGTGATTTTATCACTGAAAAAAAACAGAAGACAGAATCCTTAATTCCTGATGCCTAAAAGAATGTCAAAGAAGTCCCCTTGACTAAGAAGCAGAAGGCATCATTAAGAAATCATCAAAGAAGTCATTAGCAGTAAACCTGATTTCTGTCCTTGGCAAAAGATCCACAGCATCACTGCCCCCGTCATCTGGTTCCTCTCCATCTTCCCCTTCGTCTGTCCCACTTGTGCTGTGTTTGGAAATCCCTCTGGTTGGAGCCGGTGGGTTCTGTCCCTGCATCTACACACAGACAAGTCAGTGAGGCTAACGGATTCGATGAAGAATGTGAGAGCAAACTGGTGAGAGAATGGTGCTTGTGTCAAACTTCCATATTCCCTCATAACACAATGTTCACACAGCACATATTTTAATTAGACTTGGACTTCAATTCTGAGACTATGTGACAAAAGGTTTATTCAAGGAAGGAAAAGTATGTCTTTAAAAAATTGTCACATTTAGTGTGCTTTTTGAATATGTAATTCTGTCACAATGTTTGCCGTGTCAGAGCCACAAAGGATTCCAAGGGGAAAATGTCCCATCCGACACTATAGCTATCTTGTTCTCTTCCTCACAAGGTCATCCACTTCTTATGAGCTCTTCCCAGTTGATACTTCATATATATAAATGCAAATACATACATATTCTTCATTCTAAACATTTAAAAGTTTAAACTTAACCATATGAGCATTCTCAAGTCAACTATGGATTGAATCATCTGTGAAACCTTTACCTTCTCAAATTCTGCATCTATCTGGGATAGGAGAGCAGGCTTCTCATCCTCAAAGAACATTCGTAAAGAGGGACCAACGTACAGATACATCACACCAAGCAGAGTGATGGCAGAAGTCCTCACAGCCTGGCAGAACAAAGAAAACCTTTCAGATCAGAACAGAACCATGAAGATCGCTGTACTGTCCTATATATGCTGCTATGTACTCACTGGGTTTGTTGCAGCAAGAGCTGTCTTCACATTGCTAATGAAAGCTTTCACATTCAGTCTAGAAGAAATAATATTTAGAATTAAAAACAAACAAATGAAACCATCAAAAACACTCACTGGGGTTTTATAAAGCTAGACCTTTAGATATGTCCTGAGTTTGACTTATTCTCTTTCTGCTGCTGCTGCTAAGTTGCATCTGACTCTGTGCAACCCCATAGACGGCAGCCTACCAGGCTCGCTTGTCCCTGGGATTCTCCAGGCAAAACACTAGAGTGGGTTGCCATTTCCTTCTCCAATGCATGAAAGTGAAAAGTGAAAGTGAAGCCACTCAGTCGTGTCCGACTCTTCTCGACCCCACGGATTGTAGCCCACCAGGCTACTCCGTCCATGGGATTCTCTAGGCAAGAGTACTGGAGTGGATTGCCATTTCCTTCTCCATATTCTCTTTCTACACTCATTTAAAGTAAGCTTTAAATACTATCAATGTTAATTTATGCCTAAATCCACAGAATCGAATATCCAACCAACTTTTTGACATTTCCATTTTTATGTCTAGTAGATGTCCTATATCTGTCAAAACCAAACTCCTGACTGTCCACACCCCAACTCCCAAACCTGTTCTTCTCCTCACCTTCTCTATCTCGGTAAACAGTTACTTCATCCTTTCAGTTGCTCCCAGCCTTCCTTGACAGAGTCATCCTTGACTCCTCTCTCTCTCAAGCCCAATATCCTTTTTAGTTTTACTTTCAAAATATATTCTAAGTCATAATACTTCCAAGTCAATATAATTCCTTGACAGAATTATTTCAAGTCTTCTAATTAGTCTCCCTGCTTCTGTCCTTGATCCTACCTATTCTGACCGCAGTCTAAACAACCCTGTTAATCTTCTGCTCAAAACCCTCTAATGGTTTCCAATTTATTCAAAACTTTGAGGCTCTACAGGACCTGCCCCCTGTTCCTCCTTTGATCTTTCTTTCTTTTTTTAAAAAAATTTATTTATTTTAGTTGGAAGCTAATTACTTTACAATATTGTAGTGGTTTTTGACACACATTGATATGAATCAGCCATGGGTTTACATGTGTTCCCCATCCTGCTCCTATGATCTTTCTCTCCTGCCATTCCCATCTCCCTCACTCATTTCGCTCCAGCTGCATTCTGAAGGACTACCAGCCTGTTACCGTCAGCCCCTCATGTCCTCAAGGTCTATGTCTCAAAGGCATTATTTCAGAAAGGATTTCTGTCTTACAGAAAATAAGACTACACTAAACCCTCCAAGGTGTTACCACTAATCCCCTATCTGGCTTTATTTTTATTCCGTTGTTATTATGCTTTCTGATGTATTTTTTATTGTTTACTGTCATCTCCCCTTACTCAAATAAGCTCCATGAAAACAGGAATTTAATCTTGACCATACTGTATTCCTGAGGGTCTGGAACAAATGACTAGAATATCACAGGTACTCAATATGTAGTTGTTGAATAAATGACAGATCACAGATGAATTAAAAAAAGGAAAATATTCACATGGCTTTTATGTCATTCATGCCAAGAGATAGTTTTCACATCAACAATTATATATAGTTAAGAAGGGACTGTAACAATACCCTCAACTATAGGAGAACACCACAGATACCGACATAACAAACAATTCTTTGCCTGAACAACACTTAAATGATACGTTCTAGGGAATCCCCTGGTGGTCCAGTGGTTAGAACGTGGCACTCTCACTGCCAAGGGCTTGGGTTCAACCCCTGATCAGGGAACTAAGATCTTGCAAGTCATGTGGTGTGGCCAAAAAACCTAATTTCTAGAGTACTGTGTCTTCGTTTGGTGGAACTCAGAACACTGCAAGCAGCCTATTGAGAACGTGTGAAAAGCAGCAGGGGACAGAGAGAGGCCACACAGAACAGTAGTTAGTCTTCCCTCTAGGAACCAGAATGCCTGGGTTCAAATTTTGGCCTTTGCCACTTTCTAGCTGTGACTTGGTCAGATCACCTTCTGTGCCCTAGTTTGCTCATCTATAAAAGGAAGAGAACATACCTCACATGGTTTTTATGATGAGTAAATCAAATGAGTTATTATTTGAAAGTGCCTGACATAAAGTAAGCTGTATAAAATTTTGTTAAATAAAACACTGTAGTCCCTCCTTATCTGGGAGGGATGCATTCCAAGACCCCTCAGTGGATATCTGAAGGTATGGATAGTACTATAAATACTATTTTTTCCCCTATACATATGTACCAATGATAAAGTTTAATTTATAAATTAGATGCATTAAGAGATGAATAATAACTAATTATAGAACAATTATAACAATATACTGTAATATAAGTTATGTGAATGTGGTCTTTCTCCTCAATCAATTTTTTCAACTCTACCAGAAGTGCGGCAGCAGCTGCTTCACTGGGTAAACACAGCCACTCGAGTAATGATTATATTTGTCAGTCCAAACATGTTTGTGAATCCGTGCAACCATTCTTACTTGCAGTAAATGGCTTGGTGTCAATTGTTTCATGGCATTCCTTACTGAAGTCCTCATATAGACTCCATGCTTTTGGGGGGAACACATTCCCATCAATGACATTTTCTGCTCATGACTTCCATCCACAAATTTAATGCTGTTTCTATCTTAACTAAGCAGTTACAAAGCTTGCAGTTTGAGGTGTGAAATTTCTTTTTCCTTTACAATTTATGGATAGAAGATTTGTTCTTGCTGTAGATCTTAGCAACCTTAGCACATTATTTTCTTCTTTCCTGAGTGAAGAGATTACACTTTGTCATGTAAAGGAACTTTTCTCTGGCATTTCCAAATTGCCAGCATCTCTATTCTTGCACTTTGGGACCATTATTAAGTAAAATAAGGGTTACCTGGACAGGAGCACTGCAACACCATAGAGGTGATCTGATAACTAAGAAAGTTCCTCAGTGACTAATGGGGAGAATCCAATGGACAAAGGCATGAATCATATCCTGAGCAGGACAGAGTGAGATTTCATCATGCAACTCAGGATGGCCCATAATTTAAAACTTACGAAGTGTTTATTTCTGAAACTTTCCATTTAGTATTTTTTGACTGTTGGTGACTGCAGGTAACTAACTGTGGAAGGAGAAACCACAGACAAGGGGAGACTACTGTAAACCAATGTGTTCAACAAGCAAATGACTTTGGGAAAGAGTGGGTTAAACAAGCGTCTGTGGGACTTCCCTTGGGATCCAGAGGTTGAAATCCACCATGCACTGCAGAGGACGGGGATTCAATCCCTGGTCGGGGACCTGGGATCACATGTGCCGTGGAGCAACTAGGCCTGCACATTGCAGCTGTTGAGCCTGTGGGCTTGGAGTCCACCTGCTGCAATGAAAGATCCTGTGTGCCACAACTAAGGCCTGACGCAGCCAAATAAATTAATAAAAATAAAGAAACAAGTGCCTTTATTGCAGGACTTCTAAGAGCCTTTAATTTTCCAAAGTGCACTACAGAGTTCTAAACAAATGTGATTTTATATAGTAATCTCCAAATGTATTTAACTAGAAATCCTTGGAACTGGCTTTTCTGTGGATCAATCATAAATACTGAAGAAAAATAACTTAGAGAACCCTGATGTTAGTGGATATCAAAATGCAGGAGAACAAGCCAATACAGGCTTTTTAGGAACAAAGGTAGTTTTTTTTTATATAAATTAGACAACTGAGCTCTGGTTTCTCAGAAATAAGCAGAGACAGCTACAACAAATATAATCACCAGTTAAGAGAGTGGCAAAACAAGTACTTGATTTCTTTCTGACTTACCCAGAAAAACCAAATTCTTTTATTGCATTTGATAGCCAGTTCAGAGTTTCTGATTGATTCTTGGGATTCTTCTGTGAGAAGGCCATTGACATAACCTGGAGCAGAAAAACAAACATACAAAAAACCAAACAGATCTGAGTTTTCTCTCATATTTCTTGTAGAAACATACCTTGACATTAAGGCAGAAGTGGATTGAGTATGCCTTTTCTGATGCTAAAGCAAAGATAAGAATGCCGTAGAAATGTTGAGAAACTTGAGAAAACTTGAGAAAATAAGGTAAGTGACAGTAGTATTAAAAGCATTCTCACAGTATTGTAAATCAACTCTACCTCAATAAAAAATTAAGAAAGAATTTTGGACAGTGTACAACTTTTCATTGGTGGTCTCTTATAATGTCTTAAGAGAAAATTACTCTCATCCTTAATAGAATATTCTTGACTAAGACAATTTTAATTATCATGCAATAGTTATTACCAAAGGTAAAAATTTAAATAAAGTATCAGAGTGGTTTTACTTGAGAAGAAAAGAACTAAAGCTTAACTAATAACCTCAAATTACAACTGGGGAAAAACTGGGGAAACATGCAAAAACGGCACTGTGTCACTGACCTGTTCCGCCGTCCACGGCAACAGACAAGCTTCAGCTATTGCTGTCATAGCTTCTTTTGCATTGTTCCCACACTTCACATCGCCAATCTTGTCCACAAGTCCATCCAAGACGATCTGTGCTGAAGTTTTGGAAAAATTTCCCTTCTGGGCAATCAAAGCAACTATGTGAAGTTTCATCTGCATCACCTGAAGAAGGGTAAGTATCAGAAAATTATAAGTAAGCCAAAGACATCTTTCTTCTTCAGGCTATGCCATGTGGCTTGTAGGATCTTAGCTCCCTGATCAGGGATTGAACCCAGGCCCGTGGCAGTGAGAACACAAAGTTCTAACCACTGAACCATCAGGGAATTCCCCCTAAATATTTATCTATTTACTTATTTTTATAGTAGCCTGAAGATGTAAATTAGGGACAGCTGAGAACATGACCAAACTAGAATCAAGTTTTAAACAAGAAACAAAATAATTTTTATCCTTTAATCATTACCAATTAAAGTAGCTGACTTTAATAATCAATAAAATTTATTATTATCAATTTTAAAGTAGCTAAGAGAAAAAACCAAACCATTCAATGTTTTAAAATACTAACAAGCAATGTTACTGTGTGAAGTTTATAAATCAAAAAACATACAGTAATTTCTATATTCTCCTCCTCTTATGGTTATTTGCATTCAGTACTGAGTGCACATCCTGAAATCCATAATAAATGACCATACTAACTCAGAGTCCTAATAAGAGTTGCCCACAAAAAAATTACAACCCTCATGTATACACAAACACTGACTCCCCCAGAAATTGAGAGGGTTAAAGAACTTGTATATTTTTAAGAGGAGGAATGGAAGGAACTGTGAAAGATAATTTAAAGATGTTAAACTGATGATAGCAGATGTTTGGGATTGCAGACCCTTTTGACCATAAATATTTTCCTTTGTCCTGTTTGAATATTTAAATAACAGGTGTTGGCAAGAAAGTAGAGAAAACAGGAACTCAACACTCTTGCACTGCTAGTGTGAATAAGGTTTGGCAGTTCCTCAAGAAGTTAAACACAGAGTTATTATAAGCCTTAGCAGTTCTAAGTCTAGGTATGTACATGTGTTCACATGAAAACCTGTACATGAATATTCACAGCAGCATTACTTGCAACAGCTCCAAAGCAGAAACAATGGAAATGCCCATCAACTTATGAATGGGAAAATAAAATGTTGTATATCCACACAAGGAATATTGTTTAGCAATAAGAGACTACAGAGTTGATACATGCTGCAATATGGATGAACCTTGAAAACATTATGCTAAGTAAAAGTCAGACACAAAAAGTCACATCATCCCATTTATGAAATGTCCAGGAGAAGTGATACACAGAAAAAGTAGATTAGTAGTTGCAAGGGACTGGGGGTGGAGACTTGGGAAGGAATAGTGAGTGACTGCTGATAGGTATGGGGCTTTCTTTGGTGGGGGGGAGGGGGGCTCGATGAAAATATTCTAAAATTATATAGTGGTAGGAGTTGCAGAGCTATGTGAATAGACTAAAAACAGCTCCACTGTACCCTCCAAAAGAGTTCTATATGCTCAGGAAGTTGTTATAAAGAAAAAAAACCATGTAAAACTACCTCTTGTTATGGATCTAACACCCAGAGGGTTATCAAGAGGGTTATCAGCTCAAGTCAGGTGTGCTGCTTTCAACTATCTGAGAAGCTGCATTGGGAGAATTTTAAGAGTGGTGGTGTGGGGGGAAGAAGGCAGCACAGGAGCTGCTTGGCGTGGGAAACCTCGGAGGCACAGATGAGCTGCCCTAATGCAGTGCTGAGGAACAGCGTGCTAGGGAACTAAGGATCCTGAGCGGAGGACAAGAGGTGGCAGAACGGAAGTAAAACAGAGACTAGCAGGAGCCCAAAAATAAACCTGCTACATTGCAAACTTTCACTTACCATCTAGAGGAGGAGAAGAAAACTCTTCTCATTCTCCTTCATGTATTACTTTCCTATATCTCCCTTTACACCTACTTTTTAAGACTAGAAAACGGTAATGCTCAACTTCATCTCTAGTATCAGTTAATGAGTTAAACTGACTGTGGTCATTTTTTATTAGCAATTTAAAGACTACATTTATTTTTTATCCAAAGAAATAAGAAAGCTATCTCATTGTTTATCCTCCCTAGAAGAGAGTAAAGGGCTTCCAGGCCTAAATAATGAGAAAAATCCATATATATGAATTAGCAAACAATAAGTATGTGTGTGTATGTACACACGCAAATACACACAAATACTTACTGTTTTATCCATATACACACGCACACACAAACTCCTAAATGTACAAAGTTAGAGTTAAGTGTTTAATCAAAATGCACACATTCTATCATTCATTTAAAATTAGATAACACTTGTCTGAACAACTTTTTTAAAAAAAGCTAAAAATCATTACCAAACTATACCTCTCTAATACTCCATAGGATGGTGTAATGAAAATTGCTTCAATAAAAGACAGTACATCTCTAATTTAAAAATACCTGAAAATTAGTTTCTTTCCATCCAGGTTTCTTGGCTAGCATCCTCACTAATGCCTGGCATGGCATTTCAGTTCGGTCCATTAATTCAACAGCCTTGAAGTAACACAAGATAGTAAGAGAATTAGGGATTAATAATGAGTTCCAAGGGAAGCACATATCCAAAATAAAGGAAGTGTTTACCTCCAAAGGAGGGAGGGGAATAGAAATGAGGTGGGTCATAGAGAGAGCTTATTTACTTTCTGTTATAATGCTTTGTTTCTTGAGGTGGATGTTTGGTATATGGTTGTTAACAGTGATGCCACTGAAACTCTCCCCCCCCCGCCCCATTTCAGGAATTCACAAAGTTTGCCCCATGGAAAGTAACATTAACAGTTTCAATTTGCGTAGTGTATGGCAGAAACTGCTTACATATATTTTGACTTATTTGGTTTCCCTAGAAACATAGCATAGTAGAGTAGGTTAGACGTGTATAAATACAGGTTTCAAAGGAGCACAGACTCAGGTCTAAATCCGAGTGGTGGATGCAGGGCTGGGAGCCAGGTCTCCTGGCTCAAGTCTCAGGATTCTTTCAGTTTCTCCACAGCCCTCCTCATTAGAACCAAGGAGTGTGTGCCAAAATGAACCACTATGCTCCTGTCCAACACAGATTTTTTTTTTAAAGACGCTTCTCATACCAAGTAATCATGTCTAGTCTTCTAAGAATCATGACAACAAAAGGGAAACAGAAAATAATGAGGGGTGGTTTAAGTGAAGAGGCCTGTCTGACAAGTAGGTTTAATACCATATAATATTAAAATCCATTTAAGTCTTATAATTCAGAACAAACCTAATTTTCTTGAGTAAGCACTAAGTTATGAACTGACAGAAGCCACAGAAAGCAGATGTTGAAAGATAAACCCAACACAGCTAAAAAGCAAACAAAAACCCTGGCTCATCTTTAGTTAGCATCCATCAAACATGCTCACTGGTTATAAAACACAGCAATTAGGACTACTCCTTCACTGGCCAATTCATCACTTCTCTATAATGTAATTTTCTTTCACATTCAACTCATCCTTGTGTGCCCACCTTCTGGAACTCTTCCATACAGGCCAGCCTTTCCTTCCAGTTACTGCTGTCGAGAAGCTGTATACAGGTAGCAGGAAGGACAGCTGAAGCTTTTTCTTCACATACTTCAATCTGTAAGATACAAAACATTAACATTAATAACTGCTTAAGGAAACAGAAGAAAAGAATGTAGGAAAACTCCAACTAAAACCACAAGGACACTCCTATAGGTGTGCTTTAGTATCTGAGGATTCTATTATACCATTATAAAGGGGAAGTTTGTCCAAGGCATAGTTTCAGTAAGTTAAAAAGGTATCGATTAACCATATGTTGTAGAGCTCAGCAGAGAATTCGAATCTCCTTGCAGGCACTGACTCTGTGCTGCCCTAAGTGTGAGGCAGGCGGTAAGACTGACCGAGAGCTCAGGCTCCACCATCTCTTTGGTCTCTACTGCTTTCTTGTTCCTGGTCCCACTGCCTCCTGTGCCTCCTTGAGCAGCTGGTTTCCCTTTCTTTGGTGGCCCGCCAGGCTAAAAGCAAAGAGAAAAACATTAAACCAGGTAAGGATTCAGAATAGTGATTCTCAGACATTCTTAGACAAATTTGATTAAAATGAGGCATCACTCAACCAACAACAAAAAAAAAACCATATATTTTTTTGCCCACAGAACTTAGCAATTTCAAGGGTAGACTGACCTCCTGAAGATCATTCATGGGGAAATCTACAGAAGCAGTATTAAGAACCTCGAATTCTAAATGAGCTAATTGAGACTAATAAAATACAAATGATGAACTAGTTTTATACTATATATATATTTACAGATTAATTTGAGAATTAATATTTGATGCCTAAAATGCCTCTAGATCTTTCCTACACTAGTAAAGGACAGTTCCTGAGTTACAACACTTACTCAGTATTTGACCACAAGGTACTCCAGTAACATGAGATTATATTTTTATTCAATGTAGAACTATCTACTTTGTGAAGGAAAAGAGGTGCTATGCCAATTTCAGTGAGTGTTCTAGT
The DNA here is from genome assembly GCF_033118175.1 of Dama dama. NCBI lineage: Eukaryota > Metazoa > Chordata > Mammalia > Artiodactyla > Cervidae > Dama > Dama dama. The sequence goes on from NC_083681.1 coordinate 74,827,009, forward strand.
TATGGTGAAGATGGCCATCTCATTGAATTTCTTTTATTGTTTTATAAAACAGTTTTCCAGGTGACTTGCTTGGGTTTTCTAAGAATATACTCATATAATCTATAAAAATGATATATTTAATCATGTCAAAGTTCCATCCATTTCTATATGGTTAAGAGTTTTTATCAAGAAGACACGCTGAAATTTATTATGTTCCTTTTCAATGTCTGAAGTTAGATTTCTTTTGATCTATAAATTCAGTGATTTTTCTAATATTAATATCCAACTATCCTTGCAATCATGGAATAAACTTCAGTTGGTCATACTTTTTATTGTACCCATTGGATTCTATCTGCTAATATTCTATTTAAGTATCTTGATTTAAATTTATTTCACCCCAGTTTTGAATGGTTGCAAGAAAATAGCAGTTTATTATAAGGTACACAGTCAAGGGCAGTAACATGAATATGGCAACACACATCACTCCTATCTATTTTGGGTATTTGTTAAGCAACGACTAAATGTTAAGCAATGCCTAAACCTAAAAAGAAAAGATGAAAAGACAAAGGACCAAATTAGTCTTGAACATCCAGACCTGTTCTGAAATCACTGTTATCTTGAACATATTCTGAGCTTTTAAGTGGGGTAAATAAGCAAAACTAAGATGCTGGTTTTTAATCAAAGAAAACCTCTAACTCTTGTCAGTTCACATTAGCAGTATGACTGTGTTGATTCATAGTAACTACCCCATAAAGAGAGATTTAATTATTTTCTAACTGTAAAAATAGAAAATTTTACACTCTGATTTGTTATAACACCTCTTCTGGATCCTTTCCCATAACAGTACGCTGTTTAGAGACGTAACTCAGTTAACCAATCTCCTACTTTCTATTTCTAAAACACTTACACGTTTATTGGCTTAGTAGATTTATTGGCTGATATTGTCCTACGTATTTTTCCAAAAGAACAAAAGCAGGTCCTCCCTACCCCATCCACAGCTTACTCTGGGGGGAAGGAAAAGAATCCCTTATAAGAGAAAGCCAGCTAACATGGTAATGTTCGGCAAGATAAGAAAAGGTCTTGTGCTCGCTTTGGCAGCACATATACTAAAATTGGAACGATACAGAGAAGATTAGCATGGCCCCTGCGCAAGGATGACAAATTCGTGAAGCGTTCCATATTTAAAAAAAAAAAAAAGAAAAAAAAAAAAAAAAAGAAAAGGTCTTAAGGTGTGGTGCCCAGGTCACTGTCCAGAGAGGCAGGAGCTGGTGAGAAAGGAGAAAACAGCTGCCAACTCCCTGTACTAGAGTACTGAAGAGACAGCATAACATGGAAGATAGCACACAGGCTCTGTAGCTAGATACCTGGGTTCAAATCCCAGTTCTGCAACTCTGGACATTCAACAAATATATGCAGAATTCCTGTTGTATGCCAGAACCTCTTCTATGCACAAGGGGTCAACCCATGACAAGCTCTCTCTCCTTTAAGGTTTGTAACACAGTGTGGGGAGACAGAGCAAACAAACAACTGTAAGAGCATGTGCAGGACACTTAATCTTGCTGAGTCCTAGTCTGCTTTTCTGGAAAAACAGGGATCACAAAATACTTATCTCAAGGGTTACTACAACAATTAAATGAGATTAGGTAGGTAAAATGCTTCACAAAGTGAGGTTCACTAAATATTAGCTCTTTTCTCCTAACTCCAGGCTGGGGTTCAGGGTAGGAAAGAGAATCAAACTTCTAGCATTTGCAGCAGGTAACTTTATGCTTAAGAGAATCCAGTCCAGGAAAAGTGTTCACTGTAAGAAAGTCATATTTTCCCTTGAGCATTTCCCCTTCTTCTACACTACCAGGTGAAGGGTTGGGGTGGGGGGCTTGACAGAATGGAAACTCAGTGCAACAACTTTGGAGCATTATTAACAAAATGACCAAGGTGATGTTATTAATGTTAAGTGGCCCGTCACACTATTTCATCATTTAAAGATACTTTCTGATGCTTTAAAATATACTTCCATATCTTCATTATCATTTTTATCTCTATACAGGTTTCAAATAACCAAATGTACTATTGGAATATTCTGTCTTCATTGAAATATGCTCTGCTGTATTCTGAATGCTATAATGAGTTCTCTCAAATAAAATCATATTGAAGAACGACTGTGAACCTGAGATTCAGACCCTACCTTACTGAATTCTAATTTTTAAACCACATTTTCCAAGTCATTTACTCACCTTAGCAGCAGGCGCCTTTTTTAAGGGTCCTGGTTTGGGGGCTGACATGTCCTTTGTGTCCTTATCTCCCGCAGCCCCTGAAGCAGCCGCCCTTCCGGGCACAGGCTTGAAATCCTTCCTGTCGGCTGCAAGTCCAGCTTTCTTACCATGTACCAGCTCTACTTTTTCTGAACATTCTTTGATCTGGAAAACAAAATTGAGATAGACATTACTGAATCCAACTTTGAAACACAATCACCACATTACTTAGTAAGTCATTTCTAAACCACAACTACATGAGAATTCAGAGAGAAAAGCTTCCTTTTCAACAAAGATAAACTATCCATATTTTCTCGGCAGTAGATATACATGAATGACATCTTACACTATATTTCTACACAGAGAAAAATTTACGAAGCTTATAATAATCTCATTTTTGTAGAAAACAAGTTTACATTTCCTGGGGGAGACAGGGGGATAATTTGGGAGACTACTACATAAGAACAGGTAACTACTGAGGACCTCCCGCAGAGCACCGAGAGCCCCACTCTGTGCTCTGTAATGGCCTTCATGGGAAGGAATCTAAAGAGGAGCGGGTATATGAATGAGTCCCTGTGCCGTGCAGCAGAAACCCACACAGCACTGTAAATCAACTACACTCCAATACAAAATTTAAAACAAACAACAGTCACACTTTTGGTGGTAGACATTGGTATTTACAAAGGCAATTTTCCAGATATCAGAAATGAAATTAACTTAAGACATCATTTTTACTTCTTCTAAAGATTGGTCCACTCAATTTTATTTTTTATAATTTGAAAATATTTCTACTAATCAAGAAACTCTGATCAAAAGGACACCAGTAGAAAAACTTAGAATGCACAGAGATAGTACTGTTACCCAATTTCATTACAATTCATTACTAACCTACCTTATCAAGCTTGAGTTTGTCTACATCAGCTAAGAATGGGTTTACTGCTTTCTCACCAACCACCTTCAAAGCAGTACCTAAAGCTTCAAACGCAGCATCTCTGACTTCAGGAGCAGAATCATTGATGTGCTATAGTCCGGAAGTAAACAGAATAATCTTAATACAAGGTACTTCAGGTATTACTAATTCTACTTCAGACTGAGAATTGTCAGATGAAGAATTTGCTTTTTGCAATTCATAGAAACTAAGCTTAGCTTTCTTTCTGCCAATTAACAGTTACTCTTCCTCTTACCCTCTATCCAGAATGCCTCACAAGCAGATTATCTTCAACTACTCTAAACTGGATGCCTATGCTTGACCAGATTCAGCTTCATAGCTGATATCAGTTTATGGGCCAAATAAATATAATTTTTAGTAGTTAGTGGAATTATAAATTTATGCTTTTCTTCAAGAATGGGAACATAAATGGTACAAGACTTTGGATTCAATTTCCAAAGCTACAAAGGGTCTGCTCCTCAAAAGACAATAATCTACAGTCATGTAGTCAGTGCACACAATTAGTAGAGAAAAAAAATCTTGCCTAGGTACAAAACAATCCCCCAATTTCAAAGAGAGTCTATACCTTAAGTAGAGCAGCACAAAAGGGCTTTAGTAAGCTCTTTGGCAGGGTAGAAGCAGTGCAGTGGCGGAAGCTTCTTGCAATAAATAGAGATGTCTGTTGCTTGATGGTTGGATTTTTATTATCCATTACTGCTAAAACATCCTCACTGATGTTCTGTAGTGTGGTCTTCAGAAAGAAAATGTGGTCAATAAGTTTTTTTCAATTGTAAAGAACAATAAAAATATCACATTGACAAACTTCACTTGAGACAAAACCACAAACTCAACTTACAGTAAGGAAGATTGCATCAATTGCCTCCTGAAGGGCTTGTACCACTTGAGGCTTCTTCTCTTTGAATTTCTCCAAAATGGTTGGTACAACCTTTACAAGTGAACAGTTGAAATATATTCGGGAAAAAAAATGACATACTGATTGACACATGCTACATCATGAATGAACTTTGAAAACATGTTGCTAGAGAAAGATGTCAGTCATAAAGGAGTACACCACATGTGTATTATTCCATCTATGCAAAACATCAGATCCACAGAGGCAAAAAGTATACTAGAGGCTGCCAAGGTCTAGAGGGAGTGGATAATGGGGAGTGACTGCTCACGGATATAGAGTTTCTTTTTGGGGTGGTGAAAATGTTCTGGAATTAGTGGTGATGGTAATACACCCTTATGAATATACTAAAACCACGGAATTATATACCTTGAGAGGGTGAGTTTTATAGTATATAAGTTATATCTTAATAAAAAAATGTTTGGATCTACCAATATAAACAAAAAAAAGTAAAAATCTAAATTGGATTAAAAAATCACTTCCTTTCTTGAAGGGCACCAGAATCTTATGCCAGAACAGTCTTATGCCTGTACCATCACAGCAATGCTTCTCAACATTTTTTTTTTTTTTCATCTGTACCTTACATGCAACTTTACAATCATTTTTTATCAGTAATAACTCTTACTGGACAAAATGATTCTCAACTAAGTGGATTTAGGGTAGGGGAACAGGTATAGTGTATAATTCTTCCTCCCCACTCAAGACTCTGGTAGACCTCACTTGGACTGAGATGTCTCCTGCCCCTTTACTACACTAAAGAAAAAAGAAATAGTACCAAAAGTTATAGCAATTTTTATCAGAATTATATTTTCCTATTCAAGTACTAAATTTAGATAAGTAAACTGAGAATTTTTATAATGTTTATTCTGTCTTGTAAATTATCAATAATTCCATTAAATATTTAGTGACTCCCAAGAACATGTATTGAATATATGTAGACAGGCACTGTGCTAGCAGGCAAATTAAGGTTATTTTTTAAGACCTAAAACAATATATAGCAAAGCTCAATGGCACCTCCTGCCACTCAATTTTTTATAAAAAAATTTCACAGAAGTGATACAGAAGAATACAGTTTCCATGGAAAAATATAAAACTGTTTATTTGTTTTTACTGTTTCATAACATTATCTAAGTTTCATGTGTACCACATGATAATTTGACTTATACATACACTACAGCATGCTCACCACCAAAAATCTAGTTTTCATTTGTTACCATACAATTGATTATGGCATTTGATAGTTTTTTTTAGTTTTATGGACAAAATCCCATGATCACACTAAGCTATCATTTAGATTTGTTTGGGGAAGGGCGCTTTTACAGTTGGGACTGAACCCCACCCCCTGCCTGTCCCATCCATCACTTGAGACTTCACTTCCATTATGTGCATGTTTGTTAGAGAGCAGGGTGTTAGGCTACAGTATTTGTTTAGCCTCCCTAAGAACTATTCAAGGTATCTGTCCTGAAAGCTGCTAATTTATGGTCTAGCAGACTTACATTATATACAGATAGTAATTAACTGGGAATATAAGAATGAGAAATGTGACACAAAATAGCAAACTGAATGCTTCACCAATGGCAACCCAGAACTGTCTCCTCACCCCGCCTCTTGTAGGGAGGCAGGGAGTTTTTTTGCTGTTGTGTTTTAAAAGCTGGAACTCAACTGTGCCATATTTCCCACTGCTGCTGAAACCACCCATAGAAGACACGCTGCCTACGTGCATTGTCACATATTTTAATGTCAGTCCTTTGCTTTACATGACATAAAATAAGTTGGTGGTTTTGTTTTAGTGTGGCAGAGTTTTTTGTTTTTGTTTTTTTTGCTTTTACAGATGGTAAAGAGTCTGTCTGCAGTGCGGGAGACTCGGGTTTGATCCCTAGATGGGGAAGATCCACTGGAAAAGACAATGGCAACCCACTGCAGTATTGTTGCCTGGAAAATCCCATGGACAGAGAAGCCTGGCAGGCTACAGTCATGACTTCACTTTTTATCCATTTTGCCCTTCACCAATCAAAAAAATCAAGATATTTTAATAGCTGTAAAGCGAAAGTTCACTTTTATATATACAGCTAAAAGACTGTTTATAAATAATTAAAGAAAATAAAGCTGAACCACTCTAACATGCTTGATATCAAACACAGTATATAATTTTAAGGGGGGACAGATACCCCAAACTATAAAGCACGACAGTCTTTATGTTGCACACAAAAATCAGAAAGCCAGAATCAGAATTCAGACTAGAGGGTAAGGTAATCATCTATAATCAACTACAAAATTAGTAAATTAAAATGTATTTTAAGAATTGTTTTCCAGCTGAAGAGTTATTTCTAATACAAAAGTATAAAATATTCTAAGCAACACAAAACTGACCAAATCAATACATTTGACAGCACACACACAGATACTATGTAATATGTAATGAATGCTATAAAATACTGAGAGTAATTTTACTCCAGTTTGTGATTTACATGTTTAAGGGTTGTATAGACCCTTATTTTTATTTCCCTGGTAACAAGCTAGTCATGATTTATTTTTACTTGGTAGTGTCTTGTTTTTTTCAGTTAAGTTCTCCAAAATTATTTTTAATCTATGAGTAAGCAAGCTCCAAAGACCATAACAAAGTGAGGTTAGATGTTTGCTTCACAGTATAAACTGACACATGACTACAGACTGTTAGGAGACTCTCAAATCAATCTAGGGAATCAAATGATCAAGTGGCTAGCAAGTTAAACCCTAAAGTTCAGTACAGTCAATTTACAGGAGGCTTAGCCAATCTAAGTAATACAGATAAGATTTAGAGATCAACCGACAGATGCCAGAATTAAAGAAAACACTGCATTTGTTAAAACTGTTCCCAAACTTGATTACTTCCAAATTTATATTCAACAAATGTCTCTAGTCAAGAGTTTCTTATAATAAACTGATATATCACGAACAGTGTAACCTACATAAAATATCCCAAGTATGTGAAAATGAAAGTCGCTCAGTTGAGTCCGACTCTTTGCGACCCCATGGACTATACAGTCCATGGAATTCTCCATGCCAGAATACCGGAGTGGGTAGCCTTTCTCTTCTTCAGGGGATCTTCCCAACCCAGGGATTGAACCCAGGTCTCCTGCATTGCAGGCAGATTCTTTACCGGCTGAGCCATCAGGGAAGCCCATCTCAAGTAAACTATTATTTTTTAAAATAGAAAAACACTAAACATTTTATACATTAATCTCATTTCTGGTTTTATACTGCCTTTCCTAGTCTCATTTTAACTCTGTTCTGGGTATCACAAGTTATATTTCATCCTGTTATACTGTACATCGTATTTTAAGAGCAAAACAGGATATTAGTAAGTAAATGAATAAGCAAATCAACTCAATTAAGTACTTTAGGTCAAGTGCCTGATTTTCAGTTGTAAATTTAGTTACAACTGATATCTTTATTGTAAAATAAATGTTTTAATGAGCTATGCTTAGTACTAATAAAATTTATGCCAAAAGCTGTTTTAAAGCATAAAGCAAATTAGCCATCCATTCTTGATAACACCGTTAATCTGTATCAAAAAAGAAGTGTTACTTACGTGTCCTGCGTATTGTCCAAATTTCTTTCTTAGCCCAACAGCCAGGCCAGTAAGACATTTTGCTGCCAAAGCTACCAACATGACATTGGTGTCCTTTCCAACAACCTACAAAGAGTGGAAAAAAAGGAAAACAAGAGAGTCACAGTCCCAAAGAAGAAGAGCAAAAATTTACTCTTAAAGGAACTCTGAAAGCTATTATGTAACGGATAGCCAACTTTGTTCTGTACAAGAGTGCCGGGAGCCGTTATGGGGGGTCCCGCCAGTGACAAGGTCATGAAGAAAATACCGGGCAGGCAACGCCGTCTGGGACCCCATCCATGACGAGGTCACGAGGAAAGAACCTGACAGGCAAGGCCGTCTAGGATAAGGGACCCTCCAGGTTGGCCTCGGCCTCTACCCCACCCTGTATCCTCCCCTTTTTCTGCTGTTGTTCTTGTTTGCCCTGTTGCAGATTCTTGTGTTACCTGCCGAGAGCTCTCCTGCTCCTCTTTCACTGAATGAGGACCAACTTAAAACCCTAATTAATAAATCTTCTGGACGCTGGTACCCTGTGAAGGGGCCAGGGATGAAGGAAATGCTTCAATTCAAACCCTTTTGCTGGTATTCTGGCTTGTGTGAATAAATATGTGCTCTCATTGCAAAAAATGCTCTTGATTGTTCTAAACATCCTAAGCATAGTACGCTAACAAAAGAAACTATTAAGCATAGGCTCCTTCACAGGGTGAGAAAAGCTCCACAAACAATAGTCACAAATGTGCCTAATAGAAAATACTTTAGATAGAGATTAGCTGGCGACTTCTTGCAGGTGGTTAACTTTTAGACTAAGAGCCTGTTTTGTGCCATATCTGCTGTTTCTGCAGTCTTTCGCATTTCTGTTCTGTAAAAGTGTAATCCTATCTAGTTCCCATAGAGATGACGCTTATTAGAAAGAAAATAGATTAATTATAAGAAAAACAGGGTCGGCTACTGAAGTTGCTTAAGTCACACCAAGTGCAAGCCATAAAATGTTAGCAGGCCTGAAGGCCAAATGATAAGAAAGACTCTTGTGAACGAAAAAGTTATGTGGGTGACATCTAGTTTCTGTTGAAGGTCAAGTTGCTGTAATGTTTTGAGATGACCTGTGTGTAAGCAATATGCACTTCCCCCAAAGATGTTGTTAAGGGTATAAAGGGGCCGTGCAAAAATAAACTTCAGACTTAGCCCTCGAGCTTTGTCTCACTCTCTCATTCGCCGATGCCATTCATCCTGAGGGTTCCCCTGGATCCTGCTGGGGCTGGACCCCAGCACAAGAGGAAATATTCTTCTTTGACAATATAAAATTTGGGAGCTTCTCTTCCTTATGTTTAGTCTCCTACCTTAAAGCTCTACCAACAAAATGTACATACAACCACATCAAATCTCTGACTCTCCACTGGTGGTAGTTTGGGCTGTCAGCACTGCCCAACTGCGCAGGTGACTCGCATAGGGGCAGAAAAGCTGGAGGCCTCCTGACTTTGCTGTGGGGCAGGGAAAGGCAGTAGCTCTGAAAGACACCACAGAGCAGCAGCTCTAACGTTTATACCCAAGAAGCACGAGTACAAAGTGCTGTCGGTACTTTCACAAGCTGATGAGATGTAAACTATTATATGTAGGATGGATAACAGCAAGGTCCTACTGTATAGCAGGGAACGATATTCAGTGTCCTGTGATAAACCATAATGGAAAAGAATGTTAAAAACAAACAAAAAAGGAAGTTGACGAGGATTCTAAACTGCAAATACCTCTGCAATCATTCCTTTGAGGGAGCTTACGGCGTTGCAGCTGCCATTTTAGTTACTAATGACCATCTGATTTGTATTCAGAGTCTCTCATCAGAGTGTCCTCCAGCAGTGTTAGTACTACCACCCTCCTAGAGCATACCCTACAAAGCCCAGAACTTAGCAAAACTCATAGGTAGTAGCTCCATTTGTATCAACTTAGCAAGACAGTGACTACTATGTCTCAGTTCCTTCCTGCAGATTTTACTGTGGTTTACTGTTCAAGCCAGCTGATGCTAAAAAGATGCTTTACTTTTAAGTGCCCCCAAATCTTTGCTTTTTCACACTTTCCCCAGGTAGAAGAAATACTTTCATTCTATTTTGGATTTTATCCCTAAGATCTGGTATTTCATGAGCAGAACATTTCATTCCAGATTCCCTGAATTAAAGAACCCTTAATGTACAGCATTATGCATAGCAAGACAGTCCTATATATATACATTCCCTACTGAGGAGTAAGAATTAAAAGATCAACATTTATTAAAAACAAATTAGATGCTATAATTTTATAGGTGCTTTATAATCTTTATTCAATTTTTGCTCTGTAAAACTAGTACTATTATTATCTCAATTTTGTGGATTTCAAAAATTAAATAGAGAGTAACATGTTCAAGGTCACAGAGTTAGCAAATGGTAGTGCTGTGATTCAAACCTAGATTTGCTTTGACCCCAAAGTTTTTGCTATCTTTACTAAAGCACATTCTCCTTTTAAACTCACGGCAAATTTATTTTCCTTATGAGAAGATGAGATCAGGGTCTTAATAAATGTTTTGTTAAATCTATAATTACTAAAAGTCTAGGTATTAAAATTCTATCCATTTTTGTAATGAACATATTATTGGCATTTGTGTCTGGATTATTTTTCCTTACTAAAACATCTCTCAGGTATTATTTACATGCTAGATTTTGTATTTAGCATCTAAACATATATTCTAGGAAAGGTCATCAAAAACACGCTAGACCCCATTCCAAGAGATCCTACTTCAATGAATTTGGGATGGGATTTGGACATCAGTATTCTAATACAGTTCAAAGGTGCTTTTGTTATACTGGCCTAGTTAAACGACATCATTCAATCCAATTCTTAAGAGACTATCTAACATTACCATAAGAGCAGTAACCAGTGGAAATTGAATCTTAGACACTGATGACCCTAATGCAAAGTTTTGAAGAGGATCTTGTCAACCTGTTATAGTTCAGGATATAGCAGAAGACTGAGTGCATTTATTGGTAAGTGATGAACCAGGCACCCAGTACAATATTTGCCTATTAACACTCATTCTCACACATCCCAGTTTGACTAAACAAGTTTTTCTTAACTGGGAAGCAGGAATGGGGAAAATGAAAAAGTGTTTATTTTTAAGAAAAATAGTGTACATGAAGGGACTCCATTTCAGAGTTGAAGAAAAAGTCAGTAATTCTGTTTGAGATCAGGGAAAGAAAAGTTTTATCTCACAATGTTAATTTAATCTAAATAATGGGAACTACTCTATAATTAAAATTGCTGTCACTTCTACCTAATTGATTTTAAGTAATAATCAATTACTACTTATCTTTAACTAGTAATGTGAGCCACTAAACAGTAATCAAAACAAAAACACTGCTGACAGACAATACAAATAGGGCCATGGCCACCAGAAGTCTGCACACCACAACAAAGCGTGGCCCATGCCACCCTGACTAAAGGGAGCCATGTGCAGCAATGGAGATCCAATTTAGCCAAAAATAAATAACAATTTTTTTTAATTAAAAAAAAATTATTTCAGGAACATTGTGAGGAATTTCAAAATGAGTAGCTTTTTACTACCTGTATTAAAGGAAAAAACTGGGAAACTAGTAAGATTACTTGATAAAGACAACAGAGAGAAGAGACTATGGAGGGAAGAGGGATGGGTCCACAAAGACCAATTAAGTCAATATAATACAGACCTGGGGCTGGAAATGGGGTGTGGGGAGGGAAGGATTAAGAGTGGGATTAGCAGATGCAAACTAGCATACAGAAGATCAATAAACAAGGTGCTATTGTATTGAACAGGGAACTATATTCAATTTCTTGGGATAAATTGTAATGGAAAAAATATTAAAAAGAATATATATACATATGTATAACTGAATCACTTCACTGTACAATAGGAATTAACACAACACTATAATCAACTATAAAATAAAACAAAAACAATATGGATATGAGGTTTATTTTTGTCTACAAGTAACTAAAATAGAAAATACAAAAATAAAAATGTCATGTTTCATGTTAATTTATATTGACATTAATTTTTCATGGTTTTAAATATTTTATCCACAAAATTGTTTCTTTTTACTGGTCTGTAGCCTCTGATTGACTGCCCTGACTCCACCATGTGAAGAAGGAAAGAAGTGCCTCCTGCTACCATAAGATCTCACACAGATCCACTGTTTATGTCTACCCAAATATAAAAATCCATGACCTTCTCTGTATAGAATACAGTGAGAGTTTATATTCAGTCACAAAGCCAATGGAAATCACAGAACAGTTACCATCTAAAAGCTAATATCCTAAGAAAATGCACGTAGAGAACATCAATTATTAACATTCCTGATTTCAATTAACATTCCTGATCATTACATAAGGAAAAATAGAAGCTTTTATTTGAGGCATTGAGAATTCAGTGCAATATATCATGTTTCCATAAGATTCCTGATTAAAAAAATTATATGCTAGAACTTAGAGAATCTGAAGCTCTTCAAGGACACTAGAATGCCTCTTACTGCCTTCTACCCTCCCTCTTTCCTCCTAGGCTCCAGGTCGGTGAATCTTTCCCCTAGGGCAATTCCCTTTTAATGACAGTCAGTCCTTCGTAACTGCAGATTCCTGAGGCCAACAGTATTCACTGTACTATGCCTTTTTATACAAGGAACTTGAGCAGATTTTAGTGTAGGTGGGAGCTCCTGGAACCAACACTCTGCCCTCCTCTTCTCCCAACCTGGGGATATTGAGAGATGACTATAGTCTTGCCTGGGTCTGTGGCTCTTCAAGATAGATGACAGAGGAACAATGATTTTGACAAATTATATCCCTGTCTCCAAAACCTACTTGGAGAAAAGCAAAGGAAGACTAACTGTGAGAAAATACAATCCAGCCTCATGATTCATGAATTTCACATTTGCCAATTCATCTACCCATTAAAATTAACTGATAAGCCCCAAATCAATAATTGAGGCACTTTCCTGGTTCCTCACAGATAAGCACAGAGCTGGGAAAAATCTGAATTGCCTGATATGCACATTCCCAGCTGAGATGAACAATGCAATACTCTGCCTTTGTCTTTTAGCTCTCACACTGTAAACAAGTGTCTTTTTCATAGTCTAGTTTATTGCCATGGGTTTTTTTCTGCATTTTTGTGCTTTTGGCTGATGCTTCCACTGTTTAAAATGACCCACAAGTATACTGCTGAGGTGCTCCCTTGTGTTCTTACATGCAAAAAGGCAGTGATGTCTCTTTCAGAGAAAATAAATGTGTTGGGGAGGCTTTGTTTAGGCATGAGTTATACTGCTGTTGGCTGTGAGCTCAATGTTAAGGATCAATAACAAATAGTGAATAAGACATCTTCAAACAGAATAAAACAAGGTCATGCACTGATCAGTTGATGAAAATGTGACCATAGGGCTGCAGGACCTTAACCCTGTATCTTCTTTTGGAGCAATGGTTCAGCATTTGCTAATTCGGTGTTTGTGGTGACATTATAGAACATAACTTCCACGAATAATGAGAATTACTCTACTTACATATACATATAATTAAAGAGTAACCTCCCTCACCCCCCACCATACTGATCCTCTGTACTTTCAAGCTGAAGAAGCAAATAAAACATTTTATCCTTGCTATATTCAAGAAGACGCTTTCAAAAAAAAATAAATAAAAAAAATAAAAAAAAAATAAATAAAAAAAATAAAAGGAAGATGCCTTCAGAGTCTGCTCTTAAACGCTATTAAAACAACATCCACAAGTGTCTGACCTGACTTACAGATTTTATGATAAGCCACTACATACAAAAATATCCACCCCAGCATTCAACTTGCTTGGAACTAAGTAATACCAAAGAGTATTTTCTAAAATATTTCTTTCTTATTTAGTACTTACCTGCTTTATAACTGACCACATATCCCCAGGTCCTACGCTTCACTTTACATGCTAATAGGGAGGTATCATTTACTACCTAATGAAAAATACTCTTCATATTTAATATTTGTTCCATTAAATAGACCCAATTTAAAAAGCTCATTCTGTAGAATTATAAAACTAGAATATTTGGCTCTAGATCAGCAAGATTCTCTATTTCTTAATGTTTGTGTATGCTATCAAATAACATATTTAGTCAAAGTGATAATTAACAAAGATTAAAAACCAATCCCTCTAAACTAACCTAAGACTGATCACTTTAAATAACCCTTAAAAAAACATGTATGCATATAATTAAAAAACAATCAACAGTGTTCCCTAAATGGTGGTGTTAACTGTGATAAAAAAGATGACTGATAAAGAAAACCAATGACCTGGGCTGCTGCTGGCATACCAATGCTAAAACTCTTCATATTTACCTTCTTCAAAGCTTTGACTAAATCTGCATAATCGCCTGCTTCCAGTTTGGGGTTTTTCACTAGTACTTCCACAGCTTCCAGGGCTTCTTTTCTTTCCTGCCATTTTTTTGCCTCCTACAAGACACAATGTGAGTCACTTGGAGAACAGAAAATAAGAAAGCAAAACAAAAGTCTATTTCTTGCATGCTACTAATTCAAAGATATCTATTTTTTTGTTTTTTAGAAACTTTTGAAAGCTAGTTAGAAATCAACATTACAAAACTATGTAGCCAAGCAGAATGTTAAGTTCATGTGTATAAAATTTTGTTCATATGTAAAAAGTACTTTTGTAATATTCCATAATCCTAATGTTCTACAATAAGTAAGCAGGATGAAATACCATAGATTGTTGTTCTCATTTTCCAGGTAAATTTTAAGCAAGTGTTAAACAGAAAACACTAATAGAAAGCATTTCTAGCATATCTCACAGTAGCACATCTACAGGAGAGAGGAATTTCTATACTGATAACATTAGAAACACCAGACAAGAACTAACATATAACCAACAACCAATATTGTTCTAATTCTGGATATCAGTTTTCCAAATTGTATGTATAGCATTTTTTTGTTTGTTTGTTTTCTTTGTGGTCATAAAGTAGAAAATACTTCACTAGAATTTGAATATTCACTGTTGGAGAGAACTAGGGATACAAAGATGACAAATGCGTCACCTTGGAGGAAATTATAATTCACTTCAATTGATCAAATATGTATGTATTAATCAGAAGATAACAGAATACTCAAGGAGCTGACAGTAGAGGTAGATCTTCAATAAATATCAGGTCATGACCACTGGGAATGGAGAAGTATAAGCTGCTTTGGGATAGCAAAGGATTTAACTCAGTTTGGGTTATCAGGTAAGACCTCCTCCCAAAAGTGATGTTTAAGGTGGGCTCTGGATGATGAAGAGATATTATGGGGTAAATGGGGAGGGGGGGGGGGGGAAGAGTGTTATAGGCAGAAAGAACAGTGTATGTCAAGGCCCAGAGTTTAGGGTGGAAAAAAAGTTTGGTGCATTTGATAACAGGAGAAATTCAGTATGACTGGAGCATGGGAAGTGACAGCAATTAGAGATGTGGCTGGAAGGTACATGGAAGCCTCAAAGGTACCATAGATTGCCTCAATGACTACAGCATGGTTTCAAACATCATCTTAAAACCCATGGAAGCCACTGAAAGATTTTAATGAGGCAATAATATAGGAAGATTTCCATTATCAGAATGAAAATGACACCTCTAATTATACTATGAAATATAGTGGGAAGGAGGCAAGAGCAGACAGGGAGTCTTGTGGAAGATACTGCAGCATATATGACAAGAGCTGATGTAATGGTTGGGACAAGACTTTCTCAATTGGGGATAATTTTGACTCTTGGGGTATACTTGGCAAAGTCTGGAGACATTTTTGATTGTCATGACTTGAGGAATGGTGGTATTAATATCTGATTGATAAAGGTCAGAGACGCTGCTAAACATCCTACAGTGCACAGACAATCCCCCAAATATCTGGCCAAAAAAGGTCAACAGTGCCAAGGTCAAGAAACCTTGGGGAAGCAAAAAAAAAAAAAAAAAAAAGCAGTAACCCTTGGGTAGAGAAGAAACCCTGGGGATGGAGAAAAGAGGATGAATTTGAGATATATTTAAAGGTAAACCCAGACAGAAAAAGAGTAAAATTTAAAAGTCAAGAATAATGTTTGGGTTTCTGGCAAGATGTGAAAAAAAGGACTAACGTAGGCACTTATTCAAACTAGTATGGGAACAAAGAAGAAACCACTGACTCATTCTAACAGGGACAATATGGTGGAAGAGGGTGCACCAGGAAGAGGGCTCAGCAAAGCATTCTCCAACTATATTCAAGTAACTGTTAAACATGAAATAAATGAAAGAAGTTTACCATTACTTACAATTTTGTCATAAAAGTCTTTGGGAAGCTTGGAAAGAATTTCTACTGCTTCCAAAAGCTCATAAGCATCTATCTGTGGTACCTCATCACCATCGTCACCACCTTCCAGGAGGAAAACAAAACAAACCTTAAAAATGGATGAAATGGTTTTACTTATTAAACAGTTGTCAGTTGTCCTTTCACACTCCTGATGCAATCTTGCCACAGGAGGGACCAGAATTATTAATCTTACAAACAACTTGTATTTTATGAAATGACGGTCCTATAAAATTTACCTCATGAACACAAGTTCCTGTTACAGGGCCAGTCTTGCTAATTTTTTATAGAAACCAGTGTTGGTAAGTGTCTTACCTCCCTCAGCATCTCCACCAGCAGACTGCTGCTGTTCCAATTTAGCTTCTAGTTCTTGCTGGGAACGCAAAAACCTAGTTGGTTTAGGAGCACCTGTTGGCAGTTTGACCCACTCTTCTTCTAGTTCTTTCAACTGCAAATATCATAAAATATTTAAAAAACATATCTATATCTCTGCTATTAGAGAATGTATTTATATTTACTAATAGAGCAGAACCTAATTTCTTATTTATGTGGCTTTAATAAGGCAAATCAGAAAAGATAAATTTAAACTGTGTACATTTTGTAGTAAAAGTCAAACCAACTTATATCGACTATACTGAAGATGTGTGACTAACCAGTTAGAAAAAAATAAAATCTACTTTTTAAGACACTCTTATTATTTCATGAATTCATATATATTTGCATCAAATAGTATCTCTAAAACCAAATGAAATATAAAAAATAAATAGAATCCATTCTGTCCAAATGGATATTAAGTCCTACAGTATTATAAAAGGATCTTTTAAACTGTTACAGTTTTGACACTAACATACTGATATCACAGAATACACAGTATTTAAGTTGAGTGGACAAAAGTAACAGCAGAAACAGGTATGTCTGGAAAAAACTGATTTCAAAATAAAGAATGAAGAATAATTATTTGTAAGGACAGAAATATCAACAATAACGACAGGAAGGAACTATCTTCATATTAACTTTATATAAAGGCAACCAAAATACTTAGTGCCTCACCTGGACGGAGTTTATATTTTGTAAAGGGGGTCTCAGAGCATCTCGAATCCATCTATAAATCTCTACAGCAATTAATTTGGCTTCATCTCGAACAGCCTTCTCTCGAGACTCAAAGAGTTTTGGCAATACTTTGATAATTGGCTTCAGTAAGATGATTTTGGAACCAAATTCACTAGAATAAAAAATTGGGGGGAAAAAAACCTGTCACCATGCAATATGCTTGGGTAAAATATTAGCTTGAATTCACTCAAACTCAGTTTTATATCTGTATACAATAGGGACATATATAGGTCAAGTTTTTTTCAGGGAAGAAGAAAAAAGGAACTTATAACAACATCTGTATTTAAACGCCATTCTTCCAAGAATATTATTTAATGTCCAGAGTCCAAAATAATGCTACCGTTTAAAAACTTTCTCAGTAATCAGTCTAGGAATTACTTAAATCTAAAATAGACCAACACTCATGTAACATCTTAAATATATATATGTATGTACATATAAAAGCTTAAAATACAAAATCAATTTACAAATAGTTAAATGAGTGAAATCTATTTTTAGTAATCTTTTATTAACTGTTCTATGTAATTACGGGGATTCACTCTGCTTGACAGATCACTAGTCCTGGCAGTGCGTCTTTCATTCCTGACTCGAGGCTATCACACTACAACTTCAGGCAACTTAAATCTCTCTTTGCTTCACTTTTCCATGGGAAAAACAGTTGCATTCTGACTTCTTCATTTGGGATCTCTTAATCTTCCTTTGCATTATTACTGTTTCATCTGATTTTTGTTTATTTGTTTTGCTATCCTGGCCTACTTCTGAAAGATACTTAAAAAAAAAACAACAGATGGGGCAGGTCCAAGTGGAAAACAGACACCATAACAACACAAAACATAATCTTAATACTACACATATTACTAAAGGGGGGATAAAAAAGTGTTCGAGAAGCCCATTTTAGGGGCCACAGAACATTTTTGGTGGTTAAAGTGTCTGCCCGCAATGTGGGAGAGCCAGCTTTGATCCCTGGGTCGGTAAGATACCCTGGAGAAGGAAATGGCAACCCACTCCAGTATTCTTGCCTGGAGAATCCCATGGAGGGAGGAGCCTGGTAGGCTACAGTCCACGGGGATGCAAAAAGTCGGACCCGACTCAGCTACTTCACAAAGCTAACGTAGACAGCTTGAGGAAGCTCTGGAACCAAGGACTGAACAGTTTGGCCCGAAGGTTCCATAAAGTCCCAGAGAGCTATCTAGTAGTTCTACTATAGATTCTGAGATGCTTTAGAATAAATACAGAACCATACAGGGATGGGAATATACAGCAATATATATATCTATTAGGAAAACATAAGACAGCATACCTAACTTGGTTTTTTTTCTGCCTTTATTCTCCCAGTCAGCTTAAAAATGAAATAGCCAGAGTTTACAGAATTCCAGATTAGAAACTTTTAATTTTAAGGTAGAATATAGTTTATGATATATATTTTTTTTATTAAGAAACCCATTACTAAGGACAGAACAGATCATTAAGACAAACACAATCTGACTTCCCTGGTGGCTCAGATGGTAAAGCGTCTGCCTACAGTGCGGGAGACCTGGGTCCAATCCCTGGGTCTGACTTCCCTGGTGGCTCAGACGGTAAAGCGTCTGCCTACAATGCGGGAGACCTGGGTTCAATCCCTTGGAGAAGGAAATGGCAACCCACTCCAGTATTCTTGCCTGGAAAATCCCATGGACAGAGGAGCCTGGTGGGCTACAGTCCATGGAGTCACAAAGAGTCGGACACAACTGAGTGACTTCACCCAATCTTGACAATGCAGTCAATTCCCTAAATTTCTAAAACGATAGTACATCTATTACACTATAATAGGCTAGGAATGAGGAAAACTTTATCACAAAAGAATCTAAGTAAAAGCCATATTTTATGAAAGAACACTATGAACGAAGTGAAAGACAAAGTTTATAGACTTATAAATTGAAGATAGCTTAAAAATTTAAGAATATTGATACTTTCATGTAAGATAAATATCAAAGGAAGCATATTCTGCAAGAAATAGGTCATATACAAAATCAAAAGAGAACTGAATTGGGAAGATCTTCACACCCATAGGTCACACATTGAGGATTTCACTAGATCTGCTTTCTGAAGTATCTCATGTGGCGGTTTTGGGGACAGGATATCAGATGAGAAGGACTGCCAGATAAGAACGAACTAGTGGTTTGTCTAATTCAGATTTCCATACAAAATTACAGCCACTTGTTCCTGAAAGAGATCCCATTCATGAAAAACTTCACTGTCAAACAACATGAAATTCTAGGGTTGAAAATAACTTATTACATAAAAGTTATTTTCTATTTCTGTTGCTATGCCTCTGTTTAAAAGCGTATAGCATTTCCTTCTATTTTATTTTAAAAAGCACATAAACGAAGGTTTGCTTTAGCCAACAACTGTGTCTTTAGCCAGCATTTCAAAGTACATACATTTACGCTTGAGGATAAGAGAAAAAAAGCTGTTAAATACCCTGAGGAGTGCTTTTCCAGGAAAAAGTCAATTCATAATCTTAAAACAGGTCAGAAATATACCCCACTCATCTTCCTTAGAAAGAGATTTAGATAAAATAACTATGCAACACACTTAAAGGCTAAAATTACTGAATACAAAGTATCAAGCCTAAAGAATGGCTCTGGTTTTTCCAGGTCACTTTTCTGGTTAGTATGGCCTGCCAAGTCAATCCCAACAGTTTTCATTTCTGTTTAAACCAGGTAGCCAAACTCAATTGAGAGACTCTTGTCAACAGAACTGAAGCAAAAAGAAAAGGTCTTACCTTAAGGCTTTCCTCAGTGTCTCTATACAGGCCACAACAATCTTGGGGTTCTTATTGTCCAGGCCTTTCAGCAGCTCCTCTTGTACAGCCTCTCCCTTCTCAATCTCTATGTACATCAGACAAATCTCAATGCCTAGCTCCTTGGCTTTGGCTTTGGGTTGGTTGAATACTTTACTTACAACACCTGACACAACTTCTCCCGTGGTTCTGTAATATATAGATTATAAACAATAACAACCATACACATAAAAGCACACTTGAGTGGAAAGAGCTGGAAAGGGTCATGGAAAGTGGGGGAAACAAATTCTTTTTTAAAGAAATGCTTAGAAATAACATAAATGAGACTATATAAACATTTATGTTCAACAACATTTAAAAAAAAAAACTTAAGCAAACTATTTTAAGACATGTCACAACAGACATGTCACAATAGTTTCTATTTACACAGAGAAGAAATTTAAACAAGAAAGCAAAAGACCCTTGAAATCTCACTACCCAGAGAAAACTACTTTAAACTTTATGATATCCATCCTTCTAGACTTTTCTATACGCATAGATAAACAGATATATACACATACATTTTATAAAAATAAGATTACAGAGTTCTTGCTTTTTTGGAAAAAATTTTAAGTCATCTGAAACACTTTTTAGGACACAGAATTTCTTCACAGAAGGAATGGATATGCACCTTTAATAACAAAAGGCTGCTCCTGACTCCGTGGCAAGACTTTACAGTATCTTTATTGCTTTGAGTCTCTTCTAATTTAAATAAAACCTGTACTACTGGAAATTAGAGAAACTGAATGGGCTGGGGTCACACACAGCATTTATCAAAGTTTCTAGTATCAGAAGAAAAATGAAATTAAAAAAGCAACCGTCTCACTGATGGCAAGGGAAAGTGGTGATGCTGATTAACAAAACTGTCAAGTTAATGCCTGTCTTTCTAGGTATAAATTGTGAGGTGAGTCAAGTACATATTGGTGTCTTCTTTATCCATGGATTCCTCAACTGTGGACTCAACTGAATTCAGATAAAATATATTTGGAGAAAAAAATTCTGGAAAGTTCCAAAAAGCAAAAGCCAAACAGCCAGCAACTACTTACACATCATTTACATTGTAGTCACAATTGTTTACATAGTATTTACATTGTATCAGGTATTAGGAGTAACCTAGAGATGAAAGTTGGATGTAGGTAACATGTCATATGCAAATATTAGGCCATTTCATGTAAGGGATTTGAACATGTGTAGATTTTGCTATATCCTAAGGCATGGGGGTATGGACTTTTGTCCTGGAAGCAATTCCCCTGGAGACACTGAGGGATGGCTATATGTATTTCTTGTGCAATTAGGTCAAAGGTCCCCATTTTTTTTTCCAGTATGGAGGACTCCTTTCAATGACATAAAGACTAGTGTTAGAAAAGTCATGTTTATGAGGTATGGGAGACTGGAGTGACTAGATACATCTATCAACCAATAAGCTGGGAGTTACAGAGGTTGTTTAGTTAGCCTTATCCTCTCCTAAGAGATAAAAACATCTAATGATCATAGGGAGAAAGATGTGACTTTAAGATGACACAGCCTGGAACCATTGTAAGAAAAAGATTTTAGTAATGCTCAAATGTTTTCAGTGAAATTCTGATGCCTTTACTAACCACCTCAGTTTCTTCTAAAAATTTTTCCTCTTAGAGTAATTCTCATATAAAAATCTCAGCAGGAGAGAATCACTTGCTCATCAAACCCTAAGGAAAAAACTCAGTATCTTATTTCTAATTTGCTCCTCTCTAAAGATCTCACGTACCTTTTAGATTTCTGAGAGCAGATAAAGACTGAGTGAAAAACAAGGGTCAAGGAGCTACAAAAGTTAAGAAACTAATATCCTCTAAAAGTGCTGAGCACAGTGATCCATAAAAATACATAATTAATCCATGTAGCACCAGACAGGGGTTTTTACCAGAATAGTTGGAAAGAAAGTACTTACTTTCCTGCTACATGGGCATTTTCAACATAAACAAGTGCAGCTTCTAATCCTTTCAACTGAACCACTGCATTGGAATCCGTCACAAACTTTTTGATCAATCCTAAAAATTTGGACCATTCTGGGCTCTTTTCATCTTTTATTTTCTGGAAGATCTTCAGGGCTTCTTCATACCCACTTAACCTTGCTTTCCACAGCTAAAAGAAAAGTATTTTGAAACAAAACAAAATTTACCGGTATTATCATCTACTATTAAGGGGGGGGGGGGGGGGGGGTGTGACTATCTTATACCAGGTAATTTGAACAAAGGATCCCATAGTAGAAACAAAAACAAAGCTTAAGAAATCCAGATAGTTGATTTTTTTTTAAAGATTAGCTAATAAACTTTTTCTTGTGTTTAATATTAATGATATTCTTCCAAAGCCTTCTAGAATTCATAAACTGGCCACTATAAATGTATCACATTTTGTATCCAAGTATTAGTCATTATTTCTTTGTAACAGGACATTAAAGAGGTTAAGGATTCAAACATGAGACAGTTTCCTGCTGAAAGTGTCCAATCTCCAAAGCAGGCTGTTTTTCTGGTTGTATTGTGTAATCATTAGGCAGCTTTATACTATACTATACAGTATAACTGCTGACAAAACAAGCCAATGACAGTAAAATCTGAGTTCCAGAAAAGTCTTACCTTGTGTTCACATTTCTGATCAACCGGCAGTTTCATCCACTCACTGTCATCTCCCATTGTGCTTCCAGTTTCTCCTTAGAATTAACAGTAATTCCTGGTCAGATAAAAATCGGAATCCATTAACTCTAGCAACCAAGCTGTCTCTCTTTTATCAAGCACACACCAACAAAACAATCTCATTCTTTGGTCAAATGCCCATTTAATTCCATTAATAGAACATTTAAAAAGTAAACAAAAAGTTAATAAAAAATCTAAATAAATCTAGAAAGGACAGATACTATTTTTAAAAAAAGATGCTTATATGTATTTTCCCAAATGAGAACTTCTTAGATCTATGACAAAGCTAGAATAAAACAGAAGAGCTAAACTACTCGGCCTTTTAAAAAAGGCAAGAAAAGAGTTTCAAAGGTAAGTCATACTTTTAACTCAAAATTCAGTAAGGCAAATAATCAACATGAAAAAAACCTCAATGCTACCTAACTCTCTACCTAATCCTGGTAAATAAACATGTCTATATAAACTAAAGGAAATCAACCCTGAATATTCATTGAAGGACTGAAGCTGAAGCTCCAATACTTCAGCCACTGATGTGAGTTGACTCAATGAAAAGACCCTGATGCCGGGAAAGATTGAATGAAAGATTGGGAAAGAAGAAGGGTGTGGCAGAGGATGAGATGGTTAGATAGCATCACCAATTCAATGGACATGAATTTAAGCAAACTCCAAGAGGTACTGGAGGACAGAGGAGCCTGGAGTGTTAGAGTCCAAGGGACAGCAAAGAATCGGACACGGCTTACTGAGAGAAACAACAACAAAACATAAACTAGCAAAAAATTAAATCCCCCAATAAACTAATTCTTCATAAACATTAAATCATTTTTTAGTTACTGAGATTTGTAGTCAACATCCCTTTAACAACTTTATGCTATTCATTTAGATAACACAGCTGTAGAAAATCTCCAAAGTACAGAAAATATATAAAGAAGGAAAGTACTAAAACACAATTTCACGCCAATTAGTAACCACGATGAACACTGAAATGTATCCACTTGAATCTTTCTAGATTTCTTTATATGTACATGCAGTGTATAAATTATACGAAAAAGGGCTAATCTTCTTGTAATTTTTTTCTTACATGGTCACAAACATTTCCTCACATTTGAGAACATGATATTTAAAGGTTGCACTGCACTTTATATGTGTGTGTCTGTGTGTGTTAGTCACTCAGTCACGTCCAACTCTGCGTGACCCCACAGATTGTAGCCCGCCAGGCTTCTCTGTGCATGGAATTCTCCAGGCAAGAATACTGGAGTGGATTGCCATTCCCTTCTCCCGAGGAACTTCCCAACCCAGGAATCCAACCCTGGTCTCCTGCCTCGCAGGCAGATTGTTTCCCATTTGAGCTAAAGTCTAAATGCATTGCATTTTATGAACGTACCATAATTACCAATTCTAACGGTGGACATTTAAATTGTCTCAAAATTTTCAATATTATAAATAACACAAAAGAGATCTTGTTTATCTCTCTGTCCTCAAGTCACATCTGACATAAAATATGTCTTCAATCAATATTTATTTAATGAATATATGCCTCGATACTGGTCTGCTATGAGTCAGGCACTGTGAAAAGTACTTTTTAAAATTGTGGATTCATTACACTAACCACAACTACATGAAAGAAAAATATTCTTCCCACTTTACACACTAGGCTCAATAATTTGCCAAAAACAACAAAACTGGCAGGCAGTAGCTCACGCTAAGATTCAGTCTATGCCTCTTCCTTTACAACTTGTTGCCTCCCATATAAATGCAGAAACTATCTCAGGAAAAAATATTAGAGATTGAATTGTAAAAGTTTATTAGAGTAAATGAAACTTCCATTAAGACATCTCTTCAAAATCCCCAAGACTCTGTGAAACAACAGCACTGTTGTTTTGGAAGAGGAGTCAGAGAATCTATGAGAAGGCTAATAAAGCAATAGCGAGAAAATATAAGAGTTTGGAGAACAGTATGATGTTATTTAACTTGAAAATGCACATTCTCTACTATCTGGCAACTCCATTCCTAGGTACATACCCTAGAAACTGATGCCAACTGCACCAGAAGACCTGTATAAGGATATTTACAGCGATGTTGGCCATAGATGTCAAATGTTGAAAACACATTAAAATCCATCAGAAAGAGAACGAACAGTGGTATAGTCACTGGATGTAATATTACACAGCAACTAAGAGAACTGAAAGTGCTGACAGTAGCCACTCCAACAAGGACACGAACAGGCCAAAAGTAACCCAAATGTCTACTGGTGGATGAATAAACAAACTGACACATACATACAAAGGACTGCTACTCAGTTATTAATGAGAATGAAGTACTTACTGATACACGTTACAACATGGATGGATGTCACAAACACGACGCTAGGTGAAGGAAGCCAAACATGAAAGGTCTGATATCACACAATTCCATACACAGGAAATATCCAGAATGTATCAATCCATAGAGACAGATTCAGATTAGTGGTTGCCAGGAGTTGCAGAGAGAGGAAGAATGGGAAGAAATTTCTTAATGGATAAGTAGTTTTACTGTGATGTGATGGAAATGTTACTGTTTTGGGACTAGACAGAGATGGTGGTTGTACAACATTGTGAATGTGTAAAATGCCATTGAATTGTTCACTTAAAATGGTTGATTTTATGTTACATGAATGTCACATCAATAAAAAAAATTTAAGTTCCCAGGTGAATCTAACAAGCAACCTGGGCTAAAAACCTCTAATGTTATCTTCTTGGCACAAGTTTGAGCTACAAAAGCAATCTTTACTATCTGACTGATTTTCAAAGAGAAACAGTCAGTGAGAGCTTTTAAAGCGTTTTCCAACCAAGAGAATGCGAACAACATTCAATTGTTGGTATTCTGTGAATTCAGCACAATACTTTCTTTTTTTCTTGTTGGTTCCTTTTTGAAACATGAAGAAAAAAGGTGATCCAACCTAACTGCACCATATAAAATATTGCTGTCATTGTGCTATGTTTTCTGAAATGGCTTCTACTACTTCATAGCCTCAGTTTAAAAAAAACTATTGGTTTATGATTTTGTTGCTTTCCATTCAAAGCAAAGGCTTGGTTCATACCAAAACTTTCCCAGGCACTGAAATAATGGATAGTATTTTGTGTATACGTGTGAAACTGAAGACTCTTGCTTTGTCTTTATCTTTTCCCAAATTAATATGCTAAGAAAAAAAAAGGACTTCACTAATTTTTCTCCATAATTAATTTTAAAATTAATTTTAGAATGTAATTTTTTACATATCTAAGAAAATATATACAATATATGTTTTAGGAGGCATTACAATAAAATTGATATACTGACCTACCATCCAAATTAAAAATTAGAACTTTACCAATATTATTGCACCAGTGCAACTCTTTCCTACCCCCATCCTTCTTCCCAAAGCAGCACTTTCCATAAGTTTGTTTGGTTCTATGCTGTGGTCCGGAGAAGGCAATGGCACCCCACCCCAGTACTCTTGCCTGGAAAATCCCATGGACAGAGGAGCCTGGTGGGCTGCAGTCCATGATGTCACTAAGAGTTGGACACGACTGAGTGACTTCACTTTCACTTTTCACTTTCATGCGTTGGAGAAGGAAATGGCAACCCACTTCAGTGTTCTTGCCTGGAGAATCCCAGAGATGGGGGAGCCTGGTGGGCTGCCGTCTATGGGGTCGCACAGAGTTGGACATGACTGAGGCAACTTAGCAGTAGCAGCAGCAGCATGCTGTGGTCAGTCACATATTCCTAAACAAAATTAACTGTGTTTGCTTGTGAGCCTTAGAAAATGTTATACTGTTGTATAACTTGCCTTTTTCATTAAATGTTTCATTTGTAAAATTCACCCATGTGGTATACTAAAGTTTAAATCTACTAAAATTGTGCTCGAAAGACTTATGCTGGCGCAAAACCTTACCATTCCAAGATAAGTATAGAAACAGAGGTAAGTGTTTAGAAACTGCCATAGCAGCTATTCTAACTTCTTTTATTATGGTGGTCTAAGGAACTGAAAAATGTTGAGTGAGGCTAATGTATAAAATACAACAAGAAAAGTAAGGGAGGACAGAGAGTAAGGCTGGGAGGTAGTCTAGATCAGACCCTGAAAGGTCTTGTAAGTGATGTTAAGAAATCTGGACTTTAGCCCAAAGGAAGGAGACTTTGACTGAAGGACTGTAAACAGAAAAATTTGATAAGGTATCAAATTTGCATTTTTCAAACATTATATAATGTAAATATAAAATCAATATAAAGAATGTCTTGGAAGGCAGTAACAATGGAGGAAAATCAGAAAACTGTAATCTAAGTGAAGGATGATGATAACTTGGAACTAAGAACAGTGGCAATGCAGGTAGAGAAAAGAGAATGGATTTTAGAGACATAAAGAATGTCAAGGACTATCTTTATTGAGTGACTACAGGAGTCTAAGATCAGGATAAAGATGAAGCTTTGGACAAGCTGTGTCTGAGATGTACAGTAGACAAGGGTAGATGTGGAAAGCAGTTGGAGATTCCAGCCTGGCGCTCAAGAGACAGAACTGGTCTGGAGATAAAAATTTAGTTAGGAGTCATCTGTGTGGCTCAAATGGTAAAGAATCTGCCTGCAATGTGGGAGACCGGGGTTAGATCCCTGGGTCGGGAAGATCCCCTGGAGTAGGGAATGGCTACCCACTCCAGTATTCTGGCCTGGAGAATTCCATGGACAGAGGAGCCTGGCGGGCTACAGTCCAAAGGATCGCAAAGAGTCAGACACGACTGAGTAACTAACACACACAAGGGGTGGATGAATAGTACCGAGAAAGGGTGCATAGTGAGAAGAGCCCCAGGTTAGAGTTTAGATGTTTCAAGTTTAGCAACCAGAATCTATAGGACCTTAGTCTATCATGTATAGTGCCGGATACACAAAATGATCAGTTAATGTCTGCTGGGGAAATAAAAAGAAAAAACCACAATAATCCAAAGTGCAGTAAACAGTCTTACCAAATTTGAGTTTTTGTTACTTAAGGGAAACTTTGTTACTTTCAATTTCTACCTGCAAATCTAAATTAAAAAAGAAAAAGAAAAGGAATTCTGTATCTTCAAAATGACCACTAACTTAAGGTTGAGACCTTAGGTAAGTTACTTACCCAAATGTACACTGCCTCAGCAAGCTTGTGTGTGAACTGGGAATAAAAGTACACACCTCAGAGGACTGTGTGGATTAAATGAGTCAGTACATGAAAAGCTGTTATACTAGGTACTTGGCATCTAGGTACTTGGCTCAATAAATGCTAGCAATTTACTATCATTATTTGGCATTCCAAATTTGAAAATGTTTATCTCATCTCTAAATTATAGTCGACTTTATTTTGGAATTGCATAGCATTAAAAGAGCAAGTCTATAAGCAACTTAGAATATTGCTTAATGTGTAAGATACACGATTATATTAAATCTGTCATGTTGAAATACAGTATTAATATCAAAGTATTTTGAAATGTGAGCATATGGGTTTCTACATTAATACATTAAATAAAACACAGCAGCATATTTAATAACTACTGTAATTCTGAAGTTATGATGAATAAAAATATTTTTATATATTATACGACTACAGATGATTTCTACTGGTGACAGAGGCATATGTTCTTCTAATATCACTGCAGTTTTATTGTCTACATTATTAACTGAAGAAAATGTCAAAATTTCAGTTAAAAGGTTAGTGAAAATAAGATGTAATTATTTTTCCACATAAATGTACAGAGTCCCTGAATCCTAACACAGGTTAAAATCTCTTAGTCTACAACCTTTCAAATTCTATGATCAAAGACTTTAGGGCACTGCTTACAATCATCTCAAAGTCCCTTGTTAAAATAACAGTTAATACCCATCCAATACTTCAGTGGCACTTTATCTTTTACAGGTATTTTTATAATCATTCATCTTCTGTGTATTTCATAATGTAAATGCAAGCACACTATCTCATTTGGGTTTATTTTCTTTCTTTATATTATTTTTAGTTATGTGGCTCTTTCTTACTAAACTGTAAGATCCTCTTGAGCAAAAGCCTTTTGTCTTATTAATCTCTATCCTCACAAGGTTCAAATAAATAAAGCATCACTATCCTCTTTTTTCAGGTTTATTTTCTTTCTTTTTTAAATATTATTCTTAGGTAACTCTTTCTTACTCAACCATAAGATTCTCTTGAGCAAAAGCTTTTTGTCTAGTTAATCTCTCTTTTCATGAGGCTCAAATAAATAAATAAAGCATCTTTATCCTCTTTCTATACATGGGGGGAAAAGAGGTTCAGTGTCCCGCCAAAGGTCACTTGGGTGGAGGAGAATGGTCTAGAGGAGATTTCTTGATTCTTAGTTTGGTGAATTTTCCATGACTTACCTACATATGGTTTCTATATGATCTACAGTGAAATCTATTCACCCTATATCTATTCATATAGTATAAATATAAGTTATTTTGGTGATTACCTAACTCAATAAAAATATAAACATCAAATAAGAGTATATGTGAAAGACAAGTTCACTTGCTTCCAAAGGACTTAAGGTAATTTAGAGAAATTTAAAATAGTTAGTTGGTAAGGGGGAATCATCCCTGATCAGCAGCTGCCAAATAATCAAGCTAAGTACCTACCTGGGTCTCAGATACTGTTCACTTGTCTTTGCATAAGAAATAACTCAGTTTTAATTGTAATTTGGGGTTATTCACAATACTTATTCCACTGAGTACTGACTCTAACAGTTGAAAAAGATCTTTCCTTGAAATTGATAAAAAAAAACAAAAGAGTAGCAGACTATAATCTACAGTTCATACTAGTTTCAAATTTATAACTACAATTATAGAATATTTGTGGGAGGGTAGGAAAAAGGTCGGAGAAGGAAATGGCAACCCACTCCAGTGTTCTTGCCTGGAGAATCCCAGGGACAGGGGAGCCTGGTGGGCTTCCGTCTATGGGGTCGCACAGAGTCGGACACAACTGAAGTGACTTAGCAGCAGCAGCAGGAAAAAGGTCATTAAAGTGGCCACTTGTTTACATAAAGTTAAACTATGCCTCTATCTGCACATTTTAACTAACCATTATCAGGCAGGCCTTAGGAACATTCAGAACATATTCAGAAAGTAATGCAGAGGACCCTCAGAGTTCATAAAATGAAATATGTATAAAATAAACCAATAATTTCACGAAAAGTCGTACAATCTAAAGGCCTGAATAATCTCTTCTGAGAAATGTAGTGCTATTTTCAAAACACACAGCAAACTAAAACCAAATAAACATTCATAATAGCTAAGAGTGGAAACCACCCAAATCTCCACCCACTGCTAAATAGATAAATAAAATGTGGTAAATCCATAGAATAGAATATGATTCAATGATAAAAATGAGGTACTATAAAGAATTTCTAAAATTCAAAAATAGGCAAACAACGTGATTAAAAAGTGGGCAAAGAACTTGATTAAACACCTATCCAAAGAAGACAGACAAATGGCTAATAAGTGCATGAAAAGCAGCTCAATACTACTAAACATCAGGGGAATGCAAATCAAAACTATGAGAGACCACTTCATACCTATTAGGATAGCTACTGTCAAAAATCCAGAAAACAGCAAACGATGGCAAGGATATGGAGAAACTGGAGCCCTTTAACACGGTTGGTGAGAATGTAAGACGGTACAGCTACTGTGGAAAACGGTATGGTGGTTCCTCCAAAAATAAACAATATGGCCATATGATCCAGTAATTCCATTTCTGGGTATACTGAAAGCAGGGTTTGGGTTTCCCAGGTGGCACTAGTGGTAAAGAACCTGCCTGACAATGCAGGAGACATAAGAGATGCAAGGTGGATCCCTGGGTTGGGAAGATTCCCTGAAGAAGGAAATGGCAACCCACTCCAGCATCTTTGTCTGGAATCCCACAGACAGAGAAGCCTGGAGGACTACAGTCCATGGGGTTGCAAAGAGTTGGACACAACTGAAGGGACTTAGCAAGTACAAAGAGATCTCTGTACACCCAGGTTCACAGCAGCATTATTCACAACAGTTAGAACACGGAAGCAACCCACGTGACCATCAATGGATGAACGGCTAAGCAAAATGTGGTATGTACACACAACAGAGTATCACTCAGCTTTAAAAGGAAAGAAATTCTGACACAAGCTTATAACCTGGGTGACGCTTGAAGATACTGTTAACCGAAATAAGCCAGCCACAAAGAGACAAATGCTGGGATTCCACTTATGTGAAGTGCTTATTGTTGTTGTTCAGTTGCTCAGTCCTGTCCGACTCTTTGTGATCCCATGGACTGCAGCACACCAGGCTTCCCTGTCCTTCACCATCTCCAGGAGCTTGCTCAAACTCATGTCCATTGAGTCAGTGATGCCATCCAAACATCTCATCCTCTGTCACCCCCTTCTCCTCTTGCCCTCAATCTTTCCCAGCATCAGGGTCTTTTCACTGAGTCGGCTCTCCACATCAAGTGGCCCAAGTCTTGGAGCTTCAGCTTCAGAATCAGTCCTTTCAATGAATATTCAGGGTTGATTTCCTTTAGGATGGACTGGTTGGATCTCCCTGCAGTCCAAGGGACTCTCAAGAGTTTTCTCCAACACCACAGTTCAAAAGCATTAATTCCTCAACACTCAGCTTTCTTTGTGGTCCAACTCTCACACCCATACATGACTACTGGGAAAACCACAGCTTTGACTACATGGATCTTCATTGGCAAAGTAATGTCTTTGCTCTTCTTAGAGTAGCCAAACTCCTGGAAATAGAAGCTAGAATAATTGTTGCCAACAGATGTAAGGAGAGGGGAATGAGGAGTTACTGTTTAACAAGTATAAAGTTTTAGTTCTACAAGGAGAAGAATTATGGAGATGGATGGTGGACGATACACAACATTACAAATGCATTTAATGCCACTGAACTGTACATTTAAAAATGCTTAAGATGGTAGATTTATATGAAATGTTCAGAATAGGCAAATCTACAGAGACAGAAATTGGATGAGTGGTTGCCTACGACTAGAGTGTTTGGGAATATTAAAAAGTGTGAAGGAGGGTGGGGTTTCTTTTTGGGGTAATGAGAAATGTTCTAAAATTGACTGTGGTGATGGTTGCACAAATTTATGAATATACTGAAAGTCACTGAATTGTACACTTTAAAAATGGGGGAATGGTATATAAATTATATGTCTTACTAAAACTGTTGAAACAATAACAACAAACAAAAACTAACAAAGTTTACTTAAAAAGAGGTCCTTGGGAAATAAGAATGATATGTAAAAGTTGCCAATCATTTTACACTTCCATGGGCTGGCTATAATGATTAGAATCCTTTCTAATAATAAGATCTAATACTCCAATTTTACCTTAAGTATTCACTCAATGAATTTCCCACTGGGCAAACCATGATGGTTCAACGAGTTCACAGGAGTAAAAGTAGATACCTAAACAAAGAACCATATCCACTTGAAACTAGCACAACACTGTTAATTGGCTATACACCAATATAAAATAAAAAGTAAAAAAAACAAAAAAACACAATCCCAAACAACCATAATACAAAATGTAATATATGTGGAAAGTGCCCTAAGCAAGAGACAAATAAGGGTTAGGGAGATCAAAGATAGGATCACTGCCAGTGAGTAAGGGATGGTCAAGAAAAATCTTATAGAAAGGATGACATCTGAGCTCAGTAATAAATTATAGGTAGATTAACAAAAAACAAACAAAAACAAAACCAGGAGTGGAGAAGAGATACTGAAGGTGAGAAAATGCGAAACGCAAAGTCTTGGAAGTAGAAAAGTACTAAGCATGTTTAGGGAACGCTACATGGCTCCACTTAACATAGACCAGAAAGATAGACTGGGGTCAGATCATGTATATTCTTGAGTATTAAGCTAAACAGCAGAGGATGCTGATGATCTGAAGCAGGGCAATGACATGATCCTATCCACTTTAGAATGCTAAATCTATGTAGAATGAATTGGAAGGGAGAGAAAGTAGAGTACTGATAAGAAATTACTGCAGTACTCGAGGACAAAGCTAAATAGAAGCCACAACTCCTAGGAATGGAAAGGATGAGCAGAGGAGACTGAAGGGAGTTACATTAAAGAAACAATCAGCAAGCCTTAGCAACTAAGGATGTGGGAGTAGGAAGAAAAATCTAGTAGGAGGCTCCAGTCTACATGACTGGGAGAACAGTGGT
Organism: Dama dama; assembly: GCF_033118175.1. Classification (NCBI taxonomy): domain Eukaryota; kingdom Metazoa; phylum Chordata; class Mammalia; order Artiodactyla; family Cervidae; genus Dama; species Dama dama. Next base: position 74,859,776 of record NC_083681.1, read on the forward strand.
GCTAATGACAGAAAAATGTCAGAAGAAAGTTCTGAGAGTTGTTTGTTTAGGGGGAGTGGAGGAGAGGTTAAGAATACGATGAGTTTGGTTTTAGATTTGAAATTCAAGTGGGTGGAAATGTGGCACCAGGAATGAACAGAGGGCTCTGGATTTTATAAACAGGAAACCAAGTCTTCATTACATAGCAAAGCTTGATGTTTTAAGAGTGCATAACACTGCCAACAAAGAGAAGCATTAATAAAATTAATTTGACCTATATATGATGTTTGTTATGGTTCATTCAAGTTAGTCCATACTACAAATACTCAGAAATTTCAAGTTCATTATCATTATGGTTCATTCAAGCTAGTTCATACTACAAATACTCAGAAACTTCAAATTACTCCGCATTCTGTTTTTACCCTAGTCTAAAACAGAGGCAAACTAAATCTGTTCCACAGAAACATTATAATTTTAATACCATTGTTGTATCTAAAAATGACTTCTAAAGAGCTCAAATACCATATAGTTCACACTATTGCTGAAGAATGTTTACATGTAATTATTTATTTTTAGACCAGAGATTAGGAAATGTTTCCAAAGTCACACATAAGGCCACAACTTAGAATAAACTCTGAACTTAGAACAGATTTCAGTTTAGTGTCCAATTAAATATTAAATGTGCATTATGTACTATCATTAGCATACAGACCCCAGCAGTCTATGCATTTCCTCTTTCATGAACCAGCTAAAAGCAAGGCACTGAGAGAGAAAGCCATCAGTAACAACAGTAAGGTCAGACCTGGGGGTAGAACCTGTATCTCCTATTCCTCAGTCCACCATTCTTCCCCGTCACTCAAGGGTCCATGCAGTGTCCTTTTACTTTAAATTCCTGCACTATGACAGCTAATAAGAACATGTATACAGCTACTAAACATATTGTTTTAGTTTTGACTTGGGAGGAAGGTATGGTAGTGAAACTATCTTATGGCTAGCTCCCAAACTCTTGACCTACAAAAGCTCTTCACTATCACGATACAAGAGATCTGGATCTGATTACCATTCCTGGACTCCTGACTTCTGTCTAAGGAAATGCTACTGCAGAAGCATAGAATGAGTCTGAGGGAAGTCTGAGGAAAAATTCTCCCCACCCAAAAAGAAACTCCTCTGAACGATTATAATAAAGAATGATGTGAACTTGCTAAAAAAAAAAAAAGGAAATTATAAAACAAGGATAAGACAAAATACACATACATGCCCAGAAATCTTTACTCAAAGTATGTCTAAGAAGGACAACTGGATTAAAGAAGTATAACAATTATGTAACTGTCATAGAAAATTTTAAAATGTATTACCTGGCCAAGCCAGACAAAATCTCATCACTTAAGTAGCCAGTAACAAAAATGACAAAACTTTCCCTCTAACTTGAAAAAAAACACACTGCCTCCAGGTAATTCTCATTAACAAGGACAAGTGTTACCCTCTTATTGGAGTATTTTGCGTATGGGGGCAGAAACGGGAACTACTCCTCTAGTAGGTCATCTCAACAAACTTGAGTGGGCTTGCTGTACTAGTCCTGGGATGGTGGCCTCCCACCGATTCCTTCAGAGAGGGGCAAAAGAGCTGACTCTTTCACATTCTGCTACTCATATCAGTGGGAAAGGTTAACTGGACTCTCCTCAAAAGATGATCACTGTTAAGTGTCTCCAAAAGTGGGGGATTCGATAGCAACACAGGCCTCTGGGGAGACAGAAAGCTACCCCGGGCTGTGAATCAGGTCAACTTTGAGAGTTACTGCTCAGTTGTACCAAGATAGCTGAAAATCTAATGCTTACTCATCTCAGAGTTAGCCAGGTCTCCAAATCCCAGGCTAAGGACCCAAGGCCCAGGACCCTAGATTCCAGCTCCACCCATCTAGCTCAGCGGGATTATACTAAGCAAAAGCAATCCTCTCCTCATTTCAAGCAGGAACCAGACGGGGGCAAAACTAGGCTGTGAGCACAGCTCAACCACTGCATATCCAAACCAGCACCCTAGGGCCGCTGTGACCACCCAGAAGTAGAGCAGATGCCCCAGGCTTTAGCTCACTGCAGCCGGCATTGTTTACGCTCTTTCGCTGCCTTAGCCTCTGATAGGCCAGCAAAGTCCCCTGTACAGTCCACCAGGACTTCTGACATGGGCGCGGGATGCTTGACCCTCGCCCGCAGTTTGACACTTACGCTCCCGGGCAGGGAGAGATCGCAGCCCTACGGTTCGAGGAGGAATCAGCAGGAATACCGGGCGGGCGGGGGCGGTGGCAGCATTGGTGCGGAGGGCCGCTGGGAACCGCCTCCTCGGGGGCGGGGCCCAGAGCACACTGTCAGAGTGCCCGCCCTACCCCGGCCCTGGCCCCCGCCCGGCACACTGACGGCTTAAAGGGGCCGCACATGCCTGTGCTCAGAGGTCTGCAGGACTCTGGGCGCTCCTTCCATCCCACAGGGCTCTCAAAGCAAGAGGCTAATGAAGGACCAACTAGGAACACTCTACCTCGGTTAGGTGTGGGCCTCTTTTTTTGTGTGTGGCAACATAGATAATGTTCCAGAAACAAAGGAGGTGACCTGTTCTTACTATCACAATCTTAATGCCTCCATCAGGGGTGAAAAAAATTGCGGCAGGAAACAGTCAAAGCATCAAGGTAAATATATAGTCCCCACTATCTTAGTGGCTTATTCCATTAACTGCTTATTAACTCGAGCAGTTAGTGTTTTTCAAATGGCAACTCAAAGACACAGAAAAGAATTCTGAGAGCCTGCATTGCTTCACCTCATCCTTTCACTGACTTCCTTCTCTTCGGTACAACGAGGAATCCTAGACAACGATAGAAGATGGATGTGCATGCATGCCAAGTCGCTTCAGTCATGTCCCACTCTGCGACCCCATGGATTGTAGCCCACCAGGCTCCTCTGTCCACAGGATTCTCAGGCAAGAATACTGGAATTGATTGCTATGCCCTCCTCCAGGGGATCTTCCCAAACCAAGGGATCAAACCCGGGACTCCTGCATTGCAGGTGGATTCTTTACCATCTGAGCCACCAGGGAAGCCCATGTAATAGGAAGAGTTCTTGAGAAAATCGTAGTAGAAACTGGACTAAAATCTCAAGGAGTTAAGTAATGGTCTCTGATCTCTCTGTAGGTTATTAAAGAATTTTAAATTTCTTTTCATAGGAGGAATTTTTCCTCAATCTCAACTTACAAGGTTTGTATGCATTTTGTGTCTCCTTTATACTGTCAGGAAAGAGATTTATGTGTTTATTAAGCCTGTATTGTTGTTGTTCAGTCACTAAGTTGTATCTGACTCTTTGTGACCCCGTGAAATGCAGCATGCCAGTCCTTCACCTTCTCCCTGAATTTGTTCAAACTCATCTCCATTGAGACAGTGATGCCATCCAATCATCTTATCCTCTGTCGTCCCCTTCTCCTCTTGCCCTCAATCTTTTCCAGTATCAGGGTCTTTTCCAGTGAGTCAGCTCTTCGCATGAAGTAGCCAAAGTATTGGAGCTTCAGCTTCAGGATCAGTCCTTCCACTGAATATTCAGTTGATTTCTTTTAGGATTGGCTGATTTGATCTCCCTGCTGTCCAAGGGACTCTCAAGAGTCTTCTCCAACACCACTGTTTGAAAGCATCAATTCTTTGGTGCTCAGTCTTCTTTTTGACCCAACTCTCACATCCATACATGACTACTGGAAAAATCATAGCTTTGACTACATAGATCTTTGTCAGCAAAGTGATATCTCTGCTTTTTAATAGCTTTTCTTCCAAGGAGCAAGCGTCTTTTAATTTTGTGGCTGCAGTCACCATCCATGTTGATTTTAAAGCCCAAGAAAATGGTTTCTGACACTCTTTCCACTTTTTCCTCATCTATTTGCCATGATGTGATAGGACCGGACGCCATTATCTTCGTTTTTTGAATGTTGAATTTTAAGCCAGCTTTTTCACTCTCCTCTTGATGAAGGTGAGCTTCATCAAGAGGTTCTTTAGTTCCTCTTCACTTGCTGCAATTTAAAGCGGTATCAATCTTGATTCCAGCTCCTAAGTCATCCAACCCAGCATACCTTCATCTAATCTTGATAAATAAACATACCTTATTAAAACCTTAAGTCACCCTAAACCTATTTAGGAATCAATATAGTAAAGCTAAAGACCATTTATGGGCTTCCCTGGTGGCTCAGCGGTAAAGAATCTATCTACCAATGCAGGGGATGCAAGTTCAGTCCCTGGGTCAGAAAGATCCTCTGGGGAAGGAAATGGCAACCCACTCCAGTACTCTTGCCTGGGAAATCCCATGGACAGAGAAGCCTGGCAAGCTACAGTTCACGGGGTCACAAAAGAGTTGGACAAGACTTAGCGCCTGAAGAACAACAACAAAAGACCATTCATAAGTGCCTGAACATCTCCCACCCCAAATAGGAGTTCAAGTGGAAACTTAAATTCCAAAGGACAGGCACAAAGACTGCTCTAATATGGAGCAGACCCAGGTTACCCTTATTCTGAAGGTCTTAAAAAAATTCTAGGCTAAGGTTGCCATGAAGAGAAAGTGATTCAGACTAGAACAGTCTTATTTTGAATTGCAAAAAAAAAAAAAAACCTCATTTCAAAGTGCATTTAACTGTGAATGATACTTTTGAATTAGGTAATTAAGACCTTCTTTCATTCTATCTGTATCAAGCTTATCACACTGTTCTGAGAGCAATGGTTTGTAGATCAGTCTTCCCATTAGACTGTGAGCACCTCATGGCAACGGTTGGAATGTATCTCATCTTTTTTCCCAGTATGTGATACCAAATGAATACTCGGCAAATATTTATACAAACGGTATGACCAACACTTAAGAGACCAAAAAAATCCACTGATTGTACAACTCAGTACAATCGGGTTTATGTATTTTGTCCCAAAGCAAAGACATTTTATATAATATTACTGAATAATACTTAGATATCTCACCAAATATCACAGCCCAAACACAGCCCATCTTATTTCGGTTACTGTGTCCTTCTCTTTACAAACCATGAAGAGACTAAACTGGACGTGTAAAATCTTCACAATTCAGCAAATTACCAGAAAGAAGTATTCTCCAGGGCAAGGTTGAAACCGTTTAGGAAATGATTCAGCAAACATTATATATGGAAGAAAATATGGGAAAATGATAATTCATTTATCAGAAAGGTGGCATTTCTTTGTGCTTTTAAAAAACCCTTCTTCACTGTAATGTTTTTTCCTGAAACAAATCAAGCATAGATTAAGGAAAATATTTATTTACACATAGCCAGAGTGAAGGGGGGAAAGTTTTAAGCATTAACTGGAATTCTTTATTAGGTCATATTCAGTGAAGGGAAGAGGCCAAGTTAGTGATTAAGAGCACTGATTCTGGAGCCAGAATGCTTAGTTCAAATCCTGGCTGGGCCATTTATTAGCTGTGTGGCTTTAGACAAAAACTCTTACCTCTGTGCTTCTGTTTTCTATTTGTAAAATGAGGAATTTCTTACCTTACTGGGTTAATTAGGAGAATTAAATGAGTTGAGTTTATTATACTTAAAAAGTGCCTAGAATTAACTGCTGAACATAAGCAGTAAATAAAATACATAACGTTCAACAAATACTCTCTGCCTTTTCTATCACATTCCTCCATTAAAAAGCAAATGGATAGCCCCTTCCCACTGACTGCTCCCTGTGTTCCTCCTAGCTGTCAGAAGTTAACTGAGGATTAGAGGAAGAAGAGGTCCTCCAATGCAAGAGCTTTTAAGTCAGGTTTACTGAGGTATAACTTACATATACTAAAATTTACTTTTAAAAATTCTTTCTTGGAGTAGAGTTGATTTACAATGTTGTGTTAGTTTAAACTTCACTCTTTAGTACACAGTTCCATGCACTCCGACAGAAATACAGTCATGTCTCCATCACCACAGTTAAGAACATCTCTACAAATCCTGCAAATTTTCTTGTGCCTCTTTGTAACTAACTCCTCTCCCCCAGATCATCACTGATCAGTATTCTGTTCCTACAGGTTTGGTTTTTCCAGTGTCACATAAAAAGAACCACACAGTGTCTAGTCTTTTGAGTCTGGCTTTGTTCACTTAGTACAACTGAGATTATCCATGTTTATTCACATATCAGTAGTTTGTTCACTTTATTGCTGAGCAACATTCCACTGTATGATCTAACACATTCTGTTCATCCATTTACCAGCTGAAGGACATATGAACTGTTTACAGTTTTTAGCAATTGAAAAAAAAAACAAAAGAAAAAACAAAACCCAAAACTGATACAAATTTTGGTATGAACATAACTTTTCATTTCTCTTGGGCAAATATCCAGGAGTGGGAAAGATGGGTGAGACGTTAAGTACGTCATTAATTTTATAAGTAACTGTCAAATTGGTTTCTAAAGCGTCTCTTTGTACCCTTTCATGCTCTTCTACTAACAATAAGTCAAGGGTAACTGGATTATTACTTACTACTGATTTTCAGTATGGATCTGTATTTTTATACCTACCAATCAGTTCTTTCTGCAAGTTAGTATTAATGGTGTGTAATTAGTCTTCTATTTATGAAGAATCATTGATCACTTGACATGAATCTTAAATGTTACTTTATAACACGTTCAAAGGGAAATATCAATGAAAATTACTTTCAAACCCCATCCAAGAGTAGTCATATATGTTAATTTTTTCTGGATCAATAAGCTATAAGAATGAACAAAAAGTACTACTAGTAACTAAATACGTTAGGGTATACTTCTGTCAATCAAACTTGCAATATTCAGACAAGAGTTTCCAGAGCCTAAATAAAATTTCTCAACAATGTATATAGCAAGTATTATTTAACATCTTTAGCAAAAGTATAATTCTCCTGATTAGGAAGCAAAAAGGATGCATACAAGAAAATGTTTGGAAACTCATTATAAATATTATGTCCAGAGACTTCCCTGGTGGTCAGTGGCTAAGACTCCACACTGGCAATGTAAGGTGCTCAGGCTTGATCCCTGGTAAGGGAACTAGATCCCAGGGGCCATAACTAAGACCCAGCACAACCAAATAAATAAATATTATAAAAAATAAATACTATATCCAATATTACAAGAAAATGCTGCTGCTGGTTATGTAAATTGGCACATCCAATTTGGAAAATATTTGATATTAACAACCCATTCCCAAGAGAATTGGAAGTCCACACAAAAGCTTGTATATAAATGTTAACAGCAGCATTACTCATAATAGTCCCAGGGTGGAAATAACCCACAAATCCATCAACTGATATATGGGCAAAACAGATTGTGATCTATCCATTCAATGGACTATTATTCAGCCATGAAAAGGAATGATATATCCTACAACATGGGTTAGCCTTGAAAACACTGTACTAAGTGAAAGAAGCAAGACACAGAAGGCCACATATTGTATGATTACGATGATACGAAATGTCCAGGTTAAGCAAATGTACAGAGACAGACAGAGAGCCAAGGGCTGGGGTGAGAGGGCTGGGAGGGAAATGAAGAATGGGGAGTGACTGTTAGTGGGTATGAGGTCTCTCTTCAGGATGATGAAAATGTTCTGGCATTAGCTAGTGGTGATGGCTGCACAACTATGTGACTATATTAGGAAACCACTGTACACTTTAAAAGAATAAATTTTATGCTGTGTGAATTATGTCTCAATTTTTAAAAAACCCATTAATAGGAGATAAATAAATAAGCTATAGTATATTCACAGAAAAGATATCATACAGCAGTGAAAATAAATGAAGACAGCTATTTAAGTTAAAATATGCATAATTTTACAAACCATGCTGAGAAAATAGCTAGTTACTGAACAACATACATTATGATTATTCAAACCCAAATAATATACTGTGTAGGGATAGATACATTTGTAGTTAAATTTAAAAGAAAAGTATGAGGATGATATCCTGAAAACAGCAAAGCAGAAAAGGTAGAGATGCAGTCAAGGAAGGGTGCACAGGATATTGATATGATCTATTTCTTAAACTGGGGGTAGGAATACTAATGTTTCTTTTTTAAAGTTCACAACCTAGACAGCATATTAAAAAGTAGAGACATTACTTTGCCAACAAAGGTCCATCTAGTCAAAGCTATGGTTTTTCCAGTAGTCATGTACGGATGTGAGAGTTGGACTATAAAGAAAGCTGAGTGCCAAAGAATTGATGCTTTTGAACTGTGGTGTTGCAGAAGACTCTTGAGAGTCCCTTGGACTGCAAGGAGATCCAACCAGTCCATCCCAAAGGAAATCAGTCCTGAATATTCATTGGAAGGACTGATCCTGAAGCTGAAACTCCAATACTTTGGCCTCCTGATGTGAAGAACTGACTCATTTGAAAAGACCCTGATGCTGGGAAAGATTGAAGGTGGGAAGAGAAGGGGACGACAGAGGATGAGATGGTTAGACGGCATCACCAACTCAATGGACATGAGTTTGAGTAAACTCCGGGAGTTGGTGGTGGATAAGAAGGCCTGGCGTGCTGCAGTCCATGAGGTCGAAAAGAGTCAGCCATGACTGAAGGACTGAAATGAACAAAAATGACTTATATTTAAAATATACTAAATATCCCATGACTTTCTAAATGAAAGGGGGAAAAAAAGCTCTGCCTCTAGCTAATAAAATTCTATAACTGTAGTGTTCAGGCAGAAACTTGGAAGATACTTTTTATATCCCCAAATCCCTGCTCTACTTAATTAGCTGTGAAACCTTATGGAAGTCATTTAATCTTTGGGGGCTTTGGTATTTTCACGCATAAAGCAGATTTTATGGAACAGTATTTCACAACAATGATTTATACATAATAAACAGCAGGCTTCTGCAATTCCAAATTTTTCAGTACCAGGATATATGCGGCTTATGTTATTAGATGTGTGGAAAGTGCTTTTGCTTCATGGTAAAAACCTCACAGTCCCATTCCCTTTGGCCCTTGGTTAAATGACAACAAAGGAATGGTAGTTTGCTTTATGCTAGTATCACAAATGTAGTACTAATTAAAAACCATAGCTTGCAAAAATGTGGGTTCCACTATCATTTTCCTTTTTCAGGCATTATAACCCTGGTAGAAAATATTTTCTCCCCAGATTCAAAAAGTAGAGATTCACACAAGTCACTCAAAATGCAAAAATGTACTTAGCAGCTACTTATGCCTGGCAAAGAAAGTAATGTAAAAAGTAAAAATATTCATTCAAAAAGTCAGAAATTTGAATTGTATTTCCTTCTCCTAACACTCAGTACTGAGAAGTGACTTACTAAGTCATCTAGTCACATCTATCTCAATCTGTAACACCACATAATCAGAATCACATACAGAGCAGGCCTTTCTATAGCCTGTACTCAGGACACCAACTGCTGAACTTTCACTATCAACCATCACTAGAATGATATTGAAAATAATGCATTAAAAACCCCAGACAAGTGGCTTCACTGGAGAATTCTACCAAACATTTAAACGTTTAAAGAATTAACACCAATCCTCCCAAAATTTCCAAAAAATTAAAGAGGATGGGACACTTCCAAGCTCACTGTAGGAGGAAACAATTACTCTGCTACCAAAACCAGACAAAGACACTATAAGAAAACTACAGACCAACATCACTATTAAATACTGGGCAAAAACCCTCAACAAAATACTAGCAAGCCAAATCCAAAAGCATATTAAAAGAATTGTATACTACAACCAAATAGGATTTACTCCTGGAATACAAGGATGGCTCAACGTATCAAAATCAATGTAGCCCACCATAACATTGTCCTTCAATAAGAAAATGAAAAGATGAAAACCACAAGACCATCTCAACTGATCCAATAAAAAGCAGCTGACAAGTTTTAACACCTTCAATGATAAAAACACTCAAACTAGGAAAGAAACTACTAAATAATCATAATCATAATCGAGGCCATTTAGGAAAAGCTCACAGCTAATATACTTGGGGTGCTTTCTGAATGGCTCAGCAGGTAATGTGCCTGCAGGAATATGCCTGCAACACAGGAGACACAGGTTTGATCCCTCAGTCAGAAAGATCCCCTGGAGGAGGAAATGACAATCCACTCACTCCAGTATTCTTGCCTAAAAAATCCCATGTACAAAGGAGCCTGGCAGGCTCTAGTCCAAAGGGTCACAGTCAGACATGACTGAGCACACATAACATCATACTCAAGAGTAAAAAACTGAAAGCTTTTCCTCTAAGAGTAGGAACAAGGCAATGATGCTTGTGCTAACAATCCTATTCAATATAGAATTGAAAGTCAACGTTCTCTGCAGGAAAAAAAAAGTCTTATGCAGAGAAATTAGGCAAGATGAAGAAACGACAGAGATCTAAATCAAAAAGGAAGAAGTAAAATCATATTTGCATATGACATAATCTTATTTGTAGAAAACCTTAAAAGATTCCACAAAAGCAAATTGTGAATAAATGAATTCAGTAAGTGAATAAATTTTGTGAGCAGAAATGAATTCAGTAAATGAATGAATTTTGCAGAATACAAAACCAACACACAAAAATCAGTAGTTTTTATATACTACCAATGAAAAATATGAAAAGAAAATTAAGAAAAAAACTCCACTTAAAATAATCTATAGATTCATCATAATCTATCAAAATTCCAACAGCATTTTTTGTAAAAATAGAAAAATTAATTTTAAAATTCACATGGAATCTCAAAGGACCCTGAATAGTAAAAATATTTTTGGAAAAAAAAAGAAGTTGCAGTACTCTCTTCCTGATTCTAAAGCATATTAAAAAGCCACAATGATCACAACAGTGTGGTAATGGCAGAAAGACAAATAGACCAATGGAACAGCATAGAGAACCCAGGAATAAACCCTTGCATATAGGGTAAAACGATCTTTGTTTGACAAGAGTGCCAAGACCACTCAATTGGGAAAGGGTGGTCTCTTCAACAAATGATGGGAAAAACCAGATAGCTACATGCAAAAGAATGAAGGTGGACCCTTATCTTACATCATACACAAAAACTAATATGAAATCATTAAAAATCTACATGTAAGACATAAAGCTATAAAACTCCTAGAAGAAAACATAGAGGAAAAGCTTTATAACACTGGAATGTACAATGATATCTTACCTATGATGCCAAAAGCACAGGCAACCAAAGCAAAAAGGGCCAATGGGGATTATATCAAAGTTAAAAACTTTTCTGTATCAAAGGACAAAATAAACAGAGTAAAAAGATAACCTACAGAAGGAAAGAAAATATTTATCAATCATTTATTTGATAAGTGGTAAATATCCACAGAATATCAAGAACTCCCACAACAAAACTCCAAATAATCCAATTTAAAATGGGCAAAAGACTTGAATAGATGTTTCTACAAAGATGAGTATTTTGTATATTTATTGAAATTCATTGGAAGGGCTGACACTGAAGTTCCAATACTTTGGCCACCTGATGCAAAGAGTCAACTCATTAGAAAAGACTCTGATACTGGGAAAGACTGAAGACAGAGGAGAAGTGGGGGCATAGGATGAGATGGTTAGATAGCATCACCAACTCAATGGACATGAATTTGAGCAAACTCAGGAAGATAATGGAGGATAGGGGAGCCTGGCATGCTGCAGTCCATGGGGTCACAAAGAGTCCGACATGACTTAGCGACTGAACAAGAACAACAACAAAGATGATATACCAATGGCCAATAAGCATAGGAAAAGATGTTCAACATCACTCATCATCAGAGAAATGCATGTCAAAATCACAATGGGATTATCTCTTCACACCCAATAGAAGGGTTACTATTTAATAAGCAAATTTTTTTAAAAACAGAAATAACACATGTTGGCAAGAATGTAGAGAAATTGGAACACCTGTATACTGTTGGTGGGACTGTAAAATGGTGCAACAGCTACAGAAAACAGTATATGGAGGCTGCTCAAAAAAAGTAAAAATAGAGTATTGTACTATCATATAATCCAGCAACCCCACTTTTAAGTGTATGTGTAAGTGTGGGTATATATCTCTCTCTCCAGAAGAACTGAAAACTGGGACTCAAATTTATACACTCATGTTCCAAGCTGCAGAAACAACCCAAATGTCCACTAAAGAATGAGTGAATGGATAAGCAAAACATGGTAAATACATACAATGGAATATTGGCCTTAAAAACGAAGGAAATCCTGTTATATGCCACAATATGGATGAACTTTGAGGATATCATGCTGAGTGAAACAAGTCAGCCACAAAAAGACAAACACTGTGTGAGTCCACTTACAGGAGGTACTAAACGAGTAAAATTTATAGCAACAGAAAGCTGAATGGTGGTTATCAGGGGCCAGGGAAACAGGAAAAGAAGAGCTGCTTAATGGATACAGAGTATCTGATCTGCAAGATTAACAAGTTTTGGAGCTGTGTTTCACAACAACTGAATGTAACCATTAGTTTAAAATTATGATGGTAATTTTTATGTTACATGCTTTTTAAAAAATATTAGTTTTTAAAAAGTGAGACACTCATCTGTTCAAAATGTTTTGTAGGTATTTGAAGAAAAAAAGATAAAGACTAAAGAAATTATTTAAATACTGATGTGGAAGAAATCTATTATGAAGTTTTAAAAAGAGCTTTGGAAGCTAGCACATGAAGTCTCCTTTTTTGTGTGGTTAGTAAAAGTGTAAAAACCGGGTCATACACATTGGTGGTAGGCTGATAATGACCCCCAAAGATATTGGGCTGTAATCCCTGAAAACTATAAATGTTTTATATGGGAAAAAGGTCTCCACAGATGTGATGAAGGATTTTGAGATGGGAAGATCATCTGGATTATCTGAGTGAGCCCTGAATGCAATCACATGTATTCTTACAAGAGGGAGACCGATGAAGAGCTGACACACTCAGAGGAGACGGTGATGTGAAGATGGAGAAGAGCAAGACTGTAAGAGGCTAGAGTGATGCGACACAAGCCAAGGGATATCGACAGCCGCCAGCAGTGGAACAGGCAAGAACGGGGCGCTCCCCGGGACCTCTGGAGGAACATGGCCATGCCTCAGTATCAGCCTCCAGTAAGCCTCATCCTAAATTTTTCTAAAATTCTTACTGAAATATTGTTGATTTACAGTGTTGTGTTAGTTTCAAGCATACAGCAAAGGGATTCAATTGTGTATGTGTGTGTACAAAAAATATTTTTTCCATTATAGGTTATTACAAGTATAGTTTCCTGTTGGTTATCTTTTATGTATATAGTACAGTGTATATTTTAACCCCAAACTCCTACTCACCATAAATTTTAGGCTCAACTCCAGAACTGTGAGAGAATAAATAATTGTTGTTTTAAGCTTCCAAATGTGTGGTCATTTGTTTTGGTAGTCATAGAAAACCAATACATGTTTGAAAGCACATAAAAATTTTCTCGATGGATCCACAGAAAATTATTAACAATGACCACTTTTAGAAGAATGTATATGGGACTAGCTAAAGAATTTTTACTTTTCATTTTAATACATAGCCTTGTCTTTTATTTTAATGAACAACAAGCTTCAATATATTTTATCAAAATGTTTTTAAAAGCTCTAAAACTTCAAAATTCCAGCCTGGCACCTTGAAGCTGAATCTGTCTATACATATTCCATAAGCCTCACTTCCTTCCTTTAATATTTTTTGGACATTGTATCTCCCTTGAAAGAGAGATCTGAATCTTATTTATTACCCCAGCATCTAGCAGAATGCTTTGTCCTCTAACACATAATTCCTAAAACAGCACAATTTCATCAAATTATAGAACTCTTAAATATACAATAAATGTGTTCTGAGTTTATAAATAAAATTTTTCAGGCTGAATGTATTTAAAATGTGAAAAGGAAACATGATATAATTAATAAAATTCTAAAGCAAACCCTTTTTCAAAGTGAAAAATTATTAAGTAATAGATTTCAAAAATTTAGAAGACTTTTGTCACTGTTTTCTTAGTACCTACATTTTGATTATAAAATCCATTAAAAGAAGGAAATTTTAATTTTAGAATCGTTTGTTTGGTAAAGTCATGGCAGGAGAGCAGCTGCTTGCAATAAATCTTGTACAGCACCCTGGTCAAAATTGTATATTGTCACCCTGCTTATTTAACTTATATGCAGAGTACATCATGAGAAACGCTGGGCTGGAGGAAGCACAAGCTGGAATCAAGACTGCTGGGAGAAATATCAATAACCTCAGATATGCAGATAATACCACCCTTATGGCAGAAAGTGAAGAAGAACTAAAGAGCCTCTTGATGAAAGTCAAAGAGGAGAGTGAAAAAGTTGGCTTAAAGCTCAACAGTCAGAAAACTAAGATCATGGCATCTGGTTCCATCACTTCATGGCAAACAGATGGGGAAACAATGGCTGACTTTATTTTTGGGGGCTCCAAAATCACTGCAGATGGTGACTGCAGCCATGAAATTAAAAGACGCTTACTCCTTGGAAGGAAAGTTATGACCAACCTAGACAGTATATTAAAAAGCAGAGACATTACTTTGTCAACAAAGGTCCGTCTAGTCGAGGCTATGGTTTTTCCAGTAGTCACGTATGGATGTGAGAGTTGAACTATAAAGAAAGCTGAGTGCCAAAGAATTGATGCTTTTGAACTGTGGTGTTGCAGAAGACTCTTGAGAGTCCCTTGGACTGCAAGGAGATCTGACCAGTTCATCCTAAAGGAAATCAACTCTGAACATTCATTGGAAGGATTGATGCTGAAGCTGAAGCTCCAATACTTCGGCCACCTGATGCGAAAAACTGACTCATCTGAAAAGACCCTGATATGCTTGGAAAGTTTGAGGGCCAGAGGAGAAGGGGACGACAGAGGATGAGATGGTTGGATGGCATCATCGACTCAATGGACAGGGGTTTGGGTGGACTCTGGGAGTTGGTGATGGACAGGGAGGCCTGGCGTGCTGCAGTTCATGCTGTCGCAAAGAGTCGGACACGACTGAGCAACTGAACTAGTCAAAATTAAATTCACCCAAAACTGTCAAGTTGGATGTTGGAGTTAGATCTAAGTTATAGCACTTGCTTTGTCACACACTACCTGAGTTTCAGTTTTATCATCCATCATTACAGTACCATCTTCATGTGGTTCCTTATTTAATACACATTTCCTGAGCATTCATTACGTGCCAGGCAGTATTCTAAGCACTTCACATACATTAACTCATTTATTTCTCGTAACTCTGAGATTGATGTTATTATTCCATTTTACAGATGAGAAAACCCCCTCTGCCACACAAGTGCACTTAGTATGTAGCTAAGTGCCTAATACAGAGTAGCGTGAGATCATAAGATGTCACTCTGTATTAGGCACTTAGCTACATACTAAGTACAGGAAGTGAAATACAGTAGCCCAGTGGCAATGTACTATGAGGGTGTAACAGGCAATTAATCTAGACTGGAGGGTGAGGGAAGGTCTCCCTGAGAAAGTGATATTTAGACTGAGAACTAAAGGAAATAGCAATTAGCCAGACCTAGGCACAATGACTAGATATAACAAGAGAATGTTTCAGGCATGTGGGTGAAAGCTGACAAGAGCTAGGCAAGATCTGCAACTTATGTGGCCAAAACAGAAGCTGAGAAATAGGGCAGACTGAAAAGGGTCCAATCATACAAAGCCAGGGACTTTACGCAAGGAAGTAGTACTGTGCTTGTGTTAGTTGCTCAGTCATGTCCAACTCTTTGTGACTCCTTGGACTGTAGCCCTCCAGGCTTTTCTGTCCATGGAATTCTCCAGGCAAGAAGACTAGAGTAAGTAGTCATTCCCTTCTCCAGGGATCTTCCTGACTCCAAGGATTAAATCCAGATCTCCTGCATTGCAAGTGGATTCTTTACCATCTGAGCCACCAGGGAAGACCCATCATGGCAAATAGCAAGCACTCAAGAAACAGTAGGTATCATTACTATATTATTATTATAAGCATCATCTCAGAGTCATTTAGAGATCTTAGACAGACTTCAGTTCAGTTCAGTCACTTAGTCGTGTCTGACTCTTTGCGACCCCGTGGACTGCGGCACACCAGGCTTCCCTGTCCATCACCAACTCCCTGAGCTTACTCAATTGAGTCAGTGATGACATCCAACCATCTCATCCTTTGTCATCCCCTTCTCCTCCTGCCCTCAATCTTTCCCAGCATCAGGGTCTTTTCAAATGAGTCAGTTCTTTGCATCCATTGGCCAAAATATTGGCATCTCAGCTTCAGGATCAGTCCTTCCAATGAATATTCAGGACTGATTTCCTTTAGGATGGACTGGTTGGATTTCCTTGCAGTCCAAGGGACTCTCAAGAGTCTTCTCCAACACCACAGTTCAAAAGCATCAACTCTTCAGCATTCAGCTTTCTTTATAGTCCAACTCTCACATCCATACATGACCACTCACTGGAAAAACCACAGCTTTGACTAGGCAGACCTTTGTTGGCAATGTCTCTGCTTTTTAAAATGCTGTCTTCAGACTTAATCAAACCCACATTTTAATCTTCTGGTTCAAGAAAGGCCTAAGTTAGCTTAGGGTTCTTAGGACCGAGTAAGGTAAGTCTCTGATCTAAAACAGTTTTTTATCCTATAGAAAGCAGATTTACCGAAAGTTAAACAAGTAAAGCCTGGATAATTTAATCAGTAGAGCACCAGACTTTTGACTTCCCTGGTGGCTCAAATGGTAAAAAAAAAAAAAAAAAAAATCTGCCTGCAATGCAGGAGACCTGGGTTTGACCCCTGGAGGAGTAGGAAGATCTCTTGAGGAAGCAAATGGCTACCCAATCCAGTATTCTTGCCTGGAGAATTCCATAGACAGATGAGCCTGACCAGTCACAAAGAGTCAGACATGATTGACTGACTAACACTTTCATCTTTCAAACAAGTATATGTCATTTTATATTACTCAGGAGACTATCCATATTTCACTTGGAGGAATTCCCCATATTAAACGTAGGTCAAAATAAGCAGGCAGTCCTCTAAAGCATAAAAATCTGTTTTCCTTTACTGCCCAGAGATTTCTGATATGGGATTTGATCTTTACTCACAAATGAAGAACTCATGCTAGTTGAGGACTGGGGTTTTCATGAGACTTTTTTTTTTTAAGGAATGTATCGTATAAGAAAGGGCCAAAAGAAAAGTGTGGAATTACAGTACTGAAAAAAATACCTAAAACACAAGAATGAGAGACTTCACATAGCAAATCAATAAGGACACAAAATGATGAAAAACAAACACTTCAAATAAATACATAAAAGAAATAAAACAGCATAATGAATTAGAGAATAAGATGTTCTAGGTAGCCAAGTTTGCTAGAGGTTTGTCTCTGAAATATCAATTATTTTATATAACTTTTTTCCATGTAAAATAAATCTAAGAAAATACATAAGCTTCACACTCTTCTTAAACAAAATCAACTGATAATTATTTAAAATTTTCAGGATAATCCCTTTGAGCAATCAATGTAGCAATACCCTCAAGATGTACTGGCAAGGAGTTATGAGGGTATCTCGTATCGAAATCAAGTGGTTCCAGTATGGCTTTTTCGAATTTTAATGTTCTGCAGCTTTCCTTCCTCAAACTTCCTGATCAAACTAACACTTCTAGTTAACCTGTAGCGGTGCTATCTAATTTTAGCTCTTGATTTAAAGAAGCAAGCAGGGTGAAAACTGCGCATAAAGACGGAGCAGGATCTACTTGAAGGAAATCAATAAAATTTAGAATGCAGAAAAGACTTTTTTGGTTTATTTCCTGGCAGTTAACATTCAGATAAATAAAATTTGACTTTAAGTCTTACGACTGAAAAAACAAAAAGACGACTGATTAAACAAACATTTTCAAGACATACTTGAGACTATTCAACTTTTTTCCTCATCTTCATAGAAAGAATTTAAAACTCACTTTAATTAATAATCTCTAAGAAATATAATCAAGATGGAGAAGGAAATGGCAACCCAACTCCAGTATTCTTGTCTGAAAAATCCCACGGACAGAGGAATCTGGCTATAGTCTATCGGATCACAAAGAGTCGGACAAGACTGAGCAACTAGACAACAACAACAAGAAATATAATCAAGATATTGAAGAAGTAAGTTTCTAATCTCTTAATAAAATAAAAATCACTTTTGAAGAGACAGAGGTCACCAAGGTTTATCTGACATCATATCTATGCCAAAAATGTCTGACCGTTCCAACAAACTCAGAATTTATACTTTGCATCTCTGAGCAAAGGTCATATTCCAGGAATAAGCAACTGCTGTTAGCAATTAGGTGAAAATAATGTTTTCTGTGGCACTTAAAAGAGTTATGGAAGAAAAAAGAAAGAGCTCAGTAAAAAGCATACCTCTTTTGGAGGATGTTTGTTTGGGACATGAGTTTCCTCGGAAACTTGGAGAGACCTGTATGAAATCATGTTTAGCTTAATACAGATGGAAATAAATAAAAACAACTATATATGTGTGCATATGCATGAGTTAGTATACATACATACCCAGCTCTGTTTACTGAGAGGACCTTGGAACAATGACACCCCAGAAATAAGCACATCTAGATCTTGGATTCTATCAATAAATATCACAGTCTCATAAAAGGAACCAGGGCTGATTCTACAGCTGGGATGGGGAAAATACTATATTGGTCTGGATCATCTTGCTGTACCAGAAAAGTGCTCAGAATGAGCTAAATAAATAAATAACATAAAATCAGATTATCAAAGATATTCATATTGATATAGATAACTGGTTAAACAGAAAAATAAATGGGGGAGAACAAATTTTTGTTACAAAATTCCAAACAATCTATGTAGATACTGTTGCAACTTAAGTAAGCAGAACTTATGCCCCCCATCCACTTTGAGGATGGGCTAGACTCAGAGACTCACTTCCAAAGAATAGGCATAGAAAGGAAAAAAAAGTAACTTTACTACTCAACCTGGCAAACACTACCTTAACCAAGTGTCCAAGTTAACATCATCAGTGATATCATATATTCCCTTGATAAGAAAAGATGATATTCTGTGACATTCTTTCCAAAAACACATAACCCTTGTCTAATAATGAAAAAAACACGGGACAAACCCAGAAGAAGAATATTCCACAAAATAACTGACTAGTACTCAAAACTGTCAAGACCATGGAGGCAAAGTGAGAAACTGTCAAAGACTGAAGGAGATTTTTTACAAAGAGATGACAACTAAATGCAATAGGTTACCCAGGACTGGATCCTGAAACAGAAAGGTGAGATGAATAGAAAACTACAGATATCCCAACAAAACCTGGAGTTCAGTTAAAAGTAATGCATCAATGTTGGTTTCTTCATTTTGACATATGTTCCATGTAAGATATTAACAATAGAGGAGACTGGATAAGAGGTATACAGAATGCTATATCTTAGCAACTTTTCTGTAAATCTTAAATTATTACAAAATAAAAAAGGTTATTTTTTAGAGGTTTTGTCAAAACAAAAACAAAAAAAAACCCTGAAAAACAAAAAACCCTATCATTTACCTTCAAAAAAGTCATGTCTTGAAAAACAAAATTTTTTCAAAGTGCAATACCTCAGACCTACTAGAATGGCTAAAATTTTAAAAAAAGAAAAAAAACTGGTGAAACTAAAGGCTTCACAGATGTGAAGAGAAAGAACTCCCATTCACTGCCAGTGGAAACGCAAGATGATACAGCCACTTTTGAAGAGTTTGGCAGTGTCTTACCAAGCTAAACACTGTCTTACCCTACGGCCCAGCAGTCACACTCGTAGGTATTTACACAGGAGAACTAAAAATTTATATGACACACACAAATGTTTATAGCAGCTTTGTTCATAACTGCCAAAAACTAGAAGTGACCTAGATATCCTTCAATAGGTGAACGGATAAACGGTGGTATACACACACAATAAAATCTTATTCAGTAATAAAAAGAAATGAGCTATCAAGCCAAGAAAAGACATGGGAGAACCTTAAATAGATACTCCTAAGTGAAAGAAGCCAGTCTGAAAAGGGTACATAGTGTATGATTCCAATTATATTACATTCTGGAAGAGTCAAAACTATGGAGACAATAAAGACATCAACGCTGCCAGAGGGTGGGGGAGGGAGAAAGGATGAATGGGTGAATTATAAGAGATTTTTAGGGCAGTGAAACTATTCTCTCTGATAGTATAATGGTGGATAAGTATAAATGTCAAAACTTACAGAAGTTTACAACATAAACAGTAAACTTTAATGCATGCTAATTTTAGAAAGTCATTTGGGAGACTGAGGAATCCCATAAAATGTGTGCAACCACCTCATTGAAGTGGGTGGGGAAAAAGAACTGACTTAAGCAACTTTGGAAATGAATGAACTTTAACATGAAAGGCGAAAGGAACTGGACATAAGCACTGTATCAGTGTTGTTTAGTCGCTCAGTCGTGTCCGACTCTTTTGCAACCCCATGGGCTGTAGCCTGCCAGGCTCCTCTGTCCATGGGATTTCCCAGACAAGAATACAGGAGTGGGTTGCCATCTCCTTCTCCAGGGGATCTTCCCGACACACCCATGTCTCCTGCTTGGCAGGCAGATTCTTTACCACTGAGCCACCTGGGAAGCCCTGCACTTCTAGTTAATAAAGTTGTTTTCTATGGGAGTATGGATTAAAAATTCAGATACTGCTATACATGTCTACTGGAGCTGAACAGAACTCCTGTTTAATTTGGTACAGAAACAGATAGCAACATATAGGACTATCAATAGATGTCTATACACACCAGTTAGTATATATACCTGTTAGTTGAGAGTGCCTAAAAGAAATGACACCGAGTAGCAATGAGAACACTTACTGCCCAGATTTTGGTTTTTATTACCATTCTCCAATAAAAGGTCCCAGGATATCCAGGAGCAATGACTAATTCTAGCACTGTGACAAGAAATATACAAGATGAGCCTATTGCATCTTGTAGTGTCAGAAAGTCAGGAAGTGCTAAAAAATAATAATAATAATTAAATAAAACACACACACACAGATGTGGCAATGTTAAAGGGGAACAAGAGCCAAATGAAAGAATACTCAATGGATATAGCTAAACAATTTGAGCAACAAAGTAAAGCAGTACTGGAATATAACTCAAAGTATAAAATACCCTTCAGTTTATACTGATATAAATCCTTGACTAAATTAATAAATGGGGAAAGAGAGACAAATTTCCCACACAGAAGAAATTCAAATAAATTATCTAGCTATTCCACCCCAAGGACAGGGAACACAATCCCTCACTTCATAAGTGGGCTGTACAAAATTAGTTCCTTCCGAAGACCACTGTATAGAAAGGGGAAAAGAGTAACTCTGTAGTGGAGAAACCAGACAAACACTACTTCAGCCAGATGATCAAAGTCAATACCAACAGTCATAAATCATGTTGATAGTACCCTTTATATGATGGGACGGAAATGGCATTCTCTCTGTGATCTTCCTCCCCAAAACACATAACCCCAGTCTAATTATGAGACAAACATTAGATAAATGTTCATGTATTGGAATTTTACTATATGCCTAAACAATACCCCTAAAAACTTCTATAGATTTGTAAGTTTTTAAGAACAAGGGGGAAACAGTGAAGTGGGGAAGCCAGATCTATTTTTTCTCTCAGTCAACACAAACATAAAACTATCATTTTTCCATGATACTTAGTTGAAGACTTTCCAAATTAGTCTGCTAAGATATTGCCATATCCAAAGACACAGAAACACTGGTTAGTTGTACACTTTATTACATGGAGAAAACTACGCCAGTTTTGGCCAACAAATATTTTCTGGCCACCTTATTTGTCCTAAGCACCACCTGAAGCATTGAAATAACCTCACAGATTAAAAAAAAAAAAAAAAAAACAGAAAAAAAAGTTCCTGTGCCCTGCTTTCATTTCTGTGAGGAAATCAGACAATATACAAGCAAACAATAAATGACCTATCATATAGCAATAAATGCTATAAAGTTTAAAAAAAAAAAAGTGAGGTAAATATGACCAAGAGGGCTACACCAATTGGAGCTTGGCAAATGCTTCTTTAAGGAGATGATATGCGAGTTGAGACCTGAGTGATGCCTATATACAAAGACAAGCTTGAGGCAGGGTAGAGCAGGTGGGAAGTTCCAGGCAGAGAGAACACATACAAAGGCCAAAAACAGTATCTTTTAAGTATTTGAGATAAATCAAGTGGGCAAGGCAACTGCCCTGATAGAAACAAGGTAAGCAATAAATCCTGAACTCTACAGGTACAAATATGCATTTAACATTAAAATAAAATTAAAAAAAATTCAAACCTCTCCAACACTGATCGCCAGGAATTCATCAATCATAATTAGATCCACATCTAAACTCTATGCCCCCATTTAGTCCTATCTCCCACTGTCACAACTGTCCATCTCTCATATAGTAAATATGATACTTTGACTTGTTCTTCCACCTTCCCTCTAAAACCCACCATGCCTATGGTTCACATTTCATTATGTCTCTGACAGAAGTATTTAAGAATAAAAGGCAAGAGGGAGAGTCTCCCCAGAAAATGACCCTGAATTCTCCCTAACAGATCTCACCACTTCACACAGTACAACCAGAAATTCTGGGCAAAGGCACTTAGACAGACTAACTTGGGTTCAAACTGAGGTTCTATCGGTTGTAAGATTTTGAGCACGCTGCATAAGCTTTCTAAGACTCAGCTTCCTCATCTGTCAAAGGTTGTGAGAATTAAAAAAGATAAAACGTGGCACACAGTGAATATTCAATAAATGTTAACTACTGCTGGTAGAAGTAGCTGAGCATTTATTTTGTTCAAGGACTAGAGCTGGCCAGAGGGATTATAGAAATGACAATTTGCTACAGCAAATTGTTTGAGAGATAAAATTGTCAAAGTCCCTTAGGTCAGGGGCTTTGTCTTTTTCTGGTTCACCAGTGTATTCCCAGAATCTAGAACAATGTTTAACACATGGTAGGCTTCAATCTCAATATTTGGTGAATGAATGAATGAGACTCCATTAAGACAGAGGAGCATAAAGGAACTTGACTTTGCTCCAATATAAAGAAAAGTTTTCCTTCCCCATCAAGATTTTAAACAATAACCTAAGGCACTGTTAAAATACATTTATTATTTTTAATTGCTTCCCCAAAACCTGAAACAGTGTTGATAATATTAGGGAACTCAAATTTATCGCAGTTAAAACTCTGCTGTTAAAATTAAGCTGTCTGTTGATCAAAAACTTTAAAATAATAAATTATACAGTTTATTGTTAAGGAATATTTTTGCTTGCTGTTGACTGAGGGAACAAACTTTAAAAACTTGTGTAAATTTTTTTCCCATGGGTTTACCCATTATGTTTAATTTATGTTGCCAAATATATATTGCTTTCACCTTTCTCTAAGTCATTTTATAAAAAATTACAGTTTATCCAGTCATTTAAGAAATATCCAAATCTTTTACAATTTCTCAAGTTTCAAAGATTGTTACCTTCATTATCAGCTCTTTAGGTCAAAGAAGGACTTTTCAGGGTGATAAAAATGGAGAAAGGAGGAGTTCACCTCTCTCAAAATGAGTTTTCAATTACTATAATTATGCATAAAATAAGGCAGGGAGCATTTCTGGGCCAACACTTGAAGCCTTGAGTCCCATAAGAATTACACTGGAACCATGCATAAATTTGGGGCAAGTTCTGCAAAAACCTCCTCTTCCTCTATTGCCGCTGAATGAAAAACTCATTGCTAAGATTCATCAACACGAGTGTATTTTCTAACACATAGTAGCCGCTCTGGCAACACGACTTTAACCATTTTCTATCCCAGACACAAAAAACAGACGCGTTTAAATCCGGCCTGACAATTACCACAATGGCAGGATAGCTATCTCGACAGCCACAGTGGTTAAGAGCTTAAAAACTAAGAATCTAGTTTACCGAGCCCTCAGCTTAAAGTAGCAAGGCCTGCTTAACCCACACTGCTGGCTATTGTATGTGTCCCCCAAAGCTTCAAAGCTGGAAATATACCTGAACTCTACTGACACCTTCTGAGAGAGAAAGCCAGGCGGAAGGGCGGAGCGATGCGATCCGAATCGTTTTAAATCGCAGCAAGTCGGCGGGGACGCAGGTGCGCGGGCCGGGCACAGGTGCACGGGCAGGCCCCGGGACCACTGTCCTTGTCACGCTGTGAGGCGACCAGAGCCCTTCACAACCACCACAGCCCACGGAGGTTCTCTCTCATTCATTCATTTGACAATTACGCGAGGGGCGCCGTAGCAGGGCCGGCTCGTAGGCCCCCCGGCCCCAGTACCCGAACACCCAGAGCCGCCAGGCGCGGCCCTGCGCCTCACGCATCCCTCGGGCGCGGTCGCCAACACCCCGCCGCGCCGCGCTCCGGTCACCCGGATCCCGGCCCCGGCCTCAGCCGCACCCGAGCGCCCACGCCCCCCCCCCACCCCGCCCTCCCTGCCGCCAGTCCCCCGGCCTCCGCCCCGCTCCGCCGCCTCAGACCCGCCGGGTTTGTGGGGCGAGGGAGGCGCGCGTCCGCGGAAGACCCCCGCCCCCCGCACCCGGGGTGAGGGGACGCTCCGCGCGCGCGACTCGTGAACCTGAGAGGCCTAGGCGGGTGGGTCGGGCCCACAGTCCACTCACCTCCGCCGGGCCAGAACCAAGAGGTTGCTCTAAGCCGTTTGAAACCGCTTGGGCCGCCGCACACCCCGCAGTGTCCTCGTTGTTTATTGGTCCTGGGCGGACCGCCCATTGCCCTTCCATTGGTCCGTTTGAAAGAACTGTGGGCACGCGCCGCCCGTAGCCTTAAAGGGGCCGTGCGCAGCTGTGTTTCCCTTGGAGCCTGACTCTGCTTGGTCCTGTGGGGAGGTCACCGGGGCGGGGAGCGAAAGACTGAGACTATCCTGGAAGAAACGTGTGTGAAGAGCTAGCTGTGCCTCCTGGGTGCTCAGCAGTTTTGCTTTACTTAATTGCAGGTATTTAAACTACTGTCAATCAATTCAGTTGCTCAGTCGTGTCCAACTTTTTGCGGCCCCATAGACCGCAGCATGCCAGGCCTCCTTGTCCATCACCAATTCCTGGAGCTTGTTCAAGCTCATGTCCATCGAGTTGGTGATGGCAATCCAACCATCTCATCCTCTGTCGTCCCCTTCTCCTCCTGCCTTCAATCTTTCCCAGCATCAGGGTCTTTAACAATGAGTCAGTTCTTCGCATCAGGTGGCCACAAGTATTGGAGATGCAGCCAATACCTGGCAATTTTTTTTTCCGAGTCATTTTATTCACAGTTATTTGAGGTGTAGCTGAGTGTGTGAGGGAAACCAGAAAGGCAACTAAGATACAGTGGAAGGAGGATGAATGGAGCCAAAACGATGGATCCCGGTCTTGGACCTGTTCTGAGTAAAGTACTTTTCTCAGTAAATCATCTGGAACTTAGTTTCCTCATCTGTGAACTGGGTTAATGATGTTTCCCTTATAAATTTAGTGTGTTGAATTAATATAACTAATTGAGTGTCTAGAAACAGGGTTTTAACAGTAATGCGTTCTTCAAAGACTTAATACTCTGGTTATTTGTAAAAATGAGAGACTTGGTTAATATGATTCCTGAAATTCTTGTTTTGTCTCTACATTCAGTGTTTCCATGAATAAGACCTGATCCTAGCTTCCAAGGAATTTGCAAACTACAGTTGTTAGAGGAATAAAACATATAGAACTAGTCACTAAAATTCAAAGCAATATGAGAACAACATAAAAGAAAAGCTGTAAATGTTTAAGGGAAGGGAGACATTAGGTGGGGGATGATCTGTGAAGGGGATGTATTTTTAATCTGAGATTTAAACAATATGTAGCCAAGAGGGTATGAAATGTAGATGGGTGAAAGGGATGGGTGAAAGTAACAAAACAATAGTTTTTGTTTTAATTCATCAAATCAGCAAAGATGAAAAAGGTTAACAACTTTTAGTTAGCTGAGAGTTAGAGAAATAGACATTCAAAGTCACTTGTTGGTAAAGGTATAACTGGTACAAACTTTTAGAAGACCAATTTAACAGTTATTAAAATGTAAAATGTATATAGTCTCTGGCCAAATAATGCTACTGATGGGAATTTGTCATAGAGATTTACTCATGTATGCAAAGAAAAATGTACAAAAACATTCACTACAGCACTGATTTAGAAAACAAACACATCAACAACAAAAAATCCTGAAAATTACATGTTCATTTATAAGGAACTTATATAATTATGGTATATCCATTCAATAGAATACTATGCAACTGTTAAAAAGAATATGGTTAATCTATATGCACTGGTTAGAAAAATGCACAAATTTTATTTAATTGAAAAAAAGGCAAGTTGCAGAAAAGCATACATATATGGACTGGTTTGGGGGCTTCCCCAGTGCCTCAGCAGTAAAGAGTCCGCCCGCAATGCAGGGGTCATAGGAGACACAGGATCGATCCCTCACTTGGGAAGATCCCGTGGAGGAGGGCATGGCAACTGACTCCAGTATTGTTGCCTGGGGAATCCCATGGACACAGGAGACTGGTGGGTTATAGTCCATTGGGTCGCAAAAGAGTTGGACATGACTGAAGTGACTTGGCACATGGAATGCTTTTATTATATATGGTTATAAATGTATGTGTATCTATGTGCATGCCTGAAAATGGTTAGAACAATACTGGAATTTCAAAAAACTTAAGGGGGATGGGACTCATTAGGGAGGGAAATGAATTTTTTACCACTGACACGTTAAAAATTTTTTTCTTAATAGAAGGAGAAGGGAGACTGTCTAGTAGTGGGAAAAGTATGGCACAGAGACAAGAAAGTACATTTTATGTTGGGGGTTGAACCTGTGGGTTGATTTAGAACAGGGTTCATATTAGGAAGTTATTGGGACACAAGAGTAGCTGAGAAAGGAACAATTTTTGGAGAGTCTTGAATACTAGGGTAAGGAATTTGTACTTTATTAAAGTAGGCAGTTAAGAGCTACTGAAGATATCTGAGCAAGGGAGTGACAAAATCAGAACTGAACTTTAGGAAAACTAACTAGCTTGATTCTCTAATTCTAAAATCGGTTAGAGTTGAGAGCCCAGTTAGGAGTCTGATATGAGCAGTGGAAATGATGAGAAAAGATTCAAGAAACAGGGGAAGTTTTGACAACAGACTGAGTTAGGAATAAAGGTGAGGGTGAGGCCCATTTAGAGAGATGAGTCAAAGAGTGTGGCCAGGATTTGAGCCTAGGGAATGGGAGGCAATGATTGCCCAAATGGAAGTAGAAAGTCAGGAGAAGCCAGTCTCAAAGGGAAGACAAGGTGTTTTGTTTCAGACCTATTTACTTTTACATAGCAATGAGACATGCAAATGGAATCATGTAAGTAGGCCTAGGGAGTCCAGGATGAGAGTTGTGAGAAGAGATTGGACTCAAGTGATATAGGTTTAAGAATCACCTCCATGGAGTGAAAAGATGAAATTGTGGATGAGACCACAGAGTGGGAGAGTGGAGGGAATGAAGAGATGAGCAATGAGGACAGATCCACCGGCAGAGGGAGCGGGCAGGAGTCGATCTGAGTCGATCTGAGCAAAAAGGTCACCCTAATCTTTGAGAAACATAGTCTTCTTCGGTCATTGATCATTGAAATGTTTACTTTATTTAAATATTATCAGAAATAAATGGAAGATTACATGTAAGGAGAGAGTGATGGTAACCTGGAATTTGGTGAATAAACAATGTACAGAGTCTAGATCCTGGAGGTTTAGACCTTAGAACAAGATGGCAAAATCCCTTTTTGTCTTATTTGGTTTAGGTGCAACCCCACTAGAAGGTGGGCATGAAATGTCTTGATTCCCTTAATTTATTCATTCAGCAAATATTTTTTGAGCACCTAGTATGTGCAGGGACTGTACTAGGCATTTGGGATTATCCATAAATAAAATATACCTCCCCACCCAAGAAAAACTCCTCCTCTTATGGTGCTCACATTATAATGGGGAAACATAAACAATCAACACTTAAAAAATCATATAGTATGTTATTGACAGTATGTGCAATGGGAAAATGGAAAAGAATGAAACAGAGTAGAAGGAACTGGGAAGTGCAGTTGGAAAGACTATAATTTTATGAAGGGTGGTCAGAGTTTCTTTGAGATCACATTTGAGCAAACACTTGAAAAAGGCAAAGCAGTTCACCATGAGTATATCTAGAGGAAGAAAGTGCTAGCCAGAGGGAACAGCTATGCAAAGACCCTAAGTTGGGTGCATACCTGGCAGGTTTGAGAAAGAGCAGAGTATTTAGCAGCAGGAAGGTGGTAGCAGCTGCGGTCCCACTGATAATAGAGAGAAGGGAATGGCAGATTCTGTAGAGCCTTGTAGAAACCTAATACAGTACATTGCCCATAGTAGATGCTCAGTGTTTAGCAAGTCCAGGATTATCATCAAATGGCATTTATCTATGTATTTATTAGACTTATGTGCACATACTTTATTCCTGGGGTCTCTCAATAGTTCTACACATGGAAGTTAATAATGAAACCCTTGTGAACATTAGATATCTAAGTGAACACTGTATTATTGCAACCGGAAGCAGGAAACAAATGACAAACATTGTGGCTTCTGAGTAACTGTGCTGGGCATTTCTGAAAAGTCTGCGAGCATTAGGACAGTGCTCATTCCATCGCAATCACAAGCCATTTTGGTGGAAATATCTGTGCCATGGGACATGGATCCATCCAGCCTAAAAGGAGCAGCTTCAGTGATTAACTTCAGCTCTCAGTCCAAGTACCCCCTGCATTATTCCCTGGAGACAGCAGTGGCAACATTAACACAGATCTTATGTGGCTGTGGGTTTCAGTGCCTTGACTGGCCTCCAAGATGGCAAAGCCTATCCCATCTTGTACTTGGTTGCATTTAATAGGTGCTGGTTGAATGAAGGGATGAACAGCTTTTTTTTCTCTTATAGTCCATTTCTCCTTAGGCCCCAAAATGCAGGCTGTCCAAGAACTTTGACCACAGAAGCATCAGCTCCACCAAAGAGGAAGTATGCAGAAAGGAGAGATTAGGGACCTCTCTAGCAGGCTGTCAGCAGGCTTTTAAGGGCTGAAGGAAAAACCACTGAGAAGGGCAGGATAAGAGAAAGTTCTTGGCTCTTTGTGTCTTGTAAAATGAAATAAGCAGATTGGATAGCCTTGGGGCTAACTTCAGCCTTGGGTTTAAACGCAGACCCTTAATTAGGCTGTCTGGATCTGTTTTAACATCACATCAGGGTGTCTAAAGTTGTGACGTGGAGCCTTGACAGGAAATAAAATTCTGTCCCCTATGCAGAGCTCTACTTAGCCTCTGTCACCTGGTTAATGGGAGAATGATCTGGAGAGGAAACAATGGGTGAGTGAGGGAATGTTTCAAAACAAAGGCTGCCTAAAACATCCCCCAGCACATATCCTACTAGCTGGATCAGTTGAGTCATCATATATGAAGAAAAGGCATAGACTGTTTCTTAGCCACACAAAGGGTTCAACCACATTTCTTTTATCATGTCCATTAGTAGAAATGACTAAAGTGCCCTTGAATGTCAGTGCATTATGCTTAGAACCTCCTACACCCTCAGCTCTTGTAGATGCTCTTTCCCAGTTCCTATGTACCACTGACTGTTTTCTTCTGGCCTAGGTTTGATGAAAGCTTCAATTCATGCCTTGGAGACCTCTTTATGTTTTACAGAGATCTATTCATCTTATTCTGCTCTATTGACTATGCCAAAGCCTTTGACTGTGTGGATCACAATAAACTGGAAAATTCTGAAAGAGATGGGAATATCAGACCACCTGACCTGCCTCTTGAGAAACCTGTATGCAGGTCAGGAAGCAACAGTTAGAACTGGACATGGAACAACAGACTGGTTCCAAGTAGGAAAAGGAGTACGTCAAGGCTGTATATTGTCACCCTGCTTACTTAACTTATATGCAGAGTACATCATGAGAAACGCTGGGCTAGAGGAAGCACAAGCTGGAATCAAGATTGCTGGGAGAAATATCAGTAACCTCAGATATGCAGATGACACCACCCTTATGGCAGAAAGTGAAGAACTAAAGAGCCTCTTGATGAAAGTGAAAGAGGAGAGTGAAAAAGTTGGCTTAAAGCTCAACATTTAGAAAACTAAGATCATGGCATCCGGTCCCATCACTTCATGGCAAATAGATGGGGAAACAGTGGAAACAGTGGCTGACTTTATTTTTCTGGGCTCCAAAATCACTGCAGATGGTGATTGCAGCCATAAAATTAAAAGACACTTACTCCTTGGAAGGAAAGTTATGACCAACCTAGACAGCATATTAAAAAGCAGAGACATTACTTTGCCAACAAAGGCCTGTCTAATCAAGGCTATGGTTTTTCCAGTGGCCATGTATGGATGCGAGAATTGGACTATAAAGAAAGCTGAGCGCCGAAGAATTGATGCTTTCGAACTGTGGTGTTGGAGAAGACTCTTGAGAGTCCCTTGGACTGCAAGGAGATCCAACCAGTCCATCCTAAAGGAGATCAGTCCTGGGTGTTCATTGGAAGGACTGATGCTGAAGCTGAAACTCCAGTACTTTGGCCACCTGATGTGAAGAGCTGACTCATTTGAAAAGACCCTGATGCTGGGAGGGATTGGGGGCAGGAGGAGAAGGGGATGACAGAGGATGAGATGGCTGGATGGCACCACCGACTCGATGGACATGGGTTTGGGTGGACTCCGGGAGTTGGTGATGGACAGGGAGACCTGGTGTGCTGCAGTTCGTGGGGTTGCAGAGTCAGACACGGCTGAGTGACTGAACTGAACTGAACCCTCAAACATACCTTAAGCATTCCCACCCCAGGACCTTTGCACGTGCTGTGCTGTTTCCTCTTCCTTTGCCTAAATATCCTGTCCCAAATGCCTGCATGGCTGAGGCCTCATATAACAACCTCAAATATTTCCCCTTGTCTTTCATGTCCCCCTCCCCAGCTGGTCATGCTGTCAGATCACCCTGCCCTTTTTTCCTCTAGAGAATGCTTGTCAAGCCCTGAAGGGAATCCATTGGCTTGTTTATTGTCTGTCTTCATGCCGCACCCGCCTCCTCCACTGACCTTAGCAGATTCACTCCATGAGACTTGGTCGGTTTTGTTTGCTCTAATCCCAGAGGTGACAGTGGTGCCTGGCACAGAAGTAACACCCAGTAAGGAGGAGAAGGGGACGACAGAGGATGAGATGGTTGGATGGCATCACCGACGCGATGGATATGAGTTTGAGTAAGCTCCGGGAGTTGGTGATGGACAGGGAAGCCTGGCGTGCTGTGGTCCATGGGGTTGCAAAGAGTCGGACACGACTGAGCGACTGAACTGAACTGATTCATCTTCGGTTGCACAGTTTGCTCAAATAATATAGAAAGAAAGGCAGTGACTGTATTTTGAACATAACTATTAATAGTTTGCAAAAATGTGTGCAGTTGGTTAGAATTTGGCTCATTATCTCCCTACTTGGCAGTTCTAGATTTTATATACAGAAAACCAGACAAGGAATTCTCAACTTTTGTTTCAGCCCCAAGATTTCCTGGAAGGACCATACATACAAGTCTCAGGCCAGAAAGGACCTCAGCAATCATCTGGTTCAACCTTTTCATTTTACTGATCAGGAAGCTAAGAGTGAGCATAACATGAAAACAGGGTGCTAGTCCCTGACGCTGTTACAGAATTTTCACTTGCCACTGGTCAAATTCTTGTCAAGACCTGGGCCATTAGGCCAACCCCATTCTCCTCTGCAACCTCCTGCTGAGGCAGCAGGACAATCACAGGTTAGCAAAATGCATCCACCAAATTTTCTTCTTCCAGAAACACATCCAGTTTTCCAGGCAAATGGTGTGTGTTCAATGCATTCATTTTTTTCTCCCCATTTGAAAAGTTCTTCCTGATTTCCCAGCTCTAGTGGTCACTGTTCATAGCCTTGGCCTATAATTCTGAGGCTCTGGAAAGGGGCACTTCCTACAGGTATATAGGCTTGTGCCTTAGACTGGATTTCATTTCTTCAAATGTCCTCCTTTCCTCTCTGTTGTGATTTTTTTTTTTCCCCCAAAACAGAATGGTGGATGGTTGTCCTTGAGCTATTCTACTTGTTTTTGTTCTAGCACAGCAATCCCTCACCAAAGTTAGAAGAAATATACATGACAGTTTATACTCACATCTCATCACTTATATACAAAAGGATTCAGTCCTTCTTGCTTCCTTTTTCTTTTTTGAGGGGGGTGGGGTGGTATTGGTGGACTCTAAGCTCTGTGATATTGTCTTTCTTGGTCATGCTTGGGCAGTGTCCAGCCCCTAGCAGATGAACAAATGGATGAATGAATGGGAACAATAGTCTATAAATGGTTTGTGGCTTAGAAAATCAACTATTGACCCCGACATCAAATTCTGTATCTGACATTAAGACTTGCATGATTCCCAATCTTCATTGAAAGGTATTATGTCCAGAGGCTGAAATGGGATTCCCCAGTGCCTTGTTCTAGCCTCGAGATGTAATGGATGGGCTATGAGTAGACAGCTTCTTAAAAACAAAAGGAATTTTAGTTCATTTGACCCATTCTCAGAGTAACTGTGAAACACAACTAAGATCAAACAGAGATAGTGGTAGACCTGGGACCAGAATTAGCCCTCCTTGTCCCCATCCCAGTGCTTTTCTTTTAAGACATCAAACAGTCTTGCCAGTGACCATCCCTGCGAGGTGAATTCAAGTTCTGTGACACCAAAGTCCTCTTAGACCTAGAACAGAAATAGAATGTATGTCACGGCCATACATGCCATGACGCTTCCTTTTGGTGCTCAAAGAAGGCTCCACTAACCATCAGGACACTTTTTTCCATTGGGTCTGGACAGAACCTCGGGCAGCCATGACCAACCAGAGTTGGCACTCACAATGAAACCTACCAGCCACCCTGCTCTAGAGGGCATCAGGATTTCAGAAGCCAATGAACTCTGGTCTTAACCTGTCTTCTCAAGATGAGCTGAACCTCCCACCTTTTATCGCTCTTCACATCCCCAGAGGGCTTAGTGGTGATGTCTGCAAGCAGGTCTCCACAGCATGTTTCGGTCAGAGCAGGTGCAGTTACTAGTCATGACTCCAAGCCAGGCAAGGTGATTAAGAAAAGCTAAATTTATATTAAATTATCATAAAGTCCTAAAATACTGAACATAGTGGTTAAATAACTCCAGAAAGTCCAATCTCTCCAGTGAGTAACGTTAAAACCATTACACGTGAGCGTGGGAGAATCACTTCCATTAGTTTAGGACAGAGAGATTTTGCTTTTTACATAGTAAATCAGTGCTCAAATAGATATTTCTTCAAATATGTCCTTTCTACATTCTGAACAGCCCAAGTGCAATAAGATCCTTCCCCCTTTCCATGTGAGAAGATACGGTTTGGCTACTTTCTCTCCCCATCCCCAAGCCGCAAATCCAAGGACCCAAAGTGCTCCTCCTTTTACTGCCCGGTCAAATGTGAAATGTCCCCCTTTCCTCCCAGGAGGGGGACTTTTCTTTTCCTACTTTGTGTTCTGGGAAATCCTGCTTGGCCTGGCCTGGCTGTCCTTTGAGGGCCCAGACCTGGGGCTGGCTATTGAGAGCAGGGCTAAGAGCCTGCACCTGTCTCAAGCGATCTCAGAATCGACAGGAAAGGGTTAGCTCTGGTCTTCCCTTTTCACTCACATGTTTGGCGGCTGATTTCTCAATGCCAGGAGCCCCAGGACATGTTTCAAATTTGGAAACTCACCCTCGAGGCACCCCCATCCATCCTCAGCTCCTGTTGTGGCTTCTCATCCCTGGGTGAAAGAGGTCTGGATGTGCGCTGGGCTGAAAGGGCCTCCTCAGTGTTTCTCTCTACCTTTCTACTCCTTGCCCCCCTGACACACACACTTTGCATCTTTATTTAGGCCTCTTGGCCACAGGTGCCCACAAGGCTAGATCAGAATAAGCACATTAGGCACCGAAACAAACAAACAAAACCCAGAAGAGCTAGGTAGAAGTTTAGGACAGTAAGAAGTCTCAGTTCTGCCGACATTTGTGTGACACGTGTGCCTCTTCTGTGAATAAGCATGAACCCAGTGACGGCATCTCAGCAGGGAAGGGAGTCACCTAGCGGGGAGGACTTGGAGTGGGAACTTCAGCGCCCCCAGCTGCAGGCTCCTGTCCACTCGCTTAGATCCCTGAGCACCTGAGAGAACGCAGGAGGCTCAGCCTCATGGACACTTCACTTTAGGCCCTGGGGGCCTCGAGTCTCTGACCTCATCGCTCTTCCCAGCCATTTGTTGAACTTAACGGCCCTCCTTTAGAGAAGTTGCTCCAGGATCTCTGCGCTTAGAATCCCAGTGAATGAGGAGGGAAGAGAGTGGCAGGACATTAAAAGTTCAGGAGATGTGCTGTTTGGCCTAAGAAGCACTTCTCAGACATGGCAGAGACCCCATGCTGAGGGCCCCCACACTTACTCAAGCCACCGGCTCACAACCTGGAGGCAGCAGGAGGAGATTCATATTAGCCAGCAGCCCTGTGATAGGGACCCCCCCCCCCCCCCCCCCCCGCTCAGTCATCTGAAGGTAGAAAAGGCTCCAGGCATTCTGGCAGAAGGAAGAACAGCTTGAGCCAGACCCAGATAGATTTCTTCAATGCCTGCAGCTGGAAAAACAACTCTCAGGGCAAGAATAATATCTACCGCCGGCAATGGATAGGTCACCCGGCCCAGTCACCCTTGAAAGCTTTTTCATGTTGCCAACACCCTCGAGGCTGGAGGTTCCCCAGATGCCCATGCCAGCTGGGCTGACTCCTCCTCCTCCTCTCAGCCTCTGTCCTTCATCTCTCTCTCTCGACATGACCCCAGCCCCCGATTCCAGCCCCCATTCAGCAAGTTCTCCTGGAGAAGCGGTCAGGCCAGCTCTGATGGGGGGAGTGCCATCCTGGGTCATCAGCTCTGGCGGGGCAGGCAGTGAGGGTACCAGGGGATGGAGGTGGAGTTCTGTAATGATGAGGAATCATTACCAGGCCTGGTTTCGGGGCGGCGGGGTAGGGGTTGGGGGGGTGCTCAGGATGGACTGCAGGAGGTGAGGTTTGTGGTACAGTCCAGGTCTAAATTCTGAGGATGCCCCATCATTTCTGGTGCACAGGTAGGTACAAACTCGGATGGAAACAGCTCGCGCAGAGGGCCCGGGGAGCAGTTAACGGGGATGGGAGGAGGAGGAGCAGGACCAGCACAGAGGAAAGGGGCCTGCCGTACAAGCGAGCACGAGGACCGGGCGTCCACCAAGGAGAAGGAAGCGGCAGGGAGGGGAACGTGGGCATTTAGACCTGGCTCTCCGAGGAGAGCTTGCGTTCGTGTCTCCAGCCTGTGTCGGGCAGGGAGCCCCGTCTTTCAGGAGTGGCCGCGGTGTGGACGCTGCTGCACTCGGACTGCTCTTCCTGCAGCAGCTGCTCCGTCTCCATGTCGTCCAGGGAGCCAGAGCTGGCCTGGATGGACACGGTGTCTGTCTTCATGCACACGTGATCCCGAAGAAGGCCCCCCCGGGAGCTGCGCAGTTGCTTGAGGTCATCCCACTCGGCATCGTCGCCAGACAGGAGGCAGATGCCCTCGACAATCTTGACCTTCTCCTTGGTGTAGTTATGGTCAGGTCCACCCTGGGGTGGAGAGCGGAGAGACAAGGTCAGTTGATCAGCTCCCTCTGAAGTGGGTGGATGGAGTAGGAGTGGGCGCGAAGAGTGCAAAGATCTCACAGACAAACGGGGACATTTAGTCAGAGCCAATGTATAAGGCTGAGCCTAAAAGGAAAGGAGCAGCTTTGACGATCGTTACCATGTATCATACGGAGAGGCGGGAGAACCGCGACTTCCCTGCCTTGCGTGAGCTACGCACTGGCTGCGTCACCTGGGGCGAATCACTGAACATCTCCCAACCTCAGGCTCACCTCTTTAGAGCAACAGTATTCATACCTCATAACCAATGGCTGTGAGTGTCAAAAGAGGTGATCCATGAAATGCAATTAGTAGGTGCCTAACACATAAAAGCTAACACATAACATGCACTAAATCATGTTAGCTATTGTCACATCGCTAATGTGGTTTATTAATGGGACAGCATGCTAAGATACCTGATCAGAAGCAATTGACCGAGGCTGTTAAATGTTCATTTATTCAAGATTTTAAACCACTTCTGTGCTATTTTATTCTTTTTTTGTTTTTAAAGTAGAGTTGATTTACAATGTTGTGTTAGTTTCTGGTGTACAACAAAGTGATTCAGTTAAAATTCTTTTTCAGATTCTTTTCCACTAAAGTTTATTACAAGATATTGAACATAGCTCCATGTTCTGTTTTAGTCTTAATTCTCTTCTTTCTAATGTTCTTAAGAAAAGTTTCAGAAGGTAAGGCAGAAAGGCTCCAGAAAACCCTCTCATTTGGGGTCTAAGTGTCAATCCACTGGGGTCCTGTAACCTACGAGCTTTTGTGTGAGGTTATTCTGACTCTGCTCCCATGAGCCTTGGGGCCATTCTCAAGCAACCAGGGATCGTTCCAAGGAAGCCTTAAGTTCTGCTCAGGCTTCTCCCTTTTTGGATTCCTCAAAGGATAGCCTTCCTCTTGGTTTCTGGGAGATACCAACCAACATGCCACCATTGCCGAGAGAGAAAAATGGGCCATGGCTTGGGTTCTGTCCCTGGGATAGTGTTCCTGCCAAGAGCCCTGCAACTGCTGCTTTATTTTAGTAACAATTCAACTCCACAGATATTTATTGAGCCCCTACAATAAGCAGGATGCTTGGATGGTTACACAATATAAAATATGGTCCCTGCCCTCTGGGAGTCACAGCTCCCTCAATCAAGCAGAGAGAGACACAGCACACAAGCCCACAGGCACGCACACACATGCCCAGTCTCCAAGCACACGCTCCATGCCGGACTAGTGTCAGATAAGATGCAGAGCACTGTGTCCTCATCACAGAGGCACGGGGGTGAGTCAGGAAGAGTGGCTGACATGGCACTAGCAATGGGGGATACCACTCCCTCTACAAACACACAGCAACAGGTACCTGAAATGAAGAGGAAATCAGAAGAGAAAGGGTGAAAGACTATCAGAGGGGTGAAAGAGCTGCTGAGGAAAAAGCATACAACAGAAGGAAGAGTCACATGATTTTAATGTCTAACCTAGGGCCCTCATTGGGGTTCCTTTCTGGGGGCATCAGACACGCCAGGAACCCAAGAAGCTTCAAGAGTCTTTCTCTCAAAGATATTAATAGAGAAGGGGGTCTGTCATCCCTGAAGCTGCAAGCTATCCCTACAGGTTCTGTTTTGGCTTGTAGTAGAAGGTTTTTTTAATAGGGGAATTCGTGGATCCTGAAATCACATGCTTATAATGTACAGCATGTTAGTTATGCAGAGGAGCCCTGTCGGTGTGAGGGCTGGTTTTGACTGTGCTAGACAGGCCAAGAGAATCTCTTATGGTCCCATACAGGATAATTTCTAATGAAGGGTTGCAGGATTTTAGGAAAAAAACTAGGAAAATCAAAAGTCCTCAGTTATAGTCCCTCATTAAAACTGACGAGGGACTATTTTTCATGCCTAAACATTCAGCAAATAATTTTTCACAACAAAAGAGTTAAAAGAACAAAAGCACAAAAACTTTCAGAATTCTAGAGAAATTCCTTTAGATTCTGTGATAAAAGGAAGAATAGCAAAACACCAGCCGTTCCCAACTACAGCTTGGGTGCCAACAGCTTGGATCAGAGGTTAGAAAGGGGGAGTCCAGGAGTTCTAGGAGTTTGGGGTCACTTTAAAGGGGCACAGCCTCACTGCTGGAGAATGACAACTCTAGAAGGGAAGGAACATCTGAGCCTGGGAAAACATGTTCGGGCAGGGAGGTACACACCCACATGCTTTCAGACCTAAACCTCCTGGGATCTGCTTTCTTTCTTTTTATTTTTTAAATTGAATTTGTTACAGTATTGCTTCCGTTTCTGTGTTTTAGGTTTTTGACCCCAAAGCATGTGGGATCTTAGTTCCCTGCCCAGGGATCAAACCCACACCCTCTGTGTTGGAAGGTGAGGTCCCAAGCACTGGACCACCACGGACGTCCCTGGGATCCACTTTCTAACCTTGCTCTCACCAGGGCCCCTCAAGCTGGTCCCTCACAAGCTGCCAACCTCTCCAGAAACCCAAATCACACTCCATTCTTCTGTTCACTGTCGCTCCCAAGATGCCAGGACCACCCACCATCCCTCCCTGTGGCCTTCCTGCTCAGGCAACTGAAGCGTAATCCCCCGGCCCCTCCAGAAACAAGCTCTCAGATACAAGACTTCACGTTTACCTCTTTCTTATAGCACAGTTGATTGTACATGGCCGGTTTGGGGGTCGCTTCAATCTTCACTTCCTGAGTGGAAGTTCGGTAGGAGGGGTTGCTGTAGGTCAGGTTCCCCATTGCAGGATCGGTTAACTTGGACTTTTTGTGTCTTTGGAAGAAAAAGGGATGAGGAATTAGTTCAGATCTGTATGGGGAGGATATCTGGGGAAGCTGTCACCCACGTGCGGCAGGCAGCCTCACAGTGGGCCCCGTCTCCTGGTTCTCACACCTTCTGAATCCCTGCCCCGTGAGCTCAGCCTGCTGACTTGCTTCTGGTGAACAGAATGTAGAAAAGTGTGGGATACTAGATTCGGTTACAAGGAAACTCCTGACAAGGAAACTGGCTTCGCTCTTCGTTTGCCCTCCCTCCCTCTCTCTCTCCTACTTCTGTTCTGAGGGATGCAGGCTGCCATGTTGCAAGTTGTTCTATGCAAAGGCCCATAAGGCAAGGAACGGACGAGCGAGGCCTCTAGCCCACAGCCTGCAAGGAATTATATCCTGTGCTCAGAAGGGAATCCTTGCCCTTCCTCTTCCAGTCAAGTCTCAAGATAAGACTGGAACCCTGGCTGACACCTGGATTGCTGCCTCGTGAGACAGCCTGAGGCAGAGGCACCAGCTAAGCTGCACCCAGATTTCTGACCCACAGAAACTGTGAGGTAATCACTGGTTGTCACTTTTAAGTGGCTAAGTTTGGGGTTAATGTTGTACAGCAATAGAAAACCAATATGCCAAGCTTTAGTGTCCAGACAGACCTGTGTTTCAATCCCACTTCTGTTACTTAGTAGCTGTTAGGGATGTTGGTGGACATAATCTAAACTTTCTGAACCTTAGATCCTCATCTGTAAAGTGAGGAACAATAATACCTATATTATAAGGTGTTGGTGGCATTGAGACATATTCATTAAATGGTAGCTGTTACAATTATTACTATTGTGGTAGTCGTGGTTTAGTCGCTAAGTCGTGTCCGACTCTTGTGACCCCATGGACTGTAGCCTGCCAGGCTCCACTATCTGTGGGATTCTCCAGGCAAGTATACTGGAGGGGGCTGCCATTTCCTTCTCCACGGGAATCTTCCCGACCCAGGGCTCGAACCCGGGTCTCCTGCACTGCAGGCAGATTCTTTACCGACTGAGCTATAAGGGAAGCCCATCACTCTTGTAGCTGTTGTTATTAGCAGAAAGACGTTTTTGCCATGAGTTGCCTTTAAAGCATTTAGGGGAAAATATATAGAGAGAGAGTGATAAAAAAAATATTCTAACTTGAAATTTAGGATTCCCAGGAGGATTCCTACTGAGCAATGACACATCACCCAACATTGTCATAAAGGGTTGTGTTTGCGTGAAGAGAAAATCACTTCCAGCTTCAATGGTTTGAGGCAGTGTGGGATGGTGGCAAAAAGCAAAGATGCTAGATCAGTGCCAGCTCTGCCTCTTACTCTGTGACCTTGGGTGACATCCCCTGTCCTCAGTATCCTAGTCCATAAGGAAAATCCCGAGGGTTGCTGGGGTCATGAAATGAGGAAATGACCTGTGATGTGCCTGGGGAAGAAGGGTACACAGTCAGGTGTCTGCCCTTCCCTTCTGCTGCTCTGCCCAGGGACCCAGCTTTGAAACGAGGTTGGTCAGAAGCTGAATCAGTGAGTGGTCAGCTTCAAGGAGGTCCCAAATGTGCTAATGGGGCTCCTCAGCCAACATGCGGCCCCTGCGGTAGGGCTGAGGTTACCTGTACAGTATCAAAGCCGCAATCACCACCAGAATCAGCAGAACGCTGAGGAGTCCACCGATGACATAGCTGGCGTGAAGTCCTTCCCCTGGGAAGAGCAGAGGGATGCTAGGTGGGGACCAGGGATGCTCTTCTAGCTGGTGTGAGGGGTGGGAGGATGGAAGGCTCCTTTTTGCCTCCCACACCATCTGAGGACAATTACAGGCCTCCTTCTCAGGGAAGAGGCCACAGGGGGTGGGCAGAGGGGGCTGAGGAGAAATCTATCCCTCTGTCAGCATCTCTAACCCCAGTTCTACCACTTACTAGCTGTGTGATTTACGGCAAGATGCTTAACTTCTAAGCCCAAGTTTTCTCATCAGTTAAATGTAAATAATAAATTCCTCATTTATTATTTATATTTACTAATATATAATATCAAATAATAAATGTATTACATCTGGAGATTGAAAGTGAGCGTGTATATACAAATACATATGCATACACACGTGCACACATTTGTCGTTTAGTCACTAAGTCACGTCCGACTCTTTGCAACCCCATGGACTATAGCCCACCAGGCTCCTCTGTCTCTGGGATTTCCCAGGCAAGCATACTGGAGTGGGTTGCCATTTCCTTCTCCAGGGGGTCTTTCTGACCCAGGGGTCAAACTTGCAGCTCCTGCATTGTCAGGTGAGTTCTTTACCGCCAAGCCACCAGGGAAGCCCGTGCACACACAAATATGGCTTAATAAATAAATGCCTGGCATACAGAAAGCACTCCAGAAGTGGCAGTGATTTATGGTTGTTCTTTCTATGAATTTAGTCTAAGGAAAGGGTTCATCAACCCCAGAGTCCCCGTGAAGGTTCCTCAAGATCTCAACGGAGACTTCAATTTCTTAGCTCTTGTTTTTCAAAACAGATGGACACCGGGGGCTTACCTGGAGCAGCAGGCACGGCCTCATTGGAATGAGCACAGAGGCCCAGCCGGGCATCCTTTTCAGAGCATCTGTGGGGCAGAGAGAACCGAATGTGAACGCTACCTGTATTCAACAAAGATCTCGCCTTCCACCAGGAGAAGGGGGAAAGTCCTAGGAGGACCAGGCAAAAGGCCTGGGATCAGGGCTTTCAGACAGGAGACTGTATGAGACAGGAGAGGTTAGAAGCAAGGAACAGGCAGGACCAGGAAATACAGAGAAATCAGCTGAGTCTTCAAGATGCTACATGGAACTCTGCTCAATGTTCTGTGTCAGCCTGGATGGGAGGAGCATCTGGGGGAGAGTGGATACATGTACATATATGGCTGAGTCCCTCTGAGTCCCACCTTAAACTATCACAACACCGTGAATCAGCTATTTGTTGTTGTTGTTCAGCTGTGTGTGACTCCATGGACGGCAGCACACCAGGCTTCCCTGTCCTTCACCATCTCCCCGAGCTTGCTCAAACTCCTGTCCATCGAATCGGTGATGGCATACCCCAATACAAAATAAAAAGTTAAAAAAAAAAAAAATCCTGCGCTTCCCTAGTAGCTCAGAGGTAAAGAACCCGCCTGCCAATGCAGGAGATATGGGTTTGATCCCTTGTCCAGGAGGATTCCACATGCAGCAGAGCCCATGCTCCGCAACAAAAGCTACCGTAATGAGAAGCCCACGCACCTCAACTGGAGAGTGGCCTCCACTCACCACAATTAGAGAAAAGCCCGTGCAGCAACAAAGACCCCGCACGGCCAGTAAATAAATACAAATTATTTTTTAAAAGATGCTATATCACATTTACATGTTTTAAAATATGTAATCTTTTGTTGTTTTTTGGCCACGAGGCTTGCAGGATCTCAGAATCCCCGACCAGGGATTAAAGCCAGGCCCTTGGCAGTGAAGGGGCTTCCCAGGCGGCACTAGTGGTAAAGAACCTGCCTGCCAGTGCAGGTAGATATAAGAGACCAGGGTTCAATCCCTGGGTCGGAAAGATCCCCTGGAGAAGTAAATGGCAACCCGCTCCAGTATTCTTGCCTGGAAGACCCCATGGACAGAGGAGCCTGGCGGGCTGCAGTTCGCAGGGTCGCACAGAGTCGGGCTCGACTGAAGCGACTTAGCATCCACGTGGCAGTGAAACAGTCAAAACTGACTGGACTGCCAGGGAATTCCCAAAATATGTACTCTTTAAATAGGATTCTTTAAAAAGAAGAAGCAGGTCTGGGAGTGAACTGGAAGTCTGCTGAAAGAATACTAAAGACATCAAATAGTAGGCTTTATTAAACTACCAGGATGAGTGGGAAGAAGCTACCAGTCAAGCAAACCTCTCATTGGGTAAAGATAATCACAAGGTCTAGAAAGACCTGAAAAAATATATATATTGTTTTTCTCTCCTTCATTCTTTCACATGGGAATATGCAAAACATCCAGAGAGAGGGCTTAGATAACTAACTTGAAATGCTGAGAAGGTAACTCCTTTGGGGCACATTCTGAGCTGGCAATTAAAGGTATGTCCTAAAAGGTAAGAGCCCCCGGAGAGGGAAATGGCAACCCACACGAGTATTCTTGCCTGGAAAATTCCATGGACAGGGAAGCCCAGCAGGCTACAGACGATGGGGTCACAAAGGATTGAACATGACTGAGCGAGTGACACTTAAAAGGTTAGAGAAAAGCTGCTTGCAAAAGCATCTGAAACCAAGGTGTACTGAGTCTTAAAATAGAACTCTGAGAGGAAGAAAA
Source organism: Dama dama (assembly GCF_033118175.1). Taxonomy (NCBI): domain Eukaryota; kingdom Metazoa; phylum Chordata; class Mammalia; order Artiodactyla; family Cervidae; genus Dama; species Dama dama. The sequence continues at coordinate 74,902,488 of NC_083681.1, forward strand.
TATCTGAGTCGGTTCAAAAGCTCTCTAAATAAACCCAAATAAAATCAGATTAATAATGATTTTTAGTGCTTAAAAGAGAAAGGTACGTGTTTATATATGTTTATATCATATAACATTTCTATATAAACTCTTCTAACAAGAAAACAGGCCAACACAACATTGGAAAGCAATTATCCTCCAATTAAAAGTAAATTTAAAAAAGAGAAAATGGGGCATATAGAATACATTTGATCTAATTTCAGGGACAAGAGTCTAGAGTTCTCATTAGGGATTATTACTATGTTTCTGTTTTCAGAATTGAAATGACATATTAATTACCTTTTAAGCTACAATTGATATTAAAAATACTTTACAGTGAAAATGATCTAATAGAAAAATGTCTGAGAAGATACACATCAAAATAGTAAAAATAGGAAATGAAATAAATATCTGAAAAAGGTATCTGCACCCCACATTCAATGTAGCATTATTTATAATAGCTAAGACATGGACCAAAGTGTCCATCAGTGGATGAATGGATAAAGAAAATGTTTGTATAGGAATGCAATGGAACATTATTCAGCTGTTAAAAAGGGGGGACATTCTGCCATTTGAAATAACATGGATGGACCTTAAGGGCATTATGCTAAGTGAAATAAGTCAGACAGAGATATCACTTATATGTGGACTCTGGAAAAAAATTAATAGATACAATTAATATCATACAGATTGGCAGTTGCCAGAGATGGAGGGTTGGGGGTAGATAAAATGAGTGAAGATGGTCAAAAGGCACAGACTTCCAGTTATAAGTCCTGGGGCTGCAATGTACATCATAGTGACCACAGTTAACAATACTGTATATTTGAAAGTTGCTAAGAGAGTAGTTTAAAATTTTTTTAATTGAATTTACTTATTTTTAATTGAAGGATAATTGCTTTACAGTATTGTGTTGGTTTCTGCCAAACACCAACACGAGTCAGCCGTAGGTATACCTACGTCCCCCCGCTCCTGAGCCTCCCACCCTCTGGCCTCCCCACCGCACCCCTCTCGGTTCTTACAGAGCCCGGGTCTGAGCGCCCTGAGTCATGCAGCAGATTCTCACTGGCTGCCTGTTTTACACACGGTAGTGTATATGTCTCCATGTTACTCCCTCCGTGTGTCCCACCCTCTCCTTTCTCCCCCACCCGACCCCAAGCCCATTGGTCTGTTCTCTGTGTCTGCATCTCCACTGCTGCCCCACAAATAGGTGCATTATTACCATCTTTCTACATTCCATATATGCATTGATATACGGCATCTGTTTCCGCTTTCTGACTTACTTCACTCTGTATAATAGGCTGTACAGGTTCACCCACCTCATTAGAACTGACTCAACTGCGTTCCTTTTTATGCCCGAGTAATATTCCATTGTATGTATGTACCACAGCTTCTTTATCCATTCATTTGTAGATGGACATCCAGCTTGCTTCCATTTCCTAGCTATTGTAAATAGTGCTGCAGTGGACACTGGGGTACATGTGACTTTTTCAATTTTGGTTTCCTCGGGGTATATGCCTAGTAGTAGGACTGCTGAAAGAGTAGATTTTAAAAGTTCTCGTTATAAGAAAAAAATTTGGATATGTGTGGTAATGGATGTTAACTAACTAGACCTATTGTGGTAATCATTTTGCAATATACATATATAACCAAAAAAACCACTAAAGGTAATTATGTATGAGTATATGGGTACTTCTTTCATCTTTACCCCTATTTATATTTCCAGATTATTTTTTTACTAAGCATAAATAAAAAACATATTTATTAGACTTTCTCTAAGTTGAATATAACATATTTCATCAATTTTAAGATAAGCATTTTTTTCCTATATTCTTACATCTCTAAAATAGGGCTATGTCTTACAATTAATGGCATATCACAATTGCTGTTGGTTATTTTTTCAGTTTAATCTCTCAAATCAGGATGCATTTTAAATTGACAGCAATTTCAGCTTAATGAAATACAGTGTTTTATGCTTAATTTGAGAACTGTTCATGGTTATGCTTGCTTATTTAATAATGGGGGTGTGTGTGTGTGTGTGCGTGTATGCACATACATGCCTGTTTTAGTGTTACAGGTCATTCATTATAAGCTAAGGCCATCATATACCCGGGAATGTCTCAAATTAAAAAGCCCCAGCCCAGAGACCACTATGACTTGGTGGCTTCTAAGCAAAATGAAGGATAAGACCATGTGCTAAACCTGTTCTGCCAGAGCAGAAATCACAGAAAGAAAGGAAGAAGGAGGAATGCCAGGTGGAAACTCTTCCTGAATGATTTCTCTCTAAAGCTGCTCTTAAAGCTTCTTGCTTCCAGAGCTATAAAAGAAAAATCACTTGCAACAATCTACAAGACTAAATATCATCTCCAGTCCCAAACAGCCGGGACAAGTGGATAATGATGTAATCCATTTCCCATCTGTCAGAATTATCAAGCTGAGACTATGGTGGTCTGCTGGCAGGGGATGAGATTTGTATTAAAGAGCCCTCAGTCCCATACTAAATGCACTTACCTCCCTTCCACCTCCTCCAGAGATGTACGGGTCCAGGTGGTAGAAGAACGCAGGGTAGTCGGTAATGTGTTGGGTAGCACAGGGCTTCTTTCATTCATACTGGTAACTCTGGGAGCTGGGGGCACCAGGCCAGGTACTGGAGAGAAAACAAGGGCTGGAGTGGACCACTGGAGCCCCAAATATCTACCTGTGCTCCAAGAGAAACTGACAGAGCAATCTTTTAGCTGCTCTCATCCTAGGCACCCCTGTTAGATGTCCTTCTTAATAAAAAGGATTTGGTTTCCAATATTAACAGCTCTGGATGGGCTAGCTGGCCCACAAAGGACAGGAAGAAAGTCATGCACAGGTCACAGCAAGGATCGGGGACTCAGGAGAGCTGATTTCCATTCTAGTAAATGCCAGAAGCCAGGGACTTCCCTGGTGGTCCAGTGGCTAAGATCCTGCCTTCCATTGCAGGGGATGTAGGTTTGATGCCTGGTTGGGAAACTAAGATCCTACATGCTGCAGGACAACTGAGCCCATGTGCCCCAACTAAGAAAGCCAGGGCATGGTAACTACTAAGCCCACGGGCACTAGAGCCCAAAGCCCACATTTCACAACAAGAAGCCAGTGCGCCGCCACTAGAGAAGGCCCCACGTGATGCCAGGAAGACCCAGCACAGCTACATACACAGATACATACATACGTACACACCAGAAGCCAGGCAAAGCCGGCTCTGTGCCATTCCAAACCTCAAGCTCATTGCTCCTAGTCACTCTGCTGTAAGATCCCCTGGGGGACAGTCTCACCCAGATGGAAAAAGCTGCTGATGCCCGGCCCTTGCAAGGGCTCCGCTGTTCTGGGGGGTGCCCATCAGTCTAACTCACCGAGGGAGCAGGGCCGGCCGTCGGGCTCATCAGGACAGGCACACACAAAGTCTGAGGTTCTGGCAAAGCAGAGGTGGGTGCAGCCGCCGTTGTTCACACCACAGGCGTTGGTCCCTGGGAGCAAAGCAGATGAAGGTCTGACCTGGGGTACAATCAGGTCTCCCAGTTTGCTGCTTCTCCATATGGAGGAAATTGAGGGCTCCCTGACTCCCAGGGACAGTGGGGCAGGAAGGAGTGTAACAACTGGGGGCCAAAAAGGCCTAAGAGCTTCAGGTGTGAACCTGCGGCTCTCTGGTGGCTCCGACGGTCTTGGTTATTAACAGTCCTTGGGGTGACCAGTGAACCCCACCAGTGGTACGGAAGCAGCCTCCGGACCGGGAGCCCACCTGTCTGCCGCTGAGGGGAAACCACGATGATATCCATGAGTCCCTCCACATTCGCCAACACCGTCTCCTTGTTCCGGCCCGAGTACTTGTCCACACGCTGGATGGACTTGGTCTGCCAGTCTGTCCAGTAGATCCACCTGTCCTGCTACTCGACAGGGAGACCCCAAAAGGGTAACTATTAACAGGCAGACCCCACAACAGCTTCCGTGCCTCAGCCCGTTTGTTCCTGCTGCCCAGCTGCCCTCTTCTTCACATATCCAGGTCAACTCGTATGCATCCCCACATATGACATTATCCAGGAGATCTCCCCCAGTCCACAGAGAAGTCGCCCTTCTCTCCATGCTGTTCTGAGCCGTGTCCTCACTTCTACCCGTAGTCATTGTTTTACATATCTATCTGTCCTGCCAGATCAAGTCCTTCAAGGACAAGAATGTGCTTTGTTCATCTCTCAATTTCCAGCACTAACACGTTGTCCTCAATCAGGTGGCTCAGTGAATAACTGAGTTCCTATACCTAGCAAACAGGAGTAAATTGTGGAGATGGGGGGTCCTTCACTCACAGCCCCGGCCCGAGTTCCCTGGTTACCTCTGCAGGCAGCGGCCTTCTAATTCAGTGATCTTGAGATTCTCAACCAGGGGAGGAAGTGCAGTGTAGGCAGTTCCCCTCCCATCCCTGGGGTATGCATCAGAAACCCCAGGGAAACTTGTAGACTAGGAAACTAAACTCAGTCTAATCCTGTAGTTTTACATGTGGAGTATGAGGGGGGAAAGCCTATCATTAAGTAAAGCCAGAGAAAATCTTTTGGCTGGAAGGATATAATGCAGAATGCAGATAAAGTGGATGTTTTGTCAAAAATAGGACAAAGATTTTTGAATAATTGAGCATCCCTGTTTTGGCCCCTGCCTTGGTATACCTTTTTCCTTCCTTGAATTGTTTTACAAGGTTAGAACTCTCAAAAGATAATGTCAGCCAATACTAATTAAAATGATCACAAATAACACACCCCAAGTGGCAGGCACTGTGTTAATGCTTTGTGTATATTTTGGGCTTCCCTGGTGGCTCAGATAGTAAAGAATCTGCCAGCAACGCGGGAGACCCAGGTTCCATCTCTGGGTTGAGAAGATACCCTGGAGAACGGAATGACTACCCACTCCAGGATTCTTGCCTGGAGAATTCCATGGACAGAAGAGCCTGGCAGGCTACAGTCCATGGGGTCACAAAGAGTCAGATATGACTTCAGGAGGATACTATTATTAAACTCGTTTCTCTTATAGGGAAGTGAAGCTTAGAGAGTTCAGTATCTTGTGCAAGTTGCCCGGTCAGTTCATGACCCAGGCAGAACCTGAACCCACAGAGCTGGCTCGTTGGAGGCACTCACCCAATAAACTTACTGACTGGCTCGTTGCCTCAAAACGCTGGCTCTCAGCCACTCCACTTTCTGGCTGTTAAGTGAGCTGCCTGAGTTTGCATGCTGGGACCACAGCACTGGGATCAACTGAGGAACTTGTTAAAAAAATGAATATCCCCAGCCCGACCCTCGGGAGGCAGGTTCTTTATATCCGATGCCCAGGAATGTTCATTTTCACAGGTCCCACGGCTGACTCCGCACGCAGCTGTGGGAGAGCCACCCCTCTGAATGCGTGAATGTGAGCGAGCGGGAGCAGCAGGGCGCACGGTGGCAAGGCTTCTGTGTACAAGAATCACTCCTAAAATGGGCTTCCGTAGCGCACCTGTTCAGCGGCATCTGGGGCAGACACAGAGCCCCAAGGAAGTACCCCCCATTAAGGAGGCTGAGTCCCGTTCTCCAAGTCAGTACCTGGGTGAGAGCAAAGGGGTGTGACACGTGGCTGACCAGCACCTGTCGGAGCTTCCCGCTGAGGTCAGCGCTCTCAATCCGGTCCAGGTGGGCATCCACCCAGTAGATCCTGTGAAGGAGAAAAGGTGGCTGCTGACAACGCGAGCCAGGGAGCCCAGCCCTGCCCTCGGGGAGCTGGCTGTCCCCTCCTGAGCAGAGCTGGCGGGTGCTGTGAGCAGTCGTGGTGACTTGATGAGGGGGGTCACTGGGAGTCCCTAAGCTGAAGAGTGGAATTTGGATGGTGACTCATAAGTGGGGAAGCCAGGGCGGTTCTGGAGAGGGGTAGAAATCAAGTGACCTCAGGGAAGCCAGCACCCCATCTCATCTTCAGCAACTCGATCACCCTTTGACTCCTACAGAGACATCACTTGGCTGAAAAAGGCCCGCCTGGTCAAAGCTATGGTTTTTCCAGTAGTCACGTATGGATGTGAGAGTTGGACTATAAAGAAAGCTGAGCACTGAAGAAGTGATGCTTTCAAACTGGTGTTGGAGAAGACTCTTGAGTCCCCTGGACTGCATGGAGATCCAACCAGTCCATCCTAAAGGAAATCAGTCCTGAATATTCATTGGAAGGACTGAGGCTGAAGCTCCAGTACTTTGGCCACCTGATGAGAGCAGCTGAATCAGGGGAAAAGACTCTAATGCTGGGAAAGATTGAGGGCAGGAGGAGAAGGGGACGACAGAGGAGGAGACAGCTGGATGGCATCATTGACTCAATGGACATGGGTTTGAGTAAACTCTGGGAGATAGTGAAGGACAGGGAAGCCTGGCATGCTGCAGTCCGTAGGGTTGCAAAGAGTCAGACACGACTTAGCAACTGAACAACAACAACAAAATAAATTAAAAAATAAAAACAAGTAAACCAGATAAACAAAGCCCACCGGAGGGTTGAGTGCTGGGTTCAGCGACTCCTGCCCCAAGAATATGTTACCTCATCCTTCTCACTGCTTGCTCTTCCCTACCCACCAAGGAGCTTTCTAGTTTTTGTTTTCACTATTTCAATCTCGGTCTTCCTCTCCTCTGCCCACCCAATTTCCAGGATGCTGTCTGGGATAGGATTCCCACCTGCGGGTATCATAGTCCAGGGTAAGTCCATTGGGCCAACCCAGGTCTGTGTTGATGAGGACCTTCCGCTCAGAGCCATCCAAGTTCGCCCGTTCGATCTTGGCAATGTGGCCCCAGTCTGTCCAGAAGAGGTACCTGGGACACGATGGTGCCATCAGCAAGGCATGGGAAGATGGCACCCAGAGGTCGAGAGAATACCATTAATATTGAGGCATATTCAAGTGCCTCCTCCCCAGGCCCTTCTCCCCTGGGTTTCTTTCCTGCTGGCCAAAAACTTACCCCTTCCTGGGGAAAACAGCGATGGCCCGAGGCTCATCCAGGCTGTTGTTGATCAGCACTTTGCGGCAGGAGCCGTCCAGCCTCGACGCTTCGATGGTATTGCGGCCCGTATCTGTCCAATACAGATTCCGGGCCACCCAGTCCACTGCCAGCCCGTCAGTGGTCTTCAGCCCACGCCCGATCACTGTCTCCATGTTGCTGCCGTTCAGATCTGCTCGCCTTGAGGAACAGCCCAGGGTTAGATGACTGATCAGATCAGCAATAGGCTGATACCCCTTTAATCCACAGTCCCAGAGCTGGATTCCCACTACACTGTAAGCTCCATAGGGGCAGGGACCAAGTATTTATAAGTACATGCGTGCATGCTAAGTAGCTTCAGTTGTGTCTGACTCTCTGCGACCCTGTGGATTGTAGCCTGCCAGGCTCCTCTGTCCTTGGGATTCTCCAGGCAAGAATACTGGAGTGGGTCGCCATGCCCTCCTCCAAGGGATCTTCCTGACCCAGGGAGCAAACCCACATCTCTTAAGTCTAACCTGCGTTGGCAGGCGGGTTCTTTACCACTAGTGCCACCTGGGAAGCCCATTTATAAGTACGTTCCTCAGCATCTAGCACAGTAGGTATTCAAAATACTTGCAGACCTAATGAATAAGGTATTGGGAGGACAGAGTGTTTCCTGCTCTAAGTAGGTGGCATATGGGCCCACGTCTTGCCAGAAGACAGGTTAATAAGCCCCATACACCTTCAGGAGGAGACAAGGATTGCTAGGTAGTGATTAGAAGAAAGGGAAGATTTTTTAAAATCTACCTGTGCATTTTTTATAATAGTCTGACCTATAGCAGGGAACTCAGGATGGGGGAGGGGTCGTGTCACCAACACATGGGGGCCTTCTCTAAACTCCACATGCCCACCAGCTCTCAGGACGAGAGTCTAATACACCCCTCAGGGAGAAAAAAGGGAACGCTCCTGTTCTTCCACATGAGAATCTCTGCCATGGTAAACCCCTCTAACGATATGTGAATGTACATGAATGCAGGGTACCACGTTCCTTGGCTGTGTTGGGGTGAAAAATTGAAAGAATAAAAATTTAAATAAAACAAAAAATATTTTAAAAACAAAAACAAGCACAACCTTGCAAACCACCATACACCTTGCATTTGGCTGGTATTTCTGTATTATAATACACTCAGTTTGGCGATGTGGCCAACTAATCACTGAGTCTCAGAGGATCCGTGGAACTCCTGTAGGGTCCAGTAGTCGGGGTAGAAGGCACCAGGTCCCTAGCCTGACTTTATCTGTCTGTTTTACATACTGGACTTCTGCTGCTGCTGCTGCTGCTAAGTCGCTTCAGTCGTGTCCGACCCTAGTCCTCTTTAAACAGGGAAATTCCCTGGTGGTCCAGTGGGTAAGACACTGTTTCCACTGCAGGGAGCATGGGTTTGACCCCTGGTCGGGGAATCCTGCAAGCTGCATGGTGCGACCAAAAATATAAATTCATGAAACACAAGATAGGCCATGTGTGTGCTCAGTCATGTCCAGCTCTGTACAACCCTCTGGACTGCCTGGGTCTCACCAGGCTCCTCTGTCCATGGGATTTTCCAGGCAAGCCTACTGGAGTGGGTTGCCGTTTCCTCCTCCAGGGGACCTTCCCAACCCAGGGATCAGACCCAGGTCTCTTGAGTCTCCTGCACTGGCAGGCGGATTCTTTTATCACTGCACCACCTGGGAAGCAAAGCACATCAGAACCTTCAAACAAGCAAACAAACAAAAAAGTTTTAAACTCATCTGGGATAACACTGCAAAGCGAACAAATTCAGGTCAGAAATCACTATCCAAGTTGCCAAATCATTCAGTCCGTTTAGAGGTGAACCCAGACCATGACCTCAGCCATCAGAGATGGGAAGTGGGTCTGTGTCCTCTGGAGGTTTTCGGGGACACTCATACCTGATAACATCCAGGAACACATCCGTGTAATAGACCTTGCCATCCACGCTGTCGTAGTCCAGGGAGATGACATTGTTGAGCTCGGGGACTGGTACGTGCACATCCGTGTGGTCACTGGTGTCCAGGGAGATACGCCGGATGGAGCCGCGGCTGGAGAAGAGCAGGTACGTCTCAGGAGAGGGATCGCAGGTCTTCCCATCTCCCTTCAGCTGGATGCCGGTGGGGCAGGCACAGGAAAAGCCCGAGGGCCGGGGCAGGCACAGGTGAGAGCAGCCACCGTTCCTGGGTCCGCACTTGTTCACACCTGGTGACGAAAGAGAGAAAGGCGCGAGTTTTGACACCCAGCCTGGAATACGGTCTGAATATTAACCAAGGCACGGGATTTCTCGTGCCTGACGGTCTACTGTTCTGCATAACAGGATTTGGTACCCGGCAGGGATGAGCTGGAAGGAGCAGGGGTGTCTCCGGGAGTCCTTTGAAGGGGACAGCACCCTGCCGTGGGCGTATGCAGTACCCACTGTACCCAGAGGGAACGCTGCCTGATCCTGGAGGAGCGGCTTAGGCAGGTCCCTGTCCCTCTGGTTGTAAAGGCATCTCTCTGCTCTGGATAGATCTCTGATGCTGAGACGGCCCCAGAAAGTCAGAGGCCTCAGGCTCACAGCCCTAGGGGTCTTCTCACCCAGGGGCTGTGCCCGATCCACAGCCTGGATGTCCATGAGGCCTGGCAGGTTGGACCTCACCAGGATGACGTTGCTGCCAGTCCCCTTGTCGGCACGGTGGATGCTACGGGTCTGCCAGTCAGTCCAGTAGATGTAGGCGCCGAGCAGGGTGAGGCCATACGGGTGCTGGACAGGTGACACCAGCGTGTGCCGATTGGCCCCGTTCAGATCCGCAGCCTCGATTCGCTGCGGAGGAAGGACAGGGTACCAGCGGCTGTTGGGAGGCCGGGAGCCCTCAGCGGAGACTCCACGGCCCTCCTAGACTCTCAGGCTCTGCAAAGGAGCAGGAGCGGGACCCCACCTCGGTGTGGGCATCAGCCCAGAGCAGCTGGGAGCTGGCCTTGTCCACAGTCAGCCCGTTGGGCCACCCGAGGTTGCTGTTGATGAGCACAGCGCGGTCGGAGCCGTCCATTCCCGACCGCTCCAACTTGGCATGCTCCCCCCAGTCCGTCCAGTACATGAACCTGGGCAAGAAACGGTAACAGCTGGTTACTCCCACAGTTCCCATACCCTGGGAGTCCTCACAGTACGCCAGACACTGTGAAAAGTATTTACACGCACAGACGGGACTTTACAGGGTTTCACATTTGCCAGACGACAGAGTTCCGGAGACCGGTTTCGCAATAATGTGAACTGAACTGTATTAACACTACTGAACTGTACACTTGAAGACGGTTAAGATGGTAAATTTAATGTTATGCTTTTCACAATTAAAAATACAATACTTCCAGGACTTCCCCAGTGGTCAGTGGCTATGACTCAGTGTTCCCAATGCAAGGGGGTCTAGCTTCAATCCCTGATCAGGGAACTAGACCTCACATGCCACAATTAAGACCCTGCACAACCAAATAAATATTTTTTAAAAATAATTAAAATATTTAAAAAACTAAAAAAAAAAAAAAAATTTAAGTACTTTCCAGCATTATCTCACTTAATCCTCACAAGGGCCACAAGGCATGCATTTTCATTATCACCGCCATTTTACAGGTAAGGAATCTGAGGACCAGGCATGTGTGCTAAGTTGCATCTGTCGTGTCCGACTCTTTGGGACCCTATGGGCTGCAGAAGCCAGACTCCTCTGATCGTGGGATTCTCCAGGCAAGAAGGTTGGAGCGGGTCACCATTGGAGGACCAGGGAGGTTAAATATTGAACCCAAAGTGACAGATGCAACTAATAAATGGTGAAAAAATTTGAATTCTGGATTTCTGACTCCAGGGTTCATCCTTTGAACCTCTACGCTACACTGCCACCCTGAAGGACTTCACAAGGGACAGGAAGCGCCCCCGGGAGGTCAGACTCGGTGCTCCTGCGAGGCGGGCGTGCTCACCCGGCCGCCCGGGGCCCCGGAGCCGCTCTCACCCCATCTCGTGGTGCAGGACGATGGCGCGCGGGCTGTCAAGGTTCTGCCACACCAACACCTTCCGCATGGACCCATCCAGGTTGCCCACTTCGATCCGGTTGGTTCCCGTATCTGTCCAGTACACCTTCCGGCCGATGGCATCCACCGCGAGCCCATCTGTGGTCTGCAGCCCTGCAGGAAGTCAGCAGAACACACTGGCTCCTGCCTTAAGACAGACGGGCTCTCTCCCCAGCTCTGCAGGCAGACAGGCGGGCCCAGGGCTGGCAGCCAGGCCCACCTGTGGTGATGAGGTCCTCCTGCTGCGAGCCGTCCAGACGGGCACGGCTGATCCTGTGCAGCGTGCTGTCGGACCAGTACACTTTTCCTGGAAAAGGAAGGCATGGCTCAGCCCAGACCTTCACCCCTCCCCGCCTCCAAAGGAACACACACCGCTGACTCATGTTCTGAGATGCCTGGGCACGTCAGAGAGCCCTACATCCCCCAGGAGAGGAAATCAAGGGGAATACAGAAATAGTATAACAGCATAGCCCTTGGCAGAGATGAAGAACGTGGCCCCCAACCCCGTGCCCTCATAACGAAAGAGAAAGTGCTACAGAGATGGGCAGGGGTTGTGCCAGAGGGAACGGGAGGCCCCTAGGCTGTCAGCAGGAGGCTAAGGTGGCAGCAAACAGAGGCATCTGTTGCTACGGGGGCCAGGAGAACAGGGAGGACCACGCAGACCTTCCTGGGGATCCACTCCAATGGCAATGGTGTTCTTCATGGTGATGTTGATGGGTACCACCACGTCGGCAAAATAAGGGATGTCCAAGGAGACCATGCGGATGTCTATCCTCCTGGCGAAGATGAGGAAACTGTTCATGCCTGCCCAGGTGCGGAGAGAAGGAAAGAGGACAGTCATCCTAGCACAGCCAAGAGAGGAGCTGGAGCAAGGCAAGCTGAAGTTCATGCTTTCCGTCTCCATTAGTTTCTAGTTGTGTGATCCTGAGCACATTATTTAAATTGTTTAAGCCTCAGTTTCATCATCTGTAAAATGGGGGCAATAACAGGGGGTGCTGTAGGGATAAAAGATCAATACAGAAAAACCCTTAGCGTTGGGTTTGATCCGTAGACACAGTTCTTTATTAGCATCACAAAAGTGAATCTCTTTGAAGTTTAAAAAACTTCATGTTAAGTGAAAGATGGCTTTGCCCACAGCCTGGGACAATTCAGAGCTCCTTTCTCACTCAAGTTCCCTAGGAAGTTAGGGTTCAAATGTAGCCTACCATGTAGCATCTCCTAGGGAGAAACATCAGCTTCTAACACTTGGGCAGCCAGCTCCTGCTTCTGAGACCTTTCAATTCAGGTTACCATGAAGGTTGTGCTAATTGTGCCTACTCACACAAGTGCCATTTCCAAAGGAGGTACCATTACCTTGTAGTTTATCACATGTTCTAGTATTTATTATACCAATTTGGGGTAGATGGAACTAAAGTGATTTATTCTAACCGAATCAGTATATTATGACAGTTTCCCAACAGAGAAAAATAAAGTGTCTGAGAAAGAAGCATCTTTTTCTAATGTGCATGAAGATGCCATGAGACCTAGTTGGACCCTGCTTCTAATCCTGTCTGCCTGTTCCCCTGCATCTCTTCTTTTTAAAAAAAAAAAAAAAAAAAAGCTTTGTCTTGCCCCTAAGCCTCTAGAAGCTTAGGTTCCTCAGGCCACACTGGAGTCCACCTGCGAGGAAGGAAGAGAGTCACTGCCCCTTCCCAGAGAGGCTCTAGCCAGGTCTGTGATGCCTAGACCTACCTGGTGAGCAGGTCTTGCCATCAGGCATCACGTTAATGCCTGTGGGACAGGTACAGCTGAAGCCGCTTGGGTTTGGGGACCGAAGACACAGGTGGCTGCAGCCGCCGTTCTCCGTCGCACATGGTGTGGACACTGGGTGGGGAGGAGGGGGTCAATGAGAAGGACCGTGGCCGAGGGAAGCCAAGGAGAAGCCAGTGTGGGCCAAGGGCTGGTCACCTGGGGGCCGCCGGCGGTGGAAGACGTGGATGTCCATCAGGTTCTCCAGGTTCTCCTGCAGGGTCTCCCGGTCCAGCCCCGTCAGCCGGTCGGCACTCTGGATACTCTTGGTCTGCCAGTCGGTCCAGTAGATGCGCTCCCCATAGAGGGTCAGTCCAAACGGGTGGGGCAGCTGGCTTCCGATCAGGACCTGCCAGGGTCCCCGCGCTTACGTCATGTCATGCCCCAATCAGGTCTGACAGTACAGAGCAGGCGTCAAGGGCGCACTCTGCCAGCACCACCTGCTGTGTGACCTTGGCTTAGAGCTGGTTATAAAATCTCTCAAGCCTTGGTCTGCCAATCTGCGATAGCATCGTGACAGCGCCTGGCTCCAAGGGTTGTGTGATGATTCTAAGAGATCATGTATTATTTACATAATATCGAAGACTCTCTGTACAAGTGACTTACTAATTACAAAAGGAGAAACAGCAACTTCACAGGGGACACCATCTTTACCACACAATTAAAGCTGGTGACTTTCCCTGGTGGTTCAGCGGTTAAGACTTTACCTTCCAATGCAGAGGGCATGGGTTCCATCCCTGGCCAGGGGACTAAGATCCCACAGGCCTCGTGGCCAAAAAACCAAAACATAAAACAGAAGCAATATGGCAACAAATTCAATAAAGACTTTTAAAATTGTTCACATTAAAAAAAAATCTTAGAAGAAAAAAATTGGTATTGCAATGATGAGACGAGCTGACATCTGTGGCTACTAATAAGACATACTGAGAACTCAGGACAGGACTTAATGGGGTATTCCTGCCCCAGATGTATAATCTGAATCTGATCACAAAGATACACCAGACAAATTGAGGGACATTCTACAGAAAAACTGGCGTTTACTCTTTAAAGATACAAAGATCAAGAAAGATAAAGAAAAGCTGAGGAAATGTTCCAGATTAAAGAGACATCATGACTAAAAACAACTGTAATCTGGCGCTGGACCTTAGACTAAAAAAGAAAAAAAAGTTATAAGGACATTATTGGGGCAATTGGTGTTGACACTGAACATGGGCCGCAGATTAGACAACGCAGATTGTATCAACGTTAAATTTCCTGATATTGATCACTGAACTGTGATTATGTAAGACTGAGTTCTTGTTCTTAGGAAATACGCATTGGACTATCTGGGGTTCAGGGCAGGATGTCTCCAATGGAATCTCAGATGGTTTGGAAAAATAATGTGTGTGTGTGCATGTGTAGAGAGAATAAGAATGGTATAACCATGTGGCAAAATGTCAGTTATTGGTTCTTTTGACTATTCTTGCAGTTTGTTAAGTTGGAAATTATACCAAAATTAACAAAGAGAGAAAGAGAGAGAGAGGTCATGGGCCCAGTATGCAACTGGTGATAAATTAGCATTCATGGTGATGGTTATTAGGAAAGTACTTATACCCCAGCCCACAAGCCACACGGTCCCCAGTTCCCTTTTATCATCAAGGAGCAGGGACCCCAGGCTCGGGAGTGCAGCCACAGTCTCAGAGAAATAGCATTCATCCCACACTGGATCTCCCCTAGGCCTCCCCGGGTCCCATCAGCAGCCAGCCAGGAAGCCCTGTCAGGGAGGTGGTCAGGGCTGTGGGAGGATTCCTCCGTGCCACGCTTACCTTCCTCTTGCTGCCATCAAGTCCGGCAAACTCAATCGTCTTCATGCCGGCATCAGCCCAGTAGAGCCGCTGGGACCCATAGTCGATGGCTAATCCATTAGGCCAAGTCAGATTGGAAGAGATGATGACCCGCCGGCCTGAGGCATCCATGCCAGCTCGCTCAATCTTGGGACTTGCACCCCAGTCCGTCCAATACATGTACCTGGGCAAGGGAAGGGAGGTCTTACAAGCCTTTCAGTTTCTACCCAGTGGGAATTCAGGGTTCCCAGGGCTCGAGGGTTTCTACTTGCAGTGGCTGCCCCAGCCTCTTGCCTCAGTTTCCAGCTCCTTTCTGGGTTCAGAGCTGTCTCTGAAGGTCTTACATCTTATATCACTACCAAAAACCACCAAGGGTCTTACGTGTTTCCTTGACTGGATGGGTTAAAGAATTATGGTACGTCAACTTAACAGAGTTCTATATAACCATCAAGAAAAAAAACAACCTACTGATCAAATGGGAGGATATCCAAAATATATAGCCAAGTAAAAAAACCAAGTTACAGTCACAGCATGTTGTCAAACAAAAACCACCACCACCACCATATGTATGCATACACGGGGAAGAAAATCTGGAAAAACTACCCTCCATTGTTAACAACAGTTATTGTTGGAGAGTAACATTGGGGAGAATCTTCACTCTTGACAAACTTTTTAAAAAACCAATGGCTTACTTTAGCAAGCAGACCAAAAAACCAAAAAGAAAAAAGAAAGAGAAAAAAGTTTTAAATGAAAAAGATTTCCTTGGCCGTGAAGGAGACAGATTGGTCATGATGCTCTGAGGTTTACACAGCTGCTCTTGCTTCCTCGGTGTGCCTGTAAGATCTAGCCTCTCTCCCTAACCTCCAGACTCCACTCCAGTCCTCAGATCTGGGGGTGGGGGGAGCTTGTTCCAAAGGGGCAGGCACTCACCCGCCCATGGGCTCCACCACAATGTCCCGGGGACGATCAAGGTTCTCCCAGATGAGGACTGTCCTCATGCTGCCATCCGTGTTGGCCACTTCAATCCGGTCTGTCCCTGCCAAGAAGTAGGTGCAGGCAAAGATATCAACGCTAGTCTTGCTCATTCACCCTCTTACCTTCTATGCCCAGCAGAGAGCTTGATGTGCCATAAATCCTCAAGAAATACTTTGTGATAAAAGCAATGAAAATGGAGGGACCTGAATTTCAAGAAGAAATTCCAGGAACTGATTAGCTCCATTTCTTGGAAGACTAAGGCTTCTTCAACCCAAGTAACCCATTCTGTTCTATAATTTAAGGCCATGCTTCTCAAACTTTACTGTGCCTAAGAACCAGAAGAGCTTGTGAAAATACAGATTCCTAAGCCCCAAAGATTTTGACTGAGCAGGTCTGGGGTGGGGCCCAGGAATCTGCATTTCTAACAAGTTCCCAGGTGATGCTGATGCTGCTGGTCCAGGGACCACCACTTTGAGTAGCTCTCATTTAAGGCGCTCCCCCTGCCTCCCACACTTACCTGCCTAATAGAAAATGCCTCTTTCACCAAGATAGTGATGGAAGGAAAACCACAGGGTGTAGGTTTCTTGTCTGAAACGCCTCAAAACATTCTCAAGCATCAGCTGCACAGCCGAAGTAACCACCACTTGAATGGCAAATGCCAAACCCTCAGATGTGAGATTCTAACTTCAGTTCTGCAGCAGCCCAACCACTCCTGATCGACCAAGGAACTTCAGGTCAAGATGGAAATGGTCTAGGAGGGGCACTAGGTCCTTTCGAGCTGAGGCCAGGGTTTAAAATAAGAAGATCCCAGAGTGTCAGGCCACACGTGCATCTGTCTATATACCTGCATCTGTCCAGTACAGCTTGTTGGTGACCCAGTCAATGGCCAGGCCTGCCGGGCTCTCCAAACTGGTATCCACCACCACCTAGGCAGGAAGCAAGACTGTATCACCAACTGGACTTGCGCCCCAGCTCTGGGGCCCAAACGCCAGCAAATGGCAGGCTGGCAAAGGTCTGGGAGGCCCTTCCCGGGGAGAGGGTGAATCCCCCACCGCCCGCCCTGCCCTCCCCGCGGGCCCGTGCCCCGCATCCAGCCCTACCTCCTGCCCTGTTCCATCCCACTTGGCCCTGCTGATGGTGTCAGTGCTGACGTCTGTCCAGTACACGTGGTCATCCCGGGAGTCCCAGTCAAGGGCCACAGCGCTGCGCACGTCAGCCAGTGGGATGACATCGTCGGACAGGTCCTCCGTGTCGAAGCTGATCCGACGGATGTCCATCCTTCGGGCAAAAAGCAGGAACTTGTCAAGACCTGATCAAAGGCCGAAAGGGGTCTTCTTTTAATGCTCTAAATCCAGTAACAGTGACAGACACAGACGCTCGCCTGCGGGACATCTGGTTCAGCCACACTTCCTGGGGTCTGCTGCCCTTTGTCCCCTATGCTTCACACCTCAGACCCCCTCTGAGCACTGGGCGGCCTGTGCTGGCATCATCAGACTTGAGGAGCCAATGGAATAGACGCCACCAGGGCCCAGATGGGCATCCTGTTTAAGTGTCTGTCAGCTGCATCTCAACTCTCCTCTGCTCTGACTTTGCTCAGCCTCACCTAATGGGCTGGGCTAGATCCCTGTCAAGCCCCCATCCCACCTCTCTGCCTTCCACATCTGCTTCAGGACTTCTGCTCCACTCCATGGTCTAAGACCCCTTCCTCTACGCTCTTCGTGATTCGGGCCAATAATGACTGTTTGCTGAGCACCTACTTCTTGCCCAGCACTGTTTGTTGAGTACCTACTCCTTGCCGGGCACTGAGCTTCCTGTTTCTCTTGCCTTGTCTCCTTTACCCTCCTAACAGTCTTTTGTGGTTCACGCTATTCTAATTCTCATTGTCTGGATCAATGACCCAGCGGCTAACAGGGGCCCAGGAACCGGCCCAGGATCCCACAGCTACCAAGCACAGTGCTGGGGACTTGAACTCAGGTCTGACTGCAAAGGTGGAGTTATATGGCCACATTCCCATTCAGCATTTTCCCAGCTCTTCTCCATCCCCTGCCCTTATTCTGGTCTGTCTGAATATTTCCCAGTTACTATTCTGCTTTGAAAGGCACTTCCTGTGTCACTTTATCAACTGAACTTCTTTCAGGGGAAGTTCCTTGCATCTCATCAAGACCACATCAGAAGAGCTGGGCACAGGAGGATGCAAGGAAACAAGGTTCTCAATCAAAGTGTGTTGAATGACTCCTCCTCTGTTCCCTGGAATAGTTTCCCTGATTCCACTCTCTGGAAAGGACCTAGGTTCTGAGAGAAATTTGATTTTCACCAGAGAGAAGTGGGGCGGCGGGCACACAGCAGTAACAGAAGAGCCGTGATGTGTGAGGCATCTCCCCAGCCCCTGGCTGGGTGTCCACCCATCTGGATCACTCCTCTCTGGACTATTCTCAGGAAAAAAAAGTCACCTGCGCCTCTGAGCTAGACAAGGCCACCCTCTCAAGGCAATATACCTTCAGGAGCTCAAAGAAAGCCAAAGGAGCAGTTCAGGGAGCCCCCAGGAAACGCTTTCACTCACTAGATACTTATTTATCCTGGGCCTCTGTATACAGAGCATCATCAGATGTTTTTATCTTACTCTCTGGTTTAGGGGCCTGAGACAGTCTTTAGGGTGATGCTAAAGGTAAAAGTGAAGCTGCTCAGTCGGGTCCAACTCTTGGCGACCCCATGGACCGTAGCCCACCAGGCTCCTCCGTCCATAGAATTTTCCAGGCAAGAATACTGGAGCGGGTTGCCGTTTACTTCTCCAGGGGGTCTTCCCAACCCCGTGATCAAACCCGGGTCTCCGGCATTGTAGGCAGACACTTCACTGTCTGAGCCACCGGGGAAACTCCAAAGGTTAAGAGCTAGGAAACCATTCCCTTGCTGTGTGTAGAAGGGTCTGGAACCCTCTTGCTGCCTAGAGACAGAGCACCCTGGGTGAAACGACCCACAAGCCTGTGTGCAGGGGTTCATGCTTGACTCTGTGGTGTCCCTGAGCCTTCAGGGATGAGCGCTGGGCCCTCGGCCCTCAGCTCTGACCGTGGAGCCCTCAGCTCCTGACCTTCTTCCTCTCCAGGGGCTACCTGCCTAGCTGGCTCCTCCCCTAACCAGGCAACTCCCAAACTCCTCCCCCTTTGTTCGCTCCACCCACCCTCACAAGGCAGGTCCACTGAGGCGGGGGCCCCAGACCCACTTACTCTGGGCACAGGCGTGGCTGCTGATCTTGCGGAAGCCGGTGGGGCAGGCACAGGTGTAGTTCTGGCCACTGGGCAGACACAGGTGGGTGCAGCCTCCATTGTTGTCCCCACAGCGGTTTTTCCCTGCTCAAAAAGCCCAGAACGAGAGGGTCAGGTAAGGCCAAAGGCTGGCAGAAGGGGTCCCAAGGCTAGTGAGTGGGGCTTTAGCAAAGGCATGATCTTCCTGAAGGAAAAAACTATGTCTTCTTATTTTGTATATCTGCCCCCACCTATGAGCAGAGTGAATGCCTGATACACAGGAAAAGTTTGCATGAATTAAATGGGGAGAGCAAAGCGGAATGAGTCTTTCCTAAGTCTCCATGTTGTACCCTACAAGTCCAGCAGAGGGCGGAATGAGTCGACACCAACGCCAACTTGAGATTTCCTTGCTGGAAACCCTGGCAACTGTTGACAGGTCCAAGGAAGGTTCTCAGAAGCACTGGGGGCTCACCAGGTGGGCGTTGATTTTTTTTACCTGCAGGCTGGCGCTGGGGGTGCAGGGTGTGGATGTCCATGGGGAAGTGGAGTTTGTTGCGAATGATCTCCTGGTTCTTGCCAGTAAATTTGTTGGCACTATTGATGCTCTTGGTGTGCCAGTCTGTCCAGTACAAGCTGTCTTCAAACACCGTGATGGCAAAGGGATGCGGGAGGCCTGGGGAAAGTCCAGGAGGACCTCAGTCTACACATGGCCTGTCCGGCCAGCCCCTGGGCCCAGGCCTGGCAATGGTACAAATCTCACCCTCTGCCAAAGGCTTCTGGGGGCTGGTACAGGGTAAGCAAGACGAGAGATGAAGGAGAGTGAAGGAAGGGCCTCACCCTGGCTAATGACAGCCTTGCGGTGACTCCCGTCCAGATTGGCCCTCTCAATGACGTGGTGCTTAGCGTCCACCCAGTACATACGGCGCCCAGCATAATCGATGGTGAGGCCGTTGGGCCAGAAGAGATGGGTATCAGCGATGATGCGGCGGCCAGAGCCATCCATGCTGGAGGCCTCGATGCGGGGGGTGTTGCCCCAATCTGTCCAGTAAATGGTCCTGGGAAGAGAGAAAAGGACATTGAGAGGCATGCAGTAGAGAGCAGGGGGCTCTTATCGATTTCACCCAGGGGACTCCAACTGGTAGGAAATACATTCTGCTGGGTTTACAGAGCATTTTTCAATGTTTGAATTATTTATTATTATTAAAAAAAAATTTTGGCCACATTGCGTGGCATGTGGGTTCTTAGTTCCCTGACCAGGGATCCAACCTATGCCCTCTGCATTGGAAGTACCGAATCTTAACCACAGGAACACCAGGGAAGTCCCTCAATGCTTGAATTTAAATGTCTCTAGACAACGAACGTATTCATTTAACAAAAAAATTTGGAGTATCTGCTATGAGATGAGCATATCTATCTTTTGGCATTGAGAGCATGGCAGTGAACAAAACAGATAAAAATCCTGACCTTGTGAAACTGAAAAAAAAATACTAGTGGGATACTACTTAGGACAAGCATTTTCTTCTTGCTCACAGTCTCTACCACTGCCTTTTGTAATTTTCACACACGCGCACACACACACACACACACACCCCATACACCACACACACACACTGTTTCTAAAAGAGCTAATCTATAACTGTAGGATCTTAGAAGACACACCTCTCACTTGATTGCACTTAATTTTTAAAAGCCAGAGGCAAAGAACTTCCCCTGCAAAAGACCTTTCTTCTACTTTCTTCTAATAATAAAATGATTGACTTTTATTAATTAGCTCAACCCTATAAACTAATAACAAAAATACAAAACAGCTACCACTTACATGATGTGTGTCATGCCATTTAAAATGCATCACATCATTTCATCTCCACACAGCTGTGAGGTAGGTATATTTTTATCACCAGTTTAGAAATGAGTAAAATGGAAGCCTAGAGAGATGAACTAGCCCAAGGCCATACAGTCAGTTACCGAAGAGCTAGAAACCCAGGTGCGTCTGGGTGCAGAGCCAAGGCTGTTAACATCACACTGTGAGGTCCCCCCGCCCCCCAGTGAAGTCTAGCCCAGGTGGCGGAGGGACTGTCCCTAAAGGTTGTAGGAGGATCGTGGCAGCTGGAGTCCCAGCTTGCTCACCCCTCCATGGGGTGCAAGGCGATGGCCCTGGGCTTCTCCAGGTTCTGCCACAGCAGCACCTTCCGGTTGGCCCCGTCCAGGTTGGCCACCTCAATCCTTGAGGTCCCCGAGTCGGTCCAGTAGAGCTTGTCATGGACCCAATCCACAGCCAGGCCCCCTGGTGGAAAGAGGCCATGCAAAGAGCGTCAGGGCTTCAGCCAGGGCCCCTGTGTGCTACAGAAACAAGGGCAACTCTTGCACGAAGCTGTTTCTTGGGCCAGGCACTCTTCTCACCACTTTACAAACACACGTTTTACCTTGAATCGTCACAACAACTGTGTGAGTTAGGTGCTATAATAATCCCCATGAGGATGAAGAAATTGAGGCAAAGAGAACTCAAGTAACTGTCCCAGGTCGCGCATTTCCTCCTCTCAGCCAATCATAACTCCACTTTCTGAATCCTAGCTCCCTGACCCCCACTGGCCCCGGGGTTTATAATTTGTGCCTCAGGGTTTTACAGAGGAACATCACCAGTTCCATCAGCACCTGAGTCAAATGTGCTTAATCAACACCGAATTCTAACCCACTTCCCCTGCTTGCCGAAAGGCCTGAGATGGCAGAGTGAGCTACTGTTTTTCTAATCTGCAAACATTTGGATGCTATCTATCTGGGTCCATCAGAATATTCCTAACACGAAGTAATCAAAATGAAAGTCAGAATTAGATGGGATGCCAGGCTGATAGAGAATTACACCCGTCATCCACAGATCTCTGGTTTCAAATGGTTCCACTCAACGAAATGGTCTCAGTATTCTCACTGATCGAGCTCAATACCGAGCAAATATTACAAATCTGAGCCTATAAAATGAATGTAGACTAATGAACATTGTCTGTGTTAGAGTTCCAGGCAAGGTTTCACCGTGAGATGTTCTGCTGCCTAAAGGTTTGTGGCCACCAACGTGTTCCTTCCTCGGTGGTTTTGCACGTGGCGTGGCCCTGCCCCTCCCCACGGGGCCTCGTTCCTTACCTGGGCTCTCGAGCCCTGTAGACACAACCTCCTCCACGTTGCTGCCGTTGAGGTTGGCGCGGAGGATCCGGTCCAGGGTGACGTCGGACCAGAAGACAAGCTCGCGCCGGTGGTGGAAGTCCAGGGCGATGGCGTTCTCCAGGTTGTTGAGCAGCAGTGTGTACTCGGAGCGGTGCGGCAGCACCTGCCGGATGTCGATGCGATTGGCGAACAGCAGCACAGGCTCCGGCCCTGGGACGTGGCATAGAAACGGCGCCCCCACTGGGCTCCAGAGCTGCCCCCTGGCAGCCATCAGCATGCACCCCCCCACCAGCTCCAAGGGGCCCCCTGGCCCACTAGGGCATGTCCCAAGCCGTCAGCATCCATCATTACGAGAAGACTGGCAGCCTGCAAAGCGTACATCTCATCCCATTCTTGGGGCCCAGGATTCAACTCACAACTCCATTTTATTGTGATGGAAACATCTCTCTGGAACGAACTTACGGTCCCCAGGGAGGAAGGATATAGGGAGGGAATAGTTAGGGAGTTTGGGATGAATATGTACATGCTGCTCTATTTAAAATGGATAACCAACAAGGACCTGCTATATAACAGAAGGAACTCTGCTCAATATTACGTGGCAGCCTGGATGGGAGGGGAGTTTGGGGGGAATGGATACATGTGTATATATGGCTGAGTCCCTTTGTTGTGCACCTGAAACTATCACAACATTGTTAATTGACTGATTTTGTTGTTCAGTCGCTCAGTCATGTCTGACTCTTTGCGAACCCATGGACTGCAGCACGCCAGGCTTCCCATCTCCCAGAGTTTGCTCAAACTCGTTAATTGGCTACACCCCAATATAAAATTAAAAGGCAAAAAAAAAGAACCATCGCTCTCTCTACCAATCTCCAAGCACCAGAGCCCCTGGCTGCCCTGCTCAGCTCTCTGCCCACCCAGCCAAATGCCAAGCCCCGCTCCCGCTTACCCAGAGCCTTGCAGCTGCGCCGGTCAGGCCGGAGTTCGTAGCCTGCTTCGCACCAGCACTGGAAAGCCCCCTCGCTGTTGGTGCAGCCCTGGCTGCAGTACCCCTCCTCGGCACATTCGTTCACATCTATGACGACGGAGCGAGGGCAGGAGATCTCGGTTCCACCATCCTCCAGCCCCAGCTCCCAGGCTGACTAGCTCTTTCCTGCCCACACACCCTCCTACTTCCCAGGTCCAGTGGGAAGACTACAGAGCAAATGGTTAAGGGCTTTGAGCTGGGCTGGGATCCCAACTCTGCTATTCATCGGCTCTGCGACCTTCAGTAAGTGATAACCTCTCTGAGCTTTCATTCCCCACCCCCACCCCCCGCCTTCGAAACCAGACGGACAACAATCCCCAGCTCCCAGGGCTATTGAGATGATGACACACGGTCACACCTCTCAGAGGCCTGACCCACGGTTAACCCAGCCCCCCCGGCCCTGCTCCCGCCCGGGGGGCCCCAGTTCACCCTGGCAGGTGCGCCCGTCCTCGGTGAGCCGGTAGCCCGTGTGGCAGGTACACTGCACGGCCCCCCGCACCATCTGGCACTTCTGGGCACAGCCGCCGTTGTTAACATTGCAGTTCTCCTCACCCGTCCGGGGCCCTGCGCCAGCCAAGCCAGAGATGGGAGTTGAGCCCGGAATCCTCCCCTAGACGGCCAACTTGGCATTCCACCTGGGCCACGAAGAACAGCTCCCGGGGCTGCACGCGTCCCTGGGGAGGACTCTCTTGAAGCAGATGGGTGGGGCGCGGCCACAAACCATGGGCGGGCACACCCGGGGAGCCGGGTGGGGACACTCACGGCAGTTCTGCTGTGGGCTCTCATCGCTGTTGTCCCCACAGTCGTTGACCCCATTACACAGCTTCCTCTGCCCGATGCAGCGCCCGTTCCAACACAGGAACTGGTCCGAGGCACACTGGGGGCTTCCTAGAGAGGAAGATGGGGAGGGAAGGAGAGCCAGGTCAGCGCCGGGCAGGGCTGACGGGGCTTGGGTCAACCAAGAAAACATGGGAGCCTGTCATTGTCTAGGGCGAGCTGGAGACAGAGGAGACTCAAGGTCGGAGGGTCGGGGTCCAGGGCAGGAAACAGCTCAGACTGGGCTGTGTGCGTGCGTGTTCTCCCCAGGACAGCACAGTGCCATGGTGAGACGGGACGCGGGGCAGAGTGAGGGAGCCCACGCATGTGTCCGGCACCTGTGCGGCTAGGGGAAGGGGCGTTGGGCTGTCAGCTGGAGACCAGTCCTTGCTTGTGAGGCCAGAGCAACAGAGCACGGGCTGCATGTGAGTAAGAATGTGAGAGGCCATTGAAACTCCCGGCCCTGATACTGTGTTCCAGGCCGTGAGGCTGCGGGTCAACAGATGCACCTGATTTGACACTGGTAACCGAGACGAGCAGGAAAAATCCAGGCCACGGGCAAGACCTGATGAAAGCACCACGTTGGCCCAACTGGAGAGGCAGCAGTAACACCCTCTTTCCACCTCCTTCCTCCAGCCTAACTACGGGTTAAGGGTCCTGGGGTTCTCCAGGGACAATCTACCTGTGTTCTCACAGTTCTCTTCATCGCTGTTGTCCGCACAGTCGTCCTCCCCATCACAGCGCCAGGACAGACGGACGCAGCGGCCTGACCGGCAGCGGAACTGTTCCGCCGTACACACCGAGGTGGCTAGGCAAAGCACAGGCTGATGAAAGGTTGACCCCGCTTTAGCCCGAAGCCCCACCCTGCCACCCCAGGCTGCACTTCATGCCAGCACCCACGCCACTTTTCTTTTTTTCCTAAGATTTTTTTTTTTTTGATGTGAACCATTTTTCTTTTTTTGGACCATTTTTAAAGTCTGTATTGAACTGTTACAATGTTGTTTCTGTTACACGTTTTGGATTTCTTGGCCAGGAGGTAAGAGGGATCTTAACTCCCTGAACAGGGATCAAACCAGCATCCCCGGTCTTTGAAGCTAAATCTTAACTACTGGACCACAGTGAAATCCCTTTGACACTCTTCTTGACCCCAGTGTCACAGTTGGTCTCTATGGCATGTCTGTGGGAATCAGAAGAAGGTGTCTTTTCCTTGACGTGTTACTGACATCTGCTGGAAAACTGCCATGATGACTATATACATCTAGAGAATTATAGAATATATGAGTCTATTGTGGGACTGGCATTCTTTGGACCTAGTACCTTTGTGCAGTGCCCAACCTACACAACTGTACATGGTGGACCTGTCTTAACTATCCTGGAGCTTTATCAGAGGTGGCCTCTCTCTGCTTCCAGCCCAGAGCTTGGCACTGCCCCCCACTCACTGCAGTTGCGCTCATCAGACTGGTCATCACAGTCCGCGTCGCCGTCACAGCGCCAGCCC
Organism: Dama dama; assembly: GCF_033118175.1. Classification (NCBI taxonomy): domain Eukaryota; kingdom Metazoa; phylum Chordata; class Mammalia; order Artiodactyla; family Cervidae; genus Dama; species Dama dama. The sequence continues at coordinate 74,927,859 of NC_083681.1, forward strand.
GCATTGATGCACAGGCCACTGTCACACATAAACTCGCCAGAGCGGCAGGGCTGGTGGGAGGCTGGGGAGACATGCCAGGCTTCTGTCTTTAGCCAGTCCGCGCACGCAGTGTCCCACGGTGGACCAGGAAGTCACAGCCCTGGCGCCCCGGCTCCTCCATGGTGACCCCGTAGGGAAACAGGGACTCTAGAAGCTCCTCTCCTGAGCTCCTGCCCCAGCTGGCACCCGGGCCTCACCCCCGCCTCCCCCAGGAGCTCCTCCGAGCCTGGCCTCCCCTCCTCCACCCCGCTGGCCAGAGTGCTCACAGCAGTCAGACTCGTCAGACCAGTCTCCGCAGTCGTCATCGCCGTCGCAGTGGTAGATGTCGAGGATACAGCGGCCGTAGGCACACTGGAACTCCTCCAGGTTGCAGGGGGGTGCTGGCACTGCTGAGGCTGCAAGGAGGGCAAGGCGGGGAGGGGCACGCACTCAGGCCCCCTCAGAGGAGAGGGGCCCGGACTCCTCCAAGGGGCCAGGCGCTCAGTCACAGAAGCCGAGTTTCCTTGGGCATGGCCCTGATACACGCCCATATGCCAGAGGACCAAAGGGAGGCCTCCCTTCTCACCTGGGGCACTTGTTCCCTCCCAGCCCCGCCCAGGAGGAGCTGTTGCCTAAGAACCCACCCTCCCGGCAGGCCCGCGCTGTCCTTTCACTCCTCTGCCTGGCCCTCAGCCCACCGATTGGCACCCTCTGCCCCCAGCCCAGCCCGGCAGCCTGAGTCCTGGGGCCACTCACGACAGCTCTCCTCGTCGGAGCCGTCTTTGCAGTCCGTGTCTCCGTCGCAGTACCAGTGCTCAGCAATGCAGCTTCCATCGCTGCAGCGGAACTCCTTGTCCGAGCACTTGCGCATGTCTGGGGGCGGGGCGGGGGGGACACGATGGGAGAGCAGTCCTGCCGGAGCCCCACCGGGAACCCTCCTGGCATCCTCCCTGACTCCCACCCTCGCTGCCCCCCTGGGGGTCTGACCCAGGCCCTGCAAGACTCCACGGGTTCAGCACAGACTCCTGAGGGGAAAGAAGAGGCCCCAGAGAGACTGGCCTCAGGCTCCCGTTCTATGGTCCCTGGGGTGACAGCCCCGTCTCCCCGTCCTGCTCTCCTCCAGCTGCTCCAGACACCTGGGCAGTTCAAGGACTGGGCAGTGCTAGGGCCCCTGAGGCTCTTGCCCCTGCCAAGGCCAGGCCATCCTCCAGCCTCCCTGCCCGCCCCCCGCCGCCCCCCGGGAGCCCTGCTCACCACACTGCTCATCGCTGTTGTCGCCACAATCATTGTCACCATCGCAATGCCACAGGCTGCGGATGCAGTAGCCGTTCTGGCAGGGGAACTCGTCCTCCTCACACTCCCGGGGGGCTGTGGGCACAGAGCGGTCGCCTGCTGTAGGCCGGGGAGGGGGGCCAGCGCCCGGACTGGTGGAGCGGAGCAGCTCCAACGCTGCCCTAGGGAGCCGGGGAGCTGGCTGTCCCCTACCCCCGGGGGGGCTTAGATAAGCCGAGAGAGGAGGTGGAAGGACAAGAGCCAAAGACCACGGGCTGGGGCCTCGTTTTCTTTTTTTAAATTTATTTTTAATTTATTTAATTGGAGGCTAGTTACTTTACAGTATTGTAGTGGTTTTGCCATACATTGACATGAATCAGCTATGCGTGTATGTAATACACCACATTAACAAATTGAAAGATAAAAACCATATGATTATCTCAATAGATGCAGAGAAAGCCTTTGACAAAATTCAACATCCATTTATGATAAAAACCCTCCAGAAAGCAGGAATAGAAGGAACATACCTCAACATAGTAAAAGCTATATGTGACAAACCCACAGCAAACATTATCCTCAATGGTGAAAAACTGGGGCCTCATTTTCTGATTGAAACGCCTTTCCCCGCCAAGCCCAGTGGAAGCCACCCAGCCCCACCCAGCACTCACGACAGTCCTGCTCGTCCGAGTCATCCTCACAGTCGTTGTCCCCATCGCACACCCAGGAGCGGCGGATACACTTGCCGTTGTCACAGTGAAAGTCGAGAGGGGAGCAGGTGGGCAGCTCTGAGCCCCGGGAAGGGGAGAGAAGCAGGGGTCAGTCCGGGGCACTTACTCAGAGGCAGGCCCCATCCTTCCCTCTGGCCCTGTCTGAATTACGGTCCCTCCTCACTGGCTCCTCCAACTACCCCCGGGCCCCACTAACAGAGAAGCAGGCAGAAACAGCAGCCAAGAAGAGAGAGCTTCCTCGGGCAGCGGTGGTCAGGGGTTCACAGGACAGAAGAGTCCGAGGAACTACCAGGAAAGCAGTGAAGGAAAACATGAAGAGAAACAAATGTATTTCCCCCGCTTCCTCCTATTAAATGATGACTGACACGCCTGGGCTCGATGTCAAGTTCTAAAACTCATTACTTTTATCACACAAGCCAGATACCCTCTCTTAGCTCCAGGTTCTTCCGACTGTACAATGGGGATAATTATAATTGACTCAGAGAGGCCTTTTGAGATAATGCATACGAAAGTGCTCCATGAAAGTGAGCCATTTACCATCATCGCAATTAGCTAAACTGGTTAGGGGTAATAAGGTCCAGGCTGTAGCTTCACTCTTAAGAGACTAATTAGCCTCCCTCAGATGTAGGTGCTGCAGGGGTGGGGGCCACACCCTGGAACCCAGAAAAGTAACTGGCTCAGGAGTCATATTGCTACATATCCAAGACATGTATCCAGGACACCCTAGCCTGTTGTGTATGTTATTGCCCTAGGGGAAAGGGGAGACTTAACAAGAATATAAAATTTCTCACCAAGTTTATGTTATTTAAAAAGGTGTGATTACACAGAATACCAAAGTGTCCACAATTAAAAATGTAGAAATATGCAACACAAATACACATGCACACAAATACAGAGATCTATTCAAGGCTGTTTTTTTCCTACGCTTGTTTCAAAGTCTGGTTTAGCAGCTATGTTGAGTGCGCTCAGTCGCTCAGTTGTGTCTGACTCTTTGCGACCCCATGGACTGTTGGCCAGGCTCCTTTGTCCATGGGGATTCTCCAGGCAAGAATACTGGAGTGGGTTGCCATGCCCTCCTCCAGGGGATCTTCCCAATAACCCAGGGATCGAACCCAGGTTTCCCACAGTGCACACGGGTTCTTTACCATCTGAGCCATCAGGGAAGCCCAAGAATACTGAAGCGGGTAGCCTATCCCTTCTCTAGGGGATCTTCCCAACCCAGGAATCGAACTGGGGTCTCCTGCGTTGCAGGCGGATTCTTTACCAGCTGAGCTACCATTTAATGACTATATGTGTGTGCAAATATGGGAAATACGGGAGGGTTAAAGTCATACACACCGTGAAGAAACCTCCCACCTGTGCATATCTGTCACCCTCCCAGGAACCCGGGTGGGGGGGAGGAGGTCTTACTACATCCGTCCTCATCGCTGTGGTCCCCGCAGTCATTGTCTCCATCACACTGCCACTGCGCAGGGATGCAGGTACACTCTCCGAGGGCGCTCACCGCACACGTGAAGTGGCTCCGACCACAGGCACACTCAGGGCTGCTGGCCAGTCCTGGGCAGAGAGAAGAGGAACCAGTGAGGGCTCAGCTCCCAGCCCACCAAAATCCATTCCGGGGTTGGGGGGCAAGGTAGAGGTGCCAAGTCTAGGGGCACTGTTACCTAGGAGGTCAGGAAGACGACTGCAGGGAGATGTGGATGACGTCATGGTGCCTTCCCCCTCCTCTAGGCACAAACAGTCCAGAGGATACCCTCTGACTTTGGGCTCACAGACAGCCCAGGTCTCCCCTCTATGACAGGGTTTTCTGCACACCCGCAAAGGCCCAGAGACAATGACACCAGTTGCAGGGCTAGTGGTCCCGGGGAAAGGGAGCCGGGGAGAGGAGGACGATGCACAAAGGCTTCCAGGCCCTTCCCTCCAAAACCAGGTGGCGTTATGGATGCTCTCGCCTCTATTCAGGAGGGGGACGCTGAGTTAAAATGCTGGAGCCCCTTCTGGGGATAAGAAGTCACACCGGGGAGCAGGAAGCAGCAGACACTTCTGGGAGTCCTGCAGTCAGAGCGCACCTCTAAGAAGGGCGACCAGGAGAAGGGGGAACGGGGTGGGGGATGGGGGGGACCAGGCTGCCTTGGGGCAGAGCGACTGCAGGGGGGGGCGGCCTTCCTGTCTGTGGGCCTGGCCGCGGCCTGGAGGAAGGATGGCAGGGGCCGCCCCGCCCCCAGCCCCCGCAGCACGCAGCTGGGCTTCCCTATTGAGCATCCAGCTATCTGCCTGGCCAAGTCCCATGACCGGCCGCTGCGCCCCCTCCCCAGCGTGCCCAGCAGGATGCCCTGGGATGGCGTGTGAATGGCTCAGTGCCCCCGCTCCAGCCTCAGCTGGAACAAAGGGTTCTGCCAGGGTCACTCTTCCCCGCCCCCCCAGCATTCATCTAACCCGCTGGGCTGCTGCAGCTGGGAAGGACGGGGCCACTCTCCCTTGCTCATCTCCCCCACTTGCTTTCTTCTCCTTGTCCTCCCCTCCGCTGGGCGCTGCCCTCGGGCTGGGCTGGAATGGGGAAGGAGTCAGCTCCCAAATGCCACCCTGCTTCCTTTCCTATTTCCCGGGCCCAGCGTCCCTCTCTTGGCTCATCTCCTTGACATCCATCCTCACTTCACATTATATTCCTCGGGCCAGCTTTAGGGTTCAGGACCCAGAATGAAAGGGTGGATTGCTGTTCCCACCAAAAGCAAAGGACTGCTGTTCCCTAGACCCCTCCCTCTCCACGTCCAACCCCCAGGACAAGCATAAGCAGAAAGCAGGGGTCCCTAACCTGCAGATGGATGGGGGGGACAGCCAGCCTTTGTGATCTGTGAACCTCGGGCAAAAGGTGTGTTTCTGGAATGAAGGAACATAGCTCTCACCCCACCTTCAGGGGAGGCCTTGCCCTTGCCTTCCACATGCTAAGGGAACTGGCTGCCCTAGAAAAAATGCAGGATTTCCTGCAGAAGCCAGAAGAATCCATCTGAGAGAAGCTGCGTCTCTACTCCAAGGCCAGCACGCCTCTCTCTCCAGGTCTCCCTGCAAGTATAGGATGGAGGATTCTTCCCAGGCAAGCACCGAAGCCCCAGTCCCCCTCCTCTCTGGCCTGTTCTGAGAGCACTGAGAAGGAATGGGTTTTTGGGTTTTTTTTTTTCACTCAGACCCTGGGCACGAGAGCCTGAGAAACTTTTCTAAGTGTGATCAGTTCATCACAGCTATAAGCACTGCTTTCGGGGACTCTGGCTGGGATGAAAGAGCAATAACTAAGTATTCCAGAGGACTCCATGCCATGGGGCTCACCAAGACACTGACCCCCTTCGCAGGGAGGAATGATGAAGAGGAAGAATAGGCTGTCACAGTGGTTCCCAGTGAAGGATGTTTTTTCTCCCTGGGGGGCATTTGGCAATGTGTGATGACATTCTTGGTTGTAACTGGTGACGCGGATAGAATTCAGAGGATAAAGGCCACAGATGCTGCTAAATATTCCACAATGTACTAGACAGGTGCCCCCAAACAAAGAAGTTATCCAGCCTAAAATGTCAGTGGGAGGTTGAGAAATACTGCTAACCCCACAGAGCAGGGAGCAGGGCCACACCACGGAGGCGATCAGGGTAAGGGGATGACCAGAATGGACAGGAGAAGGCATGGGAGAGAAGGGAGGAGGAAAAAGCTCTGGACCTGCAGCGGACAGAGCTGGGTCCCCCTGACCAGTTGCGCCACCTTGTGTTAAGTACCACAGCCCCCTTAGCCTGGTATATAAAAAAGCCACAGACTTGGATGAGAGGATGAATGTGGGAGAGGCTGATCCATGCCTGGGAATGCCAAGGATGCTCCAGAAGTGCAGGCTGGAGGTGCAGGGACATGAGGATTTGGGGGCTAGCTTTTTTTTTTTCCTAAAAGGCCTTGATGCTAAGAACCTGAGTACCAGGATCTGGCACAGCAGCATTTTAGGCTACACGCAAGCCAAAAGAAATCCAGGCTAGTGGTTAAGAATTTGCCTGCCAATGCAGGGGAACGGGTTCGATCCCTGGTCCAGGAGGATTCTCCCATGAGGCGGAGCAGCTGGGCCTGTGTGCCAGAACCACTGAGTCCACGCACCTAGAACCTGTGCCCTGCAAGAGAAGCCAGCATGATAAGAGGCCCACGCACTGCAAGGAAGAGTAGCCCCCGCTCACAACTATTAGAGAAAAGCCCCCAAACAGCCAAAGATAATAAATAAATTAATTAATTAAAAAAAAAAAAAGGAATTCAGTAGGTAAAGAGAGCCTTCAGAGGATTTTTTTTTTTTTTAAAGCCTCCCCAACCCCCTTTGGCTGAGTGATAGCAGAAGTCCTGAGTTCCCCCTGCAGACTTCGAAACAAAGCATTCCATCCGGTGGGCATCAAGTTGGTTGTTGAAAAGGCACGACTTCCTGCCTGTCAGAGCAACATCTGAACGTCAGCATGTGAAGGTCAGGCAGCCGGCGACAGGCAAAGTCTTGGCTTGGGTGTTCATACAGTAAACAGACACATTATCCTCCAAGACTCAGCTCTTCTGGACAACTGTTGCCCCTCTGGGATCCTGGGAGGTGGAATTCTGCCTTTTCACTCGAGTCCTGGCTGTGATCATAAAGGACAGCTTTTAACCCTTTTTAACTAAAAGAATGGTGAGTGAAGAAAGGAAACAAGTGACTGCGGGTGGCAAGACGCGGCTTTCATTTCAAGAAGTGTTCAGTTAGAGCACTCCCCTGGGCTTCTGGCCTTGAACACTATTTCCCAGCCACACTGCAAGTCTACTTTGGCCCTAAAGGGGATGGGACCTTCAATTTAATGCCGTTCAACAAGGAAAAGACCTCTTCCCAAAGTGTTCACTATCCCTGATCATCCGATAATCCAGCTTTTAGGATACATGTTAATGTGCTCATAGGGCCTTCCTAGGAGGCTAACTCGAATCTCAGCCATGTTACCTACCACTTTCTCACTGCTTTCTTCAGGAAAAAAGAGACATCCACCTGCTTACACTACTAGATACTGTGGAACATGTGAGAGAACATAGATTCCAGAGTTAGAAAGGCTGGAGTTCAAGTCCTGGTTCTACCGCTAACTCTACAACTTTGAGAGAGTTAGTGCATGCCAGAGTCTCAGTTTCCTCATCCATAAAACGGGAATAACAATAGTTTTACTGCAAAGGGTTTTGTAAAGTTTAAATGAAATAATCTGGCACTTCCCTGGCGGTCCAGTGGCTCAGACTCTGCAGTCCCAGTGCCAGGAGCCTGGGTTTGATCCCTCGTCAGGAAACTAGATCCCACTGCCACAACTAAAGAGCCCGTGGGCCACAACTAAGACCCAGTGCAGCCAAATATATAAATAAATGCTTTTTAAAAAATGTTCTAAATTTTAAAAATCCATGCAGACTTCTTAGCACAGGGCCAGCACACAGCAAAAGCTTTATAAAAATACAGCCACCCCTCACTGAATATTTACCATGTGGTCTCTAAATACTTTTCTAAAATACTTTTCTCATGCTACATCACTGAAGGCTCTCAACAGTCCTGGGAGGTGTCTGTGATTATCATCACCATCTTACAGGTGAGGACTCTGAGATCCAGGGAGGAGAAGTCTGTTGACAAGTCATATAGATACTAAGCGCTGGAGCAAGCGCTCACACACAGGCAGGTCATTTCCAGACCCTCTGCTCTTAATCCCCTCGTGATACTGCCTCCCAATACGTGGTATTGCTATTATGAGAGTTTCCAAACCTCTGAGATCCAAAACGGGAATTGGTAATACTGGGATTTCCGGGTCCTTCTTTCTGCATTCTCATTCAGCAAACGCACAGTGAGTTTATGGATTTCAAGCAGTGACCTCTCCTTTTGGCTATTGCCAAGGCCAGAGGCCCATTTCCCTTGCTCTAAGGTTAAGTAGCGAAGCAAGCAGAGCATGGAACCCTTGTCCTTTAAATGAGCGCCTCAGTATTGGTGTTGGTCCGGAAAAGGACAGGACTTCACACAACAAATGACTAAGTTCTGCAGTTTCTCTTAGCAGTTTGCAAGCTACTTTTGCACACACAGTTGTGTTCTCATTTAATCATTACAGCCATACCATTTTAATGGGTAAGGTCATCTGCTTTGGCCAAGGTCATAGGTTAAGTAGGAGAGCCAGGATGGCAGACCCATTCTGATCCTTAGACCAATATTCTTCTGTTACTATGGTCTCAGAATCCGGACTTTCAGTAAAGTTTCTCACTGAGGCACGCTCAAGTTAGAGAGGCGCTGCTCCTCACCACTTCACAGAATGCTCAGCTCAGGAGGGACCACACCTGTCACTCGGAGGCCCAAGGTGTCCCGTGACTATACACAGCTGCAGAGCAGCTTTTTCAAGTTGAACCAGAAATGAGAGGGCTTAAGGGGTGTCCTGTGAGTATACGTATATGACAGCTCTCGCCGCATGGAAGTGATTACAATGGGAAAGGGAGAGATCATCACTTATATAAGTGAAAGACGTTTTTCTTTTTTTCAAAAATATTTATTTGTTTGTTTGGCTGTACCAGGTCTTAGTTGCAACATTTGGGATCTTCAATCTTTGTTGCGGCATGCGGGTTCTTTAGCTGCAACATGCGGGATCTAGGTCCCTTACCAGGGATCAAACCCAGGCCCCCTGCCTTGGGAACACAGGTCTTAGCCACTGGGCCACCAGGAATGTTTTTCTTATAACACTGTTCTTTTCTCCAATGCTGTCTTCTTTTCTATCAACTGGCAGCAATGATGAAGATACAAACCTTATTTAATGAGGTTAAGTCATTTGAAATGACCCTAATCTACATCCAGGCCAATCAAGGGACCAATCCTTGGGCAGGTTACTCAATAAGTATCTCCCACTGAAAGGGAGGCCCATGCAGCAAGACAAAACTGGTATAATTGAAAGGGGTAGCAGCCAAAAGCCACGTGAAAATGGATCTGGTCTCACCCAAGAGATACCTGGAGTCAGGAGAGACCCGGGTTTCTATACAGCCATGGTTTGAGAGGACAGAGCTTGCACAAAAAAACTCTGGAACCAATACCAAGCAAGGAAAATGGTCGACAGGAGGAGGCCAGGACGTGGACCCTTTCCTGATGCTGCCCCACCTGGGTCCGTGGAGCCTGACTTAACTGAAAGTCTCTGCTCTGTGCCCAGCGGCCCTTGGGGTCTCCTTTTACGGCAGCACTTAGCCCGCTGAGGGACCACTGTTCTCCTACTAGACCAGAAGTCTCTTGGCAGGTAGAATTGTATGATAAAGAGCTTTGTATCTGTATTCCGTACGTCGCTCAATGCTCGTATGTAGTGTGGATCATATAAGTTTGTAAAATGAAAAAATGACAAATTCCTTGAGAATCCTGTGAGAGCTGAAGTCAGAGGGAAAAAGGAAGCCCACAATATGAGAAATAAAAGTGGTTATTTCCGACTTACCCTATACTCAAGAAAACAAGAATCTTCTTTTTAAGGTGGCTACCTACTTGTATCCAGGTAAAGTTTAAGTTCACTCCTTTCTTCAACAAGAGCTCCTTTCATTCACTGTGTTATCAGGCTGAGTTACTGACATGCCATAACTTTCCTTATCTCCGTCTCTAGATCCCTAGAGGCCAACCTTACCTGGTTTGAAAATCTATCTGATAAACTCTTCTCCTAGAGGGCCCTCTCAAAAGTGACACCATGAGACACATGACTATCGGTCCCAGCAAGTTCAGTCCTCTCTTGCTAGTTTCAGACACAGAAAAGAAGTCTTTAATGGTCAGCTTCCAAAGTTTTGAGGCAGAAGAGCATAGTGTCAAGAACATGGGAACAAAACTAAGCTAATTACTGGCCATTGGACCTGGACATGTTATTTTTTTTTTTTAATTTTTTAATTTATTTATTTTTTTTAATTAGTTGGAGGCTAATTACTTCACAACATTTCAGTGGGTTTTGTCATACATTGATATGAATCAGCCATAGATTTACACGTATTCCCCATCCCGATCCCCCCTCCCACCTCCCTCTCCACCCGATTCCTCTGGGTCTTCCCAGTGCACCAGGCCCGAGCACTTGTCTCATGCATCCCACCTGGGCTGGTGATCTGTTTCACCCTAGATAGTATACATGCTGTTCCTTTGAAATGTCCCACCCTCACCTTCTCCCACAGAGTTCAAAAGTCTGTTCTGTATTTCTGTGTCTCTTTTTCTGTTTTGCATATAGGGTTATCGTTACCATCTTTTGGACATGTTATTTAATTTCTAGAAAACTGGGATAAGAGCCCCTACCTCCCACAGATATTATGAGAATTGAATTAGTTAATTCATCAAAAAAAAAAAAAAAAAGCCCTTAGCATAGCCTAAGCTCTGAATAAATGACAGCACCTACTATTACTTTTACAGAATCTGACTCACTCAGACGGTCTTATTCAGCCACCCTTTGATTAAGCCCTAATATTTCAGGGCTTGAGATGTCTAAAAACTTGACTGTGTGCCAAGCTGCAGTGCTGCTCCCATGTGTTAAGTCGGTGGCATGAGCGGCCTCAGGAAGCGACAGGGGACAGTCCTGTGACCACAGTCCTGCTTTACGGCCCTTCTCTGGGGGAGCTTGAAATACATGGCATCCTTTATCCTTACCTAATCTCTCATCAACCAATTTCTAGGAGGCAAGCATAGAAAAGAGCATTTAGAACCTAAATTTCAGAGCAACTTAGACATGGATTAGTTTCCTTTTCTGTGAAATGGGGGTAGTGGTAGTACCTGTTTCGTAGGGTTGATAGGAGGTTTAAATGAAATAATACAAAGTACATCATAGCAGCTATTATTTTGTTGTTGTTGCTGTTAATACCACCCTCTTCATCTGAGTGCTCACTCTCAACCCAATAATGTAGCGATGTCTCCATACAGGTCCTCAGAGGTCTCCTCACCCTGCCCAGGAGCTCAGTCAACAAGACTCCACAAACCCAGCAGGGCTTGGATGCGGCTGTGCTGAGCGGCCGCTCAGAATATTGCTCCCCCCTCCCCCTACATCTCAAAACCCAAGGCCCACAGGATAACACAGGGCTTCAAAGAGCTACAAACCACATCTCCTGGGAGCTTTTTAAAGCCTCCCTCCATCGGAAAAAAAAAAAAGCACCCAATAGGTAATTCTTTATGCATTGGAATTCCCTGAGATGATGAAGACTGGAAACAGAGGGGAGAGGTCAATCTGAGATAAAATAGAGACCAGTCCTGATCAGGGTCTTCTGGTATAGCTTAGATATAAAGAGTCTGTTCTAAGAGCCAGTGTGGATTAGAGGGTTAACAGCTCAGGCTCTGGGCTCAATCCTGGGGCAGTTACTCACTAGCTGTGTGACAGCAAATGGCCCAAGACTTACTTTCCCGTCTGTAAGACAGGAATCTAACAGAATCTTCCTAGTAAGGATACGGTGAGGAGTAAATGTGATCAAACATGCTAACAATTATCACAGTGCCATGTAACAAAACATGCTAACACTTATCACAGTGCCAGCAACATAGCAAAGAGATTCACCAGTGTTAACTGCCCCAGAAGTCCATTTGTCATTTTTGGACTACATGTCCCAGCTTGCTGTGCAAAAATGGTCACCAGAGATCACTCCCAGAGGAGCAGAAATTCTCATTTGGGGAAGGTATATTTTAAAGCCTTTCACTTTTTTTGCTTCTCTGAACCTGTGGTTGAAATTTTTTGTGTAAACAGCAGGTGAGTGTGGGGTTGGCCACGGCGGGGGGTGGTGGGGGGAGTGGAAAGATGAGGAAACTCCCTTTTCTTATTTGCTTTGTTGCTGTTTAGTTGCTAAGTCGCGTCCGACTCTTTTGCGACCCCAAGGACTGTAGTCTGTCAGGCTCCTCTGTCCACGGGATTTTCCTGGCAAGCATACTGGAGTGGGTTTCCATTTCCTTCTCCCGGGGATCTTCCCAATCCAGGGATTGAACCCACATCTCCTGCTTGGCAGGCAGATTCCTTACCATTCAGCCACCTGGGAAGCCCTTCTTACTTGCTAGCTGTATGACTATTAGAACCCAGCATCTGTATTTGATTTCCAGCAGGCTGTAGTCAACCCAACAGAGAAACTATCTCTTGTCCTCATCCAGGCCATAGTGACAGTTCTCCAGGCTGGGGCCAAGGAGGGGACTATTTGGAGCATTTCCCCTACCCCCTGCCCTGCAGGCCGGGCAGGAAGTGGAGCAACTCAGCGAGGAAAGATCACTGCAGCTCCTTCCAACCTCTCAAAGCGTCTTTATTTCACTGCTAATCAGGTGTCCCTACCCTCTACCTGCCCAGCCCTTCACCCAGATGAGAGGTGGTGGAGGACCCTCTCCCCCACCAAAAGGCTCTGCCAGGAGCTTCCCCAGCCCCAGAAAACCTCCAGTGATAAATTATGCAGCAGCACCTTTGTGCTGCCTCTCCGCCAGATGGGAGGTTTGCTCCCAGGCTTTTGTTTCCGGCTTTGCTCGCAACTCCAATCCTCCCGGCTCTGCACAGAGGTGAGGGGGGAGCTCCGGTGGGCTGTGTCTGGGCTTGCAGCAAGTCCCCGGTGAGGCTTCCTTCAGCTGGGGCTCGGGCAGCGCCCTTCCCCTCCTCACTCTAACCTGAACGAACAGGGGAGCAGGGTGTCAGGGCAGCTGGCGGGCGATCCACTCAGCTGTGAGCGAGGATGGGAATGCCTACGTGCCGTGAAAGAATGAAGTTTGCTCGGAAGGGCGTAAAAGGTGCCCAAGGGCACCAAGGATGTTGGCTTCTTGCTAAATCAAAAATGCAGGACAGAAAATGGAGTCAAAGGACCTCCGGGAAAGCTCGAGAATCAGCTCTCTCGAACGGCTGCTCTTGGTTATGGTCAACTTTCCACAGCCCCACCCCCCCACCCTCCAAACCATCACATTAGTGGCACCGACTTAAAAGGAAAAAACAAAGAGACCACAGGGGTCAAACTCGACGGGTGAAGAGGCTGGGGGCTGGGTCATGGGCTTGAGGCTCCAATCTATTCTCCCTGCGTGCCGACAGGATTCCGGATTGAAGACAGTAGTCGTGAAGGAAGGCAGCCCCACAGCGGCCCGGCCCCCCAATTGGGGCAATTACTACCTTATGAGCTCTGGGGCCTGTCCTTTACCAGGCCAGTGGGAGGGAGAGCCTGGAATTCTAAACGGTTCCAGCTCCAGGAGACCTCAGCCAGCACCTCTCACCCCGGGTCACAGCAACCTTAGGGCGAGATGCCTGGCTATAACCCTGACCACGGGGATGCTCTCATAGGAAAGCCCTGCCTCCCAGGCCCTGACCCAGGGGAACTGAGGCAGAGTGAGCCTGCTAGACTCACAGCAGAGCTCCACAGACTTCTTTTCTGAAGTGTGGATAGGAGAGTAATATGCTTAAGTTTCATTAGGTGTTCAAGGAGGGAAAGAAAGGGCAAGACCTTAAAAAAAAAGAGAGAGCAAAAACCAGCTGAAATGAATGAAGGGCTGAGCCTCCATTTTAGCACATGACACTGTAGTTTAACTACTTGTTTGCCTGATTCCCATAGTCCAAAGGCAAAAACCATCTCTAATCTATTTCTGCAAGCACGCTAGCAAACAACCAACATTTATCTGTGGGACTCTGGGCTGAATGGTTTGAACGTACTATTATCTCATTTAATTTTTACAGGATCCTTGCATGATAGTTTATTACTATTACAGCCCCTTCCTTACAGATATGAACCCTGAAGTTCAAGGTGATGAAGTGTTTTATACAGGATCACCAAGATGTGGTGAAGTCAAGATTCAAACTGCCTGAGCTTCCTGATCATGGAGCTGTGCATGCAGGGATTAGATTAGCACTTGACAAATGTGTGTCCGGGGAATGAATGAACAAATGAATGGGTGCAGAGCCCAGTTCAGGGAATGCTCCTGAGTGTGCTGGGGGAAAAAGAACCTGATCCTGTCAGCTCGAAGCTGGAAGGAGAGTGGCAAGCACAGGCATTCATCAGAGCTATTTATAGGGCCAAACCCTGGCTCTGCCAGCCAACCAGTCAGCATGAAGTCTTTCCTGGGACACTGAATCCCACCAGGCTGAGAAAGGGAGAAAGATTTCCAATACTGAAAATGAGATGGTAATCCACAGTCTGGGGTCAGATGCCCCATGTCCAGGCAACTGTGACAAAACTCACAGCTAAACTGTGTCAAGGAATGTAGAGACCGTGGTTGGAACAGACTAACAGACCTAGTTGGCCACGGGCATGAAACTGTCATGAAATTATGAGATGTGTCCAAACACAAAAAAAGACAAGACTACTTCTTAGTCTCCAAAATTCTGCCCTGTTTTGGAAGCCCCTAGGACTGATCCTCCCTTCAAAAGAGAAGCAACATAGCCAGCCTCTCCCATCTTCCTTCTTCTTAGAGATCAAGATTAGCAGTCAGCCCATAGAAAGAGTGAGAAAGGCCTGTAAAACATCCTGTGTTCTCTGCCGGCCCAGAAGATGTGCAAGTCCGATGTGCTCAGTGTCAGACGTGGCCTCACTCAGTCCCCTTTGCACCTGTCATTCTTAATACCACGTGCCAGTCCCAAAGATGTCATCTGATACTCAACAGGGGACAGAAGAGGAAATCCAAAATCAGTGACAAGCCAGGCATCTTTCACAAGTCCAGTAAGATCAGGGACAAGGTCAACCCAGCACCGTGACAACACCAGATGGAAAGGAGTCCAGTCTCAGCGCCACTCTTTGTCACTCAGTCTCAGAAATAAACACTCTATGTACCAAAGCTTACCTGGAAGAGATCTCCAAGACAAACAGGGTTGCCACTCTTCAAATGGTAGTGGATTGTCCGAGGCCTCACCTCAACCCTCAACAGGAAGATACCCAGGGCTATTACCAGTCATCAAGTTTCCTTCCAAAAATCTTTAGGAGTGTTTACACAGGCTCGGGCCAATCCCACGGGCTCTAGGAAAAGCCCCAAGTACTAGCAGCATCCAAATAAGTGCCTTGAATTTTAGTGTCTTGAATTCATTCCGAGTTGAGGTCAGATCTGTCTAACTGATTGACTATGATACACTGACTTCTCCTTGAGCCCCTGGAACATGGTGTGGGATCCTCCTGGTATTTTTGGTTGAGTGACTGCTCAGTCTCACTGGTGAGCCATGAATCTGTCCCTTCCAAGCCTCTGAGGATGGCTCAGCAGCAGGCTAGGCAAAGTTTAGATCTTGGTGCCAGTGAGCGTCCTTAGGCACATACACAGAGAGCTTCCCACACCTTGAAGTTTCCATTAAATATCTTGTCCTTGAAAAGCACCCAAAGAGCGACCAAGAATCCTCTATCCTTCTTCTGTGAAGCACAGAAAATACACAATTTTCTACCCCGGTTCTCAATGCAGATGTAGTGTATGCAGTTTTGACAGCTCTGGAGCAATAAAATCCTCTTGGCCAGTCTCCGCTGGGACCCTTCCAGTTCCCCTTTCCCTAGGGCAGAAGGCGACAATCTCTGCTCTGGCTTTGTTGGTATCCGTTTTAGCAACCCCCCCCCCCCCCTTTTTTTTTTTCCCCTTCAGTGCCATGCCATTTCCCTTGATCTTTTTCAAAACTTCCTCCAGGGGGCCGGGAGGAAAGCTCCTTCCTCTTGCCTTGCAGCCCGAAGGGGAAAAGCCCCCAAAAAGCATAGCTGTCCCTTTAAGGGGCCCATGTGGTGGGAAGAGCAGCTACATTCCTACCCTAGTAGGGCCGCTGTCCCGACACGCCAAAGAGACTACAAATAACCTTCGAGGAGAGAACCCGGGAGGGGGAGAGGACAGTCCAGAGAGGAACGTGGGTCGGCCTGGCTACTACTCCTAGAGGAAGAGTTAAGTGCTCGGTGGGGTTAGTGTGGGCATGGAAAAAGTCATTGAAAACCCACGGGTTGTCTAAATAACAGACAGAGAACTCTGTTTTGGATTTGGGAGGTAAACCAATCTTTAAAACAAGTGCTCAGGCATCCCCACGCCCTGCCAGGCAAGTTCCGAAATCTGCACTATTTCCACACGCGCTCCCTTTACGTTAAGAAAGAATCGGCTAGGAGGCCGTGGTCTCCAATCCCCATCACTCTAAACCCCGTCCAGCGCCTCACACCGGCGGTGGTGGGGGAGAACGGGAAGACTCAGATTCCACCACCACCACCGCCCCCCCACACCTCGGTTGAACAGAGGTGGGTGAATAGGGTTGGGGTTCAAAGATCAAAGTTCTTTGATCTTCGGGCACCAACTAGAGGCAGCTGCTAAATCACGGGGTGCACCCACGGTCGTAGCCGGCTGCCGAGAAACAGATTCCACCGGAGCCGTCAACGCACACAACAGTTGCGTTCGGGCACCAAACAAGTTGTTAATAAGGAGCAGATGAAGCAGCAGTCCTCTTGCCATCCCTCCAGCTCCCCCGAGGGCCACCGCGCGGGCCGGGGGGTAGGGTGGGGGGCTGCCTGGTGAGGCTCGGCGACACCCGCCCCCCTGTCCCAAGCCAGGACGGATCTGCGGGAGACTTCCAGCAGTTTCTTCCCTCTGTCCCTCCTCTGCCCCCCTTTCCCCCTCCCCCTCCTCCGGGAAGGACCCAGGACAGGAAACTGGTTGGTCACAGCCAGGAGAGGGAACCCAAAACACCACTAAGTGGGGATGCTGCGAGCGAGCAGTGCCCAAGGACCCTCGGCGGGAGCGTGGTCCGGAGTCCGCGCAACTGCTCCCCGAATCGGGAGGAATCCCCTGAGCTCAAGTATTCAGATTCCACTGGAGCCTCCCTTTGCAATCCTCCCGAGACCCCCTCCACCCCGGACCCTGGAAGGAGGACTATTTACAATTTGTGCTTTAGCGACCATCCTTCCCCGCCTCCCTTTCTTCGCACACATTCATTCGCACCAAGGACACAGAGGCCGTGGGTCAACCCGAAACGGGAAGCACCCAGCTCTTCAAAGAGCAGCGAGGGAAGGAGGGGGCGAGCGCCTCGGGTCTCCCCCCGACCCCCACCCCCACCCCCGTCCACCCAGCCTGGCCCAGACCCGAGCCCGAGGAGCTCCTCGGTCGCCGCTGCCCCATCTCGGGCTGGAGGAGTCGGGGGCGGGGGGGGTGGGGTGGAGAGCTCCCGGTCCCCTTCCCCGGCACGCGATCTCCGGGCGAACTGCTTGGAGTGAGGGGGCGAGGGGCTCTCAGGCCCCAGCCCGCGCCGTTCCGCTCTCGGAAGGTTGAGTCCTGCAGCGGCCGGAGCCCGGGGACAAACTTTCCCGGCTGGCGGGTGCGCGCTCGCGCGGCGGCGCCGCTTACCGTGAGCGCAGAGCAGGGCTCCAAGCAGCAGCGCGCCGCACGGCCGCCTCATGGTGCCGCCGCCGGCGCTCCCTGCCGGCCCGGGGGTCCCGCCGGCTCCCGCGGGACGGCGCGCCGGAGGGTGTCGGCGGAGGCTCCCCCCCAGGGGCCGCGTCCCGGTCCACGGCGGCGGGCGCGCCCCGCCAGTCGCCCTCCGGCTTGCTGCTGCCTCCAGTGCGGGCCGAGCCGAAGCCGCCCCGCCAGGGGACCGGGAGGGGGGTGTCCCGGGCCCTGCCGCCCCGCCCCCAGCGCCGCAGCCCCCGCCACCGCCACCGCGCCTGGTCCCGCCCCCCGCGCCGGCCCGGCCCCTTCCCGCCCTCGGCCCCCGCCCCCCGGTCCCCGGACCCCACCCGCCGGCGCCTCCAGCGCTGGCCCAGTTCCTCTGCAAGCTGCCCCCACATTCCTAGCCCTCGAGAGAGCCCCCCCACCCACCCCACGCACTGTCCCCGTTACTACTGCTCCAATGTCCTTAACTTAAAAAAAAGTGTCATCGTAGCGGCAACTCTCGGATCCCCGCTCACTCTAGTTCTGGGCCAGAGTGGTGCACCCAAGCTGACCCGAGTCGCCTGGACGTGACCCCGGCCCCCCTACCGGCCCCGAGTCCAGACTTTATTGATGTCTCAGGATACGCAAGGCTTGCTAATGCATAATCCTCTCGGGCTTCACGGACATCAAACAAGGGCCATCAGGGGGCCTGGAGTGCTGTGTCTTCTCTAGCGTTCTCACTGTCAAAATTCCTTTTCTGAGATTTCTCTCCGCCCCTACCCTCCCCCCTCCACCTCGGCCCCCAGTCTAAGCAGCGTTGTTCGAGGGCTAAATAATTCCACGACCTCCCCTTTTCGTGTACTCATTTCCTGAGGTGGTTGTCTGGGTCCTGTCGCCCCAGCTCAGACGTCCAGAATTGGCCCAGACGTAGTTCTTCCTCGCTGTCTTTGTAAATCAGCTTGGTTAGCCTCTTCACCTTCTTTGACTTTCTGATCCTGGCAAGGAAGGAAGGGGGTAAGGAAGTTAAGTCTTTACTTGCAGTGGTATCCTCTCAGAGACCTCAGCCTCCTCCCAGCTCCAGTCTCTAGAGCCTTCTAGCAATATTTAACTTTGGGGTTAGTATATAAAGTTGTAAATTCCTCTCTTGTCTTTGCTTTGTGGCCTATGCCTCTCTCCAGCATATGTTAATAATATGGATTAATTTTGTTACCACCTTCCATTTTCTAGGTTAAATCTTGTCCTGCTTCTTTTGTCCAAGTCCCTGACTTCCTTCAGCTCAATTCAGTTGCTCAGTCATGTCCGACTCTTTGCGACCCCATGGACTGCAGCACGCCAGGCCTCCCTGTCCATCACCAACTCCCGGAGTTTACTTAAACTCATGTTCATCGAGTTAGTGATGCCATCCAACCATCTCATCCTCTGTCGTCCCCTTCTCCTCCTGCCTTCAGTCTTTCCCAGCATCAGGGTCTTTTCCAGTGAGTCAGTTCTTTGAATCAGATGGCCAGAGTATTGGAGCTTCCTTAGGGTCCTGTATACCATCTTTCTATCCAAGCTGGTATGCCAGCAGTTTCTGCTTTTGGATCATCAGCGATTTTCTTAAACCACTTTCCTCTCACTAGTAAATAGAGTCAGGAAGCCCCAAATGCCCCATATCAGCTGAGGGGAAAGTAATTTGGTACAGTGCAAAGAGAATATTAGGAGATTTCTCTAGTGGATTGGTCACCATTTCATCCTTACTTGTCTGCAATTTTTCAGAGGCTTTCACTTCAAATTACCATCTTTGACCAAAGCTAATGTTAAGTTCACAATAGCAAGAAAGAAATGCGGTATTCACTACTTCTTAGCCAATATTTCTCTATTCTGTTTTGCCTGAAATTTTTACACAGATGAAATGTGGTTGAACTAACATCACCATGGTAACTAACACTGAGGCATTTTCTGTGTGTGTAGTTCTTCCTGCTGTCTGATGGCGGCAGTCGAGTCAGATCAGGTTTACTTGATCTTACTGCTGGGAAAACAGTCAACCTTTAAGACCTGTGTCATCTTAGCCTAAAATCCAAGGAGAAACAAGTGAAAAGTAGAGGCTGATTCTTAATCCCCCCTCCCCACAACATTTTTGTTGCAGCTTTCATTGGTCTCAGGGTTTCAGTATAGTTGCTTATGAAGGCTTGCTTTTTGACCTATTGAGGAAGACCTCGTGATTCTGGAAGCCATATTTTTTTTTCCTTCCCCACATGAAAACTGAGGACATGTGGTATAACGAATACATTTGTCCCAAAAAATCCAGAACAGGCGGTCACCATACTTTCAGTGTCAGGGGATTAAGAATTTATAAACAGTTTCCACTCTGTATTCAAAAGACAGGTTCCTTTCCAGAAGGCATGATTTGTGTTGTTTTTCTGGGGTTGAAGAGGAGCAGGGAGGCTGGCTGTCCCTCTCTGACTCAGGCTCAAGAGACTGCATTTTCTGTGTGCATCCCAAGTCCTCCTCCTCCACGGTTCGGCACAGTTCTGGTGTTCAGAGCCATCCCCGGCTGCTGTGAGTCACTGGGAATATCAATGGGTAGAAACGAACTTCGTGCATGGTTCCTGGCTGGGTCACCCCCTAGGGTGAGTTAAGTCTTGGCTGTCAGAAACTGCTCTTGTGCCAGGAGGGCTAAGCCATATTTATTTTTACCAGGCCTCTCAGACTTTCTTGTTTGGAGTGAGAGATCCTGAAAAGCATGCCAGAATGGGCTGTTTGTCTCCCTTTTATTGTCCTCTGGGACATGCCCCTAGGAAAGTTGTAGGGGATTGCCAATTCCAGAGGGGGTCTCAGAGGCATTGGTTTCCTCAGAAACACCACCCCTATTTCCTTCATCCTTCTAGGACGGACTAGGGGACTGCATTTCAAAGATCAGAATATCGCCTTGAATTAGACCATCACTAAATGGCCTTTTCAAAGGACACAGGGAGTGCTACAGAAACAAGATAGAAATGGGCATTATTTTGATCCAGTTGGGTTGGTAGAATCCTCCTTTAACCCAGGCATCATTCGACAACCTGAATTCTAAAAGTAATTCTTCTAAGAGAATAAAAGGCTTGACACTTCACACTTTAAACCAGTGATTCTCAATCAGGAATGATTTTTGCCAACATGGGGCAATACCTGGAGACATTTTTGGGAGCAGGTATTACTGGTGAATAATGAGCAGAGGCCAATAAACAGGATATCTCTCCCCACAACAAATAATTATCCAGCCCGAAATGTTAATATTTCTGAGGTTTAGAAACCTTGGTTAAAAAAATTAAGAACATGAGTCTGCAAAAAATTGCTCCATCGCTGGAATCACGTTCTTGTGTGAATGGAGAAGGGAGATCTTAAAGCTATAGAATGGAAAACAGGAGAAGGCACAATTAAAGGAGCTGAAAGAGTCTATACCTATCTGCCCAGGGTTGGCTATTACTAGTATTAACTCACTTAGTGGGAGTATTTATTATGAGTCTCTTATGTCCCAGGCACTGTAGAAACAATGATAACTGGATATATTCTGTCCCTGGAACTTAAAGTCTGAGCTGGGGAGGCTACAAGTATACAGAGGCATTAAAAGAATAATCTCATGAATGAATTTAAAGCTATAAATGCTATGGGCATTCAAGGAAAGGGACAGAGCCTGCTTAGATTTGGAGGTTCAGGGAAGGCCTGTCAGAGGCACTAACACTTACGCTGAGTAAGATTCACAAGACTAAGAGTGGACGGGGTGGGTCTTCTAGGCAGAGGGAACAGTATGTACAAAGGCCCTGAGCCAGGAAAGAGTCTGTAGGGTTTACAAAAAAATATCAGTAACTTTTTAGCAATGGGTATGCTTCTATCTGGGCTTCCCTGGTAGCTCAGCAGTAATGAATCCGCCTATAATGCAGGAGACATGGGTTCGATCCCTGGGTGGGAAAGATCCCCTGGAGGAGGGCTTGGCAACCCATTTCAATATTCTTACCTAGAGAGTCCCCATGGACAGAGGAGCCTGATGGGCTACAGTCCACGGGGTCCCTAGAAAGTGGAACATGACTGAGCAACTAAAAAGCAACAACAATGGCAAATGCTTTTATCTAGGTTCAGGGAGCTACTGCTGGAGACCAGAAGAGAAGAGGTATAAAGAAATAGTCCAGTTTGTAATTCTATGCTTTCTTTAATTCCAGGCGCTCCGCAAAACCATTTCTAGTACCAACACTTTTCACATTCCAGGTCAATAGTAGTATTTGAGTCAGGATCTGAGTACCACGGCTAATTCAGTTCCCTGGTATAACTCGAGGCACATCCTGAAAAATGGGGCTTCCTAGCATATTTTAAAAAGCCTCCTGAAAGCTTGATAGTCACACACCTGATACATATAAATAGAGCTTTTGCAGCAAATGTCTCAGTACATCTTGGTAATTTCAGTGGCAAAGTTGAATTTAGAATGGTGGATAAACAAATGGACCAATGAATAAATACTCATTGGTAACAACCGTGACTCAAACATCTCCGTAAATGGTCTGTTTCACACATGCCCCTTTATAATTCATTTTCTACACAGCAGCACAGTGACTTCCTACAAAACAAATCAGATCATGTTATTACGAGGCTAAAAACCTTCCCATGCTTCCTACTCAGAATAATGGCTATACTCAGAATAATGGCTGTACTTCTCACATGTTCTTTGAGGTCCTTCATGAGCTGGCCCCCGCTTAATTCTTTGACCACCTTTCCCCTTGTTCATTCTGCGCTAGCCACACTGGCTTTCTTTCAGGTCTGCAACACGCTACTGTTTCTCACAACTTTTGCACAAGCTGTCTCCTCTGCTTAGAATACTGTTTCCCCAGACCCTTCTGTGGCCACTCTCAGCTCAGTGTCATAGCCTCAGAGCTTACCACCCTACATGTGCCGTGTCCTTGCTATTGCCTTTACCCTGTTTTGTGTAGGAGATTGAATAAGAATTCATGGAGATGGTGCCATTTTGCCAAAGTCTTATAGGATGTGTAAGAGTTTGCATGGGTGCATGCTCAGTCTCTTCATTCATGTCCCACTCTCTGTGACTGCATGGACTGTAGCCCACCAGGCTCCTCTGTCCATGGGATTCTCCAAGCAACAATACTAGAATGGGTTGCCGTGTCCTCCTCCAGGGGATCTTCCCCCGCCCCAGGGGTTGAACCCGAGTCTCCTGCATTACAGATGGATTCTTTACTGCTGAGCCACCAGGGAAGTCTTATGTATGAGTTTACTAGGCAGAAAATGTGGAAGAGGTACATTCTAGGTGGAGAGAAGAGCTTATCCCAAAGCAAGAGGGTGTGAATGAGCTCAGTATGTTTGGGAATAGTGAGTAGGAAGGTATGGCAAGAGAATTAAGTGTGTAGGAAAGAGTGAATGGCATAGTGGCTGGAAAACTAGATTGGAGCCAGACTGTGAAGGAATATATATGTCTGCATGTTAAGGAATTTTGCTTCATCCTAGTAATGGTGAGTCAGCAGTGTTTTCAAAGTAAGGAAGTAACATGGTCAAATTTCAATTTTAGAACAATAAACTCTGTGACAATATAGAAGATGACTTGGGGGAGAAAAAAATAGACACCAACTGCAGCTGTTTGTCCTGAGATTCTAAACTTTGGGAACTTCCAGTTCATATCCTGAGTTTATTTAGGGATTCCTAGTAGAGTCGCTTTCATCTTCCTAAACTAGTTCTCTTGTCTACATGCAGCGTCTCTATGCCTGTTGTTGAGTTAGTTGCTTTTTTTCTGGGTTTTTCTTAAGCTATGATGATCTGTCACACATAGTATTTAGGTGTAAGGAGGAGATGCCAATGCTGTCTGATTGATTTTTAATCTTCTCAGTGATGCCTTGCCATTTGCTGGCCTCTTTATTTAATGAATTTGTTTCATGAATTGGTTCCTGTGAGGCAATCATAAGTCCTACACATTGGATGGCCTTCATTTTCTAGACTTTTAAACTAAAGTACTGGGAAAAGTCTGTTTAATAGGCACTGTGCATGGTCCTGGAAATTTAAAGATGATTGAAGACTGTCTCTGACTTTCGGGAACTCACAACCCAGTAGGATAATTCAAATAGTATTTTTTTTTAAATGACATAAATTTTAAAAATATATTTTATATTATTAAAATATTAAATATATTAATACAAATATATTTAAATATATTAATATATTAAATATTATATGTTATATTAACTATTAATTAAATATATTAAATATATTATATTAACTACATATAAAAATATAAATATTAATTTATATTATTTAAATAAATTTTAAATATATTGTTTACATTTTATTTCCAGTCCTTAGCTACATGCATAACCTGTGAAATTAACATTTATAGAACACTCTACCCCACACTAGCAAGATAAACATTCTTTTCAAAGTGTACCCATGACATCTACTGAGGCATATTTACTAAGGTAGTCCATATTCCAGATCATAAAACAAAGTCTCAATAAAGGTAAAAAGATTCAAACCAAATAAGATTTTATATCTGATCACAGAGGAAGCAAACTAGAAATCAAGGAATTCCATGGTGGTCCAGTGGTTAGGACTCCCTGCTTTCACTACTGAGGGCCTAGATTTGATTCCTGGTTGGGGAACTAAGATCCCACAGATTGCACAAAAAAAAAAACAAAAAATTAAACAAAACAGAAGCACCTCTGGAAAACCCTCCAGTGTATGGAAATCCTGAATAATCCATTTCTATATAACCCATGGGACAAAGAAGAATTCCAAAGGGAAATTAGATAATGTGTTCTATTTTAGTTCATAAACTTAAATGTTTAAAAAATACAAAATCACATTTTGGAAAATCGGAGCTCTCTTTGTGGGAAGATTTTTAACTAAAAATTCCATTTCTTTATAAATAGACAGGTATTCAAGTCATCTGTTTATTCTTGAGTGAAACTTGCTAGTTTGGGTTTCAAGGAATTTTTCCATTTTACATAATTTATTAAATGAGTAACACTGTCCTACTATTCCCTTAGTGAAAATGACATAAATATTTATCAAGGTGCGTACTCCAGGACAGAGGAAGGCACAGCTAATTTTTGTGGGCTACCAAGAAGGGTCAAAAAAAATCTTCCTTTCTTTTAAATTACATGAAAGTATAATTTCCAACTCTTTTTGTAGCATAGAAAATATAAAATAACAAGAAGGTACGAGTCTGTAATTGTCTTTGGGCTCCAGTTCAATTTAAGCCATGTCCTCTAAACCAGTTTCTTGCAAGGCATTAGTTTTCTTTAACTGACCAAGAATTTGTGACCATTCTTTGCAAGTTCTCCCAAAGTTCTGGTCTGCTCACCGGGGGCGGTCTAAAATGATCTGTCTGTGAATAGCATTTTAAAGTAAACATGTAAATCTCATGCAGTGGCACCACACTTAGTTTTTGCTTTTCTCTTATGGAAGATAAGTCTTTGAAGAAGAGCCTAGTAGCTCAGCATGAATTTCATGACCTGCATTTCTTAGTAGCTGCTTCGCCTTTAGCATCTTTCTGCTTGATGAGTTGATAAAAGCTTGTCCTAGTTTCTTGAACCTGTTTTGTAGCAATAATTCAGACTGTGTTTTTTTCTTTCTATTGTCTCCTTGAGGTTTAAAACTATTTGGTACGTTTATGTTTGCTTTTCTGTGGTTTTCAGTTCCAAGGAGGATTTTCTTCCCTATCCATCTCTCCACAGATCCTCTGCAGAGCCAGAGATGTCTGTTCATTTTCACTTTATAATTAGAAATTATAATCTGATAAATTGATGTCTCAACATATCCTCTCTCATGGGCATTTTTTCTATTGAGTTTGATGTTTCCATTCTTTATGCTGCAGTACTGACTGTCTCAAGTCCTCTCTATGTTTAGATCAATTTCATATCATTTGCTTATATTCAGGATTGTAGAGTTGATTTCTGATTTATTGGTTTACCCTGATGATTATTTGTACGGGTAAAAATTTCAGAAGTATGTAATGATAATTGAAGAACCTGAAAAGCCCATCTAATTGAAGGCTGAGATGTTTCTCTTTTTTTTTTTTAACATTCAATGGGTTCACAGAAATACACTTGACTCTAACAATTCTTGTGTATTTTTCCTTTCCTTAAGATCTGATGTTGTAAAGGTTTCACTAGAAAACTTCCTTTGCCACTGATGGGTTGCCAAAACATACTCATGTAATATATGGCAGAAAAAGAAATCTAAAAAGAATGGCTGCTTCTGGGGAAAAACAAACTCTCTATGAAAGGTCATCACCTCTGCTTAAAAACATTTTAAAGATTTTCAAGCCACTCAGTTATTGTTTGTTTTCAGGTTACAATGTATGCCTATTATAGATAATTTTAAGGGTAAAGAAGAGTATAAAGAGGAAAAATGTAAGCAGTACTTCCACCACCATTTAAAGGCTACCTGCTATTTCTGTGCAACCTCAAAGTTTCTTGAAGGCTTAGCCTAGCGACCACCTGCCCTTTTCTAAGTCTTCCGCCTCAATAGACTGTTTCAGACATTAAGAGTGGAAGACCGACTTTAAATATAAAGGCCCTTAGGATTTTTATGGAAGGGATGGAGCTGTAGGAAAAACCTACAAATTGCTCCAGAGATGACATCTTGTTCTTATTTAGCTTTCTTTGAGTCATTAACAGTCGGGCGCCACTGGTGCTGAAACTTATCATTATTATAACCGCAAATGGGTTAATGCCCAAACAAAGCTATATTCTTGGGGCTGGTTCCCAGCTCCACCGCACTGACCCCAAGAGCAGCACCCTCCAAATCCCAGGATAATGCCCCACAAATGAGGGGATGTCAAATGTTCAGACTGGACTCGAAATTCTCTTCTTTTATCTGGGAGCTCCCAGTTGCTGGCAGGGCAGAGCCAAGCGGAAAATAAATAAATAAACGTCAAGCCAACAAACCCTAAAAAAAGAGGCTATGTGGTTTAGCGGTCAGACCACTATCCTGGAGGCTGAGATCGCTGAGATCCAGTTCCAGCTCTCCCACTGACTGGCTGGATGACGCTAGACAAGTCATTTTCCTGACACAGTCCTCCGTTTCCCTACTTAGAAAAGGGGGCCCTGCTTTAGAAAGTTTTTATGAGGACAAATGAAATGACCTGTGAATAGCTTCAGGTTGCTTGGAAATAAAATGAAATTGCAATCCTTAATAATTGCCATCCTATTACTTAATTAATAATACAGTAAAAAGCCACAGGTGTTAAAGTTATGAAACTCCCATACCCTCAAGGTGCATGGGGTCGGGGGGCAGCGTGGGGCAGGGCGGTGGGAGGCACAGGTGGAGAAAGAAGGCAAAATTTTTTCAAATCAAATTTGCAGAACTTCACATCAAATACCAAATTAGCAAATTTATTACCTCGAGATAATAAATGCGGCCCTGAGTTTGGCTCTGTCCCTTTATCCTTACCACATCTAAACTCAGAGTGACTCACAGGAGCCTAGAGATGAGACATACACAATTTTAAGGGAAGGGGAGAATTAGGAGGTTTGACGCTTCTGCTGGAGGAGGCTAAGAATAGACCACTCAGAACACAAAGAGAGCCTCCTCTTTCCTCTTCCTCCCAGTGTAGGTGGTCTACTGGTTTCCCAGTCATTCCTTTGAAAGAATGATTTTTGTTTTCTTTCTGTCCGCAAAACCTCACCTTGTGTGGGGGAGAGCTAACTAAAAATGTGAGGACAGACTCGCTTTTTCTACTGCGTTAGAACTATCACAAGGGCTGCACAATGCTAATGCCTTGCTGGGTGTGGAGAGGGGCTAAAAGACAAATACTGTATGTGAATATCTGGGAACTTGAAAACCAAGGAGTTCTCTACCTTCTTAAAGGAAAAGTGAGCAGCTAGGAATATGAGGGGGAAAAATCCAATAGGTGTCCTTGTTTGTGCATCCCATTCCCCCAAGATGTGGAGTGTCTTCATAGGAAAAAAAAAAAGACATTTGGGAAGGATATCAAATAGTAAGAGACAGACGTAGAAGGAGGGGCTATAAAGATAAAGAGGCGTTTGAGAGGAAATGTCCATTAAGTCATAGAGGATTTAATGAGCACCTTCTAGATGCCCAGTCTTGTCACAAGCAAAGACATCTCTGACTTCAAGGAGCAGCCAAGATATGGGCATGTGAAAGCACTTTGTAGTAATTTAAGATGGTAAATAATCAGATGAAAATAGAAAGAAAGTGAAGTCGCTCAGTCCTGTCTGACTCTTTGTGACCCCATGGACTACACCTACCAGGTTCCTCCATACATGGGATTTTCCAGGCAAGAGTACTGGAGTGGGTTGCCACTTCCTTCTCCAGGGGATCTTCTAGACCCAGGGATCAGACCCAGGGATCAAACCCCAGTCTCCCGCATTGCAAGCAGCGACTTTACAGTCTGAGCCACCAGGGAAGCCACCAAAAAAAAAAAAAAAAAGATAATGGGATATTAAATGTTTATGGGGATTTAGGGGTGGGAGCTACTATCGTGGGGCTTCCCTGGTGGGTCAGTTGGTAAAGAATCTGCCTGCTATGTAGGACTCTGCCGGCAATGCAGGAGACTTGAGTTCAATCCCTGGGTCAGGAAGATCCCCTGAAGGAGAAAATGGCAACCCACTCCAGTCTTCTTGCCTGGAGAATTCCATGGACAGGAGTCAGATGGGCTACAGTCTATGAGAGTAGGACACAACTTAAAGACTAAACCATCAAGGCTACTATTATGATGAAGTAAAGTGAAGTCAAGTCAAGTCGCGCAGTCGTGTCCGACTCTTTGTGGCCCCATGGACAGTAGCCTGCACCAGGCTCCTCCGTCCATGGGATTTTCTAGGCAAGAGTACTAGAGTGGGTTGCCATTTCCAACTATTATGATAACAGTTGTATAAAGCAGGAAGAGTTATGAAATTCAGAAATTGAGGGTATATGGAGGGTTGGCAATAAGTTTTTCACACTGGGAAATATGATGGTTTCAAGGGAACTCTGCACCTCAAATTCGTCTAAAACCATCGCCTCAAGAAAGGGAGTCCAAAGAAACGAAGACCGCTGCGAGGCGACTGCTCCCGGAACTGGTACGGCCAGCTAGGAGTTGCGATACGGAAACTGTTTGCGTGGCACCCCCTCCGCCTCCTGCCTCTCCCGCCGCGTGGGTGCCATGGCAACCGAGAGAGCCGGGAGACCTAGGTTCCGGAAGCCGAAGAGCTGGAGCTCTGAAGCCACCCTGATCAAAGGATGCTGAGTCCGGAGCGCCTAGCCCTACCGGACTACGAGTATCTGGGTAGGCGCTTCCTTCAGCTTTGGGGAAGGAAAGAAATGCAGACGCATTAGGCCAGAGTCTGGGGAGGAGGATGGGGCGGGATCTGAGTGTGAATGGGTGGGGTGGGCTAGGGAGGGGCGGGGAGGGGGCGCTGATCCAGGGGCCTGAAGGTGTAAGGCCCAGCGAGGAGGAAAACAACATCTGGGGAATAAAGAATGCTGAAGTGTACCCACTGGAGCTCAGGCAGTGTGGATTGTGCTCACAGTGGGCTAGGTTGGAGTTGAGAATTGGCGGGGGTGGGGGGCTTTGGGGGTGTTACTGACCTGCTGCTAGTGGAGTAACCTTGGAATCTTGAAGTGCCACCTCAGTCATTCCGTGAGCCGTCAGATAACCGTCACGGCGGCAACTAACACTTTGGAGTTTTTCTTTTACGTTAGGCACTATGCCAAGCATTTTACATGCATTCTTTATTGAATCTTCGTAACAGCCCTGGGAGGAAACTGTTTTCCTTCCATTTTGCAGACGGAGAAACTGAGGCTGAAGAGATAATTTACACAAAGCCGCACCGCTAGGAAATGGTATGGCCTGGATCAGAACCTCATTTGCCCACTCCTGAGCTTGAGTTCTTGATCAGTAGGGCTGCGGCTGTAATACGTTATTCACACTTAATTAACACCTTCAGTGTGGATGAGAAAAGGATGTGTGTGTGTGTGTATGCGTACGTGTAAGGACACATGTTTTAAAACGTTGTTTAGTCGCTAAGTCGTGTCCAACTCTCTTGCAACCCCATGGACTGTAGCTGGCCAGGCTCCTCTGTCCATGGGGTTTCCCAGGCAAGAATACTGGAGTGGGTTGCCATTTCCTTGTCCAGGGGATGTTCCAGACCCAGAGATCGAACCCAGGTCTCCTCCATTGGCAGGTAGATTCTTTACCACTGAGCCACCAGGGAAGCCCTTTAAAACATTAATAGACTTTATTTTTAAAGAAATTTTAAGTTTACAGGAAATTAAGCAAATATTATAGTGTTCCCATGTACTCCTTGTCAGTTTCCTGTTATTAACATCTGACATCTATTAGTATAGTACATTTGTTACAATTGATGGACCAATATTGATACGTTATTATTAACTAAGATCCACAGTTTGCCTTAGGGTTCACTCTGTGTCAGGAGTTTTATGGGTTTTGACAAATGCATAGTGTCATATATCCCCTTTTATAGTATTGTGCAGAGTAGCTTCACCCTCTGTCTGTTCATCCTTTCCCCTGTCCCCCAACCATTGGCAACCATTGACCTTTTTACTCTCTCTAAAGTCTTACTTATTCAAAATATCATACAGTGGAGTTGCAGAGTATATAACCTTTTCAGACTGGCTTTTTTCACTAAGCAATAATGCATTTTAGGTTCCTCCACATCTTTTCCAGGCTTGATAGCTCATTTCTTTTTATAACTGAATAATATTCAATTGTATGGATATATGGATACTGTACACATTTTTTTAATGAAAAACAATTCCAGTTTAAATTTCTGAATTTGTCATATGGAAAGTAGATTAAAAAATATAAGAAGTTTATAAGGAAAAGTCTCTTCCAGCCCTTTTCCCCTCATCTGCCAGTTTCCATCTGTCCTCAGCCCACTACTAGTAACTACTGTGACTGGTTTCCTGTGTGACCTTCCAGAGTTTAGTTTATTATGTATATAAGAGATAATGTATTTTTTTCTTTCTGTATATCTCAAGAGTGATTTCTGTATCAGTGAGAGCTTTCTCATTCTTCTAAGAACTTGTTTAGCTACATAGTATTGAAATAATTTATTTGACTAGTTTTCGGTTGGTACACATGTTGTTTTTAGCCTTTTGCTATTATTGAAAATGTGTGTGTTAGTCGCTCAGTCATGTCCAACGCTTTGCGACCCTGTGGACTGTAGCTGGCCAGGCGCCTCTGTCCATGGGATTCTCCAGGCAAGAATACTAGAGTGGGTAGCCAAGAGATCTTCCCGACTCAAGGATCAAACCCAGGTCTCCCGCATTGCAGGCAGATTCTTTACTGTCTGAGCCACCAGAGAAGGCCATTACTGAAAATGCCCCACTGGATAACCTGTAATTTTGTGCCATTACTAGTATATCTGCAAAGAAAACCACAAAGTAAAATTGGTGGGTCAGAGATATATGCATTTTAAATATTGATAGACATTGCTAAATCATGTTTCACAGGGGTTGGACCATTTTACACTGCTGTTAGCAATGTAGGAGAATGTCTGTTTCCCTATGGTCTTTCCAACAAAATATATCCAACTCAAACCATCAGGTATTTTCAACTGGTTAGTTGATTTGATATGGGTAGATTTGATATGCATTTCTCTTATGAAGTTAGGACTCTTTTCACCAAGGTTAAGGGGTATATGTGGTTTTTGAAAAGAATATATATACTTAATTCTCCTAATTGGAGAAGGAAATGGTAACCCACTCCATTGTTCTTGCCTGGAAAATTCCACGGACAGAGGAGCCTGGTGGGCTATGGCATGGGATCTCAAAGAGTCAGACACAACTGAGCAATTTCACTCACTCATATATACCTAAAGAGCATGGTTAAATCACAGATACTTTTGCATCCAATGAATAATATTAATGCCTAGCAATGCCTAGACTCTTTCTAAAAATTTTATGTTTTTTATCTTATTTACTCAGTACTAATGAGTCTATGAGGAAGAAATGGCAACCCACTCCAGTATTCTTGCCTGGAAAATCTCATGGAGGAAGAGCCTGGTAGGCTACAGTCCATGGGGTCGAAAAGAGTCGGACACGACTGAGCGACTTTTCACCAACGAGTCTATGAAATATTTGAAAAGCCTAGTTCATTGTTCAGTTCCTTGGATATTTGCCTCAAAGGCTTGACATAGTAAATATTACTGGTTCTTTGGTGAGTAGGAGCTGATGGTCCTTCCATAAGTGGCTTTTTTTTTTTTTCAGGGAGACTAAGTCAATGGCATTGTTGATAATGAATCTATAAACAGAATCAAAGTTTCAGTTTGGCCGAAAAAACTTCAGCATCCAACCACTTACCTAATTATTGAACCCTGGATTACTGAAGCTCTTTCAGTTTCTGTCGCATGTTTGAGTGTCCATGTCCCAGTCTCGGCCTGGACCTTCATACTGCCCTAAGCAGGGTCATACTACTCACTGCCTTCCTCATGGTTGCTCAAACCATACAACTCTGCTGAAATGCATTTGTCTTTAGCTGAGAGCAACCCTGCCCTTTCAGTTTGGTCTCTTTTAGAGGCATGCTGTTGCTGTTTTGAAGCATTCATCCTCCATTTAACAACCACTGAAAATCATCCCTTATAGATTAATTTAATGAAATAGTTTCTGGTTTGAAAATTTAAATACTTGTGGAGGTTTTGTTTGACTTGGTTTGGCTCTTCTCCTTTTCTTCTTCTTCTTTTTTTTTTTTTTTTTTGTTTTTACAAATTATAAAGTCACGTGTATAGAACTGGAGAAGAAAATGCATACAGAAAAAAGAAAATTGGGGAGATGGGAAAGCTCTAGGTATTCAGTGCATGGGAAAAGTGAAAGTTCCACATCCCTTGGTAAGTGTAAACGGAGACTTCTTTTTAGTATTATGTACAAATTACAGGGATACCTATTCAGTGAATATCTATAGATTTTCCTTTCTACCTGTTAGCCAGGGCTTCTATTTGCCTTTTTCACTACTAGCGAAGAAAAGAATCTTTCATCATGTTCGGTAAACTGATCCATTCCCTGCTGACTTGGTGGGTTTGGAACCTGTAATCATGGCCTGGAATGGCTTTAGTATCTTAAGATCATCATTACAGAATCAGCTCTGTGATGTTCATGCCTGCAGTCATCAGAATGGAGTGATAGAAACTGTGTTAATGCCCAGGCATAAATAGAGAGAGGAGAATCTGGAAAAGAGATGAAATAAATATAGAGCCCTTGAAAGAGTTCCAGCTTCATGAAAGCTACTTATTGGAAGCTTCTGCCAGAGGCTGAGGTGTGTCTGTGTATCTGGTTGGGTGTGGAGAGTTCTCTAGAGCCGAAGGGCGGCCTGTTCTGGTCCCAGGTTTGCAAAACACACTCCCTACGTGCTGACCTGAGTATAAGCAAGAGGGTGTGAAGTTTATTATCTTACCCCACCTAAACTGGGGAGGTGCTTGCTTTCACTCATGTTCCTATTTACCTCTTCTGTTTCTATGGAAAGTGCTTGTTATCACTAAGGTTGGTAGTGGATCAGCATGATAGGTAACTCCAGGAAATCAGACGTGGGTCTTTCTCCTTTGCAGGCTGTACTTATAGAGGAATCATAATAAATTGGAGAGTTTTTTTGTTTTTTTTTGTTTTAGTGTGGATCTTTTTTTTTTTCTTTTTTGAGTTTGTTACAACATTGCTTCTGTTTTATGTGTTGGTTTTTTGGCTGTGAGACATGTGGGATCTTGGCTCCCCAACTAGGGATTGAACCCACACCCCCCCCACTTTGGAAGGTGAAGTCCTAACCACTGGACTGTCAGGGAAGTCCCTGGATAGTTTTTTTGTTTTTTTAATTGGAGGATAATTATTTACAATGTCTCATTGGTTTCTGCGGTACAGCTACGTGAATCAGCTATGCTGCTGCTAAGTCGCGTCAGTCGTGTCCCACTCTGTGCGACCCCATAGACGGCAGCCCACCAGGCTCCCCGTCCCTGGGATTCTCCAGGCAAGAACACTGGAGTGGGCTGCCATCAGCTATAAGTATACATATATCCCCTCCCTCTTGATCCTCCCGCCCACCCCCAACCCCCACAGTTATTTTGAAGCTATAGTTTTTGAACACTTCATTTATGCTCAACAGTGCTTAACTCGTTTAGTCTTCACAACCGTCATACAAGGTATTAGTATTAAGCAAAGGAGAAAGGGAAGGATACACCCAACTGAATGCAGAGTTCCAGAGAAGAGCAAGGAGATAAGAAAACCTTCTTAAGTGGACAATGTGAAGAAATAGAGGAAAACAATAAAATGGGAAAGACTAGAAATCTTTTCAAGAAAATTGGAGATACCAAGGGAACATTTCATGCAAAGATAGGAACAATAAAGGAGGAGGAAATGGCAAGGACCTAACAGAAGCAGAAGAGATTAAGAAGAGATGTCAAAAGTACACAGAACTATACAAAAAAGGTCTCAATGACCCAGATAACCACAATGGTGTGGTCACTCATCTAGAGCCAGACATTCTGGAGTGTGAAGTCAAGTGGACCTTAGGAAGCATTACTACAAACAAAGCTAGTGGAGGTGATGGAATTCCAGCTGAGTTATTTTAAATCCTAAAAGATGATGCTGTTAAAGTGCTGCACTCAATATGCCAGCAAACTTGGAAAACTCAGCAGTAGCCACAGAACTGGAAAAGGTCAGTTTTCATTCCAATCCCAAAGAAAGGCAATGCCAAAGAATGTTCAAACTACCATACAAATGTGCTCATTTTACATGCTAGCAAGGTCGTGCTCAAAATCCTTTAAGCTAGGCTTCAACGGTACCTGAACCAAGAATTTCCAGCTGTACAAGCTGGATTTAGAAAAGACAGAGGAACCAGAGGTCAAATTGCCAGCATCCCCTGGATCATAGAAAAAACCAAGGGAGTTCCAGCTAAATACTACTTTTGCTTCATTGACTACTCTAAAGCCTTTGACTGTGTGGATCACAATAAACCGTGGGAAATTCTTAAAGAGGTAGGAATACCAGACCACCTTACCTGCCTTCTGAGAAATCTGTATGCAGGTCAAGAAACAACAGTTAGAACCGGACATGGAGCAACAGACTAGTTCAAAATTGGGAATGGGAGACTTTAACGTTGTATATTGTCACACTGCTTATTTAGCTTATATGCAGAGTACATCGTGCAAAATGCCAGGCTGGATGAATCACAAGCTGGAATCGAGATTGCCAAGAGAAATATCAACAGCCTCAGACATGCAGATGTGTGTGTTTGTGGGCTTAGTTGCTCAATCGTGTTGCCCTGTGCAACCAGGCTCCTCTGTCCATGGAGATTCTCCAGGCAAGAATACTGGAGTGGGTTGCCATGCCCTGCTCAAGGGCAGAAAGTGAAGAGGAACCAAAGAGCTTCTTGATGAGGGTGAAAGAGGAGAGTGAAAATCTAGCTTAAAACTCAGCATTCCAAAAGCTAAGATTGTAGCATCTGGTCCCATCACTTCATGGCAAATTTTTGGGGAAAAAGTGGAAAAGGTGGCAGATTTTATATCCTTGGGCTCCAAAATCATTGCAGATGGTAACTGCAGTCATGAAATTAAAAGACCCTTGATTCTTGGAAGAAAAGCTATGACAA
This sequence comes from Dama dama, assembly GCF_033118175.1. Lineage (NCBI taxonomy): Eukaryota > Metazoa > Chordata > Mammalia > Artiodactyla > Cervidae > Dama > Dama dama. Next base: position 74,962,696 of record NC_083681.1, read on the forward strand.
ATCTAGGCAGCATATTAAAAAACAGAGACATCACTTTGCTGACAAAGGTCCATATATTCAAAGTTATGATTTTTCCAGTAGTCATGTGTAGATAGATGTGAGAGTTGGATCATAAAGAAAGCTGAGCACTGAAGAACTGATTTTTTCAAATTGTGGTGCTGGAGAAGACTCTTGAGAGTCCCTTGGACAGCAAGGAGATCAAACCAGTCAATCCTAAAGGAAATAAACTCTGAATATTCATTGGAAGGACTGATAATGAAGCTGAAGTTCCAATACTTTGGCCACCTGATGCAAAGAGCCGACTCATTGGGAAAGACCCTGAAGCTGAGAAAGATTGAGGGCAGGAGGAGAAATGGGTGACAGAGGATGAGGTGGTTGGATGGCATCACCAACTTAATGGATGTGAGCTTGAACAAATTCAAGGAGATTGTGAAGGACAGGGAAGCCTGGTGTGCTGTAGTCCGTGGGGTCACAGAAAGTTGAACACAACTTAGCAACTGAACAACAATAATTATTAGTCCTATTTAGTAGTTATTAAGATCCCTTTATTCTACAAATAAGAAAACTGAGTCTTAGAAAGGCTAATTGATTTGTAGAAAGTCACACAAGCTGGTGATACATAAAAGCCAGATTCAGATCCAGGTTTATGGGATTCCATGCCTGTTTTTCCCTCTCTTCAGTTCAGTTTAGTTCAGTCACTCAGGAGCTCAGTCGTGACTCTTTGAGAACCGACCCCATCGACCCACAGCACGCCAGGCTTCCCTGTCCCATCACCAACTCCCGGAGTTTACCCAAACTCATGTCCATTGAGTTGGTGATGCCATCCAACCATCTCACCCTCTGTCGTCCCCTTCTCCTCCTGCCCTCAATCTTTTCCAGCATCAGGGTCTTTTCAAATGAATCAGCTCTTCACATCAGGTGGCCAAAGTATTGGAGTTTCAGCTTAAACATCAGTCCTTCCAGTGAACACTCAGGACTGATCTTCTTTGGGATGGACTGGTTGGATCTCCTTGCAGTCCAGGGGACTCTCAAGAGTCTTCTCCAACACCACAGTTCAAACCCAGAGATAAAAATAAACAAACCAAAATAGCTGCTGCCTGTAAAGGGTGTGATCCTTGCTTCCCTTTTAAGACGGGAGTTCTTAAACAGTTCATCAGTTGCAAATAAGTGTCCTGAGAACAGAAATTGTACCTTACTCATCCTTGTATACCTGCCTTTCACGATATAGACACCTTATACATACCTGTGTGTTACATAAAAGCGAAAGTTGTTAGTTGCTCAGTGTCCAACTCTTTGCGGCCCTGTGGACTGTAGCCCACTAGACTCCTCTGTTCATGAGGTTCTCCAGGCAAGAATACTGGAATGGGTTTCCATTTCTTTCTCCAGGGGATCTTCCCCACCCAGGCTTTGAACCCCGGTCTTCTGCATTATGGGCAAACTCTTTACCGTCTGAGCCACCCATGGAACATGAATAATCTGACCTTAGGGTCCCCCAAGTGTGAGCAGCTACAACAATAACTGACTTATTAAGTACTTAGTATGTACCAGGTGACATTCTATGTACTTCACATACATTAATGCACATGAAGATAGTTTTGGTTTTTATCTCCATTTCATATATGAGGAAACTGCAGCACCAAGGCATTAAATAACTAGTTAGAGAGTCCTGGAGGCAGGATTCTAATCCAGCAATCTGATTTCAGAGTCCTCATTGTTAAACTCTGTGCTATGAATACCTTGAATAACTCGGAAAATGAGGCTACAGTTATCGCACGGACCTGCATTCCACGGTTGCATGGAGTTAAGTTCAGATGACTCCAAGGGCTTAATTTTTTTTTTCTTTTTCTTCTTTTTCAAGGGCTTAATTTAACATTTCTGCCAGGAGGGGGCATCCTAGGAATCAGGATGGGTCAAATAGTAAAATTCAAGTTCCTTCTTTCACTGGGCTCATCTCTCAAAGGCAGGCGGTAAAGAAGATAACATCTAAAAATAAACCATTTAGGGGAGCTTGAGTGACAGTAATCTATGTACTTTGTGTAGCTGTGTGACCTTGAGGAAGTTACTCAACCTCTCTGTGCCTTAGATGCCTTATCTGCAAAATATAGATAATAATAATACTTACCTCATGCATGTAAGCTTTTAGAGCAATACCTGGCTGATACATTGTGAAAAGAGAATATACAAAGATGAGTAAGATATCTTTTCTTCTAGAGCATCTAGGTAAGTGCTCAGTAGATATTAGCTGCTATTATTATTCCTATTTTTTAATAAAAATATGTAATACATCTGTGGCAGTGGGTCACACAGAGCCGGACACGGCTGAAGCAACCTAAGATGCACAATACATGTGTGGTAGCCATGAAACTGTGCCTCTCAGATCGCCTGGTATGGGAGGGGAAGATAGTTAACTCCAGCTCTCAGTCCAACACCTTATTCACACTGAGGTCACACTTCCCGCAGGCTGCTCCCAGCAGACGACTGGGTGAGGCGGACAGACCCACTTTTATGAGAAGTGTGACTCCTCTGATGGTGCCTTTGGCTTGAGGACTCCCACTGCACCACAGTCTAACACTCTCACCCTCTTCTCTGTGCGGGTCAGCCCTGCAGTGTGTCTGTCACCTCTCCGAGTCTCTTGCAGCTCCCTCCACATTTTCCCTCATGGGCTTTTCATCCCCTAAATCTCTTGCATGTCTGATCCTGTCTTCTTGTCTGCTTCTCAGAGTCCCTGGACTAAGACAGCCTCCAGTAGTCACTGATACAGTCCCTTTCAGTCATGAGGTTAAGATTTCTTCAAGCCTTGGCAGAGGTTCTGACATATGACTGTTTCTATGTTGAAGATTCTTAAGTGTTGCTAATCTTGTTTTTTTTTTTTTTTTGTATTTGCTGATATCAACTTGTCTTATTGCCAGACATAATTTCTCTTTTTGCTTTTGGATGAGTCTTGATAAGCAAATGTAATTTTGTTGGAATATAATCAGTGAACCTCCCAAACCCAGCCTCATGCTAGGAAACATTGCCATTTACAGTAAGCCAGCTGAAATACTCATGATTTTAGAGAGCTTGGGTTGTTGCAGAAAGGAAAAGGAATAAATACTATAGGTGTTACACTGATTCCCTAAATCTTTGGAAACTAGGTTTATAATAATAAAGCTGGTCACTTAAAAACAGTAATGCATATTTTCACAAAATCCTGAAGGTAATATTCATAAATGACTGTAACACAAAGTAACAGTGTAATAAGTGCCGACTGGGAAAGATCAAGGGCAGGAGGAGAAGGCGATGGTTGGATGGCATCAGTGACTCAATGGACATGAGTTTGAGCAAGCTCCGGGAGTTGGTGAAGGACAGGTAAGCCTGGTGTGCTGCAGTCCACGGGGTCTCAAAGACTCAGACACGACTGAACTGAACTGAAACTGGGAAAGAGCCGAGACCCCTGCCTACATAGAGTTCACTCAGTCTGTTTTAGCACTTAGATCCCATCTCCCGTGTATGGCGTAAGTTTCCTGTAGGAAGCGGCACGTTATATTCATGCTTTGCTTTATATAGAGAAGCTATTCAGGGAGCAAGAAAGAAAGAAGGGAAGGAAGGAAGAATTAGGAAGAGAAGAAAGGAAGGAGAAAGGGGGAAGAAGAAACGAAAGAGATGATTTTGTGGACATGCGCCTTACTGTTTTTAAGTGACCAGCTTCATATATTGTAAACCTATGAATAGTATCCAGAGATTTAGGAAGTCAGCGTAACATCTATAATATTTATTTGTTTTCCTTTCTGCAACAACCCAAGCACCCTAAAGTCCTATGAGTATTTCTGTTGAAGTAAACAGAAATGGGTTGGATTGGCTCTAGCATAGGGTTGGGTTTGGAAGGTTCACTAATCATATTCAAACAAAAGTAAGTTTGCTTATCAGGATTCATCCAAAAGCAAAAAAGAAATTGCCATCACAGGGGCAGCAGTTCCCTAGGTGGCCCAGTTCTGGGGTGTGCCTCTAGGAGTTGTTCCTGGAAGTTCAGCCTAGACTCTGTTTCTTTCATCTTTCTGAGGATTCTGTAAGCTACTTAATAAATGTAATCAGTGTTTCTGTTGGAGAGGGTTAGGGATGGGGAATGGAGGTTGTCAGGGGAGAGCCAGTGAGTTCTAAGGCATACTGTTTGTTGACCATTACCCACCTCTGTTTCTCCTGGGTAACTGACTACAGGTGATGTCAATGTTATTCTAGGGATTAAATATAGTTCCATAAATTTTTTACTTTGCCAATCATTTATATATTCAGGTAATCTTAAAATCTTCCCTCTAAATGCTGTGTAAAAGTTGGAGATCACTATTTTTTGTTATAAATGCCACATTTGCTAAATGAGTGAATTTTAGGAAGCTAAGTAATCAAAGTTTTAAAAAGTAATAAAAAAGACTTCAGAAGAGATAGATGATCCATTAACTTATCTCTGGTTCATCTTCCAGTTTATGTCCTTCTTAGTGCTTATCACAATTATCTTATTAATCTATTCATATATCTTGTTATTGTCTGTTTCTTACTAGAATGTAAGCATAAGGGCAGACTTATTCTCTTAGTATCTCCAAAATCTAGCACAGTGCTTGGCCCAAGTTCATTGCACAGTCGTTAAATGAACAGTGTGCTTTATGTGGGCTTCCCAGGTGGTTGCTAGTGGTAAGACCCCTCCTGCCAATGCAGAAGATGTAAGTTCAATCCCTGGGTCAGGAAGATCGCCCAGAGGAGGGCATGGCAACCCACTTCAGTATTCTTGTCTGGAGAATCCCATGGGCAGAGGAGCCTGGCGGGCTGCAGTCCATGGGGTCGCAAAGAGTCGGTCACAACTCAAGCGACTTAGCACATACTCACACTGCTTTAAGTAGCAAAATAATTTTTTTTTCCTCAAATGAAAGAAAGGAATCCAGTTCAGAAAATAGTTATTGAATTCCTGCTGTGTGAGAGACACTAGGCTTTTTTCCCTTCTTTCATTGACAACCAAAGGATAACTGATTAAAATCTTTGCTCTGAATGCTGTCTAAAAGTTGGGGATCACCATTACTTGCGTGTATACCGTGTTTGCTAAATGAGTAAATATAATTTCTTGGTTGACACCATATTTTCTTTGTTTTGATTCCACAACAGTAAGATTTAGTTCCTTTTTTCAAATGGTTTCTTATGAAGAAAGGAAATTTTATACCATTTTGAGGCATCTCCTTGAGATCCCGTTTTCAGTTGGGCAGAGTAATATGCTTTGATTAAGCCTGGAATTACCCTTGTCAGCTAATCGCTGGGTGCTCTGTGTTGGGATGCCCTTGCACTGCTTCCCTACGGGCCTTAGGAAATAGCTCATCCTATGATTGGAATTTCAAGTCAAAACACATTTTATCTGAGCAGAATTTTAATGATTTATCAAAGAGAGGAGGGGTTTTCCCAAACACATCTGAACTTACCAAATTACTGATCCCATTAGCTATGTTTTCTCTTAAGCACTTCTCTTTAAACAAAGTAATTACAGCTGAAATCATCCAATGTATTTTTCATAAAAGCTTTTGACTAAGTTGTGTTTGATTAGCAGGAACCCAGTAAAAGTAAATATTGTTTGAGAAGGCACTTTCCGAGCCCTTTCTTTTTCTTCATTGAATTAGCTTTTTGAAAGCACTGTTCTTTGGAGAGAGTAAGAGCCTTTTTCCAGCTGTCCTATTGTGTAGCCCAAGGTCTTGCTAATACCATTATCTGGCCCTGAGATTACAGGTAATTGTGATAAAACACAGGCTTCAGTTTCTGTAATCTCAGACAGAAATCTGTTTGTGCCCTGGCCTTCACATCAGGTGTTTGTGAAATTCAGACTTCTATCACCTGGAATAGTGCCCCCCCCACCCCCCGGCCCCCGGTAAACAGAGGTATCTGGCAAGAAAAGGGCTGTATAAGAACCATTGCTTTTTTTTTTTTTTAAATCATGTGGCAGAACTCCTCCTGTGGCCAACTTACATACAACATGTGCCCTAAATGGGAAAATTACATATTTTAAAATAGGCATGCTTGAAACAATAACACTTTTGAATGTGAAATGTACCAGAAGGCCGCATGTCTCTGGCTCTGCTTGTCAAATGGAGAGGCTGCCAGAACCACTCGGCTCCATGGTTCACATGCCCTAAAGTCCTGGAAACTGACACGTAAGTAGGCAACGCACAAAGCAGCTCAGCCCATGAGAAAGTGAGTTTGGGCGCCTGGGCTGGCCCCCTTTCTCTCTGTGTGGAGTTCTTTCCAGCTTCGCTTCTTCTGTCCCATCACAGTTTTTTTTTTTTTTTCCAGAAAGGAGAGATTAAACGTGTCTGGTATTTCAGCATGTCAACGGCACAGGCAACATGAGGCCAGCACTCAGGCCACTGTTCAGCCTGTCATATGGAAGGAATTGCTTTTCAGGGGAGATTATAATTGTGTATGTAGCCACACAAATGCACATTCTGCCTGGAGGAAAATGCACAGAAGAGGAGGCCTTATGCTGCCACTCAGGTCTCTTTGTGGAGGGCTGCATAAGAAGCCCTTACATGGCATAGTCAACTCTTTTGGGCTTAATGAGTCATCTTTTTGTGTGATGCCTACTTCAAAAAAAAAAGGGGGAGGGGGGAGGATGGGGGTAGAGGGGGAGAAGCAGAAACACACTCTTCCCCAAGTGAATTGCTTTTATTGGCCCTGCAGCTTTGTCTAAGCGTTTTGCAGATTCCTGATGACATCATTTATAATGCTAGTGCACAGACAGTAAACAAAAAAATAATTTAGCTTTTAGGCATTTCGACAAAACTTGAATAGTCCAATGTAGAGAAATGATAATGAGCTTTATGAACAGTAAGCACATGAGCTTAAACTACAAGCATGACCCCAGTCTTTCTTGGAATGTGACACATTGAAAGATGACTGTAGAGAAAACTCGAAGATTGACACTTTTGAATTATGTGCAGTTCAGACTTGAGTCCACAGTCTAGTGTTAATCCCATGCAGTATGTTCTCGTTAGTGGCTGAAGTACAGCCACTTACTTACCAAGTGAGTAAGTCATTAAGCCCCTTGAACCCTAGCATTTTACCTATAAGAAAGGAAAAGGTAATATTACCACCTACCTCACTGGAATGTTAGAAGATTGAGACGATAAACATGTAGAACTCTTTATAAGAGAGGTATTTTGTAAACAGAAAATACCATTATTACTCTCCTTGATCAAATTTCCCCAACACAAGGAGTTGATAAAAGCTACCTCATACCGGGTTGAGAGGATGAATTCATTAATATATGTCAGTTATCTTACAGTAAACTATTTAATGAGACCTTCTTTCTTGATAGTCTATAGACCACCAAACCTGATATTCACTTGATTCACTTACAAAGTCTTAACATGTGCCGTCAGCCTTTTGCCTTGCCTTCAAGGGTTGGTGTGGTAGAGAATATTGCATAAATCCCTCTACCATGTGGTGGTGGAAGAAAATAAGTTAGGTCTTCAGGAAGCATGGCCCTGCCTTTTTTCTTTTCAAGGTTATGCCTGCAAATAGTCTTTGGAGTCTTGCTAATCTTTGTTGCCGTGTCTGAACATAGGTAGTGACTGTTTTGACCTTTGTTCTTCCAGTAAATATTTGGTTTTGATCTCATGTTTCTAAAGAAGAAACAAACTTATAGCGAAAAGAAGTGATTGATTTGTCTAACTTTGTGAACTTTTCTTATCATATTTCTTAGTAGTTTAAGAGAAAATAATTGTTGTTGAAGGACCTAACATTGAGTTCCCTAACTGGAAAGGTCTTAAACTAAGCCAAGTAATAAAAATAGCGTTGGTTGTTATCTTTAGAGGAGAAGGGATACCGGAAAAGACTTTGTATTTTTTAAATGACAAAACTTCACTGACATCTCTGCTTCCATTTTTGTTGGTATTTGCATAAGGTTTTAGGCAACAAAACCTGAGACGACCCTCTTGAAAATAATGTAATTTTCAATGTAATTTTCATCTTTTGTTTCCAAGTACACTGACGTTTGGATAACCTCACTTCCCAGATTTCATTTTCTATTAGATGACACAAAATGGGAAACGCTATTTCATTTAAATTCTAAACCCTCAGCAGAGATTATCTGTCTTACATTTTTAAATACAGAGATAATATTCCAGCTTCTAAGTAAGCCCAGCCTCCCAAATACTGTCTTTAAGTGGGAAATATATTCAAACAGATGTTCTTGGTATGCCAGCGGAGGTCATTTCTCATATCCAGGAGGACTAGAGTCAGTTCTTATAAGATATTTGTGAGGTAGGTACCAGCCTGACTCTCACTTTTCCATGAGGAAACTGAAATTTAGGTTATGTAACTTGCCCAAGGTCACTCAGCTAGTAAATGTGGAGGTGAAGCTTGAATGAAGTTTATCTAACTCTAGAGGCTGTGTTGTCAGCTACTTTGCTTTTAGGTCTGATTTCTCAAGGCCTGCTTTCTTATTCAGTTCATAAGGATTTAAGGATTAGAACTTAATATTTTAACAGAAATGTATACAGAATATATGATATATTCCCCAGATCCCCTGGTATATAATAGAACATAATTTAACATTTTCTTGATGACATGGTGTCATTATTTTAGACATTTGTACTGTAGATGTGTTATGACATTTATTCATGAGGGTGTATGTTAGGAAACAGGGACTCAGAGAGCTTAAGTAAAATTTCCAACGTTCATGTAGATAGCAGTAGGTGGAGCTAAGATTTGATTCTAGTTCTTCTGATTCCAAATTTAGTGGTGTAGGTGCCACTCAATCAGTGTTAGTTAAATCTGACTGGTAGCTGTTGATTAATGACAAGAATGTCCCCTGTTGTTTAAAGTCCTGTCTCTCCAGACTGATGTTTCCTACTGGGTCAGTAAGCTGGTGAGGATCCTGAGGTTCTGTACTTTACGTGATTGCATGCCACTGATCTCAGGGTGATGGTTGAGCAACCGCCCCCTCTGGTGCAATGGCTTACACAGGAGAGAACTTCATTTCTCTCTCCCTTAACCTCGGTCTAGGGTACAGAAGGCAGAATCTGCTCTAGGAAGCCATCGCAGGATTTCAGCCTAGCAGGGTAGCCATGCCATTTGAAATCCATGGTTTCTGAGGATGGCTCTGTCGTAAAAAGGAAAAGGGGAAGGAATGAGTCCAGGGCAAACACCTTTTAAGCAAGGAAGGTAGAAGTTGCGAACATCACTTGTGCTCACATTTCATAGGTGAGTACTTTATAATATACTGTTTGCAGATGGCATGCGAAGTGAAGTCACTCAGTTGTGTCTGACTTTTTTTTGCGATCCCATGGACTGTAGCCTACCAGGCTCTGTCCATGGAATTCTCCAGGCAAGAATACTGGAGTGGGTTGCCATTTCCTTCTCCAGGGGATCTTCCCGACCTAGGGATCGAACCCAGGTCTCCTGCATTGCAGGCAGACGCTTTACTGCCTGAGCTACCAGGGAAGCCCACTTTATAATATAAGACCCCTGCTAATTGCAGAGGAGCTTGGGAAGTCCAACCAGACATCGTGTGTAAGAAGAATAGGAGCACATATTTTGCACTCCTCCTCGGAGTGCAAACAAGAGCCTCCCATGCCTGGTATGTGCATCGTTAGTAGCTGCTTGCCCTTATCCAGAGGGGGAGCACAGACGTTCCAGTGGGTGTGTGACTTTTCCTTCCCTACGTCTGCCTCTTCAAGTACAGTGTATTTTATTGCTTGTCCCTGTTCTCCACTCTTTTACCTTAAGCTACTACTGAGCTGGTTGCTTCCTTTTTATTATTTTTTTCTTTCGTAACTCTGTGTCTCCTGTCATTTCTCTTGGATTACTTCTCTGACCTTTGTAAATATTTCCAACTAATCAGAATAGTTCCTTTCTACACTTCAGTGAGCACATGTAATTGTTAGGGTTTTAGTTCTTTCTTATTGTGTTGCTTGCTCTCTGTTGGGGCTTACTTTGCTGCCAAATAAAATTTTTTTGAGTGGGGAGTTAGATCCATGGTAGAAACTTAAATCTTGTCTCCAGCGAGCTAGTTTTACAATAAATAAAGATATTTGACTTCCTAGGCTGAGAGTAAGAGATTTAGAAGGACGAGGAAAATGTGGGGACACAGAAACTGGGGGAGGAGTGAGTTTCAAGAGGGAGGGAGTGTTCAGTGCTATCGGTTGCCTCCAAGAGGTCAAGTAAGATAAGAGCTGCGAGAGGGATTGTTAGTGGCATTAGGTGAGAAGTTTCAGTGGAGCAGTGTGGCAGGATGCCAGCCAGGCTTCCTTGTAAATGGGAAGGGTGAGGGATTTGAGACAATAGGTAGGGTAGACTTGTTTCCAGAAGTTTGGTGAACTGGGGAAGGTGGACAGGGGGTGGTAGCAAGGGTAGGGGAGAGTTTATTGTTGTTTTGAAGTTTTTAGAGTCTTGAGTATGTTTACAGGCTGAAGGAAAGGGAGCCATTGTAGAGAAGAGAGGGATGATCCAAGAGAATAAGATGATTAAATGATGCAATACTTTTTTTAGAAGAGGTGGGAGAACATTCCAGGATCAAGGGCAGAGGTGCAAGCTTGTTTTTGGAGGTGGGAATCAGGGCCATGTTTATTCATTAGGCACTACAGGCATTGTGCCTAATCTATAAACGGTTTTGAAATTTTTGAAAATATTTGATACCTAAAAAATGTTTGTGTATGTGCATGTGCTCAGTTGTATCTGACTCTTTGTGACCCCATGGACTGTAGCCCACCAGGCTCCTCTGTCCACAGGATTTTCCAGGCCAGAATGCTCAAGTGGGTTGTCACTTTCTACCCTGGGGATCTTTCCAACCTGGGGATCGAACCTGCATCTCTTGTGTCTCTTGCATTGGCAGGGGATTCTTTATCACTGTATCACCTGGGAAGCCCCCAAAATAATATTTATTGACCTAAAATATGAGTAAATGTTTAATTATACATTTATAAAACATAGTATAATATCACTTTTACTGTTATGTTTAGTATGGAAAGACATTTTATTACATTTAAAAGCAACTTTCACATGTTTGCAAGGTAATGCTCAAAATCCTTAAAGCTATGCTTCAATAGTAGGTGAACCAAGAGCTTCCAGATGTACAAGCTGGATTTAAAAAAGGCAGAGGAACCAGAGATCAAATTGCCAACATCCATTGGATCATAGAAAAAACAAGGGAATTCCAGGAAAATATCTACTTCTGCTTTATTGACTACTCAAAAACCTTTGACTTTGTGGATCACAACAAACTGTGGAAAACTCTTTAAAGAGACAGGAATACCAGACCACCTTACCTGCCTCATGAGAAAACTGTATGCATGTCAAGAAGCAACACTTAGAACCAAACATGGAACACAGACTAGTTCAAAATTGGGAAAGGAGGAGGTCAAGGCTGCATATTGTCACCCTGCTTGTTTAACTTATATGCAGAGTATATCATGTGAAATGCTGGGCTGGATGAATCACAAGCTGGAATCAAGATTGCCAGGAGAAATATCAACAACCTCAGATATTCAGTAGATACCACTCTAATGGCAGAAATCGAAGAGGAACTAAAGAACCTTTTGATGAAGGTGAAAGAGGAGAGTAAAAAAGCTGGCTTAAAATTTAGCATTTAAAAAACTAAGATCATGGCATCTGGTCCCATCACTTTATGGCAAATAGAAAAATTGGAAACGGTGGCAGATTTTATTTTTTTTGGCTCCAAAACCACTGCAGACCAAGACTGCAGTCATGGATTTATAAGATGCTTGCTCCTTGGAAGAAAAGCTATGACAAACCTAGACAATATATTGAAAAGCAGAGACATCACTCTGCCAACAAAGGTCCATGTAGTCAAAGCTGTGGTTTTCCCAGTAGTCATGTATAGATGTGAGCGTTGGACCATAAAGAAGGCTGAATGCCAAAGAATTGATGCTTTCAAATTGTGGTGTTGGAGAAGACTCTTGAGAGCCCTTTGGACAGCAAGAAGATCATACCAATCAATCCTAAAGGAAATCAACCCTGAATATTCATTGCAAGGAATGATGCTAAAGCTGAAGCTCCAGTACTTTGGCCACCTGATGTGAAGAGCCAACTCATTGGAAAAGACTCTGCTGCTGGGAAAGATTGGGGGCAGGAGGAGAAGGGGCAACAGAGGATGAGATGGCTGGATGGCATCACCGACTCGATGGACATGAGTGTGAGCAAACTCAGGGAGATGGTGAAGGACAGGGAAGCCTGGCATGCTGCAGCCCACAGAGTCACCAAGAGTCGGCCATGACTGAGTGACTGAACAACAAAAGCAAGTTATAGGTAAGATTTTTTGCAATTAGCAGGAGATCCCAAGTGTGAATTCATGTGCTAACGTGGTTTTAAAACAGCTCTACAAGAATATTATTCAGCACAAAAAAGAAGAAAGTCCTGACGCTTGCAACAGTGTAGATGGATGTTGAAGGCATTCTTTTAAGTGAAGGAAGTAAAGACAAATACTGTATGATCTCACTAGTATGTATGTAATATTTAATATATTAAAAAAAACCCCTAGACTCATACATACCAAAGAGGTGGAGGATGGGTGAAATGTGTAAAGGTGGGAAAAAGTACAAATATCTAGTAATACAATAAATAATCCCTGGGGATGTAATGCACGACATGGTAACTATAGTTAATCATATGGTATTGTATATTTGAAAATTGCTGAGAGAGTAGGTCTTAAAAATTCTCATCACAAGAAAAAAAGTGTAGCTGTGTGGTGACTGACGGATGTTAACCAGACTTACTCTGGTGACCATTTCATAACATACACAGATATCCAATCATCATGTTGTATACCTGAAACTATTAAAATACAGTGTTATTTTAATAGTGTGTTATGTCACACTATGTGTTATGTCAATTATGTATCAATAAAAAAGAAAAAGAAAGAAACCCTGACTCTACAGAGAATAATTGCTTTTGAATAACGGAGACAGAAAGTAACGTTGGTGAAGGACAGAGCTGAAGTGCAGCTGAGAGTCGATGTTCTTTATATGGCCACCCACCTCGTCTTTGTCTCTGAAGTAAGATTCAAGGTTATCTCCCAAGAGTTAGGGAGACAAAAGTAAAAGGCATAGGAGACAAAGAAAATTAGTATTACTGTGGAAAAGAAAAAACAAGCTGCTGTAGGAAGGAAGACAGATCGCTTGACTAGGAACAAGTACAAGAATTCTGAGCAGCATTAAGACATTTGAAGTAAAGATGTATAAATGCACAGTAGTGTGTGCATGTTCAGTTGTGACCCCATGGATGAGCCCACCAGGCTCCTCTGTTCATGGAATTTTCCAAGCAAGAAGACCCACTGAAGTAGGTTGCCATCCAGGGGATCTTACCCACCCAGGGATCAAACCCGCATCTCCAGCATTAGCAGGCACATTCTTTGCCACTGCGCCACCTGAGAATAAATAAACCCTTTGAAAAAAGAAGCAACAAAAAACATAAATAGGAACAAAGCTGACTATGTAAATTCTAAAAGGAAAAACTACAAAAATATTGCAAAGTAATAATTAGATGAAACAACTGAATAACTTTTAGGAAAACAAGGTGTTACAGATAATGGGTAAAGAGGGAAAAATCCAAAAGAACAAAACTTATTTGATTTGATGTTTATTAGCTACAGAATTTTATCAGCCAAGTGGATTTATAAAAGCTTTAAAACAGCAATACCATACCTCACAAATTCTCACCTCTAAATCCCCCTCCTTAGAGGAGACTACTTACAGATTTTTTTCACCATGTCTTTTGCTATTTTGCTGCATGTCTTAAAATGACATGCTTACACTGCTCTTCTTGATTTTTCAGTTGTGGATATTGTCTAATGACTGCCTGTGATGGATTTAGAATTTTTATATCCTCTTCACTTCCCTTCCTCCTAGCCTTGCAATAAAATTATGATTTTTGGTTGTTAATATTCAGTGTTTATAATCACTAAGAAAATAGTATGTATACATTAGTCATGAAGTATACTATGATTACATTTCCCCTTTTTTCATAGGTTCCCCCCCCGCCCCCCCCCCAGAGTTAATCATTGCCTTGTCTTTTGTTTGGTTGATTTTCTATGAACTTGTCTCTAGTTTCTGCCCCAACTCTCCAACCAAAAGGCTAATCTCCTCCGAGCTGATTCAGACACATCAGGTATTCTCTAAATTTCAATTTATTTTCTTCAAGATAACTCTCCTGGGGTACTCCTTTACCTGATTGGCCCTCCTGCTCCCATCTGACCCAGTTGCTCTCTAAATCCTTATCCATATCATGAATATTACTTGTCTCTCTCAAGTGATACTCCGTATGACCTAAAGCCTCTGTTTTCCTTTTTCCCCAAATACTCTTTCTTTTTCTTAGGTTGTATCCTCTAGTTGCTTTCTGAGAAAGTTTGCATGCAAAATAAAACTTAGAGTATCTTGTATCTTTGAAAAAATCTCTGTACTACATTCACACTTGATTCATAATTTGTGTAGGTATAAAATTCTATGTTGGAGATAATTTTCCCTTAGACTTTTAGAGGCATTTATCCCTTATTTTTTAGTTTCCCATATTGCTGTTGAGAAATTGAATGCCATTCTTATTTGTTATATTTCATAAAGATATCCATTGGTGTTGATCTTTCATTCATTTCTTGAGGCCCTTTCAATGTGGAAATTTACATCCTTCAGTTCTGAGATGTTTTCTTGAATTTATGTTTGGCATTTTCTCATGTCTATCTCTGAAACCGTTGTTACTCAGACATTGGACCTTATGGATTCATGCTCTAATTTTCTTACCTTTCTTTCTTCTTTCCCATATTTTTTGGTTTATTATATTTTATGTGACTATGTTTGACCTTTCCAATCCTATTGAATGCTACAAATATCTACTATTATATTTTAATTTTCTATTCATTTTTTCCTGGATTCACGAATATAAGATTTTAACTTGTCTTTCTGATATATATTTTTTTTATTTGAAGGATAATTGCTTTACAGAATTTTGTTGTTTCCTGCCAAGTATCAGCATGAATCGACCATAGGTATACATATGTCCCCTCCCTCTTGACCTCCCTCCCATCTCCCTCCTCTTCCCACCCCTCTAGATTGTTACTTTCTGAGGTTAGTAATTGTGATATTTCTTTTCTTATTTTGTTGTTGTTCTGTGCTTTGGTTTGATTTGTTTTCTTGCTTATGTGTATGTCTTCTGCATTTTTTTCTTTCAAATTTATTTTTTCCTGTGAGTTATTTTTGGTATATTTTTTAGATAAGAACCTTTCCTCAAACTTTTGGAGCTTCTTGGGTATCTGTTTACATGCTAAGCAGGGGAGAGTCTTACACAGGTCAGTAGGTAGGCTTTAATGTAGTCATCTGGCACCTCTATCTTTAACTGTTCTTGAAGTCCCCAAGTTCAAAGACCTGATGATTCAGTTTCTTAGCAGAAGATAAACCTTTCATGTCGTATCTAGGTAAAGGGAGGGTGATCACTTTGCTCCATAAAGTTGGGGAGAGGATCCTGAAATATAATTGGTTCTTATGTAGACTTTTTGCCCAACTATATTAGTTAGCTTAGGCTGCCACAACAAAAAAAATCAGTGTGTATGGATCCACTTTTGTATGTGGATATCCAGTTTTCCCATCACCAT
The DNA here is from genome assembly GCF_033118175.1 of Dama dama. NCBI lineage: Eukaryota > Metazoa > Chordata > Mammalia > Artiodactyla > Cervidae > Dama > Dama dama. Next base: position 74,978,300 of record NC_083681.1, read on the forward strand.
TTTTTTTTAAAGATTGCCTTTCCCCCTTGAATAACATTGGCATCCTTGTCAAAATTATTTGACATATATGTGAGGGCTTATTTCCAGGCTCTCTGTTCTATTCCATTGTGGGTTTGTTTTTGTTTGTTTTTGTCTGTTTTCATGCCAGTGCTGCACTGTTTTGATTCCTGTAACTTTGTAATAAGTTTTAAAATTAGGAAGAGTGAGTCATCCATTTTTGTTCTTTTCCAAGATTTTTTGGCTATTCAGAGTCTCTTGAGATTTCATTGGAATATTACAATGAAAAAAAAAGAATATTACAGTGGGTTCCTACTTGTTCAGGGTTCAACACAACTGTTTCCTCCTCTAAGTAATTTTTTAGTCCTTTCTGTTTGGACTAGGTTTCATCTATACGGGTCATGGTGGAGAGGTCTGACAGAATGTGGTCCACTGGAGAAGGGAATGGCAAACCACTTCAGTATTCTTGCCTTGAGAACCCCATGAACAGTATGAGAAGGCAAAAAGATAGGATACTGAAAGAGGAACTCCCCAGGTCGGTAGGTGCCCAATATGCTACTGGAGATCAGTGGAGAAATAACTCCAGAAAGAATGAAGGGATGGAGCCAAAGCAAAAACAATACCCAGTTGTGGATGTGACTGGTGATAGAAGCAAGGTCCGATGCTGTAAAGAGCAATATTGCACAGGAACCTGGAATGTTAGGTTCATGAATCAAGGCAAATTGGAAGTGGTCAAACAGGAGATGGCAAGAGTGAATGTTGACATTCTAGGAATGAGTGAACTAAAATGGACTGGAATGGGTGAATTTAACTCAGATGACCATTATGTCTACTACTGTGGGCAGGAATCCCTTAGAAGAAATGGAGTAGCCATCATGGTCAACAAGAGAGTCCAAAATGCAGTACTTGGATGCAATCTCAAAAACAACAGAATGATCTCTGTTCGTTTCCAAGGCAAACCACTCAATATCACGGTAATCCAAGCCTATGCCCCAACCAGTAACACTGAAGAAGCTAAAGTTGAACAGTTCTATGAAGCCCTACAAGACCTTTTAGAACTAACACCCAAAAAAGATGTCCTTTTCATCATAGGGGACTGGAATGCAAAAGTAGGAAGTCAAGAAACACCTGTAGTAACAGGCAAATTTGGCCTTCGTGTATGGAATGAAGCAGGGCAAAGGCTAATAGAGTTTTGCCAAGAGAACACACTGGTCATAGCAAACCCCCTCTTCCAACAACACAAGAGAAGAATGTACACATGGACATCACCAGATTGTCAACACCAAAATCGGATTGATTATACTCTTTGCAGGCAAAGATGGAGAAGCTCTATACAGTCAGCAAAAACAAGACCAGGAGCTGACTGTGGCTCAGGCCATGAACTCCTTATCGCCAAATTCAGACTTAAACTGAAGAAAGTATGGAAAACCATTAGACCATTCAGGTATGACCTAAATCAAATCCCTTATGACTATACAGTGGAAGTGAGAAATAGATTTAAGGGACTAGATCTGATAGACAGAGTGCCTGATGAACTATGGACAGAGGTTCGTGACATTGTACAGGAGACAGGGATCAAGATCATCCCCATGGAAAAGAAATGCAAAAAGGCAAAATGGTTGTCTGAGGAGGACTTACAAATAGCTGTGAAAAGAAGAGAAGCGAAAAGCAAAGGAGAAAAGGAAAGATATTCCCATTTGAATGCAGAGTTCCAAAGAATAGCCAGGAGAGATAAGAAAGCCTTCCTCAGCGATCAATGCAAAAAAATAGAGGAAAACAGCAGAATGGGAAAGACTAGAGTTATCTTCAAGAAAATTAGAGATACCAAGGGAACATTTCAGGCAAAGATGGGTTTGATAAAGGACAGAAATGGTATGGACCTAACAGAAGCAGAAGATATTAAGAAGAGGTGGCAAGAATACACAGAAGAACTGTACAGAAAAGATCTTCACGACCCAGATAATCACAGTGGTGTGATCACTCCCCGAGACCCAGACATCCTAGAATGCGAAGTCAAGTGGGCCTTAGAAAACATCACTACGAACAAAGCTAGTGGATGTGATGGAATTCCAGTTGAGCTATTTCAAATCCTGAAAGATGATGCTGTTAAAGTGCTGCGCTCAATATGCCAGCAAATTTGGAAAACTCAGCAGTGGCCACAGGACTGGAAAAGGTCCATTTTCTTTCTAATCCCTAAGAAAGGCAATGCCAAAGAATGCTCAAACTACTGCACAGTTGCACTCATGTCATACGCTAGTAAAGTAATGCTCAAAATTCTCCAAGCCAGGCTTCAGCAATACGTGAACCGTGAACTTTCAGATGTTCAAGCTGGTTTTAGAAAAGGCAGAGGAACCAGAGATCAAATTGCCAATATCTGCTGGATCATTGAAAAAGCAAGAGAGTTCCAGAAAAACATCTATTTCTGCTTTGTTGACTACGCCAAAGCCTTCGACTGTGTGGATCACAATAAACTGTGGAAAATTCTGAAAGAGATGGGAATACCAGACCACCTGACCTGCCTCTTGAGAAACCTGTATGCAGGTCAGGAAGCAACAGTTAGAACTGGACATGGAACAACAGACTGGTTCCAAATAGGAAAAGGAGTACGTCAAGGCTGTATATTGTCACCCTGCTTATTTAACTTATATGCAGAGTACATCATGAGAAGCGCTGGGCTGGAAGAAGCACAGCTGGAGTCAAGACTGCCGGGAGAAATATCAATAACCTCAGATATGCAGATGACACCACCCTTATGTCAGAAAGTGAAGAGGAACTAAAAAGCCTCTTGATGAAAGTCAAAGAGGAGAGTGAAAAAGTTGGCTTAAAGCTTAACATTCAGAAAACTAAGATCATGGCATCCGGTCCCATCATCTCATGGGAAATAGATGGGGACACAGTGGAAACAGTGTCAGACTTAATTTTGGGGGGCTCCAAAATCACTGCAGATGGTGACTGCAGCCATGAAATTAAAAGATGCTTATTCCTTGGAAGGAAAGTTATGACCAACCTAGACAGCATATTAAAAAGCAGAGATATTACTTTGCCAACAAAGGTCCGTCTAGGCAAGGCTATGGTTTTTCCAATGGTCATGTATGGATGTGAGAGTTGGACTGTGAAGAAAGCTGAGCACCGAAGAATTGATGCTTTTGAACTGTGGTGTTGGAGAAGACTCTTGAGAGTCCCTTGGACTGCAAGGAGATCTAACCAGTCCATCCTAAAGGAGATAGGTCCTGGGTGTTCATTGGAAGGACTGATGTTGAAGCTGAAACTCCGGTACTTTGGCCACCTCATGCGAAGAGTTGACTCACTGGAAAAGACCCTGATGCTGGGAGGGATTGGGGGCAGGAGGAGAAGGGGACGACAGAGGATGAGATGGCTGGATGGCATCACCGACTCGATGGGCATGAGTTTGAGTAAACTCCGGGAATTGGTGATGGACAGGGAGGCCTGGTGTGCTGCAGTTCATGGGGTCGCAAAGAGTCGGACATGACTGAGCGACTGAACTGAACCGAACCGAATACCATATATGTGCATCTTTACTGTAGTTTTCACTATATAGTAATTGTCAATTTGCTTATTTGTCTCCTTAAGGACAAGGAGCATAGTTCTATTTGTTTTCATTTTCCCAGTGCTTAGCATATTCTAGGTTTTCCATATAATGTTTAAATGAATGAATAAATGAATAAAGCATGAACAAATATTATGTTAAATTTAAATGGATTAGACTATCACCTAAATATAAATATCTGATACTTGTGTAGTACTTTATTGTTTAAAGTACATTTAACTATATGGTAGTACTATATTGTTATAAAGTACATTTAGGTATATTATCTTATTTGTTAACCTATGAAGAAAGTCTGATTAATATTTCTTTTTTATAAATCTGATATTACAGACAGTAAAGTAAAATTAAAACATTTAGGAAAAGAATGAGAAAATTTAGAAATTAACAATATGTGGATCCTTTGCAAACATTTATCATATACAAGGTACAAAGAAGTTTTTGGTTAATAAAAGGCAGAAATTATATATATTGCATCCTCAAGCTATAATACTATAAAATTAGAGATAATGAAAGTATAATTTAAAAGTACCTAACCACAAGGATAATTTAAAAATTACTTTCCTTTATTACTGGGTTAGGAAATAAATTTGAGAAATAACAATAAACTATTTTTAACTGCAGCACAATTAAAATCAATGGATATTTACTAAAGCAATGCTCAGAGGAAAAGTTACTGCTATAAATATTTAAATTAATAAGACATAAAAACATAACTAAGTTTATACTTAAAGACTTTAGAAAAGGAGCAAAGTAGCAAACCAAAGAAAATATAAAATAAAATTAAATAATAAAACACTGTACACAAATTGATTTTTTTTGAGCTTTCAAAAACAAGTAGTTCAAAAAAAAACAAGTAGTTCAATTACACAGTTTGTCATTAACTCAGAAAAAGCTGTCATTTCTTTTTTACTGACAGTTTTATGGATGTATAATTTGCATACAATAAAAATCACCTATTATAAGGGTAAGATTTAGTAAGCTTTGATGTATATATATTAATATATAGCCATGTATTCATCACCTCAGTTATGATACATAACATTATCATCACCTGAAAGTTTCCTTATGGCCTGCTATGTTGAAGCCTTGATCCCCAGTGTGATGGTATTTAGAGGTGAGGCCATTGGCAGATAATTGGGTCATAAGATGGAGCCTTCATTATGGGATTATATTGGGTTGGCCAAATAGTTCATCCAGGTTTTTACGTAACATTGTATGAAAAACCCAAGCAAACTTTTTGGCCAACCCAATATAGACAGGCTCAAGAGAGATAATTTCTGTTTTCACCACCTGAGGCGGAAAGTGGCCATCTGCAAACCAGGAAAGCTCCTTGGCAGTATATACAGAAGCTGAACCTACTCATCACCTATGGTCTAGTCATGTACTTCAGGGCACAGAACCAGCTGAAAATGCAGACAGGAGTTTACTAAATTTTGGCACCAGGGACCAGTTTCATGGAAGACAGTTTTTCCACAGACTGAGGGTGGGGTTAAGGTGGTTTGGGGATGATTCAAGCACATTACATTTATTGTGTATTTTATTCCTTTTATTATTATATCAGCTCTACCTCAGATCATCAGGAATTAGATTTCTGAGGTTGGGGATCCCTGTACTAAAAGACTTATACTAGGGTGTTCATAGTGATACCATTCATAATAGACCCAAACTAGAAACTGAAAAAATGCTGTTAGCAGGAAATAGATAAATAAATTAAGGGCACAACAGAGGACAGAAACGGTATGGATCTAACAGAAGCAGGATATACTAAGAAGAGGTGGCAATAATACACAGAAGAACTATACAAAAAAGATTTTAATGACCTGGATAACCACAATGGTGTGATCATTCACCTAGAGCCAGACATCCTGGAACGCGAAGTCAAGTGGGCCTTGAGAAATATCACTGCGAACAAAGCTAGTGGAGGTGATAGAATTACAGCTGAACTATTTCAAATCCTAAAATATGATGCTGTTAAAATGTTGCACTGAATATGCCAGCAAATTTGGAAAAGTCAGCAGTGGCCACAGGACTGGAAAAAGTCAGTTTTCATTCCAATCCCAGAGAAGTCAGTGCCAAAGAATATTCAAACTACCGCACAATTGCACTCATTTCACAGGCTAGAAAGGTCATGCTCAAAATCCTCCAAGCTAGGCGTCAACAGTATGTGAACCAAGAACTTCCAAATGTACAAGCTGAATTTAGAAAAGGTAGAGAAACCAGAGATCAAATTGCCAACATCCATTGGATCATAGAAAAAGCAAGAGAATTCCAGAAAAACATCTGCTTCATTGACTACGCTAAAGCCTTTGACTGTGGATCACAACAAACTGTGGAAAATTCTTTTTTGTGTGTGTGGAAAATTCTTAAAGAGATAGGAATATCAGACCACCTGACCTGCCTCCTGAGAAACCTGTATGCAGGTCAAGAAGCAACAGTTAGAACTGGACATGGAACAACAGACTAGTTCCAAATTGGGAAAGGAGTATGTCAAGGCTGTATATTGTCACCCTGCTTATTTAACGTATATGCAGAGTAGATCATGGGACATGCTGGGCTGGATGAATCACAAGCTGGTATCAAGATTGCCAGGAGAAGTATCAATAATCTCATATATGCAGATGACACCACCCTAATAGCAGAAAGTGAAGAGGAACTAAAGAGCCTCTTGATAAAGGTGAAAGAGGAGAGTGAAAAAGCTGGCTTAAAATTCAACATTCAAAAAATGAAGATCATGGCATCTGGTCTCATCTCTTCTTGGCAGATAGATGGGGAAACAATGGAAGCAGTGGAAGACTTTATTATATTCTTGGGCTCCAAATTCACTGCAGATGGTTACTGCAGCCATGAAATTAAAAGACACTTGTTCCTTGGAAGAAAACCTATAGGAAACCTAGACAGCATATTAAAAAGCAGAGACATTACTTTGCGACAAAGGTCTGTACAATCAAAACTATGGTTCCTCTAGTAGTCATGTATGGATGTGAGAGCTGAACCATAAAGAAGGCTGAGCGCCAAAGAATTGATGCTTTTGAACTGTGGTTTTGGAGAAGACTCTTGAGAGTCCCTTGGACTGCAAGGAGATCAAACCAATCAATCCTACTTCTGGGAATGTATCTTAAGGAAATAATTCAAAAGAGAAAATAAATTGTAAAAAAATTTTTATAGCCACATTATTTTTAATAAATAACTGGAAATAATACAGAAGCAAACTGAGGTAAGTTAATACAGTGGAATATTATATTATATCACTAAGTAATTCCTAAGAAGACTTTGTGTGTGTGTGTCTATATGTATGTGTGTGTAAAAGCATGTAGAAACAAACAACAGAAAAAGGTAGAACTCCAACATAAACCTGTGGATTTTAGTGAAGATGAGAAGGGACCATAGAGATATGTAACCTCTTGCTATTTTAAGATAGAGGAATTCTGTGTTTCAGTTCAGTTGCTCATTCGTGTCCGACTCTTTGCGACGCCATGAACCGCAGCACACCAGGCCTCCCTGTCCATCACCAACTCCCGGAGTCCACCCAAACCCATGTCTATGGAGTCAGTGATGCCATCCAACTATCTCATCCTCTGTCATCCCCTTCTCCTCCTGCCCCCAATCCCTCCCAGCATCAGGATCTTTTCATTTTTTAAAAAAAAATATTTCTATATTTATTTAGTACTTATTTATTTATTTAGTTGCAGCTCATAGGATCTTTAGTTTTGGGATGTGGGATCTAGTTCCCTGACAGGGATTGAACCTGGGACCCTCGGCATTGGGAGCATGGAGTCTTAGCCACCGGGCCATCAGGGAAGTCCCATCAGGATCTTTTCAAATGAGTCAGCACTTCGAATCAGGTAGCCAAATTATTGGAGTTTCAGCTTCAACATCAGTCCTTCCAATGAACACCCAGGACTTAGCTCCTTTAAGATGGACTGGTTAGATCTCCTTGCAGTCCAAGGGACTCTCAAGAGTCTTCTCCAACACCACAGTTCAAAAGCATCAATTCTTCGGCGCTCAGCTTTCTTCACAGTCCAACTCTCACATCCATACATGACCACTGGAAAAACCATAGCCTTGACTAGACGAACTTTTGTTGGCAAAATAATGTCTCTGCTTTTTAATATGCTGTCTAGGTTGGTCATAACTTTCCTTCCAAGGAATAAGCATCTTTTAATTTCATGGCTGCAGTCACCATCTGCAGTGATTTTGGAAACCAGATAAATAAAGTCAGCCACTGTTTCCCCATCTATTTGCCATGAAGTGATGGGACCGGATGCCATGATCTTAGTTTTCTGAATGTTGAGCTTTAAGCCAAGTTTTTCACTCTCCTCTTTGACTTTCATCAAGAGGCTTTTTAGTTCCTCTTCACTTTCTGACATAAGGGTGGTGTCATCTGCGTTTCTGAGGTTATTGATATTTCTCCCGGCAGTCTTGACTCCAGCTTGTGCTTCTTCCAGCCCAGCGTTTCTCATGATGTACTCTGCATATAAGTTAAATAAGCAGGGTGACAGTATACAGCCTTGACGTACTCCTTTTCCTATTTGGAACCAGTCTGTTGTTCCATGTCCAGTTCTAACTGTTGCTTCCTGACCTGCATACAGGTTTCTCAAGAGGCAGGTCAGGTGGTCTGGTATGCCCATCTCTTTCAGAATTTTCCACAGTTTATTGTGATCCACACAGTCAAAGGCTTTGGCATAGTCAATAAAGCAGAAATAGATGTTTTTCTGGAATTCTCTTGCTTTTTCTATGATCCAGTGGTCCTCTGCCTTTTCTAAAACCAGCTTGAACATCTGGAAGTTCATGGTTCATGTATTGCTGAAGCCTGGCTTGAAGAATTTTAAGCATTACTTTACTAGCGTGTGAGATGAGTACAATTGTGCAGTAGTTTGAGCATTCTTTGGCTTTGCCTTTCAATGTTATAAAATGTAATAACAATGTTGATCTTCTAAGTATTAAACTAGATGACCTTAATATGGTTGCTATCAGCTCCATGCTTTTACAATCTCAAGAAAATGAACTTGAAAGTCAAGTTTCTTTGATCTTTTCCTTCTCCCTCTAGTGCCATTCAGATCTTTCTCCCTAGTTTAACATTTTCTTAAACTCGATCCATTAATGAGGCGCTCTACTGACTCATTTTGTTTTGGAAAGACAAAGTATAAATTCAGAGACGTAGAAAAAATGCAGTTATTTCATTCTCCATTTCTATTTATATTAACTGTTACAAAAGCAAAATGTGCACTTATGCTTAATCAGGCTTCCAGATAGTGCTGGAGAGGAAAGTATCCTTCTCCCCCATAATCTAATGAGGAAATTCAGCTTGGAGGGAGGCTAAATACCTTGCATAATGCTTCATGGAGCAATCTATAAAACAATGATTAGAAACCAGGGCTCATATAACAAGACCCTCTTGCTTATGCTGTTAGCCTGGGGGCCTCTCTGCGGAATGGCAATGCAGGGCTGGGATCAATTCAGTGTTTTAGAGCTGGACTAAAGGTCAGTTCAGCTTTCCTTGAAGTGTTGGATTATTTGAGCAACATAAACTTTCTGATAAGAGATTTCTGGAAGCAATTGCGGAAGTGTCATATACCACCAGCAGGAGGACCTGAATGGAATCTGACCTAGGTTGCCCAAAGAGAAGGGGCCTTTAGAGAGAAGCTCTGCTGCCCCTGTGCTGCCTCTGACTTCATGTGCTGCCCTTCTTTTGTTCATTTTCCTTTCTAGTGCAAAATGTAGGATCAAAGGAAATGGTACTGTCATCAGTTCTGAAGTTGAACAGACTGCCTCCTCAGTTAGTAAATGGAAAAATTAATTTTAAAATGTCTATACCAGTTCTGTGAAATACTAAGACAGTGATTTGTGATCTATTGTGCAACACACACACATACAAATCATGGTATTTATGTTCATATTAATTAGTATTAATCATGGTCATTTAAAAACTTTTGAATATCTCTAAGAATTTCTCTAGAAATTATCCACTGTGATTGAGTGGGATATATTTACACTTATGAAATTAAATTTTAAAACTTTGCTTTACCATTTATAAACTATATGACCTTGGGCAATTTCCTCATTTGTAAAATGGAGAGAATAATTCCAACCTTATCTGATTCCTAGGTTGGTTGCAAGGTTCAATGAGATAATGTAAGTGAAAGTACTTAGTAAACTTTCAGGGGCATTACAGATGGAATTGTTCAGTTTAAAAGAGTCAGGAAGACCTTACCCTGTGTACAACAGTGGTTCAGCATTGAAGGTAAGAGCACATGTCTTCAGACGCTGGGATGATGTCTGGAAACACGTCATGCTAGCCCAGCGTGCACTAACCTAAGTTAATGGATAGACCAATGAGCTTTCTGATTGGTACATTCGTTTAATCTCTTCATTTATACTTTAGGGCAAACACATAGACGTTTTATGTTTATATTAGGTTTTTCTAAATACAACAGAAAAACCTAAAACAACATGATTAAATGACTTAGAAGACTGAAGATAAGCAGTCCATGGCTGGTATGGTATGTTCCAAGTGTAATCAGGAGCTCAGGCTTCTGTCTTTTTACTCTGACATCCAACCATAGATTCCTTTTTTTTTTTTTTTTCGCCTCATGATCCATGAGGACTGAAGTAGCTCTCTGTTCATTTCTGGGATGGACAAGGGACATCTTTCAGCTGAATCAGTTTCATTTAAATACTTTCTAAAAGACCCTCATAATATTGTGCTCACATTTTATGGCTTAATCACATAACGAAAGCCCAGTTGCAAGATAAGCTGAAAAATATGATCTTTATGCCAGTGGCCATGTACCCAGGTAAAATTGGAGTATGTTTCTAAGGAGAAAAAGGTTACTGGAGTTCGCAACCAGCAGTCTCTGTCACAGCATTATATAAATATATGGATGTTTTGTTCATAAACTGTGCCCTCCCACCCCAACACTTACGTACACACACACAAACACACATGTACCTCACATTCACATAAGTGCTGCCTATTTTACTTTACTTGTTTCCTGGGTAAATTAGTCCACTTCAATTATCTTGTACCTAGGAATCATACCAGTGCATGGTGATTGATGCCAACTTTAGGAAAGTGACCAAAAGGTCATTAAGCAAAAGGTTCTGTGGTCTTTTTTCAAGACAGCCAGTTGGCCCGGGGAATGACTTGACTTTGTGTGTGCTCAGCACTATGCTTAATACTGCACAATACACAGAAAGGGTGTAATTCCGACTTTTAGTCCTTTATTTGGTCTTAGTGAGTGGAATCATCGTATTCCCAAATGCCCAAAAAAGGGAACCCAGAAATCATCCTAAATTCCCTCCCATCCTTTAACCTCTCACATCCAGTCAGTTACCAACTTCTGTTGGTTTGATCTGTCATCTCCATTGTCACTTCCCTAATTCAGGCCTTTAATATCTCTGGCCTGTACTGTGTCAACAATTGCCCTCCTTGTTGTCTGTACCTCTAATCTTTCTCCCTCCAGTTCTTCCACGCTGCTGTCAAAGTGATCTTTCAGAAATAGTAATATGACTGTCACTCTCCTGCTCAAAATCCTTCTGTGGTTCCCTAAAATCTGTGCTCTTGATAAAAACCCTTTGTGATGATGATGCTGTCCAGCCTTATCTCTTAGGAATGCCTAGCTGTTTGTTGCTTTCCAGATCTGCCATCCTTCTCACATCTTGATGCTTCTGCACATGCTGATGTGTCTGTGTTAAACATCCCTTCTCTGCTTGTTCACCTGGAAATTCTTTTACATTCTTTGAAACATTCTTTCTCCCAGACAGACATAGGCCTCTTTATTGTTACATTTTTTCCATGCCTCCTTTATAACAATTATCATACTGTGTTACATCTTTGATTTGTATTTCTGCTTCTCCAGTCAATGTTAAATAATCTCCTTGAGGATGAGGACCATGCTTAGGTAAATTAACTAATTATTAAACAAAGGAATGTCTTCAATTGTATTATAATTTAGTTGAGGTTACTTACAGATGAAGTGAAAAACTTTAAGTCAACATAAAATCAAGTATAAGTAATAGTTCAGGGTGAAAAAAAGAGATCACTGGGGGTTGGAGGAATGAGACAAAGAGTCAAAGAGAATATATCTCCTTAGGAAGATAACAAGATAATTTGGGCAGGGGAAACTGAAAGTTCCAGGGACATATTTTTATATTTGGCAATGTTTGTGTAAAGCAATATTTCTAATGTCAAAGCATTACATTTTGAAAAATATAATAAGTAAATTTAAAAAGGAGAAAAAAACGAGAAAGGAAAAACCCTAGGAAATAAAAGGGGGTATGCACTGTATTGGGGCTTCCCAGGTGGCGCTAGTGGTAAAGAACCTGCCTGCCAGTGCAGGAGATGTAGGAGATGTGGAATCAATCCCTGGGTCTGGAAGATCCCCTGGAGAAGGAAATGGCAACCAACCCACTCCAGTATTCTGACCTGGAGAATCCCATGAACAGAGGAGCCTGGCGGGCTACAGTCCATGGGATTGCAATGAGTTGGACTTAACTGAAGCAACTTAGCATGCATGCACATACACTGTATTGGTTTAATTTTGAACCATCTTATCTATAAATGTCTTTAGTTCCTTTTTCTTTAGCCTTTTCTCATCTCTGAGGAAGTCAAAGTCCTGTCGAATAAATGCTTTATGAATACTGTATCAGTTCTAAGATCCAGCATTGTCTCAGCCTGCAGTCTTTTTAGAATGTGTATATAGCTCACAGTACTAATATGTTTATTATTTTTATATAATATATATAAATATTAAATATATAAAATATATGTAAATAAATATATAATAATATAATAATATTAGTATATGTATGTGTACACACACATACTAGGTAACACATCCACAAGTTCAAAAAATATAAGGTGGGTACAAAAGTAATTGCCGTTTTGGACCTGAATTTTAAATCATTATAAGTAGGCTCAAACATATCTTTTTTAAGCAAGATAGGAACCATTACAATCAACACATTTTTGCCAATGAGAGATAAATTTGTTTATTCCTATAGTATAAAAAAAACCCATGCTTTGGGATCCGATGAGCTCTTGGAAAGCATTTTCTGCTTCCTGCTGGCTGTGGAAGTGTTTCCCCTGCAGAAAGTTGTCGAGATGCTTGAAAAAGTCGTAGTAGATTGGTGAGAGGTCAGGTGAATAGGGCAGATGAGGCAAAACTTTGTAGCCCAATTAGTTCAACTTTTGAAGTACTGGTTGTGCGCTGTGCAGTTAGGCATTGTCGTGGAGAAGAATCGGGCCTTTCCTGTTGACTGATGCGGGCTGCAGGCATTGCAACTTTCAGCACCTCTCATCGATTTGCTGAGTGTATTTCTTAGATGTAATGGACTGGGATTCAGACAGCTGCAGTGTATCAGAACAGCAGCAGACCACGAACAGTGACCATGACCTTTTTTTGGTGCACGTTTGGCTTTGGGAGGTGTGTTTTGGAGCTTCTTCTGTGTCCAGCCACTGAGCTGGTTGTTGCTGGTTGTCATATAAAATCCACCTTTTGTCGCGTGTCACAATTCAATCGAAAATTGGTTCATTATTGTGCAAAATAAGACAAGACAACACATCAAAAAGATCAGCTCATGAGGCACCCGCTTATCTAGCTTTTTCACCTTTCCAATTTGCCTCAAATGCCAAACTTGGCAACTTCTTTAGTAGTTGTAAGAGGATTAGCTTCAATGATTGCTCTCAATTGGTCACTGTCAACTTCCAATGGCTGGCCATCTTCAAGGCTCTCGTCTCCTTTGCAACACTTCTTGAACCACTGTACTGTACATTCATTAGCAGTTCCTGGGCCAAATGCATTGTTGATGTTGTGAGTTGTCTCCACTGCTTCACTACCCATTTTGAACGCAAATTTAAAAATTGCTCTAATTTGCTTTTTGTCTAACATCATTGCTGTAGTCTAAAATAAACAGCAAGTAATAAATCATAACCAAAAAAAAAATCCTCTGAGAAATGCACATTAAAATGATGTATAACCTAACCACATTTATTTAAGAATGAATTCCAGCGTCAAATGGCAAAATTCAACAATGCAAAACCACAATTACTTTTGCACCAACCAAATAGCAAGGCATACATTGAGAGGAGTTGTTCTCACCCTGCCATATTTCACCTCTTTCCCCCTCTCTTCTTATGTTGTGTGGACAACTGCATTTATTTTTTTCAACCAGCTCTTTTAAATCCATTTGATATGATTATGTTTTGATTCTCCAGTTTTCTAGTATTGTTGAGCTTTGCCATTTACCCTCCTCCAAAATAGCTTCCTTCTTTACTTTCTCTAGAATACTTTGTTTTTCTGCCTTTTTATCATAAAGGCATGTAATAATTTGCCTCATCTGGTTTTCTTCATGTTAAAGGTTCAGTATAATTCAGTAATCTGATTATCAATACTTTGATTATCTTTCAGCCTAGCATTATATTAAAGAAAATTAAAGGGCTTCTCTGGTGGTCCAGGGGCTAAGACTCCATGCTCCCAATGCAGGGAGTCCAGGTTTGATCCCTGGTCAAGGAACTAGATCCCACATGTCACAACTAAGGGTTTGCATGCCTCAGCTAAAGATACCAAATGCCTCAGTGCAGGTCAAAGATCTGGCATACCACAGCTAAGACTGGCACAGCCCAATAAATAAATAATAAATGTAAAGAAAGTTAATACTTTATTAAATTTATTATCACTTATTATAGGACAAAAACAATTTTTTGTAATCCTGTATTATGATTAGTACCAGAGGCCTAAATGGACTGTTAATAGGATGAAAGGAGCCTGGCTAACATCATCTGACTATTCCTTCTGTATGTTTTCTTATGTATTTGTTTATGGCTCTGCTGGGTCTTCCTTGCTGCGCGGGCTCTCCTTGTGGTTCGTGGGCTTTCATGGCAGCGGCTTTTCTTGTAGAGCACAGACTCCAGGGCCTGCAGGCTTCAGTGGTTACAGCACGTGGGCTCAGTGGTTGGGGCTCCTGGGCTCCAGAGCCCAGGCTCAACAGCTGTGGCACGCGGTCTTAGTTGCTCCCCGGCATGTAGGGTTTTCCCCAGCCAGGGATCGAACCCATGTCTCCTGCACTGGCGTGCGTGGGCCTGTTTAGTCCCTCAGTTGTGTCCAACTCTTTACAACTCCATGGACTGTAGCCCACCAGGCTCCTCTGTCCATGGGATTTTTCAGGCAAGAATACTAGAGAAGCTTGCCATCTCCTCCTCCAGGGGATCTTCTTGACCCACGGATCAAACCCATGCCTCCATTGGCAGGCGAACTCTTTACCACCGAGTCACCAGGGAAGCCCGTATCATTTGACTATTGCTTTTAAAAAGTTAGGTACTTTCAGGGAGTTTGAAAAAAATATTTGAAAATAATTCCGTTATTACCATGATTTATTTTGTTTGCTTTGTACAAAGAAAAACTTTGGCAGTGTGATTATGGATAGAAATATGGAGAACTTAAGGGATACATCTGAGCAAGCCCAAGAACTTTCTATCACTGAATCAAGGGCAAAAAGAAAGAAGAATGACTTCAATTTCTGTATCTGTAAAATGATTGGAGTTGCGTGATAAGACCTTAAAGTCCTTTAACTCCTAAGCTTATATGATTCAGGAGCAGTGGTGAGAATAGCGATGCAGAGACTGGCTTCTGATTCAAGAACAGAAAGAGAGGCCAGTGGGACGGTCTGTGGGAGGACATAAGTGATTTCAGGTCCTGGAGAAGAGGAGGAGTGTGTTCAGTGAAAGCTGAGAAGGACAAGGAACTATCAGATTGGGATTTGGTAGCTCATCATTATGAAAGAAAACTGACCATGTGCTTCCATGAAGAGAGATTTGGGTTCTGTTTTTGTTTGTTTGTTTGTTGGTTTTACTTTAACATGTAGGCCCTGAATCCTCAGAGGAGCTATAGATGAGCCTTTGGAAGTTCTTGAATGTTCTAAAATTGTTTACATGTTCAATTATATCCATTTTTCTTTGAGAAAGCATTTGCAGCTTTAATTAGATTCTTACCACGACCTAACAAAAAGCTGCTCACTCTTAAAAAAAAGTGAATGATAAAGACTTAAAATGATTAAAACAGAAAGACTACTACACTTCAGTGGACATGCAGTGGATGAGTATGGTCATTGTAACATTTTCAGAACAAACTGGGTTTCAGTCACAAGAGACACAGAAGTAAGGGCTGCGAAAAATGTTTTAAAAATAGAGAGGAATTTGCCCATTAGATAGCTTTTAGTTTGGGCTTGCCATTGTTAGCTGTGTGACCTTGGGCGAGGGAATTACCTTCGAAAACCTCAATTTTCTCCGCCGTGTAATGGGGATAATAAATATCTACCTTAAATGGTGACTGTGAAGACTAAATGAGATAATGGATAGTAGCATTAGTATGGTGTGTCAGTATTTGGTAAACCTCTCCCCTCACAAGGTTTTAAATTTTCTACATTTATTTTAAGACCCTTATTGTAGATTTCACTTGGAAGGGCTGGTTCTCAGTCAGTCCATCTTCAGAGAACTGCTCAGTGATGCTAACACTCAAGAAGATCATATCTTATTAAGTGGCTAGTCTAGAGGCTCTTTCCAATGCAGACTGGCGAGCTGGGTGTATAAAAGTCACACACTGGACTTGTTGCCTGGCAGCACGTGTCCCTGAGTGGTGGTACATGGCTTGCATTGTAATGCCATCAGTGCAGGGGCCAGCTGGCTGGACATGTACTGCCTCATGGGCTGGGGACTCCATTCCTCAACAACACAGCAGCCGCCCCCAGGGTTAACAGAAAATGACAAACCAGGCAGGGATGAGGGAGGCGCCAGCAGAACAGCGGGATGTCCTTTGATTTGCTTCTGTTATTTGCATGTCTTTCTTGTGATGTCTGTGAAATGTTCAGAATGACAAAGTTTTTAAAAGACCTGCTGACTCCGCCTGAAAAATGTGAAAAACCTCCCGTTTAGAGACCCATTATGTCCAGCTAGCCTGCGTTTTCTATATCTTTTCCTTCATTTTTTATTAATGCAAACATTTGCATGGAGACAGAACCTTTGTTTCTTAAAGAGTTCATCTGCTCTTGCTGCTTACTGGCCCTGCCATGCAAGCGCACAACAGAACCTTTGTTACGCTTTCAGCAAAGCTGTTTATGAACGGTGGCTTACTGAGGACTGCTTCCTGTGCTGTTTGCTTCCATTTTGTCTAAAAGAGAAAAAGAAAATAGTTCTTGGGAGTGAAAAGAATTTGGACTTTTCTTCTATTCACATCTTGAATGTTGAAATGACAAGTAGCCCCCAAATTTGTGGAGGAACTGGTAATTGCATCGAATGCATTTTTTTTTTCACTTTACCTTGAACATAATGAGGCTCTTAGTAACAATAAAAGGAACAAGTGCTTTCTCCCTGGAATAGAGGGACAGAACAGTAAAAAGGCAATGGAAAGAAGGATTGAGAGCAGGACAAAAGTGGCTTCCTGTAAGAAGCCTAACATTGCCACAGAATGTGTTTTGGCACTTAGTGATGCCCACCTGGGGGGCACAGTCCTGAACCGGTTGAGTTGAATGAAGAATAGCACCACAGTTTATAAATAGTGATTCAAGTTATGGATTCATTCAGTAAATATTTGAATGACTGGTATGTGGAAGACTCTGAATGACCCAGAGTATTATAGGGGATAGAAGATAAATGAGTTATGCTTACCTCTCTGTCTTTAAGGAGCAAGAAGTCCTAACAAAGGAGGTAACACATGTGTAACAGAAATAACTCTGTATCAAAGTAGAAAGTGCCATTGGAAATATTTAAAATTGGTATTTAGGGAGTTCAGGAAAAGGAAGACTGCTTCTGGCTCAGAGAGAATCTGAGAAAGCTTCCTGGCCAGGTGGCATTTGAGTTGAGCCCAGCAGGAAAGGTAGGCTTGGACATTGCAACATTCCAACATTCCATTAGTCATTTGAGTTAGGAGTCAAAAATTATGTGGCTGAAGTAGAATAGATCCAAAGCCTGTTTTTATAGGGTGCTTTGGTGTTTTACACCATTAATTTAGGTGATATGTTAAGTGCTGGCATGAATTTTCTATGTAAATTAATCTAGGGCCTCTCTGTCTAGCCTATGCTATTCCAGCCATTCATTGCATATGACTTTTTCTGCCCTTTTACCTAGGCTTCTAGGCATCTATAAATATCTATGTTATAACAAAAATAGAAACTCAGAGGGATTATTGAGCATTATTACAGCCTTATCCCATAAGCACGGTGTAGACATAGTTCTGAGTGGGGATTTGACATGTGAGACTCTCATTTGAAAAAGAATCCCACCTTCATACAGAAGCAGCATCACTCAGAAGAGAGAGGATTGGGAATTCTAAGCCCATGAGTTTTCAGCTACCTTAAATTAGAACTCCTCTGTGTCTTTCTGCCACTAGATTAAATGAGACTCTGTTGCTGTTTTGTGAGTTGTTGCGAGTGCTAACTAATTTTTATGAAATAGTTTGAATATAAAATGCCAAGTAATCGATAAGTTATTGCATTAGTACCTTGTGGCATTAATGTAACTGATCTGTATATTCATAGTCCAATTGCATATTACCAAACATAACTGCTGATAATGTGTAAATGCGTGGTTTGCCCAAAACGCTACAACCTTTGATGACTCTATGTAGCACAATTAATTTTCACCCTATAATGTTAATGCTTTCCTGCCTGATATAACATTATGAATGGCACATGACTTGTTCCCTGTTTGTCAATTTATAGGTTGTTTGTGTTTTCTGGAAAATGGTATTGTGAATGTTTATGGAGTTGATCTGATAACGCCACTGCTCTATGAATAGCTGATTTTGCAAAGCTATCATGATGACAGTTATTATTTGACTTCTTCATAAGCATAGATCATAACTGTAGGAAACTTAAGTGCTACTTTAGATTTCTCTGCATTTGGGCAGTGAATTTTGTTATGGTCAGTTAGGCGAGCGCTTCACCTTGGGACCTCTGTAAAAGCCTCCTTTTTCTGGCACTTGAAATTATAAGACTCCAACGTACTAATTCTGTATAATGAGATTTAGGCTGGAAACACTGAAGCATATGATTTAAGTACTTAGCCTTTTGACATTCACACCCCCCCGCTAACAAAGCCACCAGTTTTAGGAAGGAAAAGGGAAGAGGGGAAGATTAATGGTTGACTGGAAACTGAATGTCACGGGACTGGGCTCTACCCAGCTGTTAGCTTTTTCAGCTCTTTCATTTGTTGAGGGAAGTAGACTTCAGTTTTTCGTCCTCTGCTTTACATAAAGATCTTTAGTTACCACTTGTTTTCTGGTTGTCACAGGTGATGTTGACATATGTGCAGTGTTTTTTTTTTTTTTTGCTCCTGGCTTATCTTTTAGTATTTGAGTTTGACTAGCTGTGTCACAGCACTGGGCTTCCCAGGTGGTACTAGCGGTCAAGAACCTGCCTGCCAATGCAGGAGATATGAGAGACTCAGGTTCAATCCCTGGATTGGGATGATTCCTTGGAGGAGGGCATGGCAACCCACTCCAGTGTTCTTGCCTGGAGAATCCCGATGGGTAGAGGAGCCTGGTGGGCTACAGTCCCCGGGGTGTCAAAGAGTCGGACACGACTAAAGTAACCTAGCACATATGCACACATAGCAGCAGTGTGGTGGTTGGGTGCCCAAAGGCAGAGGATTAGTTGTGTCTGTTTATAACTATCAGTGTAAAAGATCTTTCCTTAACCTGGACATTTGTTCTTAGAAAGTTCCATTTGATATATATGCTGCATAGCTCTTTGAGGGCTGCAGATTCAAATCCTGTCTCTGCCACTTACCAGCCCGTTGACCTTTAGGTAAATTACATGTCTGAGTCTTCCTTCTGTCACCTCTGAAATGGAAATAAAAGTAGCCATCTCATAGGATTGCTGTGAGTAGTAAATGAATTAATACCTGTACAATGCTTAGAATACTGTCTTGCATGCAGAGCTTAATAAATGTTGACTGTCATTTTATTATGTTTATAGGTTTAGCTACCATTAAGCAAAACTGTAGTGATCGAGAGCTAGTAAAAGAGGGAGGCCTCCTGCGTTTATATAAAGGATATTTCTCAGGATATTGATCTGCAAGGTGTGACTAATTTACATTTTTTTTCTGGAGGCCCAAAAGGTCCACCTAGTCAAACCTATGGTTTTTCCAGTAGTCATGTATGGGTGGGAGAGTTGGACTATAGAGAAAGCTGAGCACCGAAGAATTGATGCTTTTGAACTGTGATGTTGGAGAAGACTCTTGAGAGTCCCTTGGACTGCAAGCACATCCAGCCAGTCCATCCTAAAGGAAATCAGTCCTGAATATTCATTGGAAGGACTGATGCTGAAGCTGAAACTCCAATACTTTGAGCACCTGATGCAAAGAACTGACTCACTGGAAAAGACCCTGATGCTGGGAAAGATTGAAGGCGGGAGGAAAAAGGGATGACAGAGGATGAGATGACTGGATGGCATCACTGACTCGATGGACATGAGTTTGAGCAAGCTCCAGGCGTTGGTGATGTACAGGGAGGCCTGGGGTGCTGCAGTCCATTGGTTCGCAAAGAGTTGGACACGACAGCGACTGAACTGAACTGAAAGTTAAACTTGACATACCACTGTTTTATATTCAGAGCTAGTAAAGGCTTGATTTGGGGTTAACGCTTTTACTTTATTTTTCTTTCTTGCAAGTTTTAAATCTCTTTTTGTATTACACTGACTATGTTAATTGTGAACTCATAATTTTGGTAAGGAACATAACTAGCTTAAATTAAATATCATATCAGAGAAAAATATAGAGTAATAGATTTATACACTTGGAGTACAGAAGGCCTGTTTGAATAAGACACAAAGCACAAAGTATACAGATATTAATAAATACTGCTGACAATATCAGCGTTTTAAATTTCTGTGATGAAATTTAATGAAAGATACCATAAACAAATGATAAGAAAACCCCTAAGATAGGTGTATATTTGCACATACAGAGAATTAGAAAAGCCTCCAAATCAAAAAGAAGAAAAAAGATAACCAGAGAGGAAAATGGGCAAAGGATATTAGCAGATTATGCACTCAATATGCCAGCAAACTTGGAAAAGTCAGCAGTGGCCACAGCACTGGAAAAAGTCAGTTTTCATTCCAATCCCAAAGAAGGGCAATGCCAAAGAATGTTCAAACTACCATACAGTTACACTTCTTTCACATGCTAGCAAGGTCATACTCAAAATCCTTCAAGCTGGGCTTCAACAGTACTTGAACCAAGAACTTCCACATGTACACTCTGGATTTAGAAAATGCAGAGGAACCAGAGGTCAAATTGCCAACATCTGTTGGATCACAGAAAAAGCAAGAGAATTCCAGAAAGATATCTACTTCTCCTTCACTGACTACACTAATGCCTTTGACTGTGTAGATCGCAACAAACCATGGAAAATTCCTAAAGAGATGGGAATACCAGACCACCTGACCTGCCTCCTGAGAAACCTGTATGTAGGTCGACAAGCCACAGAACGGTACATGGAGCAACTGGTTGGACTGGTTCCAAATTGGGAAAGGAGTACGTCAAGGCTGTATATTGTCACCATGCTTATTTAACTTATATGCAGAGTATGTCATGTGAAATGCTGGGCTGGATGAATCACAAGCTGGAATCAAGATTGCAGAGAGAAATATCAATAACTTCAGATATGCAGATGACACCACCCTAACAGCAGAAAATGAAGAGGAACTAAGCCTCTTGATGAAGGTGAAGGAGTAGAATGAAAAAGCTGGTTTAAAACTCAACATTCAAAAAACTAAGATCATGGCATTTGGTCCAATCACTTCATGGCATATAGATGGGGAAACAATGGAAATAGTGAAAGACTATTGGGCTCCAAAATCACGGCAGATGGTGACTGCAGCCATGAAATTAAAAGACACTTGCTCCTTGGAAGAAAAGCTATAGGCAACCTAGACAGCATATTAAAAACCCGAGACATTACTTTGCTGACACAGGTCTGTACAGTCACAGCTGTGGCTTTTCCAGCTGTCATGTGTGAAAACAACAATTCACAGAAGAGAAACACAAATGGCTGTGAAAATATGCTTAACTTAATTACGTAAAAGAATACAATACTGAAACAACAGTGAGAAGCTATTTTATAACTGTTAAATTGGCGAAATCATGAAGTCAGTGAAAACAGTCATAGTAAAAACAGATATTCTTATGGTGGGGAGGAGTATAAATCGAAACACACTTTGTAAGGCAATTTTGTATATCTAGTGAACATGACCATGTGGAGAAAAGAACTTCTTATTCACTGTTATTATTATTGTAAGTTGGTACAGCAGTTATGGAAATCAGTATGGAGGATCCTCAAAAAATTAAAAATAGAACTACTACCATAAAATCTGAAGAATTAATGAGCGCCAAAGAATTGATTTGTGTGGTGCTTTTGAAATGTGTGGTGAATTGTGAATTGTGTGGTGTGGTAAATTGTGTGGTGAATTATGTGGTGCTGTAGCAGCTTCTTGAGAGTCCCTTGGACAGCAAGGAGATCAGACCAGTCCTAAAGGAAATCAACCCTGAATATTCATTGGAAGGACTGATGCTTAAGCTGAAGCTCCAATACTTTGGCCACCTGATATGAAGAGCCGAGTCACTGGAAAAGATCCTGATGCTGGGAAAGATTAAGGACAGGAATAGAAGGGGGCGACAGAGGATAAGATGGTTGGATGACATCACTGACTCAATGGACATGAGTTTGAGCAAACTCTGGGAGATAGTGAAGGACAGGGAAGCCTAGAGTGCTTTAGTCCTTGGGGTTGCAGAGTCAGACACAACTTAGCAGCCGAACAACAACACCATAAGATCCAGCAGTTCCTTTTCTGGGAATATATCGAAAGGAAACAAAAGCAGTAAATGGAAAAGATTCCTATACCCCTGTGTTCATAACAACATGTTTACAATAATTTGGATAAGGAAACAACTTACGTGTCTATTCAATGAATGGATAAAGAAGTTGTGCAAAAAATACATACACACACACTGTGGAATATTATTCAGCCACAAAAATGAGGAAATCCTACCATTTGCAACAACATGGATGGACCTTGAAGACATTATGCTAAGTGAAATAAATCATAAAGTAGGCTTACACTATAGATTACATTAAAATATCTCCCTTTAAATAGACTTAAATAAAATAGGTAGACACTATGATCTCAGTTATATGTGGAATCTAAATGACTCCATCAGACTCTGGAAAAGAGATCAGACATGTGATTGCCAGAGTCAGAGGGTTGGGAGAGAGGGAGGAGGAGGAAGGTGGGGGTGATGCTGGGGCAGAGTGCAGATTTCCAGTAATAAGGTAAATGAATACTGGGGATGTTAAATACAGTATAATGACTATTGTTAACACTGCTGTATGATATATGGAAAAGTTGTTAAAAGAGTAAATCCTAAGAGCTTTTACCCAAGGAGAAATATTTCTTTTTTTTCTTTTCATTTTATGTATGTTAGAAGATGGATGTTAGCTTAACCTACTATGATAACCATTTCATAATATATGTATAATCAAGCCACTATGCTGTATTCTTTAAACTTACACGATAATGTATGTCAATTATTTCTCAATAAAACTGAAAAATAAAACCCATGAGGATATGTGCATTCTATCAGATGTCAATTCCATTGTGGCTCAGCTGGTAAAGAATCCGCCTGCAACGTGGGAGACCTGGGTTTGATCCCTGGGTTGGGAAGTCCCCTGGAGAAGGGAAAGGCTACCCGCTCCAGTATTCTGGCCTGGAGAATTCCAAGGACTGTGTAGTCCATGAGGTCGCAGCGAGTCAGACCCAACTGAGTGCCTTTCACTTTCACCTGAAGAAAAGCCCTTGCACATGTGCACTGGGAGACAAGTGCGGGAATGCTCAGCCAGCAGTTTGCTGTAGCGAATGTGTGGGGACAGCCGGAGTATTCATCAATAGAAGTACATTGGCGAATAAGTTGGTACCACATCGTTTCATAAAAGATTTCCAAACATGGTCAAGTGGAAAGAGTTAGGTACAGAAAAGTATATGTCATTTACTTAAAAACAAAACCAAGTTCACAAGCCGTGTACTTCTGTATTTTTTAGATATGCATACCAAACTGATTGGGAACTGGGATTGGTTTTTAACTTTTTCTATATTGTTTGGATCTTTCAAAATAATTAAATATATAATTATAAATAATAAACATTAAAAAAAATTTAAAGACCATGACAGTACTTTGTCTGGTTAACCAAATGAAGTTTCTTTTCTGGTATTAACAGTGGAGAGCCAGCATTTTCTAGACAATGCATTGTAAAATGGGACACATTGTAGGTTCTTGGCTTTTTCTTTTTTTTTGCCTTTGAGAGCTAGGGTTGAGATGGAAAGGCATGGGCTTTGGAGTCAAATCTTAAGTTTCAATTCTAACTCAGTCATTTTTTAAGACTGAGCAGGTTTCTTAACCTCTCTGAGCTTCAAAAAAAAAGTGTATTACCTACCTCACTGGGTTGTATAAGTATTGCATGTGCTAGTTTTCCTCATTTCCCCATCTCCTTTGGTCAAAGGAAATTGGTCTAGTGTGGTCTAAGATCAAAGATAGTCTTGTATGGGTGATAAAATATTTTACCAGAGCGTACTGTATCCCTGGATGAGAACATACCAGTAAAGATGGAGAATGTAAATGATTAATTTTAGAGGTTTAACTTTTTAAACCATTAAGCTATCTGTTTATATTTTACAAGATCAAATACTGTATCATGTTAGTGATTTAGAAATGATATTAAACTTGAAGCTTCTAAACATGACAGGTTGTTGGTTAATAAGGTTACTTTTCTAATCTCAGAGAACAGCCTTAATTTAATTTAGCACTTATTTGTTCCAACCAGCATCTGAGTCTCAAAAGGACTCTGACAAGGGAGAAGAAAATCAGATATAAATGTGGATATATGTATATGCTTTGCTTTTCACTTACACTGCTATTGCTCTTATATCTAGTAATATCTCATATTGTAATTCATGTCAATGTTTTCTAGTGAAACTTGTTTATTCTAGTCCAGGGAGTCTGTGTAAAATAATAATCATATAATAAAATGAGTGGTCTAAATAATTGAGGTATCCCCTCAAGCAAAAATTTCCAAATGGGACCCCTTACCATTTAATTGCAAAATAAACAGTTAATACTTTGATGGTATTTATGCTTGGGAAGACAGTAAAAAGAAATCATTTTGGATTTTCCCCATATAAATTAGAGTCTCCTGAGTAATTAGCAGTTAATAAGTGAATGCTTCCTACAAGTTTAAAGGCTATAGCTGAAGTGAGTCTAAATTATGTGTATTATCATATGTGTAGAGCTTTATGTAGCTTCGTAATCCTTGAAGATAATCTGTAAACATCTTTGGTTAGATGGGCAGACTTTAAATAAGTGAGCAGGGACTTACTTACTTATGGTAAGTCGATGTCTTGGTGTTTGTTAGTGTTGAAACCCATTGCTTTGTGAGTTGCGATGTCTGGAAGGGATGTACAGTAACAACTATCATAATAACAACAATAATGAACATAAACACAGTTAGTTTATTGCATACTTACTGTGTGCCCCAGTGCTATGCTAAGATTATTATTGTGTGTGTTGTGTTGTGTGTTAGTTGCTCAGTCGTGTCTGACTTTTTGCAACCCCATGAACTGTAGCCTGCCAGGCTTCTCTGTCCACGGGATTCTCCAGGCAAGAATACTGGAGTGAGGTGCCATTCCCTTCTCCAGGGGATCTTTCTGACCCAGAGATCAAACCCAGGTCTCCCACATTGGAGGCAGATTCTTTACTGTCTGAGCTACCAGGGAAGCCCCTAAGATTACTACATAAGTTATTTTATCTACTGCCCACTACAACCTTAAGTGGTAGGCATTAGTCCCCAATTTTACAGAAAAGGGCAGAGAAATTAGGTAACTTGCTTCAGGTCACACAGCTAATAAGTACCAAAGCTAGAAATTAAATCCAGTTCAGCCTGAGTCCAGAGCCTATGTTCTTAATGGTTGCAGTGAATTGCTATATTGTTTTGACCTGTAAAATCAGAATGTAGCAATAATACCACAATCATTAATATGTTATCTTTTGTATATATCTGATATTTTCTAAAGAGGCTTCCTTGCTCCTTGCAAGGAAGTTAATAAGTGAATGCTGTGTGCTTAGTCACTCAGTCGTGTCCAACTCTTTGTGACCCCATGACTATAACCCCCCAGGCTCCTCTGTCCATGATGATTCTCCAGGCAAGAATACTGGAGTGGGTTGCCATTCCCTTTTCTAGGGTATCTTCCCAGCCCAGGGATCAAACCCAGGTCTCCTACATTGCAGAGAGATTGTTGACCATCTGAGCCACCAGGGAAGCCCTTTTCTAAAGAAAGTTTATTAGGCATAGTCTTCATGTCATACTCGTGTCACAGCAAGCTTGACTGTGGTATCTGGAGATTAAGTGATCAGCAGGAGGTGATTCAACGGAGAACTAAGAAGTGAACCAAGAAGTTTCTGATCCACAATTGCTTTCACTCGCATGGTTTATATGAAGATCATACCGTGCTTACTTAGACTTTACTCAGCCATTTCAATGCAGTGTGTTGAAGGTTTAAGTGCTTATCTTAGACCACGATGCTATCTTGAGCAAGACATGGATCCTTGGGCCTTAGTGTGGATTTCAGAACAATAGAGCCTACTGGTTCACGTTAGAAAACTTAATCCTGGCCTTGTGAAAAATCACAGCAAAGCAGAAGAGGAAAAGTCAGTCTGAAACGTTTTTCCTTCTCCGAGAGGGCAGCTAAGGTGCCCAGATAGCTCTGCCCTCCGGGGATGCAGGTGTGCAGTTTTTATTCTTTAATCATTCGCATAAATTAAAGCCTGTTCCTTTGCATTTTAAAAATAATATGAAATGACACCCTCCATGTTTTATTGCCAGACAAGAGCTTTGAACTTCTGTCTTACTGATGTTTGATAAAGTGCAAGGATTTTCCAGGGTTGGGTGGTACCCTTAACCACAGAAGGTAACTTGGGACTGATAGGAACTGCGCGTGGGGGAAACGACCAGTGAGAAAACAACTAGAGAGGAGGGCTCTGTGCACTAGGCTTGTGTGAACTCCTCAGAGAGGAGCGTCCTCCTGCCTCTGCTGACTCTTCTCAATTCCTTCACTTCACCCATGGGTGAAAAGAGCACTCGGTCTTTCTGTTTCTACTTTCTGAGCTAGGGATGGGTGGGGTGAAGACTTTGTGGTGGGCAGATTCTTTGTAAGAAACTTTGGAACCGGGGACACGTTCTAACGTCACACAAATGCCGATTGGCATGCACACCTGTGCAGGCGGGGACAGGGTAAACACACAAACACACTCATATGAATTCACATGGACACAGGTGGACCACACCTCTCAGATGATTTCGCTGTCAACATACACCCCCTTCTTTCTTTTGTGCTCCATGTAAAATGAAGATCATATCTATTTTAAAACTTATTATAAAGTGTCAGTGATGAGGCAGTGTGGTATACAGTGTGAAGAGCATGGGTTCTTGGTAGGACATACCTTGGCTTGAGTCTTGGCTTCTGTTCTTACTAGCTGTGTGATCTTGAGAAAGGTACGTTATAAATCTCCATTCTCCCTTTTGTATATTGGAAACATGTGATAAAAATATCTATCGTAGGATTGTTATGAAGATGAAATAAAATAATGCATGTAAAACAGTCAGCACAGTTTCTGGCTAACTGTGCTAACGGTTATTTGGTGAGTTGCACAGGTGCTCAAAATTGGTAGAGCTGTTATTGTTATCATCATTATTATGTGTAATATTAAGTTCTAAATATCTGATTGGTAGCTGAATGTTAAATAGGTACAGTCCTTTATTTATATTTGTTTTCTTTTTTCCTTTACCTGCTCCCCATCTCCCATTTTTCCCCCCCTTGGTGCAAAGTCTGTTTTCCAGAAAATTCCTCCCTTTTTTGAGGAAGACAAAAGTACTTTGATTCTAACTGCTCTGAAAACATTTCTCCCTTAAAGGGTTTTCACATTGACTTTTAGTCCCTGGAGCTAAGATGGAGAAAAAGCAGGATTTGCTTCTAAGTAGAGCTCTTTCATTTCTGCTGTCAAAAAACAAACAAAAACCAAAACAAAAAATCCCCTAATCTTTTGTAGTAGCCTTAGGTAGTTCCAAGTCATAAAAGCCTATATATAGTCCAAGAAAGGAATCTTTTTGTAAGATAAGGATAAGTGGGTGGAATAAGGGAAGGAAAATACAGAGGTGAAAGTATAGCTGATTTTAATGTTAATTTGGCCACCCCCCCCCAATTTCATATATACTTAATTATAAAACAATTAATGCCAGAAATTTTCTGTTGTTGTTGTGCCGTGAGACTTGCAGGACCTTAGTTCCTCAACCAGGGATTGAACCCGGGGCTAATGGTAGTGGAAGCACTGAATCCCAACCACTGGACCACCAGGGAAGTCCCAAGAAATTCTCATGTATTATCTCCCGACTTCACTGTCAGTTTTGGCCATTTCTTAGTGAAATAGTTTTCCAGTTGGATGAACTGTTGATGAAGCACGGGTTTTGTTTTTACATCTTTTTGTGGGGTCGGAGTTGGAGAATGTTTGCAGTAGCTGATAGTTGTTAACTTTGGGAAGCACTCATATCGATAGAGTAAGTCATGGAATGTAAACATGCCATTCACCCGGACTT
Source organism: Dama dama (assembly GCF_033118175.1). Lineage (NCBI taxonomy): Eukaryota > Metazoa > Chordata > Mammalia > Artiodactyla > Cervidae > Dama > Dama dama. The sequence continues at coordinate 75,006,554 of NC_083681.1, forward strand.
CAGGCTGGTGTAAACATGGGGAAACTTTAGGTAACCACTGTCAAACAAAGACTGTCTTGAATATAGCTTGGGTAGATGAACTTATTTGCTTTACAAGTCTCACAAAACTACCAGGACTTCAGGAATGTTTTTTTGTTTGTTTGTTTTTTTTAAGTATCTAATTTTACAAACTTTACGTAATTCCCTCGTATTTCCCTGAGGGATGAAAATATGAAAGAGGCAAATGTCCATCTTGGTAGCAACTTTGTGGAACTGTTTTGTGGCAAGATATTTATTACTTTGGGGTTTTTTTGTTCTTACTGCTCCAGATGAAAATTGTTTTGTTTGTTTTGCTTTTGAAAAAGAAAAAAATTGGATGGTAAATGGAAATACTGAATTGGAAGTTTATATGTGAAGTGTGCCAGGATACCATTGTTATACCTAAAGACAAAACTCAGGGAAGGGGAACAAGCGTCTGGTGAGCACCTGCTGTGTTAGAAGCTCTGCTCTATTACTGAAGCAGACCTCCAATAGCCCTTTGAGATAGACTTTTAATGAGATATATTATCAAGAAAACCAGGCATTGTGGTTTAAGAATAGTGATGATGTTATTATCCACATTTTACAGCGAGGATATAGGCTTGCAGACTAATTTGCCCAAGGTCGCACAGCTAGGAATTTGGTAGGGCTGAGGAGGGAACTCAGGTCTCTCAGAACTCCAAAGCCCAAGTTCTTAACCAGTGATTGTTAAACTTCAGGATACGTAAGAAACTTCAAGGGTACATGTTAAAATTACTGGGCTCCAATTAGAATTTTAAGATCACTAAGTCTGAGATAGTGCCAGGTTATGAATCTGTATTTTAATAGGGTGTCTCAGGCGATTCACATTAAGTTGATTGACCATGTTTAGAGAAAGAATTAAATTCTGTTTCTCTCATCACTTATATGTGGAATCTAAAATATGATGCAAATGAACTTTATTTACAAAACAGAAACAGACGCGCAGACATAGGTAATGAATTTATGGTTACCAACGGGGAAGGCGTGGAGGGATAAATTAGGAGCTGGGTATTAGCAGATACAAACTACTATGTATAAATAGATAAATAGGATTCTACTATATAGCACAGGAGACTATATTCAAGCTTTTGTAATAACTATAATGGAAAAGAATATGAAAAAGAACCTATGTATATATAACTGAATCATTTTCTTATATACCAGGAACTAACACAACATTGTAAATCAACTATACTTCAATTTAAAAATAAATACATAAAATTATGTTTCTTTCCACACTTGATAAAGAATAAAACAGGTGCAGATTAAATAACTATCCAAGATTGCGCTATCAGAGTCAGGGTTCCAACCCAGGCCTGTCTGATTCTAGTATTCGTCATACCCTTTACTACAAGCCCATGATGAAGTCACACGTCTGCTAGTCACAACAGATTTGGGAAACATGGTTTCTGATAAATCAGGGCACCCAGATTTCATGGTCTTATTATTTACCAAGATTAATAACTTTTAACATCTTTACTGAAATCTTCATGGTCCTTAAACTTTTTCAGTGACTTTTTTTTTTTTTTTTAGTGGAAGAATTGCATTTTCCTTGCAATCAGGCATAGAATCATTACTCCCTAGGATAAATTTCTGAGCCATGCAGAAGTGGAAGGAGGTGGGAAGAAAGAATTCCCAGGTGTATCTGCTAAGTGGTGCTAAAGCTCCTCACCCTTATCACTGAAATAAAAAGCGAATGGTTGATGTTAATACTAACAGCCAATCACACGGCAGCAGGTCTTCTACAGCATCTCCCTCTCTACCCATTGAGACCTTAGCTCAGCTAGGGCCATGAGCTGGTTTACCTATTACAGTCCACTTCCTAGAGCAGAGCCAGCGCCTTGATTGACTTTCATGGCTTACTGGGGTATGGAGGACTTTTTTTTTTTAATCGCCCTCTCATTTTCTCCCTCTCTCTCTCTGTTTTTTTTCTGTAGCCCAGCGACATGTCCTCACATATGTGGAGGATGCAGTCTGCCAGCTGCTAGAAAACAAGGAAGATATTAGCCAATATGGCATTGCCAGATTCTTCACAGAATAGTAAGTACCTGAGTGCTTTGCCTATCGGGCAGGTCCAGAAGAGGCTTTTGGAAGCAGCCAAGATCCATGAAAAGGAGAGCAGGGCAGCGCTGATGAAGCGGTGGCAGTGAATGCGGTTTTGGTGGCTGAGTTGAGGGCTGCCCAAACATGTTTTGGAACATGTGTTTGGCGCAGCCAGTTTTGTCTAATGCTAAGTCTCGTGAGTAGTCACAACTCTAGAAGCTCAACAACTGCTTGTTTGATCTATTGCTGCCGTTGCTGTCCAGTCAGTAAGTCGTGTCCAGCTCTTTGCGACCCCACGGACTGTGGCCCGTCTGGCTCCTCTGTCCAGGGGATTCTCCAGGCAAGAATACTAGAGTGGGTGGCCGTTTTCCTCCTCCAGGGGATCTTCCCGACCCAGGGATCAAATCCCCATCTCCTGCTTGGCAGGATAATTCTTCACCACTTAGCCCCCTGGGAAACCCTGTTTGATCTTTTGCATTCTTTTTTTTTTTTTTTTTTAGGTTCCTCTTATAATTTTTAACTTTTCCCATTATTCAGAATATTCACTCTGATTTCCTTTAGTCTTTGTTCCGTTAGCCTGTGTTTTTCTTGGCTGGCTTTTTTCCATGGAAATGTTTAGGATGCTATTCCTCTGCAGTTTTCCTTCCAGAAGATGCTGTGTCCATCACTTAAGAATTTAAGATTATTTCTAGAGGCAGGATATCTTTCATAGATTATATCTTTAAGGAGTTGTGTTTCTTTATAAAGTATGTTTGGAGTGTGTAAAAGTCAAGATGATTATTCATTTTTTAATTTATAAAAAATGGTTTTCTTCAAGTTTTATTGAGATATAATTGATATACAGCATTGTATAAAGTTTAAGATGCATAGCATAGTGATTTAATTTACATACATCATGAAGTGATTATCACCATAAATTTAGATGAACATCTATCATCTTAGATAGATAATTAAAGAAATAGAAAAAAACTTTTTTCTCTTGATGAGAACTCTTAGGATTTCCTCTCAACAATTTTCATATGGAACATATGAAATTTTCATATGGAACATACATTATTATATCCCCAGTACTTGTTTATCTTATAACTGGAAGTTTTGATTACCTTTATCCAATTCCTCCTATCCCTCCCCACCTCTGATAACCCCAAATCTGATCTCTATTTCTGTTTATTTTTTAAAAAACCTTTTGTTTCGTGTTGGAGTATAGCCAGTTACCAGTGTTGTGATAGTTTTAGGTTCACAGCAAAGGGACTCAGGCATATGTATACATGTATCTCTTCTCCCCCAAGCTCCCCACCATCCAGGCTACCACATAATGTTGACCAGTTGCATGTGCTATACACTAGGTCCTTGTTGGTTATCCATTTTAAATATAGTAGTGTATACACGTCCATCCCAAACTGAGTTTGGTTTTGAATTATAGACCTAGAACACTGTTAGTTCCTGTTACACAGCATAGCGGTTTCATATTTCTTATACATTTGACACTGATTACTGCAACAAGTCTAATTATGATAGTTCACTATACAAAGATATTAGTTTTTTTTAATTTTAGATATTAGTTACTGACCACATTCTCCTCACTGTACACTTCATACCCATAAGCCATTTTTTTGTTTTGCCACCAGAATTTACCTCTTAAATTCTCTTACCTATTTCTTTCTTTTTGATATCACAAAACTGCTTTTAGGCTGAATGAGATAATCAGTTTAAAATACCTTGGTCTTCGTGAAAGGCTATGCTAAAGCAATTTTTAAAATTATTTTTATTACCAAATTGCCATCACATATTTATACAATCATTTTTGTATTCTTTTCCCTTTTTTTCTGGTTAATTGTAAGCATTTTAAGAAAGGAAGAATAGCTCTTACAGGCTCTCCTATTCTAAGGTGAATCATGAGCTCAGGTCTATTCTTGAAAATAATTTGTTTCCTTTCTATTCCCCAGAGGTTCCTTGAAGATTAGACATCGCCTCTAATGGCTTAAACTTGGGTTGCTGTTAGGGAAATTCTTGACTCACCCTCACTCTTTTGCTGAGCTATAAGTCTTGCAAATAAAATCTAGATTTTTTATAGGTTGGAATTTCAAGTTCCTGGGGAAAAACAGGCTTTCAAGGATCAGAGCTGGTTCCTTGTCTTCTCCCAGTCGTCTAAAAGAGGATGAAGTAGAGCAAGGCATCTTCCTTGTTCTCATGGCATGCTGAAGCAGATGAAGTGGGCTGGGGACAAAGACTGAAATCAAATAGCCTTGCTTGCTTTTACAGAACTGACAAGCCTAGGGGTCAAGTTTCTAGGCCATTTAATCTGTACCAGCACCCTTGAGCCTCCTTGCCAAGTGAAATATGATTCTTCTGGGGGCAATGCTTCTTCCTGGCCTGTTTCATTTTACTCTATGCTCCCTCCCCCATCTCCTTTACATCTTTTCCCTACTATGCTGGTTCCTTTGAGGGTAGGCATCATTTCTTCTTCATTTCTGTATTCCCAATGCCTGGCACGCATTATGCCTAGTATATGATAGATGTTAGGTAAATATTTGTTGAATCTATAGCTGTACATACATTTTAAGTTATTGAATACTATCTACCTGGTGGCTCAGTGGTAAAGAATCCGCCTGCCAATGCAGGAGACACAGGTTCAATCCCTGGGTCAGGAAGATCCCCTGGAGTAGGAAATGGCAAGTCACTCCAGTAGTCTTGCCTGGAGAATCCCATGGAAGAGGAGCCTGGTGGGTTACAGTCCATAGGGTTGCAAAAGAGTCAGACACGACTTAATGACTAAACAGCAAACATTTCTATCTACTCTTTACTTTCGATCTTATTATGAATTAGGACTATCTCTTGTTCTTTTTTTCTTTTTTGTTGATTGTTTTTTATAAAGTTCTATATCCTGCCATTTAAGAAGCTATATACCATAATTCCCTGGTGGTCTAGTGGTTCGGACCCCTCACTTTCACTGCAGGGGGTACGGGTTATATCCTTGCTGGGGAACTAAGATCCCTCTTGCTCTGCAGTCCAGCCGAAAAGTAAAGAAGAAGCTGTATACCATGGATGTACCATGTAGCATGGGTTCCAAAAGTGAACCCACTAGTCTGTGTAACTAATACTGAACTCTAATAAGGCTTATAACTATTTCCAAATGCTATTGACTATAGCTTTTATCTAGCAGTACACTGTTGGGGAAAAAAAGAGTCTTCAGATTTTCCACAGGGCTGATAGAAATCTAGTTACCAAGCGAGCAGTTTCTTGTCCTCAGAAAACTAAAAATTATATAATATATATGAATGGCACATACTCGACATTTCTGTAACTCTAAGACAACTATATTGGCCTGAGGCAAGTTATTTTGAGAAGTAAGCCAGCATCAAAGCTCCAAAATCCTTTAGAAAAAAAAAAAAAAACTTGGAAGATGTATGATTAAATGGGAAGTGATATTTGGTAGGCAAGGAGACCTGCATGGTAGAAGCTCCTGACTTTCCTTTGATTGTAAATTTAACTTATCTAGTGAAGATCCTTCTTTCACAGGCCTCAGTTTTGTATTGATTTGTAGAAGCATAATGAAGTGAAAGGCTTCTCAGATGGCTTAGTGAGTGAAGAATCTGCCTGCTATGCAGGAGACACGGGTTTGATCCCTGGGTCGGGAAGATCCCCTGGAGGAGGAAATGGCAACCCACTCCAGTATTCTTCCTGGAATATCCCACGGACAGAGGAGCCTGGTGGGCTACAGTCCATGGGGTCGCAAAGAGTCAGACACGAATGAGCGACCAAGCATACCCGCACACAATGAGGTGAAAAGAACTGAGCCCTGGGAAGAAGAGCTGCTGTCCTTGTAAGTCCTCACTCTGTAATCTTGAGCCAGTTTCTGAAAGTTTCTGGGCTCAGCTGCCTCATCTGTGAAGTGGGTATAATAAAGTCTAACATGCTAATGAAAATGATGTGAGTTATATATTATAATAAACAATGTTTTTATTAAACTCATACTATATTTCAGTAACTATAATTCTTTGAAGTAGGTAATATTATCTCTGTTTTATAAATGAGGAAACTGAGGCTCAGAAAGGTTAAAATAGCTTCTTTCAGTTCATGAGCTACAGAATTAGGAACCAAGTGTCACCTGCGGTATTAAAAAGCCACTGTTCTCTACTGTCTCCAAGTCGCTCTAATGCCTAATGTTACTGGAGGCCTAACCAGATAATAACTTGAGGTCTCTTTTTGCTGTGATGGGAAATAGATGGGGAGACAGTGGAAATAGATGGGGAGACAGTGGAAACAGTGTCAGACTTTATTTTGGGGGGCTCCAAAATCACTGCAGATGATGACTGCAGCCATGAAATTAAAAGATGCTTACTCCTTGGAAGGAAAGTTATGACCAACCTGGACAGCATATTAAAAAGCAGAGACATTACTTTGCCAACAAAGGTCCATCTAGTCAAGGCTATGGTTTTTCCAGTGGTCACGTATGGATATGAGAGTTGGACTGTGAAGAAAGCTGAGCACTGAAAAATTGATGCTTTTGAACTATGGTGTTGGAGAAGACTGTTGAGAGTCCAAGGGAGATCTAACCAGTCCATCCTAAAGGAGATCAGTCCTGGGTGTTCACTGGAAGGACTGATGCTGAAGCTGAAACTCCAGTACTTTGGCCACCTCATTCGAAGAGTTGGCTCATTGGAAAAGACCCTGACTGGGGAGGGCCCCAAATCCCCTGGAGGGATTGGGGCCAGGAGGAGAAGGGGATGACAGAGGATGAGATGGCTGGATGGCATCACCGACTCGATGGGCATGGGTTTGGGTAGACTCTGGGAGTTGGTGATGGACAGGGAGGCCTGGCATGCTGTGATTCACGGGGTCGCAAAGAGTCAGACACGACTGAGCCACTGAACTGAACTTGCTATGATTTCTAAATTCTTTGAGGTTTCCCTTATGAATTATACTTCACACAGGTTATCACACAGCTTTGTCTGGTGACCTCAATGCATTGCCATTTAAATGTTTAATATTGGCCTGTTGGAGGGGATAGATTGGAGCTGTCTCTAAACAATAGGAAACATAATTTTTTTAAAAGTGTGTTGGGCTTCCCGGGTGGTCCAGTGGTTAAGAAGCCGCCTTGGAATGCAAGGGACACCAGTTTGATCCCTGGTCAGGGAAGATCTCACATGCCACAGAGCAGCTAAACCCGTGCACAAAAACTACTAAGCCAGATCTCTGAAGCCCGCGAGCTGCAACTAGAGAAAGCCCACACACAGCAATGAAGACCCGCCACAGCCAAAAAATTAAATACATAAATCTCTTAAAAAATATGTTAAGTGCGCACTTCCATCTCTCAGTTTCAAGTTCAGACGTTGATATTTTCATACAATAAATGGTGGATAATTTACCTTTAAACAATGATAGAGATTGCTCTTGGAAATTGTTTTTGGAAGGTTTTTCTGCCGGTTTTCTTCTGTGGCTTGGCTTGCCCTCTTACCTGTGCTTTCACTCCCTGGTGGTTGGTGTTTTCCAACAAATCCACGTTTGTTCCAGCAAATCTGGATAAGCTGTAAAACATGAGTGGCTAAGCTGCACTCTGTGTGTGTGTGTGTAAGACTGTGAACTCTTCAGATCAGATTCCTCTGGACACTCTTGAAAGAAGGATACCAGATCCCGGAGGATTTTCTTTTATGTTGTATGCAACCTCTACCTCTGAATGTTGTCTTTCAACCAGTGGAAGGTAAAAGGAGTTGACATTTAGAGGTGCCACTCTAAGAATAGACCAAGTGTCAGCACCGGGTCAGGACCTTTGAAGAAGTACATCCAAGAAAAAGAGGCCAGAGTAGAGTAGCGGTAACTTAGAAACCGCAGTAGAGTGTGACCAGGTTCTTGTGGCAAAGATAAAATGGGAAATGTGGTTTTTTAAGACACTGGAAAATAATGATGAGAGAAAAACAGGCTGAAATCTGAGAGCTCCTATCATGATTGGGAACCGTTCTTCACAGGCTAAATTGGTAGTTACAGCCCTGTGGCATCAGGGAGCTTGACCCCCACATACTAATATAGAAAAGAATGGTACTCTGTGGCCTTGCTTGGTGGGCCCAGGAGGGCTCTTTTTTATGATCAAGTGTCTTGTTTTTGTTTTTTTTTTTAAATGATGATTTTAGCTTCCTAGGGAAGTTTTCATGACGACTTCTTTGGTTACAAGTACATATACAGATTACCTTCATTGATGGAGGTTTATCTTAAGGATATGTGAGACTCTATGACAACATTTCTTCATGAATTCATTCATGCAGTGATTATTTTTGAGCACTACTAGTGCCTGTGTGTATTTGGTAATGAAGAAGAGTGGTGAACAAGACAAATAAGATGTTAATAATTGCCCTCATGGACCTGGAGGTTTAGTGAGAGATAGTCAGTAAACAAGTAAACTGATGATGACAACAATAGCTAATAGTAGATAAATACTTGCTATGTTCTGGGCATTGTTCCAAGCCTGTAACATGTATTATGTCATTTAATTCTCAAAAATACTACGAGGTGGAGTACTAGTACTATCTTCATCTTATATATTAGGAAATTCAGGCACACAAAAGTAACATTCCCCAGGTTACACAACTGGTAACTGTAACAAGATAAACAACAAGGAAGTAACTAGAATAATGTGATATATAGAATGGCCAGGAAGGCCCCTTGGAGGGGATGGCATTTGAGGGCTTATCAAATTACTATTGATAATTTATCAATTGAGAGTTTATCGAACATCATTTGAGGGTTCAAATTATAGAATGATTGGCTCCTCATTCGAGAGCTGATAAGTTACTTCAGCTCAGGTGACTTACCTTGTTTTTGTCCACCTTTATTACCTATTGTCCAGAAAAGGAAATTTGACTGATTTTATTTGCTGCTTCTCAGAGAGGAATACCTTTAACAGTAGTCATAGAAATCTACCTTACGGGTAATTGGCCTTTCTCATGGGCACTGCTCATAGATAATAAGTAAGAACAACGAAACAATTAGTGTTATCTAATATATACTATATGTTTATATAGTTTAAGTATGGGGATGGAAATATTTATTAATTTTAGAAAAATTATTAATTCCATTCTGATACATATTAATCATCAGAATTCAGTTGGGAACTTGCATGCTTTTTTATATACTTTAGTAGTAAAAGGTGCCAGCATCAAATTCCTTTTTTTATTGTTTCAGTTAGAATAAGTCCATGAAATGTGAGTTTCATTAATTTACTCTTGGAGGAAAGGAGATTCCAATAGTGTGTATTCTTAAATCATTTAAAATGTAACTCTAATGAAAACAATCCATGGTTATAAAGTATGTATTACTTTTTCTTTTTTAAACAGGTGCTCTAAGCCCTATGAAAGATGACCCACTTCTCAGTAATCTCGAACGATCAGGGCGTAAACTTTCAGTTCTAAAGTTGGCAGGTTTTGTAGGATTATCCACCACCCAGCATTTGAGTCATGTTTGGGCTCTTTCTGTGCCCATGGTAACAGAGGAGCAGGTCTGGAGCACTGAGAAGCACGTGAGGACAAACTAGGGCCTCGCTGATTCTCAGGCTCATGGCTCTGAGTGAGGAGCAGACCCAAGACTTCTCTGGGCCGTTTCTGCTCCACATTCTCCCAGCTTATTGTTGTAAAGTTGAGCCACAGTGTAGCATGGTGAAGTAATGGTGACTAATCATATCACAGGCGTCTTCACCAGGGGTGATGCTTGTCCTGGCCTGCCCCTCATCCCCATCTTTTTTCCACAGTTCAGTTCTTAGCTGCAGTTGACCTACTGTAACAGAAAATTATCCACTTTTCACTGTCACCGTCTGCATTCTCAGAGGGTTGCCTGGAATAGATTTTGCCAAAGCTGAAGCAATCCTGCCCTCACTGATCCTGGCCCAGGCATTTCTGTTAAGCCATCATTTATGAAATCCGTAGAGGATTCTTGTTCTCTTCTATATTACCAGAGGCATCTTGTAGGAGAAGGATGCCAAGGAAACAGTGGCGGGTTTGAAAGTTTTTTGAAGCTTAAAAATCCAGGTGCACTGAGGATGTAAGAAGCTGCTTATTTGCTTAGCATCCATCTTTCTTCTTCAGGCCCCTCATGTTTTGAGTACAGGAAACCATCCGGCGGCACTTGACCTGGTGACTGAGGAAGCCATTTCACAGCCCACCGGTCCCCCGACTCATTCAGAAGTCAGAGTCAAAGGTTATGGAAGTAATAATTGGGCCCAGATTCTCCCTGTCAGGATAGACCTTACTTCCCCACCCACTCCCTGCTACAAGTTAAGAAGAATTTAGCTGTCATGAAACCGTTCAATAAGAGGAAATGAAGGAACTCCATCCTTGGCTGAAGTATTCTCAAGACCCAGTGATACTATTTCTGTTTTCATGGGAGCTGCTCTTAACAGCTAGCTAGTATAAATGTTAGGTGTAATTCTCCACACTGAAATGTCTCCCCTTAGAGAAATTACTTGATTTATTTTAATCTATAAGTAATAGAAAGAACCTTTACTTGGCCCAGTCCAGGCCCTGATATCCCTTCTCACTCTGATCATTCCGAGTGCTCCTCTGGCAATCAAGTAGACACACACAAATCTGAGGTAACGTGTCAATAGTGCTGTTGCTAATCAGAAGTTAAGAATCTTTACCTAATCAACAATAGAACTATTTAATCAGGGCTTCCCTCCTGGCTCAGTGGTAAAGAATCTGGCCCGCCAGTGTAGGAGACACTGGTTGGATCCCTCGGCCGGGAGGGTCCCACCTGCCACGGAGCAGCTAAGCCCGTGTTGCCACAAGTACTGAGCCTGCGTCTCGAGCCCCGGGAGCTGCAACTCCCGAGCCCACGTGCGGCAGCTGCTGAAGCCCGGGCACCCAGAGCCCGTGCTCTGCAACAAGAGAAGCCTCCCCAGTGAGCAGCCCTCGCACCCCAACTTGAGAGTAGCCCCTGCTCGTCACAACTGGAAAAAAACTCACACAGCAGCGAGCACCTAGCACAGCCAAAAATAAAGAAATAAAAAAATTACTTTAAAAAATTCATCAGTGCTTTTAATCTCTCCCATAATTTGCTCAGAACTCTAGAAGCTCTGTGGTGCTGGCAGCACAGGCCTGGCATGCGAGCAGGAAAGAATGACACAATCTGGCGCCTTGAACCAGAAGGTTGTTAATGAACTGAGATGGGGGTGGGAGGGAGCCAGAGGGAGGAGGATGGACAGTCAGATTTTTGGCAGCCACACAAAGGCTCTTCTTCCCCGAGAAAAGGGAAACGAAAGTCAAATGAAGCTTCTGTTACTGTGATTTGTTTAGATGTCCACCTGTGCATCGCTCCCAGCCCCACGCACGGCAGGTGCATCTCTGCAGTCAGTGACTTGCCCACAAAACAAACTGTTTCTCAGTATCCCTCAAGAAGGGTCGTATCCAACCAAGTTCCTGTCCGAGGTCAGAACTGAGCTCTCTTTCTTCAGCTAACAGATGCGGCTCTGATCAGCACGGTATGCGTATGCATGCGTGCTCAGTCGTGTCCGACTCTTTGCCACCCTGGGGACTGTAGCCCATCAGGCTCCTCTGTCCATGGGATTCTCCAGGCAAGAATACTGGAGTGGGTTGCTATGCCCGCCTCCAGGGGATCTTCCCCACTCAGGGATCGAACCTGCGTCTCTTGTGCCTTCTGCACTGGCAGGTGGATTCTTTACCACTGTGCCACTTGGGAAGACTTAAAGTGTTAGTTCCTCAGTCAGGTCTGACTCTCTACAACCCCAGGGACTGTATAGCCCAGTAGACTCCTCTGTCCATGGGATTCTCCAGGCAAGAATACTGGACTGGGCTGCCATGCCCGCCTCCAGGGGATCTTCTGAGGTCATGACTGTGCTTTCTTCCTTCAATTTGCAGATGCAACTGTAATCAACATGGTAGAAACTATCTTATCATAAAATGTTACGAGCATGTAGTTTTATTTTTGGACTCATCATTCCAAGATTACCGACTTCTGGGGCTGCAACAGTAGCTAATGCCATTTCTGGGGTAGCTGTAGAAGCAGCCCTGAATTTATCTTTGTCATTAGATAACATTAATAGCAAATGTCTTTGCTAAGGTCCTTGAACTGTATTTTCCAAGTCAAAACCGTTGCTAGGGATGATAATACCTATCTCATAGGATTGTTACGCAAATGTAGTGAATTGACAGGTGTGAAATATCTAACTATGTGCTCAGTCTTGTCCGTCTCTTTGAGGCCCAATGGACTGTGGCCCTCCAGGTGCCTCTGTGCATGGAATTTTCCAGGCAAGAATACTGGAGTGGGTTGCCATTTCCTACTCCAGTACCTGACTTTATGTATTGATGATTCATTTTCATATAAGTCTCATTCCCCTTTAGCTCCAGTTTTCTGGGATGTTTGCATCCCTCCTATTTCATGGCTTTTTTGGAAAGTGATAGTATTTCTCTTTAAATAGTATTAGAGATGAAGATCCTTAGGACTTGTTAGTCTCTCTTGTTTTCTGTAACACTGCATGCACTGTTTGGAGATTAAAGACATTTGATGATTTTCTGCATGACTGTTAGCCGTTTAGTATTAGTTTATTCAGAGAATAACCTAAGAAAGCTTCCCCCCACCCCACATTTAAGCTATTTCCTCACTTCCTGCCTATACCCTCTTTCCTCTGGCTGCCAAGGTTTTAAAAATTCGAGGTGTAATGGGAGACCCGAGTCAGTCAAGCCTTTCCAGCTTGTATTGTTCTGTTCTTAGCTCCAGCAGTGCCGTGTTGTGCTGAGGGTAATGGAAAGCAGACACTCTCTGCTGAGGTCACTGCTCCTCACACTGCAGCTTGCTCCAGGAAGCTGTTTATCTGAGCTTGCTGAGCCAAGCTCCAGCCTCCAAACAGTTGGGATGTGTTGGGAAACCGCGGAGCCCAAGGAGAGAGTACTACCCGGGCAGCTCCAGGCAGGCAGAGTATATGTACACCACACAAGTTACCGTGTACGTGTGTGGGAATAGTTGTCCACGTGCACACCCTCAGACTTCACTTTCTGTGAAGGGGTTTAACCGAGAGGGCTGTACTGCTCTGTTCAAATTTCCCTGAACATCCACTAACTTGCCGTGAGGAAAAAAAGGTATTATAGAAAACTTGATGTAAAAAGCACCTTTTTTTAAGGTAGTGTTTTTCTGAGTCAGGTTTGTTGTTTAGAATCTTAAACCATATAGGCCCAATCTTTAAGGCATCCCCAAATGATATTCCATGCATGGTTTTTCCAACTAAATATTTTTCTTCATGCCTTTATTACCAAAATAGCAAGTGGTGTTATAGAGCTTTAAATGTGGTCTATATCAATAGGAGTATAAGATATGGTCACATGGCTTCAGGTATGTAATCTGGTTGAGGAGTTAATGCTTATTGATTAACTAGAGAACCATTCAAGACCTTATACAATGGCATTAAATTGTGCTTGGAGATCTGAGAGTATGGTGAAATAATGGGCACTAGAGTAATTACATCATAGAAGAATTTGTCTTGACCTGTATGATGGTTAATTTTATGTGTTAACCTGACCAGGCTAAGGGGTGACCTGATAGCTGGTAAAACATTATTTCTGGATGTGTCTATGAAGACATTTTCGAAGATTAGCATTGGAACCAGTAAACTAAAGAAAGATTGCCCTCCCCAATGCATTTGGGCATCATCTAATCCATTGACCTGATTAGAACAAAAAGGTAAAGAAGGGTAAATTTGCTCTGATTGCTTGAGCTGGGAAGTCCATTTTCTCCTGCCCTTAGACATTGGTTTTCCTGGTTCTCAAGCCTTTAATCTGAGCTAGAACTTAAACCACTGGCCCCCTGATTCTTGGCCTGGTCTATTCAGACTCAAACTGGGACTTACACTGTTGGCTTCCCTGGCTCTTAGGCATTTAGACTTGGTTGAATTTACCAACTTTTTTGGTTCTCAAGATTACAAATGGCAGATCATGGGACTTCTTGGCCTCCATAATCTCTTGTGTCAATTCCATAATCAGCTAAGCTAAATCTCCTCATATGTATATATCTGTTTCTCTGGATAACACTGATTAATATAACCTGGAAAGGTGAGTAGAATATGGATAAGTGAAAAAGAAAGAAGTGTTTTTATGTAACTTGAAAGCTCTGTAGCACAGTGGTTAAGAACACAGACTTTGGAATCAGATCTGTGTTCAACAGCCTGCCATTTAACTTGTATGTGATCTTGGGCAGGTTGCTTAGCCTTACCTATAAAATAGGGAGATTCATATAAACGTAAAATTGTATGTGACATGACTGATAGGTTTAAATGAAATAATGAGTATAAAGTGCTTGGCATTCTACCTAAGACATACAAAGTGTTGGATAAATAATAGCTACTGCTACTATTGTTCTTTGATTCAAAAATATTTACTGACTGCATTTTGTTAGTGTTCTAGACACTAGGGGATACAGAAGTGAACAGAACAGACAAGATCTCAACCTTCATGGCACTTCCACTCTAAAATTAGCTATCATTCTGAAACTATCTTTGTTTCATTATTTTCTCTTTTAACTATTTTAGACTTAACAAAAAAAATCACAAAAATATTATTGAATTTCTGTAGCCAGCTTCCATTATTCCATTCTTTCACCCAGCTTCCATTAATGTTAACATTTTCTATAACCATAGTATAATTATGAAAATCAGAGACTTATTAATTGAAAACTATTAGTTATAGACTTTATTGGAACTTTCACCTCCATTTTTGAAGGCCAGTTTTTTCTTGTATAAATTGTAGGTTGGCAGTTTGGCATTTTGCATATACCATCCCATTATCTTCTTGTTTACACCATTTTTTTGAAGTCAGTTATCAGTCTTATTCTTATACCTTTGAAAATAATCTATCCTTTTACAATAATCTCTGACTACTTTTTGGATATTTGGTCTGATTTTTGCTAGTTCTCCTTTGATGTGCCTAGGTTTGCTTTTCTTTGTATTTATAAACTATTTCGGATTCTTAAGTGTTTCTTGAACATGTAGTTTGACATCTTCTATCAGTTTTGGAAAGTTCTCATTTTTTAGCTTTTCAAATTTACTTCTGTTCCGGTATCTTCACTTCTTCTGGAGTTCTGATTACACAACCATTAGACTTTTTCATGGTATCCTCTCTTATGTACTTTCTGCATTTTTTTCATCATTCTGTCTTTCAGTGTGAATACTTTTTTCTGAACTTTTATTTATGGCTAATTTGCTGTTAAATCCATCTATTGAGTTCTTAACTCCCAATTATTGTATTTTTTTTTTTAATGTGTTTACTGTGGCACTTTTAATCAGTCTTTTAAATACAAAAGAAGGAAAAGGGAAATTGCAAGTTGGGGAAACTATCAATATAAATGGTTGAAAGTTAGTCTGAAGAAACTAATCTCTTCTGAAAACATCGTCATAGACACATCCAGAAATAATGTTTTACCAGCTATTGGAGCACCCCTTAGCCTGGTCAGATTGATACATAAAAGTAACCATCACACAGTCTTGCCTCCCCTATACTGAATTCTTAATTCTTTCTTATTTTTATTTCCAACAGCAAAGTAGATTTTAATTAGGTTACTTTCTATAATTTATTCTTCTAGATTATTGTGAAAATCTTAGTTTTCAAGTAGTAGTTCAAATATGCTTTTTTGTGTTTGTTTTTTAAAGACTTATCTTTAGAGCAGTTTTATGTTCACAGGAAGGTAGAGACTTTTTATATATCCTTTGCTCCCCCAAAACGCATGCTTCCCTCATACCAACATCCCACCAGAGTAGCCGCTTGTTACAGTTTATGAGCCTATGTTGACACATCATTATCACCCAAAGTCTACAGTTTACCTTAGGCTTCTGCTCAGTCGTGTCCGACTCTTTGAGACCCTGTGGATCATAGCCTTCCAGGCTCCTCAGGCCGTGGGGTTCTCCAGGCAAGAATACTGGAGTGGGTTGCCATGCCCTCCTCCAGGGAAATCTTCCTGACCTGGGGATTGAACCCTCACCTCCTGTGTCTCCTGCATTGCAGGCAGATTATTTGTCCACTGAGCCACCTGGAAAACCCAGTTTTCCTTAGGGTTCACTCTTGATGTTGTACATTCTCTGGGTTTGGACAGATGTGTAATGGCCCATATCCATCACTGTAATATCATACAGAATATTTTTAGTGCTCTAAAAATCCTCTGCTCTGGGACTTCCCAGGTAGTCCAACGGTTAAGAACCTGTCTTCCAATGCAGGGGACTTGGGTTTGATCCCTGGTTGGGGAACTAAGATTCGACATGCTGTGGGGCAGCTAAGCCTGCCCGCTGCAACTCCTGAACCTGCGTACCAGAGCCAAGACCCGACACAGCGCAAAGGAAATGGATAGAATTATGTTTAAACCTTCCGCTCTGCCTGTTTATCCCTTTCCCCACCCCAACTTCCAATATTTTTTAGTGTCTTCATAGTTTTTCCTTTTTCAGGATATCATATAGTTGGAATCATATAATATGTAGCATTTTCTGATCATTATATTTTCTAGTTGAAGAACTGCTATTCAGCCATCATTTTAAAAGCCTACAAATAACACATGCTGGAGAAGGTTTAGGGAAAAGGGAACCCTTCGGCATGTTGGTGGGAATGTAAATTGGTGCAGCCACTATGAAAAATAGTATATGGGTTCCTCAAAAAAACTAAAAATAGAGTTGTCATATGATCCAGCAATCCCACTCCTGGGCATATATTCAGAGAAAACTATAATTCGAAAGGGTACATACACCCATGTGTTCACAACAACACTATTTACAATAGCCAAGACATGGAAACAACCTAAGTGTCCATCGGCAGATGAACAGATAAAAATCGTGTGGTACATGTATACAATGGAATATACTCAGCCATCAGGAAGAATGAAATAATGCCATTTGCAGCAACACGGATAGTTGTTGTTCAGTCCCTAAGTCGTGTCCGACTCTCTGCAACCCCTTGAACCGCCGCACACGAGGCCTTCCTGTCCATCACCAACTCCCAGAGCTTACTCAAACTCATGTGCATTGAGTCGGTGATGCCATCCAGCCATCTCATCCTCTGTCTCCCCCTTCTCTTCCTGCTCTCAGTCTTTCCCAGCAACATGGATGGACCTCGAGATTATCATACTAAGTGAAGTAAGTCAGAAAGAGAAAGACAAGTACCACATAAGTACCACATGACATCACTTACATGTAGAATCTAAAATATGACACAAATGAACATATCTATGAAACAGACACAGACCCACAGATACAGAGAACAGATTTGTGGTTGTTGGGGCGGGGACGGGAGTTGGGAGGGGGAATGATTGGGAGTTCGGTGTTAACAGATGCAAACTATTATATATAAGATGGATAAATAACAAGATCCTACAGTATAACACAGGGAACTATATTCAATACCCTGTGGTAAGCCATAATGAAAAAATATAAAAATTATATGTAATGTGTATCATTATATATTATATATGTATAACTGAATCACTTAGAGCAAAAACTAAATCTGTACATCAGAAATTAACACAAGATTATAAATCAACTATACTTCAATAACATTTTTAATCAAAAGGACTGCCATTCAGTTCTTTTTTAATGGCCTCTTTACTAGATCTTGTCTTTCATTTGCTTGACCATACTAAAGCATGGTTCTAGGCAGTCCATCATTCGTTGTTTGGATTCTCTGTGGGTCTGGGTCTATTATCTATGCTTTCTCTTGGATTTTTCCTCCATTGTCTTATCTTATAGTATACCTTTCCCCCTTTAGTTGTCTTACATATTGTATATGAAAAACTAGAGCGATAATGTGAGGCCTAGAATGACGTTATCTGTTTTCAAGGAGGATTTATATTTGCTGCTGGCAGATGGCTTGGGCACTCACAATCCTGGATTACCTCAATCCAATCAGGGGTTGAAATCATTTGAAGCTGGGCTGAAGCATCAGGGAGGGCTGATTTATTTCCAGTCACAGTTTTCATGGAGCCTTTTCCCAGAGCCTTAGAGACTTTACCCAAGTCCCTGAGTCCTGAACTCCAGTTTTTTGACTGCCAAGTCTTAAGAATCATTTGAAAATTCAAGGACTTAACAATAATTCAAAACGATTACCGCTCAGTCTATCAGCTGCCTCTTTTATGACTAACACAGCTCTTGGAACTACTAGTGGGTATAATATTACCTTGTTTTTGAAGTGGTAATGAGTATAAATGATATTGTGAAGTGTCTGGAATAACTTTAATATGATATGAAAATATCTGAGATTTCTATTTTTGAAAAAAAAATCACAAGCACTGCTAATTCTGCTATGTTTACTTTCATAGTTGAAGGAGATACTAAATTCCAATTAAAGGTTAGTGAAGATAAGGATGTAATTTTTTTTCCTATCTAAGTTTGTAGATTCCTTGAATTCAATCCATGGATCCTTCTGGTTAGAATCCCTGCCCATGGAGAAAAATGACTCCAAACACTGGACTCACCTCTTTGGATTTTATTCTTCTCTTATACCTACCTGGCCTTGTCATTCTTCATCTGATTTGGTGGCTTGCTGATGACTTCAAACAGGTGCTTTTAATAATTCATCCAGTTTTTCTCAGCCAGAAGGGTTGGTCTGAATTCCTTAGTCTACCTTTATTGTAAGAGAAAGTGTTTGGAACTTTCATTCTAGTGGAATATAATTATATTAGCAGAAGTAGAAAGTACCATACACTGCAAGGAGTCATAAAAGAGTCTCCCTTGACTTGTGGAGGACCAGTACATATAGAAAAGTAACTAACAGGAAGTATATAATTAGGATAGGGCCAGTTTGTGGAAGGCTCAATTATGTTGAGATAAAAAGAAAGGCAAAGTGAAAGACAGTACCTTATAAAGGCTGAGAAGTAAACTCACTGCTTGGTCTTCTTTTAATTTTTAAAATTTAGTCACTATTTGTTAAGCCCTGTGCGTGCTAAGTCGCTTCAGCCGTGTCCAACTCTTTGCAATGCTCTGGACTGTAGCCCTCCAGGCTCCTCTGTCCATGGGTTCTCCAGTCAGGAATACTGGCAGGCCCTCCTCCAGAGGATCTTCCAAACCCAAGAATACTGCTATGCCCTCCTCCAGGGGATCTTCTCAACTCAGGGATCGAACCTGCATCCCTTATGCCTCCTGCATTGGCAGGCAGATTCCTTACCACTGGTGCCACCTGAGAAGCCCTTAGTAAGCCTTTAAACCTTAAACCTCTAGTTAGCTAGAGGTTACCTCTAGTTGGCATTTAGTAAATTGCCAACCACTGTGTCAGACATGGTCCTCGAGGAATTCACTGTCATTCTTACGGGAAGCAGAAATCATGACAGCTTACATACCAGAAAACAGTGTCTCCTACAGTGTTTGTGGATCCACTATACGCTAAAGACCATGTTAATGAAGGATATAAGATGAATAAGCCAATTGAACTCGAGGAACTTGTGAACTCAAGGAGAAAATCAGATGTAAGCATAATTATTAAGATACTGCTCAGTAAGTGCCGGGTAGAATTTCGGGCAACATGTTTTGGGATAAGTGGAAGAAGAGATTTATTCTGAGTGTAAATTTTGAGGAAAGCTTCAGATGGTCTTTAGAAAATGAATACTGGAGAATGGGAACTGAGCAAGGAGAGCATCTCTAGCTAAGGGAATAGCATGAGCAAGGGGACAGAGGTTTGGTGTATTCAGAGAACGACAAAGGGTCTGTGGTCTGTGCATCAGTCTGTTCGACCTGCTGTAACAAACTACGGTAGACTATATGGCTTATAAACAGAAATTTACTCCTCACAGTTCTGGGTGCTTGAAGTGCAAGGTCAGTTCCTTGCAGAGGTTGATGGGATTCTGTCTGTTGAACCCTGCATCCTGGTTCATAGATGGCCATCTTTTTGCTGTATATTCCCATGGCAGAAGGGGCCAGGGAATTCCCATGAGCCTCTTTTATAAGGGCACGAGTCCCGTTCATGAAAGCTCCATCCTCCTGACCTACCTCCCAAAAGCCCCATCTTCAAATACCATCACCTTGGGAATTAGGTTTCAACATATGCATTTTGAAAGGGCTACAAATATTCAGCATATTGCAGTGAGGTAATAGAGCTTAGGAAGTTATTTAAGTGAGGGGTTAGAAAGATCGTTTTCTGTCCTCTGTGACTGATAGGGTATTGGTGCTATTGACTGAGATCATTCAATTTAGGAAATACTTCTTTTAAATACTCCTTATATGCCTTGGTTTATCAGAGATGCTGGGGAAACAATGATTAATAAGGCATGGTCCCTACCTTGAGAGAACTCACAAATAAGCCAGTGATTAAATTACTTGTGATTTGAACTACCTAGAGGTTTAAGGTGTAAGATTAAGACTGTCCAGAGGACAGACATCTTAAGTAAGCTGGAGGGGTCACAGAAGGTGTCACAGAACAGGTAGCCCTCTAAGCTGAGTATTCTTTTCCTAATTTATTTTTTTAATCAAAATTATACGTGCATACAATTTAAAGAATGAAATAGTTCTATAAGAATTGTAAAAAAAAAAAAAAAAAAATTCCGCCAACTCTCAGTTCAGTTTCCCATTCCTTAAAGATAACCACTTTCAACTTAGAGTGATTTATTTGGCATTTATTTCCAGATCTCTAAATTACTAGCTTATGTTGCTACTTCTTGATTTTTTTCAAATTCAGGAATTCCCTATTGACTTCCCGCTCTAAGATATTACTTCCTTTACCACACATATGTACCTTTACTTACCCCCACAACCGCCCAATATACTTATGTCCAGATTTTTGTTGTGACTCAGTGTTTATATTTTATAATTATATAAACACTATCAACCCCTGAACTATGTTGTACAACCTTCTTGCCCCTAGGATTTCCCCCGCTACTTTTTTTCTCTCGTTTGGTTAATTTCCTATAGATTTATCAAACAACTGAACCAAATTCTGTCCAGATGCATAAATTTCCCTCTAGTGCTGCGCTATTCCACTTGCCCCTCCAGATCCAGTCTCCACATTTCTCTGCTCTGGAGGGCTGATCTGTATGGATTTGAATCCGTAGACTTCTTACCCTGTGGCTTGCATTTGGGTTAAAGCCAGTGGGAGGTACTGGCCGGAGATTGAAGGGCAGGAGGGGAGAGAGGGAGATGGGGGTATATGTTCATTTGTTTCTCTTTCTACCAGTCTGCTGTGGGCTGGGTTGGCTCTGTTCCTCTACTGACGGTCACAGCTCAAGTCGAATGGTCCCTACTCTTTCTGGATTCCAGGAAGCTTTCCCTCCACCTGCCTCTCCAGGCCTAGGGGTAAACACAGATCCCAACAAGCCCTTAGGTAATCCACTCTCCCTCAGCTCTGTCGACACCTTTGTAAATACCCTTTTTCTGAAACACAGTCCTCAGCTATCCTCTTTCAATGCATTATCTGTTCACAGCCAGGACTCTGACAGAAGCAAGTGCGTTAATATTTGTATGTATTTATTCTCTCTTTTTTATCTCCTTAAAGAAGTCTCCTCCGGAATATTGTTTTCTGCTCTATCTTTCTTACTTTATCTCTCCGTGTGCTATATAGCTGCTATCAGGGATCTCTGGACTTTCACCGTTACCCTTCAGACTCCCTATCTTCTTTCATCTTTATTTTTGGTATAGTGGTCTTGAAAAAGGACCCCACATTCTTTGATATTCCTGCCTTGGAGAAGTGGGGTCTATGTGCCCTCCACTTGAGTTTGAATACGATAGAAGAAAGACTTTGTGACTTCCCAGGGCTAGGTCACAAAAGGCCATGTAGATTCTGTCTCTGGGACCTCAGGCTTCAGACATTCCCCCTGAGGACCCCTCTTCCTGGCCAGCTGCCATGCTCTAAGAAGCCCGGCCACGAGCCTGGTCTTCAGGTCGTCCCAGTGCAGGTGCCCAACCGGAGAGTGAAGACGCCTCCAGTGGATCATGTCCCCAGCCCTTCACGTTGACCCCAGCCACTCAAGTCTTCCCAATGTAGGTCCCTGACATTGTGGAGTCAAGACAGGGCATCTCTGCTGCACTCTATAATTTCTGAACCTACTGAATCCATGAGCATAAAAGCATTTTTATTTTTTATGCCACCAACTTTGGTGTGGTTTTTTAAGCAGTCACAGAGGTCTGGAACAGCATTTGTTCCTAGGAATGAGGAAGCTCAGTAACAAAAACCTCAAACATGCGCCACTGGCCTGGAGACCAGGCAGCAGGCAAGAAGTCAGGAGGACCTTGAGGAGAAGTTAGCAGAAGTCTGATGGGCCTCAAGGAGACTGTCCATGAAGGCTTAAAAAAGGGTGAGGACAGATGTTATTGGAAGCTGCAGATGGGACTTCCCTGGTCGTCCAGCGGCTAAGACTCCAGGCTCTCAATCAATGCAGGGGGCCTGGGCTCCATCCCTGGTCAGGGAACTAGATCCCATATGCCACAAGTGAAAGATCCTGCATGCTGCAACAAAGATCAAAGATCCTGAGTGCCGCAATTATGACCTGGCACAGCCAAATAAATGTTGTGGGGCAGGGGGGGTGGTGGAAAAAGACCCTTGTTATTCGGAGACAGGAAGTTTGGTGTACTGTCACCTTTGGTAATGTGAAAAAAATAGGAAATGTACCTGGTGAACACAGTGGGCTAGCTATGGAAATTTCTGGGCCACCTGTCTTTTTTTTTCTAGCTGCCTACAGTAAAATGTGTGGGCTTTCCTGATAACTCAGTTGGTAAAGAATCTGCCTGCAATGTAGGAGACCCCAGTTTGATTCCTGGGTTGGGAAGATCCCCTGGTGAAGGGATAGGCTACCCACTCCAGTATTCTTGGGTTCCCTTGTAGCTCAGCTGGTAAAGACTCCGCCTGCAATGCGGAAGACCTGGGTTTGATCCCTGGGTTGGGAAGATCCCCTGGATACGGGAAAGGCTACCCACTCTAGTATTCTGACCCGGAGAAATCCATGGATTGTATAGTCCATGGGGTCACAAAGAGTCGGACACAACTGAGTGACTTTCACTTTCACAGTAAAATGTGAGAGAGATGAGCTAAAGAAATGAACTATTTTGTTTTCAAGTAGAATTTAGAGGAAATACAGAGAGCATGGATAGTCTTTCCAACCAGGAAAAAGTACTCAAAGTAAGAAAGTGCCTCAGGGCAAAGATCAAATCCAGAGGGCTGTCAGAAAAATGTGGTCTTAGAGTAAAGAGGCACCATTTGTTAAAGCCTCAGATTCCAAGGTGGAGCCTCTTAGACTGTTTCAAAAGGCCTCAGAAGAAAACCCAAACAGGGCCCGCCTCAGGGAGATTTGGGTGTATAGCTTTTGTCTGATGAAGTAAACCCCAATTAAGGTAACAGAAAAACCCATATTTTTAAGAGAATTGTATTGGTGGAAGTGCCACCAGTTTGGACTCAGGAAGATAGAAATAATACAAAATTAAAAAGTTACCTTTGGACTCCTAGACTTCAATAGACAGGAAAGCTACTCAGCTACAAACTGAAGCAATGTTTCATGGAGATGAAAATATGATTCAGAAGATGGAACCAAAAGCTCAGAGTACAGAGTCAACGGCCACAGAAAATCATTACCTGGAAGAAGGATTGGGCCCAAATCAAGGAAATAAGACCTGTGCTTGGATGGATTTCAGAGCTGCAACGGACCAATGAATACATCTTCTCCTCCTCGCTGGTTTTGAATGGAAGTCTTTTGTGGTTATCCTATGCCTGTACTATCATTGTACATACTAGGTGTAGGTAAGCATGTATTAATCACTCATCTCCTCGGTGTACAGGTGTTTAGATGAGGAACCAGACCCAAGGAGCCATACCCGAGAAATTGTACTGAAGCAACTTTATCTGGACCTGGTTTTGATTTATATGGCAAGATCCTAGACTTTTGGGTCAACACTGAAATGGAATTAGACTTTAGAGGTTTCAGAGAGCAGGCTGTATTTTGCAGTTGGGAAGAATGTAAAATTGTTGTGACCAGAGGGAAACTGTGGCAGGTTCTGTTTTCCAAAGATAGCTGCACCAGTGTCTCCTGTTCTCCATGTTCTGCTACAGAGAGATCTTGCCACACCCCCAAGAAAAGGCAGAGTCTGTGTTTTTACAATGATGAACCTTGGCATGCATCTGTAATCATTCATCGTGCTGGGCTTTTAAGGATCCTTTCAATCTGGGAACTCATGTCTTTCAGTTATGAGAAATTTTCTTTCATTTTTTTTCTTGCCCTCATTTTCTCTGTTCTTTCAAACATCTTGTCTACTTGCATATACGCCCATAGATATGTAGTTTTGTATCAGTGGTTTTATACTATCCATGCTGTTCTGTATAAAATATTATTTTTCAGATTATATAGGCTGTATGTCTTTTAATATTTATCCCTGGTGGCTAAGACTTCACACACTCCCTCCCAATGCAGTGGGTCCAGGTTCAGTCCTTGGTCAGGGACTCATATGTTGCAACTTAAGAGTTAGCATGCCACAACCAAAGATCCTGCATGCTGCAGCTGAGCCCTGGTGCAGCCAAATAAATAAATAAATAAAGATTTGGGTTTCCCTAGTAGTCTAGTGGTTAATGATTCACACGCCAGTGCAGAGGACACGGGTGTGATTCCTGGTCCGGGAAGGTCCCACATGCCATGAAGCAGCTACAGCCATGCACAGCTCCCGAAGCCCAAGTGCCGAGAGCCCGCGCTCTGCTCCAAGAGAAGCCGTCGCACTGAGACAGCCGTGCACCGCCGCAAAGAGTAGCACCCCCTCCCTTGCCGCAGCTAGAGCAAGCCTGCTCACAGAGCAGCGGAGGCCCAGGGCACCCAAAAACAATCAAATAAATCTTTTAAAAAATTTATCAAATGGTATGACATTTAATTTTTATCAATTAGCATGGCATGTAAAACATAGCCATTACACCTATATCTATATGTAAAATCTTTAGACCGTTTCTCACACCTGGAAGTGGCCCACACACCAAACAAAAAACTTTTTTAGACTCTGTGTCCCAATTTGAACTTCTGAAAATATGGTCACCATATGCTTAGGCATGAGTGAGGGAATGAGCGTGGTGTTTGATGTTCCCCATTACTCTTTTCCTAGCTCCCCGTTGCTCGTCCCTCCCTGCTTACATGATGACCCCATCTGAAATGAGTCTACGTAATGGAGAGTAGTTTAGAATTGTGATATTTTATGGAAACAATTATCTCTAATAACTTTTCGTAAAAATCATCTGTTTGTTTTGGAGTCTTAAGCCTAGTGGTGAGGCAGAATTTTTTTTCTTAGGAATCCAGATTTTCTCTTTAATCAGCAAAACCCTTCAATTTGCAAAAGATCAGTTTTGTGCCCCGCTGACCGCCCAGTGAAACAAGCAAGTGTTAGAGAGCCCTTGTGTTTTTTCTTTGGTTGTAAATTCCATCAGGCTAGCCCATTAATTGCAGTGGATGGGAATTGGAGAGCTGTTCATTTGGCAATTAGCGAAGGGTGGTGGAGGAAAGGAAAATACCTCTCTGATATTTCTGCTTAGGAATTTGGGAATTCAGAATTTAGTCATAAACAACTAGATTAATGTGTTTAAATAACTTGAATCACTCTTAAATCCTTCCTTGTTTTGTAACATACTAACAAGATCTTAGAGATAGCTAAAACAGTGGTTGGAAAATTCTGTTGTGGATTTAAGATCCTCGAAAAGCATCATCCATTAATGGGCAGTGTTTTGGCGCTAGACAAGCAAAGATGGATTAGCTAATAGAGTGAGAAGTCCCAGGTCCTGTGGTTCCCTCTCTGCACGGCGCAAGTGTGTAGTTTGTAGGCAAGAGGCAATTTCTTTTGGAGTTTACTGTCTTTGTTTTGCAGGGCTTTTTCCTTTTTTTTTTTTTTTTAAATATCATCCTAGAGACAACAAGAACATTTAAGTGGCACTCGATGGTACTCGTCAGGAGTTTAGGATGTTGACATGATAGGTGGTTTAAAACAAGACAGAAAAGGTTACTTTTTGCCAGCTGCATCATTCCTGGCCGGAGCTTACTAGTTTGCTGCTTGTTTTTTGTTGTCGTTGTTAACCCATTAGAGAAACTAACCACTATATTAGTTCCGGCCAAATCCTTGTCATCACTGGTCCTAAACACCTCTGGGGGACCTCAGAGCACCTGGCCATTCTGAAAGCCTCTACACAGTGATTGATGCGCATCTCTGCAGGCTCCCCAAAGCCCTCCCCGCTTTTCCCTAAAGCACCTTCAAGCATTTCTGCATGGCTACCCACTCTCTTCAATTCTATCTCCTCCTCCTGCCTTACTGAATACTGGATTTCCCAGCTCACAACTCTTAAGAGGGAGCTTTATTTCAGAGTAGAAAAGGGCCCCCATATGTGGCCTATTATATCCATATCAACTTGCTTACCCTTTTCAAACAGCTATTGTCTTTTAATAGGGTCTGGCCTGGCAGGGGGAGTCCTTAATTCCTGCCATATAAGAATGGGCAGCTTGAGTTACAGCGAACTGCAGTTTGGTGCTCTGATCAAAAGGCTTCTGTTGTTTTTAGGGTTTCTTTTTTTCCCCCCTCTCCTTCCCTCTCTCTCTCTTTCTATATCCTAGGCTAATAATTCAGCACAGCAAGGTCATTACTGGCTTTGAATTGAGAGCTGAGAGTGTTAAATTACTGACCTAGAATAAAACAGATCTGGGGGGTTCTCAGGAAAGATAAAGGGATTCCGGCTAGGAAAGTGCAAGCCCAGCAACCTCACTTCTTAACTATTATTTTTTTTAATCCTCTCTGTCTCCAAAAGTCTTTTCTGGGACGAGGAAAGATCTCCAGCCAGAGAAAGTAGGTTAGGAACTCAGCGTCTTCTGGGAATCGTGGCCCAGGTGCTGGCAGTTCAGCGGGCCTGTGTGACTGTCCTTCTTGTCTCCCACCTGGTGAATATTCCTCCCTCTTCCAGCTTGCTCCTTGGCCAGATACTGGTCCTTCATCACAGAAGTCAAGTATATTTGTGATATGTCAGCAGAAAGATTATATCCCTCAGGGGGATTTCCAGCATGTGAAAAGCATACCATTGGGCCCCTAAAATATTTTTCAAATACGACACTGTCATTAAAAGCTACTTCCATTCCATTTGTATTTTGTAAATATTATTTGTCTGGTCCTCACATACTGTAACAAGAGAAATTTCCCCCACTGTGGATGAATTTGACACCTTCCCTCAACTGTATTAGGTCTTCTGAAGAAAGACATTTCCACCCCTTTGTGCTTTGCCAAAACTGTTATCTCCCATATATCTTTTTTTTCACTATTACCTCTTAAAAGCCAGCACCATTCATATCCTCTGGAAAATATTGACTTCCTAAATTTACTATTTTTAGAAAAGTCCCTGAAATCTACTTTCACAGATTTTCTGTACAGCAAAGTAACAATAATGAGCCTCCCTGGTGGCTCAGGCGATAAGGAATCCGCCTGAAATGCGGGAGACCTGGTTCCATCCCTGGGTTGGGAAGATCCCCTGGACGGGGGCATGGCAGCCCACTCCAGGATTCTTGCCTGGAGACTCCTGTGGACAGAGGTACCTGGGGGGCTGCAGTCCATGGGTCTCAAAGAGCCAGACACAGCTGAGCAACTCAGCACAGTGCAGCAAAGCAATAACAGTAGCTGGTACTCCCTGAGGGTGACAAGCAGTACACGGCAGGCATTATCATCAGCCTTGTATGGTAAGCATTCCTATTGTCACCATTTTACAGACAAAAAAATAATTGAGGCACAGAGTGGGTAAGTACCTGGCCCAGAGTCACACAGCTAAACAGTGATGAGGTGTGCCCCACACCAGTGCTTCCCAAACTTTAGTGCGTATGTGAATCACCTGGGCATCTTGTTAAAATGAAGAATGGGATTCAGTAGGTCTGGGATGGGGCCTGAGATTCTGATTTCTACGAGGCTTCTACGTGTCGCCAATGCCACCATCCTTGGTCCACACTTTCAGTAACAAAGCTGTATTCATTCTTACTTCAGAACCACTCTAAAAATGTTTTAGTTATAACTAAATTTCTCATTCCATCAAGCAATTCTATAAATACACATACTGGGCTTTTGTGTTACATTATTATTATTATCTTAACCAGTATCTTCATTTCTTTATTTTTATTGTGGTAAAATATGTGTTACTAACATTTCCCATTTTAACAATTCTAAGTCTACATTTCTGTGACATTAAGTACATTCATATTTTGCAGCCATCACCACCATCCATCTCCAGAACTTTTTCAGCTTCCCAAACCAAAACTCTGTAGCTGTGGAACACTGATTCCCCGTTCCCTCCTCCCCTATTCCCGATAACCACCGTTCTGCTTTCTAGCTCTATGAATATGACTACTGTAGATACTGCATTCCTGGGGAAGGAAATGGCAACCCACTCCAGTATCCTTACCTGGAAAATCTCATGAACAAAGGAGCCCAGAGAGCTACAGTGCATGGGGTCACAAAGAATCAGGCAGGCTTAGCAACTAAACAACAAAAGATACTGCATATAAGTAGAATCATACAATAGTTGTCTTTTTGTGACTGGCTTACTTTATTTAGGTTACTGTCCTCAAGGTTCCTCCAAGTTGTAGCTTGTATCAGAATCTCCTTCCTTTTTGAGGCTATATAATATTTCATTGTATGCCGATATCACATTTTGTTTATCCATTCAGCTGTCAGTGGACCCTTGGGTTACTTCCACTTTTTGGCTATTGTGAATAATACTGTCATGAACACGGTGTACAAATATCTGAGTACTACTTTCATTTTTTTTTTTTTTTGACAATAAAGCTGGAAGTGAAATTGCTGGCATATGTAGTAATTATACCCAATATCTTACTTTCTAAGATACAAGTTAATGTTCAAGGTATTGTTTGTGTCCCTCTTTTTCAAAAAAAGAAAAACAATTTCTTACTTAAATGAATCTTTAAAGGTTTGGCAGGAAAAGTGAGTTTCAGTATAGATTTCCGTTAAGTTCTGTCATCTATAACTGCTTTGTGATTTTCAATCAATCACAAAAAAATACTGAAAATGTCCTTTGTGTTTTAGAAGATTGGTAATTGGTTAAATGATACCAAGTAAAGAATTAGAGAATGGTAGTGTTTTAAAACAAATCAATATTAAGAAAGTTTATATCACAGAGAAAGTTTAATGTGAGTGAATTCAAGACTGCGCCTGACAAACAGGTGTCTGGGGAATGGGAAAGTGAAAGTGAAAGTCACTCGGTCGTGTCCGACTTTTTGCGAACTCATGCATTATACAGTCCACGGAATTCTCCAGGCCAGAATACTGGAGTGGGTAGCCTTTCCCTTCTCCAGGGGATCTTCCCAACCCAGGGACTGAACCCAGGTCTCCCACATTGCAGGCGGATTCTTTACCAGTTAAATTTTTATGTTCTTCCTTTAAGATTTCCTGTAGTAACTATCTCAGGATCATCAGAAACTTTGTGGTACCCTTTTCTCTGAGATTTTTAACCAAATGACACATTAGATTCTCATGTGTTTACAAAAGCTTTGTGTAAGACCCTACCTACTATCTAGAGTTCTTTCCTCAAGTATCTTTAGAAATAAAATTCTCTGTTGGAAATAAGAAAATAAATCAAAGTGATATTGGAATCTGATAAGTTAATAAAATTTGAAAGGACATTTATAAAGGTATCAGGAAGAAACGGGCTTCTTTCCATCATAGACTACTGAATCAGTAAGAGTGCTTTAATCATGTATGCCTAGAGCTCTCTCATTTTAGGAGTTCCCAGCTAATGCAAAAAAATTAAACAGAATGGACTTGAATTTGGAAAGGTAAAAGAACAGAAAATAACTTTTACCTTAAGTCAGGAAAATGAGTATTTTAAAAGTATGAATGAGTCTACTAGCAGCTTTTAAATATAAGTATACATGGCTACCAAAAGAAACTGCATTTATTTTCTAAAGAGTAAGACCAACTTTGGAGATAAAACAAAAAATAATACAAAGAATATAACTCTGGAAATAGTGGTAGTAATGTAACACAAGATATGATGAGATGAGATGATAACCCAGAAGAGAATGGAATCAGCAGCTGCAAGTCTGATATATGTGATTCTAACAGAACAAACCCTACCTCTCAACTCACCTCCAATTTTATTTTCATTTTGAATTACGATCAAATCCAAGAAGACTTTGGCTTATGACAAAAGCATTTGTATGAAGCTTTTTTTTTCCCCCCAGCTTAATTCATATCATCTTGAACAAGAACAAAGGATGATGGTGTGAGAATTACTTGCTGGCTTTGAACCGAGAGAGTTGATAAATGTAATCCCTCCAGTTCTTGAATGGGGTGGAGGAAAGTATTTTTAACCTTTAAGGGACCCATAAAAATAGTGTTGGGTCTTCGGATCCTAATGAGAATAAAAAGATGATTAAGAAAAAAACCTTATAGTTGTAGGCGGAAAATAGTCCTTAAAATGTCATCTACTGTTGTGTTGATACAAACCTCAGACTTGCAATGGGTGGCGAAAACCTTGGAAGGAAATTAGTATTGAGTTGAAAAAGCTAAAGAAGAACACTGACAAGAAATTAGATGAGAATATGCTAGGCGATCTGGCAGTAAAACAGACGAAAGCTGTTCTGAGGTCCGGAGGTAGAGAGTGAACACGCTGTGAGAAGTATTGAGGGTGACTAAGGAGAGCCTTACCTGAGGCGCTAAATTTAACTTCAGTAGCAGAAGAAAGGGCTTCCCTTGGCGACTTAGATGGTAAAGAATCTGCCTGAAATGCAGGAGACCTGGGTCGGGAAGATCCCCTGGAGAAGGGAATGGCAACCCACTCCAGTCTTCTTGCCTGGAGAATTCCACGGACAGAGGAGCCTAGTGGGCTGTAGTCCATGGGGTCACAAAGAGTCAGACATGACTGGGCAAAAAAAGTAGTACGGATGGGATGAGCCTGTTGACAAAAGAGATACAGAGATTTACAGTTAGAGCCAAAGAGAAAGAAATAACAGATAACAGGTTTAGAGCCCACATAAGAACGTATGTGAGATATAACATGTAGCACGAGGTAAGACATAACAGAAATATTACAGCTTTCTTAAGAGGAACATTCTTTGTCCAGAAAATTTTCCTCTTAAGGGTAGGAGACGTTTCCCCAGAGAAATCATGAAAACACAATTACTGTGAATTTCAAGTGAAGTTAGACAAGCTCCTGGAAGTTCTGTTATCAAGAGCTCTGTTTAGAGACCAAGTAGGAATAAAGAAAACTAGAGATCTATGGTAACTCTTGTTAAAAAATATCTTTACTATTACTATTATTTACTATTACTTGCAGAATATATGGAAGACAGAAAGAAATCAATTAGAAGTCAACAACCCTAATACAATGAGTAAATACAGTTGTCTTTTAAATTTTTTAAATCATTTTCCTTATTGTAGACCTACTGTAATGTAGCTAAAATATAACGTACTCACTATTTCCTGTTTTTTATCATATACGAAAAGCATTTTCTAAATTGCTACATTGTCTTTTTATAATTTAAATTTCTAACATGCTATAAAGAGTGTGTATTTAGTAATTGTCTCTCGGTGCTCTGTGCATTGAATTCCCATCCTGAGTTACATGTATTTGCCTGTTTCTATTGGCATGAAGTAAACAACCATTTAAGAGTAATGTTCCCTAACACTTAGAACTGCAGACAGTAAACAGATGTTAATGAATCATCTTGCTTCTCCATTAATGCAAGTGAGTAAGGAGTTTATATGCAATTGGGAGTTTACTGTAGCATACCAGGCCTTCAGCAATAAGTTTTGAAATTGGAATACTTGAAAGGGGAGTTTGAAACATTTTTTTTTAACTCTGGCAGGAGGGCCTTACTGAATTAGAAACAAAGATCCAGTGGAGAGCGGTTTACTTTCAGAGAAGCAGCATGTGAGAATTTGCTCGGTGATCACCCTATGTAGAAACACTCTCCTTTCCCCTTGGCATCAAATGTCCAGGGTGGCACAGTCCACTGCTTGAAGCAGGTTCTTTCTGCATTTTGGTGACAGAAGAGCACTTGGCGAAGTAACTGAGGAAAGAGAACTGGGCACTGCCTATGCGTCCTGTTGCAAAAGCTTTTCACAGCTCTTGGGGCCTACGAAGCCGTCTCATGAGTTTTTCTCTTCATAATGCAGTACGATGTGATGTCACTGATATCATGGTCTGAAAACTAACTCTGCTACTGAGGATTACTCAGTCAGGCAGGAAAAAAAGAATCCTGGTATGAAATGCCAGTGCTAAGTCCTCAGAGTGAACTGATAAGCTTCTGATTCAGTGGTTCCGCTCTTGCACCAGGGCAGCTCACAGGTTGGTTCACCTGTCCCTAGACAGTGACTGAAGATCGATTAGTCCCTGTTGAATTTCTTCCTCAATTGGAGATCTTTTTCGTTTGTTTGTTTAGAAGCCAGTGATCTCAGATATTCTACTCCTAATTTAGATGAGAATGAGAAGATGAAGAGGATGGTGGACATCCGCCTGCAGCACAGTAGATTTCTATTTTCTATACTGCCGACACTTGTATCTTCCTGCCCAGCAGAGGAGAGAACCTGCGGTCAGTGTGCCTGATGCAGATCTATGGGCAGAGCCGTATTCCAAATGTACTGTATACTCAAGACACACTTGGTCGGATTTCCCTATGGACACAGAGTCATATTGTTCATTAATTTTTTTTTTTCCTGTTGTGAGTATATTGTAAACTGAACAATAGATTATAACAGCCCAGTAGAGAGAAGTTTTTAGAAATTCTGCAGTAAACTTTTGTGCGGAAATTTCTTTGTAGCACTATGCGAAAGAAATTGGTGTGAGACAACTTCTGTTCAAGTGTGTTGTCTAAACTGCAACATAGATCAAGCTGACATGCTTCACTGACTTCTCTCATCAAGTTGGCATTGCAAAATTCTATAGCAGGAAAGCAATGGAAAGAAAACATTTAAGGGCTTTAGGCTTCATCTGAATTTCATAAGGCGGGATAGAACAAATACAGGCATAGTTAGTTCAGGGGACCAAATCATGCCACGGGAATATATCTTTAGAGTTTGGTGACTTTTTTCAGAACAAAGCTCCAGTCTGCTAGTCTTGCCAATTTGATAGTGGGAAGTAGGCCACAAAAGATTTCTTTTGTATTCCCTCTATAGGATATAGAGGGAATATCTTTTTTCCTTCTGCTTCCAGAAACAGTAAAGGGTTACTTTAAATCATGATTCTTTCTGAAGTATTTTGGATCTCTGATCTTGTTTATTTTTCAGAGGTTGATCTACACCCTATATATTTATCACCTTGATGTGACCAGTTTGTGCTGCATAATTGGGTGTGATCTGTTCTCATAGATTGCTTCTTTGATAGATCTGTTTAGGAGTTCTTGCATATAAAACTCATCTCGAAACAGCAAAAGGCAGTTCCAATTCTAACAGAAGATCATATACTCTTAATGAGCTAGCCTGATTTTAGAGAGAAAAAAAGGACATAAGTGACTGGCCTAAGAAGACTGAACTGTTGCAATCCAATTTAACTGTGTAGGCCAAGACTCATTGGCTGTTTTCATTTTGAGTAAGAGCAAAGAGTATCTGGAAGATATGGAGTATTGCAGGAGCTTTGAACTTCTGCCTCTTGGCACACTGAGCATGAGCTGGGATATTTTAATTTGGTCCTTTTGCTCTTTGCTGTTTCTTTATATAGAATGTGAATGGCTATGTATATAAATCTACTATGACTACATTTATATTTAATTCTTCCTTTGGTAGTCCTTGAGTTACTGACTACTTAACCAAAGTAACTTAAATCAGTTCTAACCTTTTGGTTTTTTATTAAAATTAATAAATTTTTTATTTAAAAATTATTATTAAAATAATAATAAATAGAAATAAAATTAAATAAAATTATTATTAAATAAAATTAAATAAAATTTTTATTAAAATTCAAAAGTAAGATGTTTATGTGAAATTGATATCATAAATGAATCCTTAGAACTTCTTTATTTTTTCTGGAGAAAACAGATACCACTTAATAGAAGTCAGTTGGCTTTTTTCTGTATAAACAACCTTTGTTATTAAATG
Source organism: Dama dama (assembly GCF_033118175.1). Classification (NCBI taxonomy): domain Eukaryota; kingdom Metazoa; phylum Chordata; class Mammalia; order Artiodactyla; family Cervidae; genus Dama; species Dama dama. Next base: position 75,040,617 of record NC_083681.1, read on the forward strand.
AGAAAATGAAACTGTATCAAAACTATTTAACATGCTTACATATGTCTGGTTATAAAGATCATTAATTTTAAACAGCTTCTGCTGCATTTTTTTTGATATGTTACTCTAGCATTAATTAAATAGTGAAAATGAAAGTGAAGTTGCTCAGTTGTGTCCAACTCTTTGCGAGCCCATGGACTGTAGCCTACCAGGCTTCTCCGTCCATGGGATTTTCTAGGCAAGTGTACTGGAGTAGGTTGCCATTTCCTTCTCCAGGGGATATTCCCATGCCAGGGATTGAACCCAGGTCTCCCGAGTTGTAGGCAAACACTTTACCCTCTGAGCCAGCAGGGAATCCCTGCTGCCTTTTGAGTTTAATTAAATAGTAAGCAAATAAAATGGTAAAACTGAAATTTAACTATTTTCTTGTTAAAATCAATTTGAGACATTTGTTCTCAGACAATTTCATTTTAATAAATTTTTTTATACCTTTGAGGATTAAAAATTATTCACAAAGATCCAGAGAGTTCCTGAACTTTTTACTCATGACATCTTAAAAAGAAATCATCAGATACACCTATGAACTGGACAATAAAACACCTGTATTATGCTAACTTTAGCATAAGAAAGAATGGGGGGAAAAAAAAAGAAAGAATGGGAAATAAAAATATTTGCATCTACCTATTCTTTATTATAGAAAATAAACTTGTAGATGAAATGATGTAATTAGGCAGAAAACCACCATTCGGCAAAACCATCATAATTTTTATTGCGTCTGGCAAGAATGATCATTAGATGCTGAAAGTAGTAAATGAAGGTTTGAAGGGTAACAGTATATTTCCCACCAGATACTTACTCATTACAAAGGATAACTCTACAGTGGGTGAACCTGGCAGACACTGCTTTACCTAAATAATCTAAGTTAATAATCACCAGTAATTAGATTAATCCACAGCAAGTGCCTCTTGATATGATGCACTCAGAAAACTCAGCATCACTTCTGTGATAATCCTGCCAAAAGAGTATAACCTGAACCTAATAATGAGGAAACATCAGACAAACCCAAACTGGAGTAAAATCTGTACTCTTAAAATGTCAGCGTCATGAAATACAAAGACCCAGGAACTGTTTCCGATTAAAGGAGACTAAAAAGTCATGACAACCGAAGGCAATGTTTTGTCTCGAATTCTCTTTTCCTGTAAAGGGGACATTATTGAAACAGTTGGTGAAATCTTAATAAGATCTGTAGATTAGATAAAAGTATTATATCAATTTTATTATGTAAAATAAGGTATTATATCAATGATATTGTATTGTTCATTGTACTATTGTTACATAAGAAAATTACTTATTTTTTAGGAAATACATATGTGCTTAGGGGTAAAGGAGCATCATGTCCACAAGTTACTCTTGAATAGTTCTGAACTATATGTATGTGTATATTTATACATGTATATATGGGTATGATAGAGACTGAGAGAGGAAGAACGTTGTAGTGAAAGCTAATGTAGTAAAATATTCACATTCAGGTAATCAAGGTAAGGGATATTCAGGAATCCCTTGTGCTATTCCTGTAACTTTTCTGTAAATTTGAAATTATTTCAGAGTAGAAAAAAATGAAATCTCAAGGGAACAAAACCAACAGCTTAAAGAAAATGAAAGAATTTACTCAGTGAAGTTTAAATAATGGTTTTGGAGAACTCCATTTGAGGCAGGCATCTGGTATACTTTTACATACCCTTTTAAGATATTTTTAGGAACTTTTATGTTTGATTTTACAGGTAAGCTTGATGACTTTTTTTTTTCCCCAAAATTTGTGATCCAATTTTATTTATTTATTTTTATTGAAGTATAGGTGACCTACAATATGATATTAGTTTCAGATGTACAGCATAATATTTCAATGTTTTTATAGAGTATGCTTCATACAAAGTTATTATAAAATATTGACTATATTCCCTGTGCTGTACATGGCATCCTTGTAACTTATTTACTTTATACCTTGTAGTTATACATCGGAATCCTATCCATTTATTTTACCCCTCCTTTTACCCCTCTCTCCTCTGCTGCTGCTGCTGCTAAGTCGCTTCAGCCGTGTCCGACTCTGTGCGACCCCATAGACGGCAGCCCACCAGGCTCCCCCGTCCCTGGGATTCTCCAGGCAAGAACACTGGAGTGGGCTGCCATTTCCTTCTCCAATGCACGAAAGTGAAAAGTGAAAGTGAAGGCACTCAGTCGTGTCCGACTCTTAGTGACCCCATGGACTGCAGCCCACCAGGCTCCTCCGTCCATGGGATTCTCCAGGCAAGAGTACTGGAGTGGGGTGCCATTGCCTTCTCTGCCCTCCCCTCTAGTAACCACTAATTTGTTCTCAAGATTCATGACTATTAAAGAACATTTCAGTTTAGTTAAATGCAGTGAAAAATTAATGAGAATGTGCATATTTATGGAGGTAGAAAATGTACTTTGGATTAATTAACTCAAAATTCACCAAGGACCTAAACTTAAGAGCTAAAACCATGAAACTCTTAGAAGAAAACAATCCAATATCATCTCGACATTGAATTTGGCAATGGTTTCAAGGCTATGACACCAAAAACACAGAGAACAAAAGAAAAAATAGATAAATTAGACTTCATCCAAATTAAAAACTTTTGTACATCAAAGATACTATCAAGAAAGTGAGAAGACAACCTACAGAAAGAGGGAACATATTTGCAACTCACATATCTAATAAGGGATTCATATCCAGACTATGTAAAGACCTCTTACAACTCAACAACAGTAAAAAATAAACAAGACAATTCAGAAAAAGGGCAAAGAGCTTAAATAACCATTTCTCCAAAGAAGATACACAGATGGCTAATAAGCACATGAAAAGATGTTCAACATCATTAGGCATTGCTGCTGCTGCTGCTGAGTCGCTTCAGTCGTGTCCGACTCTGTGCGACCCCATAGACGGCAGCCCACCAGGCTCCGCCGTCCCTGGGATTCTCCAGGCAAGAACACTGGAGTGGGCTGCCATTTCCTACTCCAATCATTAGGCATTAGGGAAGTGCAAATCAATACCACAGCGAGATACCACTTTACACCTGCTAAGAGGGTGATTAAAAAAAAGAGGTGGTAGAATCACTGATGTTGATAAGAATATGGAGAAATTGAAACTCTTGTGCATTGCTGGTCAGAGTGTAAAGTGGTGCTAACACTGTGGAAAACAGTTTGGTGGTCTCTCAGAACATTAAGCAGAGAACTACTATTTCATGCAGCTGTTGTACTTCTTGGCATAGATGCAAAAGAATTGAAAGCAGGGACATGAACAAATACTTAGACACCCAAGTTCACAGCCACATTTTTCACAGCAGTCAAAAGGTAGAAACAACCCGAGTGTCCATTGACAAATGAATGGACAGTCAAAATGGGGTATATACATGCAGTAGAATACTATTCAGCCTTAAAATGGAATGAAATCTGATGTCTGCCACAACATGGATGGACCTTGAAAACATTCTTAGTCAAATATCCACAAACAGAAGGACAAGTATTGTATGATTTCATTTAAATGAGGCGCCTAAAATAGACCAATTCATAGAGACAGAACGTTGAATCTACCAGAATCTAGGAGAAAAATAGAAGCGGGAAGTCATTTTTCTAAATGGATATAAAGTTTTTATTAGGGATGATGAAAAAATTTGGGGTATAGATGGTGATGATGGTATGTAACCATCACAATCCTATGTAAGGATTGTGAATATGCTTAATGCCACTGAATTGTACACTTTACAATGTTTAAACTGATAAGTATTATCAATGGTTAAAATGATAAATATTAATATTTTTATCTTACCATAATAAAAAAAGTTTTTCAATTAAAAAAAGGTAGAATTCAAATTCTAGAAAATAATACCCTGAGATTAGAAGAGTGTGAATAAGTGTACTTTTTGGCCCTTGTTTTGATAAAGATGATTAATTGTATATGTTAAAAATGTTTAGCTAAATATGTATATTAAATTTAAGAGAAATATTAAAAGATTACAGATTCTATCATAGCTTCCAAACTAATGGGATGGGCAATGTTTTTTAAAAACTTTACTAACACTCCAAAAAGTAGGAAAAGAGGTGGGGAAAGTCAAAGAATAACAGTTCACAGAAAAGACAAAATAAGATGGCAGAGATTAATCAAATATTTATTTTAAAAACTCACTAAAATACAGAGAATGTAAAAATGGGTAAAAAAATAAAATCCAACTATTTACTACTCACAAGAGAAATACCTTTTTAAAATTAGCAAAAAGATTGAAATTAAGAGCATGGAAAAAGATATGCCAGGCAAAAACCAATCAGAAAAAAATGCTAATATTGCAGAATTACAACACTAATATCCGACCAAAGTCCTGGACTTTCTGAAAGAGACACGTGCACCCCAATGTTCATCGCAGCACTGTTTATAATAGCCAGGACATGGAAGCAACCTAGATGCCCATCAGCAGACGAATGGATAAGGAAGATGTGGTACATATACACCATGGAATATTACTCAGCCATTAAAAAGAATTCATTTGAATCAGTTCTAATGAGATGGATGAAACTGGAGCCCATTATACAGAGTGAAGTAAGCCAGAAAGATAAAGGACATTACAGCATACTAACACATATATATGGAATTTAGAAAGATGGTAATGATAACCCTATATGCAAAACAGAAAAAGAGACACATGTACAGAACAGACTTTTGAACTCTGCGGGAGAAGGTGAGGGTGGGATGTTTCGAAAGAACAGCATGTATATTATCTAGGGTGAAACAGATCACCAGCCCAGGTGGGATGCATGAGACAAGTGCTCGGGCCTGGTGCACTGGGAAGACCCAGAGGAATCGGGTGGAGAGGGAGGTGGGAGGGGGGATCGGGATGGGGAATGCATGTAACTCCATGGCTGATTCATGTCAGTGTATGACAAAACCCACTGCAATGTTGTGAAGTAATTAGCCTCCAACTAATAAAAATAAATGAAAAAAAAAAAAAAGGTCGTAGAATGTTGACTTTCAGTATCACTAATATGGCTGGCTACAAACATAAATCCTAGTACTTTCTGCCTGGTATCATTCCTCTATTTTTTTTCTTATCTTTCTTAAGCAGTATCTACTACATGTTAGGTAATGTAAGGAGACAAAGATGAGTACAAGCTAATTGATTAATGTTTAGAATCTAATAGAGGAGATAAATCTAGTTGCTTTAAAACAAGGCAGCAAATTGTGAGTATCATCAGAGAGTTGTAAGTGATATATGATGAGAATTGGCTGTGCTGGTGGAATCAGGAAAAGACTTCATGCACATGGTATTTGAGATGGTCCTAAAAGATTGGATAGGATTTAAGAGGTGGAGGTGGTAGGAAAAAGATATTTCAGGCTGAAGAAAAACGGTGAAGTTTGGAGTAATTGTGTTTTCTGCTTTTTCTTTATAGCCATCTTATCTGAAAGAATTTCACTGGCTGTGTTAAGATTGTCTGTTAACTCCTTAGGTAGTGATTATGATCTCAATACTGATCAGCTGCCACCCTAATCAAACATTCCTGCTTATTTTTGTTTTTAATTAAATGTGAATTTTATTGGTATGAGTTATCTAAAGATGGTAGTGTAAACACTATTATAAATCTTTTTATATTCAATTTTATCTGATTTGCCCTGTTGGTATAAAATTCCTACTTTATAAATTCTTGTGTATATTTGTATTCATCTGTAAATGAGGCTCAGCTACATTCTTCAATGCATAAATTACTCCCTAGTTTTAGAAAAAGCTATTTTTTAAAAGCTACACTAAGAATAGAATTTCACTAGTATTAGTTCCAGTACAGCCTAGACCATGACCTAGACACCAGCTTGTTTCCCTGGAGGGGTGAGCAGTACACTTTGGGACTAATTCTTTGCTGGGTAGCTTCATAAATTTATGCTAAAATGTTATCATTTGCTAGACTTCGTTTGCTGGAAATGTGGCCTACTCCATTTACCTGTAACAGCTCATTTGCTTTATTTTTCATTTTCCTTTACTCAAGACAACAGCACTGCAAACTGTATAATTAGGTTAACACTTTCATTGCTTTTTAAAAAATCTCTCTTCTACTTCTTTGCCAGATGTTGTCCTCATACTTCCTCATAGTATCTTAGAAGTAAGATTTCTAGGCTCATTTTCCATGGGGAAAGAAGGGCATGTAATTTTCTTTTTCATACAGTGTTGTTAATATTAACAGAAAGAGGCTAATTTTATCCCAAGTGATAATATGCTCTATGTTAAAGACAGATTAGACACTTCCCTCTAAACTTGGTCAGGGAAAAGGAAAATGGATTAGATGGCTCCTGACATTTTTTTCCTGTTCAGTTCGGAGACTCAGAATATTTTCCCCCTTTAAATAAACAAATGAAAAGTGGCATTTGGAATTACCCCTATCCCTCTATTGCTTGCCATCTTCAGTTTAATGTCTGCTTCTCTACAAAGATTAACATATTTTCCACTCATGATTTATTTGTCAGGGACTTTAGGAGTTTTCTGGAACCAGAAGTCTGTCTTTGGTAGTGATGATTACTGGATAATTGCCTATTCTTTGGTGGATTTTCCATTTTTAGATTACGCCAGGCTCTACAGCCTTTATTTCTTTGGCAGAAGAACCCAAAGGCAATGGAGTGTATTTTTTCCCCTTCCCCAGCCCAGCTTAAACAATGACTCACTTGGGCCCTGGGGCTTTGCTTCATACTCTCATTCAGGGGCCACTTTCTACCCTTGTTTCCCTTATTTGCCTTTAGTGTCTGTCTGGAACCTTTTATATCTTTGGCAAGTGGACTTTCCTCTAAGGTTGTTGTGAGAGAGGTATACAGCGCCACCCCCAAACTGGAACAGACAATCCAGTTGTGTTTCTATAAGCCATGTTGTCCTTAAGGCACCTAATATGGGGCAGTTGTTTAGCCGCTCAGTCTTGTCCAGCTCTTTTGCAGGCCCATAGGTTGTAACCCACCAGGCTCCTCTGTCCATGGGATTTCCCAGGCAAGAATACTGGAGTGGATTGCCATTTCCTTCTCCAGATAGAAGATAAAAAGAATGTCTTTAAGGAAATACAATTTCAAATGGGGTACAGGGAGAAGTATTCTCCTAGAGGATATGAGTGCCAGTATCATCCAGCTAAAGAGAAAGATTTCCCTCTATGTGAGATGTTCCAACAACTGATTGAAGCTTCCTTAGTGTGTACACACACACACACACACACACATGAGGTGGCATTCAGAGGAACTGGACTCCAAGACTTTCCAAAGAGATATAGTTATGTGAAGAGAAGTCCTCACAGAGGGACTTGGTCTAATCTGTAGTTCAGAGTTTTGTTGGAGAAAAGATTTCTCTCCTGGCAGTTGTTCTATATACTCTTGCCTTTTTATTCTAATTCCAGTCTTCTGTAACTAGCCATACAGTGATGATTTCTTGCTTTTTCTCTTTGCAGTTTTAACAGTGTATGTCAGGGAACTCATATTCTTTTCCGGGAATTCAGCTTCATCCAAGCCACCCCTCACAACAGGGCATCGTTCCTACGGGCCTTCTGGAGATGCTTCCGAACTGTAGGCAAAAATGGCGGTAAGTCTTCCCGAATTCTTTTCTAGCCTTCCTTTATTCCCTCCAAATCTCCTTCTTTTTGCTCAGTACAAATACTGTTTCAGTGCATGCTCTTCAAGTCTCTAGGAAGACGTTACTTTTAAGGAGCTATCTGTCTGTGTCAGAGACATTGCCATCAATAATACTGCCACCGTCACTGACCATACTTGCTAAGATCCAAGTGTAGCTTTATGTGCAGTAATTCATTTACTCTTCACAGCGTCTCAGGCTGGTAGATACTATAATTCCCATTTTACAACAAATGAAACTTAAGATCAATTTACATGTTGTTGGTTCAGCATCTTTTGATTATAACCCAAGGAAAATATTAAGAAAAATGCTAACTGAAAATGTCTTATATTGATTGAGACTTTACTTTGGTGAGGTGAATTGTGAAAGACCCTTAGTGAGAGCTTCTTTTTAAAAAGTGACACTAGATTCTTACATTTAGACTACTAAAATAGATTAAATTACTCCAAACTTTTCAGATCTAGACTATATCAAAACCTTTGGTCGCATCTGTTTTCAAGGGCCTGTTTTTATTCCTGCTTTCATATTATGTGTTTTTCCAAATAAGTATTGAATGCCTTTAGGACAGTTTCTATAGGAATGCTAACTTAAAGTAGAGAGGAAGGCCAAAACTATTTTTTCATTTCATTCAACAAGTATTTCTGGTAAACTTGCCATGTGCCTGGCACTGGGGTTATAGTAAGTGAATAGGTATGCTCCCTGCTTTTATTGAATTTGCAAGATTTCCTACCCTGATCTTATTGATGTTATTGCTATTTTATATATAGCCACTGAAACTTTTTTGCTAAAACTCTTTCTACCTGGTTTCTTATTAGATCATTTCACTATCCTAAGAAATAGATAAGGTAGGTATTATTATACCCATTTTATAAAGTATGAAATTGTGTAACTTGCAGAAGGATTGCACAGTAGCAAAGATAGAAATAGAACCCAGATTTACTGATACTCTATTTCTACCATTGACATATAACTCTAGAGATCATCCATCTCAATCACACTCTTGTGCCGGTGTGCTGAGAATCGTGTCGTCTTCTTTACAAACGACCAGTAGGCAAAAATCAATGTGAATGAAACTGTAAGTGGACTAGCTCAGAAACACTATATCATTGGTCTCCACATAAGCTGGGAGCTATGAGTGTATCGGTGACTTTTATACTATTTCATCTTTCCTATCTTTCCAGAACCTATCTTTCCTAATCCTTTCTCTGTCCCTTGACCAGTCAGCAAATATATATTGAATACTCACTATGTTGAAGGATGGTGCATATAGCTAGAGTTGGTGTCTGTGAAATAGCACATGAAGATAACTGTGGAAAACAGTCCTCAGATATCCTTAATTCTTCTCATGACTTATGGATCCATGGAGTGGTGGACTATAGCCAGGTGTCCTTTTCTTTATCTTTTTTATGTGTATGTGTGCTCAATTGCTTCAGTGGTGTCCAACTCTTTGGGACCCCAGAGACTGTAGCCCACCAGGCTCCTCTGTCCATGGGATTCTTCAGGCAAGAATACTGGAGTGGGTTGCCATTTCCTCCTCCAGGGGATCTTCTGGACCCAGGGATCAAATCCAAGTCTCCTGCATTGCAGGCAGATTCGTTTACCACTGAGCCAACAAGGAATGATTCATTCAGCTGCTGAGGAGAAGCAACCCCAGATTCTCCCCATTTCTCCTGTGCTACCAACAGGACCTAGATTTTATGCTGGATATTTATTGTCATGCTTCTTAATCAGACAGTCTCTGATTTCTTAAACACCAAAGACAGCATTTATGTCTAGGTGACCCTCAGGTTAAATAGTTTTAATATATTCTCAGTTTCTTCCAGGAAACTTTAGAACATCATTCTGTCCCAGAATGTGTCAGTCCCCAGTTTTTATCCAGAATGAGCAAAAACATTCAGAGGCACGGTTCCAAAGAAAAGTATTTATTAAGCCCCATTTTTTCAGTTGGAATGCCAAGTACCAGACGCCTACTCAATGGAGCTGCTATTATATTGTTCTCCTGCAGATAACTTCCTTAGAACATCATGTACATATTTTAGCATCATTGAGAAGAAACTAACTCTTCTGGGAGGTAGCAAGAGAAGTGCAGAGTTCCAGCCTAACGTATCTGAAAGTGAAGCCACCTGTAGAAAAGTAAGGACCTGACCCCTTCTGGCAAGAAACGTTTTATCCCAGGTTTTAGCAAGTACGGAGATGCAGTATCATTCTTGCATGACTGAGTACTGAATGGTGCTCATTTCCCTATGTTTGGATGTCAAATAACCTCATGAAAACTGTAGTGAATCTCTTGCTATCTAGACAATTTTAGACTCTTGGAAGCAAAAAGATCTACTCAAATGTAATGAGTCTTTAAAATTCGACTTCTCACTTCAGTATTTCTTTCGATACAGAAAGATTAATCTAAATTTTCCACGTCTGGCAAAGACTGAAATTCCCCTGAAGTAAATCTTTATTTCTATTTAGGGATATTGGCTCAAAGAGCTTTTGTCCACACTTTATTTTCACAGTTTTTGAGAATTTAGTTTTGAGCTTTGTGCTTTTACCAAGGAATACATATGTTTTATTTAGTAAAATAATGATGCTAAAGGAAGTGTCCTCCTGCTACAAACAACTAGAAAATCAGACAAAATGTCTGTAACAACTGTTTCAAACACTGGACCAACAATCAATGTGGAACTGTGGTCTCTGAGAGACAGTTTCCAAGTGACCATACAGGGAGATCATGAGGGTCTTACTGAGTTGAGGAGACGAGGGCTGGGGTTTAGGGAGGCCATGGTGGCCAGTATTTGCAGGGCCAAGTACTAGAGAGGAGTACGTTGCTCACTTAGCTCCAGAGAACTGCAAAGAGGTATTCGAGTCTTTGGCTACAGACTATGCACATGTGTAGGTTGGAAAAAGACCCACCGGAAAACAGTAGGCAAGACGATTCCTGGCGTGTTCACAAGGCTACTTCACACTTCTACCCGTTGGAGTGGAGAAACCTCACAACACACAGGTCATTGGATTGAGTCCTCAGCCACTTAAGTAAGCATCAGGCTGATCTGCAAGTGACTGCATACCAAAACAAAATTCAATACTCCTTAAAGGCATTCAGCAAAATCCAGCACTCTGCAACATAGAATTCACAAAGTCTGGCATCCAACTAAAAAGTACAGGAAGCAGGAAGATATGACGCATAACCAGGAGAAAAAATAAATCAGTAGAAACACAGACTCAGAAATGACGGAGATGGGGGACTAGCTACCTAGGTAGGACCTTTAAACAGTTAAGCATACAGATGTACTCAAGTATGTAAAGGAAAACATGAAAATGATTAGGAGATAAATGAAAGATATTAGGAAGATCTAAATGGGATTTCTAGATATATAAAATACAGTATCAGAAGTAAAAATATTGATAATAATAACAGTTAATATTTATTAAGTAGACTATCTCATTTTTTAATCCTATGTATTAGGTAGATACACTTACAATATCTCCTCTGCACAGAAAACGAAACTGAGATTTTTGAAATTTAAATAATTGGTCTAGGTCACACACCTAGAAGTGTGTGATCAAGGGATGCCAAAGGAGCCAGAGAAAACTGACTGGAGACAGTGTTGTGTTTTTTCACATGTAAGGTGTTCTCCACTGGAGAGCGTATAAGATGCTGGAAATACAGATAAGTAAATGACAATGCTTGCCCGCAAGGAGCTCGCGTTCCAGGAGAAGAAACAAAGTAGCCTAGAAGTAGTTTCCGTGTAGCGTAAGTGATTAGTGAAGTCTGTGTAAGAGTTGGTGATCGCACAGGAGAGAAATAGTCCTTCCTGCAGAAGCTGGAGAAGGTGGTAAAGAAGTAAAGAGAATGAGGCTGGATCTTGGAATAGTAGCAGGCTATGAAGCAAAGGAATACTTGCTAAACAGAAAACTCTTGCAGTTTTGAAAGTATAACATGAAGCACCATGGTTCCTTTGGGAAATGGTAAGAAGTACTATGTGGCAACAGAAAATGATGCTGAATGCTGATTGTGCCAGCCACTGAACAGAAATGTATTCATTTATTTCATTCACATGACAAACTTGAGTTGGTGTGATTGTTATCCAGTTTCTCCGAAAGAAACTGAGAGAAGTTAAGTGGCTTGCACAGACTGTATGGTTTGTAAGTAGCACAGCTCATATTCAAACTTAAGTCTTCACAAAGGCCACATTTTTTTTTATTGAATTGTAGTTGATTTACAATGTTGCCTTAATTTCTGATGTACAGCAGAGTGATTCAGTTATACATATATACATACTCTTTTCCATTATGTTTATCTTTGTTACAAGATGTTGAATATAGTTCCCTGTTCTATACAATAGGATCTTGTTTATCTGTTTTGTGTATAGTTGTTTATATCTGCTAGTCCCAAACTTCTCATTTATCCCTCCCCCACTCCCCTTCCCCTTTGGTAACCTAAGTTTGTTTTCTGTGTCTGTGAGTCTGTTTCATAAATAAGTTCATTTGTGTCAGATTTGAGATTCCACTTGTAAGTGCTATCATATGGCATTTGTTTTTCCCTTTTCTGCCTGACTTCCCTCACTATGGTCATCTCTAGATCCGTCCATGGTGCTGCCAATGGCATAATTTCATGCACCAAGGCCACATTCTTTTTTTATTTTTACTTTACAATATTGTAGTGGTTTTTGCCATACATTGACTTGACTCCTCCACGGGTGCACATGTGTCCCCATCCTGAACCCCCCTCCCACCTCCCTCCCCATCCCATCCCTCTGGGTCATCCCAGTGCACCAGCCCCGAGCACCCTGTCTCATGCATCCAACCTGGACTGGCGATTCAGTTTCACATGTGATAATTTACATGTTTCAGTGCCATTCTCCCATATCATCCCGCCCTCGCCCTCTCCCACAGAGTCCAAAAGACTGTTCAATACATCTGTGTCTCTCTTGCTGTCTTGCATACAGGGTTATCATTACCATCTTTCTAAATTCCATGTATATGCGCTGATACAAGGCCACATTCTTAACAATGTTAGACTGACTGAACACGTGTTACCCCCAGTATCAAGGGGCTTTGTGTCCTCCGAAGTTCATGCTTTCTCCTAAACATAGTAGGACTCTATCGATTTGTGTGATATTTTCACTTATGACACTGGCACAAGCATGGGAAACAGAATGGAAGGTAGATAGTAAGACTGAAGCCAGAGACCGGATAGGAGATAATTGTAATCAAACAGGAAGTGGCTGTGCAGATGAAAAATTATTTAAGGAGTTGGTTTGACAGGACTTGCAGATTTATTGTGAGTGTAGGGTATGGGAGAGAAGAGTCGAAAATGAATGCCAGAAGCTGAAATATTTCCAATTTTATCCCTCCCCTCCTTTTTTCCTTTCCTTTTATTTTCCCTTTCACCTTTTAGGTTTTACTCTGAACTTGCTGAGGTTTTTTCTTCATTGTCTAGGTGTGTTTATTCACTAAAAAAAAATATGTATGGCGGACTACAGTCCCTGGAGTCGCGAAAGACATAGCTTGGTGACTAAACAACAATTCAGCACTGAGTGGGATTAGACAGAAGTTCTTGCTCTCATGGAGTTTGTGGTCTGATAATCAGAGACTGAAAGTGAACGTGAAAGCCGCTCAGTCGTGTCCGACTCTTTGTGACGCCATAGACTATACAGTCCATGGAATTCTCCAGGCCACAGTACTGGAGTGGGTAGCCTTTTCCTTCTCCAGGGGATCGTCCCAACCCAGGGGTCGAACCCAGGTCTCCCGCATTGCAGGCAGATTCTTTACCAGCTGAGCCACAAGGGAAACCCAATCAGAGATTAGGGGGGACAAAAAAAATCCCTGCTTTTATAAAAGGAGTTCACATTCCCGGAATCAGAGGGTTGCAGTAGGTCTTGATGACCGTATCATAAAAACCTGTTACTTTTTCCCTAAAATATCAAATGTTATGGTGGGTTTAGTGATCTCAAGTGAACATGCAGACGTTTTAGGCTGAGATGAAGCTTTCGGTCTGACTTCTCTGTGTAATTGCCTCAAACTTCCACTTGATTATGCTTGTCACTAATCCTCATCCTCACCACTAAAGAGCCATTCTGTGAGGATTAACGGGGCTTACTGCAGGAGTGGGGTGGCTGTCTTGTCTGAAATATTAAAGAGCGTTTGCTGCTTTTGTAATTTTGTAAACAAACACAAAGTGAAGTGTGACCTCTTCCCTCCGAGAACTCCTCTCACCCGTTCTCTCCCCTTGCTCCCACCAGTTTTTCAGCTCTCATCATTTTCCCCAGAAGCCTGAGACAGCCAGGAAATAATTTCTTCAACCTCAAGTTCCTGTTTCCTAGCTCCCATTTTACTTATTTCTTGTCTATTCCTAACTGTCTCTTCTTTTTTCATTTTTACTTCCTTCTCCAGAATCTTTTCTCCAGAGAGAACACCGATGTCGCCTCGAATCTGTCCCATCTCTCCCTCCAATAACTTTCATCTTTTCCTCTATTTAATTTTCCCTTTTTCCTACTCTGGTCGTTTGGGGCCGTCACACACGTCACATAAGCATTTCTGGAATGCCTTTGTCACCAACCAACCCTCCTCAGCCCCCGTTCCTAATGCCCTTAGGTTGCTGACCTCTCTTTATCCTTTTAGGTCTCAGTTTAAAGGTCAGCTCCTTAAAGGGGGTTTCTCTGTGACCCTTCCGCATCTGAATTAGATGACTTCATTACTCTTTTCAAATCATCCTGTAATTTTTTAGTCATCGTTTATTATAGTTTCTGACTATTTTTTTGCATGATCCTTTACTTAATGTACATTTCTCTTTATTAAATTGTAACCTTTATGAGGCTCTTCCTGACACCTAACATATGTAAGTGATTTGTTATCATATTAGAAGGTTCACCATTTCCCAGTCACTAGACAGAGGATAGAGTATTGAATGGTTTACATTATCATCCCTTTTATTACGGGGTAGGGTCGGTTTCAAATATCTGCTTTCCACTAAACTTTTCAATATTGTGTAGGAGATGATTTAAAATAACAGTAGCAAAAAATAAAAAAAAATTTAAAAAAAAAAAACAGTAGCTGCTACTTATTGACCATCTGATATATGCAGCACACTAAGACATCATGTTCAAAGTGCCCCAGTAGAAACTGAACCCATTCAAAGCTGCTCTGCGTCATAATGTCTTTTGTTTGTTTATTTTTGACCATGCTGGATCTTTGTTGCTGTGCGCAGGTTTTCTCTAGTTGCAGAGAGGAGGGTCTACTCTCCAGTTGTGATGTTCGGGCTTCTCGCTGGGGTGGCTTTCTCTTGTTGCAGAGCACGGGCTTCAGTAGCGATGCGATGGCTCAGTAGTTTCTGCTCCCAGGCTCTAGAGCTCAGGAGTTGAGGTGCACGGGCTTGGTTGCTCCATGGCATGTGGGTTCTTCCTGGACCAGGGATCGAACCCGTGTCTCCTGCATTGGCAGTCAGATTCTTTACCACTGAGCCACCAGGGAAGTCCAAAAACTATACTATTTTAAATGACACCTAATTAAAATAATATTCAATACCCACTGGTGCTTTTAAACAAGGATTAGAAAGATTTCTATCATGAACTGTAAGCCAACTTTAAACATTGGTGATGGTCTGGTTGGCAATACTTCCTTCCCTTCTTTTGTATTCTGGTCCAGTCTTTATGCTTTGAAAGAGATCACAAACTAGTGGTCAGCTGCAGATATGTTTTCTTTGGTCTGCTGTGTTAAAAAATATGTATTTTTAATTAAATGCCAACATTTAACAAAAAAGTCTCGATTCGGTTTCACTTAAAAATGGAAAGTCCTTCCAGTACTGTAACCACATTCCAACAGAGAGACAGTTCACCAGGGCGGAGGTACAGCTGCTCTCTTTAGACAGGGCATGTAGCCTCAGATTTACCACCATCCCCAGCTGCCTGGCCTCTGTAGGCATTTGAATTTGCTATCATTGCTAGAATTTCTTGGTCCATTTATAATCACTTGAAAGGTAAAGTTACACTCTTAATTCAGAGCACGGAGTTAGGATCCTGTTCCTCAGCTAGATTCTTTCTCTTTTCTCCTTGTTATCATGATGTCTCTTGAAAAATTTCATAGTTAGATGGGCCCTTAGAAGTCCTCTCATCTTGAAACTAAGTCTAGGGGGTTTTTAATATTCTCTTTTTTATAGTAAAATATGCATAACATAAAATCTGCTATTCTAACCACTTTTTAAATTGAGAAATCTTTTGGTGGTAAAATATAAGTAACCTAAAATTTACCATTTTAACCATTTTAAGTTACAGTTCCGTGGTATTAACTATGTTCACATTGTTATAAAACTATTACCAGCATCCAGCTCCTTGTCTGCATCTTCCCAAAATGAAAAGTTTTACCCATTAAAAGATAGTTCTCCATTCCGCCCTTCTCCAGCCACTGAGAACCATTGTTTTACTTTCTGTCTCTATGTGTTAGACTATTCTAGGTACCACATATTTGTGAAATCACACAATATTTGTCTCTTTGTGTCTGACTTGTCCCACTAAGCATGACGTTTTCAATGTTTGTCTTTGTTGTAGTGAGTATCAGAATTTCATTCCGTCCTGTGGCTGAATAGTATTCCACTGTGTATGGTTCATATTTTGTTTATTCATTCATCTGTCATGGAAACTTGGGTTGTTTCCACCTTTTGGCTATTGTGAATAATGTGCAACACAACCAAAAAAGAAAAAGTTGTGATAGTAAATTTTTGTGTCAAAGCTGGTTTACTTGCCTAATTGGTGAGTAATCCCTTTGGAGAACTCAATGAACAATTTTCTCAGCTAGTTTAAAAACTGCATTGTTTGGAGAAAAATAAATGTATCTTATAACATCTGATACGAGCTGTCCAATAGTGTTATTTCTTAAAAGATCAGATACCTCAGGGGCTGCTGTGGATTGAACTGTGTCCCCCCAGATTGGTATGTTGATGCCCTAAGCCCCAGTGTGACTGTGTTTGGAGGTAGGGGCTGTCAGGATGTCATTAAGATTCAGTGAGGTCGTTAGGGTACGGCTCTTCTTCAGTAAGGTTAGCATGCTTGTAAGAAGAGACAGCAGAGAGCCTTGCCCCTCTCCCCCCCGTGTAAGGAACAGTGAGAAGATGGCCTTTTACAACCACGGGCTGATTCCTCACTAGAACTGACCCTGCTGGCTCCTCGGTCTTGGACTTCTGGTCTCCTGAGCCGTGAAAAAAAGATTTCTGTCGTTTGTCACCCACTCTATGGGACTTTGTTACGGCAGCCTGAGCAGACTAATACAGAAGCCATCTTTCTATTCACAATTTTTAGACAGAAAGATTAATTTTATTTTGCATGTTGAAGCCAAATCCTGTTTTGAAACATCACTAATGTTTTATCTCATTACAACCACTAATGAGGTTGTAAGTATATTAGTCTTGTAAATTGTGCTATTCAGTTTATTTAAAATATTAGTAAGATTTCCAGGTTGATAAACTTTGATGGATATACTTAAGGCAGAAATAAGAGTAATTTCTTATTTTATTTGACTGTTATTTCAACAACTTATATCAGTCAGAAAACTTTAGTGCAAAAGAATAAATTTCAGTATCACTACTGATACATCTGCAGATGTAACTCTGAAAG
The DNA here is from genome assembly GCF_033118175.1 of Dama dama. Lineage (NCBI taxonomy): Eukaryota > Metazoa > Chordata > Mammalia > Artiodactyla > Cervidae > Dama > Dama dama. Next base: position 75,057,850 of record NC_083681.1, read on the forward strand.
GTCTAATTTAAAAACCTCATTCTAATAAAATTAATAGTATGTATCAATTTGTGCATTATCTAATAGAGTTTTGAAAAATGCTTGCATAATGTTAACTACTAGTGCTTATCTACACAACATCTGATGACATTGTAAGGCCTGTGTTTTCCATGATCCACTATGCCATAAGTTTTTTTCTGATACTGCTTTTCCAGTCCCAATACAAAAATGACTACATTTATACCACTCTATTTGTTAGCATGTTAACATTTAAAGACTTCTGGTTTTTGCTTTTTTTTTTTAAAGACTTCTCTTTTATAATTATCAAGCCATGTTATGGAGTAATAAATCTACTTTGTTTGGTTCCATGACCGCATCATATGGGAACAAGGAGAGGGTGGTAACATCTGTACTCTGATCCAGTAGAACTGAAGATTTTATGTAATCATAGCCTTTATACTAATGTAGTCCTGGATTGAAAAGAAAAAGAAAAGACCAGAGCAGATGAAAAGCTTCCACCTCAGTGACATGTCTACAAGTGTATCATCTACACATGTGTTTATGGAAAAGCTCCAGGGTGAGTTAGCTGAGAGCGCAGGTTGGTAGGGTCCATATCTAAAAATTTACTACTAACCTATTCAGTGTACATGTTGTTTTTCTTATAAATTTTAAATAAAGGCATATTTTTTAGCATGAAAAGTATTAATATTAAACATCTGTGGAACCTTACCAGTGTCTCTGTAAAAGCTCTAGTCTCCTGGTTTAAAAACTGCTTCTTCCATGACTGATTCATGTCAATGTATGGCAAAAACCCCTACAATATGGTAAAGTAATTAGCCTCCAATTAAAATAAATTAATTTTTTTAAAAAAGAAATAAATTTTAAAAAGAAAAATAAATGAATAAATAATGAAAACTGCTTCCACACACCCCCATCACACAGGTATAAATCGAAGCCTCAACTCTCCCAGTCTTCTGCCTCTCGCCAAGCGCACTTGCCGTCAGCATCAAGTTCTCTCTCCCTGATGCTTAATTAACATATATATATTTTATGTCATTCAGTCTCTGAGGTCAGTGCATAACTTTCTAGCCCAGAATGTAATCAAATGAGTTAAGGTTTAAGAATGTATCGCAATTATATGTGATTTTCTTCTTTCATTGCCTTAACAGATGGAGGAAAGTTTCTTTAAGTTCCACTTTGCCTGTCTTCAAGAGAAAAAATTAAGTTATTCCATCTTTTATTTCAAATAAAAAAATCATGATTCTTATTACTGAGGGAAGTATGGTACTTGTGTTATTGCATATTTCATGCTTTGAAGGACATAAGCAGAATTTGCAAGCTCTTTGAGAATACAACTAAAGGTTTTTTTTTTTTTTTTTAATTAGGCTAAAAAGTGAGACTTTACCATGGGATATTATTAAACCCATTCTCTAAAGCAGATCTACCCCAAAACCAAATAGTACCTCTGAGGCTTCTGAAATCTCTTGCTCTCATGATTCAGTTAGAAACAAAAGTAAATGACTAAATTAAAGTTTACACACTGTGAGTCAAAGTAAAACCACCTTAGGTTAAAGATGTCAGTTTAATAAAGCATACTCAAATTTGGTTGTTTTGGTGGGTTTTAAGCTGGAAGTGTATAAAAGCAAGTGTAAGTAGTGTTGAAAATTTAATCTTTTCCAGTTTTATTTTGCTTGGCATAACCTGCTCTTCCTTCCCACCGCTGCCACCTGACCCTCATTTAGAGCCCTAACTAACCACATCGGAGAGGCTGTCAAACAGACAGATTCCTTGATCCCGTCTCCAACCTACTGAATCACAGTCAGCAGGGGAGGCACCTGGGAATTTATTTTTTAACAAGCATTTCAGGTGATTCTTAAAATCACTTAAGTGTGCAAAGTATTGAATAATTTCTTAACTTTTTTTTCTTTTGCTCCTAGCTCTATATCAGCAGTTTTTAAACCGGGTTGCATGTCAAGTTCACTAAGGGAGTTTTTAAAAACTGCTAGTGCCCAGGCCCCATCCCAGAGTGATTTAATCAGAATCTTATGATTTGGGACCTATGCTTTTTTTTTTTTTTTGAAATATTTTAAGTAGAAGAAATGTTATTGCAGTACAGCATTTAGAGAAAATTGCAAAATAATAAATGTACAGCTTAATGGAGTTCTTAAAAACAAACATACTCATGTGATGTCCCTCTAGATAAAGACAGAGAACATTACCAGCACCCCAGCTGCCTCTCCCAGGTCCCCCTCATCATGAATCCCCTCTAAGATCACCACTAGTCTAACATTTATCACCATAAACTAGATGTGTCTGATCTTGAACTTTATGTAGCTAGAATCATAGAACATAGAACACTCTTCAGGGTCTGGCTTATTTTGCTCAACATCATACTTCTGATTTGTTGTTGGATTTAGCTACAGTTTGTTCTTTTTTATTGTTGTACAGAATTCCATTTTATATATAAATCACAGTTTTTTTTATCCCTTCTGCAGTAGGTGGCATCTGGGTTGTTTTCAGTTTCAAGCTAGTACAAACAGTGTGGCTTTAAACATACTTTTATATGTCTCTTGGTACATAGATTTCTGTTAGGTATGTACTTAGGAGTGGAATTGCTGGGAATGTGTATGTTCAGCTTCAGTACGTATTCCCAGGTTTCCAAAATGATTGCACCGTTTTCCACATTTTACTGTAGCTTGTGAGAGTTCCTGTTGCTCTGGAACTTTTAGTGGGGCCCATGCATTTTCAAAGCTCTGCAGGTGATCGTGATACACACTGAAGCTTGAGAACTACTGCGAGACCTTGTATAAATACAGCTCTCTAAAGCACAGCCCTGGAAATGTGAATCCCATTACATTACATCCAGACCAGATCTAACCTTTCCACCCACCACTTTCCTACTCACAGCTGACACTCACCACACACGGTCATTCACTTTCCCCCAAACACTCCTTATGCTTTTTCCCAGCACACCTTCGTTTTTTCTTTTCTATTTGTGCAGAACTTTTTTTGAAAGTCTATCACATTCCTGTGTATCTTCAAGCAAACCCAGCTCAAGTCATATATCTTCTAAAAGTCCTCGTGATTCCCACCTCCTCCCCTCCTTGCAGGGCTTCCCTGGTGATTCAGTGGTAAAGAATCCGCCTGCTGATTCAGGAGATACAGGTTCGATCCCTGGGTCAAGAAGATCCCCTGGAGAAGGAAATGGCAACCCACTCCAGTATTTTTGTTGTAGAATCCCATGGACAGAGGAGCCTGGTGGGCTACAGTCCATGGGGTCGCAAAGAGTCAGATACAACTTAGTAACTAAACAAAAACAACCCCTCCTTGCCCTCACTTCTCCATGTGGGATCTCTCTTACGACACTTGTTCTAGCGTATTTACATTTAGTTATTAGCAAACATAAAATCTCTTTCCTAAGACATCACACGGGTTAGATTAAATCTATTTTTATGTCTTTCCTACCTCTCACTCCAGCTCGTCAATTGTAATGTCAAGCTCCATATGAAACCCTCAAGAGAAGACTTTAAATTGGGTACAGCGGTTACGTTACTTTTTCCAGGCCTTAGTTTTCTCATCTATAAAATGGAGCATATTCCACTTCAACATTGTGAAAACTAAATGAGATAATGGACTAAAACCCTTATTAATCTTGGCACAGGATAACAGGTTCATCAATGCCTGTTGTCTGTGTCATGTGGTAAGTATCATTGTTAGTTTCCTTCAGGGTGGAGACAACATGGTTTATCTCTGAAGCTCCACTCAGTGCCTTTGCTGGTTGCGGGTGCCCGGTGCAGGCTGGGAGAATAAATTAATGAATGTCTGCTGGGTGGTTGGATGGGCCAGGCTTATTTATAGTCCCTTTCCAATAAGCCCATCTTGGAAGAAGTCAAATTTCAATTTAACCATCAGAGATAGACAGAAAGTAGGATTTTTACTAAAAACTTTAAAAAACTGCATTAAAAAGGCCAAATCCCCAGTTTAACCATACAACAGCTGCTCTCCTTCTGCTGCCAGGAAATAGGGAAAACCCTCCAAGAGCTATTTGCTGTTTGTTTGTTCATCTTCTGATAAACATGCCGTGACTTGGGGAAAGCACACACTTTGCCTGCAGGCAAGCGTGGGTCTGGGAAGTTGCAAGTAGCAGCAGTGAGGAAGAAATCCCCGACTCTGTGGGAGAGGTTCCTGCAGGGACTCAGCTAAAGCCATTTGCCGCTTTGCTGAGTTATTTACCAAGATGAAGGGACTGGGTGTGGCTGGCCTGCGAGTCCTCCTGGGAAGGCACTTTAAGAATCTCTTTAACTTCCTCACCCTTCATCTTTGTTCTCTGGCTTTGCTGCAAGGGTGCAGGCTGTCGCACCCCTTGGCCGTGGTTCCCAGCACACTGAATTCTTTGAAGCTGGCTGTTGCAGCCAAGGATTCCCTGCCCTGTTCTTTCCCCCTTGCCCTGATTTGAAAAACAGTTCGGGAAACTCTCATCTGGCCTGGAGACTGATGAGAAGAAACTCTGTGGGCTGTGTGCTCTTTTTCTAGATACACAGGACCAAGAAGGGTCTTTGGAGCTTTAAATTATCCTTTCTCAAAAACCCAATATTGATAGACTATATGTGAACAAGTTATACAAAGTAGGCTTTGCCATCACCACTATCATTTAAAGGTATTTTATTGCTAAGAGGCTGTATAAGTGAGACAGAAGTGATACCAGACAGCATTTATCTATGTCGCTTGCAGGAGGAATAAAGAATATACTTAACTAATTGAAACCTCATGAAAGAAGTGTAACAAACCATATGAAGATTAATGGGTAGTCCACGAAAATGTTTACCAGGTGTCTAATATCTTTTAAAATATGAACAAATAAATGACTTTGATCAACTTATAATCAAAATGGGTCTGATGACAAAAGAATTAGCAACTTGAAAAATATATAATCCCAGTGTCCAAAACCTTATTTGTCATGTAAGTTGGCCAATAATTCCTTGGAAGTATGTTTCTGTTTTTACAATAAAATTAACTTCAGGAAGAAGCAATGGACAAGGAAGTAATACAATTTTAGGAAGACTCTGAAAATCTACATTTATTGTCTCAAGTGGCAGAACAGCAGAATGGTATAATACCATTTATATATATTTTATGTATGTATTTATATGCATACAAAAATTTTTGGAAAGAGGTTTACCAAGACGTTAGTGGTTTTCTTTCAGTTCTAGGATTTTACTTCTTTTTTTCCACACATTTTTATTTTGTTTGAGTTTTTATAATAACTGTGTAGCATTTTTATACTCACAATAAAAATAAAGCTATTTGGGGGACTTCCCTGGCAGTCCAGCAGTTAAGACTCCACATTTACACTGTAGGGGGCGCAGGTTGGAGCCGTGGTCAGGGAACTAGGATCCCACCCGTCCGTCGCACGGTGCGGCCAAAACAAGCAAGCAGCAAAAACAGTACCTAAAACATAATAAACCTTAGCTATCATCACTTAAAAAAATAAAGCTATTTTTTTTTTTGCAAAATGATTTTGTTTGACCATCTGCCATGGGCCCACAGAGGTACTTGGAGTCGTGGGGATTAGAAAAGAAGGCTGTGGCCTAGTCACCAAGATGTTCACATTCTAGTTGGGAAGACTCCTAAGGGGCAGTGTGGTATAGAGTGTGATCAGGTGTCAGGATATGTGGTTCAAAGAAGTGCCAGAGGCTACCAGGAAGAGGAGAGGTCATGTGGAAGTTTTCACTGGAAAGAGGAGGTTCGAGTTGGACCTTGAAAGATGGACAGAGTTTGACCAGGAGGAGGGCAGGAGGACGTTTTAGGCAGCTTGAGCACTGAAGCAATAATAATGGTATTTGAAAAGACAGCGGAAAGTCAGTTTATCTAGAGTAGTAAGCAAATATGATTTGAGGTAGAGAAATTTGCTTTCTTGACAAGTTTATTCTATATCTTTATTTTGATATGTTGCAAATTATCTTTTGGTGTACTTGAGCATTTTAGAAAGGCATATCTTAGGAAAATAAACACAATTATTCTGAATATTGACTCCAAAGTGACATAGAAGCTAAGCCTGCTGTGAACATCTCATTGCTTCAGTGCATCGAGAATGAAAGCCTTCAGCACGTGTGCTCTCTAATGCTGTCACTTCAATCCACGTTCCAATTCAGTCAGTGGCTTTTTGTACAGACTTTTAATTCGTGATTAATATGTTCTTACTTTCTTGTACTAAAAATAAAAAAATAGAGTATGAAGTATGAGGGCCAAAACAAAAACAAAATTTTACTTTTAAAAAGAGATGTTAAATTACACTGCTGGTGGGAATGTAAATTGATACAGCCACTATGGAAGACAAGTACCGAGATTCCTTTAAAAACTAGGAATAAAACCACCGTATGATCCAGCAGTACCACTTCTAGATACATACCCTGAAGAGAGCAAACCTGAAAAAGACACATGTACTCCAGTGTTCATTGCAGCACTCTTTCCAATAGCGAAGACATGGAAGCAACCTAGATGTCCATCGACAGATGAATGGATAAGAAAGCTGTGGTACGTATACACCATGGAATACTGCTACTGCTGCTGCTGCTAAGTCACTTCCGTCGTGTCCGACTCTGTGCGACCCCATAGACGGCAGCCCGCCAGGCGCCCCCGTCCCTGGGATTCTCCAGGCAAGAACACTGGAGGGGGTTGCCATTTCCTTCTCCAATGCGTGAAAGTGAAAAGTTGAAAGTGAAGTCGCTCAGTCATGTCCGACTCTTAGCGACCCTATGGTCCGCAGCCTTCCAGGCTCCTCCATCCATGGGATTTTCCAGGCAAGAGTGCTGGAGTGGGGCGCCATTGCCTTCTTCGAATGGAATACTACTCAGCCGTAAAAAGGAGCACATTTGAGTCAGTTCTAATGAGGTGGATGAAACTAGAGCCTACTATCCAGAGTGAAGTAAGTCTGAAAGAGAAAAACAAGTACTGTATATTAACGCATATATGTGGAATCTAGAAGGACGGTACTGATGAACCTGTTCGCAGAGCAGCAGTGGAGACACAGGCATAGAGAACAGACTATGGACAAGGGATGGAGAAGAGAGAGAGGGTGAGATGAATGGAGAGAGTGGCACGGGTGCATATACACTAATATATGTAAATAGATAGCCAATGGGGATTTTCTGTGTGACTCAGTGGACTCAAACGGGGGCTCTGTCATCACCTAGAGAGGTGGGAATGGGCAGGAGGTAGGAGGAAGGTTCGAGAGGGAGGGAGTATACACCTCTGGTTAATTCATTTTGATGTATGACAGAAATCAAACCAATATTGTAAAGCAATCATCCATCAAAAATAAATATTAAAATAAATAAATAATTAAAAAGACATTAAGGGACTTTTCCTGGTGGTTCAGTGGATAGGAATCCATCTGCCAATGCAGGGGATACAGGTTTGATCCCTGGTAGAGGAAAATTCCACATGCCCTGGAGCAACTAAGCCCGAACACCACAACTACTGAGCCCACGGTCTAGAGCTCCCAGGCTGCAACTACAGAAGCCCACGTGCCCTAGGGCCTGTGCAGCGCAACAAGAAAAGCCACCACAATGGGCAGCCTGCACACCACAGTGAAGAGTAGCCCCCACTCATCACAACTAGAGAAAACCCGTACAACAGTGAAGACCCAGCGCAACCAAAAATAAAATTAAATGAAAATAAGAGTAAAACTTCCCTTAAAAAAAAAAAGACATTAAGATTGAGGCTTTTTAAACAATGGAGTTAGCATTAGCTTTGACTGGTTAGTTGGTTAACATGATTACTTTAAATATGTAGTATACACTGTAAATACTGTGGCCATGTAAACTATACTTACCATGCAAATGAGTCTTTCAGAGAACCATATGTTTGAAATTTTAAATACAAAATGTCAACTGTTAAGCTTTCCTTTTTGAATTCATGTATTGTTAAGTACTTTCAGTGTTCAAAGCACTGTGCTAGATGATGAAAGGTATGCAGAAAACTCACATTCATCTATTCATTCTTTCAACAAGAGTAGATGAGTGTGACCTCTGTGCTAGGTATTATTCTAGGTGCTGGAACTAAAGCGATATGGAGGAAATAGTTCTACTTTTAAGAAGCTCATCGTCCAGTTGGAGAGAAAATTGACATGTAATAAACAGTTACAGATCACTGGTAGACAGTGCCAGGTCAAATACACATATTTATTTGCACTCTCTATAGAACACCCTGAATTTATAATAAAAGGGGAGAAGAGATATAAAGCCAAAAGAGAAGAAGAGATGACGTGATTGTTGTTGTTGTTCAGCCACTAAGTCATGTCCAACTCTTTTCAACACCATGGACTGCAGCAAGACAGGCTTCTGTGTCCTTCACTATCTCCTGGAGTTTACTCAGACTCATGTCCATTGAGTTGGTGATGCTGTCCACATCTCATCCTCTGTCGCCCCCTTCTTCTCCTGCCCTTACTCTCTCCCAGCATCAGGGTCTTTTCCAGTGAATCAGCTCTTCTCATCAGGTGGCCAAAGTATTGGAGCTTCGGCTTCAGCACCAGTCCTTCTAATGACTTTTCAGGGTTGATTTCCCTTAGGACTGACTGGTCTGATCTCCTTTCAGTCGACGTGATAGGTGTGAACTAAATTTTACACCTATCTGCAGGAATCCCATGGACAGAGGAGCCTGGTAGGCTGCAGTCCATGGGGTCGCAAAGAGTCGGACATGACTGAGCGACTTCACTTTCACTTTTCACTTTCACACATTGGAGAAGGAAATGGCAACCCACTCCAGCGTTCTTGCCTGGAGAATCCCAGAGATGGCAGAGCCTAATGGGCTGCCGTCTGTGGTGTAGGAGAGCTGAAAACAGGATTTGGTGCAAGTCCTTATAAGGAACTGTTAGATCCTCAGGACCTCTTCTCCACATAAAGCATCAAGGTCGAGTATTTCTTTCTCCATCCAGTAGAAGGTTGGAGCAACCAAGCCGAAGGAAGTCTCAATTCAAGAATACCAGGTTCAGAGGTGAGATAGCCTCGTGAAAACAAGGAAATAAACCATTGTCTACAAGCTGTGTGTTGATACCTCATCCCCACTTCCCTTGCTTAGTCCTCAGAATGCTGGCTGCCAAATGGATAGTCCCCAAGCATGAGTCTGGAATATTACCTGGGGAAACTAAAGTAGCCCCTGAAAAAGTCCCACGAATGACATTTAGGAGTTCCGCTGTGAAATGACAGGTCTCAGCCTATTCGTTCTACAGTGGAGCTCAGTGTCAGCAAGCTCCATCCATTCAGAAAATCATAGCTTTTTGACATCTTACTCTAAATATGGAAGAAGTCTCTAACATGAAAGCCAGAAACCAAGAGTAGACAAGGGGGGAACTCAGAAGAAGCAGCAACAATACAAGGATCAGAAGAAAACTTTAAGAAGGCTCTCTTTAATATCATCAGGGAAAACAGAGAAGATATTGGATCTATTAAATAGGACTAGCCTGCCATGTGGCAGGCTATATATATGTATATATATACACATACACATACATGTGGAGAAGGAAATGGCAACCCACTCCAGTATTCTTGCCTGGAGAATCCCAATGAGAGAGGAGCCTGACAGGCTACAGTCCAGGGATCGCAAAAGTTGGACACGGCTTAGCGACTAAACCACCACCACCACCACCATCACACATACATATAAACATAAATACACATATATATGTATTTTCTTCAAAGAACAAGAAAGAATTCTTGGAAATTAAAAATGCAATAGCACAAATTAATATATATAATAGCATTAATTAAAAATTCAGTAGAAAGGCTGAAGATAAAGTTAAGGAGATGGCCCAGAAGAGGCAAAGAAATAGAAAATAAGAGAAAATTACAAGGAATTAGAGGCCTACTCCAGAAATGTAACATCAGAAAAATTGGACTTCCAGAGAAAAAGAATTAGAATGCCAATGGGCTTCTCAACAACAATGCTGGAAGTTGAAAATCAGTAGAGCAACAGAGCAATGCTTTCAGAATGCTAAGGGAAGATTATCAAGTCAAATTATTAATCAACTATGAGAACAGAATATAGATTTTTAGATAGGCAAGGGCTTATAAATTTTAACTCCCATGCAACTTTTCTCATGAAACTACTGGAGGATGTGTTTCACCCAAAAATGAGAATAAATCTAAAAAGCTGGAATTATAGGGTCTGGAAAAAGCTATCCAACATAGGAGAGAAGTAAAGGGAACTCTCAGGATGAAGTCGATAGCAAACAGCTCAGATTGCAGTGTCAGAAATCTCCAGGAGGAATGCCTACAAGAAAATGTTAAAAATAGAACTGATGAAACTGTTGTGTTAGATTACATTCAGTTGGAGAATTAGAGATGAATACTTCGGTCAAAGAAATAGTAATTAATACTTACAAACTCCAAGCAAACCAAGAACGATGTAACTCCAAAAGAAACAAAATGTTGTATAAAAAAAGAATATGTAATAATAGCACAGCTTGTGGCTTGGCTGTGAATAATATTTATGTAGTATAAAAATATAAATACTGAATATTTTAAACTAGAATTGTCACTATTGGTTCAGTTCAGTCACTCAGTCGTGTCCGACTCTTTGCAACCCCATGGACTGTAGCACGCCAGGCCTCCCTGTTAATCACCAACTCCCGGAGCTTGCTCAAACTCATGTTCATTGAGTCTGTGATGCCATCCAACCATCTCATCCTCTGTTGTCCCCTTCTCCTCCTGCCCTCAATGTTTCCAAGCATCAGGGTCTTTTCCAGTGAGTCAAGTCTTTGCATCAGGTGGCCAGAGTATTGGAGTTTCAGCTTCAGGATCAGTCCTTCCAATGAATATTCAAGACTGATTTCCTTTAGGATGGACTGGTTGAATCTCCTTGCAGTCCAAGGGACTCTCAAGAGTCTTCTCATTAATATATTAGAAAGATGAAAGGATGGAAATGTGTGTGGGTGGTTAAAAAAGATAATCTATCATCTTCAACTAAGAGTCCAAAGATAATATCTAAGATTTAAAACTCAAGGAATAGCAGCATAAGCATATTATTAAGAAATGAAAAGTGGAGAACAGAAGACTCATTGAGTTTAAGTGGAGTTGGTTACAAGAGTTGCTACTGTAATTTGGTTTGGAATCAATTGAGTTTGAAAAGCCAGTGAACCTTTCAAATGAACTTGTCCAGCAGGGATTCAAGACTGATGAAGAGATTAGAAGTGGGAATATAATCAGAATTTAAAACATGTGAATGGATGAGATCACCGAGGAACGAAAGTGTAGGGAGCGAGAAAGGTAAGGACTCTGGGGAATGCGTAGCTTTAAAGGGTGAGAGAAGGAAAAAGAATCAGGGAAGAAGCAGAATGTAGGAAGAAAAATAGCATAAAATACCACTGTATAAGCCAAAGGAGGAGAGTTTCAAGTATTGGAGGGACAACAGTATCAGTTGTCACAGGTGAAGAACTAAGAAAAATATCCTTTGAATCTATAGTGATTGGGAGCTCATCCATAACTTTCAAGACAACAGTTTTGATGTGATAGAAGCGACTTTGAAGGGGCTACTGAGTGAATGAATGAGTAGTCAGAAAGAGGAGATAATGAATATAGCACACTCTTCTGAGAAATTTGGCTTTGAAAAGCAAAAGGAGAAGAAAGTAGCTTTAGTAAGTAAACTATGAAAGATTTTTAAATTAAGGGAACGCTCAAACATGTGGGTAGATAGCAAAGAGTTAATGGAGAAGGTAAGATGAAAGATGCAAGCATAAGGCAGATAATGGGCAGAGCAGGGTCCCAGATGGAGACTAAGAGAGAGAGGGAAGGAAGAGGTGAGGATAAGTGAAGACACAGGGAAATTTAAAGTATGGAGGAAGGAAATTGAAGGATTAAATTAGATGGCTTCAATCTCCTCAATAAAATAGGTTGTCTGCTTAGAGTGATGGGGTGGGAGCAAAGGGTTAGTTTAGAAATTTGAGAATGGAAAATGTCTGGGGCAGCTGCTGTAAGGAATGCAATACAAAGTTCAAAGGAGATGACTGGAAGGATTACCCAGTAGTCGTGAGCATCCAGTCGAGGCTGGATTGTATGAATTTGTAATAAAGCCAATCAGTATGGTTTCTGGACTTCCTCCAAGAACACTGTATCTCCAAAAATTGTATGGGTCATCATCTTGGCTAGGGAAGGGCTTCCTATGAGTGTCTTAGGAGACATCCCAGGGTTCAAAAACTTCAGAAAAATCCTTGCTCAAGAAGAGTTACTGCTCAGGAGTACCAACGAGCAGGTTTGCTTGTGGGTTATGCAGAGGTCTTGTGGGGAGAATCATGGGCAACAAAAAGCAAGATATTCAAGAGACTTAAGAGAAACAGACCAGCTTGGTTTCGAAAAGATCTATAGCTGCATGGATATCTAGACACAGATCTGAGGGTGGGAGCATGTTGGAGAACATGCTGGAGTCAGATGAAAGAAGAAAGTGACATCATGTGAGATTATACTGTAGGCTACCTAGCCAGGTGGAAGAACTAGATAAAGCATTCTTGATGCATATCATAAAACTGGCCTGAGTCAGGAGAGCACGGCGACAGGGATTTCAAACATCAAGACGTAAGTTCCAAGCCACATTCAGCCGATAAGCAATACACTTGATTAATTGTTTTTATTTCCTGTTTACGTTTTTCTGATCATTGAAGAAACACTTGCCTATTATAGAAATATAGTAGTCCAGCAAAGTATAATGAAGCAGAAAAATGATTACTTATAAATCCACTACTGACCACACTCACCATTAATATATTTGCTAATTATTTCTAGAGGGTTTTTTTTTTTTTTTTTTTTTTGCTTAAACAATAGAATTTTATTTTCTCACAATCTGAAGACTCGGAGTCCAAATCAGGATGTCAGCAGCTTTGATTGCTCCTGAGGCCTCTCTCCTTGGTCTAATATTTTTTATACATTGTTTCTACATAGTAGAGGTTATGCTGAATAATATTTGTATACCTAGTCGGTTTTTTTTTTAATATAGAAGATTTTCCTCGTGTCTGTTTCTCATATATCTCATATCTTCATGAAGATCTGAATTTTTTTTTATTTTAAATCTTTGATTTGCCTTCATATTATGTCCCCCTCTCAAAAGGAAGAAATATGAGGTAGGAGTTCTAGCTGTAATTATAAAAACAAGTTCACTATTTCCTGTTTGCTATCGTTATTTCTGGGGCTTCTCTGGTGGCTCAGTGGTAAAGAACCCACCTCTCAGTGCAGGCGACGTGGGTTGGATCCCTGGTCCAAGAAGACCCCCGGGAGAAGGAAACGGGAACCCACTCCAGTATTCCTGCCTGGGAAATCCCATGGACAGAGGAGCCTGCTGGGCTACAGCCCATGGGGTCGCAAAAGAGTTAGACGTGACTTAGCGAATAAAAAACAACAACAACAAATCATTATTTACATTTTTCTAAGGATACTAGTCAATACTATTAAGCAGGACATAAAAAGGAATGAATTTGAGCCAGTTCTAGTGAGGTGGATGAAACTAGAGCCTGTTTTACAGACTGAAGTTAAATCAGAAAGAGAAAAACAATATAATATATTAATGCATATACATGGAATCTAGAAAAATGGTACTGATGAACCTATTTGTAGGGCAGCAATAGAAATGCAGACATAGAGAGCAGACTTGTGGACGCAGCAGGGAAAGGAGAGGGTGGGATGGATTGAGAGAGTGGCACTGAAACGTATGTATTACCATGTATGTAAAATAGATTGTTGTTGTTCAGCCACCAAGTTGGTCCAACTCTTTGTGACCCCATGGGCTGCAGCATGCCAGGCTTCCCGGCCCTTCACTATTTCCCAGAGCTTGCTCAAACTCATGTCCATTGAGTTGATGATGCCATCCAACCATCTCATCCTCTGTCAGCCGCTTCTCTTGCCCTCAATCTTTCCCAGCAGCAGAGTCTTTTCCAATGAGTTGGCTCTTTGCATCTGGTGGTCAAATTATTGGAGCTTCAGTCTCAGCATCAGTCCTTCCAATGAATATTCAGGGTTGACTTCCTTTAGGATTGACTGGTTGGATCTCCTTGCTGTCCAAGGGACTCTCAAGTCCTCCAGCACCACAATTGGAAAGTGTCGATTCTTCCATAGCCAGTGGGAATTTGCTGCATCTTGCAGGAAGCTTAGCCCAGTGCTCCCTGACAATCTAGAGGGGTGGGATGGGGTGGGAGAGAGGCTCAACAGGGTGGTAACATATGTATACCTATGGCTGGTTCATGTTGATATATGGCAGAAAGCTACAACATTGTAAAGCAATTATCCTCCAATTAGTGCTTGCTTCGGCAGCACATATACTAAAGCAATTATCCTCCAATTAAAAATAAATTTTTTAAAAAGGAAAAAAGATAACAGCCCTCTAACAAAACTGTATCTTTAGAAGAAGAGGTGATACATTTCCATTGTTCAATTATAAACAGGAATCTTGTGTCACTAAGTTTAAGAGGATATAGGAAAATTTACTTTCTGTTAAAAAAAAATACTATTAGGCAGGAGAAAGAAATAAAAGACATAAAGATTTTAAAGAAGGAAAAATTACATTATTTGCAGGCAATACAGTTGCTTACTTGGAAAGCCAAAGACAACCAAACTGAAATCTATTATAAACATTATGAAGGGGACTTCCCTGGTGATCCAGTGGTTTAGAATCTGCCTTCCGACACAGAGGACACAGGTTCAATCATTGGTCAGGGAACTAAGATACCACATGTCCTGGGGCAACTAATCCCAAGCAGCTTCTGAACCCACATACTACAATGAAGAGCCTATGTGCCCCAACTAAGATCTGATGCAGCCAAATAAATAAACAAACGAGAAAAATTTATGAAGATTCAGCAAGGTGGCTGGACAAAATATACTAAAACCAAACATTTATTTTAAAAATAATAGCCTTTATATAATCAAACAAGAAGAAAAATCCCTTCCTGTTGCAAAAGAAGATAAAATACCTAGGAATAAACCAAGAAGAATATGCAAGAACTGTATGAAGGAAACCTTAAAACCCCACTGAAGAACTCAAAAGAAAGCTTGGGCATATGGAAAGGCATACTGTGTTCTTAGAAAGAAAGACCTAACCATCATAAAGCTGTCAGTTCTCCCTAATTTAATTTATAATTACCATAATCTCAGAAGAATATCGAGAGGATTTAATTTTGTTTGCTTATGTTTTGTGAGACATGCTGATTGTAAAGCTTATACAGGAAAACTAAATAGGCTAGAATAACCAGGAATATCCTGAGAAAGAGAAAAAAATAGCATAGTAGTAGCTCCTTCCAGATGTTAGAAACTATTCTAAGGCTGTAATAACTCCACTAATAATAACTGAGGCAAAACACCGTGTGCCAGAGTTAAGCACTTGTGAGATAATTCATTTAATCCTCACAACAGCCCAAGGAGATTAACTTGCTCAAGTTCACAGAGTTAATGAGTAGCAGAGGTTGAATTTAAACTCGGGGTACTCTGGCTCCAGTGTACATGCCCTTCATAACTATGCCACACAGACATCATTACTAGAACATGAATAGGTAAGTGACTGATCAGTGAACCAGAATGAGAAGTCTAGAAATTGACCCAAACATGAAATGGAGTTAACCTGTGTTGGAGGAGGGAGGACATTTAAAATCAATGAGCATAATTGGTAGCCACCATTTAAAAAATGAAGGTGGATTCCTTCCTTACCCCTTCCATGAAAACAAATTTACAGATGGATCAAAAATTTCAGTGCTAAAAAAATGAAGCCATGGGGCTTCCCTGGTGGCTCAGTGGTAAAGAATCCGCCTGCCAATGCATGAGACATGGGTTCGATCCCTGATCTGGGAAGACCCCACGTGCCTCAGAGCAATTAGGCCCATGCGCCACGACTATTAAGCCTGTGCCCTAGAGCCTGGGAGCCGCAACTACTGAAACCCATGCGCCTAGAGCCTGTGATCTGCAACAAGGGAAGCCACCCCGATCAGAAGCCAGCGCACTGCACCGAGAGAGGAGCCCCTGCTCACCACAGCCAGCAGCAGTGAAGGCCCAGCACAGCCAAAAATAAAGAAGTACATTTAAAATTTCTTTAAAGTTAAAAGGAATGTAACTCTTTTTTTAAAAAAAGATGAATCTATAAACATGCTCAAAGAAACCACAGGAAAATACTTTTATAGTTTAATAGAAGGAAAAGCCTTTCTTAATATGATTGACCGAAAAAAAAAAAAAAAAAAAAATCAAAGGCCATAAAAGATTGGTATATTTCATTAGATTAAAAAGATGGAAAATCTGCTTGACAAAAAAGTTCTGTAGATAAAAGATTAACAACAAACAAGGAGAAGTATTTGTAACATATCACAAGTGAAGGGCTGATTTCCTGAAGTACAGAGTTCCTAAAATTCAATAGTGAAAGTTCTAAAAATCCAGTAGAATATTGAACGAAGAAAACAAAATTCACAGCAAAGAATGGTATAAGTGATTCTTTAAAAAAATATTTAATAATAGCTTGATTGAAATATAACTCACGTCACACAATTACCTTATTTAAAGCATGCAATTCAATGGTTTTTAGTACATTCACAGAGTTGTGCAACAATTACCACAATCAGTTTTAGAGCATTTTCATCACCCACTCACCCTCAAAAGAAAGCATACTCAGAAGTAACTCTAATTACTAATTACCCCTGCTCTTTTCCACCAGTCACCGACCTACTTCCAGCCCTAGGCAACCACCAGTCTCCTGTCTGTCTCTCTGGATTTGCCTGTTCTGGCGTTTCGTATAGAAGGACCCGTACAGTACGTGAGCTTCTGTCTCTGGTTTCTTTCACTTAGCATGGTATCTTCAGGGTTCATCCATGTTGTTTCGCTTATCATATCCATACTTTAGTTCTTTTTTTATGGCCAAATAGTATTTCATTGTATGGGTATACAATTGATATTTATCTACTCAGCCAGTGACAGACATTTGGGTCACTGTATCTATGTTTTTGGCCATTATGAATAATGCTGCTGTGAATATTTGTGTAGAAGTTTTTGTGTGAACATATGCTTTCACTGGGCTTCCCAGGTGGCGCTAGTGGTAAAGAACCCTCTTGCCAATGCAGGAGACGTAAGAGAGGTGGGTTCAGTCCCTGGGTCAGGAAAGTCCCCTGGAGGAGGGCATGGCAATCCACTTCAGTATTCTTGCCTGGAGAATCCCATGCACAGAAGAGCCTGGCAGGCTACAGTCCATAGGGTCACAAAGAGTCGGACACAGTTGAAGCGACTGAGCACGCACACACACACTTAGATGTATACCTAGTAGTGGGATGCTGGATCACGTGATAGTTCTATGTTTAACTTTTAAGGAACTGTTTGCCTACCTGTGTGTGCATGCTAAGTCACTTCAATCATGTCCAACCCCTTGCAACTCTATGGACTGTAGCCCGCTAGGCCCCTCTGTCCATGGGCTTCTCCAGGCAAGAACACTGGAGTGGGTTGCCTTGCCTTCCTCCAGGGAAACTTCCCAACCCAGGGATCAAACCCATGTCTCTTGTGGCTCCTGCATTGCAGGTGAATTCTTTACTGCTTAGCCACCTGGCACATCTTTGTTGTCTTTTTTGATGATAGCCATCCTGAGAGGTGTGAGGTGGTATCTCATGTGGTTTTTATTTACATTTCTCTGATGATTAGTGATGTTTCATGTTTTCATCTGTCTGTTGGCCACCTATGTCTTCTTTGGAAAAATGTCTGAGTCTTCTGCCCCTTTTAAATTGGATTATTTGGTGTTTTACTATTGAGTTGTTTGAGTTCCCCATATATATTGAATATTAACCCCTTATCAGATACATGACTTACAGATATTTTCTCCCATTCTGTAGGTTGCCTTTTCTTTCTTCTTTTTTATTTGGGAGGGGTGGGGGGCATGCTTTGTGGCATGCAGGATCTTAATTCCACAATCAGGGATCAAACTTGTGCCCCTGCAGTGGAAGCATGGAGTTCTAATCTCTAGGCTAACAGGGAATTCTGCTTTTTCATTTTATTAGTTGTTTCTTTTGCTGTGCAACAACTTTTTAGCTTGATATCTCTCTTGTTTATTTTTGCTTTTGTTGCATATGCTTTTTTTGGTGTCATATATTCAGAAAAATTGGTGCCAAGATCAATATCAAGGATGTTTTCCCTTATGCTTTCTTCTAGGAGAAGAAGAAAGTTTTAAGTCTTACATTAGCCTTTAAACCATTTTTTGCGTGTGGTGTAAAATAGAGGTCTAATTTAATCATTTTGCATGTGAGTGTCCAATTTTCCAAGCACCTTTTATTGAAGAGACTATTCTTTCTTAGCTATCTTGCCAAATGTTAGTTGACTGTATATATGGGCTTATTTCTGGGTTCTCGAGTTTGTTCCATTGTTCTATGTGTCCGTTTTTATACCAGTACCACACTGTTTTGATTACTTTAGCTTCGTAGTATTGTTTGAAGTCAAGATGTGTCATGCCTCCTACTTTATTCTTCCTTCTCAGAGTTGCTTTAGTTCTTCAGGGTCTTTTGTGGTTTCATATGAATTTTAAGGTTTTATTTCTGTTTCTGTGAAAAATGCCATTGGAATTTTGATAGGGATTACATTGAATCTATATATGGCTTCGGGTAGTATGAGCATTTTAACATTATTGATTCTTGCAGTTGGTGAACATGGATATCTTTGCGTTTGTTTGTGTCTTCAGTTTCTTTGATCAGACTCTTGTAGCTTTCAGTGTACATATCTTTCACTCCCTTGAATGAACTTATTCCTAAGTATTTTATTGTTTTGGATGCTATTGTGAATGGGATTGTTTTCTTAATTTCTTTTTCAGGTAGTTTGTTGTTAGTGTATTAAAATGCAACTGATTTTTGTATGTTGGTTTTGTGTCCTGTAACTTTACTGGATTTGATGTATTAATTCTAACAGTTTAGGGACTAGATTGGAGTTTTTAAGATTTTCTATATATGAGATCGTATCATCTACAAACAGAGACAGCTCTACTTCCTCCTTTCTCATATGGATGCTTTTTATTTCTTTTTCTTGCCCAATTGCTCTGGTTAAAAATTGCAGTACTATGTTGAACAGGGATGGTGAGAATAGGCACCCTTGTCTTGTTCCTGACCTTTAGAGGGAGAGCTTTCAGCCTTTCACCACTGAATATGATATAAGCAGTGGACTTGTCATATACAGCCTTTATTTTGTTGAGGTACTTTCCTTCTATATCCAATTTGTTCAGAGTTTCTAATTATGAAAGGAAGATGAATTTTGTGGATATATGTTTTTATTTCTCTTGGGTAAATATCTAAGGGTAAAATCACTGACAAACTGTTTTCCAAATTGGTTGTACTGTTTTACACTCCTATCAGCAATGTCTGAAAATTTCAGTTGTTACACATCCTTGCTAATATTTGGTGTTGTCAATCTTTTTTCCCCCAACTTTGAGATATAATTGACATATAACATTCTGTAGGTCTAACGTGTACTATGCAATGATTTGATATATGTATATATTGTGAACTGATTACCACAATACAGTCATTTTTAAAATATGGAATGTTTCACAAACGTGAATGTCATCCTTGCACAGGGACCATGCTAATCTCTCTGTGTGTGCTCTGTCGCTCAGTCGTGTCCAACTCTTTGTGACCCCAGGGATGTAGCCTGCCAGGCTCCTCTGTCCATGGGATTCTCCAGACAAGAATACTGGAGTGGGTTGCCATTTCCTACTCCAGGGGATCTTCCCGACTCAAGGATCAAACCCATGTCTCTTGTGTCTCCTGCATCGGCAGGTGGGAAACTCCAGTTGGCTCAGTGTTGTAAAGAATCTCTGTATTTTGCCAGTTTTAATATACGTTCTTCTGAAGCAAGCAGTCATTTTTTTAACTTCTTATTTTATATTGGAGTATAGTCAATTAGTCTACCTGAAATTAGATAGTTTCAAGTAGACAGCAAAGGACTCAGCCGTATATATACATATATCCATTCTCCCCCAAACTCCCCTCGCATTCAGGCAAGCAGAGTCTTTAATTTCAGCCTTCCTAATGGGTCTGAAGTAGCCTTTCTAGTATCTCATTGTGATTTTGATTTGTGTTTTCCTGATGACTAATGATGTTGAACACTTTTTTATTGTTTATTGGCCATTTCCTCTGTGAAATGCCTCTTCACATCTTTTGCCTATTTTTTAGTGGGTTGTTTATTATAATCATTAAAACAGTTCTTTATATATTCTGGTTGCCAGTCATATTGTAAATCTCTCTCACTCTTTGGCTTATTTATTTCCTTAATGGAGTCTTTTATAGAGCAGAAGTTTGAAGTCTATTTTATGAATTTTTTCTTTTATGGTTAGACCTTTTGGGTCCACTCTAAAAAAATCCTTGCCTTAAATACGTTTATAACCCTATTACTCTACATTTTCTTCTAAAAGCTTTAGAAGTTTACTTTTACATTTAGATATATAATCCATCTTGAATTAATTTTTGTGTGTAGCTTGAAGTTGGTATCAGGATTTTTTGTTTTATTTTTTTCCATATGGATAGCTGGTTGTTTATTTCAGCACCACTCTTTGAAAGACGTTACCTTTCCCACTTAATTTTTTTGGTTGGTTTGTAAAAGAAATCAGTTGATTATATAAGTGTGGGTATATTTCTGGATTTTCTATTTTGTTCCATTGATCTACTTGTTGAACTTTAGTCTTGATTACAACAGAAAGGTACTGTATGTACCTTTTTTAGTGTCTCTCAGCAATACTTTATAGTGTTTAATGTACAGATCTTACATATTTTATTAAATCAATTTATATATTTCAAGTTTTGTGCTACTATTTTAAGTAGCATTATTTTTAAAATCTATTTTCTTTACAACTTTTCATTGCAAGAACTTAGAAATATAATTGCTTTTTGTATATTTCTCATATCTCTTGAGACTTTGCTAAATTCACTTATTAGTTCCATAGCTTTTTTATAGATTCCTTAGAATCTTCTACATGCAAAATCATGTCATATGCCAATTAGAGGCACTTTTATTTCTTCCTTTCAGGTCTCTGTGGGTTATTTTTCTCTTTTCTTTCTTTTTTGCCAGAGTAGGACCTCATTACAATGTTGAATAGAAGTGGTGAGAGCAGATATCTTCGCTTTGTTCCCAATCATGGCAGAAGAGTTATCAGTGTTTCAGATTAAATATGAGGCTTTTTGTCAATGTCCTATATTAGGCTGAGGAAGTTTACTTTTATTCTTAGTTTGCTGAGAATTTTTTTTAATTTAATTTTTTTAATTGAAGGATAATTGCTTTACAGAATTTTGTTGTTTTCTGCCAAATATTAACATGAATCATCCATAGGTATACATATACTGAGAATTTTTATTGTGAATTGGTATTCAATTTTTTATTGTTTTTCTGCATCTATTGAGATAACATATGATTTCTCCTTTATGCTATTAATGTGAATAAATCTACCTTAGCCATGATTTATTATTATTTATATATATATATCATTGGATTCCTTTTGTTAACATTTTGTTAATGATTTTCAGCTATCTGCATAATGTATTTTAGTCTGCAGTTTTCTTTTCTTGTAATATCTGTCTGGTGTGAGTGTCAGGATTATGCTGGTCTCATAAAATGAGTTTGAAAGTATTTCCTCCTGTTTTTAATATAATCTTTTTTGGGGGGGATGTTCCAATCCAGTTTTATTTACAAAAACAGGCAGGAGCCCAAGTTTGCTGACCCCCGGAATCTATCAAAATACCTTACTGCAAAAAAAAAAAGTTTTTTTTAATAAAAACTAAAAATAATAAAAAATTTAAAAAGTACCTTACTGCTTCTCCTACTAGCAATTAAACATGTCAAGCCTCTTCCCACCTCGTTGCGGCTTCTCCTTTGTCTTTTGACATGGGATATCTTTTTTGATGGGTTCCAGTGTCCTCCTGTTGATGGTTGTTCAACAGCTATTTGCAATTTCAGTGTTCTCGCAGGATGAGATGAGCGCACATCCTTCTACTCTGCCATCTTGAACCAAGCTCAGTAATATATCTTTTTAAATGTCTCTTTTCCTAGGAAGACTTTTCTGAACTTTTAAATAAGATTTAATATGCTTCTTATAAGCTCTTTTCCTAACATTTTTCATACCTATAAATGTTTACTTAAATTCTGTCTTCCTCATTAGACTGTAATCTTTATAAGAACATTTTTATGTCTTTCTTAGCCCTGGGCTGCCACTGCTGCTGCTAAGTCACTTCAGTCGTGTCCGACACTTGTGGACCCCTGGGCTAGCATCTAGCAAAGTGCCTTGTTCAGAGTTCAGTTGGCCCTTGAACAACATGGGTTTGAACTGTGTGAATTTTTTTCAATAAATATATTGGAAATTTTTTTAGAGATTTGCAACAATTTGGAAAAGCTCACAGATGAACCATGTAGCCTAGAAATACCTAAAAAAAGGAAAACTAAGTTAGAAATGTCATAAATGCCAAATAAACGTAGATGATAGTCTATTTTATCATTTACTACCATGCATATGTGCTAAGTCATTTCAGCTGTGTCCAACTCTGTGCGACCGTATAGACCCTATAGCCTGCCAGGCTCCCCTGTCCATAGGATTCTCCAGGCAAGAATACTGGAGTAGGTTGCCATGCCCTCCTCCAGGGGACCTTCCTGACCCACAGATCAAACCTGTGTCTCTTAGGTCTCCTGCATTGGCAGACAGGTTCTTTACCACTAGTGCCACCTGGGACGCCCATTTAAATACCACCATGAAAAGTGAAAGTCACTCAGTTGTGACCGACTCTTTTCAACCCCATGGACTCTACAGTCCACGGAATTTTCCAGGCCAGAATACTGGAGTGTGTAGCCTTTCCCTTCTCCAGGGGATCTTCCCAACCAGGGATCGAACCCAGGTCTCCCACATTGCAGGCGGATTCTTTACCATCTGAGCCACAAGGGAAGCCCATAAAAATAGTCAAATAAAAAGTTTATAAAAACTTATGCACATACTTACATAGCATCATTTGCCATCTAGAGAAATATAAACAAATATAAAGACAATATTAAATCATAACTGTATAAAATTAATTCTAGTACTCACTGTTCTACTGTAATAATTTTGTAGAGACCCCCCTGTTGCTATTGCAGTGAGCTAAAGCATCGTGAGTATCCACTTAAAATGCCATGTGACACTAACTCTTTCCACCTGGGCGGTTCATAGCTCCAGTACTGCTTATCACGTTAAAAATAATCCCCTGCAGATCTCATGTATTTTTCATCACATTTAGTGCAATATTGTAAACCTTGAAAGACACCATTGGACCCATATGAAGAGCCACTTGTGATGTTGGAAGTGCTCCTAAAAAGCAGAGAAAAGTCATGACATGACAAGTTGAATTGCTTGATATGTACCATAGATTGAGGTCTGCAGCTGTGATTGCCCACCATTTCAAGATAAATTAATCCAATGTAAGGACCATTCTTATTAAAAAAAAAAAAAAAAGCACTTCTTCGAGTTATTGCTACAGCTAGGTCAGCAAGTGCAGAAACCTTGCACTTTTTGAGAAATATTGAATATTTCTCTTTTAATCTCCTTGAAAATTCAGCTTTCATATGGGTGTAGAATTACTGTAAGAAAGGCATACTGATAGACTCTAATATGATTTGAGGAAAAGTGAAGTCATTATATGACAACTTAAGGCAAAAGGAAATTGAACGATCTAAAGCTGGAGAATTTAATGCCAGCAAAAGGTGGTTTGATAATTTTAGAAAGAGTTTTGGCTTAAAAAAATGTCAAGATAACAGGAGAAGCAGCTTCTGCCAACCAAGAGGCAACAGAAAAGTTCCCAGAAGCAATTAAGAAAATCATTGAGGAGAAAAGATATCTGTCTGGACAGGTTTTTAGTGCAGACGAAAGTGCCCTATTCTAGAAAAAGAAAAGAATGCCGTAAAGGACATTTATTAGTAAAGAAGAGAAGTGCACACCAGAAGTTAAGGCAGAAGGAAATAAGCTAACTCTACTGTTTTTGCAATTTCAGTCACGTGTGTGATCAGGACTACCCTCATCCAGCCTTCAGACCTCAAAGGAAAGAGATAAACACCGGCTCCCAGTCTTTTTAAGTTGTAGAGGAAGAAGGCCTGGACAACAGGAGTCCTTTTTCTAGATTGGTTTCATCGACATTTTGTCCCTAAATCAGGAAGTACCTTGCCAGTAAGGGACTGCCTCTTAGAGTGCTTTTTATTTTGGACAATGCCTCGACCACCCAGAACCTCATGAATTCAATAATAAAGGCTTCAGAGTGGTCTACTAGCCCCCAAACACAGTCTCTAATTCAGGGGATAATAAGGACCTTTAAGGCTCATTACACACAGTACTCAAGGGAAAGGATTGTCAACACGATGAAAGAGAACCCCAATAGAGAAAACATCAGGAAAGTCTATCAGGATTACACCACTGAAGATGCCATTGTTGCTACAGAAAAAGCCATGAAAGCCATCAAGCCCAAAACAATAAATTCCTGCTGGGGAAAACTGTGTCCAGATGTTGTACATGACTTCACAGGATTTACAACAGAGCCAGTCAAGGAAATCATGAAAGAGATTGTGGGATAAAAAAGAAAAAGCAGGGGCGGGGTGGTGAGAATTTCAAGATATGGAGAAATTCAAGAACTAATAGACACCAAATGAGAGGAATTAACAGAAGATGACTTGATGGAGATGAGTGCTTCCTAAACTAGTGCCAGGCAATGAAGAAGACGTACAAGCCGCTCCAGAAAACACATTGACGTTAGACGTCCTGGCAGAAGGGTTCCAGTTATTCATGATTGCTTTTGACTTCTGTGACACGGACCCCTCTATGATACAGGCACTGAAGCTAAAGCAAGCAGTAAAAGAAGGATGAGTACTATATAGAAATATTTTTCGAAAAATGAAAAAGCAAAAAAGGTCAGGCAAATTTCTGATATATTTCCGTAAAATTACACCCAGTGTGCCTGCCTCTCCTGCTTCCCTTTCCACCTCTGCCACCCCTGAGACAAGACGAACCCCTCCTCCTCCTCAGCCTACTCAACGTGAAGACCTTTATGAGGTCCACTCCCACTTAATAATAGTAAATAATCATGTTATACAGTTAGTAAACCCATCTGTTGTGTATGTGGCGGGGGGTGGGGGGGTGGGGGGGAGGGCGGGGAGCGGTATCTTTGTGTGAAAATCTAATAACTGAAAAGCAAGGACTGTATGAGTTGTTTTTGTGTCGTTACCATTATCATCACCTAAATATTCATCACATAGAACAGTGTGAGCAACAATGAAGGAAACTATAAGCAAGGTGAAAAGACAGCCCTCAGAATGGGAGAAAATAATAGCAAACGAAGAAACAGACAAAGAGTTAATCTCAAAAATATACAAGCAGCTCCTGCAGCTCAATTCCAGAAAAATAAGCAACCCAATCAAAAAAATGGGCCAAAGAACTAAACTGACATTTCTCCAAAGAAGACATACAGACGGCTAACAAACACATGAAAAGATGCTCAACATCACTCATTATCAGAGAAATGCAAATCAAAACCACAATGAGGTACCATCTCACGCCAGTCAGAATGGCTGCTATCCAAAAGTTTACAAACAATAAATGCTGGAGAGGGTGTGGAGAAAAAGGAACCCTCTTACACTGTTGGTGGGAATGCAAACTAGTACAGCCACTATGGAGAACAGTGTGGAGATTCCTTAAAAAACTGGAAATAGAACTGCCATATGACCCAGCAATCCCACTCCTGGGCATACACACCAAGGAAACCAGATCTGAAAGAGACACGTGCACCCCAATGTTCATCGCAGCACTGTTTACAATAGCCAGAAATTGGAAGCAACCTAGATGTCCATTGGCAGACGAATGGATAAGAAAGCTGTGGTACATATACACAATGGAATATTACTCAGCTATTAATAAGAGTGCATTTGAATCAGTTCTAATGAGGTGGATGAAACTGGAGCCTATTATACGGAGCGAAGTAAGTCAGAAAGAAAAACACCAATACAGTATATTAACACATATATATGGAATTTAGAAAGATGGTAATGACGACCCTATATATGAGACAGTAAAAGAGACACAGATGTAAAGAACAGACTTTTGGACTCTGTGGAAGAAGGCGAGGGTGTGATGATTTGAGAGAATAACATTGAAACATGTATATTATCATATGTGAAATAGATCTCCAGTTCAGGTTCGATGCATGAGACAGGGTGCTCAGGGCTGGTGCACTGGGATGACCCTGAGGGATGGGATGGGGAGGGAGGTGGGAGGGGAGTTCAGGATGGGGAACACGTGTACACCCATGGCTGATTCATGTCATTGTATGGCAGAAACCCCCACAATATTGTAAAGTAATTAGCCTCCAATTAAAATAAAAGAAAAAAAAAACTCTAAGTTCTGCAACACTCTTTACAGGAAAGTATTGAACTTTTTTCCAATTAAAAATTAGAAAATACATTTT
Organism: Dama dama; assembly: GCF_033118175.1. Classification (NCBI taxonomy): domain Eukaryota; kingdom Metazoa; phylum Chordata; class Mammalia; order Artiodactyla; family Cervidae; genus Dama; species Dama dama. The sequence continues at coordinate 75,084,266 of NC_083681.1, forward strand.
TCCTTTTTGTTAGAGATTACCTTGAATCATATAACAAAATAAAGGTAAAAAGAATGTAAAAATTAAAAAAAAAAAAAAACAGTGTGTGTAAGACTGGTATTGAGGTTGATAGCCTATCCTTACACAGACATAAAGCGAGTGATATTTAATACAAAATTAACAATCTGTTAGTCTTCTTCCTAGTTCACTAAAACTTTGCTTTCAGAGAATTACATTACCATACAGTATGCTTCTCTTTCTTATAATTGGAGAAACTTTGTTTTATCCTGTCATCATTAGTAAGTGGTTTTTTTTAATGTAGCAATATTTCCAGTGCTGTATCATGAATATGACTGTAATACTGTATGCCATAAGATTTTTATAATGATTCATTCGTTTGTCTATAGGTTCAGTTCAGTCACTCAGTCGTGTCCGACTCTTTGCGAACCCATGAATCGCAGCACGCCAGGCCTCCCTGTCCATCACCAACTCCTGGAACTTACTCAAACCCATGTTCATCAAGGCGGTGATGCCATCCAGCCATCCCATCCTCTGTCATCCCCTTCTCCTCCTGCCCTCAATCTTTCCCAGCATCAGGGTCTTTTCAAATGAGTCAACTCTTCGCATGAGATGGCCAAAGTTTCAGCTTCAGCATCAGTCCTTCCAATGAACACCCGGGACTGATCCGCTTTAGGATGGACTGGTTGGATCTCCTTGCAGTCCAAGGGACTCTCAAGAGTCTCCTCTCACACCACAGTTCAAAAGCATCAATTCTTCGGCGCTCAGCTTTCTTCACAGTCCAACTCTCACATTCATACATGACCACTGGAAAAACCATAGCCTTGACCAGACAGACCTTTGTTGGCAAAGTAATGTCTCTGCTTTTTAATATGCTATCTAGGTTGGTCATAACTTTCCTTCCAAGGAGCAAGCGTCGTTTAATTTCATGGCTGCAGTCACCATCTGCAGTGATTTTGGAGCCCAGAAAAATAAAGTAAGCCACTGTTTCCCCATCTATTTTCCATGAAGTGATGGCACCAGATGCCATGATCTTAGTTTTCTGAATGTTGAGCTTTAAGCCAACTTTTTCACTCTCTTTCACTTTCATCAAGAGGCTTTTTAGTTCCTCTTCACTTTCTGCCATAAGGGTGGTGTCATCTGCATATCTGAGGTTATTGATATTTCTCCCGGAAATCTTGATTCCAGCTGGTGCTTCCTCCAGCCCAGCGTTTCTCGTGATGTACTCTGCATATAAGTTAAATAAGCAGGGTGACAATATACAGCCTTGACGTACTCCTTTTCCTATTTGGAACCAGTCTGTTGGTTCATGTCCAGTTCTAACTGCTGCTTCCTGACCTGCATACAGGTTTCTCAAGAGGTGGGTCAGGTAGGCTACAATAAAGCAATCGTATTGCTGCTTCTTCATTATCAATACATGAACCATTATACCTATAAATAAATATGGATTTCTTTTTCACATATTGTTAAGTCCCTAAGTTGTGTCTGACTCTTTGCGACCCCTTGGACTGCAGCACGCCAGGCTCCCCTGTCCTTCACTATTTCCCAGAGTTTGCTCAAACTCACGTCCATTGAGTCGGTGATGCCATCCAACCATCTCATCCTCTGTTTCCCCTTTCTATTCTTGCTCTTAATCTTTCCCAGCATCAGGGTCTTTTCAAATGAGTCAGCTCTTCAAATCAGGTGGCCAAAGTATTGGAGCTTCAGCTTCAGCGTCAGTCCTCCCAATGAATATTCAGGACCGATTTCCTTTAGGATGGACTGGTTGGATCTCATTGCAGTCCAGGGGACTCTCAAGTGTCTTCTCCAGCACCACAGTTTGAACGCATCAGTTCTTCAGTGCTCAGCCTTCTTAATGGCCCAATTCTCATAAATGTTAGTAATACATATAACATTACAGTGTTTTGACAATATTTATGTAGGTGCTGACAGATGATTCACTTGTAGACAGACTATGTAAACTTTATGGTATAAATACAGTACAGTACTATAAATGTATTTTCTCTCCCTTATGATTTTCCTAATAATGTCTTCTTTTCTCTAGCTTATTTTATTGTAAGAACACAGTATATAATAATATAATATACAAAATGTGTGTTAATTGACTGTTCGTGTTACCAATAAGGCTTCAGATCAACAGTAGGCTATTAGTAGTTAAGTTTGGGGAGAGTAAAAAGTTCCGCAAATTTTCAACTGCATGGGGGGCTGGAGCCCCTAACACCTGTGTTGTTCAAAGGTCAACTATATATATACATATATATATGTATATATATATATACACACACACATATATACAAATGAATATTTATACTTACATTGTATTAAAGGGAAAATAAGAGACTAGGAAGACTTGAGAATTGTGACAAAATACTGAAGACAATGTATTCCTTTTTAAAAAATTACATCAGAGCAAAAAACAACAGTGAGGACTGGGTCGATGGTATCATATTAATGAATGAAAGAGAGATAACAGAGCATTCACCTCTTATTTTGATTTAGTCTCCTCATGAAAGAGAATGCTTTTTGGATTGGAAAAGATTAAAAGAAACACCGGTTCCAGGAAATGAAATCAAATGTAGCTTATGTGTAAGAAATCACCTAACTGCTTTAAATGAGCTCAAGGTTCTGGGTCTGATGTACTTTCTGAGGCGCGGAGGCCCAGTAGATAAGCAGGCTGAACGGCCGCTGGCAGTCTGTGAGCAAGCGGACTGGGCGCAGGTTGTGAGGAGAGGGGGCGGGCAGAGGGAGGGCGGCCAGGCTGGTGGAGAGGAGACGTTCCAGAAGACCCGAGTCAGCAGGCCGTTTCAACAGGCTGAGGGCTGGTGACCTTGACGTCTGTCTTGAGATATTCTTTCAACTATTTGTTAAAAAGAGTAAGTTGTTGGTGTTTAGAAAAGGACGTTGTAGTCACTATCAGAGGGATTTTATTGCCCATCAGAGTTTATTGAAAGAGAAAGGGCTGGGAGGGGATGAGGCAAGGAGGAAGGGGAGGGGAGAAGAGGAGAGAAGGAAGAGAGCCCAGGCTCGGTGGGTAAAGAAGGCCCCAGCTTTTACTTCTTAGTAAAATGACATCAGGCAAATTATTTATCTTTATAAGCCAAGTTTCCTTATTGGTAAAATGGAAATAATAAGAGAACCTACTTCATAGCATAGTTCTGAGGTATAATGTGTGTGAAACATTTATCAGAATCATTGGTAATTGTGAAGGGAGTGACAGAGACAGATGATGGTAATGGCCATAATACTGAAGGAGGAAAAAGTGAAATAGTCAATGCAAACTTACTCCATTTTTGAAGGGATTACTAGACTGTTAAATTGAGAAGAATCTATACTTGGCTATATTTATTTATTAGCTACATTTATTATAAAATTATTATAAAATGTAGCTATATTTATTCTGCTGGTTTGGGATTCCCAGGTGGCACTAGTGGTAAAGAATCCGCCTGCCAATGCAGGAGATGCCAAAGACACAAGTTTGATTCCTGGCTTGGGAAGGAAATGGCAAGCCATTCCAGTATTCTTGCCATGAAAATTCCATGGGCAAGGAGGGAGTTGGGAGGGGGTTTCAGGATGGGGAACACATGTACACCCATGGCGGATTCAAGTCAATGTATGGCAAAACCAATACAATGTTGTAAAGTACAATAAATAAATAATTTTTTAAAAATAATAGAGAATAATGTTTTAAAAAAAGAAAGAAAGAAAATTCCATGGGCAGAGAAGTCTGGTGGGCTGCAGTCCATGGGGTCTCAAAGAGTCAGACATGATTCAACAACATCCACTCACTCACATTGTGTTGGTTTGGTTTGATTGGATTTCAATAAGACCTTGACAACATCTCCATGATATCCTTGTAAAGAAACAGAAAGGATGTAGGGCTGGATGATATATAACAGGTTGAACAGTCATATCCAAATGTGCTAATTAATGGGTTCATGTCATGCTGAAGCAAAGACTCCAGAAGTATAATTCTGGATTAGTCTTAAGCCTGTCATTTTTTTCTAATCCATTATTTGCATGAAACCTTGGATAGCAGGCTAATCAAAGGTGGGAGAGATAGCTAATAAGCTGCCTGAAAGAAATAGAACCTGAAAAGTCATAGTATAATATACTACAGAGAATATGGGGGGTGGGTCTACCACTACTAGCTTATGACCTTGAATGAATTACTTAACTACCTGAGCCTTTGTTTCCTGTTTGCATGAAGATAATACCACCTATTCTGTGGTGGTTGTGAGAATAAAGAAGATAATACATGTGTATTAGTTAAATATATTTTAGTTACCTACCAGTGTATAAATACATTACCCCCAAAGCTTGGAGGCTTAAAGCAATAAATACTTACATCACACAGCTTTGGAGGGTTAAGAATCCAGGAGCAGCTTACTTGGATGGTTCTGGCTCAAGGTCCCACATAAGGTTAAAATCAAGCTCTGGGGGACTCCTGTGGTGTGGTTATGAATCCACCTTCCAGTGCAGGGGATGTGAGTTCAATCTCTGGTCAGGGAACTGAGATCCCACATGCCACACAGCAACTAAGCCCTTGTGCCACAACTAGAGAGCCTGCATGGTGCAACTAGAGAAGCTTGCTCACCCACAACGGAAGATCCCAGTCAGGCAGCTCAGACCCAATGCAGCCAAGTAAATAGATTTTCAAAAAAGAAGATGAAATCGAGATTTGGGTCAGGGCTGCAGTAATCTGAAGGCTTGACTGGGACCAGAAGATCTATTTCTAAACTCACTCATATCACTGTTAGCAGGAGGACTCAGTTCATCATGAGTTCCTCATGATATGGTAGTGAAAAAGTGATCTCAGAGGGAGCAAGCGAGAAGCATCAGTACCTCTCATGACCACGTCTCTGAAGTCACATAATGGCACTTTCATGTTACTCTGTTCTTTAGAAGTGAATCACTAAGTTTCACCCATACTGAAGGGGCAGAGAGGGGAGGAGTATTATAGAATTTTGTGGACATATCTTTTTTTTTTTCATTTATTTTTATTAGTTGGAGGCTAATTACTTTACAGTACTGTAGTGGTTTTTGCCATACATTGACATGAATCAGCCATGGGTGCACATGTGTCCCCATCCTGAACCCCCCCTCCCACCTCCCTCCCCGTTCCATCCCTCTGGGTCATCCCAGTGCACCAGCCCCGAGCACCTGTCTCATGCATCCAACCTGGACTGGTGATCTGTAGACATAAAACCACCACATTATAAAAAGTACTCTGTTAGTGCTTCGCACAAGGTTCAGTTCAGTTCAGTTGCTCAGCCGTGTCTGACTCTTTGTGACCCCATGGACTGCAGCATGCCAGGCCTCCCAGTCCAACACCAACTCCCAGAGTTTATTCAAACTCATGTCCATTGAGTTGGTGATGCCATCCAACCATCTCATCTTCTGTTGTCCCCTTCTCCTCCCGCCTTCAGTCTTTCCCAGCGTCAGGGTCTTTTCCAGTGAGTCAGTTCTTCACATCATGTGGCCAAAGTATTGGAGTTTAAGCTTCAGCATCCATCCTTCCAATGAATATTCAGGACTGATCTCCTTTAGGATGGACTGGTTGGATCTCCTTGCAGTCCAAGGGACTCTCAAGAGTCTCCTCTCACACCACAGTTCAAAAGCATCAATTCTTCGGTGCTCAACTTTCTTTATAGTCCAATTCTCACATCCATACATGACTCCTGGAAAAACCATAGCCTTGACTAGATGGACCTTTATTGGTAGATACTCCATGACTGGCAGTTGTTTTTATGCTGTTACTGCTATACACCTAATACATAAGATCCTTTCTATAAAGCCACTGTGATCAGGACAAGAAAACCTCATGGTTCTTTAGATTCCTAGAAAATACAGAGAAGGAAGTACCACATATCACAAGATTCATTATATCTGTTTTGTAAACTAAAATGAACTCTTTTTGTTCATTTTATTGAACAAAATCTTATTGCATTAAGAGCAGACTGATAAAATTAAATTTTAGTAACACTTAATAGTCATACCTAAAGTATATAGTCAGCCGGCAAATACCAGTGACATGGATAGTTTGAACTGATGGTTAATCCAAAAATTAATTTTGTTTGGTTAAGATCAAATATAAACACCTATATTTGTATTTAACAAATATTAGAATTCTTCCAGCTTTAACTGTGTAGTGCACCAACTTGTCTGAGTGTCCTGCTCTCCTTTCCAGCTAGAAAACTGGCCACCGCTAAGACTAAGAGGACCCAGTCTCAACAAAGATAAGAAGACTTGCTAGTTCACCCACCTTCCTTGAGGGCAAGGAGTAATTTAGGGAGAATTAAATCAACAAGCAAAAGAAGCATATCAACAAAGGGCTCAATTAAGCCAGAGAGTTGATGTTGATAGTAAAAACTCAGAAACAAGAATCACTGGATAATCACCGGATAATCTGGAGTTCCTCTGTTTGTATACACATATACCTAGTGTCCGCCACTAGCCTCAAGGAGTGTCCAGTGCTGGTTGTAAGCAAAAGCATAAGAACTCTTGAACTCCAGATGGACAGAGTAATTTACTGGGCCACTTTGGTAAGATAAGATCATTAAATTGAAGATATTGTCACACCCGAAACTGGTTTATTCACTAGAGTTTTGATTTGCATTAATCATTAGACAGTTCCTCAGGCTAATGTCTGATATTATGGAACTCTCCTTAGCAACTCGCCAACACAGCAATCAAGCTTCTACATGTTCACAACATAGTCACGGATTTGAAAGTCAGTAAAAATGACCCCCGAGGAGCCAGGGTTTGCAGAGTTTATAAGTGTCTTTGTAAAAGAGGCAGAAAATCTGCCAAGAGCTCCGCAGAGAATCCAATAACTTATAAATGCATAACTTTCAGGTATTGATCAGGTCAACAGCAGCAGATAACAGGGTAGTGAGGAGGGACTGACAGTGGTGATAAACGTTATCAGGAAAGAAATTCACAGTGAAGAGAAAATCCATGTTAAAAACAAGCAAGAGAAAATCTATCTATATATATATATTTTAAGCAGATAGTATTTTAAGGTCAATTACCATGTAGGGGACATGTAAAGGCTTTATTAATCTTTTTGTTCTTTGAGGGTATCTTTCCATTATGGTCCAGGGCAATAAGCAATTGTCATAATGTTGAACCAGAGTTGATAAACCAAATGTTACTTAAGTTTATTATCATCTTTTTAGCAGGTCAAGGAAGTTTGTGATGCAGTTTAGAGATAAGATATGCTTTTTTAAAAAAAAATTTTTTTTAAGTTTGGGCACTTAAGCTTTACCTATTTGACTTACAGAATTTGACTTACTTAAGCTTTGACTTACAGAATGTACATAGAAGAAGGGGTCACTGGAGGCCTCTGGGAAAACTGTGTACTAATTCAGCATCATGAGGGCTGCACAGCCTGTTCTGTGAATAATAAAATAATTATAATAATAGCCATCATTTAATGAACACAGAGAGTGAGATGGCTGGATGGCTTAATCAAGTCAATGGACATGAACTTGGGCAGACTCCGGGAGATGGTAAGGGATAGGGAAGCCTGGCATGCTGTAGTCCATGGGGTCACAAAGAGTCGGGCATGACTTGGCGACTGAACAACAACAATGAACACTCACCATGTTTCAGGAACTGTGTTAAATTTTTACATGCATTATGGTATTGAATCTTCTCAACCACTTATTTGATTATTATTATTATCTCCATTTTTTAAATGTTTATTTGTTTGGCTGTGTCGGATCTTAATTGCAGCACACAGAACCTTACATCTTCATTGTGGCATGCAGGATCTTTAGTTTTAGCACCTGAACTCTTAGTGACGGCCTGTGGGATCTAGTTCCCTGGCCAGGGATCAAACCAGGGCCCCCTGCATTGGGAGCACAGAGTCTTAGCCACTGGACCCCAGGGAAGTCCCTGTCTCCATTTTAAAGATGAGGAAACTGAGGCCAGTTCAGTTCACTCAGTCATGTCCGACCCTTGGTGACCACATGGACCGCAGCACGCCAGGCTTCCCTGTCTTTCACTATATCCCGGAGCTTGCTCAAACCCATGTCCATTGAGTCAGTGATGCCATCCAACCATCTCATCTTCTGTTGCCCCCTTCTCCTCCTGCCTTCAATCTTTCCCAGCATCAGTCTCTTTTCCAGTGAATCTGTTCTTCGCATCGGGTGGCCAAAGTATTGGAGTTTCAGCTTCAGCAACAGTCCTTCCAGTGAACACCCAGGACTGATTTCCTTCAGGATGGACTGGTTGGATCTCCTTGCAGTCCAAGGGACTCTCAAGAGTCTTCTCCAACACCACAGTTCAAAAGCATCAATTTTTTGGCACTCAGCTTTCCTCACAGTCCAACTCTCACATCCATACATGACCACTGGAAAAACCATAACCTTGACCAGACAGACCTTTGTTGGCAAAGTAATGTCTCTGCTTTTTAATATGCTATCTAGGTTGGTCATAACTTTCCTTCCAAGGGGCAAGCGTCTTTTAATTTCATGGCTGCAATCACCATCTGAAGTGATTTTGGAGCCCAAAAAAATAAAGTCTGACACTGTTTCCACTGTCTTCCCATCTATTTCCCATGAAGTGATGGGACCAGATGCCATGATCTTAGTTTTCTGAATGTTGAGCTTTAAGCCAACTTTTCACTCTCCTCTTTCACTTTCATCAAGAGGCTTTTTAGTTCCTCTTCACTTTCTGCCATAAGGGTGGTGTCATCTGCATATCTGAGGTTATTGGATTCATCAAATGCTGCCAATTATTACATTTGTGCACAGTAGGTAGGTAGGAAGGCAGGTAGATAGATAGATAGATAATTCAAAACTAAGTTATAAGAATCATGGCACTTAACCCCTATATACTTAATCCCCTAAAAGGAAGCATTCTCCTTGTCTGCGTAACCCCAGTTTCATCATTTAAGAAAATGAGCAATAATTCCCCAGTTGTTCTCAGTTATATTAAAATCTGTTTCTTTTCTGACCCAGGGTCAAACTCAAGGTTTACAGTTGTACTTGGTAATGTCTGTCTAGTTTCTTTTAATCTGGAACAAACACTGTGCTATTTTGTTTCTCATGAAGTGTTTTTCTTGTGTTTAGCCTGACCCTCCCTGCGCTCTCATGAAAACTCCACAGGGGCAGGGATCTGCATCCTTTTTGTTCGTTGCTATGTCCTCAGCACTGAGAATAGGGCCTGGCACTTATTAAGACTTAGTAAATATTTGTTAAATAAATAGATGAGTGAATGAATAAGTAATACAAGTATAATGAGTGTCATGAAAAGTGACTTAGAGGATGCCAAAGAGGCTAATCTGTGGTTGTTTGTATATTAACAGTTATCTCTGTGTCCCAAGGATTCATGTTCCAACAACAGGCTCATTTTACAAACCAAATGGGAAAAAATAAATAAAAATTGTTTAAAAAATAACCAACTGAAAAACTTGGTCAAGACAAAAGAGGTATGGGAATTCCCTGGAAGTCCAATGGTTAGGACTCTGCAGGGGTCACAGGTTTGATCCCTAGTCGGGGAATTAAGATCCTGTAAGCCGTACAGCATGGCCACAATGCATGATGACATGTAACTTAACAGTAAGACTACAAAGACACTTAAACTGAGTATTGGGTCACAGAATGATGTGACCACCACAAACCTAAGTTAGCCTTCAGTTCAGTTCAGTTCAGTTCAGTTCAGTCGCTCAGTCACGTCCGACTCTTTGCGACCCCATGAATCGCAGCACGCCAGTTAAAGTAATACAAAACTAACAGAGGCCTTAAGGAGAAGATGGTTGTTTTGCTCTGTTTATTCATTCTTTCATTCAACTAGTATTTTTTGAGGGCCTACTGTATTCCAGGCACTAGTTTATAGATTCTTAAAGGTCATCTTTTTTAAACATCAGTAATAATACAGAGATAGGCACAGTTTCATTTTGGAATAAAGGAAAGTAATTATCACAGAAATAAAACTATTGTGTTATTTGGAAATATTTTTATTTCATTGACTTCAAATTGCTTCTTTTGAGCTCATCACTCCAATTAAAGAAATAAATTTCTGACAGGGAAATGGCCTACCCAGAGCATAATCAAGACAATAATCATTGTATCTTTTTCCTGAAAGAACTTTCCCATGATTGTTTAGTTCAGCCTGAAAGGCCTTTTGTGACACTTAAAAATCACTGAGGGGAAGAAAAGAGCCTGACCTGGGCTGGTTTTGTACAGGACATGAGCTGTGAGTCTTGTCTCAGTTGTCAGCATTAGACAGGATGTCATCTACCAACTTTGTTTCTTGTCCAACTCCAGTTTCCGCAGGTTTCCGTTTTCCTTTGCTCTCCAGTCAGAAGGAAAAATACTCACACGATTCTTAGGAATACTGGGGCAGGAAATTGTTTGAGGGACTTGAAAAACCCTTTTTTCTCTCCCTTCAAAGCCTTAAATAAGGTTTGCTTCATCGAAGCTTACAAATCATTAAAAGCAGACCTGCCAGATTGATGTAATATACGTTTTAGCTTCCAGAAGAAAAAAAGAATCTCTATAAAACTAATCTTTGAGTCATGGAGAATTTTTTCTTTTCTGATTTTAATGTTTTGGAGTACTCCAGCACCTTTTCACTACCTGCAATACACAGAACTCCTGTATCTTCCTTGAGCCAAAAATGAACCTGGTGTCACCTCTAACAACCATATATTCATAGTCCTTCTCAAATATGTTATTATTTACCCATTTTAGCCATTGCAGAGCAACTCCCAAGGACTAGTGCCTTAGAAAAACATAAATAACACAGTAGAAGAGCAGCAGTTGTATGGACATCAAGAATACCATCGCAAACCTGAATTTCTTGCATCTTTGTGGCTTCAGTTTAGAATAAATGTAGACGGCCAGAGGCCAAGCTGTCTACAGTGTGACCCTTGGTTAAGCTAAAAACTATATAAAAACTAAGGATACCCTACTTCCTGTTACTCACAGAGAGAGAAACATGAAAGGACCAGACTAACAAAAAAAAAGGAAATAACATTTGTTGAGAGCCTCCAATGAGGCAGGCATTGTGACAGGCGCTTCTTAAAGTTAAAATTTCTACAGAATCACCTTTAATCCTCATCACAATCTATAAGGTATTGTCTCTATATTGTAGACAAGAAAACTAAAGCTCACAACTAATTTGTTCAAGACCATACAATAGGATGTGAAGAGATTCTGAACATTCTCTGTAGCTTCAGAGTTATGCCCTTCCCACTAACTCATTCTTCCTGCTCCTCTGACCAGTCTTCCTCAGTATCTTTAGAAAGTTACTCTCTGTCCCAGAATTCCATTCTTGACTCATTACTTTTCTCACTGCGCATGGTTACTGAGCAGTCCTGTCTCCTTTGACTTCCCCTACTATCTTGGGCAAATGACTTCTAAATCTGTCTGTCTAGCCCTGAACTCCCCCTGAGCCTCAGACCCACACATGCAGTGTGCTACCAGCCTCAGACATCACTACTTACATGTATGTCTGACAGTCACGCATTTCTACATGTCAGAAGCAGAACTCCTCCCCCTCCCCCTTGAATCTGCCTCTCTTGGGCTCACCAAAGTTACACTCTTATCATTCCAGATTCCTCTTTCCCCCCCCTCACCGCTCACATGCAGTCAGCTAGAGTCCCACTGTTCTCCCCTTCAAAACAGTTCTTGACTCCCGACCTGTCTTCTTGATTCCAGTGATCACTGCTGCAGTTCTTGCTTGAACCTTTGAAATTTTGCTCCCTTTACAGTTGAGTGATCTATATACAAAGAAAATATGACTGCACTGCTCTTCTTCTTTTACGTGAAACCATTTAAAGATGCCCCCACCGTCTAAGAGCCCATTCATTGGAAAAGACCCTGATGCTGGGAAAGATTGAGGGCAAGAAGAGAAGGGGACGACAGAGGATGAGATGATTGGATGGCACCACTGACTCTATGGACATGAGTTTGAGCAAACTCCGGGAGATGGTGAAGGACAGAGAAGCCTGGTGTGCTGCGGTCCATGGGGTCGCAAAGAATCGGTCACAGCTTAGCAACTTTACAGCAAACCATGAATGAAGCCCACAAGACTTTCTGTGACCTGATCTCTGCCTCCCTCTTCAGCCTCGTTTCTGGCAACTCCTCACCTGAAAATCTACTCTCCAATTATACTGAACGAAAGTACTGTCCCCCCTCATCTCACATGTTGTTTCCCATCAGGATGCCTCAATTGAGTCACTGCCTGTAGCCCTGCCACCTCATCTTTCCTCCTGGATAAACTCCCACTCCGGTACTCATCGCTGGTAACACCTCCTCTTGAATCCTGCCCTCAGCAGTCCCCTGCCACAACCCACCAAGGAGGCTAAACCCTGTCCTCCCTGTCAGTTGCATCAGCAACATGTTTCAAAATCAATCGTTTGTCTTGTCCATTAGACTTTTAAGTTCTTTGGGCACCGAGATCATAATGTACTGAATTTTGTAATCCTAGGGCCTACCCTGGTACAGAGTGGGCTCTTAATAACTGTTTAGCCTTAGTTAAACAACAGCATGGGTGGGTACTCAATCACTTCAGTCACATCCAACTCTTTGCGACCTCATGGACAGGGACACACCAGGCTCCTCTGTCCATGGGATTCCCCAGGCAAGAATACCAGAGTAGATTGCCATTTCCTTCTTCAGGGGATCTTCCCGACCCAGGGATCAAACCCTCGTCTCATGTCTCTTGCATTGGCCAGCAAGTTCTTTATCACTAGCGCCACCTGGGAAGCCCAAAACAACAGCATACTATCTCTCAAAAATGACTTCTATATTGGAGGCTCAAATCATACCCTTCTCCATGTAAAATAAGCCTGACAACTATTAAAACACAAGAACATGAACCATTGAAAAAAGCCACCTGATTTTAAAGTTGGCAGAGGATTCAGTAGACATTTCTCCAAAGAAGATGATGAAAGAAGATATGCAAATGATCAATAGCCATGAGTGAAATGAAAAGACGTTCAACATCACTGATCATTAGGGAAATGAAAACCAGAGAATCCATTAAGAGGGCTCCTATTACAAAAGAAAAGAACGTGTGTTGGCACGGATGTGGAGAAAGTGTCACCTGAACCCTTGTACGCTGTTGGGGGGAATGTACAACGGAGCCGATGCTGTGTCCATCGATACAGTGGCCCCTCAGTGGTAAGCCAGCAGTGGCACATACATACAATGAAGCATCACTTGCCTTAAAAGGAAGGAAATTCTGACATGTGCTACAGCATAAGTGAGCCTTGAGGACACCATGCTGAGTGAAATAAACAAGCCACGAAAACACAAATACCACTTACATGAGGTACTTAGAGTAGTCAAACTCGCAAAGACAGAAAGTAGACCAGTGGGTTGCTAGGGGCTGGAGAGATGAGAGAGTGTTGTTTACTGGGTTTAGAGTTTCAGTCTTAGAAGATTCAGCAAGCACTGGGGATAGATGGTGATGGTTGCATAACAGTGTGAATGAAATTAATACCACTGAACTGTCCACCTAAAAAAGGCTAAGATGGCAAATTTCTTGTTATGTGTATTTTACCACAAAAAAAAAATTGGGGAAAAAAAAAAAGCAAAAACAGGACAGAGGAAGAGGTCTAAGGGTGACTAAGCTTCTTGAATTGACACCATGGTGCTCCAGTATAGACAGCATCCAGATATCTCTTGGTGATGCTGACTTAGGGCCCAGGAGTTCCCACATGGCCAGAGAATCTGTAACTTTAAACAAGCACTTCAGGTGATTCTGATGAGCAGACAAATTTGGGGAACTGCCTGGGCCAAATTAGTATAAAAGAATGATTGAAGAACCTTTTATCTGGATATTTCTGAAAACAAGACAGATCATTTTTTATTGTAGCATCATACACATAATAAATTCACCGTTTTAACTGTGGATAAGCATACAGTTCCGTGCCATTAAGTACATTCAAGTACATTCCCAGCGTTGTGCCACCAGCTCCACTATCCATCTCCAGCAGGTTTTCCTCGTCCCACACTGAAACTCTGTACCCGTTAGACAAGAACGGCCCGCTTCTCCCTCTCCCAGCCCCAGCCCCAAGTGTCCTCTAGTCTCCTTTCTTTTTCTGTGACTTTGCCTCTTCTCGGTACCTCATAAAAGTGGACAGATAATTGATTTCTATCCGAAGTTTAATTGCTTTCTTGCCTGGAGGCATGAGTCTGGGTGAAGGGAATCAAACATCATAGGTCCCTCGATCTGCCAAGCCAGGTCATATTAAGACTTATTGGATTTATCTCAAGCAATAGAAAATTATATTCATGAACTTTGGTTTCATGAAATCATGTAGATTCCTTTTATCCTAATCATTTTTATCATGACCCATGTGTTCATTATAAAGTTTATTCATTCGAGATGGTTACTGATTAGTTAGTGGCACTTTATCTGATTTTTCTCATAAAAATTAATAAGCATCTTTCAGTTACATCGTTCTAAGACTTTTCTGTCATATCAAGGCCCAGCAGAAAAAAAAAAAATTAAGGAGAATATTACTATTAAAATGGTTCCAAAGTTCAAAAACAGAAGAACTAGGACTTTTTAGGCTCTTTTGATAAACAGTGTTTACTTAAAGCCATCACAAATTGGAAATTTCAAGCCATCCTGTCCACAAGACTTAGCTCTCGAGTGCGGCCCTACTGACTTCTTCCAGATGTCCCAGTGAAGCAAAGAACATCTTACATGCTCAGCATACTACTCTGGGGAAGAAAATCTCTTATCTTGTCCAGAGCAGGACATCTGTGCCCAGGAAAGAGGCCCAGGAAATAGCCACAGCTTGAAATGTTTATTTTAACCATATTCTTCAAGCTTTTTAAAAATATATATATATGTAATTTATTTATTTGGGGCTGTGCTCAGTCTTCACTGCTGCGCGGGCTTTTCTCGAGGTGCAGCGAGTGGGGGCCCCTCTCTAGTTGCCGCGCTCCGGTTCTCGTGGCCACGGCTTGCTTTCTGCGGAGCACGCGCTCAAGGGCCCGCGAGCTTCCGTGCTGGCAGCGTGTGGGCTCAGTAGCTGTGGCTCCCCAGCTCTAGGGCACAGGCTCAGGAGTCGTGGCCCACGGGCCCAGTGTCTCCTCGGCATGCGGGATCTTTCCTCGAATGCGGGATCTTCCCAGATCAGAGACCAAACCCCCGTCTCCTGCATTGACAGGTGGTTCTTCACCGCTGGACCACCAGGGAAGCCCCAGGTCCTCACGCTTTTAAGACTATCTGCGACACGCTCACCACCTTCACTGTCTGACCGTAGAAGTCTGATCCTTAGTAACCTAATTATGTGCTTCCCTGGTGGCTCAGATGGTAAAGAATCCGCCTACAACGAAGAAGGGCACTCAGAGCCAGTGCTCTGGGACAATCCAGAGGGATGGGGTAGGGGGACAGATGTGCACCCGTAGCTGATTCATGTCAGTGTGCGGCAAAAACCATCACAGCACTGTCAAGTAATTATCCTCCAATTAAAATAAATAAATTAATTTTTAAATAAATAAAACATGCCAAGAGACCAATCCTGAAAAAAAAAGAGAATCAGCCTACAATGCAGGAAACCAGGGTTTGATTCCTGGGTCAGGAAGATCCCCTGGAGAAGGGAATGACAACCTACTCCAGTATTCTTGTCTGGAGAATCCCATGGACAGAGGCGCCTGGTGGATCACAGTCCATGGGGTCACAAAGAGTCAGACATGACTGAGCAACTAACGCTTTCACTTAATATGTTTTGTGCAAAACTATGGAACTACCTGTTAAGTACTTAAACCTTGCATTATAAAATTGCTCTTTTAATCTCTGTTCCCATGGGTTTGGACCACTGTATCATGACAAGTCATTGGTCTAAGGTCTTCCTACACATTCCTATTCACCATTAAAAAAAAAAAAAAGAGTATTCCAACTTCTAATTCTCAAACCTGTAAGGGCCTTTCTGATAACCTCCATCTGTTCACTTTTTGAAGTTGACCCTTGAGTTCTACCATGCTCTTTGTTACAGACCTACTTTGTAACTTTGAGCAGGTTATTTCCTGAACACTTAACTTTCCACACAACTTCACTGAGCATAAGACCAGGTTAATAATACCACCTCTTAGAAAAATAGATTAATGAGTCTGTGGGTTTGTTTCCTTACTTATATCTGAATGTGAAAATGCCATCTTACTTTTCCTTCTGTATTCTCCCTCTTGGTACCTGGCCCAAATGAAGAATTGTTTTTCTTGGCAGCATCTATGGCTACCAAGAAGGACTTGGCCCCCACTGCCTTTGAAATGGTAGCGCCAAGCCTTTACAGAGAGCTTGGAAGATCTCGCACCCTGAGGAATCATACAAGTTCCCACCAATAGCCTCTTTGGGAGGTCCTTTTCCTCAAGTTATCTTCAGACTTAGGTCCATTTGCAGAGGAGACATCCTTCCCACAGAAAGTTTGCTTTTCCTCCCACAACTGTGAGGAAGATGGTGAACGGGGAAGTGAAAACTGGGTATAACATAGGCATATGTTTTAAGCACTTTGGATAAAAATGTTTGATAAGTACCAGCTTGTTTTTATTGCTTTATTATACTGCTTGTTGAAGAATGTTTTCTTTGGTCACCCGCCAATGAAAAAAATTAGCCTTTTCCCGAATCTAGTCTTGTTTCTTTAGCTAGTTATGTCGGTAGAACAAGACAGACAAATGCTTCTGAAATAAACGAATCAGTCGCACAGTGGTGCTCATTCCTGCTCATTGCCCTTTTCCAACTCATTGACAGCTGCTGCCACCAACATGAACGGGGTTTCTGTGGGGCTCTTTCTCTCCTCATCATCCCCAAGTTGGAATGTTTTCAGTTGGTTCCTTTGTTCTGAAGTCCAAGACTTTAAAGGACTTGCCCCTACCTCCACCCCTATTTTCCTGTTTTATGGCATCCAGTAGGAAATGGTTTTTTGTTTGTTTCAATGCCTCTCTGTAATAAAAGAATCCCTTTTTAGATATTTGTACCTTGTATCTTCTAGTTTCTGTTTTAGTTCAAAATAGTTATAATTTTACCTTTTAAAGCAAAGCACGAAGGGTTTTTTGTTTTTGCCCTCTCTCAAATCTGTTCCTGGTTTATAGCAAAAGAAGCGGCTAGAATAGCATATCTGTATCAGAAGCTAGTTGAACTGAATGTAATACTACTTTGAAATTCTCCTTAATGTGTTCTCATTGATCTGGGGTGTCTCTTTTGGCTCTGGGCATTCTCAATTAAAATTAAAGCCTTTAACCCATCATTAGCTCACCTCCATCTCTTCAAACAGAAAAGAATGAATTCTTATTGCAATGTGAGGGACAGAGGTCACATATGTGGGCAAATTTATTAGAGATAATGTTATCCAATGTCATGTGAGGTTCCTAAGCAATATTGCAGAATATCCTTTCCTCAAGTTCTTTGTTTTAATAGAGTAGACTCTGGTATTCAGGAATGAATTACATACAGATCTACTTGAGAGCCTGAGATGGACTTTATCTCTTGAAGTCACTTACTCTTTAGGGAATTTTAACACTGATGTAACAGGGAGAATTGAAATGAACCTAAGTCTAGCTTACAGAGAAGAGTCATTTTAGATAGCAGTTTTTATTTGGTTTGCCAACCTCTGACTCCCACCCTTTTATGGTGAGTTTCAAGTATGGATAGTTCTAAGACATGATCTGTTTCTGTGACTACTAAATAAAATATGAATTTTTCATGTTACTTGAAGACTCTCTGTGAAAAATTCTTTTTTATTTTTTATTTTTTCTGGCCATGTGGGATCTTAGTTCCACCAGGGATTGATCCAAGGCCCCTGTGGAAGTGCGGAGTCTTAACCACTGGGCTGCCGGGGAGGTCCTCTGTGAGAGTTCTTAATTTGAGTCTTTATATATAATCATGGTTTACCCTGTCTTATCTAAACCCAGGAAGACAATGGAAAAGGAAAAAAAGTTTGCGTGCCTCCCTCTGCAGTGCACTATGCTTTGTTGCTGCTGTTCGGTCTCTAAGGAATGTCTGACTCTCTGTGACCCCATGGACTGCACCACTTCCCTGCCCTCCACTATCTCCCCACTGTCTCGTCCACTGAGTTAGTGATGCTATCTGTCTCATCCTCTGCTGCCCCCTTCTCCTCCTGCCCTCAATCTTTCCCAGCATCAGGGTCTTCTCCAGTGAACCGGCGCTTCGAATCAGACGGCCAAAGTACTGGAGCTTCAGCTTCAGCATCAGTCCTTCCAATGAACACTCAGGGTTGATTTCCTTTAGGATGGACTGGTTGGATCTCTTTGGTGTTCAAGGGACTCTCAAGAGTCTTTTCGAGCATCACAGTTCAAAAGCATCAGTTCTTCAGTGCTCACCCTGCTTTATGGTCCAACTCTCACATCCACTCATGACTACTGGAAAAACCACAGCTTTGACTATAAGCCATTTGTTTGCAAAATAGAAACCTTGAGAGTAATAGCCTGAGTTCTCTTCCTTTCTCCCCATCAGTCAGTTCTTATCTGTTGGCACCTTCTTATGCTTTTCTGCTGTTAGATGGAGAAAACGGGTCATCAGAGGCAGAATAACCTTTTTAAATTTTTCTCTAGCAGAGTACCATGATTCTAGATTAAAGTAGGAACCAGAAGACATAAGGTCTAGAAATCCTCAGCGTGACCTTGTATGACAGATACGGTATTTATATGAAGAAACATCAGTCCCTGTGACCTAATTTAAGCTACCTAATCTCTCGATGTCATTATTTCTCTGCTTGTAAAAGGGGAATAGCAACACCAATCACTATCTTACTCTGGAGTTTGGGAGAAATTTAATGAGATAATGAACTTAATTCTACTCTCACAAGGGAATATATTGTTGACTTTTAGGAGAGTTAGCTATTTGGGGGTCCCCGAGGGACTTGACAATCTATTACCTCTTCTAGCACTCAAATGGAACTATTGTAAAAAGCTAACCCACAGCCAAAAAGTAAGCCATTTATTCTGCAGATAGATCAGGTCCAGCACAGGACAAAAAACGGATTTTGATCTCTTCTTTGGAAAAACTATCACTGGATGGGCCCAAAGATGTCCTTTTTTCTTTCTTTCTTTCTTTCTTTCTTTCTTTTTCTGAAATCAGAACAGTGGCATAATTGGGTTTGATGGTTCACTTTGAGAGAATGTTGGGTTCAGTCCTGGAACATGTTAAATCAGATGATATACTTTTTTAAAAGTCTCTAGAACATGCATTTTCAATGGGAGCAATATTTACCCTGAAGGGGGAAAATATGAGTTCTCTGAGAGGCAAAAAAAAAAAAAAATTCAATAATATAATGGTCTGTTCAGTTCAGTTCATAATTGTCTGTGGCCCTCCACTAAAAAAATAGACATGAAGTATTTCTATGGTATTAAAATTTCATGGTGGAAGAGGGCACTTGGAAAAAAATGTTATTAAAAGACTGGGGGTGGGGGATGGGATTTTAAAAAGTCAGGAAAGACGGCTGCAGTCTAGAACAAGCATGTTTGACTCTCTCTCAGTCCTGTCCAACTCTTTGGGACCCCATGGACTATAGCCCACCAGGCTCCTCTGGCTGTGAAATTCTCCAGGCAAGAACACTGGAATGGGTATTTCACCAGAGTATCTTCCCTTCACCAGAGTATCTTCCCAACCCAGGGATCAAACCTAGGTCTCCTGCATTGCAGGCGGATTCTTTACCTTCCGAGCTGCCAGGGAAGCCCAGGCAGACAGCTTCAGTTAGAGTCCTGGAGATGTTTGTCCCCGAGGATAGGTGAGCTGCACACAGTCGGGCTGAATGCGGACTACCATTGATGCCTTCAGTCCAGCAGGAACTGAGTTCATAGGAAACTTGAAAGAGATTAAATTCGTACCCTAAGGGATAATGATCTCACACAAACAACTCAACATAAAATCTACCCTTTCAGAACCAATACTTTGTACTTAAATGTGGTTAAATCCTTAAGGTAAGAGATTCCTTTTTTCTCCTGCCTCTTTAGTCTTGCAGAAAGGCACATCAAGGGTAGAAGCGATCTTCAAAGTGCTTCACAGAAAAAGTCAGATGGAGAGAAAGGAGAGGGTGTGGACCCCGCAGGCAGGAAGGGAATAATTGTCTTAAGTAGTAATGTAACGTGCAGAGGAATAAAGACCAGAAATACGGTGGGGAACTGGCATGTAAGTGTTAGGGAAATTTTAAGTTTGGTGTTGGTGCTGATACTAATAAACATTTATATATCCTTCCATCCCCCTCGTATGTCTTACATAGTCTTTCGTGCCTTTTGAATGGATGGGACGTCTCAAAATTGACTTGCTACACAGTATGAAGTTTGGAAGAGACCCTGTGTTCTTTAGACTCAGCAGCCCTGAGACAATAGAATGGCCATATTTTTTTGTGATTGATGTTACAAAAATTTTTTTGATTAATTTACTTTTGGCTGCACTGGGTCTTCGTCGCTCAGGCATCGTCTAGTGAGGGCTGCTCCTTGTGACTGGCAGGCCCCTCATCTCGGGGGCTTCTCTTGTTGCGGAGCACAGGCTCTAGCTGCGAGGGCTTCAGTCGTTGCGGCCCACAGACTAAGCTGCTCCACATCATGTGTGGGTCTTCCCAGACCAGAGATGGAACCCGTGTCCCCTGCATTGGCAGGCAGACTCCTAACCACTGGACACCAGGGAAGTCCTGGCCATAATTTTTAAAATTATTCCCCCCACCACCACCATCTCTGACTCTTCTTTCATCATCCTGTTCTTTGATATACATAACATACCCATAACTTGGAGAAAAGAGAAAGTGATTTTTTTGCCTCCCCGCTTACCCATTTCACATTGATGTTCTAGACAATGAGTGCTCTTTCCCCAAGCCTAAAGCCTTTACTAAGCATTCATTACTGTGGGCATTTAACTGCGTTACAGAAATATACCCCAACCCCTGTTTGTTGATTTCCTTAAGATCATAGAAGAAAGTGAAATGACCTGGAGAGAGGCCTTCAAGGCCACTGACGCCCAGGGGACCCACTCATCTCCACCTCCCACCCCAGTTCCAAACCCTAACCTATTGGCCCTTTCATCGGTCCCTGGATCCCCACCCTTCAGCTTCTTTTGGTTACCCACTGGGTCGCCCCGTGGCCCCAGCAGCTGGGCTGCTCTCTCTCCCCCATCACATTGCAGACATTCTTTTCACATCATTTTGTCCTCACTGCTGCATTCCCTCCATTTGGCATCCTTCCCTCTGCGCAAACTTCTGTGGCAAGGGACAGAAGTTTGCCAAGGAGATGCTGGCAGAGAGGGTCCAGTTCTCTCCTTTCTATCTGAAGAGCCCAGTGTCACTCGTTAGCATATGAGAAGAATGGTTGTAAATAAACATCAAATGAGGTTAACGAGCTGCAGCTCATCAATATTAATGAAGTCCACCCCACCGCCGTGGAGTGAGGTCCTAATGGCTCAGATCACAAGAAGCAGCTTCATAAGGCCCCCAGTTACAGGGCAGGAAGGACTCGACTCAGCCTGCTGGAATGTTTGTCATTTTACCACCCCAGGAATGCTGCAGGGAAAGGCTGTCTGACACCAGATCTCTGCTTGCATGGCCCCTCTTGTGTTTAGAAGACATCTGTTTGTCTCAACAGGTGGAAGCCGTGAGGAAGAAGGTTGTATCTGCTCAGCCACACTCTGGGGTAGGAAAATGCCAAGTCCATCTGCAGTTCCCAAGTCCAAAAGGACATCCCCAGAGTAACAGGATTGAATCGCTCATGGCCCTTTCATCAATAACCCCATGAAATGCAAGCTCTTGTTTCCAGTGTACTAAGGGACGCTGTGGAGGCCTTCTAAGCCCAGACCAATAAAGAGATGAAGAAACTCCTGTTTGATGAAGCTCGTGTGCCCGTTGCCCCTTAGGTCCCTCCCCAGAGCCATGTTTGATTCCTGAGCCTGGTGGTGGCTCGGGGGGTATAGAATCTGCCCAAAATGTGGGAGACCCACATTTGTTCCCACATTTGTTTGTCTCCAGGGGTCGGGAAGATCCCCTGGAGAAGGGAATGGCAACCCACCTCAGGATTCTTTCCTGGAGAACCCCATGGACAGAGGAGCCTGGCAAGCTATAGTCCATGGGGCTGAAAAGAGTCGGCCACGACTGAGCGACTCACACACAGAGAGTGATGAGTACGCCTGTAGTTTACTGAGCACTTACTGTGTCTCAGGCTCTACACGAAGCCTTTTCCGTGTGTTATGTAACCCTCATACTAGTCCTGTGAGGATGATTCCCATCTCACAGGTGAGGGAGTGAAGCTCACTGATCTTATGTGACGCATCTAAGATCGCACGCAGCCAGCAGCCGCGCTCCCCCTGTCTGTCTGCAAGGCCTCTCCTTTCTGCAAGTCCCAGGCGAGTCACTGCGTCCTGTGGCATCTCAGCATCCCTCACGGGAAGTATGTGAGTTTCTGTGCTGTCCTGTCTCTTTTGTAAGACGCTTGTCCTCTCCTCTCCAGCTCAGCGGACCAAACACCATATGGTTCTCTGAAAGTAGAGTCAGAGGACTTTAGAATTAATTTCTTTTTAATCAAAGCATCTCTTTGAAATTATTTTTAGAAAGGACCCTTCCTAAAATACTTTCTGAAAAAGTTTCATGTTTTGCTGTGTGTGTAAATTTGAGGTCAGTGGGATGTGTGCTTTGAGGTTTTGGGTGTGTGTGTGTGTGTGTGTGTGTGTGTCTATGTGTGTGTTGAGTCGCACTGATACTGATTTATCCAGCTCACCAGGTCAGTTCCTTTTACGATTAAGCACACACCTGTGTGAGATTGGTGACTGTAGATAGAAAGAAGCCACCTGGCTCCCAGGGCTGATTTGAGCCTGTGATCTTAGCCTCAATCACACTGTTTCAACAACCGAACCTGGTTTATTACTTAACCGTTCAGACTATCGGCTTCTTTATCTATGATTTCCCTGGGGGCGGGAAGGAGGACCTGATGCTTCATCAAATGGTTGTTATCACCAAAGCTACACCTCGTTGTTTTTAAAGAACAGCTCATAGCGGAAGGGCCTGAGAGTGAAACGGTCACTTACCGTTCTTCTCCTTTCCTCCTTGAAAACTCAGGGACCTTGCTTGGTCATTGTTACTTAGGCAAAACGCCCAGGAATATTTCCACAGAGCGGCACCCAAAGCCCACCCTTCCCGCCACCAAGGTAACCAGGACTGGGGAGCAATTGAAACTGGGCCTTCCTTTCCCAGGCCTGCGCTGTCAGCTTGGCTCAGAAAGAGGCAGAGTGATGACTCCGGCTCCTCACCCAGGCGCACTACCACACAGTTCTCGTTTGAGCCCGAAGTCACATGGTTTTGCTGCTCATGGCCAAACAAGGATGCGCTGTTTCCAGTTCTTTGCACCCGGGGTTGGGCCTCGGCATCCTTAGTTGAAACCACCAGGGCCCCCAGACCTGAAGCTTTTCCAGGGACAAATTGCATGCAGCGGTGGAGACAGGGAGCGGAGGGGTGGAGCGGAGCAGCGGATGGTGCACCATCAGGACGTGGGCGCGAGCCAAGGGGTTAGTTCACTGCTGTTTTGTATAATCAGGCACACCAGAAAACTCAGATTAATAGGCTGTTTATTCTTCAGCATGTTCCTTGAATCAAAGGCTCTGGATGCTGTTATTGAAGAGTGTTTGTGAGAGTGCCCTGGAACACTCCTCCTGGGCTCTGCTCACTGGAGAGGAACGAGGGAGTCCTTTCATTTCCTGGGCGGCATCCCTCACGCTCACCCCTCACTGTAGTCTAAAGGTCTGCACAGGCTTTGTGAGAAACGGGATCTTTTGTTCTGTCTCCGTGAGGTCCCATTCCCTCCAGCACCTTGCTGTCTTAGAGTCTAATCATTTCATGTTCTTGTCTTTGAGCTACCTGAACCTGACGAATGCAGCCACTTTCTCCCGGGGAGAGTTTGCTGCTGTTGTTGTTTGGGGTTTCTGGGGGTTTTGAGTTGACGCTGTTTGGCCCCAATTCTCTGCCTGGGCAGTGCGGTCATCTTTTCTTTTCGTGGTCGTTTAAAGGCATTTTTGCCAGGGCTGAGAAAAAACATCCACCTGAACCCTTTTATGTGAAGCAAATGAAGATTTTTTTTCTTTGATTTGACTATTAGAAATATAATGAGACTTCTTCAAACCTTGAAATTGAAACATCCTTATTATGAAAGAGTTACTTTCTGCATCACCACCCCCTGCAGTGGACATGTGTATGTGTGTGTGTATGTGTGTGTATGTGTGTGTGTGTATGTATTAGTCTCTCAGTCATGTCCAACTCTCTGAGACATCATGGACTGTAGCCTGCCAGGCTCCTCTGTTCATGGAATTCTTAAGGCAAGAATACTGGAGTGGGTTGCCATTCCCTTCTCCAGGGAATCTTCCCAATCCAGGGCTCGAACCTGGGTCCCCTGCACTGCAGGCAGAGTCTTCATCATCTGAGCCACCAAGGGAGGTCAAAAAATTAGGAGGGACAGTGCTTCTCCACTCCCCCGGCAAGTCACTGTCAGCTTGGGGGACACAGAAGGGATCGCTGTTCCCTATTCCCTCTGGCAGCTATGCTTTCTCCATGGCCTGGAAAATAATTGTATTTCAGGCCTCCCATGACCTCTGTGCACACACGCACGACACAACCACGACCCTGGTGGGAACGCCCTCAGCTCAGAGGCATCCAGTGTATTCCGAGGTGCTCCATGCTCTACAGGCCGTGTGAACACTCAGCACGTTGTGGGCACCCACATACATCAGACAAACCCAGCACAAATCATAAGCAACAGCTTTGAATCTGGCACAACCCTTAGTCACCACAGCCAGAGGCCAGCAAATGAAATCGCGGTCACGTATCTGGGGTTAGAATTCTATAAACCGTCGGGCACCCCATGGCCCGAGATTCTGCCAGGGAGGTGCTCCTTGGAGGGGGTCCTTGGAGCACCACACCTTGGAGCCGTGGCAGTCCTCGCGTCCAGAGGGTACTGTCCCCTCATGTCCCTCCAAAACCAGCACAGCTGTGTGGACGGGGACCATTTGCCATGTATACACTGAGACCAAGATATACACACACCCTGGCGTTTCGCCTGATTCCTTCCATGAAGGCCATCTGTTTATCCAGTTCCCAATCCCAGAAGACAGTCACCAAAAAGTAAATACCGAGAAGGAGCAGGGTTGTTTTGTTGTGTTTTTTTTTTTCTCCCTTTCCTTCTAGATAAACATGTCCCAATGAACAAAACAGATTTTGCAAACACATTCTGTCTACTAAATCTTACGTAACAGCTGTGTGAGAAGGACTTAGAGGAGAGAAGGATGAGGCGTGGGAGGGTGGGCTTGGACTTGATGAAGAGAACTAGAAAGTTCAGAAATCCACAAGGCGGAACAGTTCAGTCCCACCTACGTCTCATTAGATGGGGATTTCCTCCTTGCCTTTATTCTGTCCCTTCATCCCAATCCCGGGACCTGTGGTGGGCTTGCCAAAGATAAAGATCTGGCTGCAAATATCAGTTTCTTCAACTGAAAAACCAAGCAATCAGGACTTGTATCTTTAGAGGACACGTCCTGTCTTCTGCCTGCATCCTCTTCCTCTCCCACTGACCTCGCTAGCGTCCACTGCAGCCATAAGGCTCCTCTGGAGTCAGACGAGGGAGTATTGACCTTGAGCAGCCCATCTGGCCTGACTGTGCTTGGAAATGAGGGACCTAGCTCAGATCAAGATCTTGGATTCTGACGATCAGGGACCAGCACAAGAAATTGACCTTTTGCCTCAGAGGCGCCCGGATATGTGTGTTTCTGTTCGATGTCGAATTGGCTCACTCTACCATTCAGGAATGGTTGTTGTTTGGTTTGGTTTTAACGCTCTCCTCACTCCTCATTTGTGGGTCAGATGCTCTGGACAGTCCAATGGAATTCTCTCCGCTTCCCTGCTGGTTGCTGCCAGACACAGAGTGCTAAATCCTGTCCGGCTGGTGACTTGAAATGATGATGTGTGAAACAGTGCTGCTCCCTGGACATCCTGCGCTCATTCACACGAGCCGCTTTGCCAGTTAACCACAGTAGGGAAGAGCGGCCACAAAGCGGGGGGGTGGGGGGGAGTTCGTTCCTACAGCCCTTGCCTTATCTTTGCTCGGGGATCAGGGTACCTACTGACGCTCCCAACCCTTCCCCCAAGGTCAGTACTGACTCCAGTACTAATTGGTCAGCCTTGGAATTCCATTTCATTCACTAGCATTCCTTTCCCAGGCCTCCTGGAGCAATTTCTTTAGCAGATTGTAGCACAGCCAGAGACAGAGAAGTCGTACTTGTGTGCAGAGCAGGGGCCCCGGAAGCAAAGCAGTCTTGCTGCCCCTTCCCACTCCTGGCTGTGCGCATGCTGTTGGTGCTCCCCCCTGATTGCGCGCCTGGTCCCTTCTCATCCGGCCAGGCCCCAGCTCAGACGACACCTTCTCTTTGACCGCCCCATCTAATGTCTCATGTTCAGTCACTCCACATCACACCACCCTGTTTCACTTAGGCCATCGCCCTTCCCACTTTCTGCAAGTATTTCATTTATCTATCTCTTCCCCCACGCACCCACGCTAGAGAGTAAGCTCCATAAAAATAGGAACTTTTGTCTTACCCATTCCTGTTCCTGCAGAGCCTTGCCTCACCCCTGGAACACAGTGGGCACTAAATATTTATTAACTGAAGAAATAGGTAGGAATATAGCAATTAAGAACTCCCAAAGCAAATATATGGTTTCTCTCAGGAGATGGTGAAGGCAGACTGACACATAGTTTGAGGAATGGAATAAAAGCCCAGGGGTGTCCCATGTTGGTTTTCATAATGGTCTTAATTCCAAACCAAATGTATTGAGTCAAACATCACAGAAAGTGAGTTGCTCTCTTCACTTCCTCTGACTCAGACTAAACTGCTCCCTTTTGAGTAGGTTAGGTCAGGGTCATGGAGACCAATACGGCACCCTTCCCGGCCAAGCTGGCCTAACTGAGGCCTCAAAGGATGCCCACTTCCAGATTTCCACTGGATGGTGCCCCCCGCTTAGCTTTCCCGAGGGCACCAAGATGTACAGCAGTTTAAAGCCCAGCCTGGGTATCTTTATCTGGTCTTTATTACACCCTTGCTTGCCTCCAGGTCCCAAAGAGCCCACATTCCTCTCCAGAGCTCCGGGGCCCTGCAGGCAGCTCTTTCCACTGTGAGAGCCCTGGAGGGTGGGTGGGTGTGTCCTAGCTCCTCTCTGCCCAGCTGTGAAGGGCTTCCCAGGTGGCTCAGTGGTAAAGAATCCGCCTGCCAGTGCAGGAGATGCAGGTTTGTTCCCTGGGGTCGGGAAGATCCCCTAGAGGAGGAGATGGCAACCCACTCCAGTATTCTTGCCTGGAGAATCCCATGGACAGAGGAGCCTGGCGAGCTACCGTCCATGGGGTCACAAAGAGTCAGACGATGTAGCGACCGAGCACACGGCCACGCCCGGCAGTGAAACCGTAGGACTGAGACAAGGCATCCTTCTAGCCTGGCGGCCACGTGGTTGTCGTCTCAGAAGTCCTTTGCTGGCATGAGAAGTGCTGACTTCACAGACACCGTCCTTTGTCTTGTTGGGGCAAGATCCGAGCCTCGTGTCGGGAGAGAGATATTAAAGATTAAAGAGCCTCCTCCACCAGGAAACGGGATCGTTTTGCCTGAATCTCTTAATTTGTTTTTCCCCCCATACAAGTGCGTTCATGTTGCTGGGCTCCCTGGCTCACTCCCCAGCAGTTTGTAGTCATTATTCTCTGGACTCTGTGGTCTCATTGATATTAGAGTGTGTTTCATCTGCTGTAGGTGACGCTTGCACGCTCCACTGCTTCTTCTGTTACGTTACTAACGACTCTTCTGTTGGTTTCAGCCTTTAGCCAAGCCCACCCCATCCACACCCCACTCTCCCCCTGTCTTTTATTGATGCTATGTTGACTTTGTGTGTCTCTGTTAGTTCAGTTTTCTGAGCACCTGCAGAGAATTAACCATCTCTACTGGCTGCTGGGGATCACCCAGGCCTTTGATCTGTTTGATTCTGTACTCTGGGAGACGTTGAAGGACTCTGAAACCACACCAAAGCGCATAAAAGGTGCTGTTGTCACTGAAGCCTGACCTTCCAGACTAGCTCTACTTAGGGACCAGAAGTCATTCATGTCAATACAGATGTAGGTACCGTCCGTTAAATGGTTGCTACATACCACTCACTGTTCTATGCACCTAACATGACTATCTTATTTAATCCGTACGTGTAGGCCTAAAAAGCCACACATGAACTGACCACCGTTACTTCTCCAACCCCATTCCTTAGTCCTTTCTGCCTTGTTCTGGCTGTAGCGACATTGGCTTCTCTGCTGTCCCTCTTACCCAACAGGCACATTCCCTCCACGTGGCTTTTGCAGTGGCTGTCCCCTCTGCCGGGAATGCTTTTCCCTCAGATGCCTGCCAAGGTTTCTTTTTAACTTCAAGTCTTTGCTTGGTACCATCTTCATGAAACCTAACTAGACTCCTTTCTATAAAATGATGCTACAACTGCTACCTCACACGCCTTCTCCAATTTGCTCTATTTTTTCCACTCAACTTACTTACTATATAGTTAATTATTTTGTTTATCTGTCTTCTCCCAACATAAGGTAAGCTCCAGGAGGGCAAAGAACTTGTCTGTTTGTTCCCTAATATATCCTAAGCACCTAAAAAGCAGTATCAGGCACATTTTAGATGTTCCATGATTCCTGCTAATTAGATGAACTTTGCCCCTTCAAGAATCCTGTGAGGTGGATGTTTCTGTTGTTTCCATTTTAAAGATGATGGAATTAAAGCTCAAAGAATGTAAGTAACTAATTTGCCCACATCACTCAGCTATTAAGTAATGGAGCTGAGATCTGAAGCCAGGATTGACTCACTCCAAAGAAAGCATTTTCAAACACTAGGTCAATAGTTCTCAGACTTTTTGTTGTTTTTTTTTTATTTTTTTGGCGGCTCCATATGCAACATGCAGAGTCTTAGTTCCCTGACCAGGGATAGAACCCACGCCCCCTGGTTAGGAAGCAGAGTCCTAACCATTGGACCACCAGGGAAGTCCCAGCAAACTTCTTTTTACATTATTTTATAAGAGGTTGTTCTTAGTTTATTTATTTTTGGTCGCACTGGGTCCTCACTGCTGCAGGCAGGCTTCCTCTAGCTGCCGTGAGCGGGGCTGCTCCTCTTTGTGGTGCAGGGGCTTCTCGCCGTGGCGGCTCGCCTAGTTGCAGAGCACCAGCTCCGGGCACTCAGGCTCGGTGACTGAGCATAGGGGCTCAGTACACTTGGTGCTCCGGCTTTTATTGCTCAGCAGCATGTGGGATCTCCCCAGGCCAGGGGTCAAACCCATGTCTCCTGCATCAGCAGGCAGATCCGCACCCACTGTACCATCAGGGAAGTCCGCCCATCAAACTTAGATACACGTTAAAAGTCACCTGAGCTATTTATTTAAAGGCACATTCACACATCCCAACCCTGAGGAGTCTGATTCTGTAGGTCTGCAATACAGATGCTCCTTGAACCATACTTGGAGAAACATTGGGATACACTATATTTCATTTAAGGGTTTGGAATCTATATAAGGAGGTGTAGAAACGAAGTCCATGGGACGTGTTCTGAGTGCCTACTACGTACCAGTCTCTGTGGCATATAAAAGCAAGTGAGATGGAGTCCTCACTCTCAAGATTCAATTTTTTGGTAGTAATGGGGCAGCCAGACACATATATTATTAATAAATCATGGAATAGTAAAAATCACAGGCTTTAGATTCAGGCAGACCCATGGTTCAAAGCTGGAATGGCAAATGACTTAACCTCCCCGTGTCTGCAACTAAAATGAGAACAGCAATATTTACCTAATATGACAGTAATGAGGGATTAAATGAGGTCATGTGTGTACAGAACTCAGGAAGGTAGTTTAAAAACAGATAACCGACATCAGGAGGCAGTGGATAAAAAGTGATAAATAAGTGGCTTAGAAACAGTAAACATAGAAAACTCAGGAGAGTTTTGTCATTTTACAGTCTTCTGTTTTACAGTTAGAGTACCAAAATTTTTTACTGTTGTTAATATAACTTACATGGAAATCTTTTTCAAAATACATTTAAATAAATATATAATACCACTCTCTGCATTCCTTTTTATCCCCCTGCATTTCGTATAGAACTTACCTTGCATCTAAGTATATACTTATGAATTACATTATGCTGGAAAACACTGCTGCCGTCAAAGCTCATGGAAGTGTACCTTAAAAGCAACAATTGTGTTTTAATTATTTCTCCTCCTTCTCGATCAAGTTTCTATCGTGTGTTTAATGCCTAATTTCTCATTGCTGTTCTAGCACTTGCCTTTTATACTTCCTTTCGCTCTCCCGGGTTACTTTGTCTAGTCTGTACCGGGCTTAGAAACTAGATGGCCAAGCTTATTAAAAACTGTGAAAATAACCAGGACATTTCTCGAAAGCCTGTACGTTAACCACATAAGCTTTAGTGTGTGAACTTTGTGACATCTGTTTTGCCTACTTAGAGGGTTATTGGCATCTAGATATTTGAGAGCTCCTATTAGTTAAGTTGTAAATACATTTGGTGGGACTTCCTTGGTGGCCCAGGGGTTAAGATTCCACTATCCAATGTGATCCTTTCCTGGTCAGGGAGTTGAGATTCCCACATGCCTCATGGCCAAAAAACCAAAACATAAAAAAGGAGCATAAAAACATAAAAAATATTGTAACAAATTCAATAAAGACTTTAAAAATGGTCCACATCAAAAAAAAAAAAAAAAAAAACTTAAAATGCATTATCTATTATTGTGTAGGGTACAGACACCTGGAAAATCCATTGTTGTTCTCAGGATTAGAATTTAGTCCATTTTGTGGCTGTGTAACTTAAAAGAGCCTTGGCAATCACAAGGCCATAGATCTCGCCTCTTGCTCTCAAGTAGGTAACCAATCGTTACCTCCATTTTACAGGTGAAGAAACTGAAGCCTAAAGAGTAAGGAGCTTGCTCCAGTGGGGTAGCCCGGCAGAGCCAAGGCAGGGTTCCAAGTCTCCTGAGCCTCCCTTCCCCTCTGCTCAGCCACACTGTTCCCAGGAGGAAACAATCATCGTGGGCTGTAGAAAGGAAGGAAAACCATCAATAATTGTGACCAAAAGGCAATGAAGTCTGATTAGTATTGTAACTGATCTGTTTTAGCCCTGACTTTGATAGGTGTCTCCCCGCCGCCCCCCGACCCCTGCTTACTGTGCCCCATGGGCCCAAACTGTGAGCATGAATAAGGCGGAGCCAAGCGGCATTATAACAAGATCCAGAAGCATGTAAAGGATTTTAAAAGATGATTATCAGCTTTGCAAACTCTTTGCATTATGGACAAAAGCAAGTGACTTAGAGAAGGCGGACAGAGCCACGGAGAATGAGGAACACAGAAGTGCCTTTCTGAAGGAAGATGCAGGATTGGCGTTTTCTCCGGGTGGCCGGCTGGTCTGCTTGCTTGCTTTGACAGCTTTACTGAGAGATAATTTTCATACCATTAGTCTGCGTGGCTTTTGTGAAGTACATTTTATTCTGATTGTAAGAAAATGCAAATCATCCATAATCCCCAAACCCAGAGTTAACCACCATTATTAACACTTTGATGTAGCCCGTTCTTTTTTCTGTGCAAGTTTATAGCCTTTTTTTTTTTTCCTTTTAAAGCAAAGATGGGATCATACTGTATACAATTTTTTTTTTTTTGCCCTCTCCCTGAATAATTATGAGGTTATCTAGTTTATTTCTTTTCTTCTTCAACTTGTTTAGTCAGATGGCTCAAATCTTTATCGTAAATGCTTCCAGAGAGAAATTCTACATCTGGGGTTGAAAACTCGCATGCCTGCAGCAGCCAAACAGGTAATACATGGAGCACGGGTGTTACTCAGTGCAATGCATGGTGGGTACCTGACAAGGGCGTCCTCTGCCCAGCTCAGCTGATCGTGGCCGTGAAGGAATGGCCTTTCTAAAAATAATTTTTTTCAGGGTTTCCCTGGTGGCTCAGTGGTAAAGAATCCGCCTGCCATTGCAGGAGACACAGGTTCTATCCGTGATCCTGGAAGACTGATCCCACATGTCAAGGAGCAATTAAGCCCAGGAGCCGAGACTACTGAAGCCTGGGCACCCAAGAGCCTGTGCTCCGCAACAAGAGAAGCCGCCACAACGAGAAGCTTGCCCGCTGCATCTAGAGAGAAGCCCCCGCTCTCTGCAGCTAGAGAAATAACGGCAACAAAGACCCAGCACAGCCAGAAATAAAATAAAATTATTTTTATAAGAGTTTTTACAGGGCTATCTGAAACCTAGATTGTATTATGGGGATTGTCTTGATTTTCTAATGTTTTAACTCAAAAAATTAAAAAATACAGTTCAAACCACACAAACCCTGTGTTCCAGTCATATTCTGTCTCAGTGAATGCCAAGAACTTCCCAAGCATCATCTCACTTAATCATCATGGAAGTCTTGTTCATCTAACAATTACTTATTGAGAACCAACAGTGAATAAAAGAATCAAAATCTTTGCCTTCCTGGAGCTTACATTCTAGTAGGGAGATAAATAGAATGCTACTGTATCCTAGTAGGTAATACAGTTAAAAAATATATAGTCCATCATACAGTGATAAGTTCTATGGAGCAAAATAAAGCAGGAGAACGAGGCGGGGAATAGGGGAGTGGCTGTTTTAAATACTTAGGGCCCCAAAGGCTTTACTGCTAGGATGGCATCTGAGGAGAGACCTGAAGGAAGTCAGCGCAATACAGGGGCATGTGAAGACAGCAGGTACAAAAGCCTGAGACAGGAACACGCGTGACATATTCAAGAAACAGCAAAGCCGTGGGGCTGGAATGGTCTGAGCAAGGGCTGGGTAAGAGATGCAGTTTGGGCCCCCACCGGATGGAGTCCGAGAAGGATGAAGTCTTACCCTATTTTACAGATGTGAAAACTAGGGCTCAAAGAGTTTTGCCCATGCCACATAGCACGGAAATAACAGGTATTTTGAACTCAGGCCCGCCTTAATTCCAAATCTCATGCCCTTAGTGACTATGTGTGCTGCACCAGTGTGGGTTTATAGCATCCCCACTCTTCTAGCAAGTTCTGTGCTACCTAGATTCAAATTATGTCCTCCCTGTTTTTTAGGTTACTGCCTTAACCACAGAGAATTACAGTTAACGAATCCTAGAATGCTAGATCCAAAGAGAACCCTGAGGACTATTGAGACAAATAATTTGCAGTTTTTTATATAGTCGTGAATGGTCTTACTTTTTTTTCTTTTTCTATGGTCTTACTTTTTTAAAAGCCGTTGATGTCTGCCCACTGCTCATATTTCTGTTTGATTTTTCTAAAATGGGTTATACATGAATGTGACAAAATTCAAAAGGTATAATGCTTACATACTTTAAAACACATTTAAATTTAGTCTAATCGACCCCGATCATTTATATGTGAGGCACGACAGAGGAAGAAACTGAGGTACAAAGGGCTGGTGCCCAGTTGGGACTTCCTCGGAGATGAAGAATCTGCCTTGCGATACAGGGGACATGTGTGAGATCCCTGGTCAGGGCACCGAGATCCTACATGCCTCAGAGCAACTAAGCCCGAGCACCGCCGCTAGAGAGTCTGTGCTCTGAAACTAAGACTTGAAGCAGCCAAATAAATATTTAAAAAAAAAAAAAAGAGTTGTTGCCCAGTTGAAGGCCACACGTCAGTGGGCACACCAAGTACCTTATCCAAACTCTGTAAGACCAGACTTTGTCTTCTAGCATATTTATGACTGAAAGAAACTGGGTGGGTGCATCCTTTGATGCCACTGGGTATTTTTTTTTTATCTTTTGCCTTTCCTTTTGTCTGCTGCCAGCTGCACTGAAAGATGAGGGTCCGAGTTGAGACAGCCTGACCCACTGTGTCATTTCCCGGGACGGAGAGCCGATCGCGTTTGGTTCACATTTTTATTAAAGTAAGATGAGTGATTCACTCATGTCACAGGCAAAGACTCTTCTCCCAGGGAAACCATACTTTGACAAAGAGGATGGCTTTAAGGAACAGAAACTGCTAACATCAATTTCCTTTCCCATCCACTCCCAAAAAAGTCAGACACTCTCTGTCTCTGGACACCTCTTCCTCTGACCCACACATATACATATAATTATAGATACGGTTCATTATATATGCCCACAGAAGACAGAAAACAGCAGGAAAGACAAAGGTGGATTCGTCTCAAGAAATGTATATGTTTGTCTACATCCAGCCCTCTCTCTGCTCCCTGCTGTTTTGTTTGTGAAGTCTGTTTTTTTAGCTCATGGGTAGCCAGAAATGCATCATCCTTGGTGGAAGTTAGTGGATTCTGACAAGAGAACAGTCTGTGGTCTTTATAAATACGCCTACAGGCTGGCAACAGCCTTCCCCGACTCGCGCCATCATTGAGAACCAGGGAACTTAGATTGTTTTTTATTTTTAGTCTGTCTTGGTTCAGCTCACCCTCAGTGAGTAACTCTTGTTAGCCACCGCTTCATATTATATTTATTTAGAAAAGAAGGAAAATGCATTTTAAGCAAAACAAATGCATAATCTGTTCCACTTCTTATTTATTCTATGGCTACTTTGGACAGTAGAAAGCCCAGAAAAATAATAACTTTTATTGGTTTTTGTTTTCTGTGGCTTGCTTTCTCAGACAAGTCCTCATCAGACAGTTTTGCTGATAGCTTATAAAACCCGTGCCAATTTTTTTTAAGCCTCATTTTATTTTTTATTTTTTTAACTATATATATTTTATTGAAGTATAGTTGACTTACGATATTTCAGGTTGTCAGCCTCACTTTAAATTGGAAAGGGAAAAAAGGTAGTTGGAAGTATTTTTTATGTACCTTCAATATACTTTTCCCTTGCTAACCTATGTCTGGGCCTGTTAACATTGTAGACACAGGCTTCTAATGACTCAGCATGTTTACTGTTTTTGTTTCCCCTTCCCTATTTTCTTTTAGAGATTAGCAGCAGATCACCTAAAATAGAAGGGCCCTCTCAGTTTGACTCGGGGGACAACCAGGAAGCTGGGAGCCAGACAGACTACATCTGACCCTGGGGTCAGCCTAGGAGAAGGATGCTAGAAAGAGGTGGAATACCCAGTGGTAGATTTCAATGTAACAGAAATGACAGTAATAGCATTTGCAGCTAACATTTACTGCATTCTCACTACTGAATTTTCCAGGAGAAATAAAAGCAGGCCGAGAGCCCAGGGTCCCAGGCGCCATATGGCCAGAAAGAAAAGGACATCACGGGAAACTGGCCTCCATAGTAAAAAGAGGCTGTGCCCTGGAGTGGGAAGGCTTGATCTCATCCTGTCTCTACCACTTCCTTGGTGATTTTTATCCCTGAATGAGGCTCACTTTCCTCATCTATAAAAATGGGAATACTTTTATTCCCACTTTCCTCTCTCTGCCCCACAAGTTTCTTATGGAGATCAAAAGTGGTAATGCATATGAAGATGGTTTGCATAATTATACAGTCTCTCTATAAATATGACTCATCTGTACTTTTAATTGTAAGAAACGAGGATTGGCAGCGCAGCGCACTGACTATCCAGGAAGGTGGTGTGCACCTGCCTTGGGGCAGGAAGTCTGTTATTCACTCGTCAATAAGAACAAAGGCGGTGAGATAAAATAATTATGAGATAAGGCACGAGATCCTTCTAGCCACCCACTGGCTGGAGCTGGAGAGCGTCCATGAACTGAGCCTTTTGTTCTGCAGGTGCCATCCCACCTGCGAGCCTCAGACACAGGAGGAGGCCCTCTACCGAACACTTGCCCCGTGCCGAGTGCTAGAACGTGAAGCCTACTACCCCTCTCTTTTTTCAATGGCCTCTCCGAATCCTCTCAAGAGCTCTTCATGATTAGTATTGGCATCATCTTTATTCATATTCATATGATGATGATTTACTGCCGTTTCTAGTGGGCATGCTCATCGCGACATGGCTCCTGAGCTTCAGCACCAGGATTTAGATCCTGGCCGACTGATTCAGGAGCCCGCACTCTTAGCCACACGCTGTATGAGACCCGCTCAGGGGTCAGGGCCAGCGATTTGTGTGGCCGTCCTGCACAGAGCCCGGCGTTTTGTTTTACTTTAGTAGATGTTTATTTATTTGGTCGCCGCAGGTCTCAGTTGCGGCACGCAGGGCGTTCACTGAGGCACGCGGGCTCCTCTCCTCGAAGTGTGAAGGCTTTCCTCTAGTTGCTGCGCGCGGGCTCAGGAGTTGGGGTGCGTGGCTAGAGCCCGCAGTTTTAAAGCAGTTCCTCAGGCCTTCTCCCCCAGCCTCCTCACCCCCACACCTCTAGTGAAGGCTGTTGAGGACAAAGTTAGGTGAGAAAAGGCTTGTTTTTTTCTGTTATAAGGTAAGGCTCCTTATAGGATTTCCTTTTCTTGGCGGGGGACGGGGGCTGCACCTGGTGGCCGGCGCGATGTTAGTTCCCGGACCTTGGCAGTGCAAGGGCAGAGTCCGAACTACCGGACAGCCAGGGAACTCCCAAGGTTTCCATTTTTTTTTTAAGTACATTGTATTGTTTAGTCACAAAGTCATGTCTGACTCTTTTGCGACCCCATGGGCTGCAGCCCGCCAGGCTCCTCTGTCCATGGGATTTCCCAGGCCAGAATACTGGAGCAGGTTGCCATTTGCTCCTCCAGGGGATCTTCCCAACCCAAGGATCCAACCCACATCTCCAGCATTGGCAGGTGGATTCTTTACCACTGAGTCACCAGGGAAGCCCCTTAAAAAGTATATCTGTTTAAAAATTTTGTTCAGCCCTTACATACCACAATGTTCTTATTTTACAGCTAAGGAAATGGGGGTCCAGAAAACCTGTGGCCAGAATCACGGAATTAGTTCTTTGCAGAACTCAGATCAAGTTCTTTTTTGTATATCAGGAGGTATCTTTGTGGGAAAACAGACTTAAAAAAAAAAAAAAGCATGAAAATCCTCATTTCAGTCATTAAAACCCTAGGTGGCTCAGATGGTAAAGAATCTGCCTGCAGTGCAGAAGACCCAGGTTGGGTGGGGAAGATCCTCTGGAGAAGGGAATGGCAACCCACTCCAGTATTCTTGCCTGGAGAATCCCATGGACAAGAGGAGCCTGGCGGGCTACAGTCCACGGGGTCGTAAAGAGTCGGACGTGACTGAACGACCAGTACACACACACACCAAGGAAATTTAAAATACTGCCTGTTTTTCAAAAATTGAGTGAGGTATTCCAGATACGCCCCCATTGAGATGGCAGGATTTTCCTCTCAACTTTACTTCATCCTCCAGCTCTCGTGCCTGTGTGACCGTTTCTGTTGTATTAAGAACCGGAGTGGCTCACAGGAGTTTGCGGCAGTCCCTGCTTCTTCCTGGATGAAAATTACACCTCGGCTCTGAAATCTCTGCCTCCAAAGGCACTCCCTTTTGTGAACAGTAGTGCAATGCTAGGCTTGAAATAGCTTCCTTGAAGGGCTAACTGGGCCCTTTGGGAGAGCTGCCTCCGTGTCCTCAGTAAACTGTCTGGAGACTATGCCCGTGCCCGAGGAGCTAGCCCTATTGCTCCTGGAGAGAGACTCTTCTTTTCTCCCGGCTGGTGCCTCCTTCCACAATGCCACCTGGCTCCCCAGCCTGGGCACGGGCTGCCTGTTGGGTTTCACGTCGTCATCAGAGCTAAGGCAGTGTCCCCCCCGCCACCCCCCGCCAGCACCAGGACTTGCCCCGGTCCTCCACCTCTCAGCAGCCGCATCATGACGTCCAGAAGAGAGGGTGGCACCCTGAGGGTCTGACCCAGTCTGGAGGGTTCTTCTGTACCAGCCCAGCCCTCCGGTTCAGTCCCGCAGCCCCTCACCTGGTCAGACTGCTGGGATGTGCCGTACACAATCCCTGGGGAAGAATTTTCAGACCCTGATTAGAAATGCTCACATCTCTTTAAATCTTTGTAATAACATCAGCAGTTTCTGGGGGGTTTATGTATTTATCTGTGGCCGTGCTGCATCTTCACTGCTGCGCTCGGGGTTTTTCCAGTAGCGGTGAGCTGGGAGCTGCTCTCTAGTTCCGGTGTGGTGGCTTCTGTTGCAGAGCCCGCGCTCTAGGACCCACAGACTCAGGAGTTGTGGCTCACGGGCTTAGTTCCCCCTATGGGATCTTCCTGGATCAGGGATCAAAGCCACGTCCCCTGCAGTTGGCAGGTGAATTCTGAACCACTGGACCCCCTGGGACGTCCCCCTGGAGAATTTCTTTTGTTCATTCTTGGTGAAATTGTTACTACATGATTTAATACTTTGCCTAGAATGTATATACTGGTCAAGAAGTAATAGTCACTTGGTATTGGGCTTTGTCATAATCAAATATGAAAACGAAAGAGTCTGGCTCTCTGCCCCTGTTTGAACACACTTCACATAGTCTGGAGACTAATGAGCTGGCAAGGAATAGTATTAATAATGCCCCACAGGTGTCACTGGAAGCCATTGCTTCTCATTCCTTTTGTCAAATCATTTCCCTTTCAGTAAACTATCATTTTCCTCCATTTACAATATAAAACAGCTGTGCTATCAAGGAAGATAAAATTGAAGAACATGGCCTGCCCTTCTTCTGGGGTTTTGCTGGACAAGAGCATCCCCCATGGATGTTAGCAGTTTTCCTGTGTCTCATGGTACCCAGTGCTACATGAGGGGTGAAGCTATCAGATGTCTTGCCTCCTCCCCCTCCTCCCCCCTCTCTCCCTTCCCCTCCTTGCAGAGTAGCACTGAGATATTTACTCAGCTGCGGACTGGTACCAAAGCCTCAGTGCCCTGGGGGAAAGGAAGGGGTGGTATGGTCATGCCCTGAATTATCCATGTCCTTCCGAGCATCTCTTGGCAGAGCAGCCTGGCTGGGGGGCGAGTGTCACTTGGAAGGAGACTTCACAACCCCTGCATGAAAGAACATAAAAACAATGGCAACTGAAAATTGGAGAGTCCACTCATGGGCTGTGGTATTCTCTGGGCTCTGTGGTAGTTCCTACTGAGATCGTGCAGCCAACCAATGAAAGGCTGTTCAGTCCTCTGGGATTCCCAGTGGCTTGGGAGCATCTCATTATCTCCAGCTCCTGTCCCAGCCCTCAGCCTGAAAGCACTCATGCAAATGAACTCAGACTAAACCCGGTTCCTCCTCCAGACTTTCAGAGGTGGTTAAAAAAAAAAACAAAAAACCCTCGATTCAGGCTTGGGGGAAGGCTTCTCTGAGTAAGGGACAAAGATATGGCCCTTGATCCTTTATCCTTGCTTTCATGACGCCACTCTGACCCTGGAAAGGGCACCATTTCCCAGGAAGAGCGAGAGGCATCTGAATCTTCAACCACAGGCCGCTGCAGTTCTTTGGGGCAAATGTGTGGACGCACATGGTGGTCTGCGAGGAAGATGTAGCGATGACTCAGCTGCCCCCACAGAGCTTCAGAGCCTAGAGTTTCCACAGCAGGAAGGCAAGACCAGATGGAGAAAAGACAAGAGAAGGTCTTCAATCCTTCTTTTCCAAGAAAGGAGGAAGTAAGAACGAGTTAGCCCTTGAACATATTGGGCATGACTAATTTCTGACGAGATGAGTTTTCTTAGCCATCATAACCTCATCCATCACTCTCTAGGATTAAAGTGGGGACAGCCAAGAGAAGAATATTTTGAGTCAGGGGTTGGGTGTGTTGAAAACTCTAGTATTCTCGCCAGAGTTGTAACAATGCACGCATGCTAAGTCACTTTAGTTGTGTCCGACTCTTTGAGACACTGTGGACGGTAGCCCTCCAGGCTCCTCTGTCCCTGGAATTCCCCAGGCAAGAATGCTGGAGTGGGTTGCCACGCTCTCCTCCAGGGGATCTTCCTGATCCCTTCCAGGGATCCTGATCCTGATCTCCTTCCAGGGTCAAACCTGAGCTTCTTTGGTTTCCTGAATTGGCAGGCACGGTCTTAACCACTAGCACCACCTGGGAAGCCCCAGAGTTTTTCCACAGTTTGTTGTGATCCACACAGTCAAATCCACACACACACAAAAATGAGATGGTTGGATGGCATCACCAACTCGATAGATATGAGTTTGAGCAAGCTCTGGGCATTGGTGATGGACAAGGAAGCCTGCCATGCTGTAGTCCGTGGGGTCGCAAAGAGTCAGACACGACTGAGTGACTGAACTGAACGCAGTCTTAGGCTTTAGGGTAGTCAATGAAGCAGAAGTAGATGTTATTCTGGAACTCCGTTGCTTTCTCCATGATCCAACAAATGTTGGCAATTTGATCTCTGGTTCCTCTGCCTCTTGTAAACCCAGCTTTTACATCTGGAAGTTCTTGGTTCATATCTGCTAAAGCCTAGCTTGAAAGATTTTGAGCATAACTGTATCAGCATGTAAAATGAGCACAATTGTGCAGTAGTTTGACCTTTCTTTGCCCTTCTTTGAGATTGGGATGGAAACTGACCTTTTCCAGTCTTGTGGCCACTGCTGAGTTTTCCAAATTTGCTGACATATTGAGTGCAGCACTTTAACAGCATCATCTTCTAGGATTTGAAATAGCTCAGCTGGAATTCAGTTACCTCCACTAGCTTTGTTTCTAGTGATGCTTCCTAAGGCCCACTTGATGTCACACTCCAGGATGTCTGGCTCTAGGTGAGTGAGCACACTCCCGTGGTTATCTGGGTCATTAAGACCTTTCCTGTATAGTTTCTCTGTGTCTTCTTGTCACCTCTTCTTAATCACTTCTGCTTCGTTAGGGCCTTGCCACGCCTGTCTTTATTGTGCCTTTCCTGGCATGAAATATCCCCTTAATACTTCCAATTTTCTTGAAGAGATCTCTAGTCTTTCCCATCCTGTTGTTTTCCTCTATGTGTATTTTACTTAGATATAAAGTCTGCAAGTCACCTGGCGTAAATAACCCTATCATCAGAAGTCAAGTCCCCCACAAACCAGTCAGATGCTACCTGCTAGAGTACCACTTGCTGGACCTTGAATGCTAAACCAGCAAACATCTGAATCTCAGTCTTCCCTCCTCTTACTAGCTCTGTCTCCTTGAAAAGTCATTAACCTTAAAGAAGCCTTGTTTCTCTGTTTCTGAAATAATGATAGCTAACACTTAACAGAGCCCTTGTGATGGGGCCCCTGTTCTCAGTGATTTACATTAGCTCACAACAACCATATGATGTTGGTTATCCTTATCCCCACTTTACAGATGTTGAAACTGAGGCACAGAATGCTTAAAGGTCAGTAATTTGAAATCAGTGGCAAAGCTCAGATCTGGACCCAGGCAGTCTAACTCCAGAGTCCCTGCCGTGCGCCACGATGCAGTACCGAGCCGCCTCCTGAGATGATAGGATGGGGCGGGGTCAAGACCTCTGGTCCTCGGGCCGGGCACAGTCAATGGGACTCTTACTACAACGTTTAGAGTAAGAAAGATTGACGGCTCTGGCCACCCACAAAAAGAGCAGCACCAGTTTGCGGGGATGTTCTGATTTTGATCTTATACCAAAGTCGTCTCATGTCTTTGCCTTTGAACTTTGAGGACCTGCTGGGTGAAGCTTTCCTAATTGGGGGGATTCCTTTAGAGAAGGCGTCTGTCGGTGCACACAGCTTACCTTCCTGCACCTGTCGGGGTGGGGCGCCCCGGCCAGTGGGCGGGATGCACGGCGTAGCTTCTCGCACAGGTGTACTCATCCCCGCCTCCCCGTGGCCCCCGGCCCAGCGCAGGCCGATGCTGGAGCGGCAGTCTTTTTGTTGACAGTAATTAGAACCTTCCAGACTCAATTTCTTACATGCAAAAAAAAAATCCCAATTCACTTGAATTGTCTCCTTGATCTAGTTCACCTGGAGCTATTTAGTCCCTACAGTTTGTTTGGAGTGGAGAACAAGCTTTTAAGCCTTCACCCATTACCATTGATAAGATCAAGGTGCGGAAAATGTTAGTTGGGTAAACTTTGGAGCCAGACTGCCAGAGCTTGGAGTCCAGTTCCACCAGTTAAGCATGATCTGAGTTTTTGTGTCTGTGAAATGGGGATAAACACAGTGAAGATTAGATGAGACAGCACAAGTAAAACCCTTGGAAGAACTGTGTCTGGTCCAGAGTAAATGCCCAGTAAGTGTTCACCCTAAGTATTATTATCATCATTAAGCCCATCCAGCCCTTAGGCCCAAAAGGCCACCCACTCCAGTATTCTGGCCTGGAGAATTCCACGAACTGTATAGTCAGTCCATGGGGTCTCAAAGAGTCAGACACGACTGAGCGACTCACTTCACTTCCCCTCCCAGCCTAGGAAGCCAGGGCTCTGGGAAGCCAAACACGCTCCTCCTGTCTCCCACACTCTGGACCCTTCTCTCCCCACTTCCTAGATAATTTCATCTCTCTAAGCCTTCATGTCCTTATCTATGCAGTGACGCTGGGACTACTGGAGTCTATCTCATGAGGTTGTCTTGAGGTTAAGCAAGCTACTTCAGAGCCTGAGCACAGAGCTCAGTGACTGACTGACTCACTGTTGTTATTCCTGAAGTACAAAGGGGCTGCCTGCAAGGCTGCTCTTCGAGATCTTGGAGAGCTCTTTAGAGCCAAAGGACCCAAAGGCAGGAGCATTTAGGATTAACCAGTGGCTGAGCTGGAGCCTCTGAGCTGGGGAGGCCGCCAGCTTGTTGGGAATGGTGTGCGTGCTGAGTCCCTTCAGTCATGTCCGGCTCTGTGCGACCCCGTGGACTGGAGCCCGCCAGGCTCCTCTGTCCATGGGATTCTCCGGGCCAGAATACTGGAGTGGGCTGCCATGCCCTCCTCCATATATTGTTGTTCTTGTTGTTTAGTTGCTAAGTCATGTCCAACTCTTTTGCAACACCATGAACTGTAGCCCGTAAGGCTCTTCTGTCCATGGGATTTCCCAGGCAAGAATACTGCTGTGAGTTGCCATTTCCTTCTCCAGGGGATCTTCCTGGGAATGGAGGAGGCATAAAATGCAGACTGCAGAAGGATATTCAAAAACAGGTTTGACTCAAACAACCTGACAGAATTTTCAAGGCAGAACGCTCCTAGGGGTTTAAGCTTTAAACTCAGCAAGAAACTTCTTCCTCCTCTCATCTCCTGCCTTTGCCCCCAGGATTTAAAAACAAAACCAAGCGATTTCCTTGGTGGTCCAGTGGCTAAGACTCCATGCTCCTGATGCAGAGGGCCTGGGTTCAATCCCTGGTCAGGGAACTAGATTCCACATGGCCCAACTAAAGATCTGCCATGCCATGACTGAAGATCCCGAGTGCCACAACTAAGACCCAACACAGCCAGAAATTAAATAAGTAAATGAATGAACACTAAAAACAAAATCAAATAGCTCCTATTGTTTGGCATTACTGTGTTCTAGACATTCTGCCGAGTACTTTCTAGACATCATCTCTTTTAATCTTAACTCGAGCCCTGAAAGGTAGGTGTCATCATTCCCGTTTCACAGATGAGAAACTGAGATTTATAGAGACTGAGCGGTTTGCCCAAGGTTGCCCACCTGGGGAACCGAGGAGCCAAGGTTTGAACCCAAGCCAGAGGGTCGGGAGGAGAACAGCTCTCCTTTGCTCATCAATGCTCTGATTCGGGGACGAGAGTGAACTGCTCACTCTTCTCCCAGATACGCACTGTGCAACCCAGGAGTGTTTCCAAGTGACAGATGCCTCTCCCTTGAAAGCATCTGGCCTTGATATCATCCTGAGTCTGCTTTAAT
This sequence comes from Dama dama, assembly GCF_033118175.1. NCBI lineage: Eukaryota > Metazoa > Chordata > Mammalia > Artiodactyla > Cervidae > Dama > Dama dama. The sequence continues at coordinate 75,127,923 of NC_083681.1, forward strand.
ATCCTGAGTCTGCTGTCTTAAAGAAACAGAACTGCTGTCTTCCACAATTAAGGTAGCCACAGTTGTGTGTTTGCCTGCACTTTCACTCGTCTCTTTATCTGACTATCTTCCTCACTTTACGTGTGGGAATGTCAAGTTCCACAAGTGGTGAACAGGCTGTATTCTGTTTTTCTGATGTATTTAGTATTCCCCAGAACTGTCGATGCTTTGGAGAACAAAATTATTTTTGTAAATTATTCTTCTATCCTTAGGAAGCAAGTATTTGAAACACATGAGTTAGAATATCATCAAGAACCTAAAAATGCTGAGGGCAGGAAAACCAGGAGGCTAGAGGCAAAGATGGCATTCCAGCGTTGTCTTTCTTGATTAAATAAGCGGGGTGGGGGGCGGGGGACAGGTGTCACAACTCTGTCTCAGCTTCTCATTTTCCTTCACACTGTTTATCTTCCCAAGAGTATCTTGCAGATAATGTGGGGGATAAAGATGAATAACTGGGAAATACTTTGCCCCCCCACCCCAAGAATGGTGTCAGATCCATCCACCAAATCTTAGCGTCAGTTCTATTCAGTTCAGTCGCTCAGTCGTGTCCGACTCCTGCGACCCCATGGACTGTAGCCCACCAGGCTCCTCTGTCCATGGGATTCTCCAGGCAAGGATACTGGAGTGGGTTGCCATTTCCTCTCTAACTCTTAGCCTAAAAGAGCTTTAATGATTCAAGGACAGAACTCGCTCCTCTCTGCACAAGGAGCTTTGGAGCGAGAAGAAAGCAGGAGCACATTCGATTCAGTGGCTTTTCTCCGTTTCGTTTTTCCTGTCCCTCACCCCAAGCCCGCGAGCCCACAAGTAGCTGTTACTCTTTCCCCTGAAGAACAAAACCTCCGACCAGGCTGGTGCCCGAGGTCAGGCGAGCGAGGAGAGGAAAGTGCACGCCCCGTTGTGGCCGAGACGGAGGCCACAGAAGCCGTCTTGGTCCTCTGACCCACGCTGACGCGGAGTCTGTCCCCTTGCTGTCCCTGACTTTGGCGGTGTGGTTAGTCTGACTCTGTGCCCTCACCTTGAATTGAGCCTTGATGAAAAAGGAGTAGGAAACCCAGGCCTGTCCCTGGGGATTTGGGGTTTTTATCTTGGAAAAGCATCAACCGAACTCGCAGGGACAGGAGATCTAGATTCCTGTGGCTTGAGCTAACTTAGGTCCAAAGAAACCAAGCGCCTGTGATCACCATCTTCATTCCCTCAGTGTGGCCTTGCCCTCTGGGCTCCCTTCTCTCACCAGGCTCCCAGTTAGGAGGGCTTCTGGGCTGCTCCATCCTGCTTTACCGTCAGCACATCCTTCCGTATTTGAAATGCTTTGGTGGAATACTTGTGGATTGCAGCTGCCTGGCTGGTCTAAAATCCCTCAGCTTTAGGACACGCAGTAACAAAACAACTTTTTTTTTTCTTTTTTAATTTTAATTGGAAGATAATTACTTTACCATATTGTGATGGTTTCTGCCATACGTCAACATAAATCGGCCATTGGTGTACACGTGTCCCTCCATCTGAACCCCCCTTCCACCCCCCTCCAGATTGTCCCAGAGCACCGGCTTTGGGTGCCCTGCTTTATACATCAAAGTCACACTGGTTATCTATTTTGCATATGGTAATATATATGTTTCAGTGCTCTTCTCTCAAATCATCCCAAAACAACTTTTAAGCGTCAGTGTATTTCCTCTCCCCTGACTTTCTACAAAGCCCTCTGAGTTTACCTCTCTGGGTTTTCTGCTGAGCCACGGAGCCTCATCCTGGCTCATCTCTCCCAAAGCACTGCTTCTGTATATCAGGAGTCATTTGGTCGCCTTGATTGTAGATCGTGGGTCTTGGCTTCCTACAGTAGGATGACCAGATTTGTGTGTGGACATCCAAAAGAAGCCAGCCTGCGCAGAACTGGATGACAGAGCAAGAAGGGCTGTGGGTCGCCCTGCTGTATTCTTCTCCCCCATATGTTGCAAGACTGCCTCTGCCTCAGCCCTGCTTCCAGATATTCTGTGCATGGTCTTTGGGCATGTTGTGGTGAAGGCGACCATGCCAGAGAATTTCAGCAAATTTAGCCAGCTTTGAAATGACTCATTTTTGCGGATTTTCAGACACCAGGAAAATCAAACTGAGAAGGCTAATAAAGTTGCCCCTCTAATTCTCCCTTCTTACCCAACCATCTCTCAAACCAGTGAAGCTCCTTTGGCCAAAATGTTGTAGCTGGGTGCCTCCCATCCTAGAAAAACTTTGTAGAAATATTGATCTTAAAATCTCACCCTTGGGTTAACGCAGCCTTAATAGTGACTCATCTTGAACCATGTTGATATGCGGCAGACACCAGCATAATACTGTAAAGCAATTATCCTCCAAAAAAAATTTGTTTAAAAAAGAGCAGTTCTACCTAGGGTAGGTCTGAAACCCCTGAAATGACCGAAAAGACCGCGGTGACTTCCCACCCTGAGGTCTGACGCCTTCCTCTCCATTTCGCTGCAGATTTGCTGACCATGAGGGAATATCACTGCTTGCTGCAATTACTGTGCCCGGATTTCCCCCTGGAGCTCACTCAGAAGGCCGCCAGGTATGTCTCCCGGGCTCCTGAAGTCAACTCAGCCCCGTCTCTGGCTCGGGCTTCTGAGAGATAATGGCAACGTATGCAGACAAACACACCGTTAGGAGAGAGTAAAACTGATAGGGAAGGAACTGGCATTTGGAGAGGGGTCTATTTGGGATTTGCCCCAAAACATAATATTCACTTTCTGCATCTCCAGGAGGAAGCCAAATGATCTTTGGTGGTTTCTGTGGGGAGCCGTAGGGTCTGTAGATAGAGTTGGGGGTGTGGTGAGATGAAGAGGCAAACATGCTCACACCGGCTTGCACACTCACACGGGCACACACACACACACACACACATCCCTAGAGAACATTCTGAGAAAATATGGTGCAAGCTTTGGCAGCAACTTGTGATGAAGGGGGTTGAGGTTCGAGGCTGGAAAGCATGAAGGTGATAAACCCCGACTGAGGGAGATATAAATTGTATTATTTATGCTAAAAGGTGGTTTTCAATATTAGTCCAGAACCAGGAAGACTTGGCAGAAATAGTTAGAACCCCCTAATTTCTGTGTTTTGTTTCACTGTTGTTCACATTTTTTAACCAAATGAGGTAGCTGGGCTATGCCTCAGTTAACTTTTACTTATTTAGCTGAAAATTTAAGCTAAGGCAGCAGCAAATGGAAGTGTAGCAAAAATCTCACTTTTTGAAAAATGCCTAAACAGAGGATTTTTAGAATAATATTCTGTCTTATACATGACAGATGGACTTCCCTGGTAGCTCAGCTGGTAAAGAATCTGCCTGCAATGCAGGAAACCCCGGTTTAATTCCTGGGTCAGGAAGATCCCCTGGAGAAGGGATAGACTACCCACTCTTGTATTCTTGGGCTTCCCTGATGGCTCAGATGGTAAAGAACCTCCCTGTAATGCCGGAGACCTGGGTTCAATCCCTAGGATGGGAAGATTCCCTGGAGGAGAGCATGGCAACCCACTGCTGTAACTCTTGCCTGAAGAATCCCCATGGACAGAGGAGCCTGGAGGACTACAGTCCATGGGGTCACCAAGAGTCGGACACGGCCGAGCGACTAAGCGCAGCACACAGCATACGTGATAGATGCATCTGTCCAAACCCACAGAACTCACGACACCAAGAGGGAAGCGTGAATCTGAACTGTGGACTTTGGGTGATGATGCATCAGTGTAGGTTCAACAACTGTAGCAAATGTGTAACGGGGGAGTCTGTGCATGTGTGGGGGCAGACGGCATTTCAGAAATCCCCTCAGTTTCACTGTGAACCTAAAACTGCTCTAGGAAAGTCTAAATAATATTTTTTTTTAAATGCCCAGCTTCCCTAAATCAATTGATCAAGTATATGCACAGAGTAGAGTTGACTGGTGAGCAAAGAGGAGGTGAGACACCGACCCCTCTGCGCAGCTGAAAATCCAAGCAGACCTCTCAGTCCGCTCTGCACACACACAGAACCTCTGCACCCATGGTTCTGTGTGCGTGGACTCAGCGTCTGTGGATTCACTACTGAAAAAGTCCACATATAAGTGAGCGTGCAGCGGAAACCCAGGTTCAGGGGTCAGCCATATACTCACATCACCACAATCCATTTTAGAGCATTTTAATTACCCCCAAAAGAAATCCTGCTGCTCTCAGCCATTGCTCCCTAATCCCCCGCCCATCCTCCCTCGCCCTCGACAACTACACTCTGTCTGCCTGCTCAAGACACTTAAAATAAATGGAATCACACCATATATGGTCCTTTGTGACCGGTTTCTTTCACTTAGCCTTATGTATTCAAGGTTCATCCACGACATAGCAGGTCTCAGTATTTCCTCTTATCAAATATTTTTTAAAGGTTTCTTATGGGAACCATTTTTTTTTTTTTAAGTTTTTACTGAATTTGTTACAATATTGCTTCTGTGTTATGTTTTGGCTTTTTGACCCCAAGGCATGTGGGATCTTATCTCCCTGAGCAGAGATCAAACAGCACTGGAAGGTGAAGTCTTAACTACTGGACTGCCAGACAAGCCGCTCATGAACTATTTATTGAGTGCCAGTTTTGTGCCAGGATCTAATCCGCACACTGGGGGGTGCAGTGAGAGTAAGATATAGTTCCTGCCCCCCCCCCGCCCCCGCAAGGAGCTTGACACCTGATTTAGAAGAGGATCCCTTGGGTACCGATCATAGCCTGCCATCACTTTGTGACACATCGCCTTGGTCTCTGTCACTCCACAGCAGCTGCTGTCCCCCTTTCCCGCACCTGAAAGGTAGCGGGTGGGCCCGAGGGCAAACCTTCTGTATGGTCTTCGGCCCCACCCACCTCCCAGATGCTTCCAAACAACCTGATGTAGTAAGCACCGCAAGGTTAGACTAGAAGGAACAGAACCCTCTAAAATCCACAGATTCTTACAAGTGTTGATATCCACCGGGCTTCCGGAGTGACCTTCCCTCAGCTGTGGTCAGAAGCTTACCGCCCCTCCCCATAACCACCACCACCACGAGACCCTCTTGTTCTTTAGAACTTCAGACCTTTCCATTTGAGCAGGGGGGAAGCATGGTGGCCGGTCCATGCTAATAGCCAGGAACGTGAAGGGATGGTGGGGACGCCAGAATGAACCGCAGAAGGGCCCAGGGCAAGCGTCAGGAGACGGGCTACAAAATTAGAGATGACTTCAGGACTCAAGCTTCGTGTCGACCCCGCCTCCCCTGCTCTGTTCTCTCCCCACCCCACTCCAGCTGCTGCGTGCATGTGTGTGTGTGGAAAAATCATATCCATCCCAGAATGTGCCCCTCTGACTGTCTGAGCTCTTCCCATCTCGTCCTGAAGGTCAGGATCCCAGCTTCCTCACACGCGAGCCCCTGCTTCTGACCAAAACTGTCAGTGGTGGGGTGGCGGGATGGCGAGGCCCCCCTCGGCCACGGCAGAGGCCGTGTCTGGAGCACGCGCTGGCCTCTCCCGTCCCACTGCTGGGCTCACGGTCTTCGTGGCCCCGAGGTGGGGACAGGCCGCGGGAGCAGGCGGCAGCCCCTGATGATGTGTGCGTAAAGGAATGTGACCCAGAAGCAGCTGTGCCCCAGAGCGCGGAGCAGCCCCACGTGCGCCGCTAACGGGCGGCGCCTCGGCCAGGCCTGGGGCGGAGGTGTGAGCCGGGAACACAGCTGGGGAGGAGCCAGCAGACCCCCTGCCGGCGCCGCCCGGAGCCCCGCGCCCGCCCCCGCTCCCGCAGGGTGGAGGTCGCTAAGTTACTGCATCCCTGAACGGCCAGCACCGCGTCTTCGTCTCCATCCTCCATGGACTGGGCGGCTTTCCTGATGGTTAAAAGCATTCAACTAGAGCCAAACTTCTTTTTTTTTTTTTAAATAAATGAGAGGCCACTTTTGATGGTATTTTAATACTACCTCTCCCCACCTTCAGGGAAGGCCCTTTTTATGTGTGTATGTCTGTAGGTGTGTATTTGGCTGCGCTGGGTCTTCATTGCTGTGTGAGGGCTTTCTCTAGTTGCATTGAGCAGAGGCCACTCTCTAGGTGCCGAACGCCGGTTCTCTTTGCGGGGCTTCTCTCGTTGCAGAGCGCGAGCTCTGGGGCTTCGGTAGTTGTGACTCACGCGGTCAATAGTAGAGGCGCGTGGGCTTAGGTGCCCTGAGGGCTGCAGAATCTTCCCGGACCAGGCATCGAACCTGTGTTCCCTGCATGGGCAGGTGAATTCTTTTTTTTCTTTTTCGCTTCTTTCATCCTTTCCCTTTTAAGTTACAAGAACAACCAACACACGTGCAGTCTAGAAATCCAAGAAATTTCAGAAAAGCCAGAAGAATATAGAAATTACAACACTTAGAATCAGGAGTCTTCCAACTAGTCAGCTTGTATCCATCCAGCACGGGTTCCTGGCATCCCAGTGCCTGGCTGTTGTGTTCAGGCAGTCCAGGCTTTGCTCTGAACACAATGGCAGGCAGATTCTTAACCACTGGACCACCAGGGAGATTCAAGCCAGAGCTCTTGAGTTCAAATCCTGGTTCCAGCTTATATCCTGGGGAAAATTATTTAATCTCTTTGAGCCACAGTTTCCTCATGTGTAAAGTGGGAATAATCATAGTTGCAGTAATTGAAGCCGCATATCACGTGATTAAAACAATGCCTGGCATAGAGCAAACAATTTTAGAAGCAGTGGTGTTAACCCTGACCTCTAAGAACACAGGCATCACAGGATTAGAAAGACCTGAGTGTCCACACCACCTGTGTCTATTGACTGCATGACCTTGAGGATCTCTCTTCTCTAAGCCCTGTTTGCCATGTCTGTAGAATGGGGCTAATAATTAAATCATAGGATGGCTATAAGATTTCAGCAAATATATATATATATATATGTAAATTGCTTAGCACATCATGGACATTGAGTAAATAATATTTTCTTGCTGTTAAAATAATGTTGTTATTATTATTACCAGATTTTTTTTTTTAAGCCAGTAAGAAGTCAGACAGAGAGAACAGACTTGCGATTGCCAGTGGGCAGGGATAGACTAAGAGTCTGGGGTTAGCAGATGCAAACTATTACATATAGAATGGATAAACAACGAGGTCCTACTGTATAGCACAGAGAACCGTATCCAATCTCCTGGGATAAACCATAATGGAAAAGAATATTAAAAGGAGAACATATGTGTACATGTATATGAATATATATGTATAACTGAATCACCCTGCTGTACAGCAGAAATTAGCACAACATTGGAAATGAACTGTCCTTCGAGGTGAAAAATAAGTGAGAAGTTCCTGGGTTCCCTGAGGCACTGCTTTCTGGCCTTCTTCCCCTTCACAACACTCAGAAAATAATGTGTAACAAAAAGCAGAGTAAAGACAAGACTGCCTGTGGTTAGCCTGCAGGCTCTGGCCTCCTCCCCACTGGGCCAGGGGGACCCTCACACCTGCAACCCATCCAAGGCTCATGTGACACGGGTGGGAAGCCTCGCCCCAAGGGTGGAGATTTAAAGTGGTTCTCCAACTTGAGAGTGCGTCAAACGGACCCGCAGAGCTTATTAAACGACAGATGGCCCAGGCCCCGTCCTCAGAGTTCAGTGGGTCTGAGACGGGGCTCAAGAATTCATGTTTCCTATAGGTTCTCAGGTGATGCTCACGGTCTGGGACCACTCTCTGAAAACCACTTTAGAGCTTTGCATGCCCATCCCATTCTGCCATTTTTTTTTTTTCATTTATTTTTATTAGTTGGAGGCTAATTACTTTACAGTATTGTAGTGGGTTTTGTTATACATTGACATGAATCAGCCATGGTTTTACATGTATTCCCCATCCCGATCCCCGCTCCCCCCCGCCCTCTCTACCTGCTCCCTCTGGGTCTTCCCAGTGCACCAGGCCCGAGCACTTGTCTCATGCATCCCACCTGGGCTGGTGATCTGTTTCACCCTAGATAATATACATGTTTTGATGCTGTTCTCTCGAAACATCCCACCCTCGCCTTCTCCCACAGAGTCCAAAAGTCTGTTCTGTACATCTGTGTCTCTTTTCCTGTTTTGCACATAGGGTTATCATTACCATCTTTCTAAATCCCATATATATGCATTAGTATGCTGTAATGTTCTTTATCTTTCTGGCTTACTTCACTCTGTATAATGGGCTCCAGTTTCATCCATCTCATTAGAACTGATTCAAATGAATTCTTTTTAATGGCTGAGTAATATTCCATGGTGTATATGTACCACATCTTCCTTATCCATTCGTCTGCTGATGGGCATCTAGGTTGCTTCCATGTCCTGGGTATTATAAACAGTGCTGCGATGAACATTGGGGTGCACGGGGTGGGGGGGGGGTGCCATTCTGCCATTTTAGAATTGATTAAATTCATAGGAATTGCATTTCCTTCTAACTCTTGTCATCTGAAACCCTATTTAACTCACTTCTCCCTCTCTGAAAGCCAAATTTCCTAGTCAGTAATATATGTTTAGTAGGAAGAGCTCTTTTGTCATGTTTATGTGCTGAGTACATACAGTGCTTTGAAAGCATATAGACTCCTAAAAAATCTAGAATGTCTTTATGCCCCTCGCCTGCAATATCATCCTGCAAAGATCTCCTCCCCAGGTCTGACCTGCCACCTGACAGTGTTCACTGTGGCCCCAAAGGTCTTTGACCCAAACAGAATACCCTTTCCCTCCCCATCCTTTCATTTACCAAATATTTACTGAGTGCCTCTTATGTGCCCGTCGTTGTGCTTGTGGGGGAGCTATGACAGTGAGCAGCACAGATGTGGTTCCAGCCCCCGAAGAACGTGCAAACTGAAAGAGAGGCAGACATTAAATAAATGAAAAGCCAAGTGCTACAGGGCTGTATAAGCAGGTTACCCAGCCTAACCTGGTAAATTAGGAGAAGCTTATCCATATGTCAGAGATGTTGAATCAGGGACCTGAAGGATCTGTAAGAGATGAACCTGCTCTGTCTTCTCTGCGTGTGCTTCATCGCTCAGTCGTGTCCAACTCTGCGACCCCCCTGGACTGTAGCTCGCCAGGCACTGCGCCTCTATCCATGGGATTCTCCAGGCAAGAATACTGGAGTGCTGTGCCCTCCTCCAGGGGATCTTCCCAACCCAGACCTAGAATCGAACCCAGGTCTCCCATACTGCAGGCAGATTCTTTACCACCTAAGCCACCAGGGAAGCCTGATGGTCTTGCAATAAGTCTTAGACCTATCAAGTACTAAGACATATTGTAAGGCCATCATGACAATGAAAGTCACTCAGTCGTGTCCGACCTTTGTGACCCCATGGACTATATAATCCATGGAATTCTCCAGGCCAGAATACTGGAGTGGGTAGCTGTTCCCTTCTCCAGCAGATCTTCCCAACCCAGGGATCCAACCCAGGTCTCCCGCATTTCAGGTGAATTGTTTACCGTCTGAACCACCAGGGAAGCCCAAGGCCATCATAATGCCCACTAAAAATCGGGACTTGCCATCTGTCTCTACGAGAATTAAGCCACTGCAGCAGCTGACCTTCAACACACCCTGAATGGGGTTCATTAGGAATGAGGCACTCTGTGTTCTGGGAAAAACTAGCAGAACAGGCCTTCAGATAGTTAGATATTCTCAAGAAAGGATTTTATGAGTCCAATCCTTGCCTCTCCTCATACCTCGAAAAGCATGAAAATCATTAATGGAGACACCTGCTCCTTGTGGCTAGCAGTAAACTTCACAAGACTAGCAGCAACTTTCTGCAAAAATGCATGCTTGATTGCATGTTCCCGCTTCACCAGAGTCAGTATATATTGAGCTTCCCCCCTACCTCTTCAGAGCAGTTTCTCAGAGCTGTCTGAGGTGCTGTCTCCCAGGTTGTAGTCCTCATTTTGCCCCAAATAAAACTTAACTCGCAACTTTTACATCATGCATTTTTTTCAGTTGACGTTTATCCTCTAGGATAAAATAAAATTAGATCACTACTTCAGACCATATGCAAAAGTCAGTTTCATATAGATTACAGAAAATCCACGAGTGCATGTGTGATCAGTCTTGTTCGACCCTTTTGCTGCCCTGTAGTCCACCAGGCTCCTCTGTCCATGAAATCTGCCAGGCAAGAATACTGGAGTAGTTTGCCATTTCCTCCTCCAGGGGATCTTCCTGACCCAGAGACTGAACCTAAGTCTCCTGCATTGGCAGGTGGATTATTTATCAACTGTGCCACCTGGGAAGGCTGGATTATAGACCTAAGTGTAAAATGCAAAGCTATAATACTCTTAAAAGAGATTAGAAGAAAATATTTTATTGCCACCGGCAGTTAAAAAATTCTTAAATGAGATAGAAATTCTTTAAGCCCAACCCCAATGGGCGAGGTTGATAAAGTGACCACAAAACTGCATTCACTTATTCAGCCATTCAGCCAGTGTTGAAGGAGAATGCCATCACCTGCTGCTGATGAAGGCGGTGAACAAAACAAAGCCCCTGCCCTCGTGGAGCAGACATTCTAGAGAAAGAAGTGTCTGCTGGGAAGCTCGAGCCCCCGATGGCAGACTGAACCCGGGCCACAACAGTGCAAGTGCAGAGCCCTCACCCGCCGGAGAGTGAGGATGAAAAACGTCTGTCAACAAAAGACACCATAAACAAAGCGGAAAGACGAGCCAGGGACTTGAAGAAGATATTTATTACCTATGTAACTAACAACAAACCAGTCTACAGAATATTTTTAGTCTCTAGAATTGTCTGTAAAGAACTCCTACAAGTGCAAAAGAAAAAGATGAATGACCTCAGTAGAAAAACAGTCCAAAGGTATGAAGAGCTAATACACAGAAGAGAAAACCCTAACAACTACCAAACATTCGGGCATATTTTCATGGCCAAACTCGCTAGTTAACAGGGAAATGCCAATTAAGTTGAGGTACCCCCTCAGAGTGATCAAATTGGCAAAAATTTTAAAGTGAGATAATGCAAGTGTTGGTGAGGACGTGGAACTGTGGGAACTCGCACACTCTGCTAGTGGGAGTGTAAATTGGCATAATCACTTGGAAGCAATTTGGGCAAATCTTAAAAAGTTCAAGAAATGAGAGGGCATATGTGTATACAGACAGCTGATTCACTTTGCCGTGCAGTAGAAATGAGCACAACTTTCTGAAGCAACTAATTCCAATAAAATTAAAAAAAGAAAAGGAAAATGTTTGGGAAGAAATTCCAGAAAGTTCTGAAAAACAAAACAAATTTGAATTTGCCATGTGCAGGGAACTAGTTACATAATATTAAAAAAAAAAGTTCACGAGGCGTGGCTGAGTCTAAGGAGACAGGCAGCATTATTTGTGAAAGCTTCCAGTGAAGTCCTCTGCCTATTGCCATGCAGTAGAAAGGATAAAGTGTCTCAGCTCCATTCCATGGAATTCTGTACAGCAGCTAAAATGCATACAAAGAGATGGGACTTCCCTGGTGGTCCAGTGGTTAAGAATCCACCTTCCATGCAAGGGATGCAGGTTTGATACCATGGGGATCCTACCGTGCCAAAGAGATAAGTTTTTTCTTAAATAATAAAGTGAATACATCAGCCCTGATATATCTCAAGATGATGAGTTACAAAAGGGTGCATAGAGCTTGAGAACAGGCAAGGCAAAGTTATATCACGTTTTAAGAATGTAAACATTTGTGTGAGTCAACAACAGTATGAAAGCACGCGGAGGGGTGCCAAGCCCAAGCCTCAGTGAATGAGTGACTGTAAGCCCTCAAGTTCCAGCGGGATCTCTGAGGAGGAAGGTAGAGGGAGGGTGTCCAGGTGTTCTAAACAGTATGTGTAATCGCTTACAAAGCTTTTACACATTGAAGCAAGGATGGCAAAATGTGAAGATTGGAGAGGAAGTTAGCTAGTGGGTACACAGATGTTTTTTCTGTTGCTCTGTGTAATTTTCTGAAATTTTAAATATTGTGTTTAAAATGGAAAAGGTGTGGATAAAAGAACACTTTGTGTGATTTCAATACCTTTAAACCATGAAGTTTTTCCACCTTGTTTTACGTCCCTGGATATGTTCCAGTGTCTCCTAGTTTATGACCTATGGTAACTTGAATTTATACCCTACTGTTATGTGAAAATTGTGGAACCTTTATGTTGAATTGGTCCATGGTGCTTCTCAGGTCTACTCCACCCTTCTACTTTTCTGTATTCATTCTATTAATTTTGAGAGTTTGATATTGAAACTCCAACTAAAAATCTTAATTTATCTGCTTAAAAAGTAGTTGTAATATATAGTGAAACTATACATAACTTTGATCTGTATTTTCCAAGCGTCCTGTAAATGTATTATCATGCTTTCGTAATTCAAAATATAAAAAAGAGAAAAACAAATAAAAGGAGGAGGGTGGGCAGGATTTAGGAAGGGAGCAGCGAGAGGGAAAGTCCATCTCGGGCAAGTGAGCACAGCCTGGAAAGAAGCCAGTGAGGACCTGGGTGCCCTGGGGGAGCCAGGGGGCCTGGAGTTTGAGGAGTTGGGGGGCTGGGAGAAGAAAGGAGGGCCTCACAGGCCATGCACTGGATGTGGGTTTTATCTTAAAAGCGTGGAACAGTTGCCCCCAACCCCAGCTATGAGGCTTCTGGGGAGAAACCAGGCTCATGGAGCCGAAGTGGCCAAGCGGGGCCTTCACGGTGTCTGCAGGGAAGAAGCAGGGTCCAGGCCCCCCCTGGGGGCGGCGGCTCTACAACAGTGGGAGAAGGGACAGCACCACCCCCGGCGGAAGTCACGGCCACGTCTCACCTGGAGCAGCTGCAGCTGGCCCAGGAGCTGTGACTAGAGTCAGAGCTGCCTGTGTTCGAATTACAGCTCTTTTGCTTCTAGCTTGAAAACCCTGGTCAAGTTTCTGAAGCCCTGTGTTCTCAGTGAAGATATCCATCAGTCTTACGTCAGAGGATTAACGGGAGAAGAAATGCAATGACGGATGCACAGCGCTGACCAAGCAAGCCCTCACTGGACGCCGTGTAGCTGTAATTGTTGCTGCTGCCCACAGCCTCTGGGTCCAGCTACTCAGGCACTGCAGGGCAGGAGGGTGTTGGGGCCCTTTGGAAGTGCAACCCAGAGCCCAGGGAGAGCCACGACCTGGACGCCCCACGCTGCTCGGAGGGCCTGGACTAGAAGCAGCTCGTGCAGCACAAGGGGGTCTCCAACGCAGCCCCACAGACGGCCAGCCCTACGGAGGTGTCGTAGGAAACCGTGGCAATACCTGGAGAAGGCAGCCAGGCTGTGGTTTCGCCCTCGCTCATGGCCCTGACATTAAGGCAGACGCCACAGAGGTGTCCCGGGATCCCAGACAGGCCTGGAGACGCCCTTCACCTTCACCCATGAACGACACGACTCATGGACCTCCCAGAGGAAGTGCAGGCATGGGAGGCTTCTAGCCAGCCCTGGCGCCCCCCAAAAAGTGGACTTGAAACAGGATAGCTCACTTCCGCCCGAGAGCCTGTGTCCGGTCAGGCACTGGCTGCACTTCCTCTGAGCTATATTTTTATTCGCTATTTTGAGCTCTTCCATCACCTGAAACCAGCTAGAACACACTTAGGGATGTCAGCTAACACTGATTTTGAGTGATTATTATGTATACCAGTACTATATAACAATAGAATAGACACAGCATATCACCATAATTGAATCTTCACCAGAATCCTGTGAATTGGGAACTAGAATTATCTCCTCTTTACAGATGAGGAAACTGAAGCTCCGAGAGAAAACATGACTTGCCGAGAAAAGGAAACTTGGGCAGGGAGTTCTAGAGCTGGGTGGGATTGGATCCCGCTGAATTGCAAAAAAAAAACCCAAACCAATACATCTTCTGCCACTTGACCAGGGATGCTGACCTTTAAGGGGGAATAGGAAGTTGGCAAGTCGCAGATTCAGGCTGAAAACTGTTGCTTCCTTGGCACCCACCTACCACCCAGCCAGCCAGCCTCCCCCAGCTGTTGGAAGTCAGCATGGGAGGGCGAGAACAGCCAGCCCCCTCGGGACGGGCTCAGACCCTGCCAAGCGCTCTTTTCTTTCTCCACTCCAGCCGCTGCCCTGGACTCCACCCTCCACATGTTTCTGCTCAGAGCCAGCCTGAACGCGAGTGCCTCTCCTTCTCCCCCAGAGCCCCATCTCTCCAGCCCCAAGGCCGGCCTGCCAGGGTCCCTGCCGACCCAGTGGATCAGTACGACTCTGGTTGGCAGCCGCTCCCTGCTGGCTCCGCCTCAGAGCCGGAGCGGGGCCCCTCTCCTCCAGGTGTCAGGAGCAGCTGGCACGCTGGTAGAAGGCCTCCGGCAGGAAGGCGTGCTGAGCCAGGAAACTCCTCCTCCTGACCCTCAAGGGGATGGGGCCAAGTTCGAGTTCAGGGTGAAGCCGCTGTCGGTGGGGTGAAGGGCCTACAGCGTGGGGTCATCACAGTCACCAAAGGCAGAGACAGAGCCGCAGCCTCCTGCCTGCCTCTCCCCACAGTTGTGAGATCCCGGTGCCAGATGCCCAGGACTCTCATGCGTCAGAGCGCTAGTCTGGAGATGGATGGTGTAGCATTCGATGTTTCTAAAAGCGCCTTTTCGTGAGGTTTTTCAACAGCAAACTCTTCCCCAGTGAGAACCAGCGTTACCAGAAGCTGTTGGTTCTCTCCGCCCTGGGGATGCCATTCTGTCAGAGCTAGAAGCAGCCCACTCAGACTCTGGGGAAGTATTCCGCTTGAATATCTCCAGCAACAGGCAGCTCACTCACTCACAAAGCAGCCACAATCGCAGAGCCAGGCGTCTTCCAGTCTCTGGAGCCGGTCTCCCAGAGCCCTGTGACGTCTCCCTCAGAGGCAGCCCTTCAAGAGTCACAGCCCAGTGTCACTTCCCCCTTCATCCTCTCTTCCCACTGAAAGATCTAAAGGTAGTCGTTGGCCCGACATCCTGATTTGCAGACTCCACCTCGCCGACCCCCTGTTCCGTGACTCTAGCTCATCCCTCTTAAATAAACCACCCAGAGCCGAACGTAGTGCCCAGATGTCACCTTGCCAGGAGAAAAGAAAAGGGTACCGCACCTCTTACTTAAGTGTTCACAATTTCCCTCTCATTCAACTAATACTGGCTGAGGGCCTACTGTGTGCCCCCCCCCCCCCTCACTGGCCCCTGAGTCAGGCAACAAGCAGAGAGACAGCTGGGTAGACCACACAGTCCTGGGGCTGGGACAGACCCGAACAGCGTGACAAGGTCCCAGGGCAGGGAGGCCTACTATCACCATGCCAACGGGGTGCTCTGAGGCTGCACCTCGAAGAGTGAGGAGGCGTCAGTCAGGTCGGCGAGGAGAGGGATGTGGAGGACAGGAGGCAGGGAAGGCTGACGGGTCTGCAATGCTGGAGCATCTCGGGGGACACTGACTGGGGCCTCCTGTGAGTCCAGAAAGGTGAGCGGAGGCCCAGGGCAGGGCATACAGGCTCATAAGCCAGGATAAGGATGGCAGACGTTGCTCTAAGGCCAAGGGGAAGCCCATAAAGGGTTTAAAACAGAGTTGTAAAACAGTCAAATTTGCGTTTTTAAAAAGGTCTTTCTGGGAGGGAGGAGAGGGTGAGATGAATGGAGACAGTAGCATGGAAGCATATATACTACCCTGTGTAAAACAGATGAAAAGTGAAAGTGAAAGGCACTCAGACGAGTTCAACTCATTGCGACCCCAGGCCAGGGGATCTTCCCAACCCAGGGATTGAACCCAGGTCTCCTGCATTACAGGTGATTCTTTACCAGCCGAGTCACAAGGGAGGCCCAATAGCCAATGGGAATTTGCTGTAGGACTCAGGAAACTCAAACCAGGGCTCTCTGACCAGCGAGAGGGGTGGGATGGGGAGGGAGGCAGGGGGAAAATTCAAGGAGGAGGGGACACGGGTAAACCTAACTGTGGTGTTGGAGAAGACTCTTGAGAGTCCTTTGGACTGCAAGGAGATCCAACCAGTCCATCCTAAAGGAGATCAGTCCTGGGTGTTCATTGGAAGGACTGAGGCTGAAGCTGAAACTCCAATACTTTGGCCACCTGATGTGAAGAGCTGACTCATTGGAAAAGACCCTGATGTTGGGGAAGATTGAAGGCAGGAGGAGAAGGGGACGACAGAGGATGAGATGGTTGAATGGCATCACTGACTCAATGGATGTAAGTTTGGGTAAACTTCAGGAGTTGGTGATGGACAGGGAGGCCTGGCATGCTGCAGTCTATGGGGTTGCAAAGAGTCAGACACGACTGAGCGACTGAACTGAACTGATGGCTGATTCATGTTGATGTTTGGCAGAAACCAACACAATATTGTAAAGCCATTATCCTTCATTTAAAAATAAATTAATTAAAAAAATAAAATAAAAAGCCTTTTTGACCACAGTATGGATATCCAATTAAAAGGAGGCAAAAATGTTACCGGAAACCATCCAATAGAAGGTCGTCCAGTTGTCCTGGAAGAGGAGGTGGAGGTGGGCATAGATGAGGGTCGTGGAAGTGGAAAAGAGTAGATGGATTCCAGAGAAATGTCTGGAACAGGACTGATTGGACCGGGTGATTGGCTGATACGTGGCGGGCAAGGGAGGGAGTTTCCCGGATGTCAGGAGGACGCCCAGGCTTCTGGCTGAGCAGACTCGGAGCATGGCTGTCAATGACAGCTGAGACCCAACTGGCTTCTCTGGCAGCCAGGCCCACTGCTTGCAGTCGAGAAAACCTACACGCACGTGCTGCTAGGTTCCAGCCACCTGTCCCTCAGAGAGAAAGCCTCTGCACCGCCTGCCTCCCCCAACTAGCCCCATCCACGCGTCAGCCCTCCGAGGAGCAGGGGTCAAAGCAGAGCGCACGCCGGGCTGGCCTGCTTCACCCTGACACCTCCGAGGGCTGTGCCTCTCTCTTCCCCAGCTGCCCATCTCAGAAGAGGGAGCTGGCATTCACAGTCAAGCGTGGCTGCTGACGGAGCACGGCGGCCAGTTCTGGGGCCGGAAGGGCGGGCCCTCTGCAGCCGACAGTCCTGGCTGTGGCTGAGAAGGGGAGATGCTTACGGCAGTTGGCCTGGCAGCCCTGGCGTGGCCAGGAGCAGGCCGATCAGCAAGAATGACCACTTCTGGAATTAGACGGGGCTGATGATTGTGCAGTTTTGTGAACCTACTGCACTGTGCACTCCTAAAGGATAAGTCTTATGGTATTGGAGTTACATTGCAATGCAGCTCTTCCTTGACTTGCAAGGGGGTTATGTCCTGATAAAATCTAAGTTGAAAATATCAAGTCAAGAATGCTCTGACTACCAGACCTACCAGAGATCATGCCTTAGCCCAGCCCTACCTCAACTGCACTCAGAATACTTGCATCAGCCCACAGTTGGACAACATCATCTACCCCAAAGCCTGTTTTGTCAAAAAGTGTTGAATCTTGCATGTAATTGATTGAACGCGGTACTCCAAGTGAAAACAGAACGGTTGTCCATGTCCCACCCTCGTGACTGCACAGCCAAGTAGGAGCTGCCCCTGCCCAGCATCACAGGGGAATACGTATCTTGCATCGCTGGGCCAGGGAAGGGTCAAAATTCAAAGTACGGTTTTTACTAAATTCTTCTCGCTTTCGCACCATCATCAGTAAAGTCATAAAACCTAAGCTGACCTGTCGTTAAGATGGGGACCGTTTGTATGAAATAAGTGAATAAATAGGTGAAGAGAGAAATGTTTGGACTTCTCTGATGGTCCAGGGGTTGACTCCGAGCTGCCACTGCGGAGGGCATGGGTTCGATCCCTGGTTGGGGAAGTTCTGCATGCTTGTAGCGTGGCCAAAAAAAGAGAGAGAGAGAAAGAGAAATAGTAAAGGGAGGTAACTGCTATAAACAGGAGCACCAGGTCCCAGGTTGATGATAAACAAGAGGAGCCAAGTAACATCTTCAAAGGCTTTGGTTCCCCTTCGTGGTTTCCTGCTTGGGGATGTTCTCAGCCCAGGGCTCTTCCCTAGTAATTAACTTCAGGCCATTCTGGTTCTTGGCTGTGCCGGGATTAGGGCAGGAAGGGGAGGGCACTGCCTTCTCTCCTCAGGGGGCCTTTCCCTCCCCCTGGGGGGTTGGGGACATTGGGTGCTCCCCGGGACTCTGGAAAAATGTACTCTCCCTCTGCAGTTTGGGGTGTCTCTGTCACCCCAGCCTCTCTCTCTCTGCCCTCTCTCTGCCTCTCTTACCCCTCTGACCCCATCCAGATGCCAGAATCCGGGCCTTGCACCCTCTCTCATCCCTTTCGCCTGCCCGTTCTGCTCAGGTTATAAGGAAAGAGGCAAATACTTGGCATCACCGATGCAACGGACATGAACTTGGGCAAACTCCAGGAGATGGTGAGGGACAGAGAGGCATGGCGGGCTGCAGTCCACAGGGTCGTAAAGAGTCGGTGCCACTGGGTAACTGAACAACAGCTACTTGGCCTAAGTCTCTGCATTTGGGCCCGGGAGCCTCCGCCAGAAGGACTAGGGCGCCCTCCTGTGGCCACTGGCAGCATTGCTTATTCCCACTCTGGCCCTGAATTTTTTTTTCTAGAGGGAATTTTAACGTTGAATTGTGGCAGTTCAGTTCAGTTCAGTCACTCAGTCGTGTCCGACTCTTTGCGACCCCATGGACTGCAGCACGCCATGCCTGCCTGTCCACCACAAACTCCCGGAGTTTACTCAATCTCATGTCCATTGAGTCGGTGATGCCATCCAACCATCTCATCCTCTGTCGTCCCCTTCTCCTCCTGCCTTCAATCTTTCCCAGCATCAGGGTCTTCTGGTAGAGGAGGTAGGTTTTTTCTTCCGCAAGAGATACATGAGAAACAATTAAGGTCCTAAGATATAGATGAGAAGAAGAAAAGTTAGGTAGATAATAAACTAAGAAATAAAATGCAGGTGTTTATATCCTGTGAAAGAAAGAAAGTGAAGTTGCTCAGTCATGTCCAACTCTGTGACCCCATGGACTGTAGCCTCCCAGGCTCCTCCGTTCATGTCCTGTATCTTTATTTTAAAAGAGGTGGTGAGACCTAGTAGGAAGCAAGTCCATGACATGAAGAGCAAATTTACCAGCTGTGCGACCTTATTAAGCTGACTTCTCTGAGACTTAGTCTCTTTACCTGTAAAATGGAATAATCACAACACCTCTCATAGGATTGTTGTGGGATAAAATTTAATTGTTATTGTTCAGTCACTCATTCATGTCCGACTCTTTGTGACCCCATGGACTGCAGCACACCAGGCTTCCCTGTCTGTCACTATCTCCTGAAGTTTGCTCAAACTCATGTCCGTCGAGTCGGTGATGGCATCCAACCATCTCATCCTCTGTTGTCCCTTCTCCTGCCTTCAATCTTTCCCAGCATCAGGGTCTTTTCCAATGAGTCAGCCCTTTGCATCAGGTGGCCAAAGTATTGGAGTTTCAGCTTCAGCATCAGTCCTTTCAATGAATATTCAGGGTTGATTTCCTTTAGGAATGACTGGTTTGATCTCCCTGCTGTCCAAGGGACTCTCAAAATTTAATTAACATAAGTTAAATACCTTGTGACTCAGGGCTTCCCTCGTAGCTCAGTTGGCAAAGAATGTGCCTGCAATGCAGGAGACCCAGGTTTGATTCCTGGATTGGGAAGATCCCTTGGAGAAGGAAATGGCAACCCACTCCAGTATTCTTGCCTAGAGAATCCCATGGACAGAGGAGCCTGGCAGGCTAATGTCCATGGGGTCTCAAAGAGTCAGATATAACTTAGCAACTAAACCACCACAGGTCCATCCAAATACCTTGTTCGGTGCCTACGATGAATTAAGGACTCAGTAAATACTGCCTATTTCTATTGTTACCGTTATTACACCTGGAGACTAGATGTAGGAACCATTTCTCTCTTCAGGGAGACCTGAAGCCAGGCCAGCTGCCTCGCACAATCCCAGGGGCACCGTCCACATCATAAGTCTCTCTAAAGCCCCTTCCCCAGAGGTGAGCAATGCCTGCAGTCTCTGGAGCTGATCCCGTCGCCAGTCTGGGGACTCTGACCCAGTGAGGTGGAGAGAGAATTTGAAAAACCCCCGAGACAGCAAAATAAGTTGGTTTTTTGGTGGTGGTTTGCTTGTTTGTTTAAGGAAAGATAGGGCCCAGTCAGAAACAGATTGGGGAGGGGGATAGGAATTCCCTGATGGTCTGGTGGTTAGGACTTTACACTCCTACTACAGGGGACATAGGTTCGATCCCTGGTCAGGAAACGCAGATTCCCACATGCCGCGTGGCTGGAAAAAAGAGAAAAGAAACAGGTTGGGGGCCCGGCTGCCCGTCAGTAGATGAGCTTGGCACCCTGCCTGGCACAAGGATGGAGCCGGCAAGTGCTCATTTCCTTCCCTTCCTGTCCTGTCTCCGGCGAGGCCCTGGGCAGAGTATGAACGCGGCTTCGCTCCGCGCCCTCTAGTGGTCACGTGGTGTTCTTCCTGCGCGAAGCCGGGAGCGGCCACCCTGTGGGCGTGGTCAGCGTGCGGGAGCAGCGGCCGCCGCGGCGCCCCTGGAGGGGGCGTGTCCCTTGACCCCCTCAAGGGCAGACCCCAGGCTGTACCCCCGGCCCTCGGTGCCGCCTGTGCCCCACGATGGAGGTGCCTGCGGCCCGTCTGGCCCTTGGTCGCCTATTAAATCTCGGGGCACTTGCCAAGACCTTTTAAACCTCTTGGCAGTTCTTTTTGCCTTTGCTGATCAGCTGTATTTATTCTGAACTAAATGGTCCTCGCTGCAGGATGAAAGGATTTACTGCTGAAGGATATGAAAAGAAATCCTGGCGGCATTACAGTGGCACCCCCCTCCTTGCCACCCCCTCCCCGCAGCCCATGTTCCATCCACTCGCTGGTGCCACAGAGACTGAAGCGGGAGCCTGCCCCCCCACCCCAGTTCAGTTTGGTGGCAGAGCCCAGCTAACGGGGAAGTGCGGTGACAGGGAGCAGCTTGTCTGGGGGAGCCGTCTCCCCAGCGTATTGCTGTCCCAAGGGAGATTGGAGCCCCAGGAAGGGCTCACCCCAACACCCCTCCATCACACGCACGCGCACACACACGCACGCACTCTCATATTCGCTTTCTCTCTCTGCCCCTCAGGATCGTGCTCATGGACGATGCCATGGACTGCTTGATGTCTTTCTCAGACTTCCTTTTTGCCTTCCAGATCCAGTTTTACTACTCAGGTGAGAGTCTTCCCGGCCCCAGTGGCTCCTGTCGGGACCTCACTCCCCGTCTGGCCCTGGGCCCTGCCGTCTGCGTGTCTGGCCCGCACGTTTCTGCACCTCCTTCCTGCGTGGCGGGCTTCCCCGCGGGCCGCCCCGCAGGATGTCCCGTTGTCGCCGGTGGTCACACGACTCGCTCAGCCTCCTCATGGCTCAGAAAACCACGGCGCTTCCCGCCAGCAGGGGGACACATCAGCTTAAGTGATAACCGCGGCCACACCACCACCAACACACGCTCGTACGGTGTGCCGGGCCCAGCGCTAGGCACCTTCATCCTCACCGCGGCGCTGAGAGGCAGGCGGTCTTTTTAAGAGAGAAGCGGACAGAGGGGAGCTGCCAACGCGCCGGGCTGCCGGGCGGTGGAGCCCAGGCCTGACCGGAGGGCCCGCCGCACCGCGCGCGCTCAGCCCCTCGGCCGTGTCAGCGGGGCCGGAGGTCTTTCCCGGGGCCCGACGCAGACGTGTGAGCGCACAGCTCCTCATCAGCGCACGCCGGTCCTCTCTCACGCTGCCCCTCGCCCCCCGGGTCCCCAGCAAGCAGCGGCTGCGCCCTGCAATCCCAGGTGGAATAAAAATGGCTGACCAGATGCCAACGCCCCCCGGCTCACACGCGGCGACGTCGGATGGGGTGCTGGGCCCTGAAACTGCTGACTGTGTCCATAAGCAAACTTGTTTCAAACAGGCTCTTCCAGGAAACAGAGGGCTGGCTGTCCTTGGAGCCTGCCCGCGGCCTTCCTGCCAGCGGGTGGCCCCGGCCTCACTCGGGCGCCACTTCTTGTGCTCTTGATGGTGGCCCCAGGGCCCGGGCGGCAGGGGCTGCAGTCTAGGGTCTCGCCACCTGCTCTCAGCAGCTCCGGGCGTCCACTGCCCATTTCTCTGAGGCTCCTGGGCCCTGGAGAAGGAGCAGCCGCGTGTGGAGACCCAGTTCCCCTCACCGTGTGTCTGGGCTCTCTCCTCACAGCGGCCCCCCAGAACAGGGCAGCCATGGGGAGGTGGGCCTTTAAGTCGGCTCCTTGGGCTCAGCAACTAACACCTGAAAACTAGTTCAGCTGTTTAATAAATCAGCAGCTCATAAGCTTTCTCTCCTGCCGGGGTATTTCCAACCTGCTTCTCTTAGAGAGGCAGGTGGCCTGACAAGAGGGGTTTGCCAGCAGGAATGTGTACCTGTTCACCTTTTACATTTTTCAAAAATATTTATAGCGTTTTCTATGCACCAGGCACCGAGCTGGGTGCTGGGTGTGGGAAAGGCTGACACGGCATGGTTCAGGCCTGTGGGCAAGGTCTGCCACTCCAGCAAGGAGACAAAGCGAACCAGTCACAGAAACGCCCTCACTGGATAAGCGTCCCAGAGGAGTCTGGGGTGCCTGAAAGCATGTAATGGGGTCTCGCCTGGTCTAGGAAGAACCTCCAGAGGAGGGGACGTGCGAGCTGAGACACACACGCATGTCATCCCTCATGAGCTAGGTGGTCACAGGAGGCCGAGGGCCCCTGCTCCCCAGACGCCGTGCGTTGAGGACTCACTGGGGAGCTGAGCTGACCGGCAGAGAGAAGGGGGCCCTTGGTGAGGGGACCCAGGGCATCCTCCCCGCCTGACCCGCGCCCCTCCGCCCTGTACGCAGAGTTCCTGGAGAGCGTGGCCGCCATCTACCAGGACCTGCTGTCGGGCAAGAACCCGAACACGGTGATCGTGCCCACGTCGTCCAGCGGGCAGCACCGCCAGCGGCCTTCCGTGGGCGAGGCCGGCACGCTGGAGGGCGTGGAGGCCGCGCTGTTCTACCAGTGCCTGGAGAACCTGTGTGACCGGCACAAGTACAGGTGAGGCCCCGCCTCAACCCCCCGTGGCTGTAGGCTGCGGCCCCCCGCTCGGATCTCCAGCAGGCTGTTCTGAGGGCCCGAGGCTCCTAGGCCCTTGACGGTCATCGTATTGAATGTAAATCAGCGCCATTTGCCCCCAGTCCAGGCTGATGATTGGCAGACTTCCCAGGTGGCTCACGGGGGCGGATTGCTTCCATTTGGGCAAGACCAGATGTTATTGACCAGCTTGGGCCCCTTCTTCTTGCTGGGAGATAGATTGGTCTTGACTTTTTAGAGAGAAGGAGAAAAATATCCACTGTGCGCAAAATTCACCCTACAGAAAAAGAAGGCAGCTGTCCTGTGTAGCTGTCCTGAAGTCCCCTTGGGGACAGAGCAGCCAGCTTGTGTCTCCTCTGAGAGGAGGCATCGCCCAGCACCTGTTCCCCATCCCCCACCCCTGCCAGTGAAGCAGTGATCAGTGAACATGCCAGCCTTTCTGTCCACAGTCAAGGCCTTGCTCCGAGAGTTCTGCCAGGCTCCACAGGGCCTTAAGGTTCCCAGGGCAGGCAGGTCCCTTGGTTTTCGCCCTCCTGAGGGCTTCCCAGGTGGCACTAGTGGTAAAGAATCTGCCTGCCAAGGCAGGAGACGCAAGAGATGCAGTTTCGATTCCCAGGTCGGGAAAATCCCCTGGAGGAGGAAATGGCAACCCACTCCAGTATTCCTGCCTGGAGAATCCCATGGACAGAGGAGCCTGGTGGGCTCCAGGCCACGGGGTCCCAAAGAGTCAGACCTGACTTAGCGACTGAACACACCCTCCTAAGCCTTAAGGTCTGGATGAAAAGAAGGCGTAAGACTTAACTAGTGTTTGAATCTGTGTTCTCCCATCTAGCTGCCCACCCCCGGCGCTGGTCAAAGAGGTCCTCAGCAATGTTCAGAGACTGACCTTCTACGGCTTCCTCGTGGCCCTCTCAAAGCATCACGGGATCAACCAAGCCCTAGGTAAGCCGGAGTCGGCTGCCTCCGCCCTGACGTCGGAAAGCCACGTAGGAGCCAATTGTCGGTAGACAGAGTCCCCACAGGGGATGCAGATTTGCCAGGTCTGCCTTGACTTCTAAGGGCCAGACTCTGAGGCCTCCCCTGCTCCTGTGCTGATGGACGGCCTCCCCCACCCGGGTCCTGCGCCGACATGAAGCAGCCTCCCCGGGGCAGAGGCGTGCCCAGCACCCCCGCTCCCCCACCCGTAGGATCCCCGGCTCTGCTCTGGGCACTGGCCTGCAGGTTGGGCAGACACAGACGATTTAATCACTGGCTCCAGAGCTTATGTATCAAAGAGACTTGAACCCCACTTGTAAGCAAGACAAAGGTGTGTCTCAGGAGACCTTTTTTTTCCCATCTGGGGGAAAAAAAAATCTTACTAGTCTGAAAGGGAGTGGGAAAAAAGGGCAGTGGTGGATGGAGGCCGGCTCCGGCCCAGTTTTTCCTGTCCATTGTTTCATCCTCACTGGTCCACCTTCCCTTCCCACCTTCCTCCGCCCCCTCCCGCACCTGCTGCCCTCCCGGGGAGGGGCCACCAGGCTGACCTCACCACCCACAGAGCTTGAGAGTGTTCTTATTTTTTAAACAAGAAAGAGCGCATCTGCCTGCTCTTTTTTTAGATTATTTTTTGGCTACACTGGGTCTCTGTCGCAGCGAGCAGTCTTTCTCTAATTGTGGCAAGCTGGGGTGCCTCTCAAGTTGTGGTGCACGGGCTTCCCATGGCGGTGGCTTCTCCTGTTGCGGCATGCCAGCTCTAGGGCAAGTGGCCTTGAGTAGTTGTGGAGCATGGACCTTAGTTACCCGACCAGCGATGGAGCTCACGTCCCCTGCAGTGCTGAACCAGTGGGAGACGGGAAGAAGCATAGGGTCTCTGTCCTCACCTGCATCTCCCGTGTATGGAAAAGAGACCTGAGCTACCCCAGGTGCAGCCAGCTGTGGAGGGGGGCTGTCCTGTTCCCTTAGTCCTGAAGGCAACACACATACACGCACGCACTGACACACACACGAGGGTTCCATCCAACACAGTGTGATCACCACTAACTTAGAACCAAAGGCGCCAGGAAGCATCATCTGAAAAGGTCAGGAACTGAAGTAGAGCCAGATGGACAATTTTAAGGTCGAGGCTTTCCAGGGACCAGCACTGTTAACTAGCTTCTGACCAGCAGGGCAGCTCTTTTCTCTTACGTTTGAGGGTAAGAATCTATCTGCAGACTCCAGCTCTACCTTCCCTCCCACTGTTAACAGCCCCAGGAGGCACCCTGGACCCCTCCTCTCTCCTTTCCCGATGTCGGACAATGACTGCCTTCGTTTGTAGCAGGGGAAACCTGCTGAGTGATATCAGAGAAGGGACAGCGCCCCTCCTGGCGACTTGCGGCTGAGCGAGGAGAGCCAGGTCTCATCCTGACCCGGCCTTCCCTTCTTGCCCTGGGACCCTCCCAGAGGAGCTGAGACAGCCTTTTTTACCATTCTGTCCCCAAAGTGGAATCCCCCTGATTTGGAGGCACAAAACTAAGCAACTTCTGGCCTTTGGGGCCTTGGCCATGTCCTGTGTCTCTGGCTCCTTTTCAGCTCAGTACCTGGGCCCTCAGGAAAGGACGAAACCCTCGGCACCAGCTCATGCATGAGTGCTAAGTCACTTCAGCCGTTGTTGTCTGACTCTTTGCAGCCCCAGGACTGTAGCTCACCAGGCTCCTCGGTTCAAGGGATTCTCCAGGCAAGAATACTGGAGTGGGTTACCATTTCCTTCTCCAGGGGATCTTGCTGACCCAGAGATCAAACCCGTGTCTGTCTCGTCTCCTGCACTGGCAGGCGGGTTCTTTGCCAGTAGCACCACCTCACAACATACCATCCGGTCTTGGAAGAAGCTCATTCTGTTTGTGCAGTGACCTTGAATTTGGGGGCTGTCTCGTAGTTATGATCGGGGAGGGTATGCAGGGGGGCTCACTAAATTTCTCCAGCGGCACCTAGGGCTTACTGCTCCCAGAGCAGATCTTAAACCTCTGTTCCCTGAATCTTCCAGATCAGCTCTCCCAGGGTCGACACTGCAGGTAGACATGACGATGAGGGGCACAGAGGCAGCTACTGGGCAGGGCACTGTCTGGCTGAAGCCTGGGTGGAGGACCCTCGCGTTAAGTTCTGTGCCCCCAATTATTTCCTAGGAGCCTTGCCCGACAAAGGGGACCTGATGCACGACCCAGCCATGGACGAGGAGCTGGAGCGGCTGTAAGTGTTGGGTGGGAAGATGCTGCCCCCTTGTGGGCACCAAGCCTCAGTCGGATCAGACCCGACTCGGGCCACACAGCACCTGTCCGTCGGTCAGAGGGGTTGGGGGCCGGCGGAGGCCCGAGGCGGCTGCTCTTTGAATCCTTTGGGGAGGCAGCCCGTGGTCTCACTCACACGCCAGAGTGAGTGAAGGGTCCTAGTCTCTGGACACAAGGCACCTTGCTCCCTCGGGTGTCTCCCCTTCTTCAGGCTGGCGCAGATCCCAGGCCTGGTCACCTCGGTCACTGCCGGTCCAGAGGGCAGCTGCCTGCCTCCCCGCACCCCTCCCCGGGTTGGCTCCCCCTGGAGACCCCTCCATCTTGCCCGCAAAGTGGATGCAGAGAGCGATGGCTCCACTGAAGAGACAGATGAGTCCGAGACTTGAGGAGTCAGAAGGGTCTTGTCTACAGCACAGGACCCAGCTCTGGGTCCAGTTCCCAGCTCCCCACCCACTCACCTCTTCACCCGTTCTCCAACCCCTGGGACTCCAGGCATCTCCTCTCCCACCCCCGTGCAGAGCTGCCCTCTACTGGTGAAAAAGCCAAGTGACAGCCCCAGCCCAGAGACCCGCCAGAGAAGTTCTGATGATCAGCCCAGCTAAGCAGTGACCCTAGAAAGCCTACCTAAACAGCCTACTTTCTCCTGTCAGTCAGCTTTTCACCAGGCCCCAAGCTGAGGGCAGACTGAGCTGAGGCCACGGGAAGGGTGACTTTGGTTTTACCCTTCTGCTGACCATCCCCATCTCCTCACAGCAATTCCAGGAACCATGCAGGGCCTTCCATGGTCAAGGGTGACACCCAGTGATGCAAGTATTAGGAGGATATAGCCATGGTAGCCTACTAGAGGACTAGCCACTAGCCATAAGGTGGAGAAGGGTGGGCAAAAAGAAATTTCACTTTCAGAAACCGCTTCAAGTCTCCTCTGTGTCTAACAGTTAAATGTGTGAAATGAATAAAGTCCCTTGTGTCTGGTAAGTGGTGAGTCTAAAGCCATGAGACGGGTGAAGGGAAGGGGTGAGTTTGAGGTTTTGGTGCCAAGTTCCAGCTTTTTCTGGCAGGACTGGGAAGTTGGGGGACAGACAACCACTCAAGCCTGGAGACCTGCTTCAGATCATGAGTAAAGAGGGACTCACTACCTGCACATGATCTCTGCCTTTCATGGGAAAGGTGGTCACAGCTGGACAGAGCTTTCAGGATCAAGCTCAGATGGTTCAAGGCCAGGTGCCCATAACTTGAGAGACTGGCCACGAAGGGTTGCCATTGCAGTCTTTTAACCCATTTCATTAAACATTTTCTAAGCACCTGCTCAGGGGTGCAGCTATGAACAAGACAGGCGGAGGAGTTACCAGCTTCCAGCCAAAGCTGGACAGTAAGATGTGTGGCCTGCAACTTCCAGCAAGTAAAACTCACCCTAGGACCCAAGCAGAGCAGGCTTCCTCCTCTGAAGCCGCCGGGCACCCACATTTTCCTAGGCTCATCCCTACCCAGACCAGCACCCCCTGGAGAGTTCCAAGACTGGCTCCCATAGCTCTGCCTGCCCAGGGCCAGAAGTTCCAGGCCACGGGGCGAGGGCTCAGGGATCTCCAGCCTCCAGCTGACTGGGAGCCGCGCAAAGCCGCTGGCTGCCTCAGTCACCTGGGGGGCCTGTGTACAAGGCACACGACCACACCCCTCCAGCCTGGGGGCAGGACACAGAAATGTCTTTATGAACACCTCCCGAGGGTTCCAAAACTTCTGATTACTCCACACTTGGGACATCACTGGCTTAGAGCCTCATGGCTCCTTCCACCCATCCATTCTCATCACCCATCTCCCAGACCAGTGGTTTACAACTGCCAAAGGTGGTACAGAGATGTTCCAGGAGTCCCATTTGGGGGAGCTGCCAGGCCATGGTTTACATGCACACATGCACGCTCAGGATTCCATTAAGGTCTTTTTTCCTAACTCCCCTGAGAGAGACACACACACACAATCTCGCTCTCTCCCCCTACCATCCCTGAGACACCCGCCCCCAGCCAAGCCTACTGCTGGGCCAGCGGCAGGGCTGCGGAGGCCGCCCGCCCGCGCACAGCTCTCGGGGGTGCCGCGAAGGGCCAACTAACGCCAGCTCTTTCCCCCGCGTGCAACAGGGTGCTGAGGTGGAGGCCGCACCGGAGCTCGCGGCAGCACAGGGCCAAGGAGCCAGGGGCCTTTGGCTGTCAGAGGAGAGACAAGCTGGAGGCCCCGCAGACAGTGCCCCCCGCTTCGGCACCAACGCCCTGCCTGTGTCAGTGGGAGCCCAGAGAGTGAGGCCAGGGGCCTGCGCGGGCAGGGGGGCAGGATCCAGAGAGGACACTCCTCCACTCAGACCACCAGAGGCCCAGGGCCCCATCGAGGCTTTATTCGACACCACTTTGTTTCAATACAAACAGTCCAGAAAGAAGTCACGTCCCTTTGGGGGAGGGGTGTTGGGAACAGTGGTCTGCGGTGCTCGGGAGCCCAGCCCCTGTCACAGGTGGGGGGCCCAGGCTGCTGGCGGCAGGGGCAGGTGGCACCAAGGATGGCACAGTGCATGGCCCACGGCCGAGACCTGCCACTCCATAGGTGCCGCGAGCTCTCCGTGGGGGTGCTGCCCAGGGTCCCGAGGCCAGGATGGTGCAAAGGAAAGCCGCTTCCATCCCGCACATCCTCTGCTTCCTCGGCCAGCACTACGCTCACAGCATCCAGAGCGGAGCCCCGGGCAGAGCAGACCCACCACGGCCACCAAGCAGGGGAAGAAGGGACAGAGTCTCCGAGGGACCGCAGTCCACCACGGATGGCACGGGAGGACTCGCACACACCCAGGAGGAGGAGGAGTCCTCCGAGCGATCGCTGCAGAAAGGGTCAGCAAGACAGAAGGTCACTCGGGCCTCTAGTCCGATCCCAAATGAAAGCTTTAGGTACCAGGTCCAGTTTCTAGCCCTTAGCAAGGCCCAGGCAGAGGTCCTTCCCGTGCCCTGCCCTCTCGGTGCCGGAAGAGACCACAGGAGCAGCAGCAGCATGTCCACAGCCTCCCTCCCTGGGGGCTGATCCACAGCAGAACTCTTTCCAGACCTCCCTGCTGGTTCCAGAGCCGGGGACCGACTACATGGAAGGATCCTAGAGCCGGCAAAACAGCCTTACACTTTTCGCTCTCCCTCCTCAGGGAAGGCCTGGAGCCAGAGTAAGCCATCCTGAGGGAATGCCCTCCCCCAGGGTGGCAGGCCAAGTGAGCAGCAGCGTGGGGGGCAGGACTGCTGAGTGGAGCACACGGGGGGTGTGCAGGGAGGGGAGTGAGGGACCCGGTCTCCAGGCGGAGGTCAGGGCTGCTCCTGCCCCTTCCTCACCTGAGCTCCTCACAGGCCACCCCACTCACACCACAGGCATAAAGTAACAATTCCTCCCCAGTTTCCACAAGGCAAGCACCCCAGGCTGAGGAATCATGAGGTTTCTGCTACTGCCACCACCGAAAGTCTGAGATACGGAGCCTGGGTCAGTAAGAACCATAGCGATCCTGGGGATGATGGAAAGAAAAAAAAACAAGTCAGAGTCTCTAACCTGCAGCAGCTTCCCAGCGAGGAGGGAAGCTTCCCAGCAGCTTCCCAGCGAGCAGCTTCCCCCAACACACCCCAAAGGACTGGGGGGCTGCGGGGAGGGGTGAGTGAGGGAATCAAGCACCCATCTCACCCAGGGAGAGACTGTCTCCTATTTACTGTGACCTAGGAAAGGGGGTGTGGTCAGATCCCCAGGGGGAAGCCCTGCCTGATAGCACAGAAGCTGGAGAGGGAGGAGAACTAGAGTGGGGGAAGATCAGTGTAGACACGACCCCATCTCAGGGAGAGGCCCAGTCCCAGGGCCCAGCTTAGAGGAAGGAAGCTGTCCTCCAAGAAGAGAAAAGGCACCCTCTCGGGCTGAGGCCACCCTGCAGCTGAGTATGGACATGGTAGAGGAGGCCACCTTCTCAGCACTACCCTCCAGTCTCCTCCCACCCCAGGTCACGCGGTCCAGCCTCACCTGCAAAGAATTCATCACACCATTGGCCAGCACGGCCATCTTCCCAGCCACAGACTTGACACCCTGCTTAAACTGGGCGATGTCAGCCGTAGGCAGCACATTCCCCAGGGACACGCTGCCTGTAAGAGGGAGGGGGTGACCCAGCGCCCACAGGAAGCCCTTGCCAGCCCCCAGTGCCCTCCCACTTGGCCGGCAGGCCCTCCTGGTGCCTGCCCCGGCCCCGGGCCCACCTGCTCCGTGTGCACCATCCACGTCCCCGAAGAGGTCTGATGAGCTGATGGCACTGCTGCCCGAGAGCTGCTGGAGCCGGGACCTGGCTTCATACTGTGGCAGGGAAAAGGTGAGGTCTGCGGCTCTCTGCGCCACTGACCCAGAACTCACACAGGCCAAGCCACCCGGGTGCTAAAACCCAAACAGCAGGGCAGACAGTCCACTTCTGCCTGCTGCCTCCAGGCTCAGGGTGGACCACCTCACCTCAGTATCCACCTCCCGCCCGAAGAACATGTCAGAGGAGATGGCTTTGGCTCCTGCAAATTTCTGACGTGCTTCGCTCGACTCCAGGCCTGAACTCCGGCTCTCCACCTCCCTCCGGTTGGTGACTCTGAGGAGTGGACACGGGACAACGGCTCTGCCTCTCCCCACCGCCTCCAGGGAAGTGTCCCTGAAGCACTGCTACCCTGCGACAAGCCGAGGCCTCCCGGCGGTGCTCCCCATAGTCCCGCCTGACTGCAGCTCTAGACCTGGGGCCATCTCTCCTCCACACTGAAGCCACGACACAAGAGAACTTCCATTCCCTTCCCTAGGCAGCATGGAAACAGGGTTTGGAGGGGCCAAGGCTTCTGCCCCAAACCACTAGGATGACCCAGTTCTCAGTCTGCCTGGACTTACACCTCCTCTCTTGGTGTAATTATGAGTATCACCCTTTTACCCTCAAAAGCATCTCGGTCTGGCTGAGAAGGTGTAAGGTCACCGCCGCCTGACCCTGACACACACACAGCTCGGTGTTTGTCAGTTTCATTTAACCGTAAGGCGGCCCTGGGAAGTTATGAGTTATGTCCCCATCTTCCTAATGGATTATTTGCAGATATCTATCAGTTAATCATTACCCAGATCAACATGGAATATGTTTTTTAAAAAATTCCTAGATGAGAGCCAGAGACACATAATTGTCGGGAGGTTGGGAACCGAAGCATGAAATCAGGCCCCTCCTGGCAGAAATGGACTTCAAGCACAGCAGGCTAGTTAGGCCTTCTGAGACACGAGAGCAGAGCTCAAACCCAGGCCGGCTTCCTGCACTCTTCAGTCTGGTAGCCACTAGTGGCTATCCAAATTTATTTAAGTTAAAAAACTCGGTCCCTCCATTAACACTAGGCACTCCCGCAGGACTTGGGAGCCGCATGCGTGGCGGCCACCACACCGGCCAGCGCAGCTACAGAGCACTGCCACCAGCACGGGCGTCCTAGAGGATGGTCCTCCACCTTTCTGAAACGGGCCGAATGCTGGAGATGGTCACTTCCGGCTCCTTCTCATCCATCCTGTCCACACCCCAGGAAGCATCTGTATCCCAGCGGGAACCGAAACTCTCCCCCAAGGAGAAGGGGTTGTCCTTGTACCTAGGGAGACAGTAGAGGGGCTCAGAGAAGCTGGGTGAGGAGCACGGCAGCCAAGCCTGCACCCCAACAACAGCCTTACTTTGGAGGCCCAGAGGCAAAGGTACCAACGTCGTCAAGTAAGTCCAGCTGCGAGCGGGAGGCCTTGGCACTCACTGGGGTTTCCTGCTCGATCACCTGCATCTCGGACAGCACCGAGTGGGAGACGGAGCTGCGGAGAGAGGCAGGGCCGGGGCGGGCATCCACGTCGCCGCACAAGAGAAGACGCCCAGCTGCGGGCAGAAACCCGCTTCTCCCTCACTGAGCACCACCCAGAACCTTCTCCCCTCCCTGCGCCCAGGGCTGGGCGAGGCCCAGCAGGGAGTGCTAGACCCTGTGCGGAGCTGGAGCGCACCTCCCCTGTCAACCCGTCAGCCTCGTCTTCTCCAAGCAGGGTCCCCGGGCCAGCGGCCGCTTGCCTAATCTCAGTGACACTGTGCTCCAGACAGTACTGCTTTCTGTCCTCGGCTTGCTGTACCATGAGCCGCATCCTGCACCATGCGGGACACAGACAGACGGAGAGGAAGAGATGGAAGATGCCCCAGAACCAGGAAAACGAGTCTAATGGCATCACAGGATGAGTTCTTAATTAACCCATCCTTTTCTTGTTTTTTAAAGAACAAAGCATTTCAAACTAGAGTCTGGCCTTACGCACTAAGACCTGAATCTGCTGTCTGGTTTCCTAAGGAGAAGAGGCACTGAATTTGGCAGGCAGTACCAACTCGTGATGCCTCTCTTCCCTGCTGTGTTAAAACTCCACAGAGGCATTTTAAGGATTAGTTTCATTTAAATAAATTCATTAAGATCTACAGCTTTTGGCTGGCAGAACTCTACAGAGTGACTATTTTGCAACAGAGTTTTAAACAGGGTAGGCTAGGTTTAAATAAGATTCTACTGCATAACAAAAAATAAAAAAAATTAAGTATAGCCTTTAACCCAGTAATTTCTGTGACCAAAACAGGGACGAGGAAGAGACGCAATCTGGAGTAAATTTTGTTTTCCTGATTAGCTGTGGGTCACACTAGTAGGACACAGACTGAAAGGGAATAATTGAAATCTAACTCACCACACCCTGAAAGATTAAGTAGAAATACCTAGCTTTATCTTTTACCTGAGGAACACAGTATAATGGCTACAAATGCTGAATATGAAAGAGTTCTATGTTCAAAATCTAGTTGGACCAATTACTACTATTTTGGGCTTCAAGCAAGTTGCTTAACTGCTCTGAGTCTCAATTTTCTCATTTGTAAAAAGGGATAATAATACGTCCTGCACAGGACTTGTGTTTAAATAAAGCCACTGGCGAAGCTCACACCCTGGAGAGAAGCAGGCACCACTTAGCACAAGCTCACCGTAGCCAGGGTTTCTCACTCTGGCACTGCCAGATATGCTGATTTTTAAAAGAGACAAAAAAAAATCTAATATTACTGAAATCTCCAAACGCTAACTCTCAGTGTAAAGCAAACAAAACGCCTAGGAGAACTGGTGAGCAGCTCTTGTTTCTGTTTAAGAAAACCACAGCAACCTAAACCCAGTGGTCCTGAAACAGGAAGGGCACCACCCAACCAGGGGCATCTGAGAGTCCGGGAGTATTTCCAGGTGTTACGGGAGCTGTCAGCACTAACAGCCTTTAGAGGGCAGGGGTCAGAATACGGAAAGCCCTGTGATTCCTGGGAAGATCCTGAGAAATAAAGAACTGTCCTGCCATCCAAAGAGCCGTCAGCGCCCTCATGAAGAAACACAACCCTGGTCTCTTGGACGGTCGAAAGAGCACCTGATCCTGTGTTTTGACTCGTCAAACAAATACTTGGCGAGCACAAACCTACCACATGCCAAGCACTATACTAGGCGCTTGAAGACAATAAGCAAGGCCATCTATTAGCCTCAGAGGAAGACTGAGCTGAGAATACTAGGAAGAACCTCCAGGGGTTCCCCGGAGAACAATGGCATTTCCCTGCCGCACCCCAAAGCTGAACCTCACCTTCGGGACACCAGTCCCATGCCCAACCTCTCGGCCTGCTCTCGCTTCTTCCCTTCCAGGTTCTGCAGCTTCTTCTCCTCCTTCTTACGGTCAATCTGGAGCTCCTGGTAGGCCAGACGCATGGAGGCAACCCTTCGAGGGGACAAGCGTGCCAGAGTTCAGCAGACATCCTGACCTGTCCTGCCCGCCCAACCCCACGTAAGCCGGGGCCTCTCTGGCAGACACGCACATGGACTCCTCGGCCTGCTTCTTGGCATCAGCCGCCTGCTGTTCACGGAGCTTCTCTGCCACCTGGGCCTGCCGCTCAATCTCGCTGAAACTCTGGCTACTCACCTTCTGGGCCCCTAGGCCCTTCTTGGCACCCAGCTGGGAAGAGAATCATGTGATGAGAGTTTTGCCAACCACAATGTCCTCTGTCCCCTCCTCCCCTCTCTGGCATGGAGGGGACACCCCCAAGGAAAGGGCTCCTTCTTAAAGTTTAGTGTTTAAAAACAAAAAAAAAAAAATAGGAGCCCATCCGCATGGTGGAGAGGGAGAAAAGTGGTTCTGCCTGGAGGCAGGCATGAGGCGGCCCACACAACCCCAGTGGAGGTCTAATGCTGCCAGGCCCGGGATGAGCCAAGCACTTAGGCACACAGTCTCGCTGACTCCTCCTAAGAGCCTTTAAAGACAGGCCTCTTGACAGCCCTTTCACAGTTGAGCCGCAGAGAAGCTACGCACCTTTACCAAAGTCATACAGTCATTTACCAAAGTGGTCGGATCTGACCCAGCCCCTAACCACCCTGCCATACTGCCTCTCCCCACCTACCCCCTTCTTCACTGCTGCTGGCTTCTTCTTGCCAATGAGGGAGGTTTTCGGTTCTGTGTGAGGAAGAGGGTGGGGCATGAGCAGAGACAAAGGGACATCAGAGGCGGCAGCTCGGTCCACGCCATGCAGCTTCCTGGCAAGAGCTTCTATGAAGAACAGCTTCAGGCAAAGAAACGCACAGCTGCCACCACCAGCTCCAGCCAATGGTGTCAGGATGTCCAAGCCAAGACGGACACGGTTAGGGGCGGTTACTGACTCCCAGCACATGGACATAAGGACCCAGACCTGAAGCACCAGAGACAAAGGCCCTGACCCCATACACAGACTGCCAGGCCGGGGCGGCGCCACACACCAGCCTCCGGCATGCAAGGGGCTCCCGAAGCAGCAGGAGGTTACCTCTGGCAGGAAGAACCCCTTTAGGTGACAGATACATGGACTCTAGAGAGAAACAGATTCGTGGCTAACAGCAGGCCCTACCCCAGAGCCTCCATACAGCTCCCAAGCCCAGAGGCCTCTACAGAGCCTCACACCAGACCCAGGCCACACCAGCCTTCTCACAGGATCGTGACGGTCACTCTGATGGTTTCCGGTCCCAACCCCCAAAGGCCAACAAAACAAACCAGGGCAGCAAATGGATCGTTCACCCTGAATTAAGTCTGAAGGACATCAAGAAGACAGAAAAGAGCTGAAAGGCCAGGGACTGGCTGGGAAAGGGCCGCGTCGCCTCCAGCCATTAACAGCTCAGAGCTGTCCCCCTGTGTCATGGAATGGACCAGAGAGGCCAGTCTTGCACCAGCCTCCAGGGCTAGGTGTCCAGCCTCATACCGGCCAGACCCAGGCCCACACGCTGAGGCAGACCCCAGGCCTGGGACACCATCCGCCAAGGGTCTGCTCTGAAGTCCCTTCGGTCAACGCTGCAGCCACAGCTTCAATCTCAGGCCCCACTCCAGAGAGACAAGAAGTTCAGTCTCCTGGGACCTCAGTCCACACAGGCAGCAGCAGATCTGAAAAGAACCCCCATGGCCCACCCGCTCCCAAGACACCCCACTCCTGCCAGCTGGTATACTGACCCAGAGAGGCTTTGGGTGAGGTGCCAAGCAGGTCCATGTTGGGGCCATGCTCCGGCTCTGTGAATGCAATGGTGGAAATTACGTGTGACACTCAAAAACTTTCTATGAGCTGCTCTTAAAAGTGACAGCACTGCTTTCCTCAGCTTTCTGAGGCCACCAAATAGAGAAGGAATTCCTACCACTTTCCCTAGGGGACTTAAGTGACTCCCAACCCACCCAGATACACACAAGACTCCTCGCTTCCATTCCCTTGGTCAGGTGTCCCACTCCTCTGCCCCAAGCCCTTTGCCAAGACCAGGGTGCACGGCTGGAACATGGGCTGAACTCACGTGCCAGACCACTGCTCTCTGCAGACAGGGCTGGCTGCTGGGTCTCTGATGGGTCGGTGGCTGGTACATTCCAGGCAGGGGGCTGAAAGAACCAGATGACAGAAGCCTCAATGAGCCATTCCTGCTGGCAAAGAGCACCAAGTACCTTGGGGGTACAAGGCCCTACTCCAAGCCCGTGAGGAAAAGAAACTGGAGGTTAGCGAGTAAAATTATAGTTGCTATTCACCATGGAGGGCTTTCCCAGTGGCTCAGACATTAAAGAATCAGCCTACAATGTGGGAGACCTGGGTGTGATCCCTGGGTTGGGAAGATCCCCAGAGGAGGACATGGCAACCCACTCCAGTATTCTTGCCTGGAGAATCTCCATGGAGAGAGAAGCCTGGTGGGGGCAACAGTCCATGGGGTTGCAAAGAGGTGGACACAACTGAGCGACTAAGCACAATGGAAGAAAGCAAGACAAAACTACAGCCATCACCACCTCTTCACTACTTACTTACACCTAGAACCCATTCCCCTAATTGAATAACCACCAACAACCAATGGACACTCACCATGTACCAGGTACAAGTCTTAGGGGCTTTTCACATATAAATACGTTTAATTATCACAACAAACCTATGAGATAAATAGTTCTCCATCTTAGAGACTGAGGTTTTAAAACATTAGGTATCTTAACCCACACTAGAAAAGCCAAGCAGAGAAGCAGGGATCCAAACAGACAAAGTCTGACTTGAGCACCCAGCACCAACAGAGGGAAACCTCCAGGGGTGGGTTGCTTGGGAGGAAATCCTTTCACATAAGGAAAGAATCCAGAAAAAGTTATTTGGGTTCCTGATATCTCTTGAGCCTTCAAGTATCTTCTCATTCCTCCCTAGCACCCCACTTTATAGGGTTCTGTTCCTAAGGAGGGCCACACTGCACCCCTATTCATGGAAGGAGGAAAAAGCCAGCTTTACCCAGCAGTGGGCCCCACACATTCCCCATAGGGGATATCACACCAAGGTGATCAGGATCCATGCCCGTGACTGTGGGCCTCGGCCTCGGTAAGTAAACCACCTGTCAGGAACAACTGTGGGAAACATTCTTGTGGGCACTCACTTGAGTATGTTCCAAGAAGAAATCGGACTCCTTTTTCTCTGGGGAGTGACTGGGAGCAGTACTCACACTGTCTATCCAAAGCTAGAAAGGAGAAGACACCACTGAAACACAGGACTCTGAATATGCCCACGACCCCAGCCCCAGGGAACAGGCACTCACATCAGTGCCATGCCGAGCCAGGGCCGCGCTCCCCAGCTGCCGGATCTTCTCTCGGTACATCTGGGCAGCTCGACTATTATACTTGGTGTTGGCATCACTGGCTGTGCATCCATGTTGGCGGAAAAAAGCTATCTGGTGAGCCAAGAAGTGAGAACATGCTACAGGCGATTTTTCCCAGAGCAAAAGAGGCACCCCCACCCCCAACACACACACAACAGCCCCGTTATTACTCAAAGAGAATGATGCACACTGCTGACACCAGCAGTTTTTCACAAAGCTCCTCAGAAACTCCTGCAAGATAACACAGCCACCCATCCTGTAGGATGAATGTCTGAAGCCTAACCCTCACTCAACTCTGCCTGGGAACAGCATGATACACCCATCCTTCCTGCAGGCCGACAAGAGCCAGTCGACTGTGGAGGCCCCAACTCCATTGGCCTCTCCCCAAGAATGTCTGTCCCGGTTAGTTTGAATCCAAAGCCCCTTTGAGAAGAACAGTGACCAATGCCCAAGTTTAGAGAACAGCGTACAGAGCTGCCACAGACCAGAGAATCCTCTGAACAGAGAAACAGAGAGGGCCTCCAAGAAGTCACTGAGAGCTGAGTACCCGGACAGAAAAATGGGGGCAGGAGGATGGTAAGGAGGAGCTTTACCGCATTGGCATTCCCGCCGACCTGCATACACCGCAGCTGGAACCAGCTCCAGTTGGAATCCAACTCTGTGGACCTGTGTGCAAGGGCTGTGTGTCACCTACCAGCAGGTTCCAGGAGGCGCTTCCCTGAGAGACCCACACCTGTCATTTGGCCTCGGGTTGCAGTAGGCACCCCAAAACCGTCCCCAGCCACCACCCTGTCTCCTCCACTCCACCCTGTCCGGGAGAGCTCTGCTCCACTCTCACGTAGTCAAAAGGGTACTGTTTTCCAGACGCGAAAGGAAATGGAGGCTTCGACTCGGCCTTCCTCTTAAGGACAACCAGAGTCTCGCTCCAGCGTATCACCAACTAGGTCAACTTAGGTAACTCTCCCCCCGAAACTAACATTTCGAGGGTCGAACATCACTACCAGTAAAGAGTTCTGACCCAGACGCGGACACGAACCGCCAGTGTAACAGGAGGCCCACACCAGCGGTTCCCTCCCGTGAGAGTCTGGCGAACACTAAACTCAGGGCGGTCCAAGTCCAGGCAGCCCACTCTCCCCTGCCGAGCACTCAGGTCCCGGCCAGCCGCGAGGAGACCCCACCTGATGAAGCTGAGATGGACGCCCAGGGAGCGATGCACCCCGGAGCAGTCAATGCACAGAAAAACACCGTACGTGATGCTGGCCCAACTCGGATTCTTGGCGCCACAGTCGAAGCAGGCCTGGGCAGAGAAGGAGATGAGAGAACGGTCAGGGGCCTCGAGTCGAGGCCGGGCGCTGACAACCCAGGAAGAGAAGCCCGCGCCGGCCCCTCCCCGTCCCTCAGACGCCAGGGGAGCCGGGGGAGACCCTCTCGGCCCGCCCGGGGCCCCGCACGCCTCCCTCTCCCGCACCTTGTTGGTCGGAATTGCGCGAAGCCTCTTAAAAAGCGTCTGGATCTCGGTTTTGCTCGGCTCGGCCGCCATTTTCTCTCCTTCCCAGAACAGCAGCGCGACCGACGGGTCCCGCCACGGGCCAATCCGCGGCAGCCAAGGCGGGTCAGCGGGCGGGCCTCAACGGAGGCCGGCCCACCGAGGGGCGGGGCGACCGGTCCGACGCGGACCAACGGGCGAGCGGCCGGCGGAGCGGGCGCCGTGACGTCAGGGGCCCGGGCTCCACGCGCGCGCGCCCGAGTCCTCGCCGCGCCGCGCGCGGGCCAATCCGCGGGCGGGGCGGGGCGACGGCTCGCCCACAGGCCCAAACCGCGCCGCGCGCGCCCCGCCCCCCGGGGGCGCGGAGCCACCTCCCAGAAGCGTGTGGGCAGCGAGGCTCGGCCCTCGGCCTCGGATCAGGCCAGTTCCCGAACGGTGAGTAATGATTAACAGCCCCTACCAAACACTCGCGGTGCCGCCGGCCTGAATGGGAAGATCAACTGGCCGGGCTCCCGCTCCGCTCAGAGCTCAACTCCAGACCTCCACCCATCCTCGGATGCCTCGCACCAAGTCTGATCACGAGTGCCCTGCGGGACCCCAGGTTAGGTTAGGGTCCCGTTAGGGTCCCGAGGTCCCAGAGCAGGTACCAAGCTGGCACACCTCCGCCCAACCCCCGCCCCCGCAATATACTGAAGGCCCACGACCTCCCCCCAGTGCCTCCCTCCAGACGCCCTCGGCCGCCTGGCAAGTGTGCAATAGCGAAAAAGATGCACAGAAGCTGTTTTTTTCTTCGAAGTTTAATACACACGAGAACAAGCCACAAGAGTGCTGCTAGCCCAGAACTACACTCACCCCAAGCCAACCCCAGGAACCCCAAAACAGAGAGACCAGGAACTGGGTCCACAGCTCCCGGGGAGACTGGAGGACTCTTTGGGGAGGCCCAAGCACCCCTGAGCCTTTCGGTCACTTCCTGACCTCCCCATCTTCCCCTCATCCTAGACTCAGTTGGCCCTTCCCTACCAGTCCCTTCCCAGACACAAGGCCCCCACCCTCCCTGGGTCCCAGGACTTCCTCCCTCCTGGAGGGACAGAGTGGTCACAGGGGGCAGGATGGTTCAGGGCCCTCGGGTCCGGCTGTCCAGACAAGCTGGGCTCTGACTCAGGGTGGAGAAACATTGCATAAGGGCTGCCAAGGCAGGTCAGGCCCCCACACACTCCACGTAGTTGGCAGGGTACAGGCCAATCCGGCCACTCTGCAGCTGGCCCTGACACCAGCCCTGTTCATCCTCCTCGCTCATCTTCAGCAGCTCCTCCCCTGCGAGAAGGGGGATTGGTCACTGGCAATTGCCCGCCCCACTCCTGCAACTGGGTCAAGGACTAAGGGGGAGGGGGTAGTCCCCGAACCCAGCTAGAAGAGACCAGGCTCAGGCAGAGGGAGGTCAAAGTCAGCCACTCCACCCCCACCCCCACCCCCCACCCCCAGGCCCTGAATTCAGCAGTCAGGCCTCAGCTGGTGACTTTGAGAGGCAGGTGAGGGCTCCAAGCAGACACTCTGACTCCTGCGGGATGGACCCAGAGCAGCCTTTTTTTTTTTCTTTTTTAATAGTTTTTTAAAAATATTTATCTGGCTGCACTGGGTCATAGAAGTCACATGGAATATCTTCGATCTGTGTTGCAGCGCGCATGCAGAATCATTCGTTATGGCATGCGAACTCTTAGCTGGATCTCGTTCCAGGGATCGAACCCCAGGCCCCCAGCACTGGCAGCATGGAATCTGAGCCACTGGACCAGCAGGGAGGTACCTAGAGCAGTCGTAAGCTCAGAGCACCGACCCTTGAGAACTGAGCATCTGGCTTCCCTTTCTCCACATTCCTGCTCAGACTAGTAAAGGGGCGAGGGAGACGGGCTGCAGCCTGCAAAGGACCAGGAGCAGGGCTCTAGGGTACCTGCTCGGAAGCTCAGCTCATCGGCTTCTTGCCCCGCGTAGTCATAGAGCGCCCGCACCCGCACGCCCGTGGCAGCCTTCGGGGGGTTTTCCTCATCTGACCACTCCTCCTCCTGTCTGCCACTAGAGGGGGGAGGACAAGGGGGCATGCTTGAGCAGGAGAGCCTGGGACTCAGGGCCAAGGGCTCCCCCCTGCAGGAGCCTGGGGAGAGGCAGATGGGGGAAAAGCTGCAGGATTCTAGCCTGACTTCTGCCACGAATGCCTGCAAGCTCAGGCACACGTCCAGCCACGCAGAGCTGACACGGGCAGTACATGAGAGGGAGTGTGGGGAGCACCTGGCAGACCACCATATAAACTGGCATCTTTACAACTCAAAATACCAGCTTTGAACCCACTTCAGGTGTGAAGGGCATGAAGGGAAGAGAGAGAGGAAGGAGGAGGGCACAGCAGGGGGCAGAGCTGTGTCCTTCCCAAAGCCTGGATCCTGGCTCTCACCGCGGGGACCCCGGGGACTGGGGCAGGGGTGCAGCGCCATCTCTGGTGGGTACGATGCTGGTTAGGGTAACCTCGTCAGGGCTCCGGCCACCCTTCTCCTTCCGGCTGATCGTCCTCTGTGTGTCCAAGGACCACTCCTGTGGGGACAGTGTTCAGGGTCGGGTTGGGCTGTAGGCTTGGTGGCAGCCAGAACCATCCTGATCACCTATACCTCCTCCATCCCAAACCCCAGCCTCCTGCCGGAGCGCCAAGATGAGCCCAGTGGGAGCCTACCCCATCTCTCAGCCCCAGCCTGCCAGGAACAGGTACCTCAAACTGGGGCCAGTTCATGGCCATGCCTGGCCCGTGGGTGCTTCGCCACCAGCGCAGGTCCTCCTCGTCGCTGGCTGCCTCGATGCCCTGATGCAGGTCTCGGTGGAGTTCGTGGAACCTGTGCCCCGGGTATAACCCTCAGGCGGGGAAGCCCTGAGCCTCTATTCCCCACCCTACCCGCCCCCCGATGCACACCCTGCCCCGTCTCATTCAGCCCAGCCAGAGCCCAGAGGCGAAGGGAGAGAGCCAGCCTCACCCAGATCTCCAGGCCCACCCAGCAGGCCGTACCTCTCACTGCTGGAGAGATCCAGATGCTGGTGTAAGGTGAGCAGCATATCCTTGAAGAAGAGAAGCCGCTGGCGCTCGGCCGCCTGGCAGCTCTCGAAGGCCTGCTCCATGTCCTCCATGTAGCGTGGGGTGTAGCGGTGCAGCTCCGCCAGGGTCTGCTCATACTGGGTCTTCGTCTGGGTGGGGAGAGGAGGGGCTCTGGTGAGGACAAGACCTTCTTCCCCTACTCAGGACTCTGCTAGTCTTTCCTGCATACCTGCTGTGGGCTAGGCACCAGGGCCGGAAACCTGGCTCCTGCCTGAGAGGACCCCAGGAGCCTAACAAGGGAGGTGACATTCAGGCCCAGCGGCTTTAAGAGTCTGGTGGAGGGACTTCT
Source organism: Dama dama (assembly GCF_033118175.1). NCBI lineage: Eukaryota > Metazoa > Chordata > Mammalia > Artiodactyla > Cervidae > Dama > Dama dama. The sequence goes on from NC_083681.1 coordinate 75,170,301, forward strand.
CTGGTGGTCCAGTGGTTAAGAAGACGCTTTCCAACGCAGGGGACGTGGGTTCAATCCCTGGTTGGGGAACTAAGATCCTACATATCTTAGGGAAACTAAGCCTGAGCACCACAACTTAAGACCCAACAAATAAATAGTAAATTTTAAAAAATAGATTTTTTCAAATAAAAGAAAAAAAAAAAGGTGGTACAGAGTGCGATAAGGTTAACCTATGGGAGCAGAAAATGGCAGCCCCCACTCCAGTGTTCCCAAGGACAGAGGCGCCTGATGGACTAGTCCTTGGGGTGGCAAGGCAGACACGACGGACCTCACACGCACAGGAACACACACACGGGGAGCCGTGGAAGAAATCGGAAAAGGCTTCCCAGAAGTGGAAACAAAGCAGCACCTCAGAGGACAGGGAGGCTCTGGATACACGGAGCTGGAGGAAAATCGCTCTGGCTGAGTGAGCAACATGAGAACTTGTCCCAGGGGGCACACGGAAAGGAAAGCAGCTGGGAAGGTCTCCTCAACTGCTAAGATTACCCCAGTGGCCCACACCGCACCATTTCTTTCCTGCCTAAAGCATCCTCTTTCCCTGGTGCGTGCACACTGCGCCGCTCAGTCGTGTCTGACAATTTGCAGTTCCATGGACAGTAGCCCGCCAGGCTCCTCTGTCTGTGGGATTTCCAAGGCAAGAATACTGGAGTGGGTTGCCATGCCCTCGTCCAGGATATCTTCCCTACCCAAGGATCAAACTCACGTCTCCACTGCATCGGTACTGGATTCTTTACCACTAAGGCCATTGGGACACCCCATCTTTCTCGGGGTCCTATGTTACATGATAAGATGGAGAGCAGGGGGCAGGTGAAGACGAGAGCAATGCCGGGGGCTGGAAAAAGCACTCAGGGAGCCCTGAACTGGGCTGCCGGGTTCCTCAGCCTGTACCTTCTCCGCCTCCTTGGAGCAGCGCTCTGCCCGTTCCTGCAGCTTCCGCAGCTGCTCCTGGGACACGGCGCTGTCTGCCTTTGCGTGGCTCTCCCGCGTCTGGGCAGTCTTCTCCTCCTTCCGGGCCGTGTGGTAGCTCTTCTTGGAAGCCTCAACCTGGCGCACACGCAGGGACCGTGCTGGACCCAGGACCCTGCGCCGCGGCCCCTTCTCGCCCCGGGCCGACCCAGGCAGGGGGCGGGCCTCTGCGGCCCCTCCTCCCTGCCGGGCTCACCTCCTTCAACCTCTTGAGCCAGGGCTTCTGGGCCTTGCGGAAGCCGTCCTCAGCCGCGCGGCTCTCGCGGAAGCCCCCCAGCACAGGCCGGTGGAAGGCGCCCCGCTGCCAGGAGCGCACCCGCTCGCTGTCCTGGCCCTGCAGCTTCTCCCGCACCTCCAGGTGCAGCGCGCTCAGCCGCTCGGCCGCTGTGAAGAAGGCGTGCCAGGCCTTCTCCAGCGTGCCATACTGGGGGCCTGCGGGGAGGGGTGAGCTGGGGTTGGGCCCGGGCTGCTGGCAGCGAGCTCCCCCTCCCCAGCAGGGGCTTCTGGGTGCCAGGCATGGGGCAGAGATGCAAAGATGAACGACAAATGACGTCAGCTGCTGCTGACTGAACACCTACTGTGTGCCTGGACACACGGTCCCACTGAATGCTTGACTCATCCACCACCGTGAAGATGGCATCACCAACAACGTGAAACAAGTGAAAAGGCAGCCCAGAGAAGGGAAATTCGTTGCCCCGAGCATTCCAGCTACAGGTGGAGCTCAGATCCAAACCCAGGTGTGTGGTATAAATCACTACACTCTGTTGCCCCAGAGGGAAGAACTAGTGTCTGTCCCCAACGAAGGAAGCTTGTTTGGATAGAAGGAGCCCAAGCTCCAGAGCCGGAAAACCTGTGGGCAAGCGTTAACTCTTCTTAGCTGTGTGACTTCAGGCAAGTCAGTTTGCCTCTCTGAAGTATCCCGTTCTCCTCTAGCAAATAGTTAGAACAAGACCATCTCCATGATAGGTTGGTTGTAAGTCATGTCTGACTCTTTGGCCACCCCATGGACTGTAGCCTACCCGGCTCCTCTGTCCATAGGATTTCTCAGGCAAGAGTACTGGAGCAGGTTGCCATTTCCTTCTCCAGGGCATCTTCCCGACCCAGGGATCCAACTCACATCTCCAGATTCCCTACCACTGAGCCACCAGGGAAGCTCACAGCGTTGTTAGAAATATCAGAATAACTCATATGAGGGTGCTTGGCAAACCCTAACAGCACAACTGTAAGAATAACCAAGAGGATCTTCTCTCTTTAAAGGGAAGGGGGACAGGGAAGCCTCCAACTTTCCACAAGAGGTGCAAAAAGAAACTGCCCTGCCTGGCTGCACCGCCCCCCCCCCACACCCTGCCCCGCCTTGGCGGTCCTCTCCTCCCCACGGGCCCGAGCTCGGGCTCACCCTTCTCCACGGCACCCCTCCACTTGCGGGCCCAGTCAGCCAGCTGCTGGGCATAGGCCTTCTCGATGCGGGCGCGCTCCTGGAAGCAGCTGATCAGGTCCCCGCAGAGCCGGTGCCCGTCCTCCACCCGCTGCACGGTCCGCCTATAGTTGCCAGCCTGCGCAGGAGAGGAGAAGCCTGGTGTCGCCCCGGGGGAGCCGCTCCCCCCCCACCGGGGGCCAGGGCTGACACGAGGCTCCTCCTTGGGACAGGTGGCTGGGCCCAGAGAGGGGTGGGCATTTCAGCGCCACCCCCAAAGCTGGCACCCAGCTGCTCACCTCCCAGAAACTGCCCTCCAGGGCCTCCCCTCCAGCCTCTTCCTCTGGAGCCATGGTGTCCCCGCAGCACGGAATGGTGGCGGATTGGGGCTGCAGAGGGCAGAGGGGTAAGCAGGAAAGCCAGGCGCACTTCGGGGGCGAGGCAAACAGCCTCTGCTACCCCTGGGTTCTGCCCCGCCCCCACTGCCATCCCCACTCCCCAAGGAACTGTCAAGAGCCAGGACTCAGCAGGCAGGGGTCTGGAAGTCCCAGGAGGGGCCCGAACAGGGCAAAGATGGTCGTTCCACGGCTCCTCCTCTTGCCCTGGCCTGCCCTCCCCACCAGCTCACTCCATGTACCTGGGCCTAGGGTTCACTCCGGAGACCTGGGTGTCCAACCCTCACAGCTGCCACCGTGATCCTGCCTTGACGCTAACAAGAGCAAAGCAGGGGGTGAGGGTGGGGCTGACCATGTCCAGGGCGGTGCCCAGCTCCCCCGATATAGCAACTGCTGTCAGAAGCGCCAGATTCCAGCCAGGAGAATGCCAGTCGGGTCACACGGTCCAGCCAGGGATTACATGGCAGGCGGGGGTGGGTAGTGGGCAGAGGGCCCTGCTGCCCCGACCGCAGATGAAATAAGGGAGGGCTCTGTGGCCTCTCCTGGAAAAAGGCGACCCCTCCCCAGACCCAGCCAGGTCAGAGGGTAGCCAGCCACACCCCAGAAGCTCCCCGCACTGGCCAGAGCAGACTGGGAGCCAGGAGGCCTGAGTCTTATCTTGGCCATGAAGCTTGAACAAGTGCATTATACTGTCGTCTCCTAAAGGGCCTCGGCTCCCTCCCAAGATGGAAATCCCGCCTTCTTCCCTGTTTCCGTGCCAACACTGGTAAAAGACTCAAGGCAGCGAACAAGACCTGTGAGGAGCCTGACAGTCACAAGGGACACTCATCCTGCTCCACGGCATCCCTGAGGTCCCACAGGATTCCGTGAATAATGAGTAACTCAGCCCCACCCTCCAAAAGCCCAGAGTCTGGGACAGCACGAGGTGTCAGACAGGTGATCAGCCAGTTACAACAGTGCAGCTCCAAGACTGCGGGGGAGGGCAAGGCAGATTCCAGCCCCAGAGCTCCCCCCCGGGGCGGGGCGGGGGGGGGGGGGGGGCTAGAGGACCCAGAGGCACGCAGCCACTCCCTGCCTATCCCTGGGCAGGGTCTCAGCTGTCCCCAGCATCAACTCAAGCCCCTAGAAGGAAACCACTTCCTCCTCTGAGCAAACCCCAGGGACACGGCCAGGCCCAGGAGAATAGTGTGTTCATTGCCCCCAAAGCAGGGCTCTATGACAGTCCTCCCCGAAACTGACTGCCTCCCCACCCTTCAAAACTCAAGAGTGAGGGCTTCCCAGGTGGCTCAGTGGTAAAAAATCCACCTGCCAATGCAGGAGACTCAGGTTCATATCCCTGGGTGGGGAAGATCCCCTGGAGAAGGAAATGGCAACCCACTCCAGTGTTCTTGCCTGGGAAATTCCATGGACAGAGGAGCCTGGCAGGCTATAGTTCACGGGTCACAAAGAGACACAACTTAGCAGCTAAACAAACAATACTTTAAATGGGTGAATTGTGTGGTATATGTCAATAAAGCTGTTATTAAAGAAAACCAAGTGAGGCATCTTCTCCAGGCACCCTCCCATTTCTCCATCCCCAATCTTCACCCCTCTCTCCAGGTGTATATCACATTGGGTATATATCTCCGGGCATATATCACATATCGCCTTGTGACGATATTGGCAGAGACTTCCTGAGGGTCCAGTTTGTGTTCCTCCAGACACTGGAGTTAGTAGCTGAATTTAAAACACAAACAAACGACATCCACCTGAAGACCAGGAAATGCACGGGCTGTGGCAGCTTTGAGAAAGCATGGCCTGAGTGGGCTTCTGCCTCTCAGCTCACAGCAGGGAGAGCTCGGGCCCTGGGCGGAGATGCCTGGGCCCAGAGAAGAAGGATGGAGCAGCCTGCCCCACCGGGGTCCTCAGCGCTTCCCCCTTGCCTCCTCTTGAGTCTGTCCCGTTTACCCAGAAAGGACCTGCCAACAAGATGGAGAAGAGCAGAGCTGCAGCTGTAAACCCCAGGGCCTCAAGAGCTGTCCCGGCCAGGCATCCAGGGCCAGGGGCCCCCTGCCTGTCCCAGCCTCCCGGCTCCGGCTCCCAGGAGAGCTGCCCCCCACCCGTTCCCTCTCTCTGGCCCCAGAACAGAGCGAGCTGTGTGTGCAGGGCTGGCACCGCTCCCTCCGGCCTCCCAGAGCAAACACGAGCCCAAGCCCGAGGCACAGCCAGCCCCACTGCCCCAGCCGGACCCAGCAGTGGGGGGAATGGGCCTGTGCCTTGACCCCTGCTGAGGAGGGCCAGCACCCTGTGTCTCCCGACCCCGGCAGAGACCCCGCCTGGTCCCCAGAAGACGCTCCTGCCACGGCCAAGAGCTCGCGAAGCAGATCATGAACCTTCCCAGCCCAGGAAGCCAGCACCTAACTGGGCTTGGCAGGGTCTCCTCCTCACAGCGTCCTGAGCCAAGGTAGGGAGTCTCGGGGTTCAGGGAAGAACCCACTTTCCCTTAGGAGGCCGCTAGGTACCCCTGTCCAGACCCGCCCGACCCTGTCCCGAGTCCCAGGGCACGGCCCTGGGAGGGAGCCCTGCTGTCCTGCCCTTGCCCAGGCTCGGTCCTGAGTCACAGGCTGCGCCCAAGGACCTCTTCTCCTGGCAGCCCCTCCCGATCCGCCCGCGGATTTGACGGCACCAAGGCGGGCGGTTGACCGGTCCAGAGAGGGGTGCTCAGGCAAGAGTCTCCGGAACCTGCAGCCAGGGAGGCCCCGAGGCTGGGGGAGGGGCGGCGCGGGGAAGGGGGAGGAGGCCGGGCCCGGGAGGGGCATAACAAAGGGGCACTTTTGGAAACCCGACCTGCCCCGCCTGAGGTGCCAGCTCCCCGATGACGCACTCCCAACCCGGAGCCCTCACACCAAACCTCCGAACCCAGGGGCCGCCGGTCTCTGGCCTCAACACCCTTATGGACGGGCGCCCTACTTGCGGGCCGGGCGCTGCACACCTCGGAGCCGGTGGAGCCCACGAGGAGCGGCCGGGCCAGGCCTGGCCCTGGAGACTCCAGGACTTCTCGGCCAAACTCGCTGAACTCGGCCTCGGCGGGAGGTGGGGGCCCGCCGGTCACCGCTGAGGGGAGGGGGCGCACCCTGCCTTGGCCCGCGCCGCCGGCAACTCCAGATGGTGGCCCGGGACCGGCGGCCCCAGGAACTGGGACTCTGCTAAGGGCGAGGGGTTGCTGGGGAGCGAGGCCTCTGCTGGGGTCCCCGGGCGGTCAGGAGCCTTTGAGGGGCCCCAGGAGATGGGGTGGCCCGCCAGCCCAGACGCCTCCCTACCTCCCCCCCCAACACACCCCGCGGCAGGTCTGGGAAAGTGCCGGGCGCTCGGCGCCGCAAAAGGGTCCTCCCCCTCGGCGCGGCGGCAGCTCTTGCCGCGCTCACGCAAAGCGCTGCGACCCCGGGGCTCCCGGGGCCGGAGCCGATCCCACTGCAAACTTCAGGAGCGGGAGGAGGAGAGGGCGTGCTCTATCTAGCCGCGGCTCCCGCCACCACTTCCCCACCGTCCCCTCCCGGGCAGCACTCACCGCGTCCTCCCAGGGCGCCTCGGCGGGTGGGGGGTCCGGCCACGCTCCGACCCAAGTCCTGTAGCTCCCGGGCCCCGGCCGCCGCCTCCCGGAGCGCGCCGGGCCCTCCCCCCGGGAAGCCCAGCCCCCAGCCCCGCCCTCTCCTTGCGGCCGCGGGCCCCAACCTCACCGGCCAGCGGCGGGGCGCAGGAGCTGCCCGCATCGCGCCGACCCGCGCGGCTCCCGGGGCGCGGGCCGTGGGGTCGCGGTTCCCGCCCGAGGAGCGCCAGGGCCGCCTTTCCAGGGTGGTGGCGCTATAAGGAGTCTGATTTCGGCTTTGCCCCTCCCCGGCCTCGGCAGAACCTGGGAGAGCCATGGAAGCGGGAAGGAGTCTGGCCTGCACCGACTCCCTTTGGAGGGAGGCCGGGGGGGTGCTACACTGCCTTACTCTTGTTGCTGAGCACAGCTTTCTTAAAAGTTAGGAGTTAACTTAGACGTTAACTCTGGAGAGGCTCATAATCATCCCCTTGTAAGCATTAGGACTCCCATTGTATAGATGCAGAAACTGAGGCTCAGAGACCTTTAGCACCTTGTACAAGATCTGTCGTCGGGCAGGACCGGGACTCCAAAGCCTTGCCTTTTCCTTGCACAGCCCTCCTGGCCAGTGTGATCGCCCATTCTGAGGACTGGGTCCGACACGCTGTGGAGGTGGGGCAGAAAGTCATGAGCTCCTCCCCCCCACGTGTTCTTATTCCCAGATTTTGTACCACGGTTCATTCTTAAATCCCTTCGCCCCTCCACCCCCTTTGTTAGTAGATCTTTCCAGATCGCCAGGATGCCACTACCCCCGCCCCCTTCTTAATAAACCCCTGCTTCCTCACCCCCTTGCCCCGCACCCTGGGATTTTTCGGAGCCTGCCTGTCGGTTATTTATATCCACTGGAGCGGTCCAAGAATGTTCTGAGTCTGACCTAATCGCCACCTGCTCGGTCTCCCGGCCCCTCCCGCTTCCTCCTGGGCCCGGTGACCCAGGCGGCCGTGCCCTCCGCCTGGCAGGCAAGAGGGGGCGCAGGTCTGCGCGGTCCGACGCCGGGGGCGCTCAGAGGGTCTGGACCGCGCAAATTGCTCTGGGCCGCAAACCCTCCCGCGCTCTCGGAGGAGTGCGCCCCCAGGGGACGGCGTGCTCGCTGGGAAGCAGAGAGCCAAGCTGTTCTCTCCCCAGCACGTCCTCTCGGTCCCCACGCCCCCGCCCCCACCCCTACTCCCCGAGGAGTGTGAGTCCGTGTGCACGGATTTTTAAACGACAGTTTTAGAAATAGCAAAATTATGTAGTTTCTAAATCCGGGAGGAATCACGGACGCGTTCTCTGCGCAGATAAATCCGCTCATAAAATGAAAAGGGGGCTTGCAGAGAATGAACGGGGAGAATTTCAAACGGGCATCTAAGCCGCTGAGGACTGACTTGCCCTGCAGTCCCCGTGGGAGGGTGAAACCGCCTGTGGGGCACCCTAGACAAGACGCGTTCGGCCCCTCGCACCTGAGTAGTGGATCCTCGCCTGGGCGCTCGCAGGGTGTGAACCCAGCAGGATGTAGCTCCCGAGACAAGTTTCAACACCCACTCTCTGCTGGGGCTTGAAGTCCCTTTTCTCCATATCTCTGTTTCCACCTCTATGAAACATGACAGGTGACTAGGCTGACCTCCCAAAAGGGCCTGTGCAGCAGCTAATTAATGATTGTAAAACGACTGCAAATAAGAGGAGCTGAGGGAACATCTAACGACAGCCATATTATTATTGTATTATTATTCAAAATCAGTTACCATCCCACCTAGTGCCCGGAGGGGCTTTAGGCACCTGGACAGAAAGTGTGAAATCACAAGAAAGAAATGAATTACAGGAGCCACCTATCAAAAACCCATTAAAAATAAAGGCTGCAAGCCAGACTCTGGGATCTAGGGAAGTCTCTCTAGAAACTCAGAAAAAACAGGGCTGTTTGTCAGACCACAAAGAGAAGGGAATGCAGAGTGGGAAACATCTGGCATCCCTCGGGTTCAAATCTGGAGAAATGCTGCAGCTGATCTTAATTGCCCCTAAGGTACTGTAGGGAGAAAAAAATAAACCAAAACCCAGAGCATAGGGAGCTGCTTCAAGGGTCAGAGGAGACAGAGCTGACCTTGGAAAGCCAAGTCCTCCTAGTGCTGCCCCAGGGTCCAGATTTCTGTGCTCCGCAGCCAGAGCCCCTAAACACTCACGGGGCTCCATCAGTGGGTTCCCGACTTGAACAGTGCTCAAGATGGGATGCCCGAGGTCAGGAGGACCGGATAGACAGAAACCCAGAGAGGCAGCTTGGCTCCCGGCACCAGGCGGCAGGTTGGTCCTCAGCCCAAGTTCACAACACTCACAGACTCACTCACCTTGAGTTTCTGGAATGTCCTAAGCACTGTTCCTTTGTTTATTTATTTATTCACTCAGCCAATCAAGAAAACATTTGCATTTTTGCTTTATGCTAAGCCCTAGGCTGGGTGTTGGGAATACAAAAATAAAAAAAGCAGAGTCCGAGATGTACGTTAATGATACAATATGAGCAGGAAATACTACGGGGAAACAGAAGCAGAAAAGACCACCTTTCACTGGGCAACAGCACTTGACTGGTCTTGATGAGCAAGAATTAGTCATGTGGAGAGGCATTCTAGGCGGGAGCATCAGGGTGTGCCAAGCGCCAGAGGTGGTAGCATATGACGTGGTAACCCAGCAATTCCACTTTTTGGTATCTACCCCAGACAAACGTGTACAAGACTAGGAAAAGGTCCAAGGATGTTTGCATATAGTATTGTTTGCAGTAAGGGAAAAACTAGAAACAAATGGGTAGTGGTTGGGTGACATCCCTGGGGGTCCAGTGGTTGGTTGGGATGCTGCCCTTCTACTGCAGGGGCCATGGGTTCAATCCCTGATCGGGGCAATGAGATCCTGCATGCCATGTGGTATAGTCAAAAAAAATTTTTTTAATGAAGGAAAAAAAAAGAGGCCATTGGTTGAATAACCTAAAGTCCATTCATGCTTTTGGATTACTCTGCAATAACTAAAGAATAGGGGAGATAAAAATGTGCTCTTTTATGAAGACATCCAAGATACTATTGAATGCAAAAAAGCAAAGTGCAGAACACTCAGAATCTTCAGAGAATATGCACTAAACTGATTTTGGTTTCTCTCTAGAGAGAGGCTTCCCAGATAGCTCAATGGTAAAGAATCTGCCTGTCAATGCAGGAGACACAGGAGATGCCAGTCTGATCCCTGTGTGGAGAAGATCCCCTGGAATAGGAAATCGCAACCCACTTCAGTATTCTGGCCTGGAAAATTCCATGGACAGAGGAGCCTGGCGGGCTACAGTCCCTAGGGTTGCAAAAAGCTGGACACGACTGAGCATGCACGCACACTCTAGAGAGAACTGGTGAAGGAGATCTTTGTAATCTTTGAAAATTAACGATGAGTATGTACTTAAGCATAAATTGTAAAATTAAACAGTTTTGTTTTAGGAGATGGTGATGGGTCTTATTGTCTAAAACGGTGCTGCTCCTTTCATACTTCTCATAGACAATCTCACTGTTTGAAAGGAAGTGACTAGATCAGATTTGTCCTTTAAAAAGATAACTCTGGCAGCCCTTCAGAGTGTAGATTGGAGTGGGCAGAGAGCTGCAGGCAGGACTGATCTCCTCTGAAGGCTGCTGTTTGTCTCCGTAGCCTCTGGACATTGCCCCAGCATTCCAGACGGGCAGCTGAGTAAAGTATTCTGCTTCAACAGCTATGTTTTTAAGATTTCAGGCAACCCCAGGTGGAAAAACTAGTCCTAGTTACTGAGAAGGGTTAACCTCAGTCGGGTTGGCCGGGGGTGGCTGTTTCTGGGCTGAAACACAGGAAGAACAGCAGATGGATGGCATTAGAGTGAAAAATGTGTAGCAGATTTCAGAGCAGGGACTATAGAGAAAGCCTCTCTGGGGTCAGGAATTTGCCTGGGGCAGAGTCCTCCGAAGGTACTGTTGCACAGTCCACGTTGCAGCTCTGCAGGCAAGGGTTCTGCTCAGGAAGCCTGCCCTGGTTCACTGGGACCCTTCCCCAAAGTCCACTGGGGACCTCCTTTTTGGTAAAAGAGGAATTCTAGTGGGGGATCCATTCAGTTCAGCTGACTTTCAGAGAACACCTGCTATGCCAGACACCATGCTGGATGCTTGGTCCAGTGTAAACAAAGCAGATATGTTTCCTGATTCTGTGGATATGATAGGATAGGATAAAGCGACCCCATGGACTCTTTGCAACCCCATGGACTGAAACCTGCCAGGCTCCTCTGTCTGTGGGATTCTCCAGGCAAGACTACTGGAATGGGTTGTCATTCCCTTCTCCAGGGGATCTTTCTGACCCAGGGATCGAACCTGAGTCTCCTGCATTGCAGGTGGATTCTTTACCATCTAAGCCACCAGGGAAGCTTCATGGAGTTTCCCACTAAAGTCAAAAGCCTGCATACACAATTACAAATTGTGATATGTGTTTTAAAGGGGAATAAAGGGTGAAACAGATCACCAGCCCAGGTTGGATGCATGAGACAAGTGCTCAGGGCTGGTGCACTGGGAAGACCCAAAGGGATGGGATGAAGAGGGAGGTGGGGGGGGGGGGATTGGGATGGGGAACACATGTAAATCCGTGGCTGATTCATGTCAATGTATGGCAAAAAAACACTACAATATTGTAAAGTAATTAGCCTCCAATTAATAAAAATAAATGGAAAAATAAATAAAGGCTGTTGAAAACATTTGGCAAAAAATAAATAATAAAGGGGAATAAAAAGGATACAGTGCTATGAAAGAAGAATAACAGGGGGAGCATAATTTCAATGGGTCAGAGGGTTAGAAGAAACCTCTCAGGAAGTTTAAGCTTCTGTACCCCCAGAGGCCCAAAAGACAAATAAAAGTTAGCTAGGTAAAGAGGGAACCTAGAAGACGGCATTCCAGGCAGAAGAACTGATGTGTGCAAAGTCCCTCTGATGGGAACTTGACCTGGGAAAGAAGGGCGGAGTGGTGAAAGAGAGGGCAAGAGGGCCAGGGTGAGGTAAGAGGGGCAGGCAGCTCTCAGATACTGCAGGCTTTGTTTTATTCTGAGTGCAGAATTTAAACAGAAGAGAGACCCTAAAGATCTTTCTGAATGTTGTGTGAGGAATAGATTAGAGCAGGGGATCAGCAAACTGTAGCCTGGATGGCCCACAAGGTAAGAAGATTTTTCTTTTATTTATTTTTTGTTTGTTTTCAAAGCTATAAATCTTTTAAATATTATTATTTAAAAAAGATTATTATTATATATTTATTTGGCTGTGTCAGGCCTTAGTTGCGTCACACAGGATCTTTCCTTTCAGCTTGTGGACCCGGGAGTTTCGGAATAAGGGCCTAGTTGTCTGGCGGCATGTGGGCTCCTGACCAGGGACTGAAACTGCATCTCCTGCATTGCAAGGCAGATTCTTTTTTTTTTTTTTTAATGGCCAATTGATTTTTTTTCTTAATTTTTTAAACACCAAAACCATTTTGTATTGGGGTATAGCCAATTAACAATGTTGTGGTAGTCTCAGGTGAAGAGCAGAGGGACTCAGCCATGCAAGGCGGATTCTTAACCCCTGGGCCACGAAGGAAATCCCTAAGAACAACTTTTACTTAATTAAACAGTTGAAAAGAATCAAAAGAAGAATACTCTCTGTGTTACATGAAGGTTAGAAGGAATTCAAATGTCAGTGTCAATAATTTCAATTATCTATTGAAATTAAAATTGTCAATAAAGTTTTATTGGTACACAGGCACTCTCCTGACCCTTACTGATGAGCCCGAGACCTGGGAGGAGGTACAGAAACTGCAGAAAGGGAGCCCTCTGTAACGCGAGGCAAGCCCGGACCGAGGGGGTGGGAGGGGCGCTCACAGAGTGTCTGTGAGCTGCAGGCGTTCTGCAGAGCGCCTGGTCACCCCAGCCTCATAACAACCCTGTCTAGTTGGATTGATTCTTCCCAATTAACAATGGAGGGAAGAGACTTTGAGAGGTGCGGGATCTGCTTTAGGACACAGCTAGGCCGTGGGAACCTGAGGCCTCACCACCACCAGGGAACAACTTTTCCCTCTTGGTGATACCGAGCACCCATGGCAGAGATTTGGACATATTAGCTTCCGAGGGCTGCCAAGCAACAAACCGGTGACTTAAAACAGCAGAAATGTCTTTTCTTACAGTTCTGGAGGCCGAAAGTCCAAAACCAAAGTGTTGGTAGGGCCACACCTCCCTCTCCAGGCTCTGGGGAAGACGCTTTCCTTGTCCTTCTGCTGGCTGCCGGTAGCTGCTGGCAACCTGGGGGTATATCTGGTGTCCCCTGGGCGACAGTCATATCACTCCAGTCTCTGCCTAGCTCTTCACATCCTCTCTATGTGTTTGTCTATGTGTCTTATCTCCTTCTGCCTCACTCCTATAAGGACACTTGCCACTGGATTACAGTCTAATCGGATAATTCAAGATGATCTCCTTATTTTAAAATCCTTAATTACATCTGCAAAGACCCTCTTTCTCAATAAGATATCATTCACAGGTTCTGCAGATTCAGTTCAGTTCAGTTCAGTCACTCAGTTGTGCCTGACTCCATGGACTGCAGCACACCAGGCTTCCCTGTCCATCACCAACTCCTAGAGCTTACTCAAATTCACGTCCATCAAGTCGGTGATGCCATCCAACCATCTCATCCTCTGTTGTCCCCTTCTTCTCCTGCCTTCAATCTTTCCCAGCATCAGGGTCTTTTCAAATGAGTCAGTTCTTCACATCAGGTAGCCGAATATTTAGGACTGATTTCCTTTAGGATGGACTGGTTGGATCTCCTTGCAGTCCAAGGGACTCTAAAGAGTCTTCTCCAACACCACAGTTCAAAAGCATCAATTCTTCAGCACTTAGCTTTCTTTATAGTCCAACTCTCACATCCATAATGACTACTGGAAAAACCATAGCCTTGACTAGATAGACCTTTGTTGGCAAAGTAATGTCTTTCCTTTTTAATATGCTGTCTAGGTTAGTCATAACTTTTCTTCCAAGGAGTAAGCATCTTTCAATTTCATAGCTGCAGTCACCATCTGCAGTGATTTTGGAGCCCCCCAAAAATAAAGTCTATCACTGTTTCCACTGTTCCCCCATCTATTTGCCATGAAGTGATGGGACCAGATGCCATGATCATAGTTTTCTGAATATTGAGCCAACTTTTTCACTCTCCTCTTTCACTTTCATCAAGAGGCTTGTTAGTTCTTCTTCGCCTTCTGCCATATGGGTGGTGTTATCTGCATATCTGAGGTTATTGGTATTTCTCCTGGCAATCTTGATTCCAGCTTGTGCTTCATCCAGCCCAGCATTTCTCATGATGTACTCTGCATATATATTAAATAAGCAGGATGACAACATACAGCCTTGACGTACTCCTTTCCCTATTTGGAACCAGTCTGTTGTTCCATGTCCAGTTCTAACTGTTGCTTCCTGACCTGCATACAGATTTCTCAAAAGGCAGGTCAGGTGGTCTGGTATTCCCATCTCTTTCAGAATTTTCCACAGTTTGTGGTGATCCACACAGTCAAAGGCTTTGGCATAGTCAATAAAGCAGATATAGATGTTTTTCTGGAACTCTCTTGCTTTTTTGATAATCCAATGGATGTTGGCAATTTGATCTCTGGTTCCTCTACCTTTTCTAAAACCAGCTTGAATATCTGGAAGTTCACAGTTCACATACTATTAAAGCCTGGCTTGGAGAATTTTGAGCATTACTTTACTACCGTGTGAGATGAGTGCAATTCTGCGGTAGTTTGAGCATTCTTTGTTATTGCCTTTCTTTGGAAGCTTCAGCATCAGTCCTTCCAATGAATATTCAGGACTGATTTCCTTTAGGATGGACTGGTTGGATCTCCTTGCAGTCCAAGGGACTCTCAAGAGTCTTCTCCCACACCACAATTCAAAAGCATCAATTCTTTGGCGTTCATCTTTCTTTATAGTCCAACTCTCACATCCATACATGACTACTGGAAAAACCATAGCTTTGACTAGACGGACCTTTGCTGGCAAGGTAATGTCTCTGCTTTTTAATAGGTTGGTCATAGCTTTTCTTCCAAGCAGCAAGCGTCTTTAATTTCATGGCTGCAGTCACCATCTGCAGTGATTTTAGAGCCCAAGAAAATAAAGTCTCTCACTGTTTCCATTACTTCCCCATCTATTTGCCCATCTATTCTGGAGATTAGGATATGGGTATATCTTTTCGAGGGCCATCATTCAACCCTCCACACAATCCTGGAGGAACCCACAGCTGTCAGCCTTGGACATCTAGTAAAATGCTTCTTGAGCTTAAAAAGCAGTCTGCCTTTTCAGAGACTTTCTTCATCCAGTTTCATAAATCTATCCACCTCTTTGCAGAATGGATCAGCAGCCTAAACGCTGTCAACACGAATGGGGCATGCTCTTCTAGATTGCCTATCGCTATGACAAAAGGCTCAGATTCTGGGGCTTTCTGACGCTGGGCAAGTCAAGCATAAAGAGGAGTCACAGTAAAGGTGCCAGCGATGATGCCCACGAAGAGTGTGGAGTGTGGGGGAGGATGTGTGTAAATCGTTACTAAGAATGCCCCCTCCCCCAGGCTATCCGCTTCACCTATAAGAACTACAGCTATCCTGGCAGCTTATCACCGTCCTTTACAAGGAGAATGTTAACTGAGGTTCCTCGGGCAAGTTTTTTATCACATGCTGCTGGGGTTACAAACGTCCTAATAACAAGACCTTGGCTCCTAGGGATAGGAGCCAAAGGCGGGCAGTGGGGAGGGGAGGGGGAAGAGGGAAATGTACAGAGATGTAAATGCAGTTCTCCCGGTCCCACCAGCGGGTGACTCATCCGCTCAGGGAGAACCGGCTTGGCTTTAACACAAAGAGAACCCTTTTTATTTCTGCCACTTGGGACTTTTGCAGTCCCTGGAAGAGACCTTTGGCTTGAGGAGAGGGAGTAGAAGGCATGGCCTGAACTCAGACGCCTGGTTTCTCATTCTCTGCTCCCCGCTCTTCCCATGATGGCTCAGTGACTGGTGAGAATTCTGGAGAACAACCTCTCCACCACCTTTTTCAAACCTTATCAGTAAAAATCATGCTGCCAGGAGATTATATAACAACTTCTATTTGTAGAGCACTTTACAGTTTGCGAAGCACTTTCATATATTATTTTAGCACTCTGGCGAATGCCCTGCAGCTCTGGCTGCCTAGGGAAGTTTTCTGGCATCCTGTACCATGGTATTTCATGACAGGATATTGATTTAGTGTGTGGATGGTGCTTCATCCCCCACAGCAAAGAGAGTAAGTAGGGTTTGGGGGTATTTACACAGCTGTCTGACACTCCCAAAGCTACCCCAAATTATTATATTTTTGAAAACTGATGCTGTTCCCAGAAAGTGGGAGTCATGCCTTCACTTCACATTATTACGAATCTATTCATATTTGGGCAGTTAAATATGTATTGGAGATGCCAAGTAATGAGGACTCTGGATGCTGTATTCAGTCTGTCTCCAGTCCTTTAGGAGGAATTTAAACTTCAGTTTCCTGCAAATGCTGCCGAATCCTTGAGGCTGTTATTTGCAAACCACTGGATGCAGTAAATGTGTGTGGGAAGCCTGCACACGCCATCCGTGTGGATTATGGATGGTTTTGCAGACTCAGCGGAGTGTTTGGATCCACAGACAGCTTGATCAGAATCGGAGTCATGTATCAGCCTGCAATAGGACAATAATCCCTACTCGATGGAAACTTCCCACAGGGAGACCAGAGTTGAAAGCAGTCCCTTGTTTCCGTGGCTTTAACAGCAAGTCAGTCACAGGATCACAGATTTTAAAATCAAAAAGGATCTGAGAGACCCGCCTCCTCTCTCCCTTTCATTAGGTGATGAGGCCACTAAGGCACAGAGAAGCGAAATGACAGCTCCAAGACCACACACACAGTCTCAGCACAGTGCTCTCTCCACCGCGCTATATTATTTGTTCCAGAAAACACCTAAGCCACACATTGTTTTGCAGATCAAAGAAACTGGCATTATTTAGGGCCACGCTCACGGGCTGCCAGGCTTCCAGTGTGAACGCGAGGCCTTGATTTGCTACCACCAGCAGCTTTTGAATGAATTGCCTTGTGATGCCTTATGTCAAAAGTAGTGTCACAGATGGAACCCAAACATCTGTAAACAGGGCTTCACGGCACAACCTCTCCATGGCATGAAACCAGAGCAATGCTGTACCATTCACCCCATTATGAGATTAGCTGCATCAAAAATATGTATTAAATAGTTTTGTCCACTGTGCACCCAATGGTTCATCAGATGGGAATGGATCAAGTCCCTCGTGAAACAACAAAACTCAGGGTAAGAATGGCCCATCACACGACCTGAGGCAAAGTGCTTCACTGGTATGTGCAAGGTAGGTTTTCACCGCTCACATGAGGTTTGTTTGTTGTTGTTGTTTTATATCCACCATGGAAGACTCCTCAGTCCTAAACAAAGATTGTAGGAAATTCTGGTATTGAGCAGGACATTTCCTTTGCTCGTGAACCCATTATGGCTAACAATTACCTCCCTGCCCTTCTGTTTTCTACTCCTTCTGCCTGGAAGGTTCTCCCCATCTCCCCTTCCTCAGTTTCCTCTCAAGATTTACCTTAAGTGTCACCTTCTCCGGGAAGATTTCCTTGACTCTGTTTGTTCGCTTAGTGAACACTTTCTGGCCACGCCCACAAAGCATGTGCGATCTTCTTCCCCAACCTGGGATCGAACCCACGCCCCCTACATTGGGGGCATTGAGTCTTAACCACCAGAATGCCGCCAGGTAAGTCCCAACACTGTCCCTTGTGTACTCAACTCTGAAATGAGTTCAAGAGTCCCTTTTCTGTGCCCCCTACCCCACATGAATCCAGTGCTTCCTCTCTCACCCAGCTTATCACACAATGCTGTAGTTGTATGTTTACTTGTTGATTAAAAGGCATACTCCATGGGACAATAGAGCATTTTTTTCACTTCAGCATTCTTTTTGACTGGAATAATGCCAGGAACAGTGTGGGTTTTGATAAATGTCAGAAGAATGAATTCTTCGGCTTACCATACCACCTCCCCCTTTATCTGACCTCTCTCACTTTCCACAATCCTTGATTGACTTATTTTTTATATTTACTTGGCTGTGCCAGGTCCTAGTTGGGGCACTCGGGATCTTCACTGTGGCAAGCAAACTCTTATTTCTTGACCAGGGATTGAACCTGGGCCCCCTGCATCGGGAGCACAGACTCTTAGCCACTGGACCGCCAGGGAAGTCTCTGCACAGATCTTTAACATGATCAGTTTTCTCCTCTGCAAGCTGCCTCCTATCCTGCTCATGAATGTTCATGCCCCCAAGCCAAATACCATTAGGGACATGCATGGAATTGAACTCTGGGTCTACTGCCATTGCAACAGAGGACGCATACCATGGGGAAGGGCGGGACATCTCTGAAAGAAGATGTTAGATAGAAACAGGAGGAAATTCCCTGGTTGTCCAATGGTTAGGACTCCGTGTTCTCATTGCCAAGGGCCCAGGTTCAATCCCTGGTTGGGGAACTTAGACCCTTCATGCTGCTCTGCTAAACCAGATGGTTTGGATAAGGGCTCAGAGAAGTGGGCCTTTGCTCTGGATTGGAGGCTGTCAGGACACAGGAATGGTTCTATGATTGCATATCAATAAGAATGAAGCAAAGCTAACGCTGTGATTAGCAAAGAATCTGCAGTCATTCATATTAGCCAAAATAATAGGGGAATGTTTGGGTCGTTTCTGTGGTTTGGCCAGTGTTCATACATCTGTCTGTATTCAGACATCAGTGATTATCTTTTTGTGTTGATCTATCAAGATTACACAGGCTCAGTAGTCGTGGCGCAGAGGCTTAGTTGCTTCAAGGTATGGGGGAATCTTCCGGGACCAGGGATCCAACCCGTGTCTCCTGCATTAGCCGGTGGATTCTTTGGCTTTCCCACAGTGCAGAGACACAAGAAACATGAGTTCAATCCCTGGGTCAGGAAGATCTCCTGAAGAAGGAAATAACCCACTCCAGTATTCTTGCCTAGAAAAGTCCATGGACAGAAGAGCCTGGTGGGCTACAGTCCATGGGGTCACAAAGAGTTGGACACAATTGAGCGTGTGTCCACGTGCACACACACCCACACCATAATTATAGAATGGCCTTGTCTGTCTGTGCTGATATTTTTCCAAATTATTTCAACAGATGACTAAAGCCTAGATAATAGTACTACGTCAGCTTCCAGATGCCAGCAGCTGCTTTTTTCTTTTTTTTATAATTTTACTTATCTCTGGCTGTGCTGAGTCTTCATTGCTGTCCAGGCTTTTCTCTACCTGTGATGAGCAAGGACTACTCTTTCTTGCAATGTGCAGGCTTCTCATTGAGGTGGCTTCTCTTGTCGTGGAGCACGGGCTCTAGCGCACTCAGGCTTCAGTAGTTGCAGCACACAGGATCTTCCCTGATCAAGGATGGAACCTGTGTCTCCTGCATTGGCAGGCAGATTCTTTACAACTGAGCCATCAGAGAAGCTCAAAGAGCTGTTTTTCTCTTTCTCACAACCCACACCCATGCCTAACTTTTATCAATCTGCTTCTCCTCCTAGGATGCTATTCTCCCTCCCCCAACCAACTCCACAAAACCCCATCTTTCTGATGAGGCTTTCCTAAATACTTCTTTCTCCATTAGATTATCTTTTCTGAATGCATCTAAAAGTCTTGGTTGGCATACCACAATTTAGTACTCACCTGTGTTCTCTTTTTTTTTAATCTATTATTTGACTGGGCTGAATCTTAGTTGGGGCATGAGAGATCTTCTAGTTGCTCACGGAACAATTTACTTGAGACATGTGGGATCTAATTCCCCCACCAGGGATGGAACCCAGGCCCCCTGCATTGGGAGCGTGGCCTCTTAGCCAAAGGATCACCAGGGAAGTCCCCTGTGTTCTATCTTGACTTGTTTCACATATATTCTTCTTCTTAGTAGGTTGTAAACTGACTGTATAGGGGTAGGGCCATTTCTCATACTTGAGGATCCCTCAGAAATGAATGCCCACTGAGGTGAAACTAAGGACTGGTCTGAGTAAAGGAGAGGGGGCGTCTTGCTTCAGTAACACAGCTGCAGGGGAGAGGCCATCAGCTTGCGCTTTTCCGTTGTCGGCCATTTCTAACACCCTGAGCTGATCTTCCCGTCAAGAAAGCGTTTTCTAATTTTTCTCTTGGAGCATTCCTTTCTTTCCAAGAGTTGTTTGTAGCACTCTACCTGTCTGAAAGCTCCTTTAATGCACGATCTACCACTGACATATTTTTGTCTCTGCTCATTCTCCCAAAGCACCTGGCCTGGGACTTAGCCGGTGGAACCAAAGAACCAGAAGTTCCCAACAAGCAGTTCTGCCTGGCTTGAGGCAGAAAGTGGGATGTATCCAAACTGTCTCCTATCTGGCCGGGTGGGACACCGACGAAGCTCACTCCAATGGCCCTTGGCTAAAGTCGGGGGCACAGACCTCTCAGCCCAGTTAGCTTAGCCGCAACTCTCTCCGGTCCATCATCACTGCCCTAGGTTACTCCTGAGGAGGACGCTAAGCAGGCTTAGGGAAACTTTAGTTAAAAGCTGAGAGCTTCAACTGTTCTCCATAGAGAAGCTGAGTTTCGGCGGAGCTGGAGAAATAACAACTGATTGACATCAACCACAGAGCCAGCCGACAGTCACAACTTAATTTCCCCCGCCAGAATGTGGTTACTTTCTACGAAGCCGCCTCACGCCAACTGTAGTGATCAGCCAATCACAAAGCCCGAGAGGGCGTGGTCACCAATTAGAGGCAGAGAGGCGGAGCCGAAGTTTTGATTGGCATCCAGTCTCGGGGTCGGGGAGCCCAGAGGCCTGGCAGCGTGGCGTCTGAAGAGGCTTCAAGTCGGGAGGCCCGGCGCTGCGGCCATCTTTATTTCTGGCAGGTCAGCTGACTTGGACTAGCTCCGAGCCAACTTGGAGGCGGTGTCCCTTTTCTCTGGGGAGCGGTGAGGCCCTCCCCTCACACACTTCCCATCCGTCCGCGCGTGCCCCCGCCTTCTCGGTGAGCCTGTTTGGCGGGAAGTTGGCTTAGTCGGCCTACCTGTGGCTGAGCGGTTGTCCTCGTCCCCGCCTTGTTCTCCCCAGAGGCTTCTTAATTCTTCCTCGGCATAGGGCATAGTACCCCTTCGCACGGAGGACGCCATGGCTCCCAGGAAACGCCCAGAAACCCAGAAGACCCCTGAGGTGGTCGTGCGCCCCAGGAGCAAGAGGAACAGAAGCCCACGGGAGCTGGAGCCCGAGGCCAAGAAGCTCTGTGTGAAGGGCCCCGGTACTGCCTGTGCCTGCTGCTTTAATTAATTCCGCGATTTGGGGTTCTCACGCAGAAGGCTGGAGTGGGGGGTGGGTGCGCATGGGTTCTGAGGCTGGCCCACATTGTGGGCGCCTCAGGCTATGCATTTTGTCTGCAGGTCCTTTGACACCCTTAGAGCTTGGGCTTAACCTCGCCCAGGTGACGGGATGAGGCAGGTGACCTCCCTTACAACGGACACAACCGACTTTTCCAATTCCTTGTTTGTATCGGAATTTTTACCCACTGAGACCTGCATAAGATAATCCTATCTTGCGTGGTGGTGTGTGTGCTTAATTTCGATAGTCATGATTGTTCGCTATCTGTCCTTGGTCTAACTGCGGGAACCCTCAATTTCCTTCCTTTCTTCCTTTTGAAAACTCACTCTTAGGGGTTTCTTGGGGCTAAAACCTGGGTCTGTAAGGAATGTAGGGAACTCAAAGACGGGTTGTCGATGAAGTGGTTTTTTTTGTTCATGAGAAGAAAGAATGGGTTGTCCAGAGGCAGGATTTATAGAGATCAGGTCCTCAAATACAGGTTAGTAATCCGGAGTTGCTTTATTCCTATTCTAGGTGGATCTGCCTCCCCAAAAGTAGCCTAGTGAATTTAGCGCCATGCCAGATCCCGTGGATCCTGCTGGTTTTCAGGAGAACAGATTGGACTTGGGGCCCACAGCTGGTCACGTCTACATTATTGTAATACAGGATTTAGAAAAAACTGCTTTTCTTAGTCACTTCCACTGTGTTGTCTTAAAATCTTTTTATTGTGCTTTATATATGACTTTTAAATTGTCACTCAACCCTATCACAAGTTTTCCACCCAAAACTGAGAAGAGTTCTGCAGTTCTTGTGTGTTTCTTGGGCTCAGTTCTCAGGAACCCTGCAAGATCAGTTTCACTTCAGAATTACTGTTTTGGGGAATGTTTTTTGGAAGAGGTTGCATCCCTGCTCACTATTTGTTTGTTGTGCTGGGTGAGACTGAGCAGAACGTGAAAAGATCTTAGGAGGTGATAGGAGAGATTGTCTCTGCCAAAAGAAGCAATAGGGCTTTCTTTCTGGCATATTCGGCAGAAAAATCTTTCCTGCGTGAGATTGGAGCGGAAAATATGTGTCTGTTCTGCTTGGCAGGTTCTAGCAGAAGATTTGACTCAGGCTGCCTTTGGGCGGGGTTGAGTAGCCTGCGGGTCCCGCCGCTATGCAGCAGCATCGTCAGGGCCCTCCACCAGCATAAGCTGGGCACAGCTGCCTGGCCATCACTGCAGCAGGTGAGGCGTTTCCTGGCTGAAGAGTTCAGGGATTTGTATGGTGCCTTTTTAAACCACTGGATGCTCCAAAATTAGATGCTGGGTTGGTTCACCGGGTTGTCAGAGTGGTCAGATCACCCCCACCTTGGTGACTGGCCTATGGGGCTCTTGGCAAGGTAGAAGTCCTATGCTGTAGGGGTCCCAGCAGGAATGCACACTGACTCCTTGATTTCTGCGGTTAGATTATGTATATTGCAAATCTTTTATGCACAGAGCCAGGCAGTCAGTTTTCCTTTAGTGGGAGAACTTGGCCCCAGGCCTCATCTATGGAGGAATCAGAGATAGGCAATTTACCCTTGTGTTTTTTAATTCAACTTAATTGTTTTCTCTCTGTATTAGGGTCTCCAGCAGTCCTTTTTGAACTCTCTGGCTTCTTACCGGATATTCCAAAAGGCTGCCCCTTTTGACAGGAGGGCCACATCCCTGGCATGGCACCCAACTCACCCCAGCACCCTGGCTGTGGGCTCCAAAGGGGGAGATATCTTGCTCTGGAACTTTGGCATAAAGGACAAACCTACCTTCATTAAAGGGGTGAGCAGTACCCTGTGCCAGACAATAGTACTGAAGAGATGTTTGCTGAAGGGATGAAAAGTCATCCAGTAACGAGATAATTGGGATCAAAAGTAACTGTGGGTATTTTCAAACAATGGTGATGGTACTCAACTCTTTATTGAATGCCTGCCCTTAAAATATTAGCAAGTATGATACACTAATCATCCTCATAAGTCACTTACAGGATCTAAGCCCCTTCTTACCTTCTTGACCTAATCTTGTGCTGTTGTCTTCCTCATTGCCTATGCTTTAGCCATACTAGATACTTCTGTTCCTGAAACTGGGTCTTTGGACTTGCCATTCCCTTTGACTGGAGTGCTCTTTCCTGTGGTTTTTCTCATGGCTGGCTTCCTCTTATCATTCTGGTCTCAGCTCAATATACTTCTTCAACAAGGCTTATTACTGACCACTGTGCTTAATCACTAATGACTCTCAATCTCATTATTGTCCTCCATCACTTTACCCCCACAATGTTTATCAATATCTGAAATGTTTTACTTATTTGTATCTTTGCCCACTGGAAAGTAAACTCCATGATTGCAGGAACCTTGTCTTTCTAACTTACCACCATATCCCCAGTATTTATAGTAGTTGCTTTGTATTTGCTGAATGAATGAGGGCCTTGAGGGATAACTGGGCAAGTCAGATGTATACCTATAAGATCACTGACTGTACAGCAATATAGATGCTAAATGCTACAGAAATGAGAGAAGGAAGAATCTCTGGGAATTAGAGTCAATAGGAAAGGTTTCATGGATGAGTGAGATGTGAGGAAGAACAATATTTAGGTAAATGGAGAGAAAAGGAGGAAAGGCAGAGCGTGTTTGGGGCAAGGTTTGGCAAAGAGCTTTTTAGGGATGGTCTTAATTGTGCGAGTGCTTGCCATCAGTCACTAAGGGGTTGAGAGTGTTGGCTCCTCCACCAAAGAGAACACTCTTACCTTGCCCAGCAGGGCACTGAGATTGGAGGGCTATACTGTGAAAGGTGGCACTCTGGGTTTAGAGCAGGAGCTGCAAATTCACATACCTAAGGAAGCTAGGCAGATAAAAGAGTGATGTAGGAGTGATGCAGGATGGTGGTTAGTGATAAATTGGAGATGGTTGACAGGTGAGAATCGAGGTACTGTGGTATCAGATCTGAGTTTTTCAAATGAAGTCTGAAATGTTTGGATTTTTAAAAATTGTAGTGAAACACATAAAGTTTATCATCTTAACCATTTTTTAAGTGTCCAGTTCAGTGGCATTGAGTACATTTATGTTCTTGCATAACCAGTCTGCAGAACTTTTTTGTCTTGCAGAACTGAAACTCTGTAAACATTAACACACACTCCCCATTCCTCCCTCCCTCCAGACCCTGGCAACCACATTCTGCTTTCTGTCTCTGATTTTGACTGACTGTCTCATACAAGTGGAATCAGACAGTACCTGTCCTTTTTTGACAGGCTTATTTCACTTAGCATCATGTCCTCAAGGTGCATCCATGTTGCAGCATGTATCTGAATTTCCTTCCTTTTTAAGGTTAAATAATATTCCTCTGTATGTATTGTATACACCACATTTTTTTTACCCATTCATCTCTTGATGGACATTTGGGTTGCTTCCACCTTTTGGCTTTTGTGAATAATGCTGCTATGAACAGGGTTGCACAAATACCTCTTGAGTTCGTGCTTTCAGTTCTTTTGGTTCTGTACCAAGAGTGGATCACATTGTAACTCTATTGTTAATTTTTTGAGGAACCACCATATTGTTTTCCATAGAGGCTGTGCCATTTTACATTCCTACCAATAGGACACAAGGGTTTTAATTTAAAATATCCTGATTTTTAATTTGGGGAACCAAATGAAATTGAACATGCTCTGTAGCTAAACAAAACACATATGTGAACTGGATTCTTCATTAGCTCTCTGTTTTTCTACCTCTGGTTTAGAGGCCATAGCTAAACCCGGGATGAGTTCTTTTAAATCGACGCTTTGGAGAGCAGCTCATCAGAAAAGGCCAGGTTAGACAGACTTGTGAGATTAGGATTCAAGCTATGAGATTATTCAAGAAAATAAGTGCCTGGAGCACGAAGAATGGCTTTCTGTCCAGCTGGTGAGACAGATGACCACCAGGAAGTGGAACTTTAAGTTGAAGTCAGAACCCAGAGCTCAGACAGGAAGAGCTTTGTTCACCACTGACCGACCCCCCCCCCCCCCCCCCCCCCGCCCCCAGCCACAAGCAGCCAGGATGTGAGAATAGAGAAATTTAAGAAACAGCCTCAGAGTGTCCTAGGGGAAGAGCTTCCTGACTGAAACAGGAATGATAACTGCTTTGAACTTGTGTTAGGGTGAAGGTGCTTTTGGTTTTATCACCCTTCCTTACGATGTGCGTTTGAAGCTTCCTCACACTTGGGGAGATTGGTTTGTGCATTTAAACTGTGTGACTCGCAGGGAGACAGGTTGTAGCAGAAGAAAGGTTTGGTGGTCTGGAGAACTGTCTGTTTTTACTCCCAGAAACCTACAGCAGAAAGTTGATTTGAGACCACTGAGGGAGGGAGCAGCAGTGCCTCATTTTATCTTTTCTTCAGTCATCTGACCTTGGTTCTGATCTTGATATCTTTCAGGCTCTTGGCAAAGGGACATGTGTTAAATTTTCAAAATGATTATTCTCATTGTAAAAATTACCTGTGCTCATTGTAAGAAAGTCAAGCAATACAGAAAAAAATATATATATAAAGTAATTATTATCTGAAATCCCCATATGGGGCATCTTTATATGTGTGTAGACACTATTATACACACCTATTCTTATATTTTTATATAAATGTTCTACCCTAGAATCTGTTGTATTTTACTTATTAGATCATATTCTGGTTTAGTCATTTTGTACCAGATGATGCCCACTTAAAAATATCTTATTTCCTTTTTTTGTAATGTCTTTGGTTTTGGTATCAGGGAAGTGGTCCCTCTACTTGAATTTTCTGGAATAATTTGTGCAGAGTTAATATTATTTTTTTCTTAAATTTTTCATAGGATTCACTAGTGAAGCCATCTGGGCCTAGAGTTTTCTTTGTTGGAAGGTTTTTTTGTTGTTGTTGGAAGGTTTTTAAGTATATTTTCAATTGTTTAACAGTGATAAGGCAATTTAGGTTATCTATTTCTTCTTGAAGGAGCATGTAGTTTGTCTTTCAAGTAATTTGTTTATTTTATCTAAGTTGTTGAATTTAGAGGCATAAAGTTGTTTATAGTATTCCCTTGGGCTCAGATGCTCAGTCGTGTCCAACTCTTTGCAGCCCAATGTACCATAGCCCACCAGACTCCTCTGTCCATGGGATTCTCCAGGCAGGAATACAGGAGTGGGTTGCCATTTCCTCCTCCAGGAGATCTTCCCAACCCAGGATCAAACCTGAGTCTCTTACATCTCCTGCATTGGCAAACGAATTTTTTACCACTAGTGCCACCTGGAAAGCCTTATATCTTTTTAATATCCATAGAATCTGTAGTAATGTTCTCACTCATTTCATTGGTACTGTTAGTTTGTGTCTTTTTTTTTTTTTTTTACCCTGATCAGTCTTTCTAAAAGATCATCAGTTTTGTTGATATTTTCCAGCTTTTAACTTACATTGATTTTTCTCTGTTGTTTTTCTGTTTTCTTTATTTTTTTTTCTTTTTGCCCCATTGTTATCTTTCCTGGGGGAAAATTTGCTTTTCTTTTTCTGGTTTCTTAAGATAGAAACTTGGATTTTTATTTGATTTTTTTTTTTTAATTGTTTTCTAACACAACCATTCAATGCTATACATTTCCCTCTATTTCTCTAACTGAATCTTACAGATTTTGTTGTATTTTTGTTTCCATTCAGTATAAGTTACTTTCCAAATTCTTTATGATTTCTTCTTTTACCTATGGATTATTCTGAAGTATCTGTTTAATTTCTAACTATTTGGGGATTGTTGTGATATCTCTGTTACTGATTTCTAGTTCAATGCTGTTACGGAACAAAGGACATTTTCATGATTCCAGACCTTTCATAAGTTAGCATATTGACTGTCTTTGGAGTGTTCCATATGCATTTGAAAAAGATGTATACTCTCTCATTTTGGAGTGAAATACTCTCTAAATGTCAATTAGGTTACATTGGTTAGTAGTGTTTGTATCCTTTTTTTTATGTTCTATAGCCTTACTGATTTTATATCTCTTACCAGTTATTGAGAGAGGAATATCGGTGGTTCTGTCTATTTTCCTTTAGTTTTTGCTTCAAACATTTGGAAACTCTGTTATTAGGTGTTTACACATTTAGAATTATGTCCTTTTAATGAATTGACACCTCTGTTATTGTAAGATGTCTCCTTTTATCCCTGGTAATATTTCTTGTTCTGAAATTTTGTTTCTTTGATAGTAATGTAGCCATGCAGCTTTTTTATGATTAATACTTGCATTGTATATCTTTTTCATCCTTTTATTCTTAATGGATTCGTGTATTTGTATATAAAATGTTTCTTGTATATAGCATTTTTAGAAAAAATGCAACCTGATAATTCCCTGGTGAACCAGTGGTTAGTACTCCATGCTTTCACTGCTGAGGACTGGGGTTCAAGCCCCTGGTTGGGGAACTAGATCTTGCAAGCTGCATGGCATGGTGAAAAAGGAAAAATCCATTCTGACGGTGTCTACCTTTTAACTGAAGCATTTGTCCATTTACATTTAATATGATTAATTATAAATACGATTGGATTTAAATCTGTTATCTTCTATATTTGTGTCATTGTTTTGTTACATTATTTTTTCTTGCCTTCTTTTTAATTGAGTACTTTTTGTGATTACATTTTATCTTCATTATTGGATTATTAGTTACACTTTTCTTCTTTCCCTTCTCTTTTAGTAGTTGTTCTAGAGTTTGCAATGTACATCTTTTTTTTTTTTGACAATGAGACTTGCAGGATGTTAGTTCCCTGACCCAGGGATTGAACCTGGGCCCTCAGCAGTGAAAGCATGGAGTCTTAACCATTGGACCACCAGGGACTTTCCCACAATCTACATTTTTAATGTAAGAGTGAACATTCAAATAGTAGTATACAACTTTATATGTATTGTAACACTCTTACAACTATGTACTGACTTCCGTTTTCTCCTTTCTCTCATTGTCCTGCATTTTACTTCTACATACTTTGTAAAACTTACAATACATTATGATTTTTGCTTTACACAGTCAATTATCTTTTTTTTTTGTTAAATATTTACTGAGATATAGCTGATGGGTGATAAATTGCATGTTTAAAGTGTGCAACTTGATGAGTCTTGACATACATAAATATGTATACAACCATGAAACCATCACCACAATTAAAATAACATATCCATCACCCCCCCAAATTTCCTTACACCCCTTGGTAATCCTTCCCTTTCTACTCTCTGTCCTGTCACCTGAAAACCCCTGATCGCTTTCTATTCCTATTGATAAATTTGCATTTTCAAGACATATAAATGGCTTGCATGCCAAGTTGCTTCAGTTGTGTCCAACTCTTTGTGACCTCCGTGGACTATGGCCCTCCAGGTTTCTCTGTCCATGGGATTCTGCAGTCAAGAATACTGGGATGGGTTGCCATGCCCTCCTCCAGGAGATCCTCCCCATATAAATGGCACTATATGATATAGACTCTTTTCTTTTCCCTGGCTTCTTTCATGCAGTATGAATATTTGAGGTTCATCCATATTTTTGCCTGTATCAATAGTTTCTAGTAGTATTCCAGTGTATTTATATACCAATTTATTTATCCATTCATCTATTGAAGGGCATTTAGACTTTTTCCAGCTTTTGACTGTTACCAATACAGCTGCTATGAAGATTTCATGTACAAGTCTTTGTGTGGATATATGTCTTCATTTTTCCCAAGTAAATACCTGGTTGTGGAATGGCTGGGTTGCAGGGTAGGTATCTTTTAAAGATGTTTTTTAAATGAGAAAAAAACTTTAATATTTACCTATATATTTGCTATTTCCAGTTTTTTAAATTCCTTTGTATGATTCAGACTTCCTTTTGATCTTCTGCTTGGAAGAGATTTCTTTAACATTTCCTATAATGTAGGTTGGTTGGTGATGCATGTTTTTTCCCTTTTGTTTGTCTAAGGAAGTCTTTGTTTTGTACTTTTTTTAGAAGTATTTTTGCTGGGTATAGAATCGTAGGTTTACAGGATTTTTTGTTTTTCTTTTAGTACTTTAAAGATGGCTTCTGATGTGAAGTCTGCTTTCATCCTATGTTCCTCTTCATGTGATTTTTCATTCCCTTTGTCATTTAAATATTCACAGGATCCAGGGGTCACAGCATAGACATCTTGGGTAACTGGATAACTACCCATTATCATTATTCAGTCCACTCCAGTTAGCTTGGGTCTAAAGTAGCCTGTAGTCTAGATTTTGGCCTCACCCTGAGACAGTACCCTTCTGAGGACTCTGCTTGATGTTCTGTATGTTAAGAATCTTTTCATTCTGGATGGTGAGAATGTAGACCATTCTGAGGATTTCTCCTTCTGTTAGTTTCTCATGTCTTCCTTCTCCCACCCAGCCTTATATAGTTTCCTTTTACACATTTACACAATATTATTTACTCAAAGGCCTGAGGGGACCCCTCTGAAAATATCCATAGTGCTCTCTCTCTGCACATCAGCCTCTCCAGCATTTTGCCGAACAAATTCTTGCCCTGCTGGCTTCCCCAAGTGTCTCCTGAGCCCATTGAGACCATCAGGCTGTTTGGGTCCTCCCTGCCTATGATGCAGCCTGGATATGCTCTCCAGGCATTAAACTGGGGCAGTCACATGGCTGCCTCATTCTTTTCCCTCTTGTGCTGCCTGTTGGCCAGTGTGTGAAAACTTATTTCGTATATTTTTCTATTTTTTTAGTTGTGTTAAGGCAGGAGGATATATCTGGTTTCTGACACTCCATCATGGTTGGAAGTAGAAATTCATATTAATAGTTTCTCTGAGGGATTTAAATTTTTTTCCTATGTAGTCTTGTCAGCTGTAAATCATGAGAGTTTGATTTCTTCCTCTACCATTTTTACACTTCTTTTTTATTTGCCGTATCCCATTGGCTGAGACTGCTAGTAACTTGTTGAATGTTTGCTCCAACAGGCATCCTTATCTTGTTCTTGATTATAGAAGGCTTTTATGTTTTATCATTAAAATTTCTGTTGCTTTTTATTGTGATAAGCTATATAGAACATGAGGATTACCATTTTAACCGTTTCAAAGCATACGATTCAATGCCACTGAGTACATTTATATTGTGCAGTCGTTACCACTATCCATCTCCAGGAATTTTTCATCCCAAAATAAAACTCTATACCCATTAAATAATAACTATTACCTCTTCCCCAGCCCACCGATCTGTTTTTTGTCTCTGAATTTCACAATCCCAGGTGCTACATGTAAGTGGAATTATACAATATTTGCCCTTGGTGGTCTGGCTCCTTTTCCTTAGCATAATATTTCCAAGGTTCATCCATGTTGTAGCAGGTTTCAGTACTTTATTCCTTTTTGAGGCTGAATAATATTCCATTGTATAAATTATACCAAAGTTTGTTTTGCCACTCATCTGTCATTGAACATTTGGATAGTTTCTGCCTTTTGCTGTTTTGATTCAGCTGCCATGAATGTTCCTTTAGGTACAAGTCTTTGTTTGAACAACTGTTTTCAGTTCTCTGGGGTATGCATCTGGGAGCTTGTTTGTTTTTAATACCTTTTATCAGATTAAGTAAGTTCCTCTTCTATTCTTAGTTTGCCAGAAGCTGTTATCATGAATGATAATTGAATTTTTTCAAATACTTTTGTGTCTGTTGAGGTCAGCATATGATTTTCCTTATCTGTGCTATTAAAAAAACTACACTGATTGTTTTTTGTTTGTTTTGGTTTATTAGTTACATTTGATTTTTTTATTTAAATGTTCTTTTTTTTACCCTACTTTTTAACCTTTACAATTATATTTCTAGCAGGTGATACTGCTTCTTTTAAAAACTGTGGTAAAAGCACATAACCTGAATTTGTGTCATCTCAACCATTGTTAAGTGCACAGTTAACACTGTATTCCCGTTTTTTGGCAACAGAGTTCTAGAATTTTTTTATCTTGTAAAACTGAGACTGTGTGCCCACTGAATAACAGCTCACCATTTCCCCTTCCCTCCAGCCCTTGGCAGCCACAGGTTTACTTTCTGTTTCTATGAGTCTGAACTACTTTAGATACCCTAAGTTTTGGTGCTTTTGCTAGGGCTATGTCAGAGAACATTCTTTTAGGAAGTACACAGTAAAGTATCTGAGTGTGATGGGACTTCATGCTGGCAATTTGTTACCAAATGGTTCCAGAAGAAAACAGTTCTTTGTGCTGTTCTTACAACTTTTCTATGAGTTTGAGATAATTTGAAAATAAACTTAAAAAAAAAAAAAAAAGAATGTATTTAGTACATTCACCACTGAAGCCGTTAAGATCTGGAATTTACTTTGCAAGAAAGTTTTTAGTTGTGACTCAGTTTCTTTAATACATATCAGACTATTCAGATTTTTCCTTTTCATCTTCTGTCAGTTTGGCAAGTTTGTACTATTTTAGGAATTTGCTTATCTCCTCTGAGTTTTCAATTTTATTGGCAAAAGACTGTTTATGATGTCCTCTTATTACTTTTTAAAATGTCTAAGATGTCTTTTCCATCCACTAAATTGGTTATTTGTGCTTTCGCCTTTGTTTGGTCATTCTCAGCTGGGATTTATCATTTTAATTATATTAGTCTTTTCATGGAACCAACTTTTGGCTTTGTTGATTTTCTCCACAGTGTATTTATTTCATTCATTTCTATTTTTTCCTATTATTCTCTTTGGTTTTAGCTTCTTGTTTGTTTTACAGCTTCTTGAGATGGATGTTTGGGTCATTGATTTTTAGGCTTTTTTAACTTTTATTGTGAATAATATTCCTGTGAATATCTGCATACAAGTTTTTATATCAGCATACATACTCATTTCTCTTGACTATATATCTCTTGGGTATATGTATCTTTGGGGCCATATGGTAATTGTATGTTTAATTTTTTGAAGAATTGCCTGTGTTCCAAAGCAACTACTCCGTTTCACTTTCCCACCAACAATGTAGGAGGGCTTCAGTTCCTCCACATCCTTGACTGACAAATAAAAATTGTGCATATTTAGTGTACATCATACTGTGGTTTTGTTTTTGCTTTATTTATTATTTTTGGCTGTGTCATGTGGGATCTTAGTTCCTGACCTGGGATGGAACCTGAGCCCCCTGCACTGGAAGCACAGAGTCCTAACCACGAGACTACCAGAGAAGTCCCAACATGATGTTTTAATACATGTATCTATTGTGAAATGATTTCCACAGTCAAGCTAATTAATTAACGTTCATCATCTTACATAGTTTTGTATGTGTATGCTGAGAACACTTAATTTCTATTCCCTTAGAAAATTTCACATATACAGTATAGTTATTAACTATAGTCACCATGCTATACATTAGATCTCATGAATAGTTGAAACTCTGTGTTCTTTGACAAATATCTTACCATTCCCCTACCCCCTTTCAGCCTCTGGCAACCACATTCTCTGCCTTTGTGAGTGACTTTTTTAGATTGCACATAAGTGAGGTCATGCAGTATTTATGTTTCTGTGTCTGATTTCGCTTAGCATAACATCCTCCATGTTTATCCATGTTGTCAGAAATGGCAGGATTTGCTTTTTTTTTTAAGGCTGAATAGTGTTCCACTTGATATATATATATCTCACATTTTCTTTCTTTATCCATTCATTGATCAGCAGATAGTTGTTTCTGTATCTTGGTAATTGTGAATAATGCTGCAATGAACACAGGACAGAACTCTGAGAAACTGATTTCATTTCCTTTTGATATATACTTAGTAGAATTAACTGGATAGTTTGCTAGCTCCCTTCTGAGTTTTTCATGGAGGAACCTCCATACTATTTTCCATAATACCCCTACCAGTGTACATTCCCATCAATAATATACCAGAGTTCCCTTTTTCCACATCTTGGCCAGCACTTGTTATCGCTTGTCTTTTTGATAATAGTCATTCTAACTAGGTGTGAGGTGATATCTCATCATAATTTTATATTTCTGTTATGATTAGTGACATTGAGCACCTTTTCATATACCTTTTGGCCATTTGTATGTCTTTGGATAAATGGCTATTCAATCTTTGTCCATTTTTTTAATCAGATTATTTGTTTCTTCTTTTTTCGCTATTGAGTTGTCCAAGTTCCTTATATATTGTTAATACTAATCCCTCATCAGATATAGTTTGCACTATTTTCTTTCATTCCATAGGCTGTCTTACAACACTCATTATTGTCTTTTTGTTTATAGCCATCCTAGTGGATGTGAAATAGTATTTCATTGTGACTTTTATTTGCATTCCCTAGTGACTAATGATGTTGAGCATCTTTTCATATGCCACTGGCTATTTGTATATCTTCTTTGGAGAAATGTCTGTTGAAATCCTTTGCCCTTTTTTTGGTTGCACCATGGGGCTTGTGGGATGTTAGTTCCCTGACCAGGGACTGAACCCTAACCATGGGAGTGAAAACATCAAGTCCTGAACGCAGGACCACCAGGGAATTCTCTTTGTCCATTTTTTAATTAGGTCTCTTTTTAAAATGTATACTACTTACAATTATTTTAAAGCCTGTGTCTAATAGCACCAATACCTGGATCTTCTGTGAATGTCTTTAAGCTGATGTTTTTTCTCTTCATTGGTTATTTGCTCTTGATTTCTGATATGCTGGACAATTTTAGATTTGATGCCAAATACTGTATATGAAAATTTGCAGAGATATAATTTGAAGTTTTGAGTGCGATCACAAAAAGAATTTTTTCTCTCTGGAAGGCAGGTCAGGTAGAATCAGATCATCTTAATCAGAGATTGAAATGAATGTGGACTTCAGTCTTCATGAGGGATGGTCTGTTTCGTTTGCTGTTATTTCTAGGGCTTCAGGGATCCTAACTAAAAACTGCATTTTTTTTTTTCTTCTAAAACCTTTCCTCTTTGACAGGTCTGAATTCTGTTTTTGCCTCCCTTGAGATTGACAGAACTTCTGCTGAACTTCTCAGCCATACAGCTTTCTCATCTGCATAGGCCTCAGGAGCAAAAGCAGCATCGAAATGTCAGACTTACCCTCTGCTTCTCTTCCCTCTAGGAGGCTGGACTTGGAAATCCTTGGTGCCTTGATAGGTCTTTGTTGACTTCAGAAACTTTCCTTTGAGAACATACCTTATCTACCTTTTCTAGCTTTTCTTGACACAAGGTTGACCTGAAACCAGCTAACCCACCGTCACTGGAATTGGAAAGTCTCAAACACATTTTCTTTTTTGTATTTTGTCCAGGTTTATGTAGTCCTTCTCAGTGCAAGAGCTGTCATAACTACTTAATCCACCCTTGCTAGAAGAACACGCATGCATTTTACCTTAAAATGTTTACATAAGGGTTTATTACTAATGCTTTGACATAGGGCCAGTCCTTTTCTTGTAGTAAGTGTTCACTGATTCAGGTTCACCTGGTCTTACATAAACCGTATCCATAACGAATACTTTACAGGGTCTAGTTTCCATTTCCCAAAAGTGGAGACATAATTTAAAATAAGTTGTGAAGCAGTCTGATGGCAGATTCTCTTAAGTTTTCACTATTTCCCACCCTAATTGTAAGTATTTCTCCCATGCTTAATTCAACAACTCTTATTTTAGCAAATCTTTTTTATCTAGTTTTTCCAAAGTGTTCAATATGGATTTCATAGAAACCACAGTGGTCATTCTTTTTGCACATATTTCATCAATGTTAATTAAATTACATTTTAATGAAATGTTTTGTGTTTAAAGTTTAAATGTTTAATAAATTACATATTTAGTTAAATTACATGATTACCATACAAAGTACAACTGACATATCTAGGTTTAAGAGCAAATACAATGTCTAACCCTTCATAAGCATAGAACTCAGCTAGTGGGAGCAGATTAACTTACTAGCAGCAAGGGCTTGGTGAACCATAGGCATCAGTTAGAATGTTTTATAGAGGGAATGGAAAGTACCAGTTAGTATGCTGAGTGAGTTAAGTGAATGTTGTGTAAGAGGCCTTGTAGAAGTAAGGCTGGGATAGCAACAACATACAGGAGAACTGGTGGAGGAGCCTGGAGGATATAAAGTTCTTAAAACAGTGCACTTGATATATAATAAGCACTTAGTAAGGTTATGCTACCAATGTTATCATGATTATCTTCATCATCATTGTCTGGTATGTCTGCAAAAAATGAGGAGCTCAGGTCTGACACCAGCCCACCTAACCCAGCCATTGTTCCAAGCTGAAGCTCTTCTGAAGAGAGCACTTGTATGATACATTATGGTACATCCACACAATAGGCTATTCAACAATAAAATGGGATGAACTATAGATTCACAGAGCAGGCTGGATGAAACTCAGGGGCATTACACCGAGTGAAACGAAAGAAGCCAGTCTCAAAGGGCTGCATACCATGAGTCATTGATATGACAGCCCATCAAAGGCAAAACTTGTATGGTGACGAAGAACTCATCCCTGGTTGCCAGGGGTGAGGAATCGGGACGATGTGACTACAATTAGGAGAGCAGGAGGGACTTGGGGGCGAAGTGATACAACTGTTCTGCATCCTCATTTTGGTGGTGGTGGTTCAAATCTCTACATGCGTTAAAATTCATAAAGCTGTATACCAGAAAACAACCAATTTACTGTATGTTCATTAAAAGGTATAAAATGAGAGCCTTGAGAAACAGTACTGTGGACAGCATCCCAGTGTCTAGGCATCTAAGCTGGCCTGGCCCCAAGTGTGGCCTGGATGGCTCTTGTGTCCAAGCAGAGGATGTGCACCCAAGCTTTGTCCGCTTCATGGGCCACTGTCACTCACTGACTTTTTTCTTCCTTATGTTAGATTGGAGCTGGAGGGAGCATCACGGGGCTGAAGTTTAACCCTCTCAATACCAACCAGTTTTTCACCTCCTCAATGGAGGGAACAACTAGGCTGCAAGACTTTAAAGGCAACACTCTCCGAGTTTTTGCCAGCTCAGACACCTGCAAGTGAGTAGTTTCAACTCAAGAGGGGAAACGGCTTCTAGGCTCTCGGTGTAGTTGTGGCAAGAGCACCCGGACCCCATTTCTTTTCCCTAAACCTGGCACGGGGAAGAAAGGGGTTAGCTCCTTTTCACCCTTCCCTCTCTTTAGCTGCTATTCCTCTGGGCCAGGTGGGTTCCTGTATCAGGGACGGGTTCTAGAACCTCAGCTTTTCTCAGCAAGGAAACGGTCTCAGCTCTTGTCAGTCCTTCCTGTATCTGACTAGACCTGGATTCTCACTGGACAAGTCAACATGGCATTAGTCTAGAAAACTACTTGAAGCTTGGAGCAGGAACTAAGAACTTTAAGATTCCATTCCCTGCTTTCACTGGGGTGTAACGACCTGGCCAGCTCCTTGATGGAAGCCTAAATGGATAGAATCACGTCCACGAAGCACTTTGGACTCCCCAAGAGCAAGTGGCTAGAGAAATTACAAAATGCTTGTCACTTTGGTTTCCAGTCAGAGATCTGACTCTGCTCCCCAAGTGTGTGAGGGTGTGGGGTTCTACCTAGCACTGGGCTGCCAGATGGGGATAAGAAATAAGGAGCAACGGGACAGGTGACAGATGGGCTTACTCTTCCACAAGGAGCCCTCCTCCCGAAAGATGTTTACAAGGGATGCAGAAAGCAGGGTAGCAGAGATTTGAAGGGAAAATGTGAATCTGGGCTCTCCTGATTGGGTATGAGGATCTCTGAAGCTCCCCCTGCCCCTCCCGACTCGTCTCTTCATAGCAAGTGGTCTGAGCAACAGAAAGAGCAGGTAGTTCCGAGCTGGTGTGCTTCCCCCCCACCCCCGAAGTGCTCAGAAGCGGGCAGGAGTGCCTTTCCAGCCAGCAGTGACGAACAGTTGGGCAGCCCCTGTTTGGAGTGTCATCTCCTTTGGCCCAGAGGGTGGAGAGTGAAGAGAGAAAACAATAGCTGAGTCTTCCTCAGGGCTCGAGGGGGCAAGCCCCAACTCGAGGACTTGCCTTACGGCTCTGGGTTTGGCTGCTTCCGGGACTCTTACCACATGAGGATCCTGAGCCTATAAGTAACTGGACAAGTTTCTGAGCCCAATCACCCCCATAACCCTTTGTCGGGATGGCGGACAAGTCTGAGTGCTCCTCACTGGGAGTCCATGACAAGATATTCATTCACTCAACGGATATTTATTGACTGTCTACTGTGCGTGAGACACGAGCTGCGGCAGTGAATAAATGCAACTTGCCTCTGTCCCTAAGAGTCTTACAGCACAATCTCTCCCTCCAGCGTCTGGTTTTGCAGCCTGGATGTATCTGTCAAAAGCCGACTGGTGGTCACAGGCGACAATGTGGGGCACGTGATCCTGCTGAACATGGACGGCAGGGAGGTGCGTTCTCGCGAGCCCAGGCCCTCCCCTTCCCTTCCTGACCCCCAGCCTCGGTTCTGCGCCCCAGCCTGAACCGAGCTCTTGTCCGCAGCTTTGGAATCTGAGAATGCACAAAAAGAAGGTGACCCATGCGGCCCTGAACCCGTGCTGTGACTGGCTCCTGGCCACAGCCTCTGTAGATCAAACGGTGAAAATCTGGGATCTGCGCCAGGTTAGAGGGAAATCCAGCTTCCTCCACTCGCTGCCGCACAGGCATCCTGTCAACGCAGGTGTGATATACCAGACCTCGGCCTTCCTGCAGACCCCGCCGACCCGCTGCTTCAGGGCCTTTCCCGCAAAGCATAGAAGCCACTCAACCAGACCTTAACCCCGCACAGCATCGGCCAGGCAGAGGTCCTGAGCCCTCCTGTCTCTAGCTGCCCCCTCAGCTGCTGAGCCTCTTGGGTGTTTCATGGCCCAGATCACGGCCCTGCCACCCATCTCTAGAAAGAAGTGGGAGGGAGGTGCCCCTGCAGGAGGCCTGTGAGGGCCAGCCTAGGGCCCACCTGGGGTCCCTTGAGCTCAGGGGCTTTTCGCTTTGCCAGCTCATTTCAGTCCCGATGGAGCCCAGCTCCTGACCACTGACCAGAAGAGTGAGATCCGAGTTTACTCTGCTTGCCGGTGGGACTGCCCGCCAAGCCTGATCCCACACCCTCACCGCCACTTCCAGCACCTGACACCCATCAAGGTAAGTGACGGTGGGGAGGCGGCGGCGGCCAGGGAAGCCTGCAGTCCCAGCCCTCTTCTCGCCCTGGCTCGCTCTGCACCTTTGCTCCCGCTCCGTGAGCCTGTTTTGCTGAGTTTTCTTCATGTCTCTTTGATAAGCTGATTTTCCTGAGTTCTTTCCACGCAGCCCAGATCTCCTCTCTGTGGGGCACTTTCTGAGATCCTGATCCTCTGTTCTGCCCCCAGTTTCGGTTACCTGTGTATGCAGCTGACCCACAAACTAACTTGGCTTAGTTAGCCAAGCCATTTGTGGCTTCTCTAGCCTTGGCCCCCAAGGCTCCCAGTCTTCAAGTCCTCCGTGCCCGCCGGCCCCCGCCCCAAGCAGCCTGAACTCTGCTGGTCTTCCTGCCGTCTAGAGTATATTCTTTTCTAGAACCGCAGCCCCTCTTGGGACCTCCAGAGCTCATACCTGCACTTGTGTCATCAGCAGAGTTCAGGCAGGCAGACCCCATTCCCCCGCCCCCCAGGTTAGACGCCTTCAGCAAGTAACTCAAATTTGGGATCCCAGTTTCCTCATCTATAAAAAGGGAATAATAGTATCTAACTGACAGAGTTGTTGTGAGAATGAACCCATGTACTTAAAGCATGTGGCAACATTCCTGGCGCCTAGTAAGTACTCAGCGAACAGTAATGATTTGCTGTTAGAATGGCCCCCACGTACCTCAACCCTACAGTAGGAAATGGCAGCCCTCTCCAGTATTCTTGCCTGGAGAATCCCATGGACAGAGGAGCCTGGTGGGCTACAGCGTCACATAGGCTCACAGAGTTGGACACGACTGAGCGACTTTGCATAGCATAACCTCAAATCAAACCCAAGCTCTCTGTAATAGCAGCCCTTCAGCAGCTGGCGTTCCCATTGATCCTTTCTTCCTTATCTCCCTCTTGGTATCAAATCAGTCAGCCCAGCAGTGTCCCAGGTGTGACTTGTGACTTATCTCCAAGCCGTTGCCTGCAGCACTTCTTTCTTCCTGCTAACCCTTCAGAACTTCCCTGAAAAGCTTTCTTGGGAAGATCCCATCCAGTTCTGTCATCCTAGTAACTGCTGGGTTTGTTTCAAGTGGGGTGATCTGGGGAACAGAGGGGTCCTCCCCCTTTTCAGCCGCTCGCCATTTTCTACTCAACTCCCTGACAGGGAGACCCGTGGGTTGAGCTCAGAACCGAGGTCCTATTTGCAATGCAGATCCCTGGGTCGGGAAAACCCCCTGGAGAAGGGAACGGCAACCCACTCCAGTATTCTTGCCTGGAGCGTCCCATGGACAGAGGAGCCTGGTGGGCTATAGTCCATGGAGTTGCAAAGAGTAGGACACGACTAAGGGACTATACTATCACTTTCACTTGGGTCACCCTGATGTTAAAATACTTATCAGCTGGTACAATGTCAGGAAATGCAAAGAGAGAAGGCCTGAATGTGTCCTGAGGGTCACAGGGAGGCCTGCTGGGGATTTTACATTTGCAGTGGTAGATGCACATGCACTTCAAAACCATTCTTGTTTCCTGTAAGTCTTACCTCCGTTGTTAAATTGCTGGCAGTTGTATTAACCATTGTTGTCGCTGGCAAAGATACTTCTTATGTCCCTCTCAGTGCTGTTCTGAGTTTACTCCTGTGACCTGCCTCTCCATCTTCTAGGCAAGCTGGCATCCTCGGTACAACCTCATTGTCGTGGGCCGATACCCAGATCCTAATTTCAAAAGTTGTTCCCCCCATGAATTAAGGACGATCGATGTGTTTGATGGAAGCTCAGGAAAGATCATGTATCAGCTGTATGACCCAGAATCTTCTGGTATCATGTCGGTGAGGCCTGGGCCCTCAAATAATAAATGGGAGGAAGCAGGGATTCAACCTCGTGGATCAGAAATGACCAGTTACTCCTCACATGCCCTTCTTCTGGTATCTCCACTCCCTCCTCATGCTCATCCCCTTGTCTCTGCAGCTCAATGAATTCAATCCCATGGGGGACACGCTGGCCTCCGTGATGGGTGAGTGTACATTAGGCCAGTCAAGCCCACCCTACTCCCCAAGGTTCAGTGCGGGCTCACCCCAGCTCAGCGCTGCTCCATCCACCCCCAGGATATAGTCAGTGAGGATGACAACCAGGAGACCGCGGTCTCTGGACCTAGAGCCATCCTTCTTGCTGAGTCTGGCCATAGCAATGCCTGGCTTCTGCCCAGTTGCCTGGTGTCTCCTGACTAAGTCCTAGGTTCCCCATGCCAGCTCCAAGTTCTCAGAGGCTGGTGATGGAAGGTACCTCTGGTCTCACTCCTCCTAGGTTATCACATTCTCGTTTGGAGCCCGGAGGATGCTGGGACTCAGAAATGAGAGATGTTAATGAAGCGGGGGCCAAGCAGGGGCTTGGAGCCCCACGAGAACAAGTTCTTTGAGAAGAGGCGGCTTCGTATTAAAGGGCCGAGGTATCCGAGTCTTCGAGTTGGAGCTGGGGCGCTGGGACCGCGACTCGGGGACTGGACACGGGCGTGGACTGAGACCAGAAACTCCAGAGTTGGCAATCTCGCCACCCCAAGGGTCTCTGCTGTATCTAGCCTGGAGCCGAGCTTCTCTTCTTTCTCCTCTCTGACATGCAGTGGCAGAGGGTCAGGCAGTGGTTTTCGATTTGTGCTCACTATTCACATGGCCAATAAAACCATACCCAACTGAGCTTCTGAGTGGGTCTTCTAGCTCTGATCTGGTCAAAGGGCTCCTCAGCTCCCCAAAATGAAGAAAAGGCATAGAACCAGCACTGGGAGTCCCAAACCTTCATTCTCTGGAAGCTGTCTCAGTCCTATTCTGGGCCACAGTCTAGAGCTGTTCAGCTCACAACCTAGGGATCCCACTCCCACTAAGGGTGGGGACAGTGGTTTCAGGATTCTGTACCACAACTCACCGTCCCCTCTCCACCACCCCCGACTCCCTCCCAAGCACAAACCTCCTTCCAACTGGCTCAAGGTGAGGGGTGACAAAGATGCTGAAGGCATTACGTCTCACTCGAGTTAACAACGGTGGCTTCAGCTGGACAAACGTCACTGGCTGGCTCTTGGGTGACCTGGTTCCCTGGCAGCCAGTGTCTGTACCCCATGTTGGGCCTTTCTTCCCGCTAAAATAAGCACTGAGAGGTGAGAGGCAAGACCGTGTCCTCAG
This sequence comes from Dama dama, assembly GCF_033118175.1. Taxonomy (NCBI): domain Eukaryota; kingdom Metazoa; phylum Chordata; class Mammalia; order Artiodactyla; family Cervidae; genus Dama; species Dama dama. The sequence goes on from NC_083681.1 coordinate 75,211,307, forward strand.
GGCCATCTGCCAGAGACTGGGTTGGAAGACAGAGCAGGGTTTGATGGAGAGGCCAAGCAGATCAAGCACCGTCTCCTTCAGTCTTTTTCTCCTAGGTCCTGAGTGAAACTGGGGCACTTGTCTACATTTCATGTCCTCAGAAGGGAGCACGGAGGAGGCACATTCTGTTTGGAGGAAGCCAGTGTCCAACATAGTACTTGGTTAATGTCAGGCACGTGGATGCTGGGTGACAGGTGCCTTGGGCCAAGCTGAGTCTCACTTGTTCATCTAGGTGCGGATGATCAGAGGGAGGCCCAACCCAGGGTCTCCTGTCCATGGGCTGGGGAGCAGCAGCAGTCAGGAGCAAGGGCCCAGCCCACCTCCCCTAGGAGGCAGAGGGAAGGGGGCTGAGTGGTTGTCAGGCGTGGTCCTCCCCGTCTGGAACGTGGCGGTAGCCAGGAGGCTGGGCCTGCACCCGGAAGAGGACGGTGAGGAGCAGCACTATGAGGAGGAAGAGGATGGAACCGCAGACAGCCAAGGCCACGATCACCTCTGAGCGCGCGCCGGGGGAGGAGAGAAAGGTCGTGTCAGTGTTCGTTCAACACATGTTTGGGTGCCTGCCACATGCCAGGTGCCGTTCCTACAGTGGGGAGGTCACAGGCGCCCAAGACACAGTCTCCCTTGTAGCTTTCCCCTTCTAGAAGAGGAGACGCCGTGACAGGCAAATGGCAGAAAGGACAGGTTAGTGGCAGACGCCATCAAGAAAGCCAAAGCAAGGCAGGTCACAGGGAGGGTGTCACCGAGAAAGTGACTCCAAGGAGTCGCTGAGTGAGACGTACGAAAGATCTGAGAGAAGAGGGTCCTCAGGCCAGCGGTACGCGGGGTGGGGGGCGGGGGAGGTGGGTGGATAGGAAGCAAATGCAGAAGGTAATTAGCTTGACATGGTCTAGGAAACAGATAGTATCACCAGAGCAGACTGAGCAAGTAGGAGACCAGGGTGGAGGCCCAGACCGAGCAGGTCTGGAAGGCCACGGTAAAGAATGTGGATTTTATTCCAAATGACGGGAAGCCACTGGACACTTCTGAGAAGGTTCACGGTGATGTGAACCGATTCATGTTTTTAAAAAATTTAACTGTGCTGTGCTGGTAGGCTGGTAGGGCCAAGAACAAAATCAGAAAGAACGTTAGAAGGCTTTTCAGTACTTCAGGCAAGAGGTGATGGTAGACCGAGCTAGGGAGCAAGAGCACGGATTTTAAAGACTGGACTGGTGGGGTATGCTGGTGGTTTGGAGGTGGGGGGTCTGAGGAAGAGGGCACTCGGAATGGCACCTTGGGATATGCTGTGCACCCAGGTGGCTGAGGCGGCATTTACTAAGGCGGGGAGGCCTGCGGGGGGAACATTTGGCTTTAGACCTCCACTGTGAGATGCCTTAGTTGACATCCACGTAGAGACCTCGTCGGCAGCTGGATATGTGAACCTGTGGCTCAGAGAAGTGGTCACGAGTCATAAAAAGAACTTAGCGTGGAAATGGTAACATGAAGCCATAAGGCTGAGTAAGCTCACTCAAGTAGTGGGCATCAGTGGGGAAAGAGCCAGGCTGATGAGCCCGGGGCCATCCACTGGTTAGTGGGGAGGAGAAGCCAGTAAAGCAAGCTGCTGGGGGGAGGGGGAAGGAAAACCAGAGAAACCAAGAAAGTGGTCAAAGGAGGAGTGACCGAGTCAGTAACGCAGCTGACAGGCAAGAGGAGCTGACTTAAGAACTGGCCAACTGGCTTTGGGGCGAGAGGCCACTGGTTCTCAACAACAGTGACTTCCGTGGAGTGGCAGGTGACGGAAGACTGTCCAGTGTGTGTCTGAGAAGGAGCAGCAAGGAGGTGACACCCGAGTCTAGGCAACTCTTTGAAGGATCCCATCCGAAAGCGGGGGGGGACGGGAGTGGCAGCCGGAGGAGGAGGAGGTGGGCCAAAGGAGTCTCTGTTAGGCTCTGCAACGGGACTGATCTGGCAGTCACCGAGCACCGGGGTCCTCGTGGAGGTGAGAAGAAACGAACCCAGGTCGTACGTGGAAAGGCGGGCCCCCAGTGGGGGCTCATGCCAGCGAGAGGGACGGAACACCCCGTGGTGGGAGGATGAGACGGTTCTCTCCCTCCCAGCTGCGTGGCTTTTTTCAGCTGTGAGAAGGGCATCGCCTGAGGGCGAGGAGTACGTCTCAGGGTGGGAAGGGGACTGTATGGGAACCTGCACCAGGACTGGAAGTGCGTCAGCCTCTGGAGGCCTCGGGGTATGAACCTGAAGCCGTTCTGGGCCTCGGCCGCCTCGGAGGCAGACGGCAGCTCACCTGTGTCTGCGGGCCCGCCCGCCAGCTGGCACTCCTGCAGCCAATCCTTGGGCACGACGGGCTCCGTGAGGCGGAGGAAGTCCTGCAGCGGGCAACGGTGAGGGCAGCCGGGCAGGGTCAGGGGCCAGGGGGCCTGGTTACTCTCATTCCGGAAGTACATCTCCACAGAGAAATTCCTGCGGGCGGGTAGGAGACACGAGGGGAGTGGCTCCCCAGGCCAACAGCGTACCCTCAGGCTGCCCACAGTCCCCGCCTTCCGCTGGAGCGCCCCTCCCGAGGGCAGAACACGAGCTCCACTCACCCACTGTCCTCCTGATACAGCTCAAACATGTGGCAGGACGCATAGGGGGCCTGCTCACCGTTGTAGACGTCCAGCGCCATCTGCAGCGCCACCAGGGTGGTGTCGTGCTGTAAGGGAGGAGGGCTTCCCATTAGCACCGCGCCCCCCTGGCCAACCCCAGATACCCAAGAGAGGAGAAACCCAGCTTCCGCGTGCCGTGAGCCCCCTGGGGGCCGTGGGAGCTCACCGCAGAGTAGACCAGCAGCTTGGGGAGGTGGGAGGCGGTTGCCATCAGCGTCAGGTTCTTCCGTATCTGAGCCAGCAGGACACCTGAGGGAGACAGTCCCTCGTGTCAGCTGCGGCCTTCACCATCTTCCGACCAGAGCTACCTGAGGGCCCCTTACCCTCTGCCCGCCCTGGGTCTGATCACCAGCAGAGAGGGCACGTCAGAGCAATCCCACAGACTCAGACAGCAGCACCCCCTGCTCTCTTAAGAACTTGCAAATTTGCAGAAGGAAGCAAGATAAAACAAGATATCTCTATTTCAACACAGGTGCAGAAACCTGCCCATTTATTTAGAAAGGAGTTATGAGGCCCTGCCTGTGTTTGAAGAATTACTCCAGTTGGGAACAAATGTACACCTAAGACCTTGTGTTCAGGGAACACAAGACGGCGGCACCAGGCCAGGGGAACTCTGTCAGGGGCAGACTCGGAAAACTTCTGAGACGTTGGAAAGGTCTGGCAGCTGGCACCCCCTTGAGTAATCAGATCAGCCTGTGGCCTGTGTATTACTCTTGGCCTTCTTTCAGAATGGCCCCTGGTGGTCCTTTGGGGGAGGTAGAGAGTTATTTGAGGGGATGGAGGGTTTCCTGATATGGGTGAAACTTAAAAATATGAATGGCAGAAGAGAGACACACCAGCCTAACCGTGGTCACTCGTATAAGTGACAAACGTGCTTAGCGTCTGGGGGACTGGGGAGGCTTTGAAGACTGACGGGATAACTAGGGTTAGCTGGTCCTCAAAGAACAGAGAACTCTTCAGGTAGCCAAGTAAGCGTGTGAGAAGCTCCCCCCTGAAGAAGGTTTCTAACGCTGTCGGGTTCTTTCAGGGGAGTGACATGCTGGTCTTGTCACTCACCCCCCTGCAGCCGGGCCTTCTCTGCAGGCTTGTAGATCCCGAAGAGGAAGCGGAAGCTGAAGTCCTTCAGCCGGCTCAGACGCTGCATGGTTTGGGGCGAGGCCCAGGGCGGCAGGGGCAGCCCGTGTGTCTGCTGTGTGCGGCAGCGGGCAGGTTAGCTCCCCAGCCCCGGCCAGAGCCTCTCCCGGGAGCAGCTCTCTTCCCTGGTGGGATGGTGCCTGTGTGTGTGTGAGGGGAGGCAAAGGAGAGGCAGAGGGTCTGGAACCGGGAGACGTGGTGGAGGGTGTCGAGGAGGAGGAGGAGGCAGGGAACAGGAAAGGAGGCTCGGGCCCCAAAAGTATGACTCAGCAGAATGGAGTCGGATACCACGAGAGCTCTGAGCGGGGAGAAGCAGGAACTGCTGACAATCAACAAACTATTTCCCACTCTGAGGTTTTCTCACCCGTGAGGGAAATTCTTCTGTTTCACAAGAGGTGGCTTGCCTGGACCTCCCCAGCGGGCATGGCGTCCAGTGTTTTACTTGGCCTGGGCACCTGGGCCTGCCGAGGTGTGAGAGAAAACCTGAGCCGGCTTACCTCGCAGAAGAGCGTGTCGTAGACATTCCAGATGGTCTCCAGCGTCAGGTCCGTGAGCCCTGTCTCATTGGCCACCATATCCAGGAATTGCTACGAAACACGGATCAGGGGGTTAGTCCTGCCCGGGGCTGAAGGTCGGGGTGGTGCCCCCCACCTCAGCCCCACTCACTGCATTCTGAACACTCTCGTTCTGATACTCCGGTGTCCGCCGGGTCTCATTCTGCAGCTGTTCAAAGCGGGGGCACGGGCCCAACGGGAACTTCAGCAGCTGCAGGCCGGGGCGGGTAAGCAGAGGCAGAGAAGGAGTCGGGGATCAGCAGGCCAACGGCCAGAGTCGTCCCTGCCGTCGCCTCGAGGGAAGGGCGGGCCAGGCTTACCCTGTCCTCGGCGATGGGCACAGTGTGGACAGGGATAGGCTGCCAAGAGATGTTTGGGTTAAAGCGCTGCATCCCGTCGGGCGGGAAGAGTCCAGCCAGGTTGGCCTCTGCACTCATGAGCGTCCGGTCAAAGTCTGTGCTTCGCACATAAACCTGCAGAGGTGGCAACACCAGTCCCACCTGTGGAAGTCGGGGGTGCAGGCAGCTCTGGCCTTGCAGTGGGGCCCCAGTTGTTGCTGTTCACCCAGCAAACTGTAAATCCACCAGGCGTCTGGCCCTCTCCCCTTCTCTGGCCTTGCCCACCCCTCTTCCAGCCAAGACTGGTGGGGTTGCTGTCCCCCGCATCTGCGAAGAATTCCTGCGGGAACGGCTCTAGGTCAAATGCCCCTCCCAATCCAAAGTGCTTACTCAACAAGGCCCTCGGGTCTGCCTGCCAGCCTGCCTGGTTTATTACACATGTCTCCCTTATCGAGGCCCGGGTCCTTGGGGGCAGAAACTGTCTTTAATCACACACACACACACACACACACACACACACACACACACACACACAATGCCCGCCTCTCCCCCGCCACGCCCCTTAATAACTGGTTTAGAGAGCAGGAGAGGAAATGAGATGAGAAACAGAGATAACTGCTTGTGAAAAGGGAGGAAGAAGTGAGAAAGGGCAGAGCAGGATAGAGCTGGCCCTCAAGGAAATAGTAACAACACGAGAGACAAAGATTTGATCTGGCTGATGCACTGTTACACACAGTGCCAGCACAGTGCCTGGCCCGTAACAGTACTTGGATGGGAAGCCTGAGTTACTTCCCAGAGTCAGAAACTACTCTGCGAGGCCCTTAAGTCTGGGCTTAGATGCTTGAACAGTTTTGCTTCTTCCCAAGCCAAGCAGGGGCAACTCAGCCTCTACAGTTTTGCTCCAGACAGCCCGTGGACGTCTTGTCCTGCAGCTGTAACCTGAGATGCATGGAGGGGAGGCCACAGCGCCCAGGTCACCGGTAATCTCCCTGAGGGCAGAGCGTGAGAACAGCCAATCCCCTCTTGCTCCCGAGCTCCCAGCCTTACCTCTTGCCGGTGGTAAGAGGCGTTGAGGAAGCCATGGTAGCGCTGTCGCAGAGCCTGGCCCAGCTCCCAGTGCTGGAGCATCCCCTCCTGTGGGCAAACCCAAGGGTTAAGATGCCCAGGGGGAGGGAGGGGATGGCTCGGGAGAACAATAGGGCTTAGCTGTGGCTGCTTTCCACCTTGTGGTTGGAAGTAGGAGTGGGTTAATCTGATCCCACAAGTCATTTATTAAGGGGTTGATTGTGCATGCATTGTGTGTGCCCATTTTAATCTGGGCACGGATGAAAGTAAGCTGAAGAAATGTGGCCAAAGTCAGCACCCACATGGGGAAAAGCAGTTTGCTGAGTTCTGCAGCCTGCTCTAGAGGTCACCGGTTCTACAGCTCATCCTGAGATCCAGCTGGCTCCTGACCCACCTTGGTTAGCTGACCAAAGCCCTGGGGCCATTTGTCTTCCTGATGGGGGTCCTTGGGATACGTCTTCACTGGAGAGCGGTCTCCGTGTCGGTACAGCTGAGGAAAGAAAGTGGTTAGCCTAGAGGTCGGAGGGTCCCCTTGGTGTGGACACGGAGCCAACCTATGCCCCATGTTGAGAGCCTCAACTCTACCCACTGCAAAAGACCCCAACTCAGAAGTCAGTAACTTCTTGCAGCCTCCAGAGACTCTTAACTTGGCTAAGCAATGCCGCTGGAGACCTTGGGAGAACCGAAAGTACAGGTGGGAAAGGGAAAGAAAGGAAAGTAATGCAGGTGGTGGGGGAAACTGGGAAAAAAAAAAAAAATCACCAAAGGTTGCTTTAGAAGTGAATCTCTTATTAATCATTGAACTACATCCAGTCCCAAGGCAGACTCAGCAATCTGTCCTCTAACACAGAACTCAGTGCACCCTGCCCCCCACCCTAAATACCCCATGGCTTCACAAAAACTGCGAACCCTGGCCCCCAACCCCGCAGGCCAGTCGTCTCCCCCCTCCTCCAGACCCCGGACCCCAGGCCCCAGCAAAGCCCCGCCCCTCCCTCCACCAGCAGGCCGGTGCCCTCCTAGCACTGGCCAGCCCTTGGCGACCCCATCTCTCATTACCAAGGTAACGAAACGCAGAGTCCGGGCCTGGGTGGGTGGCATCACCATTAGGTTCACACCAAGAATCAGCTGGAGAAGAGCCGCCCGGCTCCAGCCAAACCGCCTGCCCGCCATCACCGCGGTAGTCTATGCAGTACAGAGGCTGGAACCCTCTGGGTGACACTTGCAGCAGCCGCCCGGACGCGCCGTTAAGAACACAAGCCGGAAGTGGGCTCGCCGCCATCTTGGTAAAGGCGCGGAGAAGGGATGGTGGGAGGAGGAACCCGGGAGGGAATTCATGTAGGAGGTTCGCGATCCTGCCGTGGAGGAGGAGCGTGGGAATGTAGCGTCACCTCGCCCTGCAGAAAGGGCTTGAAGACCTCGTCTTGGTAAAGAGACCCCTGAGCGTGGATTTTGCCTCTGCCCACGGAGACCCCCGTACCAACGTGGCTCTTGTATTCGGCTGGATCGTGGCGGGGAGAGCAAGCGCCACCTCAGGCCGGGGGTTGCTGCCGGGCTTGACCTAGAGCCAGAGCCGGTGCCGAATTGGGGCGAGGAGTGGCCCAGGGCGCCTGTCTCCACACGCCTACCTTCGGGTGGAGTTTGAGCCTTGGCCCGGGCTCCATTCCCCGAAAGAAGGATTGTTCGGGGTGTAGGACAAAGGGTGTACCAGCCCTTTGGACTTCCTGTATGCCTGAGGTTGGTCCCAGCCTAGCCTGCTGCTCATTTCCTGAGCAGAGCTAAGGTGCTGTCTCTTCCAGTCCTTTTCCCTGACCTCCCACCCGTCCACTTCCAAGTTTTAGATAATTAGAATCACGATGCCGTGCCTCTTCTCAAAGGAGTTGGGTTGCACAGGATGTTCAGACTGCAAAACCAAAGCAGTGAATCCTCGGGGGAGACATTTCAGACCAGTGGGGAGATATTTATAGGGGTAAGGGAAAAGAGGATATCATACAGTAGGAGTAGATGGGCTTTCCACAGAATCAGACAGAGGCCTGCTTGGCACTCACCACTAGGATTATAGGTGCAGCCAGTCTGGCTTCAGATCTTTGTGACTCTGAGAGCTTGGGGAGGGACTCACTGCTCCAGGAAGTCAGGTCAAAGGCCCTTGAGATGCTTTGATTCAGATCTGCCCCCTAGTAGCCAGTTACCTCAGATCATTGGAGAAATAAAACCTGATCAGAACATGTGGAAGAAAGCAGAGTCATTATTTTGCCCCAGGACTCCAGATTGAATTATTTACATGTATTTCAGGATCTAAACTTTGCTTCCGGAATTGTTACAGAGGAGTGAATAGAAATTGAGAGTTGAAGGCTGGGTAGTCAAAGTTCTTAGCCTTATTTAGTCATAAGCCCCTTTATGAATTAGATGAAAATTTAGTCTCCTCTCCTCCAGAAAAATGTCCACACACAAATAGAATTTTGCACACAATCCCAAGAAGTTCATGAAGACCATTAATAAGCTTAATAAATCAACATCTCTGAATCCTTGATGTAACCTAGTTCCCTTTTCTTCACAGATAAGAAAACAAATCCTAAGAGAGGAAGTGACTTGTCTGAAATCACACAATTTAGGAGAATGGATTAAAACCCAGGTTTTCTGATTTCTAGTCAAATAGCCCTTATAATGGGCTATTTCTCACAGACTACTCAAACTGCATTAACTATATTCAGTGGCCCCAAAATGTTTTCAATAAAGAGATTTCTAGCAAAGGAAACCTTTTCACATGGGTGGGGTTGAACAGGACATGGTTAATTGGCAAAATTATGCATATTAATGGGAGTTGTTGAATATTTCATTTTAATATGCCCCTTACTCTCCTTGCAAAGCAGCCAGACTGTTGTGATTTCAGAGTGTAAATCCCAGGCTTACTAAATCCCTTACTAAATCCCTTACTAAAAGGGAACAAAAATCCCTTAAATTCATCTTTTGCGTTTTTCCCACTTGCTCAAATATTTCTGTATTATTTGTGCCTGCAAATAATCTGATGTAGGAAGGATTGATGGAGAAGATATTATTTCAGTTTTGATGGTGAGAAATAAACCCAGGAATGGTGAGGATTACATCACAAGTACCATGTTAGAGCCAAGAGATGAGCCCTGGTTTCTTGACCCCCAGCTTCTGCATATTTTCCACCAGATGGTCCTGTGGTTCCCACACCTTGGTTCTTAGCTACAGATGCAGAAAGAATAGATGTGTAGATGGATACATGGGCCTACCTCAGGCCAAATAAATCAGAATCTCTGAAAAAAAGGCCAGGTTTGAGAACCACTGCTCTACCCTTTGTTGGCAGAAATGAACCTAAATCCGTGTGAGTTCATTGTTTTTCCCAGTTGGGAAGGTAGTTTTGTGTAATGGAGTGAGGTGGAAATTTCTTGTTGGAGTTTGAGCTTTTGAGTCAGCTACACTTGTGTTCAAATCTGAGATTTCCCCTCCTGCTAGTAACTGCCTCTTGGGGTTTTATATATAAGGAGAAATAAAATAATACACGTAAAGTTAAATGTATGTCGTAGGGCCTAATAAATGTTACTTTTCTTTTTTTCCTTTCTGCTGTCTATGTCATCTCTGAACTCACAGACCTGGAATTCCTGGGTTCTTCCCAGTCCTGTGATTTGGGAGGTTGAGAAGTTACTTGGGTGGCCTGAGAGATGACCGCACCCCCCACCCACCCACCCCACATACTTTGTAGCCTTCCAGAATCCTGAGGGAGGCAGCAGGGAGCCCTTGCCCCCCTCCTCCCTACGGGCGTCTGTACCCTGTGGCCTGCTCAGGGGAGCGCTTTGAGGGGAGTTATCTAGTGGTGCATGTGACCATGGGCTGGGGGATGCGCCTGTCTTGGCTTCAGATTCCCTCTGGAGGTTGTGGGGAGCCGGAAGGTCGTAAATGGAGCTCCCAGGCAGGATGCCTCCTCTCGGGATGGAGGAAGCACGCAGGAGAGCCCCCACAGGACGGGGAGGCCTTGCACCCGACACCTCCTGGAGACTGGTAGGCCTGGGGTGGGTTTGGGGGTCTGGCAAAGTGAGATGTGATTCCCGCTGCAGATAACTGACTGCTTGCCCTGGCTTGGGGAACAGGTTCCAGTCGTTAAGTCTTCAGGACCCCGGTGGAGAGACCACCAACGGGTTTTGGTCTTCGCCCATTTTGCTCTCCCCTCATGCGGGGGAGGCTCCTGAACCCCTGTAACCTGAAGGGGTAACTCAGGCAGGAACACTTCCTCCTCCTCTGAGACGAGGCTGAGGCTGACTGCCTGACGTGGGAGAGATGGCGCCCTAAGCTGCTTGTTCAGCAGCCGGCTCTGACCTGGGTCAGAGGGCCACAGAAGCAGCTCGCATGTGGTTCTAGGACCTGGCCTGTAGGGAGACGCGGGTGTGAGGAGAGGGTTTGAGGATCTGGAGCAAATGAGGGTCTTCTCCCGACTCCCAGAAGATAGGTCATCAGACCCCAGACCAGAGGTGTCTCAGGGGCACCGCTGACTCTCCCTGTCCACTGGAGGAGCAGGGAGCCGGGAGAGGGTGTGTGTGCTTGAGACGGAACAGTGCCAGTTGCCCAAGAGCCAGAGTCCCTGGTTTCTTACTTTCCCAGGACAGCTGGGGCCTTGTGCTCATGACTCAGAGATGCCCAGCCCGGGGTGCCGGCCTTGTGAGCAGATGACCTTGTGATGAGAGGGAACAAGAGCAAAAGCTGGAGGCAGAACTTTGAGATGGGGGGTGTCAGAGGGGCTTTTCTGAAAAGTGAAAATGAATACATGGGCAGATTTTGCAACACCGCCCAGCCTGCTGTCTTCTCAAGTTTTGCTCCCCAACCTCCGCCCATTCCCCCTGCCCCACCCTGAGCTTCCTCCCATCTTTCACCAAGCGCCTTTCTGTTTCTGCCGGCCCGGTACCTCTCCCATCCTGTTCCCCGCACCCCGTGTCCACTCTTGCTCTGCTCCCTCTCCTGTCCTCTTCCCTGCTGCCCTGTTCATCTCCGTGTCTGTCCCTCTGGCTGCCCGCCCTGGCCTCCTGTCCTCTGCTTTAATGTGGGACCCATGGGAACTGGAGTTCACAGCAAAACAGGAAGAGCCTGTGAGCAGGAAACTGGGAGTGGGGTGGGGGGTGGGGGGGGAACAACCCGCAGTAACCTTAGCCCCTTGCTTCCCACATCTGCACTGAAGCATCCCCAGGGACCCTGCCTCTCCCACTGCAGCCCCCCGGGCCCCCACTTTGTCCATCTCAGCACTGCACTGGTCCAGCAGACCTGAGAGGCACCGAGATGAGCATCCTGGACTCTGACGCAGGAGAAAGAGGACAGGGACTCGAGTGAGGACATCTGGATTCCCATCCCAGCTCGGCCACTGACTGTGTGTGGTTTTGGAAAAGGCGCTGCCGTGTTCTCCGAAAAAAACAACGGAGCTCAGAGTTACTTTACCCTCCCTCCTGGGGCGGCTCCAAGGACCAGAAGAGATAGTGAAGGGGTTGTATACGGAAATAAGCACTGGAAGATTAATAGTGTTCAGAGTCAAGGTGATGGGAAAGACCATTGCTGAAGGAATTGGGAGGTTGATCACTGCTACCATCTCTAGTACTCTTACGAGGTCCGATACATCTGATACATTGTTTAATTGCCACAACAACCTTCTGTGGTAAAAACCATTATTATTATTATCCCTATTATAAAGATAGGGAAACAGGTTCAGAGACATTAAGTAACTTAGTTAATCAAGTGGTATGTGCTGTGCTTAGTCGCTCAGTCGTCTCTGACTCTTTACGACCCCATGAACTGTAGCCCACCAGGCCCCTCTGCCCATGGGATTCTCCAGGCAAGAATACTGGAGTAGGCTGCCATGCCCTCCTCCAGGGGATCTTCCCAGCCCAGGGATCAAACCCAGGTCTCCTGCATCGCAGGTGGATTCTTCCGGCCTGAGCCAGCAGGAAAGCCCACTTAATCAAGATCACACAGCACATAAGAGGCAGAGGCAAGGCCCAAATTTGAATCCAAAATCTGAGCTCAGAGCCCATGCACTGAAGCAGTGTTGTGGAGATAAAACTGACTCGAGGTAACAAGTATAGGATAGAAGAGGATCATATTGTTTTGTTTACTTATTCATTCAACAAACAGAACCACAATACTCTTCTTTCTACTCTATGTCAGGTTCTGTTTCAGTGGAGGTAAAATCAATAAAGTGAGGTGTCCACCTTCAGGGCAGACCTCGGTGTTCCAGGCAGCGGGGCAGGAAGGCAGGGCTATGGTCTCAGGAGAAGCTGGACAGGGCCTGCCCTCACTTGTGATGGAACCCTTCCTGCACACCCTCTCAGGTCCTCCTGGGCTGGTACCCAGATCTACAGCCTCCCATCCCAGACCATCCAGTGCTGAAGCGACTTCTTTCCACCCCTGTCTCCCCACCCACAACTTCTTCCCCTCTCGGAGCGCCCCCCCCCCCCCCGCCCCCGCGCAGGGCACCCACAGTCAGAAACTCCCTGGAAGGCCCAGCAACCTGCCCGTCTCCACCCCTGGAATTCTCTCAGCTCGGCCCCGGCCTGGAGATGGTGGGGAGAGCTGCTCGGTCCCTTCCCGAGGCAGGGAAGGCGGAGGGAGACTGGGAAAGCAGGCTGGGGCTCGGTGTCGCAATTCCGGGCCGGGCCGGGACCTTTGCTCTGCGAGATGTCTCCGGAGGGGAGGGGACGACTCTGGAGGCTGCGGAGGGCGGGGGGGGGGGGGGTTGCCTGGGAGGCAGCGGTTTGTGTAAGAGCCGCCGGGGTGAGGAGAGGAAGGGGAGAGTTGCGAGCCGCTCTGCGGGGACATGCGGCCGCCGGGCTCGGGGGGCAGGGGCCGCGGTGGCGCCGGGCCGAGGGGGCGGCCGGCCGGCAGGGGCGGAGTCAGCTGGGGGGGCGGGGGCGAGGAGGCCCGGGCTCCAGTCGGTCGGCCCCGGGCTCCCGGCCCCTGTCTCGCTCAGCTCGGGCGCTCCGGCCGCCGCCGAGGCCTGCGGACCCGGGGACTGCAGCATCCTGCTCTCCCAGCAAGGGGGCTCCAGAGACTGCCCCGGCCGGGAAGTCTGGCGGCCTGGGCACCGGTGGGTCTGCGCCTCAGCTCTGGCCTCGAGCTCTGCGTCTGCGTGTCCGGGAGTGGGGGCGGGGTGTCCCGGGGCTTTAGAAAGGGGGTCTCTGGGGAGCGACGAGGGAGGGTGGTGATGGAAGCGCAGCGCTCGCTTTAAGCCCCAGAATAACTTGTCGCGATCAGGGGAGGAGGTCCTCTATGTGAACTGGGGTGACTCCCGGAGGCAAGGATTTTGTCCCGGGAAGTGGCAGGAGGGAGGTTTGTTTTAACTAGCGGTGTGTTTCTCGGGGTGGAGGGAGTCTGGATCCCAGAACTTGTCCCAGGTTTGGCCCAACTCCGGCGGTCCCCAGTGCAGGAGTGAGGGGAAGGGGCTCTGACAGAAGCGGGGGGTCAAACGTTCCCTGACAGCCTGGAGAGGGGCCTGGGGAGAAAAGGTGGCACGGTAGCCAAGACATCAGACTTTTCGACGTCGGGAGAGACCAGAGACGGGAGTCTCGGCTCTCCTGCTGCCTAACTGCGTGGCCATAGGCAATTTTCTTCATGTCTTGTAACTCCAGTTTCCTCATCTGTAAATTGGGCTTAAGAGTAGCCCTCACCTCACAGGGATATTGTGAGGAAGGCATGGAAAGCCTTGGCACAGGCTAACACATACATGGCAAGTAAACATAAGCTGATATGTGAGGATAGATAAAAGGCAGGATCAGGAGGGGAAGGGACCCAGTTTGGGAAGAGTGTAACCTGGATCATTCCTGCAGGACAGTCTCTTGGTAATGTTCAGGGCTCCGGGAAGAGATGTCTTTGTGGCTGGAGGCCCCTGTGCCTGATGTTTCTACTGGTAAGCGTCTTCACTCCAGCCCTGTCCCCTAAGCCTGGGCCCCGGCTCCTCTCCTCCCAAGGGAATCAGCCTCCTACATGACCTGCCTTCAGCCCTCCCCTGGAGAGCAGCCCAGAGCTGCTCTGGGTGTTGCTGACCTCCTTCTGCCCGGACTACCTCTGCCCTTGTTCTGGTACCTGGCCCTTGCAGATAACCTGCCATCCTTCTCAATCCGGGCTTGTTGCTGGGGAGGCTTGGCATGTCCAGGGTTTACCCAGCTTGGTTTTCAAGAGTTCTGTCTGATCTCTGAGATGGATGGACTTCAGCCCCCGCCCAAAGGACAGAGGTTAACATCCTCATTTAAGGTATTAAGGTGCAGGGGACTCCAAGTGACTCACCCTAGAGCCCACAACAATCCCAGGGTCCCAGAGCCAGAGCCAACGATTTGCTGCCCTCTGTGGGCAGAGATAGGCTTGCAGTTTCCCAGTAGAATGAGGGGGACCTGAGACCCCCTTGTGTCTCTCTTTCGGGTTCAGACTCTGCAGTGGAGCTGTGGGAACCAGATGCACAAGATGCAAGCAGCCAGCCCTTGGGAAGTAGCAAGTGCATCCTCAGGGAGGAATCCAGCACACCGCAGTCCGCTGGGGGCACTTCGAGGGTGGGGCTGGAGGTGCCAGAGCCCGCAGCCCTGCTCCCTGGTGTGGAGGCCTCTCCAGAGTCCACAGGTGAGGAGCTGCCGGATTTGGAGGAGGGGGCTCCCTGGATCTAGGATCAGGGCTCTTTACCGTATGAGATCAGGGTTAAGTCCAAAAGCTTTGGAGTCAATTAGATGTAAGTGATCTGAGTGTAAATTTTGCATCTGTCTTAGGCTCTTCACTCCAGTATTCTTACTTTACTTTAGGCTCTTCACTCCAGTATTCTTGCCTGGAAAATCCCATGGACGGAGGAGCCTGATAGGCTACAGTCCATGGGGTCGCAAAGAGTCGGACACGACTGAGCGACTTCACTCACTTTTAGGCTCTTCTGAGCCTTGATAAAATGGAACTAATAAGAGCGCCCATCTCGTAGGTTGTTGTAAGGATCAGCGCCTGTAAGGGCTCAGATAGTACCTAGGACATAAGAGCACTTGGTGTATGAGAGCTACTTTCTTAGACTAGAGAGACTAGTCTTGGTATAATGAAGTGAATGAAGGTCACCGGGTGCTCAGGGCAGTGGCCAACTGCGCACTAAGCCTTCTCCCCGAAGAAGAACATTAAGGCTCTTCCCTGCATCCAGAGCTTCGTCCACAAAAGCGGAAAAAGGGGCCTGCCCCCAAAATGCTGGGGAACGAGCTGTGCAGCGTGTGTGGGGACAAGGCCTCCGGCTTCCACTACAATGTGCTGAGCTGCGAGGGCTGCAAGGGCTTCTTCCGCCGCAGCGTCATCAAAGGGGCACGCTACGTCTGCCACAGCGGGGGCCACTGCCCCATGGACACCTACATGCGCCGCAAATGCCAGGAGTGCCGCCTTCGCAAGTGCCGCCAGGCAGGCATGCGGGAGGAGTGTGAGTGTCTGGGCACCGGAGCTGGGGGTGGTTAGGCTGATGGGGAAGAGGGGACATGTGGCTACCAGGATTTGGGGGCAGACAGGCAGCTGAGTCTGCAGGCCTTCCTAAGAGTGGATTCAAGTCTCTTCTTTAGGGACTTCCCTGGTGGTCCAGCGGTTAGGACTCTGAGCTTCCACTGCAGGGAACTCAGGTTCCATCCCTGGTCATGTTTTGTTTTTTGTTTTTTTTTAAGTCTCTTATCTGTCTTTATCCAATACTCTCCGCTTTTCTGGAGCCTCAAACTATTCCTGTGCCCCATCCCCACTTCCTGTCTCCCCACTTCTCTCCTCCTCACCCTGTCCCACTCTGCCCTCAGGCGTCTTATCAGAAGAACAGATACGTCTGAAGAAACTGAAGCGGCAAGAGGAGGAACAGGCTCAGGCCACATCTGCACCCCCGAGGGCTTCCTCACCTCCCCAAGTCCTGCCCCAGCTCAGCCCGGAGCAGCTGGGCATGATTGAGAAGCTGGTGGCTGCCCAGCAGCTGTGTAACAGGCGCTCCTTCTCGGACCGGCTTCGAGTCACGGTACCTGAGGGACCTGGGGAAGAGATGGCTGTGCCCAGAGCACCAGGTGGTTTCTCGACATCCAACTCAGGGTCCCTTGTTTCTTTCCTCCTTGCTTTTCTGGGCAGCCTTGGCCCATGGCACCAGACCCCCAGAGCCGGGAGGCCCGTCAGCAGCGCTTTGCTCACTTCACTGAGCTGGCCATTGTCTCCGTGCAAGAGATCGTGGATTTTGCCAAACAGCTGCCAGGCTTCCTGCAGCTCAGCCGGGAGGACCAGATCGCCCTCCTGAAGACGTCTGCGATCGAGGTGGCTGGCAGGGATGGGGGTGAAGGGAGGACCTGAGCAGGATGTCTGTGGGAGGAGCCTTCAGCCAGCGCCCTGGAAAGCCACGTCCCCCACTACCCCCCGCCCCAGGAAGTAGGGATGAGGGGCTCACCCTTTCCTCGAAGGTGCCCCGAGCCAAGACTAGCCTGATAATTGTGTGCAGGTGATGCTCCTGGAGACCTCTCGGAGGTACAACCCTGGAAGTGAGAGTATCACTTTCCTCAAGGATTTCAGTTATAACCGGGAAGACTTTGCCAAAGCAGGTGAGGACTGAGCTCACAAAGGGGTTGGGTTGGATGGACAGATGCATTTTGTCCCATCATGCAGGGGGTCCATAGCAACTACAGAGCTGCAGGCCCGGGGTCTGAGCGGCTGCAAAGGGAAAGACCCACCTATTTTTCCAAGACGGAAAGTTGAAATGCTGATAGTTTACCCTTAACTGCCCCACACAGATTCCTGCTCTCTGTTGCATTAGGCCAGTGGTTCTCAAACTGTGCTCCCAGGAACCTGAGGCAGGGTTTCCACAGTGTCACCTTAGAGGAGACGTGACCTTCACCCTAACTTTAGCCAAACAAGAAGCTCCATTTAAATCTGCATTATATGTTGTGCCTATGAATAATATTTTTCTTGAAGAAAACATTTGCTTGAAAAAAAAAAGATTTGCTTGAAGAAAAGCTAGGAAAAATACTTGAAAACTTCACTGAGCCTTTTAGTAGTCAATCACGAAAAACCTTTCACAGACGTGCTCTTTAAGGATCATGCGGACTGATATTCTCCTTTTCAATTGCGCTTTCTGAGGAGCTGTGGCATTGGTGTTAAAACACAGCAGACATGCCCAGATGGGGCAGTTTTAGGATAAGAGGGAACACTTCTGTCCCCATCCCATAGCTGGAGTACTTTCTCCAAGAATTAGTTCATAGTGCTGTTCTCTGTCTGATATTTGCTTGCAGGCTAAGCAGTGTTGGTTTCCTCATATTCAGTTGTGGGTGGCATTTGTGCTGTGGCAGAAGGGTTGAAAGGTAGAAGGTGTTTTCGAGGGACAGGACTGAGGCTGAACAAAAGACTGAGTGGTTTAACGCTTGAGTCAGTGGGTCTGTAAAATAGGGCTGATTCTGACCCCGTCCTCAGGTTTGGAGGATCCTGGTCTCTAGGGCAGAGTTCAGAAAGGTTTCTGGTGACTCAGGCCAGCTCTTGTCTGATCACCGGCCACCCAGGGAGCTTTCTAGGTAGGCCTCCCTTCACCATAGGGCATGGTAGGGCTGTGTGGGCACCTCTAGCCTTCTATAGTGCTCCGTGTGCTGCTTGAACGTAGAGACACCTGATAGGAGTGATGTAATGACTTTTTCCTGCTTTAGAAGCCCAGCCCTGCCCCCTTTCTCTACCCAACCACGGCCTTCTCCTTCACAACATCCTCCCTTCTGAACCCTTGCCTGTTCTCATGCCTGCATGTGTCTTTCGGCACTCACGGACTTGGGCTATCTGAATCTGCATCTATTTATAGATTCATTTATATAAGCGGTTTTCATGTCGTCGTGTTTGTCTTTCGTTTCTCATGGCTTCAGTGAGGGGAGGAGGACAGCGGTGCTCTTTGGGTAGGCCTCCCTCCCCCTCTGTTTCCACTACCATATGCTGCACGTGTGAGTGACTAGTGATGTGAACTGACCGCACCGGGGGTGCTCACTCAGCGAGCAGCAGTGGACCCTCACAGGAGGTGTAACTCTAAAACTGGCTCGTTCTACCAAGGGGCTCTTCAGCGCCATTCAAGGCTGGACACCTCACCAAGAAATGCTTTCTAAAAGAGCTTGTCCATTAAGTGGATCAACGCACACTTGATAAACATCGGGGTGAAAGTACAGGAAGTGACTAATCGAGAAGCCTGGAATGGAAAAGTTAGCAGATGGTTGCTAAAAGACATCTGAGAAAACCTAGGGGATGGGGTAGGGTGGAGAGAGTTTGACTGTGTTTGGGAGAAACGTTCATTAGAACGCTATCCTTTAGAACAAGTCATGATTTATTGAACTTCAGTCTTCTCAGTAAGAAGGCTGGTTCTTTTTTTTTATCATTTATTCAACAAACACTTATATGGTAGTTATTATATGTGCCACTCATTATTCTAAGGACCCATTATGAGGTAGGTACTATTATTATTTCCATTCTAGAGATGGGAAAACCAAAGCCCAGAGAGCTTAAATAATTACCCAAGGTCACACAGCCTAGGAAGTGGTAGAGCCAGGACTCAAACCCAGGGAGGCCAACAACAGAGTCCACACCTCCAACACACTGCTGTCTCCCCGTGATGTGGAAAATGAAATGTATTGCTATTATTCAATGTAAGGCCAGTTGCCAGTGAAGAAGTCTTTTTGTAAATAAACATAGAGTTGCCTCTATTTCTAGTAATGTGGGGCCCTGAAGAGTTCTAAGAAGAATTCTAACAGAATTGTTATTATTTAATTCAGCATGTCCTATATGCTGGGTGCAGTGCAAATGGGTCTGTATGCTTTACCATTTAACCATCACAACAATTTTATAAGTTCAGATATGATTCCCACCTCACAGAAGAGGCTTAGAGAGGCCAAGAAACTTATCCAAGGTTACACAGCAGAGCCTGGGGACTTCTGAGTTTCCTGGTAGCTTCCTGAATTGAGCAGTGCTGCCCATGTCACGGGACTCGCCTGGTGGCTCAGTGGTAAAGAATCTGCTTGCCAGTGCAGGAGACCCAGCTTCGATCCTGGGGTCAGGAAGATTCCCTGGAGAAGGAAATGGCAGCCCATTCCAGTATTTGTGCCAGGGAAATCCCATGGACAGAGGACCCTAGTGGGCTACAGTCTCTGTGGTTGCAAGAGAGTCAGACGTGACTTAGGGATTGAACAACAAAGCCCATGCCACACTCCCCAGCCTCTCTTCTTCCTCCCCAGGGCTGCAGGTGGAGTTCATCAACCCCATCTTCGAGTTCTCCAGAGCCATGAATGAGCTGCAGCTAAATGACGCTGAATTTGCCTTGCTCATTGCCATCAGCATCTTCTCTGCAGGTGCGGAGGAGGGGCAAGAGGGAAAACCAGCGAGACTCAAACCAGAGAGGGCTGCAGGTGCCCATAGGGCAAGGATTGTGGGGGCGGAGGCCCTTGCTGTGTTCCTGGGGGATGGCAGAGGTTGGTGGGGCAGGTTCCTATTTCTGGGGTTGTGATTTGGGGTATGGAAATAAGACCCTGGCCAGACCTGCCACTCAACTCTGTTGGTGACCTGTAGACCGGCCCAACGTGCAGGACCAGCTCCAGGTAGAGAGGCTGCAACACACATATGTGGAGGCCCTGCATGCCTACGTCTCCATCCACCACCCCCATGTGAGTCTCCCCATTGTACCGCCTCCCTCCTCTGCACAGCTCATCCCCAGCACACCTGCTCTCCCTTCTAGAACCCTGCTCTCCCTTCTAGAACCCCTCCCTGACTGCATCGAGCACAGACACTTCTCTGCCTCTCCCGCAACCCCCCTACCCCTGGCCCCTCTTCCCTGGGGAGAGACAAAAGGCCCTACTTGTCCCTCTCTTTTCCTAGGACCGACTGATGTTCCCAAGGATGCTGATGAAACTGGTGAGCCTCCGGACACTGAGCAGCGTCCACTCAGAGCAAGTGTTTGCCCTGCGCCTGCAAGATAAGAAGCTTCCCCCGCTGCTGTCTGAGATCTGGGACGTGCATGAATGACAGCTCCTCCTCCATGTCTTCTGTTTTCCTGGGCTGGATGACTGAGACTGGGTGGCTGCCTCCTAGAGGTGGAGCCAGATGAAGGACAAACATTCCTGAGGGCTGGGCAGAGGAGATCCTCACGTGGCATTAAAGGAGAGTCAAAGGGTTGGGAGTTTTGTGGCTGCTGAGTAGTTGGGATATCCACACTGTGCTCCACGTGAAGACACTGTGAACCCATCAAATGGATGAACCTGGGGGCCCCTTTGCACAAGGCTCTCCAGGGCCCTGCCCATCCTGCTTCTACCACTTCCTGTTTCCCCCCACAGGGTCCCCAGAGAAATTCTCCACTGTCCCTCCGCGGCTTGGCCGTAAATGCCTCGGGGCTGCCACACAGAGGTCTGGCACTGTTTGCATCAGTTCCATTCAGTTCAGTCGCTCAGTGGTGTCTTTGCGACCCCATGGACTGCAGTACGCCAGGCTTCCCTGTCTATCGCCAACTCCCGGAGTTACTCAAACTCATGTCCATTGAGTCGGTGATGCCATCCAACCATCTTATCCTCTGTCGTCCCCTTCTCCTCCCACCTTCAGTCTTTCCCAGCATCAGGGTCTTTCCCAGTGAGTCAGTTCTTCACATCAGACGGCCAATATTGGAGTTTCAGCTTCAGCATCAGTCCTTGCAATGAATATTCAGGACTGACTTCCTTTAGGATGTTTGTATAGGAAGACCAAACAGAATTCGGAAGGAGAGAAACCGATTTCTGGATTGGGGGAGGGGTGGGAGCCCGACCACCGGAGGCGGGAAAATAGTGTGTCTTTGAGCGTCCGCTTCCAGACTCAAGAGGGGGGAGGCAGGTCACAAGTGACAGCCTTGGCAGCGAGAGGGGACCTCCTTTTACCAGCCCCATTGCACCGTAAGGGGGTCAATAAGGTGCTGAGGCTGGGAGGCCCGCTTCCTCTTCAGGGGTCCCGGTGGGATCGCGCGTTGTCTTTCTCTGGGGGAGGGGTGTTGGATTTATTTTTCGGAACCAACGCCTCAGTCGCGCACCTGTGTTCGCGCGTGCAGGTCCAATGCTTCGGTTTTCCTGAAAATCAAAGGACAATTCCCTCCTCTAGGCCCGTAGGCCCTGTGGGACCAGGAAAAAAAAAAAAAAAAAAGTCCTCTGAGGCCAAGGGGAGGCTGCCGCGTCCCAGGTTGAGCCTCTCAGAAGGGCTGGACTGCATTTCCCAGCGGGCGCCGCGGCGCCGCCCACGCCCCCTTCCTTGGAGCGCACCGGGCGTAGGTGATACCGCGGCCGCGCCTTCCGGCCTCAAGTTCCTCCCCCCCGCCGTCCGGAGTTGGTAGGCTCCGCCGCCGCGGCCGCCGGCTTCCCTGCACGGGCGGCTGGGCGCTTCCAAAGCGCGCGCGGGGGTGGGGGAGGGACGTGAGGTGAAGGGAACGGCGAGAAAGTCTGAGAGCAGCTTATTTTGAGAAGTCGTTTCCAGGGTGAACCTCCCGTCATCGAAATGGGCTCTATTACCGTGTCGAACTGAAATGTTTGCGCAACCTATACCCAGAGCGTTCCCGTGGGTCCTCCCCTTGGCACGTAGAGGCGCTGCGCCAGCCCCGCGCGCCCCATCGCGCTCCCACTCCTTCACGCCTAGGTGTGTGCGTAAACGCCCTTCTCCAGAGACTGGCTCCGCCCTTCGGCGCTCGGCTTGGTGCAGCCCCGTCACCCCCGCTACCCCCAGGGGGTGAATGGTACGGCCCCCGGCCCCCGTCAGCCTCCCCTTCCTTCACCTAGTCCGAGTGGTGCGCGCCCCCCTGGTGCAGACGCGGAACTGGCTTGCGCTCCGAGCGGCGCCCTGGCCGGGGAGCCACTGACACCCGGCTTGCACGGGGACGTCCAGCCGAGCCCGGCCGGTGCCCCTAGGCCCGGGAGGTAGGAAGGTCCGGGCCACTGGGGGCCCTAGGAAGGTGTTGGGGATTGGGTTCCTCGGGGGGAAACGGATTCTGGGAGGGAACAGGAGCTCCAGGGGGAAGGGATCTCTAAGGAGGCCCCAAAGGCGTGTGAGAGGGTTTGGGGGTCTCGAGAGGCAGAGCAGGGATCGGTAAGGAAAGGGGGCGGTGGGGCTGGAGGTGGGGGCGTCCGGGCCGCTGAGGGGGTTCGGGCTGCGAGCCTGGGCGCAGTTCGCGGCTGCAGGGCTGGGTTCCTGCGAGGCGGGCTGGCGGCCCTGGTTCCGGGGCGGGGGCCGGGGGAGAACTGTCCAGCAGGTGAGGGGGCGGGCAGAGCTGTCCAGCTCGGGGGCCCGAGCCGTGCTAAGCACATGGCGAGCGTGTGTGTGTGTGTGTGTTTCTGTGCGCTTGTGTATATGTGTGTGCGCGCACGCGCGCGTCTTATCTTTGGTTAGGTTTTGAAGAAGGACATTTGGTTCTTTAAAAAAAAATTATTATTTTTTTTAATTCGGTGTTTCAAAATTGGCTTGTTGGTGAGTGGAGACGCCGTTGTTCAATCTTTCCTGCAACAGCTTCCCTGCTCGTCCTCGTGCACCTCTAAATTCGTCCTCCTTTTCCTGTCCTCCCCTCTTCCCCATCCCTGCCTAGCGCCTGCCTTCTTGCTCTCATTCTTCCCCAAGCTGGACCAGTCTGTGCTGAAGCGCTTGCAAGGTCACTGCCTGGGGAGGAGGGGGAGGGGAGAGAGCCTCCTGTCGTTGCTCACGTCAGCGAAGATGTCATATCGCTCTCTGGTTCCTGTGGTTTTACTATTAACATCCTGCCCCAAACGGGGGACAGATCCAAGGAGCTGGTCCTTGTGACCATTTGTAAGCTGAAAAGACATATAATTTAAAGCTCTTTGGATGCAGTGGATGGTAACTGTGTAGAACTTCAGCAGGTAGGTTTGCGTTTGGAGATTGCTGCCTTTGGAATATAGGGACTAATAATGATGGGTTTTACGTTTAGTAATGAGGCTAGAGGCCGAGTGGGTGGATGTGAAGACAGAGTGTGAGCTATAGGTACTGTTAGAGGATCTAGAATCTTTGTGAGGAGGGGAGAAGGGAGAGAATGGGTAGGAAAGTCTTGGTTATCTCTGCAATCTGAATAACTGAAGGCAGTGGCTGTTGATGAGATATGAGCCGAGACTAAAAATCCATCCTATCTCGAGTGGCTGAAATGGTCATGACATCTCTGGGTCCTTGTGGCTTTGGAGGGAGATGAACACTGTAGAGCATGATAATGATTTCAGTTTTATTAAGTGATTCTCAGTTCAGAGGGGGCTGGGATCCCACCAAGGTTAGAGGTCTGATGCCTGGTATATCAGTAGAAGCCGCTTCAGGTGTGATCTTTGAGATTTTTGGTTGTAAAGGGCTCCTGGTTTTCAGTGTAAATATAGATTTCAAGGCTCAGCCTTGAGCTCTGGTCCTGCAAATTCTGTTTTATTTTAAGGTGTTTTGGCTCTCACTAGGCATTTTCCACATGATTCTTTTTTATTGGAGCAAACATTTTTATTGAAGTGTGGTTGACAGTACACTGTTATGTTAGTTTCAGATGTACAACAGTGATCTGACATTTAAATATATCATAAAATGACCATCACAAACACGTAATTCTTTAGAGAATGAGTTATGCTTTTATCCGTCTTCCCATTTCATTTCTGTGTTTCCCTCTCCTTCTCATTCTGCTTGGGAGGAGCTCTCTTAACAGTGCTCCACATTCTGCAGTATGCTCATGATTCCATAGCAGTGAGGAGACCTAGAGGGCTTTTGCGGTGGTAGTGATGCCTAGAAATGAGTATACGGCAAGCTTGGGAACTTGGTTTTGGTTGTATAGAAAGGAGATAATCTCTTAAGAAAATCCAGAATTAGAACCAAGTGCAAACTAAAGGCCCATGAGGGAAAAGATAACCTGATAATTGGTAGATGTGGTCAGTGGAAGAGGTGTCTCTAGATTCAAGGAGAATGAATTGTTAGGGGCACCGGGCAGCTCTGGGGTAGCAGCTGCTAGCACTGTGCGGTCACCAAGCGGGGGAGGGGTGGCAGCTCTGCTATAAATAGTGCTGGAGCCAGAGTTGCTATGGAGACAAAACCGAATCCTATTACCTGCAGGCCGTCTATGGGGAGCAAGGGAAAGGAGGGAGAAGTATTTTGAGGGTTTGAGAAGTGCTGTAAATAGTTTTTAAAAATTGTTAAGTAGGAGAGAAAAAAGATATAACTTCTCATCTAGATCAGGTAGAGCCTTAAGCCTACAGGGAGTGTTTGCATTGTACATGCAGCGGCAAAAAGGGAGTGGCAAGTAAGAGTGTGTGTAGTGCAGTGGGGTTCTGTGTATGCAGTGAACAAGGTCCTAGTGTGGCCGTGTGTGGCACACAGAGGTGCAATGCTGGAAGCACTGAAAGTAGCCTTGGCATGGAGTGAAACACGTTATTTAGGGAAGTATATGGAAATTGAACAGGAAATAATTGCAGTTAAGACATGGAGTGAGTGAGTGCTCAGTTGCTCTGTCATGTCTGACTTTTTGTGACCCCAAGGACAGTAGCCCACCAGGCTCCTCTGTCCATGGATTCTTCAGGCAAGAATGCTGGAGTGGGTTGCCATTTCTTTCTCCAGGGTAAGACATGGAAGCTTTTTCTAATTTTTGGACTGTGGTTTAGAAATTTCCCTGAGCACCTCTCCCTCTCCTCACAGAAATCTTGTTGTCTCTGCCTTTAGATTCTTTATGTCTAAGATCCAGAAGGACAGGGCCTCATCCGTGTGTATTGTATTACTGATTCAAATCCTGGGACCACAATAGAGGTGGAAGACTATGATTCAGCACCAAGGGCAGAGCTAGTATCTGTAGCCACTCAGCCCCTCTCTTGCTTAAAGAGGGGAGAAAAATGGTTTGGAGGAAGCAGCTAGGGCAGAGAGAGTCCTCACTTGAGATCGCATGGGATAGAGTAGCCATCTGTTGTTGTTGTCTGAGTTTAATTAAGTGTCGTCTATAGGGCAGTTTCACATCAAGCTGAATGCAGAATGTTGGAACAGAATAATTAGGTTTCTACCTAGAGCCAGGAGTGCAGATGAGTTCTGATTAGAGAGTCTGGTTTGATCCTGATGCACCCTGGAGCAGTCCTGAAAGTGACTTAATTTTTGTTATTATGATAATTGAGTCCCGATTGGACTGACTAGGCCTGCTTTTCAGAACCAAGCCCAGGTGTGAGGCTGAAACGACCTGGTTTGTAGGGATGGGCAGGTGAGCCATTACTTATCCTACTTCATGACGTGTGACTCTGTGAGCTCATAAGCCCGGACAGAGCTCTAGACTGGGAAAAGTGTCATGTTCTCCTCTCTTCCGTAGTAGAATGGAAGATCTTCTGACCTGGGTTGACGTGGAGAGGGATGCGTCTCTCAGGTGAAACAGTGGATCTTATTAGTACTTTTTTTTCCTGTTAGGCTTGGATTTTCAGATAACATCAGAATTCCTCCTGGGAACGTTGACTCCGTGCCTGGTGCCTTGGAGTTTCTCTGAGATGGATTGATGAATTTGAGCCATGGTGCAAAAGAAGAAGTCCTGTCCTCGGTTACTTGACTACCTAGTGATCGTAGGGGCCAGGTAACCAAGAAGTGACTGATTTTCTCTAGTCATCTGGGGTAGCCACAAAATCTGTAAGGAATCCCCTTCCCTACTTCCACGTTGCTTTGCATATCTCATTCTTCTGTTATTTGACCCTGATGGGAACCTTGCTGCCAGTTGGAAAAACAAAACAGGTGGATCGAGACTACTGGCCTGGAGGAAGAGAAAGAGCAAACCTCTGTTCTTAACTAGCATCTTTTGTGATTTTTGAGCAAATATACTGTATCTACTTCAGCTTCCTTATTTCATAAAAAAGGAAAAGAATGTTGTGCTCCTTTTCTGTCTACCTATGCTCCTTGGGGAATTCATTAGCAAATACACCTTGAAAGATGTTAGTCATCTTATGGTGTTGGTGATAATTTTACTGTCGCCATTTACCTTTCATTTCAGGATAGGCATCTTCATGGCAGCACAGACCTCAATGTGCCATGTTTCCCCAGGTCCTGCAGCTAGGTTGCTTTATCCAAAAGAGCATTTATTGCTCCACTGTGGTTAAATTATTATTATTATTATTATTATTATTTTTTTTACTGTGGTTAAAACCCGAAAGAGCATGCTGTCCCTTCAGGCTGCTGACCTTGTCCGTGTGTTCTCCAGGCACCCGAGCAGTGACAGTGTGGCCCAGACTCCGGAACTGCTACGGCGGTACCCGCTAGAGGACCATGCGGAGTTTCCCCTGCCCCCGGATGTCGTGTTCTTCTGCCAGCCAGAGGGCTGCCTCAGCGTGCGGCAGCGGCGCATGACCCTGCGGGATGACACCTCTTTTGTCTTCACCCTCACGGACAAGGACACTGGTGTCACCCGTTATGGCATCTGCGTCAACTTCTACCGCTCCTTCCAAAAGCGTGTGCCTAAGGAAAAGGGGGAGGCTGGGCCAGGGTCCCGGGGGAAGGAAGGGCCCCGAGCCCCCTGCACCTCCGAGGAGGTGGGCCCCGAGACCTCGGAGAGCGGCCCATCCCTGCAGCCGCCCAGTGTCGACTCCACCCTGGACGTGAGCCAGTCTCCGCGGGCCAGACGCCGGGCCAAGGCAGGGAGCCGGTCCCGCAACAGCACGCTGACGTCCCTGTGCGTGCTCAGCCACTACCCCTTCTTCTCCACCTTCCGAGAGTGTCTGTACACCCTCAAGCGTCTGGTGGACTGCTGCAGTGAGCGCCTGCTGGGCAAGAAACTGGGCCTCCCTCGAGGCATACAGAGGTATGGTTCACCACCGCCGCTTGGAATAGGGGAGGCGGCTGGAGTTGAGGGGTAGTTGGCTGGTGAGGGGCGTAGGGATTTCCCTCTAAAACCTGAGGTCCCTCAGACCTCCTTAAACACTTAATGTTACTCCATGGAAGTGAAAGACTGCTGCAGAGTTAGACCTTCTTCCATGATCGTGCTTGGAGTGATGCTGAGGAGTTGGGTGTTTCAGGATGGGCAGGACACGAAGTCCTTGCTGTGTGTACATTTTGCATTTGTCATCACCCTTGTGTGCACCCTGTGGTCCTGGCTGAGCCCATAAAGAGGTCTTCTCCAGTTGCCATCATTAGATGCTCTGTGGTTATGCTGGACTGCCGTGAGGTATCAGCTCCCAGTGCTAATGTGTCTGCTCCCTGCCGTCTGCTCCTCAGGGACACCATGTGGCGCATCTTTACTGGATCGTTGTTAGTAGAGGAGAAGTCAAGTGCCCTGCTGCACGACCTCCGGGAGATCGAGGCCTGGATCTACCGGTTGCTGCGCTCCCCGGTACCCGTCTCGGGGCAGAAGCGAGTGGACATCGAGGTCCTGCCGCAGGAGCTCCAGCAGGCTCTGACCTTTGCTCTCCCAGACCCCTCTCGATTCACCCTAGTGGACTTCCCACTGCACCTCCCCCTGGAACTTCTGGGTGTGGACGCCTGTCTCCAGGTGCTCACCTGCATCCTCTTAGAGCACAAGGTGAGAGGGCAGCATTCTAGACCGTTCTAGGGGAAGGACTTTGAAGTGTGGCAGAGGCTAGACCATCAGAGATGAGGATTAGGGACTGCATCTTTTTCATCACCTCGTCTCCAAGAGATAACATGATACCAGGTATACTGTAGGTTCTTAGTGGGTGAGGGTTGAATTAAGGTACCAGCATTGTGGGGGTTAGGGGGCTCAGTGGTAAAGAATCTGCCTGCCAGTGCAGGAACCATGGATTCGATCCCTGGGTCAGGAAGATCCCCTGGAGGAGCAAATGGCAACTCACTCCAGTATTCTTGCCTGGGAAATCCCATGGACAGAGGATCCTTGGCAGGCTACGGTCCATAGGGTTGCAATGAGTTTGACATGACTAGGCGACTGAGCATCGTGTGGGATATATTCAGAGAGCTTGGCACTCAGCTGAATTCATCTCAACTGTACCAGTCTAATTCTCTGGAAACCTCAGTAATTCTGTACCGATGAGTGATCCTGGGATTTGGGGAACAAGAACTAAGAAGGTAAAGGAGTGACTCAAGGGAGGATTTGGGCAGTGCTTACAGTGGGAGGTGACAGGCAGGCGGGGTTTAGGGCAGTGATAAGTGTGGAAACTAAGGTCCCAGGGCCGTGGCCTTGGTGAAAAGAAATTAAATTGTAGTGTCAAAGGCTCTTTTCACTTCAGCCTTACTTATTCTGTCGAGCAATCCTTCTGGTATGGTTTGTGGCAGGTCGTGCTCCAGTCCCGAGACTACAACGCGCTCTCCATGTCCGTGATGGCATTTGTGGCAATGATCTACCCCTTGGAGTATATGTTTCCTGTTATCCCACTGCTGCCCACCTGCATGGCATCGGCAGAACAGGTGAGTCTTAAGGCATCTTGTGGCTTTGTCACCTCTGCTCTGACACTGTCCAGGTGAAGGCTCCATGCCCAAAGAAGTTGTAAGTCAGTCCTGGTCCTGAATTCCTTGTTATAAGTTATTCGTCCACAAAATCTGAACTGATCTGGTGGGAAAACCTAGGCTATTTAGGCTTTTCTTTTTTAAACCTCTTTTTTTGTATTGGGGTGTAGCTGATTAACGGTGTTATGATAATTTCAGGGGAACAGCGAAGAGACTCAGCCATACATATACATGGATCCACTATTTATAGTTTTTATTTATCACAGTTAATGTCAGGGATTATAGGCTACTGGCTACCCCATTGCAGGTGGTACATAATATGTATAATATATACTGTTACTTCTCTAAAATCTGAAGCATTCTGAACTTTGGAACACATCTGCCTTCAAGGATTTTGGAAAAGGGATTGTGGACCTGTGTTTTCCTCCCTTGGAAAAATCTTGACCTGACAAGTGATCACAGTAGGTTTTGGTTTTGTTCCTTGTCTTTTCCTCAGCTGCTGTTGGCTCCAACACCATACATCATCGGGGTCCCTGCCAGCTTCTTCCTCTACAAACTGGACTTCAAAATGCCTGATGATGTGTGGCTAGTAGATCTGGACAGCAATAGGGTGAGGCCCCTTGTCTGAGGCTCCGTGGGGTCTAGAATAGGAGTGTGTTCTGTTTTTCTAGATTACTGCCAGGAAGGGCCTAAATTTGTGATTGCTACTGTGAAACTCACTGAAACAACTTTTTTTTTTTTTAAAGTGCTGCTTTTACTTTATTGTCTTGATCGGCTCTTGGGTAGGACCCAGAGAATTATAAGATTTAGTTTTGCTGGAGTTAAATGCTTCCCCGCATCTTCCAAGAGCAGCAGAGCAGTTATGGTTGCAGAATTATTAACCTATGGCATAGGTCATCTCCTGGTTTTCTGAGAGTGTAGTTTCTAGTAAGAAACTGCCTTTCAGTGCAGACTTTAAAAAAGTATATTATTAACATTCTGTGAATATGTTCAAGCTTCGGTAGGTAGCCCTTTATATGTGTTTGCCATAAAACTTTAGAGAGTGAAAATAAAAGTACAAGGAATGAAACAAAAACCATGATCCTCATTATGCCCTGGTGGTCCAGTGGCTAAGAGTCCATGCTCCCTATGCAGGGGGCCCAGGTTCAATTCCTGGTCAGGGAACTAGAACTAAGAGTTTGCATGCTGCAACTAAAAGATCCTGCATGTTACAACTGAAGAACGCATATGCCATCACAAAGATGGAAGATCCCCCGTGCCATAGCTAAGACCTGGCACAATCCCATGAGCCTGTTGGCTAGGGAGAGTCACCAAGAACATTTAGGTATACTGTTTCCTTTCAAGTGTGTATATCTGTCATATACGTGCATATATATATATATATATATATTTATATAGATGCATATATAATGTGTGTATTTTAATGTGTATAATAGTATTGTATACACATAAGGGGCTTCCCTGGTAGCTTAGATGGTAGAGAATCTGCCTGCCAAGCAGGAGATGCAGGTTCGATCCCTGGGTCAGGAAGATCCCCTGGAGAAGGAAATGTTTACCCACTGCAGTATTCTTGCCTGAGAAATCCCATGGACGGAGGAGCCTGGCGGGCTCCAGTCCATGGGGTCGCAAAAGAGTCAGACACGACTTCGTGACTAAAAACAACAACATTGTGTACCTAATTTCCTATTCTTGTTCCTTACCCTTACGTGAGAGAAAGTCTGGAGCAACTCATTCTGAGGTCGCACCTTTGCTCTTTCTCTGGTGCAGGTGATTGCCCCCACCAATGCGGAAGTGCTGCCTATCCTGCCAGAACCAGAATCGTTAGAGTTGAAGAAGCATTTGAAGCAGGTGGGTGAAGAGGAGAGCCAAGGAAGGGGAGCAGCAGCAGCTGTTGAGAGAGCCGGTCTCCTTGCCGACTTCTAGTCGAGTAGATTTCTTTAGCCGTGGGCGGGCTCCAGAAAAGCGGGGTATCCCATTTCGGGGTGGTCGGGTGAATCTCAGAAGAGAGCCATTTAGATTCCTTCTCCTTCACTGTGTGTGCACCGCCCACCTCTAGTGCATAAAACCACCCTTCACTTTGTGTTGTTGTCACAGCCAGCCTTCTTAACGGCCTCGGAGTATTCTGTCTCCTAAGGAGGGAGTCAGCAGTTTGGGCAGTCTGGCTCCTTTCGTGTTTTTCTCTTGACTTGATCTCTGGTCCCTACAGAATCATTTCTTCAAAAATTCCTCCCTTAGAGGAAACCCCGTAAACGCATTTTCATTGGTTGATTTTCTTCTTCCTCTGCATGCTGAACACAGTACCTGAAGGTAAAACGTGGTGAGACCCGGCTCCCCTGCCCTGCTGTATGTGTTGTGTAGGACCACCAGTAGATGGCTCTGTGTTTCTTTTTAGGAACCCCTCATTTGATGATCAGAAATCTCTCTCTGTGTTGTCTCAGTTATTTAGCACTACCTCTAGGTGAAATCCGTTTGGATTTAAATGAGTCATTTCGTGTCATCCGTCTCTTTCTGTCACTTGGCTCCATCACTGCTGATGCAATATGATGTGTGGTAACTGCAGAGTGTGGTGAGGATAGCAAGTTCAGAAGGTTCTCTAGCTGTCTTCCTTTGCTGTGTTTTCATTCTCAATGATTGCTTTAGTATGACTAATGAGATGGAGAAGTACAGTCAGAATGTACTTTACATGTTCATAGGAGCTAAGATCCCTGGGCTCACAGATCCTGTATTCTGACCCCTGTCACTCAAAGTGAGGTCCCTGGACCAGCAGCATCAGTATCACCTGGGCTTGTTAAACGTGCAGAATCACCTCAGACATACTGAATCAGAATCCGCCTGCAGCCACGTCCCCAGGTGATTCCTATGCTCGTAACATTGAAGAAACCCTGCTGGGACTGCCCTGGTGGTGCGGTGGTTAAGAATCTGTCTGCCAATGCAGGGCACATGGGTTCAGTCCCTGGCTGGGGAAGATTCCGCATGCCGCTACTGAAGCCCATGCGCCCTGGAGCCCATGCTGTAACTGGAGAAGCCCCAGCAGTGAGCAGCCTCCTCCCCACACTAGAGAGAGCCTACATGCAGCAACAAAGACCCAGTGCAGCCCCCCAAAATTAGCTGATAAAAAAAAAAAACCAAACACTGCTGGTATAAACCAGTGGTTTTCAAACTGGCCCGTGGAGCCCCTGAAGATTGATTTAGATCCGGACCACTGAGCTATGAGGCTCTAGGTTCCTCATGTCCTTCAGAGAAGCTTTACTTTTATAGGTTTCAACTGTTTATGTTCCCACCTAGATCTCAACTGAAAAACAAGGTTTCATAGCTGAAACAAATTTGAAAACTATCGCCTTGGACCTCAGGTTTGATCAGGTGGCCTTGATCAGATTGGTTTAAGCTGAAGATTTCATAATTCAGATTGTTTTCTAAAGGTTAAAGTCTTTGGATTCTTGTTTCAGAGATGAAGGCTCTTTCCTAGGAATTGACTTTGGCTGGCCGCCCAGGACTCAGCCATCTGTGAGGGACTTCTTCTTGTTCCGTAGGCCCTCGCCAGCATGAGTCTCAACACCCAACCCATCCTCAATCTGGAGAAATTCCACGAGGGCCAGGAGATCCCCCTTCTCCTGGGAAGGCCTTCTAATGACCTTCAGTCCACACCTTCCACCGAGTTCAACCCGCTCATCTACGGCAATGATGTGGATTCGGTGGATGTCGCAACCAGGTACACGCAAGCCAACCAGACAGTTGCAAGCTCTTAAATTGGTCCCTCCTCACTCAGTGACCTTGGGGCAGATTACTTCCCTGAGCCCAGAGATTATTTATAAAATGTGGGTAATATCTAGTTTTATTTGCCACCTTAGTTAAAGCAGAGTAAATGGTTCATCATATTCTCAGGCCTTTTAGGCCTTGGGTGCAGAAGCAGGTTGATGATTCTTTAAGACATCTCTCCCTTGGCTGTTGGAAGCCTGTTAAATGATGACCTTGGGAAGTGGTCTGAGGCCTCGGGTCGTGGGGACCCTTGCTCCGCAGGGCGTGGGACTCGGGTCAGCTCACCGTCCCCTTCTTCTCCAGAGTGGCCATGGTCCGTTTCTTCAACTCCCCCAACGTGCTGCAGGGCTTTCAGATGCACACACGCACCCTGCGTCTCTTCCCCCGGCCTGTGGTGGCTTTCCAAGCCGGCTCCTTTCTAGCCTCACGCCCCCGGCAGACTCCTTTTGCTGAGAAACTGGCCAGGACTCAGGCCGTGGAGTACTTTGGAGAGTGGATCCTGAACCCCACCAACTACGCCTTCCAGCGGATTCACAACAGTGAGTCCCCGTCGCTCTGTGCCGCCCCACCTCCTGTTTTGTCCTCCTGATGGCTCTTCCCTTTGCGCTCTCCTCTGCCAGTCTGCAGGCTGCCCCTGCTATTCTGACTTCGCTTGAGACTTTCTCCCACCTTTCTTTTACATTTTGCTTGCTTTCTCTCCCCCTGTTGCCCACTCGAGTCTCCTTTTTTCCCTCCACGGGTAGACATGTTCGATCCAGCCCTGATTGGCGACAAGCCCAAGTGGTACGCCCACCAGCTGCAGCCCATCCACTATCGAGTATATGACAGCGGTTCCCAGCTGGCCGAGGCGCTGAGCGTGCCGCCCGAGCGAGACTCTGACTCTGACCCCACTGACGACAGGTGAGCAGCGCCTTACAGCGGCAGGAGGGGTCTCAGAAGGCTAGGAGACTCTCGCGAGCACAGTGGCCGGATTTCATAGGGTTTAGACATCAGTCCGCGAAGCCTTGGGTCATAGTTCAGTTGATTTTGTGTTCGTTTTCTCATTCTCTCTCTTGTTCCCTGATCTTGAGTTACACGTGCTCCTCTGTTGATTTTTCCTGACACGGGTTGCCGATTCTTATCTCTGCCCCATTTCTCCTGTTTTGTTTTTCTTGCTCCTCCCTCTGCAGCGGGAGTGACAGCATGGATTATGACGACTCAAGCTCTTCTTACTCTTCCCTTGGTGACTTTGTCAGCGAGATGATGAAATGCGACATCAACGGTGATACTCCTAGTACGTATCGGAGAAATTAGCCACTCGGGGCAGGGTTTGGGGTTCTGCGACGGCAGGTCTGCAGCTGCCATCCTTGAGGTTTTTTTTTTTTTAAAGAATTAAAATTACAAAAATTAATCTTTTAATTGGAATGTAGTTGATTTACATCGATAGCTTCTACGGGACGGCACAGTGAGTCCGCCAGACATATCCCCCTTGGGTCTTGGCAGATGTGGACCCTCTGACACATGCGGCGCTTGGGGATGCCAGCGAGGTGGCGATCGATGAGCCGCAGAACCAGGAGGCGGCAGAGGAGCCCGGCCCGGACGGCGAGAGCTCTCAGGAAAACCCGCCCCTGCGCTCCAGCTCCAGCACCACCGCCAGCAGCAGCCCCAGCACCATCGTCCACGGCGCCAGCTCTGTACGTGACGACCCGGAGGAGGGGACGAGTGAGAACTGTGACTTGGGGTGTGGGGGCCTCCTCTCTGTTAGGAAAGCTAGGGTGAAACCGTCCGCTTAATTTGCTACTTTCTCTGCATTTCCCCCTAGCCTCCTCTCCGTAGAGCCTGTGGTTTAGAGCCTATGAGGTACAGTCTGACCCCAGAAGTGAGCTGAGATTTCCCCCGTGCATAATCTGCACAGAGAACAGGGGTGTCACGGAGATGTTTCTCACACACTCCTCAGGCTCAGAATCTAGCAGGCCTGGCTTGGCCCTGCCCAGCTGAGAAAGACGGGAAGGCACCCCAGGTGCCAGGTGACTGCTTTGTATTTAATATGTCCCCAGGAACCTGCCGACTCAGCGGAGACAGATGAGAAGGCGGCAGGAGGCGTCCCCAAGTCCCTGCCCACCGTGCCTCCTGGCGTGGACAAGTGCAGCGCGGACAGCCATCAGACAGAACCCGGAGAGGGGTCAGTGCGCCGGCGAACCTCTGACAGTCCGAGCCTCCAGCCCCAGTATGGCTTTCCCCCTGAGGAAGACGACGAGCAGGGGGAGAGTTACACCCCCCGATTCAGCCAGCATGTCAGTGGCCATCGGTAAGAGCCTGCGGATGCCAGAAGGGCCTCACCTCCGTGGGCCCTGGGGCGAGGGTGGACCAGAAAGTCCTGGCAGCCCGAAGGCTCTTGAGATCCAGCATCCCCAGAGGCTCGTGCTTTGCTCTAGCCCTGTAGGGACTGCGGGAAGGGAGTGCAGTGTATAGTCAGGCCGGTCTGCCCAGGACTCGGCAGCCCTGCCTGGGGGCTCAGAGGTGCCCCTGTGTGTTCAAGGGCTCAAAAGCTGCTGCGGCCCAACAGCTTGAAACTGGCAAGTGACTCAGATGCAGAGTCGGACTCTCGAGCAAGCTCGCCCACCTCCACCGTCTCCAACAACAGCACGGAAGGCTTCGGGGGCATCATGTCTTTCGCCAGTAAGTGCCTTCAGCTCCTGCCCGCCTAGGTCCCATCTCCGGTCCGGCAGGGCCTGGCCACGGCAGATGTTCCTTACAACTTCAGACATAGGGCTGGGTTGGCATTGTCAAGCTCCTCCTCAGGTCCTTTGAGTGATGCCAAATAAGATATTCTTAGGGGAAGTCAACAGAGAACAGGGACAGGTTAGTCATTGTCTTTATGCCTGGAGGTTTCAGTCTGTTTCAGGGTAAGACAGCTGCCTGTTGAACTGAAAAGGAATCATTTTATTAAAATCATAACCCTTGTACACGTATCTCGTGGAAACGTTCTGGTCAAATTTGATTTGGGATTTATGTCTAATACCTTCTCTGCATGGGGGAAGGACTTTTTCACACATATGCCTTGAAATCTATGTGACATTGGCTTGTACACAGAGAATATTACCAGAAATGAGGGTGGTGTCAGTTCAAGATTAAAGACAGACTAGGGGCCAGAGAAGGCCATCATGGGGGGATCATTGTGATGGTGAGGTTTGTGTGTTTGTTTTAAGAAGCCAGGAAGGGACAGTACCAACGTCAGACCGGAAGTGCATTATCTGCCAGGCATTTGTGCTGGGCCGGCAGTACAGGAGAAGCTTGGGTGTTACCATGGGAGGCAGCCAGGGAAAGTGGTTCCTGGGGGTTCTGAGCGTTCCTGGCAGTAGCCCTTTTGTTTGCCCTAAGTTAGCCATGGTCCTTTCTAAGCTTAGGTGAGAGACTCTGGGATTACATCTGAAGAGGAGGAGGGTGGAGGTGGTGCTCCAGCCCCTGGAGGGGAGTGCTCTGATGCTTCCCCCTGCCCCTGATGCATGGCTCTTGCCCGCCCCCCTGGACAGGCAGCCTGTATCGGAACCACAGCACCAGCTTCAGCCTCTCAAACCTCACGCTGCCCACCAAAGGAGCCCGAGAGAAGAGCACACCCTTCCCCAGTCTCAAAGGTGACTACCGCCCTCCTTCTGCCAAGCCAAGGTCCTCCGGGAAATATCTCAGGCCCGTGGGTGCTTGTGAGGAACCCCGTGTATGATGAGTTATCTGACCTGGCCGTTGCCTCTCACACAGCGCTTCTCATGGCTCTCACCGCACATTCTATGAGTTCTCGCTGGTTTTCAGGTGGAAACTGTCTTTCGTAGCTAAAGAGAAGGCCCTGTCATATCATTTAGGATAATCGCAACTGGGGGATTACTGCTGCTTCCGAGGGGTACCTTTGTCAGAACCACATAATCCACATAGGGCTCGTCGGCTACCACCAGTCTTCTGCCAGGTTCCTACTGCGTGGACTTAGGACAGACTCCATCCTAAGGAGCTGGCCCACCAGGGTATGGTTGTAAAAAGACTGGCAGTGTTTACAGAGTCAAGAGACCTCTTACTTTGGCTTCCTGTCAGCTCAGGGCCCCATGAGTGTAGCACTGGTTGGCATCGAGGGGCGATTAAGACCTTATTGGATTTTCATTTGTGATCTCCCAACAGTTTGACAGGCTCTTCTGAATGTACTCTGACTTTTGTTTGCTTCCTTTGGAGTTTGTGCTGAAATATTTAATCAAAGAAGAAAGCCCAGTGAGCAGCAGTTTCATGTATTTTCTAACTGACCTGTCTCCTCACCAGTTAGTAAATGTTAGGGATCTTAGGAACGTTCTTTGGTGGGGATGGGAGCATAGTGTAGATGGGCAGAAGGACATCACGGCTAGGGGTGTGTGTAGGGAGCTCACCAGGCCTGCAGGGCGGATCGGCCCAGGCGCGGCAGGTTAGGGACGGAAAGGCGGCAGCGTTGCTGGCTCTCGTTTGACACAGCTGCTGGGGACAGGTGTCGCCACGCTCTCACCGCATGCCATGCCGGCGCTTCACTCCATCCACCGCACTCGTCCCTCCCACCTGCTCCCATCCTCAACCCCGCCCCCTCCCCATGATGCCATCGACACGTTGGGGCGCTTCCCTCTGCCTCCCTGTGGGCCCTCTGGACCCCTGTGCTGGATGTTTCATGAAACAGCTCTCTCTCATGCATGCGTCCGTTGAGTACCTAAAGGCTCCTGGTGTCATTCCCCTGCCTCTGGCTCGGAGAGGCCATAGTCTTAGGACAGTCTTCCCCAGAGCCTGGGTTTGTTCCCCTTGGCCACTTGGCTTCCAGCCTCTGGAGGTGCCCGAGAACGAAGGTCACATGCACTAAGCTTCGGGAGGATGCTCAGACGATCTGACTGACAGCTCCATCATGGGGTGCAGGGTGGTGGTATCATGGTGCACCTACTAATTGTGTATTTTGTGTCCCAGTATTTGGG
The DNA here is from genome assembly GCF_033118175.1 of Dama dama. Taxonomy (NCBI): domain Eukaryota; kingdom Metazoa; phylum Chordata; class Mammalia; order Artiodactyla; family Cervidae; genus Dama; species Dama dama. The sequence continues at coordinate 75,248,152 of NC_083681.1, forward strand.
CTAAATACTCTAATGGAGATTGTTACTGAAGCCGGCCCCGGGAGTGGTGAAGGTGGGTCTTGCCCGTGAGCTCTGCATGATCTTTTTTCTCCTAGCATCTCCTGTGCCTGCCTGAGGGCCATCCTCCTCCCGGAGCAAGCGGCATCACGCGAGTGGCCCGCCTTGCCCTGCCCCACCCCGTGCTTGCCCGTGGGGCACGCTGCTGGTGCATGTGGAGCGGCCTGAATCTCCATCCCCACCTCCTCCACGTGGCTGGTCTCCACCTGTGTGTGTGTGACACCCCGGGGCCGCCCGCACCCAGTCCTTCCAGGGAATGGGTGCAGAGCATGGCTGCCCCGGGGGGCTGTGCTGACCCTCGCTCCTGGACCCCCAGGAGTGATGCCTGTCTCCTTCTGCCTTCCTGACCGCAGGAAACAGGCGGGCCTTAGTGGACCAGAAATCGTCAGTCATTAAACACAGCCCAACCGTGAAAAGAGAGCCTCCGTCACCTCAGGGTCGATCCAGCAATTCTAGGTAATAAAGGGCAGCACTGTTTTGTTTTGTTTCCTGTGTAAATATTGACTTATTTATTTGGCTGCGCTGGGCTTAGTTGTAGCACTCGGGACCTTTGATCTTCACTGTCACGTGGGATCCTTAGTTGTGGTACATGAACTCCCCAGTAGCAGCATATGGGATCTAGTGCCCTGACCAGGGATCGAACCTGGGCCCCTTGCGTTGGGCATGCCCAAGAAGTCCCCAGAGCTGTTTAAAAGGTTCTCAGATGGAGGTAGTGTTTCCTGTACCAAACATGAGGGGTACTGAAGAGAGAGAGAGAGAGGTGGAATCCCTTCCCACTCTGACTCGGCCCCCGTGAGGCAGCCGTCGCTTGTGGTGTGGAGGTGGGTGGGACCACTGCTGGGTCCTTGGGCCCACCCGGCCGTCTGGAGGGGTGGGCTTCACAGGGGTGGCCATCGCAGTGCTTTGGAAAGTGGCTTTGTGTTTTTGCCCCCTGGCGGCAAACATCTAGTCTGGTGAAAGTGGGGGATGCTCTGCCAAGAAGCCGCTGACCCCAAAAGTGGTGTGTGGACCCCCCCCCCCCCCCCCCCAGTGAGAACCAGCAGTTCCTGAAGGAGGTGGTGCACGGCGTGCTGGACGGCCAGGGCGTCGGCTGGCTCAACATGAAGAAGGTGCGGCGGCTGCTGGAGAGCGAGCAGCTGCGCGTCTTCGTCCTGAGCAAGCTGAACCGCACGGCGCAGTCCGAGGACGAGGCCCGGCAGGACGTCATCCCAGACGTGGTCAGGGCCGGGGGCCAGGGGCCGCCTGGGGAGTAGGGGCGGGGACGCCTCCCTGGAGACAGCGGTGCCCACTCTCGGCCCTGGGCTGTCGTTGCAGGAGATCAGCCGGAAGGTGTACAAGGGCATGTTGGACTTGCTCAAGTGCACGGTCCTCAGTCTGGAGCAGTCCTTCGCCCACGCCGGCCTGGGTGGCATGGCCAGCATCTTTGGGCTTCTGGAGATCGCCCAGACCCACTACTACAGTAAAGGTAGGGGTGGGACCAGCAGGGCGGCATGCCGTCCGCAGAGAAGGAACCCGGCCCCTTGACAGGATTCCCAATGCCAGGCTGCTTCCTGTGAGGCTCTGGGCTTTTCTTTTCTAGCGCATGTCTTTATGTAGCGGGTATTCTGCTGTTGGGGCAGAGAACGAGGCTTGCTTTTCTTTCTCTGCACTTCTTCCCTTCCACCTTCTCCTCTGTCCTCGCTTCTCCCACCTCATTCCACACCTGGACTCTCTGTTTTTTTAAAAAAAGAAACATTTACTTATTTGGCTGCGCAAAGATGGTCTCAGTTGCAGCATGTGGGATCTCGTTCCCTGACCAGGGATCGAACGCGAGCCCCCAGCTTTGGGAGCTCGGGGTCTTAGCCACTGGGCCACCAGGGAAGTCCTCTCTGTCTCTTTTGACCTCTTCTTGTGTTTCATCTTTTCCTCAGAACCAGACAAGCGGAAGAGAAGTCCCACAGAGAGCATCAGTACACCAGTTGGCAAGGATCCTGGCCTGGCTGGACGGGGGGACCCAAAGGCCATGGCACAGCTGAGGGTCCCCCAGCTGGGACCTCGGGCACCAAGTGCCCCAGGAAAGAGTCCCAAGGAGCTGGACACCAGAAGTCTAAAGGAAGAGAACTTTGTGGCATCCATTGGTGTGTATCACGTGTTGAGTGAGCTGGAGGAGTTCTGGCTTCTTCAGTGTCCCTGCCTCCTTTCAATTCATCCAGAATCCCGCCTCTCTCTTCCCCATGCTTTGCTTTCCAGACAGGGGGACAGATTTGTGTCCATTTCTAGCCATGTCTCTTTATACTTCTCTATTCCTTATGCTTTGTTTACAGCCACCCTCACCTGAGCCTCAAAGGAAGAGTGGGAGTTTTGCTTAGGGGGCCCCGTGGACCCCCCAGACCTCTGGCTGGAGTCTGAGCTGGACTCCCCGTCCCCACCTCTCTTATTTACATTGGGATTGCTTCACATAGTGGAGAGCTCCTGGAAGCTGTAAGGCAGTTTATAGATGCATCTCTGGGCTGCGACACTGTGATTGTCTGGGTCTCTACAGCCAGTTTCCACCCCCATCCAGCCATCACACTGCCCTCAGACTTGCTCCTCTGGGGCATGTCCGGCCACCCTATCTCCCTGGGTTCTAGACCTTGAGGTGCAGAGTTCTGAGTCAGCTCTTCCTCAGTGGACTTGATACTAGCGCTAGCTGTATGTGTGGTGTTTCTTCATTCCCACTGAGGCAGTGCCTTGATGAGCTCTCGGGGCGTGTGTCTGACTCACTTGCCACCTGACCTGGACTCATCTAGATGGTATCTCTCTCTTTCTGGTTCTAGATCCCTGGGGAACATGCTTCTAACTGAAGCGTGTTTTTGCCACATCCATGAGCCAATAACTTTTACTCCCTTAAATGGTAATGCGGAGCCAGTTTCCTTTTTGGAAACCTGGCCTTCTCTAGCCGGCAAAATACTTTCCACGAGGCAGCCAGCAAAGTCTATCTCCTATCTGTTGTGACGCTCTAGAAACTGACTGACCCACCAGTCTGGAGATCTGGAGTTTTAATCCTAGATCAGCCCCCAGCAAAGAAAATGACTTTGGACAGATTGCTTCCCTTTCAGGGTCTGTATCTCCTCACCTGGGAAGCAAGGAGATTGGACCGAGTAGACTTTATAGTTCTTTCAAGAAAAGAATTGCCGTGATGACTATTCCCTCTTCTCTACCCCTACTAAGATGCTCTTCTTGACCATTTAGGGTTCTCTGTCCACCTCTACTGGCTAAGGTGGGTCTTCTGGCAGGGCAGGCACTGATTCTGAGGGTAAGGCGGGTGTTTTGGTAGCAACAGGGAAGGATGCTAAGCCTGCACGGGTGGCCTCTGTCCAACCCAGGGAAGCACCCAGATTTGTGCTGATGCTTCTGAGACCCTTTGGCTGCACGAGGTGATCGTCTGTCTGATCTGGAATCTTTAAAATTTGCTGGTGCCCGGCTCACTTGGCACAGAGAGCACAGTGTGGTGGAAGTTTCCCTTGGTCCAGGGTTACGTGATCTTGGGCAAGCGCTTCAGCCTCTTTGGGATCAGCTTCCTCGCACCAGAATGAAGGAGCTTTATTAAAGGCTTCTCCAGCTCTGATATTCGGAAGGATTTTTACTGACGCATTGAGATGAGGAAAGGAATTTAGTTCCTGAGCTGGGCGGCGGGGGGGAAGGCATTAGATCTCTTGATGTTTCACCCCCCTCCTCCCCTCAATGAAGATCTCTCTTGATCTCTTGATTTGTAGTCCTGTGCCTGAGACGGAAGCACCTTGGGTGGGTGGGGTTTCCATTTCATCTGTCTGACCAGCCTCTGACTCTCTCTGTCTTTCTCTCCTGCTTACATTGCATCTGGGGTAGAATTGTGGAGCAAGCACCAGGAAGTGAAAAAGCAAAAAGCTTTGGAAAAACAGAGTAAGGAACAAATGCCCCTTCCCGTTCCCAAGTCTCCCATACCTGCCAACTCCCCAGGCCCAGTCGGGGCAGGCTCCCTTGGTCAGCCCCAACCCAAATTTGTTCTTGGGGGGATATTTGGAACGAAAGCAGGTAGGTGGTGTGTGACGTCTAGGTATGTGCTTGTAGGCTGCTTCTGCCCCTTCCCCTTGTGGTAAACCAGGCGGTGATCAGGGCATCCGCTGCGTAAAGGCCCCCAGAGCTGGGTTCTCTGTTGCCCCAGAGTTGGTGGGGAGAACGTTTGCCTACTTCAGCGCCCCTCATTGGCTGAATCTCCCGCACCCACTGGAAGGCCTGTGGGCACAGTTGGCAGAGATGGTTGCTGTCCCTCCGTGTTGAGTCTGCAGCTTCCCGACTCTCTCTGGTGGCTTGCCTAGGCACGCTTTCTCGCTTTCTGTCATTCTGTCCTTCTGCCATACCATTGTGGATGGGCGGGAAAGACGGGGGTGCCTTTTGACCTCGAACTAGAAGCTGGGGGGGTGGGCAGTGTCCACGGAAACAGCTAGTGCTGTTTAATCTCCCTGGGCTCCTCCTGCTCTGGTCCCTTCAGACACATTTTTGGGAAAGCACAGTGACCGGAGGCCCCTTAAAGGCTCTCCAGCCCCAGTGAAGCGCTGACCCTGAGTGCAGTGGAGCGTGGTTTGTTTGTGTAACTTTTCCTCCTTAGGGTGATTCGGTCAGAGTCTTCTCAAGTTGAGAAGATGGCTGCAGAACCCCTTGAGACCAGGTCTGATTTTCCCCTACCTAGTTCTTAAGGCATCTGGGGACTTCTTTTTCCAGCGGGGCCCGAGTGAGTGGCAGTCCCTGGAAAGGTGACTGGGACACACGGAACAGGTCTGGGACCAGGCCGTGCCTCTGTCCCACTCCCTTGGCCAGCCTGCCCCCTCGCCTGTATGCCGAGTAACACAAGTCTTCCCCTCCTCAGGGCCTGATGTAATCAAACCCACCTTTGACCTTGGTGAGACCGACGAGAAAAAGTCCCAGGTCAGCGCAGACAGTGGTGTGAGCCTGACATCCGGTTCCCAGGTTTGTGACAGCCTTGTTCAGAATCGTGAGCATTCACAGTTCGCTATCTCAGAATACTTCTTTAAGACCAAAACAAAAAGACAACCTTGAAACATCATGAATATCCAGTCGCAGAGGAATGATGAAATAAGTGTAATATATCCATGTAACGGAGAAGGAAATGGCAACCCAGTCCAGCGTTCTTGCCTAGAGAATCCTGTGGACAGGGGAGCCTGGTGGGCTGCCGTCAATGGGGTCGCACAGAGTCGGACACGACTGAAGTGACTTAGCATGCATGCATGCATTGGAGAAGGCAATGGCAGCCCACTCCAGTATTCTTGCCTGTAGAATCCCAGGGACAGAGGAGCCTGGTGGGCTGCAGTCCATGGGGTCTAAGAGTCAGACACGACTGAGCAACTTCACTTTCACTTTTCACTTTCATGCATTGGAGAAGGAAATGGCAACCCACTCCAGTGTTCTTGCCTAGAGAATCCCAGGGACGGGAGAGCCTGGTGGGCTGCCGTCTATGGGGTCGCAAAGAGTTGGACATGACTGAACGACTGAAGCGACTTAGCAGCAGCAGCAGTATCCATGTAATACAATATTCAGTTCAGTTCAGTCGCTCAGTCATGTCCAACTCTTTGCGGCCCCATGAATTGCAGCACGCCAGGCCTCCCTGTCCATCACCAACTCCCAGAGTTTACTCAAACTCATGTCCATCGAGTGGGTGATGCCATCCAACCATCTCATCCTCTGTTGTCCCCTTCTCCTCCTGCCCCCAGTTCCTCCCAGCATCAGGGTCTTTTCCAATGAGTCAACTCTTCACATGAGGTGGCCAAAGTATTGGAGTTTCAGCTTCAGCATCAGTCCTTCCAATGAACACCCAGGACTGATCTCCTTTAGGATGGACTGGTTGGATCTCCTTGCAGTCCAAGGGACTCTCAAGAGTCTTCTCCAACACCACAGTTCTAAAGCATCAATTTTTTGGTGCTCAGCTTTCTTCACAGTCCAACTCTCACAACCATACATGACCACTGGGAAAACCATAGCCTTGACTAGACAGATCTTTGTTGGCAAAGTAATGTCTCTGCTTTTTAATATGCTATCTAGGTTGGTCATAACTTTCCTTCCAAGGAGTAAGCATCTTTTAATTTCATGGCTGCAGTCACCATCTGCAGTGATTTTGGAGCCCAAAAATATTAGTCTCCATTAATGACTGTATTTTCAAAAATTTAGTGACATGGGAAAGTGTTTACAAAGCTACATACAGTGTGATTCAGACTTTACTTTTAAAATATACATAGGAAAGACTGAAAGGAAGTATGCTAAAGACTTAATAACAGTGATTAATGTGGGTGGTAAGTTTATGGCTTTTTTTTTTTAAATTTCCTTATTTCTTTCATATATTTTCCATAGTGAGCACGTATTTGTTTTACATTCATTGTTTTTCTTATTCTGTAAGTCATATATATTTTAAATTCAGGAAGAAGAGCTGATTTCTCATGACCTATCCAGGGATGACAATAGAAGGGTGGGGATGGGAGGAGGAACAAGATACAGTGTTTCTTAGGGAAGCTGAGAGTGGATGGGCCACCTCCCTACTGTGTCTGAGTCCGCGTGTCTTGTTTCAGAGGACTGATCCAGACTCTGTCATCGGTGTGAGTCCCGCCGTGATGATCCGAAGCTCAAGTCAGGACTCTGAAGTTAGCACCGTGGTAGGGGAACACCAGGCTGGCACCTTGGTGGGCGGGGTGTGCATCCCCCTTTGGAAGAAGGGGGTTTCCTCTCTCCTGTGGAGGCTGTTCTTAGTCTCAGGTCAGCTTGGTTCTCTTGGTGGAGACGTGTACCTGTCATGGGTCTTTGTTCATGGGATCAGACCCCAAGATTTCACCCAGGGCTCCTCCTCCTCTTGTAAAGAAGGTACTTCTGGAGGCTGTCTTAACACGCCTTTGAGGTTGAGGTTGTGTCCTTTTTTTTCTTCATGGCAGCAGAGAGCTCTAACAAGCTTGGCATCTCTGCGACGCACCCCTGGGGAGACCCCTTAGCAGCTTTCTTCCTTTGCAGGTGAGCAACAGCTCCGGAGAGACCCTGGGAGCAGACAGCGACCTCAGCAGCAGCGCGGGCGATGGCCCAGGCGGTGAGGGCAGCGCCCACTTGGCAGGCTCTCGGGGCACCTTGTCTGACAGTGAGATTGAGACCAGCCCTGCCACCAGTGCCATCTTTGTAAGCACTGTTCACTGGGATGGGGCTAGGTTAGAAAAGGTTGATAGTTAGGCAAAAGGGAAGGAAGGCATGGATAACCTTCGTATATCTGACCCTCAGGAAAATGTTTCTTAAATTAGCTCTTTTCAGAGTCATCCGATGCCATGCTCTGGGACTTTGAGAACTGTCTCCTGAATCATTGATGAGTTAGGCTTCCTGCCCAGTGACATAAGGGCTTCGACTCCTATGTGGTAATAACCCCCATGTTTAAAATAAACAAAGTGATGCCTTTGTGGCCATGTCAGGGCAACTGCGGCTCTCATTTTGTCCCAGTCAGCCTGTTTTTATTCTGGTCACTGCTTTGTTTTTGTAGCACCTTAAAATAGCATTTCATTTTCATGTATTCCTAACAGTTATTCAAAGCTTTCCTTCATGAATAAACATCTATTAAGTGATTGACTAAATGCCAGATTCTGTAAGAAAGAATCAGGGATGACAAGGCATGATTCCCCTTCTCAAGAAGTTTGCAGTTCTGTCTATTGCTATGACCAATCTCTTCTGATAGGTGAGGGAAAAAAAAAAAGATCTTGCCCTAGGTTATACAGTAAGCCAGTGATCAGCTGGAATGAGAGTTCTTTTTAGACCCTGTCTGTGGACACACCGCCCTGCAGTGTATACAGGTGTCCACAGGCAGCGTTAAGGGTTCTGACACTCTCGCCATGTGGTTAGGCAGAGCTGAGGATGGGTGTTCTCCGCCTGAGCTCAGAGGTCCTCACCTTTGGTCTGTGGGGAGAATGGGAGAGGAAGTTTAAATGAAATAAATCATGCAGCCCTGGTGACCACTCTCACCCCAGGGCCCTGTGTAGCCCTGCTTCTGACAGAGCCAGTAACATCCCAGAGTGGAGGGTGGGGTAGGATTGAGTCAGCAGAGCCGTTCAAGCTCCTGGACTGTAACTGGCCCTGAGTCTAAGCAGACCCTTTTAATTAAGAGCATCTCAGATCCTTCTAGTGTGCTTCTGTTCTGAAAGCTGAGGTAAGTGCTGTGCCGTAGCTGTCTTGCAAGAAGCCACTCAGCTGTGGGCTCCTTTTCCTGGCACCTTCCCGGGACAGATGCTCACTTGTCCTGTGCTGCTGGGTAAGGGCGCTTCCTGCAGTCGGGTTGCCAAGAGCAGTGACCTAAATTTCTTGGCTCAAAAAAATAGGCTGTTTTGGCAAGAAATAACTTTATATTAAGGTAATACAGCTCCCCGAACAAAGTCTTGGGCTGTGAACCAGGCAGCTGGCATTTGGACACACTTGTTAGGTATTTATTGCCCAGGACCCTCTGATTGGAGGCTGCTTCTGCTTATGCTGCCTCACGTGTTGTGAAGTGGGCGTGAGAGCTACCCCTTCCCCAGCTGAAAATCTTTCCCGAATGAACATAAAGCCTAATGTTGTGGAAGTGGCAGATAAAGTGGTATTTTTATGTGGGAAGATATTTCTAAGAGATGGTAAGAGAGAAAACATTAACATTTGTCAAATACCAGCCTTGTGCCAGTGGTAAAGAACCTGCCTGTCGGTGCAGGAGGTGTAAGGGACGTGGGAGTCGGAAAGATTCCCCTGGAGGAAGGCATGGCAACCACTCCAGTGTTCTTGCCTGGAGAATCCCAAGGACGGAAGAGCCTGGCGGGCTACAGTCCAGGGGGTCGCAAGGAGTCGGACACGCCTGAAGCGACATAGCACACGCACGTGTGCCAGGCACTATGCGTGATTTATATGTCTTTTCTCATTTAGTCCCTGGAATAGTCCTGTTGAGTGGGTATTATAATCTTCCTTTTACAGATGAAGAAAATGAGTCTGAGAAGCTAATAAGTTTTGTACCAACGATCACACAACTAGTAAGAGGCAGGGATCTGATTCTTGGTTATTCTCAGTTTAAACCCAGTATTCTTTTCACTGTGTCACTCTGCTACAGAGAATTTGTCTAATTTTTAAGAGTAAAGAGTCTTATAGAAACGAGGTAGTAAAAATAAGTAAAAATGAAAGCTCGATTACATGTTTTGGGAGGCAGTAACAGAAAGCAGTATTATCAAGTTGACTTCTTTTTTAAAAGGTTTCTTTTATTTATTTTTGGCTGTGCTGGGTCTTTGCTGAGTGAAGGCTTTTTCTCTAGTTGCGGTGCATGGACTTTAGGGAACACAGGCTTAGTTGCCCCGTGGCATGTGGAATCTTCCCAGACCAAGGTTCAAACCCGTGTCCCCTGCATTGGCAGGTGGATTCTTAACCACTGGACCACCAGGGAAGTCCCAGATTGAGTTCTGATTGAGGCGAGCAGAGTGGCCAAGGCAGGGCCACTGGAATACATGTGGCTAATGATGGTGACCAATGTGTGAGCCTCTCTTATAAGCTGCTGGGTTTACTTTGCCCCAGTCCCTTGGTGCTTCGGGCAGCTGACCTGTTGCCTCTTCTCTCTAGGGTAAAGCCCATAGCTTGAAGCCAAGTGTAAAGGAGAAGCTGGTGGGCAGCCCAGTTCGCTCTTCTGAAGATGTCAGCCAGCGAGTCTACCTCTACGAGGGACTCCTAGGTGAGCAGCAGACCGAGAAGGCCCCTTGCACAGGAAGGAAGCAGGCCCCGGCCAGGGAAGAGGGTGGCACCCGGCAAGGAGCTACATGGCCGTTGGCTGATCTCAGTGTGGATGTGAGAGGGCGTGTTTATATCTGAAGCTGGTGGCTGTCTGGGTCTGGAGAGAGGAAAGCAGTGGGGGAACACTAGAAGAGACTGAAGCTTGGTGTTAATCAACAGTCTATCTTTCTGTCTTCTTTTACTTTCTTGCTACCGTGGTCCTTCCTGCTCACAAACTGGCAGGAAGGGACAAAGGATCGATGTGGGACCAGTTAGAGGATGCTGCTATGGAGACCTTTTCTATAAGTAACCACCTTTCTATGTGTGCTGTTCATCCCTCCTCCTTGGGAGGGACTGGGCCTCACTTGGAGGCAGCCAGGGCTGGTGGCAGGAATGCTGGATCTGGGGTGGCGAGTCTGCTGTTTTCTTTGCTCTGGAATTTGTGAAGACTCCCTTCCTTGCTGGAATTGACTCTTTATCTTAGTTTGGCAGCCGCCTTCTTTATATGTTATATAAGCCCCTCAGAAACCCTCTCTTCCACACAGGCAAAGAGCGTTCTACTTTATGGGACCAAATGCAATTCTGGGAAGACGCGTTCTTAGATGCTGTGATGTTGGAGAGAGAAGGAATGGGCATGGACCAGGGTCCCCAGGAAATGATAGACAGGTGCGAGGTTTATAAACCCTTGTAAAAGGCAAATTTGGCCCCTTCCCCATTAATTCTGCATCCTCCCACCTGGGGGCTGACGTGCCCTGGTCTCCCATTCAGGTACCTGTCCCTGGGAGAACACGACCGGAAGCGCCTGGAGGACGATGAAGACCGTCTGCTGGCCACACTCTTGCACAACCTCATCTCGTACATGCTTCTGATGAAGGTAGCATTGGTTTTGCTTAGGCCCAGCTACTGCCAATGCTGAGGACAAGGCAGTCGGGAAGCAGTCAGGGCGTCCTGCTAGGGCCCTCTTCCTCACTGAAGGTCTGAAGCCTCTCTGCAGCTCATTTATCCCCTTCTCTGAAGCAGCCAGGCTGCTGTGTGCTGGGGAGTGTTATAAAGGGGATGGATGATGGCATGCCACTTGTTTCTTTTGAATTTTCAATGGGCTTCCTTTGCTGAACAGTTTTAGGATGCCTGTAGAACTCCCCACAGGATTCAGTGGAAAAATAATTGTTTTTAAAGTAGTAGATTCTGAAACCTTAGGGAGGATGCTCAGAATTTACTTTTCAGCACTAGTCCTTCATCATGTAGACTTTCCCGTAGATGTAAAAAGCACTGCTCATTAGAAAAGTAATGAATGGCAGATTCTAGTTTGACTTGGTTATATTTGGTTTTTATAGCCGTGGGAGAGAACTGTGTTCCCAAGTAGAAGAGTCTTGTTCTGAAAGGACCTGGTGGGTAGAAGAGAGTTGTTTTGAGAATGAGTTCCTGGGTTTTTCCTCTGCCTGTTCTCCTGGCCTCTCTTAACGTGAAGACATGACTTGATCCAGTGGAGAGAATACCCTGCTGTCACTCTTGGTTATTAAGGTCCTGTTTTGGTTTTCCAGGTAAATAAGAATGACATCCGGAAGAAGGTGAGGCGCCTGATGGGAAAGTCCCATATTGGACTTGTGTACAGTCAGCAAATCAATGAAGTCCTTGACCAGCTGGCCAACCTGGTGAGCACGTCTCAGTCATTCTTCAGGGTCCTCCCATCACACTAGTCAGCTGCCCAGGTGTGGGCCCCAAGGCCTGACAGAGAGGCTTCCCTGTAGGTCGTTTTTTGGCTCAGATATTTTCAGAATTCCTAGTTCTGAACATAGGGCTTGGACTCTAGATGAGGTGTTTGCCCTTCTGTTCTGTGATAGGAGTCTCTGCACTGAAATCATTCTAGTGCAGCCTTTTCAACATCTATGTGGTCTGTGGACCCCTGTGGATCCACAAAGTGAATACTGCTTTCTTGACAATACTGAAGTGTTACTTGCTTTTTTTTACCAGGTTGATGGGCACACTAATGGTTCAGAAGCAGTAGTGGGTAAAAACCGCTGGTGCCTTAATACAGTGTAGACAGTGGCACCAAACGTGCTGGTGTCACCACCTCTGCACTCTCTCGGTTAAAAAGAAATTGAAAAGCCAGCTTACTTGTGAGTGTCCTCGATGAAGCAGTTAAAATCATCAGTTTTCTTAAACCTGATTACTGATTATACATCTTCTTAACATTCTGTATGGCAAAATGAGAAATACACAGAGAGCATTTCTGCTGCAAACCAAAATGCAATGATCACTTCGAGGAGAAGCAGTTTGTGATAATTTGAGTTGCACAGTGAACTGGCAGCTTTGTTTATGGGACATCATTTTCACTTGACAGAATGACTAACAAACTATCATTGTTTGGAGTTGGGTATTCAGCAGATTTTTGTGCTCGAAGCTTCCCAGTATTTAAAGGCTTTTCTAGTGAGACTGGTGATGAAATTAATGAATGTGATTTTTTGATATTATGTTATGAAATTTGTCAGCACTTGAAAGAGCTTCATAACTTGAAAAACCAGTATTTTCCAGATGCCCAATGTGTGGTGTTGCAAATTCAACTAATCACTCCAAGCTTAACTCTCAAGTGTAAAGCAGACAAATGGATCTTAATGTAATGAAGTACAAAGTGTTCACCTATGGGTTTTCAGATCCCACATTGCAACTAAGTTTAAGAAACTACTTGAGGTTCTGGTACAGCATCAGAGAAGAATATACATATATATATGGAAAGCCTAGTAGAATACGCCTCCCTTTTCCAGATACATATCTTTGAAGTCAGATTTTCTTTAATACACCTCTGCCAAAGCAACATGTCACAATGGATTAGCTGTAGAAGCAGATACAAGAATGCAACTGTTTTTAAATAATCCAAACATTAATCAGATTTGTAAAAATGCAAAATAATGCTGCTCTTCACTTTTTTTTTTGTTCTGGGAGATAGTTATTTGAAAAACATATGTTATTTATATTACCACGTAATGGATTTATTATTGTACCCTTGTATTCAGTTGCTCAGTCGTGTCCGACTCTGCAACCCCATGGACTGTAGCCCAGGCTCCTTTGTCCATGGGATTTCCTAGGCAAGAATACTGGAGTATGTTGCCCATTTCCTCCTCCAAGGGATCTTCCTGACCCAGGGATCAAACCCGTATCCCTTGTGTCTCCTGCATTGGCAGGCGTATTCTTTCCCACTTGCGCCACCTTATTAATGAATTACTAATTCCTTTTAAATGAATTGGGTTTCCCTGGTGGCTCAGGTAAAGAATCTGCCTGCAATGTGAGAGACCCAGGTTCAATCCCCGGGGTTGGGGAAGGAGAAGGGAATGCCTATCCACTCCAGTATTCTTGCCTGGAGGATTCCGTGGACAGAGGAGCCTGTGCAGTCTGTGGGGGGTCACGAAGAGTTGGACACGACTGCGCGACTAACACTTTAAATTAATTAATAAAAACTTAAAACTTTTATCAGTGATAATTTCTAATATGGTAAATATCTATAAATTTAACTCACAAAAACATAAGCTCTTGGGGGTCATCAGTAACGTTAGAAGAATCCTGAGACCAAGAAGTTTGTGAACACGTCCATGGTGGCCAGTGGCCAGCAGATGGCGCTTCTCTGAGGAGACCGATAGGAATTGAATTGCTGAATGGGGAGTTCTGGGCCCAGACTGCTCTATGAGAGGGACGTTCGGATGTCCCTAAAGGATCTCTCTTTCCTCAGAATGGACGAGATCTCTCCATCCGGTCCAGTGGCAGCCGGCACATGAAGAAGCAGACATTCGTGGTACATGCAGGGACAGACACAAATGGAGATATCTTTTTCATGGAGGTAGGTGCTGCTGGTTCATGCCCAGAGGAGCATTTGAAAGTCACAAGGAACTCCTAGAACGGATGCCAGGATATTTTTCCCCACTTATCTCATTCATTTTCATAGTCCATTTATCATTCATTGTCAGTTCAGTTCAGTCGCTCAGTCGTGTCTGACTTTTTGCAACCCCATGAACCACAGCACACCAGGCCTCCCTGTCCATCACCAACTCCTGGAGTTTACTCAAACCCATGTCCATGGAGTCGGTGATGCCATCCAACCATCTCATCCTCTGTCGTCTCCTTTTCCTCCCACCTTCAATCTTTCCCAGCATCAGGGTCTTTTCCAGTGAGTCAGCTCTTTGCACCAGGTGGCTAGAGTATTGGAGTTTCAGCTTCAGCATCAGTCCTTCCAATGAACACTCAGGATTGATCTCCTTTAGGATGGACTGGTTGGATCTCCTTGCAGTCCAAAGGACTCTCAAGAGTCTTCTCCAACACCACAGACATAAAGGTAGCACATCATATCTGCTGATCTGAACCTTTTTCTTTTTTTCATTAAACATATCCTGGAGATCTTCCATATCAGTACAAAAAGAATGTTCTCATTCTTTTTACAGCCGTGTGGTGTTCCACCATGTGACTAGACCATACTTTATTTCACCAGTCAGTATATATACACCCTTGGTTTTCTCCCAGATTTTTATATTGTTAGTAGTGTGACTCTGGATGATGCTGTGCCTGCTTCATTTCATGCATGAAAGGAAGCTTTATCTAAGAATTCCCAGAAGTGGGATAGCTGGGTCAAAGGGAAAATGCATTTATAGTTTTGGTTGATATGACTCTAAAGTATCTCTTAACATATAGTTTCTCTTCCATGTTGCTGTTTATTTTGTTGGGAAAAATGTGCCGTATGGAGCGTCTTACATTTTAGATTTTTTTGCTGATTGCATCTCTTTAGTGTTGTGTAACATGTTTCTCTATCACTTGTATTTGTACAAACTAGTGTTTCAGTCTGGAGATTTGTTCAATTTCAGTTTCAGTATTTTGGCAAGAATAGGTGGTGCTGTATATTTTCCTGTTGCCTCATATGATCAGCTCTCTCCTTGTGATCAGTGGGTTCACATGTGGGAATCTGACCTCTGCACTGCATTAGTTTTCTGATTTAACTTACGGTATTTTTTCCGTGCAGAATTTTTTTAAACTTTTTTTGTAGTTGAGTTAATCAGTCATTTATCTTCTGGCTTCTGGATTTTAAGTCATAGCTAGAAAAATCCTTTCTTAATCTGGTATTATGAAGGAAGTTGGCCACGTTTTCTTCATTTCTGTGTTTTTAATTCCAAAATGGCTAAGATTCTAAGTAATTTTAGGGGCCAAGTACAGCTCCTCTATAAAGTAGTGAAATTAGCTAACACCCTGTTGCCTTTTGGTTCAGTTGAATTTGATTTTCAGTCACAGCTTTTTGAAGAGGTATCAAACGTAGGGTGGGGTATCTGCTCTGCGGCAGAAACTTACATGGTGAGGTAGCTAAGAAGGCTGTTGTTTTCATGTCCCCTCGAAATGATAGAATTTGTCTGAGTGCCTGTCGGAGCTGAGGGCTACTTTGGACACCTGCTGCAGAGTAAATTTCTGCAGAGGATTCCCTGACGTGTAGGACTCACTCTCACCACTGTACACGGAGCCTCAGACGAGGGCCGTGGAGCTTGGGGTGCGTCCGTCACCTCATGGATGCGCTGCCTTGTACCACAAAGCAGGGTCACCTCGCTCACTCTGTCAGCGCCTGGCTACCATGAGGCTGCCGGATTTAACCGTTCTCAGCACAGGCTGCTGGCTGCGTGATCAGTTGGATAACAATTTGCGAAGACTTTAAAGAATCACTTTTATTGCCTTTTAATTACAAAAGTAAGAGTAGATGTTGGAAATGTTTCAAACCCTATAGAAGTCAATTAAGTAAAAAGTAAAAATTTTCCTTCACTTCCTGCCAATGCCATGTCTCAGAGGTAACCACTGGTAAAGAATTTAGTGTGAATCCTTTCAGATTTTTTTAAAAAGTGTATTTGTATAAATTCCATATAAATATGGAATTTTATTTCAGTGTTGATAAAAGTGATACCAGATTTAGAACAAATATTGTTCTATAATTTGGCTTTTTTCACTGAATGTATCACAGATATATCTATAGTATGTCTCCATATTATAGAAATTGGTCTTTTTTATTTTTTATTTTTTTTTTTTTAATTAATTAATTAATTTATTTTTTCAGTGGGTTTTGTCATACATTGATATGAATCAGCCATAGATTTACACGTATTCCCCATCCCGATCCCCCGTCCCACCTCCCTCTCCACCTGATCCCTCTGGGTCTTCCCAGTGCACCAGGCCCGAGCACTTGTCTCATGCATCCCACCTGGGCTGGTGATCTGTTTCACCACAGATAATATACATGCTGTTCTTTCGCAACATCCCACCCTCACCTTCTCCCACAGAATTCAAAAGTCTGTTCTGTACTTCTGTGTCTCTTTTTCTGTTTTGCATATAGGGTTGTCGTTACCATCTTTCTAAATTCCATATATATGTGTTAGTATGCTGTAATGATCTTTATCTTTCTGGCTTGCTTCACTCTGTATAATGGGCTCCAGTTTCATCCATCTCATTAGGACTGGTTCAAATGAATTCTTTTTAATGGCTGAGTAATATTCCATGGTGTATATGTACCACAGCTTCCTTATCCATTCGTCTGCTGATGGGCATCTAGGTTGCTTCCATGTCCTGGCTATTATAAACAGTGCTGCGATGAACATTGGGGTGCACGTATCTCTTTCAGATCTGGTTTCCTCAGTGTGTATGCCCAGAAGTGGTATTGCTGGGTCATATGGCAGTTCCATTTCCAGTTTCTTAAGGAATCTCCACACTGTTTTCCTTAGCGGCTGTACTAGTTTGCATTCCCACCAACAGTGTAAGAGGGTTCCCTTTTCTCCACACCCTCTCCAGCATTTATTGCTTGTAGACTTTTGGATAGCAGCCATCCTGACTGGCGTGTAATAGAAATTGGTCTTTTTTAAATGGATGCTCAACCGTTAGGTTTTCTATGGATGTGCCATGATTTATTTAACTAGTCCCTCCCACTTTTTTTTTTTTAAACAAGGATTAACTGGTCATCCTTGAACATAAACCTTCACATCCTCAGATGAGAATTTCTGTAGGATAGATTGTTAGTGCGAAGTTTCTGGATCAAACTATGTACAAGATAGATGGCTAATGAGAGCCTAGTGTGTAAGACAGGGAACTCGATGCTTGTGGTGATCTAAATGGGAAGGAGACCCAAGAAAGCGGGGATAGATCTGTACCTGTAGATGGTTCACTTTGGTGTGCAGTGGAAACTCCCACAACACTGTAGAGCAACTGTATGCCAATAAAAATTAATTAAAAAAAAAGGCATTTCTGGATCAAGCTTATACATGTTTACAACTTTTTAAAAAGTTTTCATTTTGTCCTGGAGTACAACAGCCGACTAACGATGTTGGGATAGTTGCAGGTAGACAGCAAAGGGGCACAGCCATACAGATACAGGTATCCACTTTATACATTTGCAGTTTTGATAGATTTTGCCAAACTGCCATCCCAAAGACTATATCAGTTCACACCTCCGCCAGCAGTGTAGGTGAGTATGACATGTTACTACCTCTGTCTCTCTAGCGTAGAAATCGTATGTTCTTCTAAGTATCTTTTCCCCTCCATTACATGATGTTCTTTTTAAAATTACTTGTTTTTGGCTGCACTGGGTCTTTGTTTCTGGGCATGGCCTTCCTCTAGTTGCAGCCAGAGGGGGCTGCTCCTCCACGTGGTGCTTGGGCTTCTCATTGCAGTGGCCTCTCCTTTGTTGCAGAGTACAGGCTCTAGGCGCACGGGCTTACTTGCTCCGAGGTGTGTGAATCTTCCCGGACCAGGGATTGAACCTGTGTCCCCTGCATTGGCAGGCAGATTTTTATCCACTGTACCACCAGGGAAAGCCCTACATGATGGTCTCAAAGGGTTATGGAAAGCAGAGTAGTGTCCTCCATCTTCCAGATGGAGGGAAGCACAGAGTCCAGCTGCGGTAGGATTCAAGTCTCTAAATTGCTACTCAGCTACTTTGGCCCTTTTATTCCTCGGGCTTTTGAACTCCAGTAAAGTCTTATGTAGGTGGATTAAAGCTGATAGTCTTGTGTGTTCCTTATTCATTCACCCAATTTTTATGGAGCACATACTACAGCCAGACACTCTGCTGGGTTTGCTGGCTTTGGGGTTATAGTCGTGAATCAGGGAGATACGGTTTCTGTTGCCCTTATAGGGTTGATAAGCCATTGGGAAAGTCAGGAAATTAAACACCCAGTGTCATAAAGTATAATGAGCATTATGAGAGATTTCCAGGGGGCAGATGTCATGCGGGTACACAGCAGAGGGCCCGGGCGTTGTGGGTGATGTTCACAAGTGATCTTTGAGCTTAGACTTGAAGAAGAGTTAGGACTTAATGGCTGGAGTAGGGGAGGGGAAGAGTGTCCTGGGGTGTATGGGGCGGAATGGTGAGGTCTCATTCCTGGCCCAGGCAGCCAGGGGGACGGAAATGCCAGTTACTCAGACAGGGAGCTCAGAGGGAGGAGCTGCCCAGGAGATGCAGAGTTCAGAGTTGGGCAGGACGAGTTTGAGGTGCTGCCAGTGTGACACCAGCACAGAGCGTGGTCAGAACTCGGGAAGACAAGTCTCCTTTGCAGAAGGATTGGAGGATCATCAGTACGGTCACCATAATTATTGTTTCCTACATCACAATTGTATTATTGGTATAGTAGCTGACTCTCGGGTACTTTCTACGTGCCTGGCTTTATTTTGAGAATTTTATTCACATTAACTTACTTAATCTTCACAATAACTCCTTGAAGTTATTGCTGTCCCCATCGTATACATGAGGACATACAGACACGGATTAACTTGCTTAAGGTGACACAGCTAAGTAAGGTGATAGCCGGAATCTAAACCCAGGCAGTCAGATCTTAGACTGGTGCTCTTACCCATCGCGCTGAACTGCCTCCTCCACAACTGAAGGCAGATGGACAGATTCATTGGCCTGCAGGAGAATGTTGAGCAAGAAAGAGGAACTTTGTGAAGGAGAACTTCGCCTTTTAATTTATATCATCCTGTGCTGGATAACTTTTCTTTTTATTGCATTAAGCAATGTCCATGTATCATTGGTGTAATTAATTTTTGAAAAGAATCTCTACAGAACTGGAGTTGAGCCAGGGTTAGAAAATGTGTTCCTTTCCCATTTTTCCTCCTCGGTTAAGTCTGCCTCAGTCACTAAAGAGATGATCCCTAAGATTGAAAGGTAGAGGCAGGAGATGGCCTCCGCGTACTTTATGTCCAGAACATGTAAGAGTTAATCAACCCTGAGGTGAGACGGGGGCTCCTTACTGGCCCACGAGTTCCTTTCAGTGGCCCCTCCTCTTTCCAGAAACCCTTCCGGTGGACGGCATGTCCAGCCGTTCAGGGTCTGCGTCTCCCCCCAAGTTAGGCTGAGTGTCGGGGGAGAACCCTGACCTGGGGGATGCTTTTAGCACCCGGCGTGCATCTGACCGCGGGGCGGGGCGGCCCACGGTGAGGCCCGGGGCGGGAGAGACCCAGGAGACCAGGGCCGCCGACCGCCCCGCAGGTGTGTGACGACTGCGTGGTGCTGCGCAGTAACATCGGGACGGTGTACGAGCGCTGGTGGTACGAGAAGCTCATCAACATGACCTACTGCCCCAAGACCAAGGTGCTCTGCTTGTGGCGCCGAAACGGCTCCGAGACCCAGCTCAACAAGTTCTACACGAAGAAGGTGCCTCCCGGCTCCCGAGCTCCGTGTGCCGGGGCGGGGCGGGAGGTGGGGGAAGGGAACGTCCTGGGAGCCACGCATCCACGTGCCTCTGCTGCGGGCTGGGCCACCTACAGCTGCCTCCGAGGTCCTGGGTTCGGGGACGGGGTGGAGCGCCCGGGGTATGGTCTGACTGGACGGCCGTCCCCTGTGCCGCAGTGTCGGGAGCTGTACTACTGCGTGAAGGACAGCATGGAGCGCGCCGCCGCCCGTCAGCAGAGCATCAAGCCGGGTGAGGAGGGGGTGGCCCCGCGGAGGTTGCGGGCCTCGGGACTCGCCCCCCTCCGGTAGCTGATAGCGCCCTCCCTCGCCGCAGGGCCGGAACTTGGTGGCGAGTTCCCCGTGCAGGACTTGAAGACCGGTGAGGGCGGCTTGCTGCAGGTCACCCTCGAAGGGATCAACCTCAAGTTCATGCACAACCAGGTGGGTTACAGTGGTGGCCGGAGGCTTCCAGCCCCCGCGCTGCAGGCGTCCAGTGTCCAGGTTCCCCCCTCCGCGAACGCGAGCCAGGCCTCCGGGGCTAGTGAGAGCATCCGGGCAGCTGGACCAGAGGGCGATCCGAGGGGAGGGCGCAGTGACACTGGCCGCCCCCACCCCGCGAAGCTGCGGCAGGGAGGCTGTGCCAGGGGGGTGGGGAGAGGGGGCCGCGGCCCTGCCGTAGACTCAGCTCAGTGTGAGTGGGAGCGTCCCCCGGCCCTCGTCGCCTTCCCTTGCTCCAGGGTGTGCTTTTGCTTGTGGTTTCGCTGTGAGAGTCTAGGCCAGCTGGTCCTCTGGTGCACGTGAAGCGTGTGTGTGAGTGTGTGTAAATTCGTCTTTTCGCCCTGCTGATCCTCCTTTCTGTTCTCTTCCTTCCTCTGAGTGCCCCGCTCTGTCCCCTGCTCCGCAGACCCCACTCCCTCGCCCGCCTCCCACCCGGGGAGCACTTCTGGATCCATCTTGCCCTCCCTGTGGTTCCACCGTAGGAGCTGACCGTTTCTCCTCTTGGTCTTCTAACTCAGCATTACATTTTCTCTCAGTGGACACTCCTTAAGCTAATTCCTTTCTGAGGCCCGCGCATCATCCCAGGTCCGTTCCCAGTCCTGACTCTTCACACAAGTGCCTTCCCTCGCCCTCCCCGAGGCTCTGAGCCAGACCCGAGTGCACTGTGAACGCCTGGACTCGGGGGCTCCCTCCCCGCTTCCATTTTAGTTCTTCTTTCAGAACCCCCTCAGGGCAGCTCGGTGTGGTGGGGAGCAGCTGCCCAGCTTCTGGGCAGGGTACGTGCAGAAGCACTTTCACTCTGGGCCACGGTTGTGCATTAAACAGTATACTCAAGACCTGAGGGTCCACCCACAGAGGGTTTACTTAAGCGGTTTTCTGGACCACGGAGGCGCCAGCAGTTGTTGGGGGCCAGGCTTTGGACTGCACCTGAGGGTTGCGGCCTCCCCCGAAGCCTCACCTTCCGAAGAACAGGTCTCAGTGAATGAGCCCCATCCTTACCTTGGTCCACCCCCAGCACCCGCCCCAGACTGTCCTTGCGTCTAAGCATTACACAGTGTGTACAGGACAGTCTGTGGATTATGGCTTTGCCCCAGGAGAGAGATGGTCAGACCCTGACTCTCGTTGAGATCCTGGCCTCGGGGCCCATCTTCTACCTCCTGACAGCTGGAGTGGAGAAAGCGGTGGCCCCCTGGTGGGGCTCTGCTGAGGGGGAAATTGCATGGCCTTTGGAGTCAGGATGTACTCGGATTCAGATCCCAGCTGTTATCCGCGGGCAGAACCCTTCCTGACCCTCCGTGTCCTCATCTGTGAAACGCGGGTGATCCCACACCTGTGCGTGATGCCCCACCCGGGAGATGTGAGGACAGACAGACAGACAGTGTGTGCAGGACTCCCAGTGGGTGCTCACAGTGGCGGCTGTCACCGCCATCACCACGCACTCCGGGGAGAACCTGGATCCTGTTTGACGGAAGATGCCCCCCACCTCCCCCAGGACAGTGTGAGGAGAGCTTTGTGCCTGTGCCAGCCCTCGGTGCCGGAGGAGGACGCATGGTGTGGTGGAGCGCCGAGGGGCCAGGGCGGGGGGCCCCGGGGCGCCGGGTCCTGCCAGCGCTGCCCCGGGCGGAGGGTGCGGGCAGGCAGCCCAGGCCGGCAGAGGGGCCTTGGGGTTGGCTTTGACCGGTAAAACTAACACCTTCCTTTCTCTCCCATGCTTTCTCCTCCGGCCAGGAGCGGAAGGTACTGCCCTTTCTGCTGTCTTCGCTTCTTGGCGCTTTTGAGCTGTGTGTGTGTGGGTTCTCGCGCCCCCCCCCCTTCGGGACATAGGTTTCCGGTGTGGGCGCGGGGCTGTAGCCGGGAGAGGGGGCTCTTCAGCGGAGGGGGAGCCTCTGGGCCTTACCGCTCCCTCCCTCCCTCTCTTGCAGGTTTTCATAGAGCTGAATCACATTAAAAAGTGCAATACAGTCCGAGGCGTCTTTGTCCTGGAGGAATTTGGTAATTACACTATTTTGCTCTTAGGTCTGGACTCACATGGCAGTAACTCAAACCTCGGAGCTCCAGAGGAGGGACTAGAGACAGAGAAGAAGCGCCTCTGCAGAGAGGTCAGGAGGAGCAGGAGCGTAGGGAGGACAAGAGAAGGGAGGCAGGAAGGCTAGCCAGTGCTGCCAGAGAACAGGCCCCAGAGCCGAGGCTTAACGCCGGCCCAGAGCTCAGCGCTGGTACTGCGGGGCTCCTCCAGCCAGCGCGCCTCCCCTTGCTGGGCCTGACCAGCTGGAAGTCAGAAAGTCCTGGGGGCAGAGCGGCTGAGCCGTGTCCCGCTCAGCAGTGCTCGCGTAGCCCGCCTCGGTCCCTCTAGCAGCCCAGCGCCTCATCCAGCCGCCCCGGGGCCACGCAGGGTCGCAGGCAGGCCTAGCTGCAGAGGCAGACAGCAGGATAGCCGGGAGCCAGGCCCCCCCACGCCCAGGGCTGAGCGGTGTCTGGGTTCTCACGCGGGGCTGTGAGTCCCTGCTGTGTCTGCGCTTCACTCTTTTGTGCCCCTCGTCGCTGCTATGAAAACCTTCGTTCTCCAGCAGGTAAAGTGACCTCGCCTCGCTGCCTCCCCAGGCTCCCGCCCGCCGCCTCGGGCCCTGCGGCGGGTGGGTGGGCTCCCATCGCCAGCGTGTCTCTAACCTTCCCTCCAGCCCCTTCCTTCCCCACATCCACCCGCCACCCCCTGCGCTGGCTCACCGGTTCTGTACGCCTTTCTCTCTTTTGCCAGAGAGATGTTTCGGGGGGCGGGGGGGGGGTCTTCTGGCTCAGGAGAAGGACCTGGGCTTCTTGTTCTACCTTGGACGAGTGTATTTACTGTTAACTCTGGGCCCCGAACTCCCCTCCCAGGGTCAGGAGGAGGAGGGGCCCCCTGGGGGCGTGACGCCACCCCCTCCTGGTCTGGGGCTGGGACAGGGCTGAGGCCGGGGGACCGGCTTCCCTGCTCCGGCTGCGCGACAGCCCCGTGGGGCTGGGGCCGGGGGTCCAGTCTTGCCCCTGGGCTGTGACCTGTGTGTATCTTGCCTGACGCTCCCCATCACTCCCCCGGGTGCTGTCCTCGCCTGTCTCTCCTGCTCGGCGTCTCTGCTCCAGGGCCCTCTGACGCTCTCCCTCACACGGGCAGGCCTGGGCCTCTCCTGCCGTCAGGGAAGGAAACTCCCAAGTCTGGTGGGTTTAGTGTCCCGGCCCTGCTTCGTCCCGCCTCAGGAGCCTCCGCTTCGGGGCTGGGAGCGCAGGGCGCCTGCTGACTTGGCCGGAGGGTGGGGCTGGGCAGGGGGCTGAGCACTCGGGGTCCCAGCAAGGTGAGGCACAGGCTAGGAAACTGCTCTCCCGGCCGAAAGCTGGGCACGCCCGCGGTGGTCCTCGGGGGGGGGCCAGGACCGGAGCAGCGACCAGCGGGGCGGAGCCAGCCTGCGCTGGGCTGGGGCGTTGCCCGCGGGGTGAGCTGCGGACCTCAGGGTGTCTGGGCCAGTGTCCCCTCGCTCCCAGGGGCTGGGCGAGGCCCGGAGGGGAAGGGGATGCTGTGCCGGGCGCCGCCGCCTGGGGGAGCGTGGCATCACTGCTCTTAAGTTTTGAACTTTCTTGTTTTGTCTCTTGCCCGTCCGGTTTTAGTTCCTGAAATTAAAGAAGTGGTGAGCCACAAGTACAAGACGCCAATGGTGAGTGTGCCGCCAGCCCCGCAAGCCGGTCTGCAGAGGGCTCCCAGGGCACTCCAGCAGGAGGGGGGCGGGCCTCGCAGGGCGCGGGGCGACGCAGTGGTCGAGGCGAGTGTGGTCTGGAGGCCAGAGGTGCCGCTGGCGCGGAGCGGGGCTGCTGGCCCGCTCCAGCCTCGCGGGGCCTCCGGCTGGAGGCCAGGAGCCCCCCACTTGGCAGCCGTCCACTAGTGCGGATGGCGGAGCGCGCGCCCGTGGACGCTGACCCGGCTGGTTCTTTTCCACCCAGGCCCACGAGATCTGCTACTCTGTGCTGTGTCTCTTCTCATACGTGGCTGCGGCCCGCAGCAGCGAGGCGGACCTCCGGAGCCCACCCCGGCCCGTCTCCAGCTGATGGCACGCCGAAGGCTGCCCCTCGCTGGTGCCCCGGCGCGACCTCCGCGGGCCTCTCGCCGCAGCTTAGAGGCGCTCCGTGTGTGTGTGTGTGTGTGTCCCAGCGTGTCCCACGGGGCTGAGCTAGTCTGTCCCCCTCCCTCTCCCTCCCCCAGACCAACCTGCTGTCCCCTCAGGGCTCAAGAGTGAGTGTGTGCGCGCGCGCCCCTGTCGGGCCAGTGGCTCCTGAGAACTCGAGAGGACACGCAATGCGAGCCCCCTGCCGCGTGCCGTTGAGACGTCTGTGTTGTGTTCTCGTCGGTGACGTCGTGGCTCTCCAGGGCAGACCCGGCAGCCCCAGGGAGCTGGGGGAGTCTCGGCTCGTCCTGCCGCCGGCGAGGGGTGGGTAGGGACTGGAGGGGTCGGGGGCGGCAGAGGCAGCGGGCCGCCCTGCTCCCCGGGCAGTTCCCGGGTGGCAGCCGCTCCCACGGCCTCCCCCCACAGCTGGCCGCGCTGACCCCCTTTCGTTGCTGAGCGGCGGTTCCCTGCGGCCTGCCCGCCTTGGCAGGAGACCCCTGGGGCCGCGGGCTGCCCCGCCCAGAGCCGGGTACGGTGGGGAAGGGCCAGTCCGGGCCTCACTCGTGTGTGAGGGCGGGCGAGCCTGGGAGTGGGCAGCAGAGGGACTATAAATATTTCGGCTCCATACTATTTATAGAAGTTGTACAGAGGTGTGAATGTGAAATAAATGTCCTGAACTCCCTGCGGGTTCCTGGCTGCCAAGCATTCGGTGAGGCCCTTCAGCCCAGGTGCGAGGAGGGCCGGACCGCACTCCACAAAGGCAGTCGGGAGCTGAGGCCGTGCCTGCCCCACCTCGCCCCGCGGCCAGCTCCAAGGGGCGCCCCCCCCAGGTGGCTGTGCTCCGAGTGCGCCACTAGAGGGAGCGGCCAAACGGCTTTGACAGGGAGCAGGCATTCACTGGGGCCGGAAAGAGACCGAGGCCTGGTTCTCAGCTCCCAGGGCGGTGTCAGGACTGCGCCAGGACTTGGAGACCGGGAGTGTCTGAGGTGGGGCAGGAATCCGAGAAGCACCCCTGGACCAGCCTCCTGGAACTTTTTTCCTATAGCGTGGAAAAACCCACTCTATCAGAGCACCTCTGAAAGCTGCTGGCTTCCCCCTCCCAAAAGGAAATCAGTGACGGGCTTCCAACTGCTGGTGGAAAAGGGGAAGCCGAGTAGGGCCCTGGCCCCCACACACCTTCCTGGTTCCCTGTCTTCTCCAGACAGGATCCCCTCTGCCCGTGCAACACAGCTATGGGTGGGCAGCAGGCTCTTTGCCTACTGGGACCCCAAAGCAGCTGGGACAGTTCCACCCCAGGCCTTATGGGCAAAGAAACACGGACGTCCATCACTACCCCTCACCAGGCTACCGTGACCTCGGTCACCAGGACAAAGACAGCAGAGCCTGGGGTTTCTGGCCCTTTTGCTGATGATACACTTTGCTCTGTCACAGCTCCTCAGTCTCCTCTACTGAAGATCAGGGAGACCAAGTTCCTTCTATTCATGTTTTGAGAATTTAGGATCCTATGCTGGTCCTCAATTCATCCGGGAGAAAGAATACCTGCCTTCAGTTGGTTTTCAATGTAAATTTCCCCACACTTCTTGTGAAAACAGGCACCTGGGACAGGAAGAGTCAGTTCTCAGTGGCCGCACCAATCTTTTATTGCCCTTACACGCTGAGAAAACGCGGCAGGCCAGAAAGGCCTGTCCCCAGCCGTCACTTCCAAAGCCCACACAAGGGTCTGAGGGCTTCTGCATGGAGCGCTGAGGTCAGAATGTGCCTGCTCACCGTGACTATGCTGCCCTACGGGTGCCCCCCCCCAACTCTAGTGTACACACTTGCACACGTATCCAGCAGTGCGAAGGTGGCCTGTGCAGCTTCCTTCCAGGCTCCTGGCATACGGGCTGGCTCCAGCTGCACCTGTAGTGAGGTTCCCGTCTGAATGCGCTGGGCTGAAACCCTAAGAGCCTCCTGCAGGCCACTTCCTGGTGGCTGCCCCTGGACCAAGGGCGATCTGGAGCACCTACCTGGCCATCCGCAGGGAGCCAGCCCAGTCACTGAGGCACTGCGGGAGAGGAGGCGGCCGTGCTGAACCTGTGCTGCCCCCTCCAGCACCACGTGTGGCCCCCGCCCCCGGGAAGGCTCAGCGAGCGGCTCTGGCACGAGTGCAGGGGCCAGTCCCGCCCGCAAGTGCCAGTGTGCGCTCCGCCAGGGCGGCAGCTTGGGCCAGGGCGGCAGGGTAGAAGCCCAGCGTCCCCGGGGGCACCCGGCCTTGGCCCGGTGGCTCCTCACCTCGCACCTCCAGGCGGCACTCGCACTGGGCCTCGCCTTCTAAGTTGGTGGCTCTGCAGACATAGACACCCCCATCAAAGGGGCAGGGCTTTCTGATCTCCAGTGTCAACACTCCCTGCTTGCTGAACATGCGGAAGCGGGCATCTTTGCCCAAGTCCAGGCCATTCTTGAACCAGGAAATCTTGGGCTGCAGATGGGAGGGCGGGAGGGAGCTCTCAGGCTGAGGGACACCAGATGTTTCTCTCTCCTCTGAGCTCCCCCTGGAGTCTCAAACTACAGCCAAGGCTGAGGACAAACAGAGCCAGCAGGACTGTCTCAGCCCTGTTCACGGAGGGACCTGACCCCCAGGGGTGGCGAGGAAGCAGGGCCAGCCTGGGAGGAGCACTGCTGGAGGTGGGGGCCCCCAGGCCACTCTCCTGGGTCGGCCCGGAACAGCGCCCGCAGGTCCATACCTTGGGGCTGCCCCGAACGGCGCAGCAGAGGGTCGCGTTATAGCCGGCGATGACCGACCGGTTCACCAGCGGGCGGGTGAAGCTGGGGGCCTCGGAGAAGTCCAGGGCCTTGTACTTGGGTGTCTCATACTTGATGCCTGTGGGGGTCAGAACTCAGCACCCAGAGGGCGGCACCCAGCCAGGCTCGCCTCCCGGCCCCGCCCAGCACCTGGTCTGGGGATGAGCACCGGCTCCTTGGTGGTGGCGGCTCTGTCGCTGGGCCCCACTGTGTTGTGGCTGAAGACCCGGAAGTAGTAGCTGTTGCCGATGATGAGCTCCGACACGACGCAGTGGGTGCGGCGGTAATGCTCCAGGACAGTGAACCACTCCTGGAGGGGAGGGGAGGGCGGGTTCCCTGAGCTGGGCCCTACTCGCTGCCAGGGCCTCTCTCGGGCACCCCTGTCGTCTGCACCCTCACTGTGGAGGGAACCAGCGCAGAGAGGAGGAGGGCCCCGCCTAAGGGCATGGAAGGGCAGCTGGGCCCGGGCAGGGATGGGGCCCGGCCCCCAGGCTCACCATGGTCTTCGTGTCGGCCTTCTGAACCGTGTACCCCCAAAGTTCTGTGTTCCCGTCGTCTTGGGGCGGCTTCCACTCCAGAGCCACATTGAAGCCCCACGCCTCTGCAACCTGGATATCCTGGGGCGGACTTGGCTTGTCTGCAGGAGACAGACTCAGGTGGAAGCCCACGCCTCTGACAGCACAAGCAGGGGATGCCAGGCTCCAGGGGCCCCCTTGCCTGCCAGGACCTGGCCTGCCAT
Source organism: Dama dama (assembly GCF_033118175.1). Taxonomy (NCBI): domain Eukaryota; kingdom Metazoa; phylum Chordata; class Mammalia; order Artiodactyla; family Cervidae; genus Dama; species Dama dama. The sequence continues at coordinate 75,275,774 of NC_083681.1, forward strand.
CCTCGGCAGGGGCTCTGGGCCTCCCAGAGGAGAGGCCCCAGGCCTGCAAGATGACAAGCGGCAGCCCCGTTCAGGGACTGGAGGGGCTTAGGCTCGGAGGGAAGCCCCAGGGCCACGCACCGACGACCTGCAGCACCAGCTGGGCCTTGTCCTCCATGTCCTCCACGCGCAGCATCACCTGGTAGGTGCCTGAGTGGGCGCGGCACGCGGCCCGGATGAACAGGATGGTGTCGGTGGGGCTGTTGCGGATGCTGACCTCCTCGCCCGCCAGCGGCCGCCCCTCCTTGGTCCAGGTCACCTGAGGCCGGGGCTTGCCCTGCGGGGGAGCACAGCTCAGCTGCGAGCCTGGCCTGCCCTCCTGGCCCCTGCGTCCGCCTTGCTGAGGATGCCCGAGTATGCCGGGACGGGAGCCAGCCCTACCTGGAAAGGAATGAGGAGGTTCACGGGCTCCCCGACCTTCTTCTGGATGGTCTGGCGAAGGTGTCTGGGCAGCTGCAGCCGAGGCCGCTCTGTGGGCACAGGAGAGCGGCTTGGCGGGGCCTGCAGGCCAGGAACGAGGCTGGAGAGCCGCGGTTGGGCCCCCCTCTCCTCCTGCCACCCAGCCCCGGCCCCAAAGGTCACAGAGCTCCCGCCGCCACCGCCTCACACGGTGACACAGGCACAGACCAGGGGATAAGGGACTTATTTAAGGTGCAACAGCCAGTCAGTCACAGGCCAGGATGCTAATCTAAGCCTCCGCCTCAATGCACCCTGCTGTTTCCTCTGTCAGCTCTAAGCAGCAGATCCTCAAGGATCCACTCTGCTGGTGACAGACTAATGGCAAGTGGATACCCCCAGGGGCCAACCTGACCCCTGAGCATGTGGAGAAGGCCGACCTGATGGAGCTGCGAGACCCACAGAACAGCTCGACAGTGATGGTGCAACGACCTTCCCTGCTCCGAACCGGGAATGACATGGGCAGCCACGTGGGAGGCCCCGCCCCTCCCGCGCGTGCAGCCGGGGGGTAGAGGGGTGGCCCGGCGTCTCTGGCAGGCTCTCCCCACCGCCCCCACCTCGCTGCCTGAGGGGCACTCACGCAGCAGCTCCTGCACCGTCACTGCCTCCTTGGTGGTGATAGGGGGCCCGGACCCCGCCATGTTGTGCGCCCGCACACGGAAGAGCATGCGGGCGCCCGTGGGCAGGTCCTTCACCAGCAGCGACGTGCGATCGATCAGGCCGGGCAGGGCGGACACCCACGCCGAGCCTGCGGGAGGGCGGAGGCGGCGGTGAGCGGGCAAGGCCAGCGGGGTCCACACCCTGCCATCCACCTCCCTGGTGGCTGATGGGCCCAGCAGGGGGATGGGGGCCAGCCTGGGGGCTGGGGGCGCCCTCACCGGAGCCCTCCCGGCAGTACTCCACGCTGTAGCCGTCCAGCCCTCCAGCTCCCACGCGCTCGGGGGGCCTCCACTTGAGGGAGACAGTGGTGTCGGAGACATCCTCCACCGCCAGGTGGGTGGGCTCGCTGGGCGGGCCTGGACAGAGGGGAGGCAGATGGGGTCTGAGCGAGGCTGCACCAGTCGGCGAAGCTGAAGATCCAGGGAAACCCTCCCCCTTCCACTGGCCTTCAAGCACTCGAGAAATAACCCAGCTTCGTTAAAAGACATGTCTCTAGAGAGACTCAGAAACACACACACACCCAAATGGCACCAGCAATTACTGAAGAAAGATCTAAAAAGACACTCAAAACACCAACATGCTTAGAAGGAGTCGCTTCTGTCAGACGGTGTAGGAGATGCTATAGATGTAATTAAAGGGAAAACTAGCCCAAAACATGGAAGTCTCCTGGCATTGTACAAGTGAGCTGAGAAAACTGAGTGAGTGAGTGAGTGAGTGAGGTCGCTCAGTCGTGTCCGACTCTGCGACCCCGTGGACTGTAGCCCACCAGGCTCCTCCGTCCATGGGATTCTCCAGGCAAGAATACTGGAGTGGGCTGCTGTTTGTCAGTCCCTAAAGAGGGAGGCCTGAGCCCTTCTCCCCAGGGCATCTTCTTCCTGCCATCTCACTAAACCGTGCCCCTCCCTGTGTCTGCCCCACTACCACCAGCCACCCCGCCCCTAGACTCATGGGTCCTGACACCAACAGGGGTCCTCAAGAGTGCCACACCCTCGGGGGCTGCTCTACCTTCTCAACCCCCATTATACAGATGTGGAAACTGAGGCTCGGAGGAGACCATGACTCCAGACATTCCTCCTGGGGACTTCTCAACCCCCCATCATACAGATGTGAAAACTGAGGCTCGGGGGAGCCCATGACTCCAGATATTCCTCCTGGGGACAAAGGCGCTGGTTCTGCAACCCCATCTCTGGTTCCTGGTCCAAGGCCCTTTCCAGAGACAGACACCCATCACACCCTCAGCACCCCACTGCCCTCACCCCTTCCCTGGTTCACAAACCCCGGCTGCAGAGAGTGGGGAACAGGGGAAAAGAACCATCTATGCCAGACGCTCCACCAGCATGCTCTCACTCCATCTTAACAGCAGTTCTGTGAAGCAGACATTGTCATTACCCCCACTTCACAGATGCAAAAAGTGAGGCTAGAGAGGTGAGTCTCAGCTCCACCCCCTGCCAGCTGGGCTCCCCAAACAAGTCATTTACTTCTCAGAGCCTCCCTTTCTTCACCTGGGAGATGACGGGAGTGAGGGAAGACGAGGGGTGTGAATGCACCCCACAGGGCAGCTGTGGTTACTGGGCCCTGGCTGGGGTGGCCCAGGGCAGGGCTGGGGGCACCCTCAGGCTCACCGATGGGCATGAAGGGCTGGGAGGCGGGGCTGGGCCTGGACATGCCCACTGCGTTGACTGCGTAGACCCGCATCTCGTAGATCACACCCTCGATCATGCGCTTCGCCTCGTGGCGCAGCTCCCGCAGCAGGTCAAAGTTCAGTCGCATCCAGCGGTAGCTCTTCTTCTTCTTGCGCTCCAGGATGTAGCCTGGAGAGGGGAGGCGGGCGCACTGGTCCGGCCTGCAGCGCAGCCCCCTGCCCCACGCGCCCTGCCCGGGGCTCAGGCCCATGCCCTCAGCTCACCCAGGACTGGCTGCCCGCCATCGTAGGCTGGGGGCTCCCAGTGCACCGTGCACGAGTCCTCGCCCACCTTGCTGATCTCAGGGGCCGCGGGAGCATCCGGCACATCTGGGGAAGTAGACCCTCCTGCGCCCTGCCCAGCCAGGGCCAACGGCGCCTATCCCCTCACCACCCTAACCAACAGGCTCCCCCATGCCCCGGCACCCACTGCCATCTTTCCAGAATGCGGTTCTCATCAGGTCACCAGCCTGCACTCAGCTAGCCACAGCCCCCCACTGCCCGTATGCCCCCAGTCCAAGTCCCAACCCGCTCTACGGGTCTGAGAGGGGCCCGCGACGTCCGTCGAGAGGCTAAACGACTGAACGGACAGGTCCTCCCTGGTTCCCCCTGCGCTCTCCCCTGGACCCCCGCCTCACCGATGACCTTGACCGTGAGGTTGACTTGGTCCTCCCCCACGGGGTTCTTCACCGTGACCACGTAGACACCCTCGTCCTCCTGCTCGGCCCCCTCCACGGTGAAGATGCTGCGGTCCTTGGTGGTCTCCACTCGGACCCGGCCCTCTGTCTCACACAGCAGCTGGCGGGGGAGGAGGAGTTGGGGGGGAGGGACTCAAGTCAGACCGACCCCAGCGGTTCCTGCAGCCTCTGCAGCCGCCGACAGCCCTGAGATGGGCATGGAGCTCAGCCCTGGGTCTGCTGGGGAGACGCAGCCTGAGTGGGAACTGCACTGTGCGAGCGTCTGATCCAAGACCCTTTCCCACCACCTGCCTGGAGCACAACCCTCGCTGTGTCAGGGAACTTCAGGCAATCACCTGTCTGCTCCATCCTCAGGTTCCCTATCTGATCTACATGACCTCACACAATTACTGTGACGATCTCAAAAGACCTCAGCTGGGCAGAGGAAGCAGCAGCATGTGGAGGAGGAAGAAAAGCCAGGAGCAGTGCCCCGGCCGCGACTCCGACTGAAAAGGGCCAGGGACCCACTCCCCCGCTGGGAGGAAGCACAGTCAAGGCGGGCTCAGGAAGACAAGAGCCGGGGAGCCCCCAAGTCCGGAGGACTTCCTGGGGTGTGGAGGGTGTGAGCATGTCTGTCTGGGGCCTGAGGGCCCCGTGGAGACCCTGCCTGGGGCGGGAACACGGCTGGCCAGATGGAGCGCCTTCGCAGAGACCTCGCCTGAGCGCGGATACCACATGGACAGAAACTGACGGCAGGCGAACAAACCTCCTCCAGCCTCGCTCACCTTCTTGTCAAACACCCACTCGTCACCAGCACCCGACTCCTCTGACGCATCGGGGGCTGGACCTGCTGGGACCTTCTTCCCCTGGACACAGAACAGGAAGGAAGGAGGGAGGGAGGAGGAGGAAGGTCTGGTTCGGCCTGGAGGGAAACCGTGCCAAGCACCCCCAGTCCGTGTCTCTGCCCACCCTCTCGGCCAGCTGTAGGGCGTGCACAGGTGGGGTGGGGACCATGCTGGCCCCATGCACCCATTTTACAGATGGGGACGTGGGGGAGGGGTCCACAGTACCTTTGTGATGGTCTTCTGCCAAATCACAGTGGGAGCAGGGTCCCCAGAGATCGGGACGTCCAGGCGTAGCTTGTTTCCGGCCACCACCACAATGGTGTCCGGTACGCGGCCAGGGCAGTCCAGGTGGATCTTGGGAGGTTCTGGCAGGGAGACGGGACAGGTCAGAGAAAGAGGAAAAGGGCCCCAGGCCTTTGAAAGAAGGAAAAACTGCAAGAAGCACACGCCCCTGGGTGTTGGTTTATTTTCTGAATTTATTTTATCAAGATACTGCTTAATAAGTACTGACAAACATATACACCTGTGTATCCACTGCCCGACCAACACCTAAAACACTGCCTTCTCCCCAGGAAGTTCCCAGGGAGGTTCATAACATTGGGTCACCTAGGATAGCATGTCTCAGGTTGTGTTTGGGGGAACACCAGTGTCTTCCTAGAAAAAAAAAATTTCCATGGAAAATATTTAAGAAACCCTGGGTTAAACCAAGTTAGGTAGGACTTTTCAGAGCCTTTGACATGCCAATGCACTTTCTGAATCAAGCAGCAGTAGGACAGATGGTTCAGGGTTTCTCAAACTTACTGAACCCTGTTTGGAAAGCCCTGACCTAGAGCCTGCCTCAGCCTGGACGATTCTCCCCAAGTTAAAATCCTAAAATGCCTGACTACAGTTTAACCTAAAAGCAGGAGAGGTACTTCTAAAAGCAGAAAAGGTTTAATAATGAAACCCCACAACTGTGACGTCCTCTGCAAGCTCACGTGTACCACCTTAGGTCGTCATTCCTATCAGCCCATCGGGGAGCCACTTTGGGGTCCTTGTCTTAGAGGTGAGGACACTGAGGCTGAGACAGACCACAGCTGGCCCATGGTCGGGAGTGGTAGAGCTGAGGCTGGGCCTCAGGCTGAGCCAGGTCCCGACTCCCGGCTCCTTGTTTCTGTAAGTGGAGGGGAGAGCCTGGCGGGGTAGGGGAGGCAGGATGCAGGGGCCCAAGACTCACCCTGCCTGGGCACGAAGTCAATCTTGACCTCTGCAAGAGACAGAAGAGCAAGTGGCACCAGGGTGCAGGCTGGGCCCAGCAGCAGGGGCCCCTCTGCCCCTCAGCACCCACTCACCCATGAAGTGGAGCTTGGCAGACAGGTTACAGGCAAAGCCTTCTGGCACAAAGCTGTAGTCCGCCTCGTCTGCAGGCGTGACGTCATCAATGGTCAGCTTGTGGACCCTAGAGGGCAGTGGTGGCTCAAGGGACCCTGCTAGGCCACGCACCCCATACCTCACCAGACAGCCCAGCCAGGGCTCCAGGGAGCCCCCACCCTGCCCTGGCTCAATGGTGTGCAGAAGTGTTTTCTTGGACTTCCCTGGTGGTCCAGTGGTTAGGAATTCACCTGCCAACGCAGGGGACATGGATTCGATCCCTTGTCTGGGTAGATCTCACATGCTGAGGAGCAACTAAAGCGATTGCACCTAGAGCTGGTCCTCCTCAAAACGAAAAACCACCGCAGCGAGACGCCCGAGCACTGCAACTCAAGGGAAGCCCCCGCTCCCCTTGAGAGAGCCGGTGCACAGCAGTGAGGACCCAGCTCAGCCAAAGAAATGGTTTTTTAAGTGCTGTCTTTCTCTGCTTTTGAATTTTTCCACTCCCTTGCCTGATTTCAGAGGTAGGCAGTGTAGATATGTCCCCTTGGCTGGGCCCTTGGAGACTGGGCAGGGACCTGTCACATTAATCTCTGTGACCTTGGGCCCAGCACGGGCTGGCCCAGATACTCAGGGTATGAGTAAGAGAGTGGGAGACAGTGAGGGCCCCTGGCCAGAGCCATGCCCCGCAGCGCCCTGCCCTGCACTGGTCACGTGCTGGGGGTCCCAGCCTGCCTGTCTCACTACTTCGTCTTTGTCTCCAACTTCCTCCTGTCTCTAGTGGACCCTCCTTTTCTGCATGTGTCTGCCTCTCCACACTTCTGTGTACCCCTTTTCCTGTCTGTCTCTGTCCTGACTGTGTGCCTGTCCCTTTCTGCTCCCCTCTCTCTCCTCTCAATATTCGTCTCTAGCTCACTCTCAGTGCTAAGTATCTCTCTGCTCGTCTCTTTTTCTGTTTCAGTCTGTTTTTCTATGCGTCTGTCCCTCCCTCTGTCTGTGTCTCTATCTCAGCCTCTGGTTCTTGCTGTGTCTCTGAGAGCCTGTCCCTGGCACACCCTGCACACTCACCGCCCGATGTGCGACACCTTTATGCGGTTGTCAGGCACCAGCTCCTTTCCGTTCTTCAGCCACACGCCCCGCACGTTCTCATCTGACACCTCACACTTGAACACAGCCTGGTCCTTCGAACCCACCGTCAAGTCCGCGATGCTCTGGTACACCTCCAGCTTCTTCTCTGGGGGGCAGGGCAGAGCCAGTGAGCTGGGCAGGGTGTGTGTGGGTGGGAATCTCTGCGGAGATCTCGTGGGCTTGTGAAAACACACGAGTGCATGAGTGCAATGCCTGTGTGCCTGTGACGGCGCTGTGTACACAAGGAATCTGAGTGCGCCCAGGTGGGTGACGCTAACCAGGCCCATCTGAACCTCCCAAGGCTCTCCTGATGGTCACCCCAGCATCCCCATTTTACGGATGAGAAAGGGGAGGTTTGAGGTATTAAAGTGACACGTCCAGGACCATGCTGGCCTCGACGCTGGCTTTGCTCAATTCCCGTCCATGGCTGGGGGCCTCGGGGACCCCCCAGGCCTCACCCTGCACGATGAGCTCAGCCAGAGCCTGGCCCCCGCTGGTGCGCAGCGCGTAGTGCCCGGCGTCCTCCAGGGTCGCCTCGTTGATGATCAGGTGGTGTTTCTGGCCGTCCTTCTTGAACCGGTACTTAAAGGTCTCCTCCCGGGTCAGCTCCACGCCATCCTTCAGCCTGGCCAGAGGGCGGGCAGCAGGTGCCAGGGCCCCCTCTGGGGACACCCCAGGCCCCCGGCCCTGCCCACGACCCCCTGCCGCTGCACTCACCATTTGACCTGCGCCCCCTCCTCAGACACTTCACACTCAAACTCCACGCGCTGTCCCACCATCACCAGCTGGTCCTCCAGCGGCCGCGTGATCAGCACGGGGGGCTCTGTCAAGCGGAGGGAGTGATAGGTGGGCTGCTCTGTGGGGCCCCCGTCAGGGTCTCAGGGTCCCGGGCCCACCTTTGACGAAGAGCTCGGTACTGCACTTCTCGCCGCCCACCACGCACTGGTAGGCCGCGTCGTCCGCCAGCGAGCACTGGCTGATGGTCAGCGTGCGCTTTGCGCCGATGGACTCGAAGATGTACCTGGGTAGGGCCGGGGTGGGGGCAGGAGACCCATGGACGCCCCGCCTGGGCCCTGGATGCCCCTCAAATCCCCGTCGGGACCCCTGTGCCCCACCCCAAGACTTTCAGGAACCTTACTTGCTGTGGAGCAGAAGAGGCCAGTGGAGCACTCCCGATGGGAGGAGCGAGATGGAGAGAAAATGAGCAGGGAAAGAGCCGGGCAGAAAGAGAGACAGGGAATCAGAACCCAGAGAAATGGGGGGAGAGAGAGAGAGAGCTGGCCCGAGGGCAGGGGCGGAGAGAGAGGCGGGACAGCAGGGTGGGGGAGCAGCCCTCGCCCGCCCCAGCACCCCCAGGCCCCACTCCCGCCCTCACCTGCCGCTCATCTGAATCTCCTGTCCGTTCTTAAGCCACTTGACCTCGGCGTCAGGGTCGGCCAGCTCCACCATCAGCCGGATCTTGTGGCCCTTGCTCACCTGGTAGGCTGGCTGCAGCTTCTTCTGAAAGGCTGAGCACCCCCACCCTCAGCCCCCTGCTCCCCAGGCTGGCCCAGGCCCGGTGGACAAGGTCCTGCCTCCCCACATTTCTCTCTGTGCCTCTGCTGAGGCTCTGTCTCTTTATCTCTGTCAGCTGCTTCTCCCTCTGTCTTCCTTCCTTGGGGTCCACTTCACCTGCTCAGCTCAGGGCTAGGGTTCGGGGCTTCCAGAAAGGCCGGAGCTTGGCAGGAGAATGGGTGATGGGACAAATGGGCCTTCTCTTCCTCTCCAGTCTGTTTTTGCAGCAACCCCCAGGTTCATGCCCTCCTTCTAGGCGCCTCTGCTGTCTGAACTTGATTTCCAGGGCCTCCATGTCAAGCCCGTGATGGGGAAGGGCTGGCCTGAGCCCTCGCCTCTGACCCACCTGGGGTGGGGGCCAGGCGCGCTCACCTGCACCCACCTGTTCTGTTTGCCTATGAGGGGGCTTAACCAGGGTTTTCTCTTCCCAGGTTGGGGGGCGGGGTGTCCTCTGGGCTAAACTGGCTTCTTCCCCTTCTGGGGGGCATGGGGAGAATCAAGCAGGCTACTTTTTTCACCAAGGGCGGGTAGGGGAGGAAGGGGTCTCCTGGCTTTGGCTGTGGAGAGGAGGGCTGGCCTGGGCTCCGTCCTCTTCCTGTGGCGTCTCTGGGCTAACTTTGCCCTTTTCTTTTTCTGTACGACCATATGCCAACCCGGGCACCCTGGCTTTTTCCCTCCACAGAAGAGGACGTTCACCCAAAAGGTCCCTTCCCGGGTGCCTCTAAGTCAACCAGGACGCCGCTCGCTTTCCTGTGAGCACGTCTGCGCGCCGTCGTGCGTGCACGTCCCTGCGTCCACGCGCCGCTCTGCGTGCACGTGCCTGCGTCCACGCGCCGCCGTGCGTGCACGTGTGCGCAGGCTCTCATCCAGCCCTAGCTCTGCTCGGGAGGCTCACCTGTGCTTTTCTTCTCGTCCCGCTTTATGCCCTTGAGCCTCTTGAGCATGCCCCGCAGGTCGGTGACTCCGTGCTGGAAGGCAATGCGTTCGTACTCCGACGGGGGCGCCTGCCGCAGGATCTCCCACACGTCCTCCTCGGCGGGGGCCTCCAGCCTGCATCCACGTGGCGAGCCCTCAGGGCCCCCATGGCCAGGACAGAGTTGCCGTCCCCTCCCCTCCCCAAGCGGGAGCTGCCCCTGCCCCTCTGACCCTTCCCTTCTGGTGGGGCAGCTTGAAATGGAGTGGATCCCGGGCCAGTTCCAGGGATCATGAGGCCTTAGGTGCTCAGTGTGGGGGACTGGGAGGGGCTCCTGGCTGAAGTAGGGATGATAAGGGTGGGGCGGGGGGGGGTGGGGCAGGCTTCCTGGGACACTCACCTCGGGGTCCGTAAACTGCTGCTCCAGGTAGGGCAGAAAGGCAGTGTACACATTAGAGGCGGAACAGAGAAGAACAAAGGTGACTCCATATTGAGTCCATGCCTTTAGCACTAACCCTTGTGCTCTGTTGCCTGTTCTTAGTCAAGCTGGCTCTGCACCCTTGTAAAAGCATGTTGTCTATACCCTGAACCATAAAGTATATGATAGTCCATTCTCAAGGCTGTGTCTCCCTGGCTGGTTAAAGGTATAGAACACTCTTCATTTGAATAGAGATAAAAAGTTACAAAAGATAACGATTGTCTTGTGGGATGTTTACAAGAACACTGTGACCAAGTCTACCTGGAGGGCTGCAAGAACAAAACATTCTACTAAGAAGTCTGCAATAACCAGCCACACGCCCTCCCCCTTTCAGTAGAAGAGACCAGAATTCTATCTGGGCTAAGGTGGTTCTTTGGGACATTAGTCCACCATCTTCTTGGTTTGCTGGTTTGCTGAATAAAGTCAGTATTCTTTGCCCCAACAAGTTGTCCCTCGATTTACTGGCCTGTCATGCAGCACGCAGTACAAGTGTGGAGTCAGTAACAAAGGCACGGGTCATCCCTCCATGAACCACAGCGCGTGGGGCCTCACCTCCACTTTCCTCCCTGCACTCACACCATTCCTTTTACAGGGCCCCCGTGGCCTTGTTTATTCCTCCTCAGCTCTGATAGGTGAGTGTCAGGAGAGCCGGAGGCTCAGAGACTCTCCCTAGTCAGTGGAGATCCTCGCCCAGGTCCTCACCGAGGTCAGTCTGATCTCCAGCCTTCTCATCTGTCACCTGCCCTGGTGGGGATCGCCCTGCTGCCCCCAAAGCACTTGACCCCAATGCTCATTCTCTGGGCTGAAGCAGCACTGGCCGTAATGCAGGGTCCAAGAGCGGGGGGGACAGGACACAGAGAACATAAGTCAGTTGTGCTGGGTGGGGCTAGGTGGGCAATTCCTGAGGCTTTGGAGCCTTCTCCCACTTCTGGGTCTCCAGAGCCTACTGAGAAGAGCTATCACAGACTCAAGTGTAGGCTGGTCATGGGAATAGTGTGGGGATGTTAGTTCACGGGGTGTAACCTCTGCTGTGCCCTCTGACGCTTCCCCGCACCTGGACTGTCCCATCTGATGGACAAGAAAACCAGCTTAGAGAGGTGCACGACCTGCTTGGGGTCACGCTGCTGGAAAACCACAGGGCCGGAATTTGGGAGCTGCATGTTCTGGGAGCTGCTACCCTGGGGCTTACCTCTTCCTCAGCAGCGAGCTGAAGTCCAGAGTCCCAGCATCCTCGTGGCTGTCACTACGGAGAGGAACCCCCAGTAAAGCCACAATAGAGCCAACTATTAATAGGAGGTGTTTGGGAGCAGGGGCTGGGGTGGGGGTGGGGGCGCAGTGAGAGAAAGGGACACTGACTGCACGGGTGCACCCTGCCCATCTCAGACCCTTGGGGTCGCCACACAGGTGGATAGGAAGGGGTACCTGATGCGCCGACCACCTCCAGCCAGGCTCCTGCGGGGGTAAGACTCAAGTTTTTCACCTGCCCGGGGAGTTTACTCTCTTCCACACCCATCCATTTCAGTCTGCCCATTCACATTACCCCAAGCCCTGGTCCCTATGTTATGCCCCTGCTCTGACCCCCATATCAACCCCAGTCCTGGTGCCCCTGACATCCCTCCCCAGCCCTGGCCCTTCACATAATCCTGGCCCTGACCCCAAGGGGCCACAGACCCCAGCACTGGCCTCCCCCGCGGGCCCTGAGGAGAGAGGGCCACTCACGTGCGGCGGAAAGTTGATCGGAGGTCCACATCTCCGGAGCCAATGGCCTCTGGTTTCAAAGAGGGGGGATGAGAGTCAGGGGGGAAGGTTTTAGAGGGGGCCTGCCCTGGGATCTCCTGGTGTCACAGGCCTGCTCATCTGTGACCCCTTGACAGTGGGCATCTGTCCCAGGAACCTGCCTTCTGAGCCTTGCCCAGCCTGCATCAAGGAACCAGGGATGTGGTGCAGTTTATGTTCCCCAATACCTTCCACATTCATCTCCCTCTCATCTCTCTACTCACCCTTTCCCTCTTCACTAGTGCCTAATCATCAGACATCAAGATGATAAAGACCCCAGATGAGATCTGAGCTCAAGCCCCACTCCAACCCTAAAAGCTCCGATGTATTTCTTGCATGCTCTGTGTGAATAGCACTGGGCGTGTGATCAGCGGGCGTATGGTCAGGCCTCAGCATCCCCCTTAGTACTGGGAAGTGGAGGCGGGTGTGGGAACTAGACCCATGGGGAGCCTGAACCCCACAGACGCCAGAGGGCCCCTCACCATGGACAGTGAGGTTGAAGTTGCAGCTGTCAAATTTGTCCTTGGTGGATACCTCACAGCGGTAACCACCGGCAAAGGTGGCCTGGGCATCCGTGATGTGCAGCTCAAATAGGTAGACCTGTGGAGGTGAGGTGTCAGGGAAGGCTGGAGGCCAGGATACGAGGCCCTGCACCCTAAAGGAGACGGGGTGGCTGAGGACCACCGACCTTTTCACCCTTCGGGGCTTAAATGAATCCATTCAGTTTTGGATATCTAAAAACGGGGCCCCTTCTCAAGACGCATTGCCATCTGCTGGCACAGGGTGGTGATGAAATAGAAATCAAGGGTGGCTACAAGGCAAGGGGCATTCGCTTAGGATAAGGCATTTGGGGGGAATTTCCTGGCAATCCAATGGTTAGGACTCCATGCTTTCACTGCAATGGGCCCAGGTTGGATCCCCGATTAGGAATTCCACGAGCCACGCAGTTCAGCCCCCCCCAAAAAAGGCATTTTTGTTCAGGGCACTGCCCACACAACTGAACATGTCCACCTACCCTTCCAGAAGCCCCCTTGCCTGGGCCAGGACTGTGGAAGAGTGGGAGGAGCAAAGGCTGGGAGTCAAAGCACAGCTTCTAGCCTGGCTCTGAGTGACCCGGCACCACCAACAGCAACCTCTCAAGCTTTGGTTTCCTCGTATGTGTAGAGAATTGTGGGTGCTCATCGAGGGCCCCATGAGCCTTCCACCTGGGGCCTTTGCACCCTCACTGACTGGTGCCCCCCAGGCTTTATTATGCCCCCTTGAGACTATCACAGCTTCCCTGGTGGCTCAGTGGTAAAGAATCCACCTGCCAACGCAGGAGACGTGGGTTTGATCCCTGGGTAGAGAAGATCCCCTGGAGGAGAAAATGGCAACCCACTCCAGTATTCTTGCCTGGGAAATCCCATGCACAGAGGAGTCTGGCGGGTTACAGTCCGTGGGGACGCAAAGGTCGGACACGACTGAGCACACACGTGAGACTGTCACGCCTCTGAGCCCCCATGTTCTTCCGTGCCCCCCAGTAACCCTCCTCCGAGCCTCCCCAAGCTCGCTGAGTGCCGCTGGCCCCCCAGCCAGCTTTGCAGGCTTTCCACGCCCCTTCTCTGCACCTCCTCTGTGGCTCGGGTCTCACAGTGCCCCCCTGCCTCCCTGTGCCCCCCAGGCCTTCCGGGGGCGCCCTGCGGCCCCTTGCTGTGAGCTCCCCGTGACCCCGTGCCCGCGGGCCCCACCTTGCTGGTCCGATCGTAGCTATCATGCAGCTGCAGATGCTGCCCCACCTTGCTGCTCAGGTCCACCCACTTGCCCTTGAACCACTTGACCACGGGTGGTTTCAAGAGGCTGGCTCCGGCCACACGGGCTGAGAAGGTGATGCTGCCACCTGCAGGAGAGGGGTGATCGTCTGGGCTTGGGGGGCGCCCTGTGCCTCCCTCCCCCACCTCACCCCGGGGGCAGCAGACCCACACTCACCCACGGTCACCTCGCCATCCTGTGGCCTCATCACAAAGAGGCCGATGGGGTCATCAGGGGCACCAGGGCCCTCGGGGGCCGCTGAGCTGGTCCCTGTGGGCAGAGGAGTTTGAGACCTGCCCTGGGACACTGCCACCCACCAACCTGGCCTCCCTGCCCCGCTCCTCTCACCTTCGGGACTCGGGGAGCCTCCTTCCACCTCAGGGGCGGAGGTCGGGGCCTCTCCAGGGGCTCCAGGGGCCTCGGCGGGGGTGGGAGCAGGCACTGCCACAGGCTCCGCTTTCGCTGGAGGGGATCAGGTCCAGGATTGTGGAGCAGCTTCTAATCAGAGCCCCCTCCCCCACACGCACCGGTTCTCTTGTCCCTGGTCCTTCCCATCTTTGTGGGAAGTCAATTCAGCCTGCGTTTCACCTTCTCCCTGCCCTCACCAGCTGTCTGTCCCCTCATCTCAGAGGGTCAGCCTGAACATCTCTCCTCTCTTCCTCTAGGCTCGGATCTTGGTCCAGCCCGTCAGGTTGGGCTGGGGCTCGGCACACGCCCACAAGTTCGCGGGGCTTCCCTGCCAGCACACCCAGCCCACCAAGTTCCCATCCATGTGGGGGTGTCCAGCGGGAGGTCAGTGTTACGTCTGACTCATCTCTGAACTTCCCCCACCTCCGGAACGGCCCAGATGGGCCGGGGAGCCTCGTGGGGACACTCAGAAAGGTCTCGCTACAGAAAACAGGAAAAGGCCACGGCAGGCTGAGGGCACACCCAGATCCAAGGCAAGAAACTGGGAGGACATCTCCTGTGCCGTGACTGACGGAGAGCTGGAGGGGCTGCTCCAACTTCAGGGAAGGCCGCCCAGGCGCTTACCTGCGTCTATGACCTTGAGGTCAAACTTGACCTTGGAGGAGCCAGCGATGACCGCATAGGAGCCCTGGTCGGCGGGACCCACGTCCCGCACCGTCAGCGTGTGGCGCGTGCCCTCTGCTGCCAGGCCATATTTGTCGCTGGCGCTGATGTCACTGCCCGCCCGCTGCCAGCGCACCTTCAGGCCTGCCCGCTCTGTCTCGGCCTCGAACACGGCAGGGCTGCCGGCGGCCACCTCTGCGGACCGTGGCTTCTTGCTGAAGGCAGAGACTGAGGGGCCAGTGGAGTTTGCAGGGGTCCCCTGGCTTACCCCTGCACCCACTCCTACATCCCCTCTTACCAAATAAGGTGATGAGCGCTTTAATGGATCACCTTGTTTAATGCTCCAACTGCTCTATGAGGTAGGTGCAGTTATTATCCCCAGAGGAGGGCTCCGAGGCTCAGAGAGGTTAAGTGACTTACCCAAGATCACACAGCCAGGAAGTGGGAGAGCCAGGCCTGTGGTCCACCCACCATACAGGAATTTTGCTAGGTGTGTCCCTGAATAGCCCACCCTCTCTGCCTGTGGAAGCCCAGCCCCCACCAACTGGGGCCCTTGGCAAGGGGCCAGCACTCTGCCTACTTGGACGTGGCTAAAATTGTCCTCTAAGGGCCTGGGGCTGGGAATCAGCAAGTGAGATAAAGTTGGCTTGGGAGGGGGCTGGGGCTGGAGGGCTGATCCCCGACCTGGACAACCTTGGTAAGGCCAGGGCGGGGACTCCAGGCTGTGACTTTCTCTGCCCTTGGCGGTGGCTCAGGGACCTCTTGACCACCCTCTCCCAGAGCAGAGGGCCTGCATCACCTCAGTGTGGGGGCCACGCCTGGTGTGGGGGCCACAGAGGCGCAGGCTGCTAAAGCAGAGACTCTCAGAGCTGGATTGACCCACCGAAGCCCTCTTTGTACAGTTGGGGAAACCAAGACCCAGAGAGGGGAGGGGCCCATCCAAGATGTTCAGGGAGATTGCTGGCTCGAGTCTGGAGCCATCCTGGGGTGCCTCCTGCAGCAGCCTTTCCCCAAAAGGCAAGCCGGGACCTAACCTTGCTGCAGAAGATGGGGATGGAGGCAGGGAAGGGGCCCCCCGGCATCCTGACAGTGGGGCGATAGCCCTGGGGGCTTCCTGCCTTGGCTGTCTCCCCCTCTGGGCCCCTGACCCTGGTTTACCCTCACTCTCATCAAAACGATGAGAAGGAGAAAGTGAGAATCGAAAAAGAACCCAGGAGGACAGAGCCCTTGTCCTGGGAACCCCTCAGGAGCTCATTCCTGGGCCCACCCCCCAGCCGTGGGTGCCCCCGGCCCTCCCTGCCCCACGCTCGGCCCCCAGCCCAGGCCTGGAGCTACCTGGCTTCTTCCCTGGCTCGGGCATCTCGAGAGAGGTCACAGCCGGAACCGAGCAGGCACGGCCACCCAAAGAGACTCTGAGCAGGGATCCGGTCCCCGACTATATAAGGGGCCGCCCCCTCTCCCGGCCCTCCTTATCTGCACCCTGCCTGGACACCTGCTAAATATAGACAAATTCCCGAGATCAAGGGCTCTCCAGGAGAATGTGTGGCCCTGGCTTTCTCCGCTGGCTCCAGCGCCTCCCCCACCAACCCAAAAGGACAGATTCTGCCCCCCAACCCTCAGTGAACACAGGGGCACCCCAAGCCCCGTCCGTGTGTCCTTGTGACAGGCAAATTGTGCAGTGGGAGTGTGCGGGTCCCAGAACCCTGACGCTGTCGGGTCAGATGCATCCGTGTCGGGCGATGGTTACGTGCACAGACCCTGAGTCCCGGCTTCCCTCCTCTGTGTCCTTCTGCCCCCCACAACTGCTTCCACACCCCCACCCCGCCAAAGTCACAAAGAACATCAGCGCTACACAGGAAGAAGCAAATCACATGTGACCTACTGTGAGCAAGACCCATTATCAGGGAAGGTCATTTGTACCCTGCCCCGCCATCGTCAGGAGAGAGGAATTCTATATACAAGCATTGTCCGTGTGGTCAAAACTTGCCATCCCTTTCAACATAAATCCATTCTCTTCTGCCATTTTAACCATGTTTAAACTCGTGTTTAACATGTTTAACTCTCGTGTCCCTGGGCTGTCTTTCAAAAGGAATTGGGGCTTTGGGACGTCCCTCGTGGTCCTAGTTAGGACTCTGTGCTCCCACCGCTGGGGTCCAGGTTCAGTCCCTGGTGGGGGAACCAAGATCCCGTATGTCATATGGCACAGCCAAATATTAAGAAAAAAATTAATCCATAAAAATTCAAAGAGACTGGGCTCCACTCTCCCTCTCTCGGGGCTCAGAGATCCATGGAGGGGGATTATGGTTGGGTTTCCCCAGCCTGAGGGCTCAGGTCACTGTGCAGGGTGTCTGCCCCAACACAAAAGTCACCAGAATCTGGATTCTCTGAGGTCTGCAGGTTGCTCAGGAAAGTTCCCTCACTCCCAGGCTGTCGGCTGCCTCTTCTTGCTACTGTTGGAAGCAAAGCCCATACAGGTTTCGTGGCTCATCTTTTTCTCTCTCCCCTGCTGTGGGCCAGAGACCAGAGCGACCAGACGCCAGGGTACATGGGAGGAGGTCACTTGTGTCAGGTCCTGCCAGCAGGGATCCCGTGAACTGCTCTGCTCCTGACGGGAGCTCTGGGGCTTCATCCTTGCTCCTGATCAAGCTGCACTTTACTCCTTTCCAGACACATGAAGCTTCCCGCCTCACATGGCCACAGCAGCCCTTCACTCCACGTGTGACCTTGGACAAATTAGTTGACCTCTATGAGCCTCAGTTTCCCAGTCTATAAAATGGGACATTAGGTTCCACTTCTCAAGGTTAACACGCAGTAAATGGCTAGAATATCCAGTATTGTTGCCCTTATTATCATCATCATCATTGGGCTCATAACAGAAAGATTCAATGAGTTTAAGCCTCATTAAAACATTAAAAAAAAAAAAAACATTTATCAGATACAGAGAGCTTTTTAATGATTTATTTCTCTAACAACAACTGAGAATTCGTTCCCTCCGTGGATCATGACAGCAGGTCAGGCAATATCAACCCCGTATGACACAAACCGGACAACTAGACAAAGTGTCAACCATCCCGAGGTCTGCAGGTCCAGCACTGGCGAGGATCCTTAGTAAACGCTCAATGGACAAACGAGAAGGCAGATCAGATGTCGGGGTTGGGGTGCGTCAGACAAGGTGCACAAAAGATTTAAAAACAGCATTTCCGGGCTGAAGAAAACTGAGAATAACTTTAGGTAAATGGGTTTCTTGAGGATGCTGATGGGGGGAGAGGTGTGGGGAGAGAGGGCCACTGAAAAAAAAGGGGGTTCAATATACACAAACAATGACGGCTTCCAACTCCCAAGGCCGTTCGCCCAGTACTAAGCAAGCTGACCCTTCGCGGGGGCCAGACGCCCAGACGGCCTTCCGGAGCCGGGCCGGCGCCCTGGTGGGAGGCGAAGCAAGGGGTGTGGGGCTGGCAGGGGGCTTGGAGGAGGAGGGGGTGGGCGGGGAGGCGAGGCCTGGCCCGCCACAGTCCTGCCCCTGGGAGCTTCCCTCCTGTGTCCGGCCGCCCGGGCGAAGGGGTTAATGCTATGGCCAACGGGGCGGCCTGGCGGGCCCGGTGCGCTCAGGCCTGGGCTCAGTGGGGCGGGTGGCGCCGCTCGGCCAGGCCCCCGCGGCCCAGCACCTCCCCGCTGAACTGGTAGGTGAGCTTCTTCTTGACCTTCTTGACCTCGCCCGTCT
The DNA here is from genome assembly GCF_033118175.1 of Dama dama. NCBI lineage: Eukaryota > Metazoa > Chordata > Mammalia > Artiodactyla > Cervidae > Dama > Dama dama. The sequence continues at coordinate 75,293,911 of NC_083681.1, forward strand.
TGCCGTAGTTGCGCAGCGCTCGGGCCATCTTCTGGTAGGTCATCTTCTTGCGGTTGCCCTTCTGGATGCCCCAGCGGTGCGCCAGCGCCTCCTTGTGCTTGGACGAGAACTGGAACGTGCCCTTGTCCTTGTCCACCCACCAGATGCTGTCCTTCATGTCGCCGCTGCGCAGCAGGTCCAGCAGGAACTGGTACAGGCGGATCTTCTTCTTGCTGCCTGCGGCCGGAGACGGTCAGCGCCCACGGCGGGGACCCAGCCCTCCTCCCGGTGACGTGGGGCCGCCCCCTCCTGCCCGGGGTGGGGTGGGCGCAGGGGCGGGGCTACGGCCAGCATGGCGCATGCGCACGCCCACAGCGCACGTGCTCAGACCCCGAGGTGGGGACGGACGCCCCCACCCCCCGCCCCCGACGGAACACACACGGAGACACGTGTTGGCAAACACACACCCGTACGCGAGCACTCTGCTCTGTGGCCAGGCTGCCGCGTCCGTGGGCCTTGATCGGGGTGGGGACGGGGCACAAGGGTGGCCAGGGTGACGGCTGGGCCCAGGCTGGGTCAGGCGTGGGTCACCTACCTGTCTCCCCGTGCAGGAGGCCAGACCCTGGCTCCAGGCCGTCGGCCTCCCCATCGGACACCTCCAGCGGGGGGCTCTGCCGCTCCCCCTCCTCTTCATCCGAGCTGGGCCGGGCGGGGGACAGCGAGGGGTACGGCAGGCACATCCGGGGCATGTAGGAGACCTGGGAAGGAGGCAGAGGAGGGTTGGGGTCCCTGAGGGACCGCTGAAGGCGGCCAGGTAGGGGAGGGTCCTGGGGCGCGGTGGCTAGGGAGGGGCAGAGGGATTTGGGAGAAGGCCGGGAACACTGGAGGTCGGGCGGGTTATGGAGTCCTACGGGGTCACCACACACAGGGTGCCGGTGGTGGGGACAAAGGGGCTCCTGACACCCCACCTGTCTCCCTGGTTTGGGCGGCGGGAGGCGCCACGTGGACAGGCAGCTGCCCTGGGGTGAGGGGCTGAGGAGGGCCGGCCAACCGAGTCAGCGGGGAGATGGGGAGGTCAGCGGATTTCAGAACTCAGTGACGGACGCCAGACCCACGAGGAGCCGGGGAACGGGGTGGGGGCTGCAGCCCCTGGGGGTCAGAAGGACCAGTGAGGGCGGGGTGGGGTGGGGTGGGAATGGTCCGGGCTCTGTCCTCGGTGGGGCGGGCGCAGATGAGGGGTGCGGGGTCACGAGGTCAGCCGGGGGGTCAGGAGGCAGCCGTTGGGGCTCAGGCCGCCGTTGGCGCTGTGGGGCAGGAAGCCGGGTTGGGTAAGAGCCTGTGTCAGCTTCCTGCGGAGCGCCCGCCTCACCGCAGGCGCCGGGCCGGGCCGGGCCGCCCGCAGGCACGCACCTGGTGGGGACCGAGGCTGGCGTGGGGGGGAGCCATGGGGGTGTCGAGCACGTGCATCTGCTCCAGCTCCATGTGGCGGTAGAGCTGCTGCAGCTGCGGGGGCTGGACGCTCTGCAGCTCCGTGAAGTGGTTCTCCGCGAAGCTCTCGAACTCGCTGTGCACGTGGTGCGGGTGGAAGTCCCAGTAATGGTCTGCGGGCCAAAGCAGGAGGGGCTTGTGATCGTATGAAACATTATATGAACAATAATAGTATATATTATATATAATAACTATATATAATATAATGTGTATAACAATAATAGTATGCATAAAAATAATAGTGCCAGGCCTTGTTCCCTGTCATAATCACCACCGCCATTCTGGGCTGCAGATTGGCATTAATCGCAGCACCACCCGCCCTGCTATTTTCCGACCCCCAGTTGTATAGATGGGTCTTCCCCAGGTAGCTCAAATGGTGAAGAATCTGCCTGCAATGTGGGAGACCTGGGTTCGATTCCTGGGTCGGGAAGATCTCCAGGAGGAGGGCATGGCAACCCACTCCAGTATTCTTGCCTGGAGAATCCCATGGACAGAGGAACCTGGCGGGCTGTGGTCCACCGGGTCACAAAGAGTCAGACACAACTGAGGGACTTTAGAATACTCAGAATATGCTATGGATGAGGACACTCAGGCTTGGAGAGGCTACATGACCCGCCCATGGTCAAAGGCCGTGGGAGGCAAAGCCTTTGTTCTCAACAACCGGTCTACCCTGCCTCCGATGCCCATTCCAACGATGCCGGTTTTTGAGCCAGAGTCCGAATCCGGCTGTTTCCTTTCTGTGTGGCCTCAGGCACGTGCATTGACCCCTCTGTCAAACAGGGATGCTAGAAACTAGGAGGCTCCACGCAAGTTCACATTTGTAAAACCCCCTAGCCCCAGAGCGTGCACTCTGGGAGTGTGTGGAATCGCTTCTCCTGCCCTTCAGACGCAGCAGTGGTTCCTGAGCTGACTGGCTGCCCGCAGTCACAGCTCACAGCCCTGTCACACGGCCGAGGTGTGACTGCAGAGTCACAGGGCTGACATTCCTCAGCCGAGCTCCCCCTGCGGCCCCTCCAAGGCCGCGTCCTTGGGGAGCTGCACCCGAGTCCCAGGGAGGTCGCCGCGGCACCCGAGGCTTTCCCGGAAAGCCCCTGGTGGGTGCTTTCAGAGTCTGCGGCAGGGTGGATTTGAGTTTGGGGAACAGCTCCGTGCCACTGCGAGCCTGCCTGGGCCTGGAGCCGGTCTTCAACGTGGTTACTCTGAGCACCTTTTCCAGGAACAAAAACCACCACATGTCTGAGGGCTTCCTGGGTACTACTTGGAGTCCCAAAGATGTGGTGACAAAGCGGCAAGAGGAATTTTTCTCATGGGACCCAGAGAGGGAGTGTACGGGATGCTGAGAGAGGTCAGCGTCTCCGGGACTGGCACGGGGCCCTGCAGGGGGACCGTCACCAGCCTCCCGTGCGTGTCTTGTGTGTCGTCTGTCTGTCTCCCCCTCTCTTTCTCTCTCACAAACACATCGTCGCTCACGCATCCCTGAGAAATGACACGTGTGGTCTTGGCTCGGCACTGGCTCTCAGAAGACTCACTCATTTTCCAATCCTGCTCTGTGGTGGCTTTGCCTTGTGACCCTGAGCAAGACATTTTATCTCCCTGAGCCTCTGATTCTGCAAAAGTCAGAGACCCAACTGGGCAGTTACTGAGGTCCGGTTCACATGTGGAATTATTTGAACCCACAGTCCAGACTCCCACTTCCGTGAAGCTGCAAGGCATAGGGGAGCCAATTGGGGCGGAGCTGGGTTTGAATGCTGCCTCTGCCACTCACCCCTGAGTGACACTAGGCAGGTTGTTCTGCTTCTCTATGCCTGTTGCCTCGGCTGTGAGATGGGGCTAATAACTACACCCAGCTCATGACATAGGCTTGCTGTGAGGATTAGATGAGCTAATGCTTGCAAGGCACTTCGAATGGAACCTGGCACATAGTAAGACTCAATAATCATTAACTATTATCATTCCAGGCTTCCCAGGTGGCTCAGTGGCAAAGAATCTGCCTGCCAGCGTAGGAGTTGCAGGAAGCGCAGGTTCGATCCCTGGGTTGAGAAGATTCCATGGAAGGAAAACAGCAACCCACTCCTCCTTGCCTGGAGAATCCCATGGACAGGGAAGCCTGGTTGGTTGCAGTCCATGGGGTCGCAAAGAGTCGGACACCTGAGCTACTGAGCACACACGTACACCCGTTATCATTATAATGATAATTATTATGAATGCTTAATGTTGTCTTTAGAGAGCCTAAATCAGCACCTGAGCAAACAACAGATACTTTAATACTTATCAGTTCCTCATCTTCCCCTGCTCTCTGCCATCTTAGTCCGTGGTCCAGGGAAATAGTTTGAGGGATCCTGGCTGTCTCTTTCTCCCAGAAACTTGAGTTGGGACCCCAAGGTTGCACCAAGGGCAGAGGACTGGTTTTGTTCACCTTCATATTCCCAGTGCCTAGACGCAGTAGGCATCTTGATGCTTTTGAACTGTGGTGCTGGAGGAGACTCTCGAGAGTCCTTTGGACTGCAAGGAGATCCAACCAGTCCATCCTAAAGGAGATCAGTCCTGAATATTCATTGGAAGGACTGATGCTGAAGCTGAAACTCCAATACTCTGGCCACCTGATGCAAAAAAACTGACTCATTGAAAAGACCCTGATGCTGGGAAAGATTGAAGGCAGGAGGAGAAGGGGATGACAGAGGAAGAGATGGTTGGACTCAATGGACATGAGTTTGAGTAATCTCCAGGAGTTGGTGATGGACAGGGAGGCCTGGCATGCTGCAGTACACGTGCTCGAAAAGAGTTGGACACGACTGAGCGACTAAACTGGCCTGAATTGAGATGCAGTAGGCACTGAAGAAGCATTTCCTGAGTGAAAGCATGACTCCTAGCTTCTTAAGAACTCTGACTCCCTTAAAATAAAATAAAATGTAAAAAAAAAAAAAAAAGAACTCTGACTCTCTTCCACCAAATTATCCAAATCTGAAGGGAAAACAAAACAAAATGACACTTATTTTGTACTTTCATCTTGCCTTGAGTTAATAAGACCCAGAAATTCTCCACTTGCTGAGAGAGAGTTGGCTCTGTCTGTATGGATGGGGTTCTTTGGGGCTCTGGGGTTACTGAGTGGGTCCAGATTCCTTTTTAGCTGTAGATCTGCCCTGGAGCCCCACTCCAGGCCCTCCCATTTTTGCCTTCTCCTGCCCAGGCCGAAGTGCCCAGATCTTCATAGAATGCTGTATCCTGCCCATGCGTGCATGCCAAGTCACTTCAGTGGTGTCCAACTCTTTGCCACCCTGTGGACGGTAGCCTGCCAGGCTCCTCCATTCCTGGGTTTCTCCAGGCAAGAATACTGGAGTGGGTTGCCATGCCCTTCTCCAGGGGAACTTCATGATCTTTATGAAATGCTTTATCCTCCCCCTCAAATCCTCACACCTACTACAGATCTTTTTTGGGTTTTTTTTTTTGGGGGGGGGGGTGGGTTTTGGCCGTGCTGTGTGGCATGTGGGATCTTAGTTCCCCTGCCAGGGATCAGATCCGTGCCACCTGCATTGGAAGCACAGTCTCAATCACTTGACCTCCAGGGAAGTCCCCCTTCAGTTCTGGGTTGGGGGCGCTGAGTTCTCTCTCTCGGTCCCCACCTCTGTTCCAGCTCCACATGAGACCCACGGGCTCATTCTGGTGGTCCCAGCCTGAGGCCAGCACTTCCCACAGCAAGTCTCAGCACCCTCCGATTTGAGTCACTTTGGGGGCCAGAAAAGCTTGAGGATTTGGGGCCCATTGGAGACCCATGCAATCCGCAGCGCCGGAAGGAGATGGGAGAGTCTGGCCTTTCACAGCACCCTGCAGAGGTTCGTTTGCTCAATGAGGCTCAGGAACCCTGCCCTAGGGTCGCCTGAAACCTGCAACAGAGACTCTTGGGCTACAACTAAGGTTTCAAAAGGCCCAACGAAACCCTATTCTCTACCCTTGATTTTGAGTGCTCGGGCAGTTATGTAATAAACCCTGTTTGGTAGGCAGAGATGAGTCCTCTGAAGGAACATATTGCCACGAGTCCATCCTTATGCAAAGGTCAGCACGCCTGGGCTCTTTGGACCTTATTCCTAGATGACTGCTCATGAATGCTTTTCTATATCCCTGCTTGTCACTCAACAGATCACCCAGACTCTCCTGCAACTTAAGTCCCCTTAGCATGACTTTCTGCTCCTCAAAAGGACATAGTGTCAAGACTTCCCTAGTGGTCCAGTGGCTAAGACTCCGAGCTCCCGATGCAAGGGGCCAGAGTTCAATCCCTGGTGAGGCAACTAGATCCCACAGGCTGCATCTAAGGGTTTGAATGCTGCAACTAAAAGAAAAAAAAAAGATCCCACATGCCACAACTGGAGAAAAAAAAAAAAAGACCCGGCATGAAGCAATGAAGATCGAAGATCTGTGTGCCACAACTAAGACCAGGTGCAGCCAATAAAGAAATCATATATTAAAAGTTAAAATATGGGAATATAGTGTCATTCACATATCCGGAGATAGCTCTGGACCCTCCCTTCTACAACCTGTAGGGCATTCAACACATACTAGGCTTCATTCAATATTTGGTTAAATGACCAGTGAAAGCTTACTTTTAATGCGTCTTTTATGTACCAGGCACTGTACTAAATACTTAATCCACATTATGTCATTCAGTCCTCACCATGGCTCTGACAAAGTGGCCAGTGTGGTATGATCTTCCTTTTGCCTATGAGGAAACTATGACTCAGAGACATAAAGTCCCTTGCCCATAGTCACTGGTAGAGTCAGGATCCAAACCCACCTGTGTATGACTCCAGGGACTAAACTCTTACCCCTATGCCATACCACTGCTGAGGACCAAGACAGCTAATGAAAGCTTTAAATTAGACACATGGTGACAGAATTTACAGACTGCTATTATCCATCTGTCTGTCTACCATCATTTACTCCTCATTCATTATTCATCATCTGTCCATCATCCGTCACCCAACATCATCCGTCATCCATCCATCCGTCTATCCATCCATCCACCCATCCAACATCCAACCATCATCTATCCATCATTCACTCATTCATCATCCGTCATTTAACCCACCCATCCATCCATTTATCCATCCATCCACCACTGAACCTTTATTCATCCAGCCAGCAATGACCCATTCATCAACATCTTTCACTTCCACCCTCTAAACCAGCTTCCAGTCTGGGACCAAAGTCCTACCCACACATCCTTGCTGCTACTCAGTTCTTTGTGTCACTAACACCTGGATGTCACTAGGACAAAAATAAAATGATATTCAAAACAATCCCCCCCCAAACACAAAAGGCAAACCTTAAGGTCATTCAGTTGAGCTTATCTCCTCAGAGCAGAAACCTCAGCCTGAAGCCATGGCTCTTGCCAGGAGAGGAGAAGTAAGATCAAGACTGAGAAGGAAGATGAGGAATTAAGAAAGCAAGGAATAAGGAAAAAAACCTTTGCCGGAAATCACAGACCACTGGACAAGGGCTCCTTAATCCCAGCCCTCCTGCAATTTATTCACACATGGAAACTGAGGTCCCAGCGAGCAGAGAACTCCAGGTCTCACGTTCCTTGTTACTTCTTACACTGTAACCTAATTATTATGATTTTAGTTATTTCCCTGGTTAAATAAGATAAATCTGGCAGGGCCTGTGTTTTATTCATCCTACAGCACCTGGCAATGTGCCTGGGATGGAGGGAAGGACACTTGGGAAAGTGAATGAAATGAATGGATGATTAGAAGTGAATAAACTGTGGTATGTGAATAATAATAAACTGTGAATCTGTGGTATGAAAAGATGAAAAGTGCATTGAAAGATGGAATGGTGGAGAGAACGGTCATACTTTGGAACTCTATTTCCTCCATCAGTCCCACTGCAAATAGCATTAGGATGGCTATTATCAAAAAACAGAACAACCAAGACTGACTGTATAACACAGGGAACTACATTCACTATCTTGTAATAGCAGAATGAAAGAGAATCTGAAAAAGAATACGTATATGTGTATATATACATATATATAATCAGTGAGTCACTTTGCTGTAGACATGAGACATTGTAAATTAACTATACTTCAGTTTTTTCAATGGTTAAAAAAGGCAGAAAATAACAAATTTTGGCAAGGATGTGGATTAGTGGAATCCTTGTGCACTGTTGGTAGGAAAGTAGAATGGTGCAACCACCAAGGAAAAACAGTATGCTTGGTCCTCAAACAATTAGAAATAGAATTATCTTACAATCCAGCAATTCTACTTCTGGGTATATAGTCTCAAAGAACAGGAAGCAGGATCTGCAAAGAGATATTTTAACACCTATGTTCACAACAGCCACGAGGTTAAGCAACCCACGCGCCCTTCAACAGATGAATGGATAAACAAAATGTGGTATATCCACACAACGGGATGTCACTCAGCTCTAAACAGGAAGGAAATCCCGATGTACACCGCAACACAGGTGAACCTGGAGGATAGTATATGCTGAATAAAGTAAGCCAGTCACAAAAAGAGAAATACTGCATGCCTCCACTAAGATGAGGTGCTTGGCGCAGTCACAGTCACAGGAACAGAAAGTAGAATGCTGGTTGCCAGGGGCTGAGGGGAGGCAGCAGTGGGAGGTACTGTGTGATGGGTCCAGAGTGTCAGTTTCGCAAGATGCAAACAGTTCCAGAGCTGGATGGTGGGGCTGGTAGCACAATGACATGTCCCTGAGCCACTGAGCTGTGCGTGTGAAAATGGTCAAGACCGTACACTTTATACTGTATACATTTTAATCACAACTTAAAAATAACAGACAGCAAATTCTATGAGCCCTACACCTTGAGAATCTATCCTGAATCCGTCTGCTCCTTTTTGCCCATCTCGCCACCACCCTTGGCCAAGTCACTGTCATCTCTTTCTGGATTATTCCAGTGGTTTCCTCGCGGGCTTCCCCTCTGTTCCTACTCTTGCCTCCTCTCCAGCTATTCTTCACACAGAAATTAGAGCAATTTTTAAAAAAACACGTATTCAGTGGAACCACTAGATATTGGGAGAAGACACTAAAAACTTCCAGAGAGATAAAACAAAACTAAACAGGAAAAAAATTAAACGAAACTCCAAAATGGTTACATTCAAAAAAGAGGATATGGAATGACATCAGATTTCCTAAGAAAAACTCTGGTAACCTGAAGACAGTAGAGAAATGCTTTCAGTTTCAATGAGGAAAAAAAAAAAAATAAAAGATTTTTTCAACTTAGATTTCTATACACAACCAAACTACTGTTAATCAGGTGAGGCCATAAAGACACCAAGTAACACAAACAGCAATAAAACCTTACCTCCCAGACAGCCTCTCTTAGGAGAGCACAATGCTATGAGCAACAAATCCTTACATAATTTTCACTTTCTAAGCCTCTTATATAGAGCAGCTCACTCCATCCTTAGGGCAGTCCTGTGAAGTAGGTATCATGAGTGAGGAGCTGAGGCCCAGGGGGGTGAGACCTCTTCCCTGTGGTCACCCCACCCGATCGTGGGGAGATGGGGCGTGACTCCCAGCAGCCTGGCCGCAGTGCGGGGGCCCTGTGTCACGGCCGCTCAGCCCTCAGAAACACAGCGATGAGAAAATACAGGTAATCAGATTACGCAGTGTGGCTCAACTGTGAGCAACATTCACATGGTCCAAACCGTGGAAAATTCAGATGTCAGTTTACCAAAGTTAGAATACAGACAGAGGGACTTCCCTGGTGGTCTAGTGGGTAAGACTTCATGCTCCCAGTGCAGGGGACCAGGGCTGAATTCCTGATCAGGGCACTAAATGCCCGCATGATGTGCATGTTGAGTGTCAGTCGCTCAGTCGTGTCTGATTCTTTGTGACCCCATGGAATGCAGCCCACCAGGCTCCTCTGTCCACGGAATTCTCTAGGCCAGAAGACTGGACAGGGTAGCCATTCCCTCCTCCAGGGGATCTTCCTGACCCAGGGATCGAGCCTAGGTCTACCCCATTGCAGACAGATTCTTTACCCTCTGAGCCACCAGGGAAGCCCCCACATGTGGGACATGGCCAAAAAATGCAAAAAAATTAAAAATAGAATACAGAGGAAGACAAATGCTGTATGATCTCACTTATATGTGGGATCGTTTTAAAAAAACAACAATTCAGAAAAGGAGGTCAGATTGGTGGTTGCCAGAAGTAGGGGGGGTGGGGGGATTGGGTGATGGTGGTCTAAGGTACAAACTTTCAGTTGTAAGATAAATAAGTCCTGGGGATGTCATGTACAGGATGACTAGAGTTAACTGCTGTATGGTAACTTTGAAAGTTAAGAGTATCTCCTGAAAGTTCTCATCACAAGGGGAAAATTTTTTTTGTAACTGTATGAAGAGTTGGATATTAACTAAACTTACGTGGTAATCATTTCCCAGTGTATAGGTGTGTGAAGTCGTTAGCTGTTACACCTTAAACCCATACACTTATGTTGTATATCATAACAGCAATAAAATGAAAAAAAGGGGAAAGTTACTGTGACTATTTTGGTATGTGTGAAGAAGTACGTGTGTGTGCTATAAATAACTAGAAAGTCAAATACTCATCTTTCATAGTACAATAGATTTCTCTAAGTAAAAAATCAAGCTAGATTCATCTCCATCTGGCATATAGAAAGCCCTCAATAAATGTTTGTGAATTAATAAATAAAGGCTGTTCTAAGTCTCTGTTTCAAACTTTCATGTATATACTTCCATAGCTCTGTAACAGAAAGACTGGAAAAATAGCTTTTAACTGTCTCTGATGCCCAGCATAGGCCATGGAGAAACAACTCTGATAAATTTATGTAAAAAGAAGCAGATTGCAGAACCGTGTAATATTACAGTTCATTTCTTTTTTTTTTATACAGTTCATTTCTGAATGGATAGAATTTGTGTGGATGTATACACTTACAAACATATAGGATTATACACTGTCAAGTAAAATATCTGCTAGGATAGACCAAGATGGCTATCAATGCGGGGTAAGAATGAAAAGTCATATTTTCCTTGATATGCTGCTGTATTTTAAAATTCTTTGCAGTGGGTATTTCTTGTTTGAATAATTAAAATTAAACATCTATAATTTCTTTAGATATTTACCAAACACACACACGCACAAAAGGTTATCCCGATCATGTCATTTCTTTGCTCAGCCCCCTCCCCTGGCTTCCCATCAGGTGTGGGAAACACGACAAGCTCCACCGCAGTCCTCGGGCCTGTGCGGCCTCCCCTGCAGACCTGCCTCCCTTCATGTCGTTTCTGCCTGTGCTCCTGGGCCACCCCGGTCCCCACCGAGGTCCCTCCTGCTCTTGCACCTGCTGTTCCCGCTCCTAGAACACCGGTCCCTCCCTGTCTGTGCATTCGTGTTCCTTCAGGGCACTCAGATTTCCACCGGGGGCTTTGCCTGGGGGCCGTTCACCCCTGGAGCTCCGTTCTGCGGGCACACCTCTGGCAATTAAAGCCTGAGGTCTGTATCCAGAGATGCCATTTGTGGCGAGTCCTTCTTTAGGGCCCTCACATGCAGATGCCAGAGCCGGACTCACGTTACTCTGCTTTCTACAGGACGTCTTTAGAGCATGTCTGCTGATGCAACTGTTCCCCATCTCTCTCCCTCACCGGACTAGCAAGCTCCACGAGGACAGTGGCCTTGCCCGGCCTGCTCCTTGTGGCAAATCCAGCGCCTAGAACAGGGTCAGGTCCACGGCATGTCATCAGGGGCTGTTAGGCGGATGGACAAGTGAGGGGATGAGTGGACAAGTGGACTGGACAACAAGCCTTGGAAGGATGGGTGGCTGCGCGGGGGCTGGGTGGATGGGAGGGGAGCGGACGGCTGGGTGAGTGGCGGACAGGCCGGCTGTCTGCTGGGTTGTCGGGAAATGAGCCTGTTGATGTCACAGAAACTTCTGTGCTTCTCCACTCCTTGTGGACCTGCTTCACCTCTCCCCCCGGGGGGATATTCAGTAAAACTAACACACCGTGTCCTGAAAGTTTACTGGGCCTTTGACTCAGCATATTACCTCACACATTGCATGTATTACCCCATTGAATCACTGCAACTCCGAGAGGTGTTTTCACGTTCTCGGTTTTACAGATGCAGAAACGGGGGTGCAGAGGGGTTAAGTCACTTGCTCCAAGGTTACACACGGGTGAATTGATGGAGCCAGGACTCGAGGCAGGTCTGGCCCCCCAGCCTTTGCACCAAGCCTCACCTCCCTCAAGGGTACCTGCAGAGGGCATGCGGGAGCTGGTGGGAGAGTGTGGGGGTGTCTCAACTCTTGAGTCTTCAGAAATTACCTCCAACAGGTATTAGAAGGGAGAGAATGGATGCCCAGATGGACTGCGATGGCAGGGGTGGGGGTGGGGGAAGGGGTGGTGAATAGGGACCAGAGCATCTGAGGACTCGGAAGGAATCTGCAGAAAGGACCCAGACGGGGAGCGCAGGCAGCCAACTGGGAATCACCCCAGATAAAAGGGATCTGCCTGAGCACTGAGCTGGGAAAACACTGGCAGTCTCTACAGTGCTCCCTCCATCAGCCAGCCCCAGGCCTACCTGGCTTCTAGAGTATATAAATAGCACCCCTGTATTACAGGAGGGGAGAATTCAGCTTCGGTAGACCCAAAGGAAAGGCACCCAGACCCAGGGAGACTGAGAAGGGGTCAGGCCAGGGGAGAAAGGATCCCGGGGGCTAGAAGGGGTCAGAGGCAGCCCTGAGCTTGCAAGGGCCTGAGAGGTCCTGCTGCCTCGAGCCACCAGGGGGCGCCAGTCCTCAAGGAGGGACCGGCTGAGGTCCCAGACTCTGGGTAGGTGTGGGGCTGGTGTCAGTCAGGGAGAGTCAGCCCCCGACCCTGGCAGAGGGAGCTGGAGGTAGAGTTGGAGGAGGGAGACTCTAAACCGTCTCTGGATTTTCCCCAGAAAGGATGCATTTCTTGTAGAAGTATAAAATTTAAATTTAAAAGTATGGGGAGGGGGGGAAATAAAGGATATTTTTAAAGTCTGTCTAGTCCTCAAGTTCTGAAAGGAGCCTGTGTGTTCCCAGATATGGCCTTGAAGTATGTCCACCCCTTACCCCCAAGATACGGCTTCCAGTTACAGTCTTTAGAATGGCTGTCAAGGGTGAGTTCCAGGCAAAATTGTTTGCAGGCTCTGCCATCTGGATGTGAGGGTCCTAAATAAGGACTTGCCGCATATGGCATCTCTGGGTACAGACATCAGGCTTAAACTGCCAGAGGTGTGCCAGCAGAATGGAGCTCCAGGTGTGAACAGCCCCCAGGTGAGGCCCTCGGGGGTGAAACCTTCCTTGGCTGTGGCACAGAGCATGTCTGTCCTTCTGGGACTGCAGACACCCCGCTGTCTGGCTTGCCCAAGCCTCCAGACCCCCTGAAGAATCCCTCAGTGAGACCCATTAACTGGGCCACCTCGCCTTTGGTTCAGACGTATTCCATCAATACACCGAGATCTACCACTGGTGACCTCTCTTAGCCCCTTGCCCAGGTCCCAGACACTAAAGGTCTCTCTCCCCTCCCCTGAATTTGCTTTAGGATTGAGCCTGGGCTTTAGGGTGGGGACCAGTTAGACCCAGACAGAAAAAGGCCCTGGCCCAGGCCCCACCCTCACCCCCACCACCAGCAGACTGGGTTTCAGCCCCTGCTGAGTGAACAGCTCTCAAATGGGAGCGCTTCTGCACCACCACCACCCCAACCTCCAGGGGACATTTGGCAACTCTGGAGACATTTTTCGTTGCCATGATTGGCAGGAATGCAGGCATCCAGTGGGTAGAAGCCAGGAATGCTGGCAAATACCCTACAAGGCACAAGACGGACCTCAGAGCATAGAATTATGCAGCCCAAATGTCGAGAGACAAACGCTGTGAGTCATACACAGCAGGGCCTGGGGCTGCACCAGACGGGAGTTCAGCGTCACGGGCGGTGACAAGAATGGAGAGGAAGATGGGGGACTTGGGGGAGGAGAAGAAGACACAGGTTCGAACCCTGGGTAGGGAAGATCCCCTGGAGGAAGAAATGGCAACCCACTCCAGTACTCTTGCCTGGAGACTCCCCGGGACAGAGAAGCACAGCGGACTACAGTTCTGTGGGGCTGCAAAGAGTTGGACATGAATGAGCAATTAAGTGAAGCCAAAAAAAAAAAAATGAGAAAGCACTGGACCTGGAGCGGACAGAGCTGGGTCCCACCGGCCAGCTGCGCCTCCTCGTACAGGTTCCGTAGCTTCTCTGCCTGGTCCGTCAGGTGTAAACAGGCCCAAAGGATTGGATGAGAAGATAAAACATGAAGAGGCTCACCCATGCCTACACACCAAAGATGCTCCAGAAATGTGCACTTGGGGTGTGGGATGTTGGCGGGGAGCAGGAGCGTGGGGACTTAGGGTAGTGAATCCATATCCCTGAGAGCTAACTGGATCCGATGCTTGGGATTCCAAAGAAGCCTCGGGAAGGGTCTGCTTTTCCCTTCCCAGAATCCAGCGGCGCTGGGGCGCAGACCAGGCTGGGGAAGTCAGGGCCGGGCGGGGCCCGCTACTCACCGCTGTGGCTTTCTCCATCACTGCTGAGATAGGGGTAATACTCGTGCGTTTGGCGCTGGTAGAGATCCGTGTCATAGGGAACTAGGTCTTCCGACGGCTGCTGAGAGAGGAGGGGGTCAGGGCTCGGAATGCAGCAGGGGACCCCCCCAGGGTGTTGGGTCCACACCGAGCCCCTTTATCAGGCCTACAGCCCTCCATCTGCTTGCAAGAGGAGAGACCACACAGAGGGCAAGTCGGGGATCCAGGGGTGCAAGAGCCTCAGCTCTGGCGGAAAGGGGGTGACAGAGACCCTGGAGGGTCAGAGGTCAAAAGAAGGCAGGTCTGAGGGGACAGCCCAGAGGCTCCCCCAACCACCTCACACTCACACTCCACGGCGTGCCCAGGTCCCAGCCTCACACACTCACCCGCTCACGGTCACACCAATGTGCCTATGCACCACCCCCCAAACGCACACAAACTCCCCCGACACACTTCTTCCCACACTCCCAACGTGTGCTCTCACACACACATCCACTCACAGCCCTCACACTCACCCCGGGCACACACGCCAGTATGCACCCGCCTAAAGGTGCTCGCAGGGTCCCTGGGGTTGACACAGGAATCCATCCCTCGCCTCCAAGCACGCTGACACACGCACTCAGGCCCATGTCCATCCTCGGTCACTCATGTTCCTGCACGCCCATCGCCCAGCACACAGGCTTGTCCTGCTGAAACCCCCCTCCCTGGGCCCCCAGGCTCTCTCGCTGCCCGATGTCCAGGTCCCAGGCCGGCTCAGGGCCCCCACCCCCACGCTGGCTGGCTGGCTGTCCACTCTGATGGGCTTTACAGGACTCACCCCGCGCAGCACTGGGGCCGAGGCGTTGGGGGCCTCTCCCTCCTCCCCTGTCCTCTGGGGACACTCCCTGGTCTCCCTCCCTCCGTCTCCCCATCCCTCTCCCCCTCCCCGCACCCCACTGCTGGCCGGGCACTGGGACACGCACACCCAGAGGCTTCCCAGCAGTCACCAGGCCTCTCCCCACCCAGTGCGTGTGCCCGAGCATTGCACAACAGTCACCCCGGCCTTCAGGGCTTGGCTTGGGGACCAGAGCTGCCTTGGGAGCCCACCCTCCCAAGACCCACTCCGCGTCACCCCTGGACTGGGCCAGGGGGCTTGGGGGCTCCCGTGGAGCCCAGGAGGACGTGTCTCCTGCTCAGCTCTAGCTGGGATTCAGGGATTGAGAGGTCAAGGGTCAGAGACAGGGTGGCCGAGACCCAGGGCCTCTGGCTCTCTGGAGGCAGAGTGGGGTCTTCCTGGGACCACCCCCCCATCACACCCCTGCCTGTCTCCCCCATCTTCTAGGTTCCAGGTGGGGGACAGGGGGGCCAGGGGCAGGTCAGAGGCTGGCTGGCTTGTCCCGTCTGTGCCCGGCCCTGCGTGGAGCCTGGCATTAGGTCTGCAGAGAGACAGCACAGCCCCACAGCAGGGTGTCACGCTGGGGGTGCCTCCCTGGGGCTCTGGGACCAGCCTGGGGTGGGGTGGCCCGTGGGGGTAGGGGGGAAGGGAGCTGCCTCCAGGCCGGGAAAGCTGAGTCAGATGGCCAGGCCCGGCCAAGCCCTTCCCAGTTACCTCCCCAGGGTCCCCATCCCCAGCTGAGTGGGGAAGGGGGTGAGGAAAGGGAGGGGGGTCCTCTCAGAGGGGCCTGGTGGTCTGACACCTGCGGAGGCTGCAACTGTCACCTACAGCGGGAGCGGAGGGGGTCTGCCCCAGACGGCCGCCCTGCCGTCCCTGGGGTCCCCTGGGACGCCCGCTTCTTCACCTCCGGCCTCAGCCGCTGCCCTCACCCCCGTTTCTCCTTGGACGAGGCCCTCCCCCAGCCTCAATCTCAGCCCCAGGATGGCTCTGCCCTCCTCTCTGCAGTCCCAATCCCAGCTGCCTGGCGAGCCTCTGCTCCCCTCGCTGCCCCGGCCCCCACCTCTGCCTCCGGCACTCAGGGCCCAAGGCCCAGACCTCTCAGGTCAACAGGCACGTCCTCTGCGCCTGGGTGGCGGGGGACCCAGGTTTCAGGCAGCCTTGGTCTCCAGGAGCACCTAGTCCAGGGCCCGAGACCTCTGTCCTCCTGCCCGCCAGCCCTTCACCGTCCCAGGGACTGGCTTCCCTCCACGCCAGCCTTCCCAGCTCCCCGTCACCCTCGCCACCCTCAGCCCGGCCGCCCCTCAGGCCCCTGGAGCCCCGGCTGCCACCCAAGCCCCATCTATAAATAACCGCTCAGGCCCCATCGATCACAGCCCCACTGTGGGCCCGGCCCTCAGCCCGCCGGGGCGTGCTTGCTCCAAGGAGGCCGATGGCCCCCTTGCTTGGGTCTCAGGCCCCGGGGCTCCAGGGAGGAAACACCAGCTTCCCACTGATAGGGGAAGGCAGGCGGCGGGCTGGCGGGCAGGTGGCGGGCGTCCGAGGGCCGTGGGCTGGGCTGGTGGAGGAGTCCCGATACTCACAGGGGGGACGAGGGGAAACCCTTCCATTTTGCACGCCTGTAACATCCAGCCGAGCTCCGAGCCGGTCAGGTCCCCTGCCTCGGTGGGGGCCAGTGCGGAGCCCCTGGGGATGGGGCGCCCCGTCGGGGGTGTGTGGGGGGGGTGGGCTGGACCGCTTCGGGGCGGGCGCAGGGCTCAGGCCTGCCCCTTGAGCTACAGGAGCCCTGGGTGAGCCCCCTCCCTTGACATTGCAGGGCCAGCGCAAGTTCCTGATTTTATCGAAGGCCTGCCGCTGGGAGATAGTCCCCTTGGGGTGACATCACCACCCCAGCCCGTTTGCATAAATCTCTTGCGCTACAGGAAGTCGCTGGCCGGCTGGGGCAGGTGGTGCTCCAGGGGCTGGCCTGGAAGGCCGAGGGGGCCAGGCCCCCTGCCCAGAGGAAGTCAGGACTGTGAGGGGCGGCCTTGAGGGCTGGGGTGGGGCGGGAGAATGGGAGGGGGGAAGGCTGGCTTCACCACGAGGAGGGCCTTGCTGCCCCCTGGGGCCTGTGGAGGCTCTCTCACCCTGAATCCGGCAGATGCCTACTACTTTTGAGACCCCCCACGTGGCCAACAGTCACTTCCTTGGGGGATCGGAGCTGGTAAAGGTGTCCCCTTGGGGCCTCCACGTTCTGGGGTCAGCCTGGCTGGGTGAAGGCTCTTGTCCTGCTGATTGCCAGGCCTGGCTCTTCCTGGGCCCGTAGGCCCCCAACCGCAGTCCTACCCAGCCTGGGGCTGGGCCTTGGGGCCTGGTCCTCAGCATCATGCTGGTTTCTCCTTCCTTCCACCAGAAGTATTCCTACACCCTCCCCTCCCAGCTTCCCAAGGAACACCACGTCTTCCATATCTCAGTTTCCCTACCCCTTACCAATGCCTGACTGTCAATCGAGTCTTCCTAGTTTAAAAACTTTTCTTGTCTGTCTATCCATTCACCTATTTTCCCATCCATTTACTTATCTGTTTTGTCAATCCATCTATTAACCCATCAAGCCAGCCGTACATTCATTTGTCTTCCAGTTTAATCCAGCCCTTCATTCATCCATTTATCTGTTAGTCTATTATCCCTCTACCCATTTGTTTATCTTCTCATCCACTGAGCCGTCTATATGTTCATTTATCAGCCCATCCGTTTGTTACTCATCCACATTTCCATCTGTTTATCCATCGTATGTCCAGCTATCAATCTGTTCGTTCACTGGTCCATTCGTTCATCTAGCCACCCATCCATTTATACATTCTACCAATATCAGTTGAGTTCTAGGCTTCATGCCCATACGATATGGCTCAGATAGCAAAGAGTCTGCCTGCAATGTGGGAGACCTGGGTTCAGTCCCTGGGTCGGGAAGATCCCCTGGAGAAGGAAACGGCAACCCACTCCAGTATTCTTGCCTGGAAAATCCCATGGACAGAGGAGCCTGGCGGGCTACAGTCCATGGGCTCACAAAGAGTCAGACACGACCGAGTGACTAACACACAGGGTTTATGCTCAGTGCTGGGAAAAGAGAAAGGTACTGGACAAGACTCCTATCTTCAGGGAGTTCCTGATCTAGTCTGAAGGGCGGAAGGATGAATAGAGGCAACCTTTAAATCCTTGGTCTCTAGTAAGCCCAGTTCTCCAACTCGTTGAGAGCGCACTCTCCTCTCCTGTGAAGTCTTACCCTTTGCTCTAAGTCCTATTCGCACTAACACTGCCTTCTTCCTGTCAGTGGAATCCCAGATACCCGAGTGTTTCTTCACTTGCAGCCAGGGATTTGCAGGTCTGGATTCACCATTAGACCTATCTCACCTACACCTTCACTGAGTTTTTGCCTCCACCTTTGGGACTCTCCAAGAAGTCTAGGGCACTGGTCCTCAGGACTCCCTAGGAACCTGACCAAGGCCCCTCCCCAAGAAGAGGGGAGAGGCGGGCTAACTTGTCATCTGTGCCATCCCTGACCCCACTTTCTCATCAAGAAGGCCTCATCCCCACTGACTGCATGGCTGAGGGTGGGCTCTACTGCACAAGGGCCACATCCTGCTTGCTGTGTTCATTCATTCATTCTTGCTTGTTTGGTTTATATGCTTATTTATCTCCTCTTTCATTTGTTTAATCACTAATGCTTTACTGAAGGTCTCCCATGTGCTGGGCCTGGCAAGGGGACATGAACATGAAGGAGGCGTGCCCTGGGCCTCCAAGAGCTCACAGGCCCACAGAGAGAACAGACATGTGAGCAGATGCACGCTCCTCTGGGGAGGCGGGGGCACAAGAGGTGCCAGGTGTAGAGGTGCATAGTCAGTCGGGTCAGGGCCACATGCACGGGAGCACGCCGGGGCCAGAGCAAAGCCAGGAGGCGGCAGAGAACAAGGGAACAAGCTGGAAGCAAGGCCAGATCCGGCGGCAAAGAGCCTTGAGTACCAAGCCCGGGAGCGTGGGCTGCCTCCAGGAGCTGCTGCGGGCCTCTGCTGGTCCCGAGCAGGGAGTCTGGGCTTCCCAGGTGTATTGCGGTGGTAACAAGTCCACCTGCCAACACAGGAGATCGGCAGGTTCAGTCCCTGGGTCTGAAGGATCCCCTGGAGGAGGAGATGGAAACTTGTTCCAGTATTCTTGCCTGGGAAATCCCATGGATAGAGGAGCCTGGCAGGCTGCAGGGGTCGTGGGGTCACAAAGGGTCAGACACGACTGAGCGCCTGAGCGCGCACACACTAGAGAAGGCAGTGTATTGCTCTCCCCCATGAGTGCAGGCAGCGGACCAGGCCGGCTCTGTGTTCCTGAGCCCTAAGTCTCAAGAGGCCACGAGAGAAGAGAGAGACTCCACCGTCCCAAGTCTGGCCAAGCCCAGGGTGAGAAAATGCCCAGGGCCCCAAATCTCGGGAAACAGGCAGAACTGGCTCCCACTTTCTGCGCAGCTCAAGCACCCTGTATCCATTCCCACACCAGCAAGTCCTCCCCATCCTTCCTCCCACTGCTCATCCTCCCTAAGCTCACTGGAAACTTCTTCCCAAGGCTCAGATTCCAAGGGACCTGCTGAGGTCCTAAGGCTTAGGAATAGCAGGACCCAGATTCTAAACAATTTCAAGCAGAGCAGGAAGTGTCTGATCATATCCACAACCCCAGGAGCTAGCAACTCCTTCAAAGGGGTGGGGGGGGGGGGGGGGCGGCGCGGATAGGTATTTTCTGAGTGTCCAGCACTGGGCTGAGTGCCTCCACTCTTGTGATCTCACGGAACCGGGACAATCATGTTACCCTGAGGCCCAAGAGGTTGGTGACTCGCCCAGGGTCACACAGCTTATGAGTGGGGAGCCTGGACCTGCTTTCTGGGGCTCTCGGAAGGGTGGGACCCCAGGGCAGGGTCAGGAGGCAGAAGGACAAGGAGCCACGTGTGGAGCAGACGGGGGGCCAGGGGGACACAGAGGGGCCAAGGCGGTCAGGACTGGGGAGGAAGAGGAAGGCAGAAAAACAGGAGAAAGAGCCAAAAAAGGGGGTAGAGAGAAGTGAGTCGAGAAAGAATGTGGTGGGGCGGTGGGAGGGCAGGACACAGAGGAGGGCGAGCGCGGACAGCACCGTGGGTCCTGGGAGGCTGCAGGCCCGAGCACAGAGGGTCCGCAGTTTGCTGGAAGTCACCAGGAGCGTCTGGTTGACCCCGTGGCTCGAGTTTTTGTGGGCAAGAAATTGGTTTGAGATTTAAAAAAAAAAAAACCACTTAGGTGCTCCAGGGAATGAGAGGCAAAGCTGTTTTTTATTTTCATCTTTTTATTTGTTATTTGTCTTTGGCCGCGCTGGGTCTCTGTTGAGGCATGTGGACTTTAGCTGTGCTGTGTGGGCTCAGCTGCCCCACGGCATCATGCAGGATCCTAGCTCCCCAACCGGGGATCGAACTTGTCTCCCCTGCATTGGAAGGGAGACTCTTAACCACTGGACCACCAGGGAAATCCCTGAAACGGTTTTTTAAATTATGTTAATTTTTCAATAGGTAATAGATACAGATGGTATGAAATTCAAAAGGTAACAAGAAGGGAAACGGTCCCGTTCCCTGTTGGCTGAGTCTTGGATATTTTTTCTAGAGGAAGTCTAGCAGACAGAAGCATAGAGGCAGATATATTCTTTTTAAAATTTCACACAGCAAGCAGTGCCCTGAACACATCGTGCTTCACTTTGGTTGTTTTTTCCCCACTAAATCCATCCCATGCTCATGCATACAGAGCCGTCTTGTTCTTTTTAATGACTGTATAGTATTCTACGGTTTGGGTAAACTGTGGTAGCGTGACATCATGCGAGACCTCATTCATTCAAAAAACTGCAGGAAACATTTGTGTACAATTTAAAAGATAATTATAAAGCGTACACGTACATAACCACCATCTAGATCAAGAAATAAAACACTGCCAGCACTCCAGAAGCTTCCCCAAATGTCCTGCCTCTCTCTAGAAGGAAGACTATCTTAACTTTGCCAGTAATTATTTCCCTGTTTTCTTTACAGCTTTCCCACTTGAGTAAACATCTCTAACAATATAGTTTAGCTTTTACCTTAACAGATTTTAACCTTTATATGAAGAGAATCATAGTGTAAACATTCTTGTTGCATGTAGCTGTGGTCCATTTTCATTGCTGCATAGCATTCCATTGTTGAAAAGTTATTTAACCAGTCTCTTACGGATGGATATTCAGGTTGTTTCCAGACTTCTGCTATTACAAATAATACTGCAATAGGCAAAATTTGCTAATTTACACACATGTGAGTGTACGTCTAGGATAAATGCCCCAAAGTTGAAATACTGGGTCAAAGAGGAGTGCTTTTTTTTTTGCAGGAAAGCTAGAGGGGAGTGTCTACTGGAATAGTTGGGGGAAGATGTGGGTGAAAGGTCGTTTCCAGGACTGGAGGGATTGCAGTGCTGGCTCCAGGTGGCAGTCCTCATGCCTTCACGTCAGCTTGTTTCTAAAAAACATCCTTCAACTATAAAGAACGAAACCTATTCTTCTGCCTTACATGAAAACTATGTAGGAGAAAGGCCTACTTCTGCAGAAGTAAATGTTCAAAGGGAGAGACACTAAAATGCTATAAATTCTTTCTCTATATTTAATTTTCCAAGTCTAATCGTGACAGTTAAGAGATTTGACAGTGAAAAGAAAATCACCACAACCAAATGCAGGCTGAGTCAAAAATCTTTGTGCACCTCCCTGCAGACACTAATAAATAGTATCAGGAATTACCTAACATAGAAACAAAAACTCCTTCAATTATAAGTAATATTGAAAATGGCACAGCTTTCTATCTTAACTCATTGGAAAAGAGACCAGATAATTATTTAGAGGCTATCAGTGTAGGTGCCCAGATAGTTCTTTAATTTTTAATTTTTATTTTTTTTATTGAAGTACACATAGAAATTTTTGACTTACCTATTTTGAAATCAAAGGGGACATTCTTTTCAGTTGAAATATAAGGGATATATATAACATTGTATTAGTTTTAAGTGTACTGCATGCTTTTTTAACTCTCAAGTAAATAAGTAGATAAACATGGGCTTCCTAGGTGGCTCAGTGGTAAAGAATCTGCCTGCCAATGCGGGAGACACAGGTTTGATCCCTGAGTTGGGAAGATCCCCTAGAAGAGGGCATGGCAACCCACTCCAGTATTCTCACCTGGGAAATCCCATGGACAGAGGAGCCTGGAGGGCTACAGGCCATGGGGGTCTCCAAAGAGCCAGACACGACTGAGTGATTAAACAATAGAGATATTGTCACATTGCCTTGAGTAAAGGTTTTCCCCACTTATCCTCCTACCAGCAGCCCTTGACAGTGCTGTTCCCACCCCCACGGGACAAGCGGGCGGCCATGCAGGGCTGGGCCCTGCAGAGAGGGACACGCGGTCAGGCAGCCTGGCTGGTGGAGCGCTGGGCGGCCTTTGCCTGCCCTGGGCTGGGTGACTGCTGGGGTAGGCCGGGTGCTATTGCAATCACAAGGCAGGCAAGCAACAGGAAACACGGGGCCCACGTCCTCGAAGCTGAGTGCACACGGGGGAACGTCGTGACCCCTTCTCTCGCAGGCCCCTCACCCTCAGCCCCAAAGAGCTCCAGGCGCCCTCCACCCTTGCAAGCGGCTGGGCCCGGCGGGACGCGACGGGGCGCGTGGGAGAACCCAGGCCTCAGAGAGCGAGCTGGGAAAGATGACCAGAGAGAGCTGAGCCCGTGTACAGAAATGGCCATCTTGCAACTTCCTCTCACGGTTGAGACACTGGGAGGGGCTCCTTGGGCCCCTCCAAGCTCTGAGCACCGGTCCGAGTGCGGGGCTGCCTCTGGAGCCCGTGAGGACATCTGACAAATATTTGCTCAGGGCCTCCAGGGGTCAGGTGACCAAACAGGCAAAGGCCCCTGTCCTCCAGGGGCTGATTCTGGAGCAGGCGGGGGTCAGGGGGGTGGCAGGGGACACACGGAGTTGGAGAGAAGGAGGCAAGCGCTACAGGAAAGGGGATTGCCCAGCTCGGGGCGGCGGCAGGGCAGGGGACGCCTCTGCAGCGTGAAGGGGAGCAGGGCAGGCCTCGGGGAGACATGGAGAATGGGGACACTGAACCAACCCGGGGACAAGTGGGCGAGCCAGCCCAGCAGACACCTGGGGGAAGAGCTCCAGGCGGGGGACCAGCAAGGGGCCAGTATGAGCGGAGTGGGCGTGGAGGGGGGCAGGAGGTGAGAGGCCTGGGTGGGGCGGGGATGCTGAGGGACGTTGTGCATCGTGTGGAATCTGGTCCTGACTCCCGGAGAACGGGAGCACCCCTGCAGAGTTCACGTTCTCATTCAGATCTGAAGTTGGGGCTTATCATTCCCCCTGGGACAGTCGAGGAAACTGGGTCAGAAGGGGGTCCATGACTCAGCCAATCGAGGGATAGGCGAGGCTTAAACCAGGTCAGCTGGAGACCCGGCTGGTACCCAAGGCAGGCGCCCATAAAGTGCCAGGGGCCGGGGCCAAGGCGACCAGCCCCACCAGCTGAGGCCCTCGTCGCCCGGCATTAACTCACCCCACCTCCCATGACCCTGTGAATTTACTACCAGTACCGTTTTACAGACAAGGGTCACGGGGTTCAGCTGGCGAGGGGGCTGCCCAAGGACACACAGCTGGCCAGGGGGTGTGTGGGGGCGGCCCTGGGGTGTGTGCTTCCGTGGATGGGTGCTTTCCTACCTAAAAGCGCTCCTTAGCTCTGGCTTGTTCACAGGCTGAAGTCCAAAGCTCCGAGTCCTGTGCTGGAGTCCACCCCCCACCCCACAACACCCTGCCCAGCCTTTCCCACCCTCCCCCACCCCGAGTGGACCAGCCCTGCCCCCACCTCCAGCCCAGAGACGCTACTCAACATTCCCAGAACCTCTTTCTCAATCTCCCACGGCCTTTGCTCACAGTCCCACCCCCTTTCACACTCGAAGGCCTCCTCCATCTTTTTTTTTTCCTCCTCCATCTTTTGAGGGCTCGCCTCCTCCAGGCTGTCTCCCCAGACGCTCCCTTCCCAGGTCACCTCCATCTTCCCCTGCCCTACTGAATCCCTCCTCGCACTCTGCGCCAGCTCCTGCCTACCTCCCTGCTCCCCCCCCAACACTCCCACCAGCTCCCCGGCCCCAGGGGCCAAGCAGCAGAGATCTCCAGAGGGGCCCAATCTCCGCCATGCCCTGAATCTCAGTTCTCCCCCCCAACCCCCCTCCACACCCTTGTCTCCTGTTGACCAGGCCGTTCAGACGGGGAGCTCACCTCCTGGCCACATCACTCAGCCTCCGGCACCTCAAACCCACCGCCACCCACAGCGACTTCCTCCTGCTCACCACGGGCAGCACCCGCCCTTCTGGCTCACGGAGGATAGGAGCCACTTCCCCCCCCCCCCCCGCCAGGCCCCCCGCTTCTGTGGAGCCCCCGGCACCATCCTCTCCTATCCAGGCACCCCTGGATTCTTCTTACCACTGGCAGTGTAGCCCCTTCCCCTCCCCAGAGCTCAGAGGCCTCGATTCTGTAGAGGCGCCAAGACCCAGCCGCAGCATGGTCCAGAGGGCAGAAAGAGACACTCTGTGAGCCTTCCCCTTGAATACAGTAGGTTTTCAAATCAGTGCGCGTTTCCCTCACTGGCCTCCACAAATGCTGAGTGATCCTCCTAACCTCGTGGAGGTTAGGAGTATGGCTCTAGAGACCTTGATTCTGAATCCTATCCCTGCCCTGTGTTCACCATGTGGCTGAGGGCAAGTCACTTCTCAGAGCCTCGCTATCGTCATCTGTAAAACGGGGCCAACAGCAGGATACCCTCCAGGGGACTGTGAGAATTAGAGGCCGCACTGGAGATGTTTCTATGTGATGCACGTGCCCAGCATCCCTCTGGAGGAGGAAGGCTCGGCCCTGTCTCCGAGGGCTCAGGATCTCTGCGGTCCTCAGTTCCTTGGAAGCTCCCACCCCCTGGCCTTTCCAAAGCCTCCTTGGAAAAGCTGAGCAACGTGAGGAGCCGAGAAGCTGGCGGAGGAGAGCCTTGAGAGAGCAGCCTCTCACCCTCCTTTGCCCTCCTCCCTGCCTGAGCAGCCAGCTCTCAGGAGAAGACCTAGGGGCCCCAGGTCTGGAGTAGCGATGCCGTGGTAGGAAGAAGGTAATCGATATCGAGCTCCGGTCATGGGCCAGCGTGCTAGACATTTACAACAAAGCGACGGCACAGGGATCGATTTTAACAGATGGGAAATGGGCCTCAGAGCCGACCCTTATACCGCTCCAGGCCAGAAAGCTGAAAAAGCCAGAATCAGGGCCGGACCAGGCTTATCTTACTCCAGAGTCTGTGCTCTCAGCCCAAAGCCGCTCCAGCGTGCATGCTGGGAGCCAGCAGGACAGGGGTCTCTGTGCCCGGTGCGTGAGTGGGAGGGTGCTGAGGGGGCCGGTGACTGAGACGCTGACTTGATTTCCAGGCTGTGGGATCCCAGGCTACTTCGAAGCAGTCTAGGGGTCCCGGGCAAGCGCGAGGGGCAAGGAGTAGGAAGCCTTGGACCCGGAAGGAGTTAAATGCATAAGGGGCCTGGGTGAATCAGAGACTCCACAGGCTGAGGTGGAAATTCCCTGTGCATGGCGTGTGGTCACCCAGAAAAGGGAAACGGTGCTTTTCGGAGCAGAGGACGGCGGGGGCTCCAGCCCGGGAGCAGATGCCTGCTGGGTGGGGCTGGCAAGGGCGTCATGACCAAGGAGGCCTGGCCTCCGGGTGGGAAGAAGGAGGCAAGGAGCCATGAAGCCAGGCCAGGCCTGGTCATACTACGGTGTGTCCATGGGCCCTGACAGATGAATAGGAGTTCACTGGGCCCAGAGGAAGAAGGGGCACTTGACTTGAACTGTGGGAACCACTAGAGCCCAAGCCCAGGGGTGGGACTCGGCAGGGGGAGCCTGTCCCCCCAGGCTTTTGTTGGGGACCTCTTTCCTATCCCACCCGAGGGGCCCCTCCTCACCCCGGGAAGCACCCGTCACCTTCTCCCGGGGTCCCCCAGCCTCAGTTTCCCTCCCAGAGTTCTCAGCACCTTGTCACTCATCTGCCGTGCGCACGGGACTCTGGGCAGGTGCCATGTCCTAGCTCTAGAGACAGTTCGCACCTGCGGCGGCTGGCATGGAGCGGGTGTTCTGTGTTTGAGGACTGACAGTCCACGGAAGAGGATTCTGACGTTCGGAAAGGTTAGGTGAAACGCGGCCCGCTGGCTGGGGCTGAGGTGGGTAGGGAGCCAGGGCTCCGCTTCAGCTGGGACTTGGTGGGAGGTATGGAGTGGGGCAGGCAGAGCCTTCCCCTGGGGCCGCGGAGGGGGACCTGGACCGCTGACGACCCAGTCCGGCAGCTCCAGCGTCCAAGGCCTGCGTCACCCTCAAGCTTCGGGCCAGCCCAGCTTCCTGCCTTGTCCCTGGGGCTGGGAAACTTGTGTCCTCCCCGGGGAAGGAGACAGACGGATGAGACGGAGTGAGGGCCAGTCAGATGGACAGACGAGGGGACTGGGTGTCAGGAAACCCTGACTCCCAGTCCAGACGCTTGCCCGCTGTGTAGCCTGGGACACGCGCCTCGCCCTCTGCGCCCCAGCGTCATTTCTGATGGAGATGATGGGACAGGCTCTATCTGGAGACAAAAAGAACTGACCCCCCTCTGCATCATCATGAGAGCTCATCCATGATTTGAAACGAGTGTTCCTTGTGTTGTCTTTTGTCTCTTCCCAGAACAATCCCCTGCTGCAGCGCCAGTCCTGCCTGCCACTTCCTAAGCAGCGTGAGCCGTGGTCTCAGGCCCAGCGTCCGTCCATCCCAGCTCAACTCTGGCCCGCAAGAGGGCCTGTGACCCACACCAGCGGAATGAGGGGACTGAAACCCAGCTCAAAGACAGTAGGCGGCTGGGGCCTCCCACCCAGAAACAAGCCCCCTGGAAGGCCCCGGGTGCCCCCAGGCCCACTGCAGCACCCCAGATTCCTTGCCCCCACCCCCCAACCCTGGGAAAGGTCATGGGGCCCCTGGAGCGGCTACCCTCGGGCAGGGCCGAGCAGCGTCATGGCGGCCATCGGGGCTGGAGCTTTTCCAGTCACGAAGGGGAACTGAGAACTGTGGGAATGTGCTTTGGGCAGGCCAGAGTGGGCCGGGCCCCGGTGGGAGGGGGCTGCTCCAAGGAGCCCAGGCTCATGGGGTCCTGGCGGGGGGCGGTGAGGAGTTGAAGAGAACCCCCCTGCTTCTCCAAGCAAGTGGCTGAAGGGCCGGGGATGGGGCAGGTGGGGGGGGTCACTGCGAGGTCCTGGCAGGTTGTCCAGAGAGAGCTGGCCGGGGCAGCGGGAGGTTGGGGAGCTGTGTGGGGAAGGAAAGAGGAAGCCGTGCGGAGCGGGGGAGGGGGCCGCGGGGAGGAGTGGGGGCCGGGGGGCCTGGAGTCACTCTGGCCGCAGTCACTTCGCTTCTCCTGGTTTCGGTTTGTAAATAGCTGCTGGCTCCGTGCGGGCGGGATGGGCCCTGCCCCTTCTGTGGCCCGTGTCCAGGGAGGTCCAGGTCTGAGCAGCTAGCTGCACGCGCTCCTGCCCTGGGTTTGAGGACCCCCGCGGGCATCGAGGCTGGCCCGGCCTTTGGGCTTGATGGGCAGGTTCTGGTGGGCCCGGTTCTGGGCAGCCCCAACCTGTGGTCACTGAGGTAATACAGCTGGGATAGAACTTGATGACTTGGCCACACTGGGCTTATTTATAACTGGGCCTCCGTGGGCAGAAGAGCAGCTGCGGAGCCGCCAACTCAGCACTTGGGCTGACCCCAGGCACCAAGGCAGGGGACGCGATGGCGGGGGCCAGGCTGGCCTCCCGGCCCCTCAGGCTGAGCACCAGGGTCTCGGGATCCTCGAGGCCTCTCTGGCTGGAACCAGTCCTTGGCCGTCCACGATGGACAGGCCTTGAGACTGAGGAGAAGCCACTTAGGAAGTGGGCACCTCAGAACCTCCTGGGCCAAGTGGGGTGGCTGAACTCAGTCAGTGGACTGGTCAGTTCCCCCAGGGGCACCCAGGCCTCAGCCTTCCTGCAAAGAAATTCTTCCTCCAGACGTCAGATGCTGTCAGCAATCTCCAGAAGCACAAGTCATCTGCCCTCCCCTTCTTGCAAGAGCAGCTTGAAAACAAAACAACACACATTTGGGGAAAAGGCAATGCCAAGTCCCCGAGGCCTGGCCCTGGTGGTGGAACCTCCAGGCAGCTGATGCCGGGAGAAGGCTCCGGGCCCTCCCAAGGCCCAGGGGTCATGCCGCACGGGCACCCACCTCCTTGCAGGACAGCCGGGAAGGGCTGGCCCGGCCGCTAGCCCTACTCATCTCTCTCCTGAGAAATAATGTGAGGGCGGACCGGACCCTTTCCTAAAATTTGTAGGAATAAAGGGGATCCGGAAATCTTTCTCCTGCTCGGAATCCTTCCGAGTCAGCCTGGTCACCCACCATTCTCTGTCTGTCCCATCCACACCCTGTCTCCCTAACCTGGTCCTGGCCTTCCCGGCCTCCACACCTCAATTCGAAGTCTGGTTCCCCCAGCGGGTGAGCTCGTCCCTGCTCCCAGTCTCTCGAAACCCCTCTCTGTCGAGGCCTATGCCAAGCCCTTCCTCGGAGGGTCCCAGTCCCAGGGCGGATCTTATCCTCCAAGCTGAAGCTCTTGGGATGGAAAAAATCAAGGACTGTCAGAACTGGGGCCGAAATGGGCGAGGGATCTTAGACCATGAGTAACACGATCACCTCACGTGAAAGAGGAAAACCAAGGCCTGGGGAGGGGCAAGGAGGGCCAGAGACACTCGGTGGACAAAGGGCAGAGCTGAAACCAGAGCTCCCGCCCCTGGACCTCAGACCCTCTGGACCACCTGCTTGGCCTTGAGCGGCAGCCCTGCCTGACCCCTTCCTCTTAGTGCTGGGGATGGGAGGGCTGGGGGCCCTGGGGTTGGGGGGTAACTCGGGCCATCTCCTGCCCCGGTCGGGGCCTGGGGTGCGGGCCCACTCAGGCCCCCTCTGGGCAGGGTCGGCGGGCCGCCCTGCCTGGAGCCACCCCGGCTGCAGCTGCCCCTGTTTCCACATCGGCAGCAGCAAGTCCGGCGCCTGAGAAAACAGGAAGCGCCCAGTCACCACAGGAAGCCTGTGTGCGCAGCCTCCCCGCCCCCGGCCCATTGCAAAACGCCAACAGCCCGGTTACCACAGGCACCACACCGCGGCGGGGGACGCTCCGGCCGCCAGGTCCGCCCCGGGGGCCGGGCCGTCGGACTTCAGCCCTCACCTGCCTGGCCCCGGCCACGGGCCGGCGTCCAGTGGGGGCCGGGGGGCGGCCTGGAGGAGCCCGAGGCCTGGGCTTCAGGCCTCCCGCCTTCCCCCGGTGCTCAGCCCCATCCCCCTGATGCGTCTGAACCAGGCCTCCTCTGGTCCTCGTGAAATCAGAATGTGGGGTCAGGGGTCACAGAGAAGCCGCCTCTCCGGCCTAAGGGTTGGCACGGGAGGACCATTCGACGGCCTTCGACCTGACGGCTCCATCCGCCAGCCTCCCGGGGCCGCAGCCTCAGAGCCCGCCACCCCCACAGCCCCTGGGAGCTGTCTGCCGTCAAGTCCACACCTGCCACACCCTCTCGGGCCGGCCCCAGCCCTTCCCGACCGAGACTGCCGGCCCCTGGGGTCCTGCCCCCTGGGGCTCGCCTTGGGGGGGGCGGGGAGGGCGGGTGGGAGTCAGGGCCCCTCCTCGTCCCACCCCACCTGCCCCGACTCACCTCTCCTTTACGGCTCCCCCCCGGGGCTCACCCTTTGGAAGGAGGTGGGAGTCCCCACAGGGCCTGCACTGCTCCAGCCCCGCGGACAGCAAGGAAAAGAGAAGAGAGCAGAGCATTTCATGGCTATAATAAATCAAAGGGGGAAGTCGGAGCAGGAGAAATAAGAAACTTCCCTACCCCGGGCACTGGGACCTGCCAGGCGGCAGCCCCCGGCACCCCTCTCCTCCTTCCTGCATCCCTGGCGGGGGGCCCGGATTGGGTGCCTTCTCCCCCAGGCCTAGCGAGGTACCCCACCTGCCCGGAGGTCCCCTGGGAACCCTGGAGGCCCAGCCTCTCTCAGCACTGGGCCTCAGTTTCCTCCACTGGGCGTGGGGAAATTCAACAAGGCTGTTGTTTCTCTGGGGAGGCAAAGGCTTAGACTGCCCCGCATAGACAGCTGAAGATGGGGAGGGCCCCTCCGGACAAGGACCCTCAGGGCATGAAGAGGGGTGGGGAGGGGGTGAAGCATCTGAGAAGTCCCAGTGGGACGGCTGGGCTGGGCTGGGCTGGGCTGGACACATGTCTGTGAAAGGCGCCGGGAAAGCCAGAGCAAGAGGCCGGAGCAAGGAGTGGAGGCGGGGGGAGCCCTGGACTGTGAGAACGGGCAGGACGGTGACCTCAACTCTGTCCCTGCACTTTCTCAAACCAGACCAGGGGCCCAGGGCCTGGGGTCCAAAGGGCAGGCACCAGATACACGCAGTCACTGAAGACATCATGTCTTCCTGGAGTGTCCACGCAGGCAGAAACTGAGAGTAGAAACTGATTTTTTTTTTAAAGTGTGCGTGGGGTGAGGGAGCCCACCTATTTAACAGGATACAAATCTGCATGAATTTTTAAGACAAGAAAAAGGAATTTCAGAGATAAGTTGGCTAGTTTGGGCCCTGTTGTGAGCGACACCTCCAGCTTCCCCCGCTGTTGGGGTGTCTCTACTGGAACCCTCCTGAGATGGCAGGCTCACTCCCCTTTCCTCCAGGGGTCTCTGTCTCACTCAGAGCAAATGCCCTGGTCCCCACCCAGGCCCCCAGCCCCCAGGGTCTCCCGGCAGTGTCTCCTGAACAACTGGCAGCCGAGAGCTCGGGGTCCTAGGAGACAGCAGCAGGGCCCAGGATCCCTCTGCGCCTCTGAGATCACGCTGCTTCACTCACAACCTCGTCAGGCAGATAAGATAAGAAAGTGGCTGTGACTGTTGGAGAGTCTGGGCTGCAGAGCCAGACAGATTGGGGAGCCTGCAGTGTGTGACCCTGGGCAAGTCATCTTGCCTCCTGGAGCCTCGGTTTCCCCACTGGGGAAAGGCCTCACTTGAAAGCCGGTAATGCAGGACAAAGGAGGTCATGGTCTGGGGCCTCACGCTGACCGTGTGGCCAGCAACACACAGCGACCGCCACTCCCGTCTCCTCCCAGAAGCCCCCACTTCCTCCCTCCTTCCCTTTCACCTGCCTGAGAACCTCGGCTCCCTGCTCTTCTCTGCACGCCCAGGGCCCCTGACCTCCCTCTGACCTGTCCTGATCTGGGAGAGCACCGGAGCTGGGGTTCCCAGCCCTTCCCCAAGGCACTCCATCTGTGAGACGGGGTCCTTGGAGGCTCAACTCTTGCCCTGGCAGGACCCCCCACATCTACTCGCACACTTCCTGCCCTCCCAAGACACCCCCTTTCATCCCCAGACAGCCACACGGTTTGAACAATGGGTAGTGTTCACCAGGCACTCTGTGCATACCACATCTTGTAATCCTTGCAGCTTGCAAGTATTCTTATCCCCATTTCACAGATGAGGAAACTGAGGCTCAGAGGGGCAGACGGACTGGAGTGAGCTCAGCTGGCTAGAGAGGGGCAGCTCTGAACTGAGAACTCAGTTCTCTCGTCGATTAACCCAGAAGAAATCCTAGGCAAACGTGGGGTGAAGCAGCACCTCTCTGCTTGGAAGACTTTTTGAGTCCTTTGGGATGTCACTGTTGCCCAGGCTCATGTGTGCGTGCACGCGAAGTAGCTTCAGTTCAGTTCAGTTCAGCTGTTCAGTCGTGTCCGACTCTTTGCCACCCCATGGACTGTATAGCCCAGCAGGCTCCTCTGTCCATGGGATTCTCCAGGCAAGAGCACTGGAGTGGGTTGCCATGCCCTCCTTCAGGAGATTTTCCAGACCCAAGGAAAGAACCCATGTCTCTGACATCTCTTGCACTGGCAGGCAGATTCTTGGTTCACAGTCATGGCCTATTCCTGGCCAGTTCCCCAGGTCATCTCCATCCCGAGTCTCCTGCTTCTCCTGGTTCAGGCTGCAGTATGCCAGAGTTAGAAAAATTCCAGCCTCAGGTGACCATAAGATCAGAGATTACAAAATCCAGAAAAGGTGAGCAGCCTCCTGAATCAAATGCTCCCTCTGGCTCCCTGCCCTGCGCATGCACACCTAGCAGTGGGTGGGGACAGGCCCAAGGGGGCAGAGTGCCCTGGTGGTTAGAACCAGGGCCTCACTGCCAGACATTCGTGGGGTCTAACTCTCAATTTTGCAACCAGAGACACACCACTCCACCCACCCCCGCCCCTGCATAAGTGACAACCCCAGTATGGGGAGAAAGATGCCTCTCCTGACCTGGAGATTTCACAGAAGGGAAATTTGCTTCTAAAGGCCAAGGGCTCAGCCCTGCTTCATGCATGGCCTCATTTAAGCCTCGTTACAGCTCTGACGAGTAGGTACTATTATTACTCCCATTTTACAGATGAAGAAACCAAGGCGAAGGAGTCTTCCCAAGGTCACATGGTCTTGCAGGGACTTGAACCTCAGTCCCGTGTGACTCCAAGTCAGATGCACTTACCCTGCCCCAGATAGGTCCCCCTTCCTTTTTTCCTAGGAATTTTCCCTACCACTGCCAGCCCACAAGTCAGAGGCCCTGAGTGGCAAGTAAACCTTGACTGGCTGGGACTGAAGGGCTGGGCCCTGCCCAGCTGTGGTGCAGTCCCCAAATGCCTGACTGCTCTCGCTCTTGGGCTGGGTTGGGCTGGCAGAGGGCTGCCTGGGCATGCAAGGGGGTGCGCCCAGCTGCTGCGGGGACTACTCCAGGCCCCAGCTGTCCTGCCTTGGGCCAACCCTGCGGCTATATTGGTGTCCGACCGGCTCCTATAGGAGGGGTGTAAGCCCTTCCTGGGGGCCTGCAGGGTGGGGCCAGGAAACAGAAGCTGGACTTGCGCTTCTCACTTGCTTGGACCCCTTTCAAGGCCCGGGGAGAGGACTCAGCAAATTTGTGTTTGTGATTTTGTAATCTTTTTCTTAAACAGGGCCCCCAGAGTGTACAAGCATCCCCAAACCTAGCTCTGTTCCCCAGGTTGGGGGCAACAGAAAGAGTTCCATTCCGCTCCCCACTTGTTTCCTGACGGCCGGCTCTGTGCCTTAAGGCAGGCCCCCCCAAATCCTCACCTACACAGTGGGGATCAAGCCTGGAGAGTCAGCAAGAAGAGGCAGGGGCCATAGGAGGAACTCAGGGTACCCCTTCTTTACAAAGGGCCCAGATCTACAAAGGGGTTTCACCAGCCTGCCCCTGTCCCATCCCCAACGGCCCTGGGGTGGGTAACTGGAGCTCCTACCCCCATTTGCCAGCGGAGATGACTGAGGCTGGAAACAGAATGTGCAGGCTGGAGCCCCATCCCCCACGGCTCCCGGGCATTAACCCCCGGGGTTGGAGGGAGGGGGCCGCCGGGGCTGACCGTGGCTCCGGGGAGTTGGGACCGGAGGGTGCGGGGGCGGGCTGGGCGGAGGCTGGGGGGAGGAGGCGGCGTCCCGCACTGTCTCACCGCAGGACCGACCTCCGCTCTTATCTGCTCGGGCAGCTTCCGCCCCCCGCCCAGCCCCCGCCGCAGGCCTGGCCCGCGCCTCCGCCTCCCGAGGGCCTGGCCCGGGGCGCCCCTCCCCCGCGGCCGCCCGCCCCCAGGGAGCGCCCAGGCTGCTGCCCAGCGGAGCAGAGAGGGGCCCGGCACCCAGGTGAGCAGCCGGAAGTGATAAATAACTCCTGGGAGGGGGCACCACCGCGAGGAGGCCCTCCCTGCGGCGGCACGTCCACCCCCACGCCGACGGGGGCGCCCCACCCAGGCCCCCTCCACCAAATACGGGAGGGCGGGAGGGCGACGGGGTCCCCTAACGCCCCAGGGAGCAGGAGAGGCAGTGGCGCTGGTTTGCCAGGTGTGTTCTGAGGGACAGGAACCCCCCACACACGCCGCACACGCGCCCGCGTGCACACACGCACGCACGCACGCACACTCGCATCCCTGGCACAGGTGTGGGAGGGAAGAGAGACGTGGAGACACCTTAGAGAAAGTGAAATGCAAGCCACAAACTGTAGGAGACGTTTGCCTGTCTGCCAGGCCCAACCCGTGAAGGATAAACATCAAAAATACATAAAGGACTCTTGCAAATCCACAGGGAAAAAAAACAAACAACAACGATAAAACAACCCTAGTCATGCAACAGAAAAACAGATGTAAGACACGAACAGGCCTTTGTCCAGAAGAAGAAACACGTTTGTCCAATCAACATCTAAGGGATGCTCAAGCTCATTGGCAATGAGAGAAATGCAAATGAAGACCACAATAAGATGCTATTTTACACCCTATGAAGGGCCAAAATGAACAGCACCAGACGCTGGAGAAGAGGTGGGGCCTCGGGATCTCCAGTGCCTGGTTAGTCAGAGTGCAACTCCAGACAACCTCTGGGGAAAACAATCTGGCCTTATCTTGTAAAGCCCAGCAGATCCCCCTCTAGGCTAAAATCAAGAGAAACTTGGGCGTGTGCTCCAAGAGACAGGGAACATTCAAAGCTGCGCTGTCCTGAATAGCAAAAATCTAGGAAATATCCCAGGTGCCCACTGACAAAGAGAATGGGTCCGTTACAGAGGACTCGTTCACACAGTGGCACATTGCTCAGCAGTGCAAGTGAACAAGCTTCTCCCAATATTGTGAATCAGTCTTAGTACCCGTGAAAGTGCTAGTCCTCAGTCCTGTCCGACTCTTTGCGGCCCCGTGGATGGTAGCCCGCCAGGCTCCTCTGTCCATGTAATTCTCCAGGCAAGAACAGTAGAGTAGGTGTCTATTCCCTTCTCCAGGGATCGTCCTGACACAGGGATTGAAGCTGGGTCTCCTGCATCGCAGGCGGATTCTTTACTGTCTGAGCCACCAGGGGGGCCCTTAGGACCCATACTGTTGATGGAAAAAGCCAGTCCCCAAATACTTCCTACAAAGTTCAAAACCACGCCAAACCGTATCTCTACAACAGATGATGTGGGGCCCTTCCTTCTGCTACTTTTGTTATTAGGAGATGACGTGATTACCCACCCAAAAGACTCAGGAGTAATACTGAGAACTGACCAGAACCAGTGAGAAAATGGAGTTGGCTTACCAGGTATCAAAGGAGTGCATAAAAATCATTTGCCTTCCTGTGCACTACATTTAAAATGTGACATTCTTTTAACTACCCGTAAAATGCAAAATATTTAAAAGTAAGCTTACTAAGGCAGGAGGAGAAGGGGATGACACAGGATGAGATGGTTGGATGGCATCACCAACTTGATGGACATGACTTTGAGCAAGCTCCGGGAGATGGGGATGGACAGGGAAGCCTGGCGTGCTGCAGTTCATGGGACTGCAAAGAGTTGAACATGACTGGGCGACTGAACTGAAGTGTATTAAGAGTTAGGCAGGACCTATATGAGAACAATTGTTAAAAAATAAATAAAATTCTGAATAATATAAAAGAAAACAGCTCTTTTCCTTACTTAAAAAAAAAAAAAAAGCCAGATTCGACAGAATATTGCCTGTCATGTTTGTTAAAAATAAAAAAAAGAATTGTTAAAATTCAGGTTCCCCCAAGAGGAAGCAGAGATATGGGATTTGGACTAGGGCAAAATGTAAGGAAATCTATGAGTAAACATGAATTAAATAGGGCGATTCAGGAGTTAAGACTCCGCCTTCCAACGCAGGGGCTGTGGATTCGACCCCTGGTCAGGAAACCAAGATCCTGCATGCCTGAACTAAGGTCCCACTTGCCGCAACTAAGACCTGGCACAGCCAAATAAATAAAGATATATATTTACAAATACATAAATTAAATGAAAGAGAGGCCTGCAAAGTCTCAGAACACAGTGTGTAGCGCACAGGAATTTTATCCCATTCTGTGCTCCTGAGGCAGGAGAGGAAGAAGGGGAGACATTAAATTGAGTTGGACAGACTTCTGCTCAGGGTTATAGGCAAGAGCTTGTCTTTCTTTCCAGAAGCCCACAGCGGGGTGAGGCTGAGGAGGGTGGGGGGGTGGAGAAGCCCCGGGTATTCAGGGGACAGGTCTCCGGGTTCCAGAGACACGACCACTGACCCAGAAGGCTTCAGAGAGGAGGCGGCCTTGTAAACAGGCTGGATTTCAATCGACAGAGAAGGTGGGCGTCACAGGGGGCAGTGAAGGCAGGGAGGCAGCAGAGAAAGCAGTGAGGCAGCGCTGGCCTGGCGCTGCTGGGGCCCAGCTGGGAGGGAGCCTGGTCACAGGGAGCGCCTTCGGGGGAGTTTGGAAATTCAGAGGAGACAGCACCCCAGGAACTCACGGGGGAGCTAAGGCTGCTCTGGGAAGAACAAGTTGAGACAGAGTTAGGGTCGCGGCTTCCAGAGGGGCACGTCCAGTGTGGAGAGGCAGAGCTGGAGGCCACAGTAAGAGCAGCGGGGGCCCCCGGTGAGCCCCGGGCTCCACCTCACCTCACCCTGGGCCCCCTGAGCCTCAGACGCCCTTCTCCAAGAGACTGCTGCCTCCCTGCAGGCCCCCACGGAAAGCCCAGAGAAGGCCGGCTTTCTCAGAGGCCACGCTCTGGAAGCGGGAGGAAGGCGCCCAGCCCCGGGCCTCCAGCCTGGACCGCCAGAGGAGGAGAGGGTTGGCAGGGCTGGGCAGTGCGGGCCATCACCCAGTGAGGAGCAGCCCCACCTTCCAGAAGCAGGGGGCTGAGGATGCTGAGAAAGGCCCCCCTGGTAAAGGGACCAGAGCCAGGAACAACGTGTTACAGTCAGACCCTGGGCAACTCGGTGAAATCAGAGAAACTGGTCTGCGCCACCCCCACCGCCTCCCAAACATAAGAAAGCAGTGTCCAGGCTCACCTTGCCCTGCTGGAGTGTGTGGGCCCAGTGCTGTGACCCAGGACGTCCCTGAAGCCTCCAAACCGATTGATAAGTGTGTTGGAAACCATTCATATGCGCTCAGCAAGGAGAGGCGGGCGTGGCCCCCACCCTGTGTCATCCTCTGCTCTTTTCATTACTGTAATACCGTCTTTTTTCTATATATATGTTTTTAAAATTTAATTAATTTGGCTGTGCCTTGTCTTCCTTGCAGCACACAGGATCTTCGATCTTCATTGTGGCGTGCAGGATTCTTTTTTTTTTTTAATACTTTTATTTATTTACTTACTGACTGTTCTGGGTCTTCGCTGCTGCGTGGGGCTTTTCTCCAGTTGAGGCCAGCAGAGGCTACTCTCTAGTTGCAATTCATTGTCGTGGCTTCTCTTCTTGTGGAGCACAGGCTCAAGGCGCCCACAGGCTTCAGTATTTGTGGGGTGGGCTCAGTAGTCATGGATTCCAGGCTCTAGAGCACAGGCTCAAGCATTGTGGCACCTGGGCTTTTATTGCTCCACTGCATGTGGAATCTTTCTGGATCAGGGATCGAACCCGTGTCTCCTGCATTGACAGGTAGATTCTTTACCACTGAACCACCAGGGAAGCCCCAGCATGCAGGATCTTTAGTTGTGGCACGCGAACTCTTAGCTGCGGCATGTGGGATCTTAGTTCCCTGACCAGGGATCGAACCTATGCCCCCTGCATTGGGAGCATGCGCCTCAACCCACTGGACTGCCTGGGAAGACTTGATTTTCTCTAGTTTGTATTTACTCACAATTGTACATGGGCTTATATATATATATACCAATACCTCTATTCATCCTCTTTGTCATGAGTTTAAACTAGCAGATATATTTCTACATTTCTCTTTTCTTACTCGTCCACATCCGGAAACCCCAGGCAGGTCTAACTCACCATTTTTAACAGCCACACAATGGTTCCCCCACTGAAGTCTACCTGGGCTCTTCTGGCTCATGACTATTTTCCAGAGTCTCATCCCAACCCCCAGTACATTAGGGAGCCTAATGATGGAAATTCCGGTCCGAGTGAGAGGAAAGGGCAGAGAGAAGGCA
This sequence comes from Dama dama, assembly GCF_033118175.1. NCBI lineage: Eukaryota > Metazoa > Chordata > Mammalia > Artiodactyla > Cervidae > Dama > Dama dama. The sequence continues at coordinate 75,331,831 of NC_083681.1, forward strand.
GCATGTGGTGTTTCTAGCTGGGTCTTGCCCATCCCCTTACTGGTGGCCAGCAGTCCTCAGCTCCTAGTGGCGGGAATGCTGACTGTGTTATTGTGAAATCATTTGTATATTGTGAAGTGTTTTGCATGTGATGGAGTGATTTGCATAGGTGGGGAGGGCATCTTAAGAGATCCCAAAGCAGCATCCTGGAGCGTCCTCCTCCCTTCACAAAGTAAGTAACTTGGGGCTTCCACTTCAGAACTCTGGAAGCAGAACAGGAGGGCGCCCCAGCAGACCTAAGTGCCTGGTGGATGAGGCACACGGGAGTTTCAAAGGAAAGCTGATCCGCTGTGTGGCTGGGGGCTTAAGAAGGGCAAACGTGGGCGAGTGAGGTGGAACAGGGCAACCGGTGTAGCCCGTGACAGCCCTGTGCTGTCCGAGCCCCCTGTAACGGAGAGTGACACATGACGGATGAAGGATCCACCGCAGGAGTAGAAGAGGGTCAGAGGCTCGGAGACTCTCAACCCGCTCACAATCTCTACCCAAGGGAGCACCCAAGTGCCCCTTCCTAGTATTATATGGTCCTGGCTGATTCCCCAAGAAGAATGCAAAAGTGGAAATGCCAAACCGGAGTCCCATGGTCCTGCAAGAGAGAAGTGCTCTCACATGCTCTGGGTCCAGGGACACCCAGGTTTGAATCGGGCTTCCGCCATTTGTGCGACCCTGGGGTAACATTCCCCCACCTTAGTGGGACAGACCCGAGGATTCAGTGAAGACAGTACGAGCAGAGTGAATGGCACATCGTAGATGTTCAGTTAAACTGCAGTTACAATCACAACAATGATGCTACTGTTTGCTGCCTTCGTCTAAAGTGAGGGAAGCACTGAGGCTCTGCTCCCCAATATTTGGAGTTTACCGGGCAGCAACGTCGGGCCACCGTGCATTGGACTCCAAAGGGTTACAAGCCCTGGAGACAAAAGGCTTGAGGTTCCCAGTGAAAAACCAAAGCATAAAAATAATTCGATGAGTAAGAATAAAATTCCCTCTTCTGAGGTTCCCGGGGCTAGGCCCCTCCCTGTGGCAGGCACTTCCCCTTTCCCTGGCTCATGGAGGAGCCAGGCCCGGCTGACTCAGAGCGGGAGCGCGCGGCAGCCGTCCCCCGCCCCGCACACCCGCACCCCGTCCCGGGGCGGCGCCGTCCGGCGGCCGAGCGCGCCCCCGTGCGGCCGCGGCCGGCACCGCCGCCCTAGGGAGGAAGCGGCGGCCGGGCCCCGCAAGCCCAAGTCCCCTGGCCACTCGCGGTCCCTGCGGGGGCCGCTGCCTCCGCCCTCGCGCTGCCAGGCCGAGCCGGGTGCCCACAGGGCTCCCACTTCCGCCCGACACTCCCCGCCGCCGTCCCGGGTCCGGCCCGAGCGGAAGTGCGCCAGCCTCCTGGGTCCCCCATAGCCTCGAGGCGGAAGCGCGCCCCTCTACCGCCGCTCCCCCCGCGACCCCGCGGCGCGCGGCGCGCCGGGTTCCGGACAGGTCCCGTGTGACGTGGCCGCGCGCTGGGGGCGGCTCCGGGCCCGGGTGGAGGGGGGCGCCGGGCCGGGCCGGGCGGGGCAGAGCCGGGGCGGGGCGCGGTGCCGCAGCTGGATGGCCGGGGCCGCCTGGAGCGCCGCCGCCGCCACCGCCGCACGGTGAGTGACTGCCCGACGCCCGGGGCCCGAGCCCCGGACGGGACGGACTCTGCCGATCCCCTTGTCCAGGTCAGACCTGGGCCTCTCGCCGGGGAGCTAAAACTTCCTTGGGCTCTTCTCCTGTCTCCCCACGCGTCGTCCCCCTCTCTCCCGGCTCCGCATCCGTCTTTGGCTCTCCCCCTCTTCACTCTGCCGCTCTTGCTTCCCCCCTTCCCTCTTCCTCTCTGACTCTCTCGGTACCCCCCATCTCCTGTTCCACACTTGGGGCCCCCTCACCTTTAACCGTGACCCGCCTCTACCTCCCAAGCCCGGCCTCCTGGCCGCAGTCCCACCTTTGGTCCCCAGTGGAGCCCAGTGGGTTTCATCAGGGTCCCGTTAAGGCCTGGAGATCCCAGACCCCAGCGTCTCTTCCAGCTGCTTTCCCTCCCTCCCACCTCCATCAGCAAATGAGGAAACTGAGGCAAGGACATCACCGGCTCAAGGTCACAGCCAGCCGGAGGCTGGGCAGACCACATTTAAACCTCATGCCTGAGTTCCCAGGTTGAACTTCCCTCTTGGTTGACTCACATCCAGGTCCTGTGATCTGCCCGCCGGGTGCTCCCTTAACGTGAGGAGGGCTGTCTGTGCCTTCAGCATGCTAGGCAGACTCACCTGACGGGCAAACTCATCTCACCCTCATGACCAAGGGAGGGAGGCCATACTGATCTCCCTCGGAGGAGGCGACTAAGGGCTCAGAGAAGGGCTTTAGGGACTTGTCCGCAGTCAGGCGAGGAGGGCTCGGCATCCCACTCCAGTATTCTTGCCTGGAGCGTCCCCATGGACAGAGGAGCCTGGCGGGCCACAGTCCACGGGGTTGCAAAGAGTCGACAGGGCTGAGCGACTAAGCACACAGCACTGCAAGCCAAGCAGCTCTAAGCGTGGAGCACAGAGTTAAGGGTGGGTCTTGGATGTGCATCTGGGAGGCTGCTCGTCACTGAAGGAGCCTCTCCAGTCTCACCTCCTGTCTGTCTCCGGGCCCCAGGATATTAGACTCATTTCCTAGGAAGAAGCCCTGATGGTCTTGACCTCGCCCAGCTGCTTGGCTCCCGCCACCTGCAACTTCCTAAGCTCATCCCGTCAATCTAGACAGTGCCGCCGGCCGCCGCCCCTGGGGGTGTCCTCACTGGGGCGCATCCTGGCAGCCAAGCTTTCTCCCCTGGCAGCCAGACACCCTGATGGGGCGCGCCTGCCGGTGGCTGAAGGGAACCCAGCCAGCGCCTCACCCTGTCATTAAGGAAAGTTTAGCCTTAGGCGGACAGGCTGACATAAAGTCTGGAAATGGCTCCCAAGGAAAAAAAGAAATGTGTGGTCCTTGGAAGTGGGGTGTGGAAGAACAGAGCCCCGTTGCTCTATGCACCCCTCACAGGGGTCCTCGGAGGCCCTGGGGGAGGCGGGCAGGAGGCGCTGTGGCCGCCGGGAGCGCGGGGAAGGTCCAGGTGCCATGTCTTCTAAGCAGGTGCACGGCCAAGGGTGGCCGCTCACATAAGTGGCCTTTGTGTGTCTTTCAGCACGTGGCATGCCTGGATGTCCCTGCCCCGGCATGGCGGGACAGAGGCTCCTCTTCCTCGCTGCCCTCGCCCTGGAGCTCCTGGGAGGGACTGGGGGCTCCCAGCAGGCCCTCCGGAGCCGGGGGGCGGCGGCGGCCTGTCGCCTGGACAATAAGGAGAGTGAGTCCTGGGGGGCCCTGCTGAGTGGCGAGAGGCTGGAGACGTGGATCTGCTCCCTCCTGGGCTCGCTCATGGTGGGGCTCAGCGGGGTCTTCCCGCTGCTTGTCATTCCCTTGGAGATGGGGACCACGCTGCGCTCAGAAGGTGGGTGATGGCCCCTCCGGCACCTGGGGGCGGCAGGTGACCGGGGAACCATGCCGCTGCCCTTGCTGGGAGAGCCGGGTCTCGTCCCAGGCGGCAGCGTGTCTGAGATAGAGGGCTGGACCGAGTACAGTTCTTCCCCGCGGTCCCGTGAGCCAGGGTGCGCTGTGCTCATTTGCTCATCCGTTTGTGCACCTGTTTATCCTGAAAGACGAACGTCAGCGAACATTCACTGCGAAGCGAGAGGCAAGGCTGGAAATAGGACGCCAGGCTGCCTGGGGTTCAAAGCTTGGCTCTGCCACTTACCGGTTGGGTGGTACAGGGTGAGTTCCTTAACTTCGCTCTGCCTCAAGGTCCCAACCTTAAAAACAGGGAGAATAACAGTTATCGGCTTCATAGATGTTACTGTGATGATTAAATGAACTAATACTGGTAAAGCGCTTGGAAGACTGCCCAGCCACTGAACAGCCTGGGGGATATCGTCCATCCTGGCTTCCAGACCTGGGAGGGGGGGTTCTTGAACACAAGTAGACCTGCCTCCCCTGAGTGTCACCTTGTACCATATTTAGCGAGTGAGGAGTGGGTTTGGGATCTTACTGAGACGTGGGGTGCTGGTACTGGTGGGGCGGGTGGGATGATGCAGGAGAAGACGGTTGCTACTCAGCCCGTCTTGATGTTATACCTCTGGGGTGATACACGAAACGCCATACACAGACCTGATGAGCAGCGGGACTAGGCGTTGCCTCTGGCCAGAGTTTCCTTGCTGTCTCAACCATGCTTAGGCATGGAGTGTGCAGGCTCACGTCCCAGGCTTCAGCAGCAGCGAGGCTGGCTTCGTGTGGCAGGTGGTGCCACGGCGACCCCTCCAAGGGTGGGGGTGGTGGGCCCAAGGTGGGCCGTGGAGCACACCACATCAATTAGCCTGTTAACGTGGAAGAAAAAGAAGACTGCCCAGCACTGGGAGCGGGCTCCATGTGCACCAGCCAGTGCCCCGTACAAAGCGCTGCCTCTCGCTTCGGCCCCGTTCCGCGTGCAAAAGGGTGCTCAGACCCAGAGCCCCCAGGGCGGCCTTCCCTGGAACACGGAGAGGCCGGCAGCCCGCCTCCTCTGGGGAGGGCACCTGGGAGATGGGCGCAGGCGTGGCAGAGGGCTTTCCTTGGCTTCCCCTTCCTATGGTGTGCGCGTGTCCACAGTGACATTCTGTGATGAAAGATAAACAGGGTCAGATGGGGAGCCCTAAAGATGCAGGTGCCTGTCGCCCCCAGCCAGGACAATGACACAGTTCTGGACCAGCCCTGGGAAGCTTTGAAGCGAGGGTTCCCCAGGGACTTGTGCTGCCTGCCAGGCTTAGGAACTGTTCATTCAGCAGACAGTGAGGCACGCAGCCATGCCGGACACTGGGCTGAGGGCTGGCACCGCAGCTGTGTACACAGCCCTCTTCAGGCCCGGAGCTGCTGCCCCTCTCATAGCATCCCTGTGGGGTCAGCCTAGGGAGGACTTGGATTGTTAGCTCCACTTTACAAACGGGGACGCACAGGCACAGAGAAGTTCTCGAGGAGCCCAAGGTTGCACAGCCTGGAAGCAGTAGCTACCCTGGGATCATACCCCCCAACCCCCGCCACCAAGCCACCTTTTCCCTCTGGGCCTCGGTTTGTCTGTTGGACCAAAGGTTTCGAGATGGCCCCCTTAGGGCACTTCCAACTCTGGATATTCTAAGTCTGCACAAGTTGTCAGATCTCTGCCACTTTGCTGAGAGTGCCAGTGGCTGAGAAAAGAAAAACTCCTCTTTAATAAGCATTTCCTGGACGTGTTGTCATTTAATTTCCTCAAGATCAGTCACTGTCAGGTAGATACAGTTGTCCCTACGTTACAGATGATGAAACTGAGTCCTGGAAGTAATCTGCCCAGACTTAACCAGCTGCTGGCTTTGGGAGCCGGGACCTGTCCGGTCTCTTAGCCCTGGAGCAGTAGTGGCTTCACGGGCATCCTGGAGGACGCGCTGAATTCTTGCTGAACACCAGCCCCTATTGAGACTGGAGGCTGGGGGGCCCGGGAAGGCCAGCAGCCCACATGCAGCCTTCCAGAGATCTGCAGTCTGGTTGAGATCACACTAGGAGCCCAGTAAGCTGAGTGGGGAAGGGGTCAGGCCAGGGACTCTGGCCTTGGTTCCCAGGTCCCGCATCTCTGCCTTGTAGCTGGGGCACGGCGCCTGAAACAGCTGCTCAGCTTTGCCCTGGGGGGACTTCTGGGCAACGTGTTTCTCCACCTGCTCCCCGAGGCGTGGGCCTACACGAACAGTGCCAGCTCTGGTGAGTGAGGCCACAGGCTGGGGGGCCAGGAGGGTGGTGGCGGTGGGTGGGAGCTGGTGCCCAGGCCTGCAGAATGACTGGGAGAGGGGTTCCTGGACATCTGTCACGGTCCCGGTGCCCCAGTTCCAATGGGGGGCTCCCCACCCCCAATCTGTGCCCTGGCCGGGCCTGGCTTGTCAGTGCTGCCCCCTGCAGGTGGTGAGGGGCAGAGCTTGCAGCAGCAACAGCAGCTGGGACTGTGGGTCATTGCTGGCTTCCTGACCTTCCTGGTGTTGGAGAAGTTGTTCTTGGACAGCAAGGGGAAGGAGGAGACCAGCCAGGTGAGCCCCAAACCCCAGAGCCCACACAGGTCAGCCTTCGTTCTGTGGTGGTGCTAGGGCCTGCAGGCCCAGGTTTTAAGTCAGTTCAGTTCAGTTCAGTCCCTCAGTCGGGTCTGACTCTTCGCGACCCCGTGGACTGCAGCACGCCAGGCCTCCCTGTCCATCACCACTCCTGGAGTTTACTCAAACCCATGTCCATTGAGTCAGTGATGCCATCCAGCCATCTCATCCTCTGTCTTCCCTTTCTCCTCCCACCCTCAGTCTTTCCTAGCATCAGGGTCTTTTCCAGTGAGTCAGTTCTTCGCATCAGGTGGCCAAAGTATTGCAGTTTCAGCTTCAGCAATAGCCCTTCCATTGAATATTCAGGTTTTGAGTCAAGCCCTAAAAAAAGAGGGTCTCTTGGCCCTTTCCTGGGAGCTCTGGGAGGCTGGGCCAGCTTGTCTGGAAGGATCCGGGCCCCAGCCCCTGCCGTCACTGGTCCCCGTAGATGCCAGTGACAGCAGTGTGGGAGGCAGAGGGCCTGTTGGGTCTGGGGTCACCCGGCTGGTGGGGCAGCGCAGTCCAGCCAGGTAAAAGGGGTGTCCCCTGACTCCTCCATCTCTCACTCCCTTTGTTTACCCTGGCCGAGTGGGGGGCATCTAATGTCACCTCTCCCCCCTTCTCCTGGCCCTAGGCCCCCAGCAAAGACCCCGCAGTTGCTGCCGCGCTCAATGGAGGCCACTATCTGGCCCAGCCGGCTGCAGAGCCCGGCCTCAGCGCCGTGGTCCGGAACATCAAAGTGAGTGGCCCGCTCGGGGCCTCCCGTCCTACAGCCGCCCCTCCCTGAGTGGCCGGCCCGGCTCAGGCCCGCCTGCCTGGCTCAGCCCAACCCTGTCCCTCCTCACCCAGGTCAGTGGCTATCTCAACCTGCTGGCCAACACCATAGACAACTTCACCCATGGGCTGGCGGTGGCCGCCAGCTTCCTTGTGAGCAAGAAGGTGAGTGAGGCTGGGGCGGGGGGTAGGCCATCGCGATGGGCGTGCAGGGCCCACATTGACCAGGCGGCCCTGCCTCCAGAGGCGGCCTCCAGTCCATCTCCACCACGCTCCCTGCACCCGGCACCTTATCCCAGCCGTCCTCGTTGGGACCACGGGCCTCAGCCAAGCTGCTAGACTCGGCCCCTGCCTACTTCCTGATGCTTCTCCCCACTCGGCTCCCTCTGCCCTCTGTGCTTGGCCCTGAGCACTGTCTGCCCTTGAATTGGCCCACCTCGCCCCCCACCTGTGGCTTCCTCCTCCCTGCTGCCTCTGCTTGGAGTGTTCTTTCTCCTGCTCTCATCCTCAGGCCTCTGTTCCAAAAGCACTTTCTCAGAGAGGCCTCTGCTGACCCCTCGTCTCAGTCAGGCCCCCCGTGTCCCGTCGCACGCAGTCCCTCTGGTCCCCGTGGCCCGTCACGGTGTGTAGTCACATGGCTCCAGTGTTCACGCAGTCCTCGCCTCTCCACCCCGGATGGTTAGCTTCTTGAGGGCGGGTTCCTGGTCTGTTCCATTTGCTGCTGTATTTCTAGTAGCCAAATGGTGTCCCGCCAGGGACCCAGAGCAGACACTGGTAGGATGAGCGGGCAGGTGGGTGCCCTCAACACAGACCCCCCACACACACTCCCCTCCCTGCAGATCGGGCTCCTGACCACCATGGCCATCCTCCTGCATGAGATCCCCCATGAGGTGAGTGCCACAGGCTCACTGTGATCAGCCGTGCGGGTGTGCAGCTGGTGGGGGGTACTTTGGGTGGGACTGCCCAGCAATGGGGGCTTGGGGGGCTGCACCAGAGACCTGGGGTTACTCAGCCTACTCAGGCTGCAACCACCATTGCAGGCACGCTGCAGCCTCCTGGGGACTGGGGGCCCAGCAGAGGGGATGTGGGCCGGGGGTCCCAGCGATGGGGCTGCTGCTGGGGGCTCAGTGGACCTGTGCACACCTGAGATGCTCAGGGCATCTGGCCCCACCGGGGCCCAGAGTGATCGTCTGGACCTCCCCTCAGGTGGGCGACTTTGCCATCTTGCTCCGGGCCGGCTTTGACCGATGGAGCGCAGCCAAGCTGCAGCTCTCGACAGCACTGGGGGGCCTGCTGGGCGCCTGTTTTGCCATCTGCGCGCAGTCCCCCAAGGGAGTAGGTACGGGCGTGGGGGGTGGTGGCGGTCCGCAGAGGGGCCCCGGCCGAAGGGCACGGCCGCCCTGACCCGGGTATCCAAGCCCGGCTCTGCCCTGGTCCGCCCCACGGCGGGGAGCAGGGGTGGCGGTCGGTACATGTGGCCGCCTGGCCCCCCCAGCCAGTCAGGGCTCCTCCCCCTGCTGCAGAGGAGACGGTGGCCTGGATCCTGCCCTTCACCTCCGGCGGCTTTCTCTACATTGCCCTGGTGAACGTGCTGCCCGACCTCCTGGAGGAAGACGACCCGTGGTGAGCTGCCCGCCGGCCCTGCCGTTGGCAGGCCCCTGCCCGCTGCCCGCCGGCCCGCGCGGCCCCCTGAGCCCCGGCCTTCTCCCCCCGCAGGCGCTCCCTGCAGCAGGTGCTTCTGCTCTGCGCAGGCATCATGGTGATGGTGCTGTTCTCGGTCTTCGTGGAGTGACTGTCCCAGGCGCCCCTCCCCTGCACAGCAATAAGAGACTCGGATTCACTCTGTGACCATGTGTGTGAGTGAGAGTGTGCCTCCAACCCGAGGGTGGGGGGTGTGCGTGTGGTGTGCACATGTGACCAGAGGTGTGTGCGAGGCCGACACTGTGATCCCTGACGCCCGGCCGGCCCACTGCGGTCTCCTCCCCCTGCCACCCTGTGGTCTCGCACCCCCGGAGTCAGCAGTGAGGCACGGGAGCGCCGGTCCCGAGCAGAGACCTCTGCACGCCGCCAGGAGGAGTGAGCCGCCCAAGGAGCCAGGCCTGCTGAGAGCCCCAAGCTGTCCCCCGCCGAGGCCTCAGGGGGCCCTGGCCTGAGGGGGTAAGCCCCTGGGCGCGTGCACCCGGCCCCGAGCAGCCAGGGACCAAGGCTGGGGCACCTTTTCTCGGCCCGCATCCTGGTCCTTCCTTCACCAGCTCCAAGGCCAAAGAGAGGAGAGGCGAGTGCCTCGCCCCTGGCTCCGCTCGGCGCTGACGGTCCTACTGCACCCAGCGTGGAGCTGGGAGATGCTTTCTAAGACCTGTTCCCTGTCAGCCCTGGGCCGGCTCCTGTTCCCCCGCCTCCGCCTTCCTGGCAGCACCGGCAGCTCTTGCCACCTCCAGCTGCCAAACGGCAGCCAGCAGGGCAGCGCACGGCCCCGGGCCAGCGTCCTCCCCGTCCGCTCGGGAGCTCCTGCCAGCCCGGGGTCCGACAGACACGCTGGGGGCGGGAAGACGAGGAACCGTGGCCGCCCACCCCCCACGCGGGCCCCTTCCCCGGCCCACCGCCAGTGGGGCTGGGTGGGGGTGGCGAGGGCTCCACGTTGTCAGCGCTCAGGAATGTGCTCTGGGAGAATGCTGAAGCCATAATCCCCAGCTATTTCCCTTGGCCGACGCCCAGGTACTCAGCTGGCCCACTCCACAGCCGGCTCCAGCCCCACCGCTCGGCCGTGGGCGTCGGGAGGAGTCGCGTCAGGAGGGGCTGAAGGGTTTTACAGCAGTTTTGCTGTGGTTTCGTTTATATCTGTAAATAACCTGTTGTATAGACGAGATGCAAATAAATACACACAAACTGGCCGCCTGTGTTCTGCACACAAGAGCCGGGCACCCGCGTCCCCGCCGGCGTGGCTGCTCTGCGCGCCCTGGCTCCTGCAGGCTGCCCAGCCTGTCATCCCCGCCTTCCAGCCCTTCTGCGCATCTCTGCACTCTTAGAGTTGCTTCTCAGAACAGGGTATGTACATTCCACATTTCCCTGGTTTGTTCTGTTGTTAGCTTTTTATGCAATAAAAGCCTGGTTCTAGGTCATTATAGCCCACATCACCCCCAAGGCTGGTGTCCGCACAGACCTACAAACCAAGGGATTTTTCCCAGCCTGGCCTGAGTAACGTCACCGCATAAGGGAGCTCCACCCACAGTGTCGTCTCCAGGTTTGGCCTCCATGGAATTATTTTTTGTTAAAAAGGAAAAATGAGATCTTTATTCTAAACCACACCCTCCTCTCCAGTGAACACTGAGAGTAAAGCCAGCATCAGGCATGGGAGGGACCTGCTTCCTGGGAGAAGGTGGGCGGGGAGCCCCCGCTTCCTGGGAGAAGGGGGATGGGGAGCCCCCGCTTCCTGGGAGAAGGGGGACGGGGAGCCCCGCTTCCTCTCCCACCTTTGGCAGGCTGTCGGGGGCGGGGGGGGGGCGCATCTTCACCGCATCACGGGGTCTGGTTCAGGGTGTGAAGCCCAGGTCAGCTGGCTCCTAGGTGGGGAGGGCCTGGCTCTGACTAGCTATCTTCAGTGAAAAGGGACCTGTTCTACCTGGTTGTGACAGCCGGGGCCTGGTGGGCCCAGGCCTGGTGGCACGAAGGAACCCAGGGCTGTCCTCCAGCCCCCGCCACCCCCCAGGCGCAGTTGCAGTCAGCCCGCTGCAGGAGGCAGCCAGGTCCCATTTACAGACGGGGCTCCGAGGTCAGGGGTGGGGCCGGCAGTCAGCAGCAGTTCTGGGATCGTGGGCACGGCCCCTCCGAGGGGATGGGAAAACAAGGGTAAGGGGCTCTTGCCAGGGTGCAACTGAGAGCCAATGGGGTGTTCTCGAAGGGTTGCTGTTTTAACAGGCCATTTGCGGAGCGGGGAGGGGGACAGTCAAACCCGCTAACGACAACACAATAGCTTCAGGCCCAGTCCCGGGTTTGAACCCTGGCCGTGCCATCTAAGAGTCGTGTGGTCTTGGCCCAGCTGCTCAGATGCATCCATAAAACAGGGCTGCCCTACTGGTGGCTGAGATTAACTAGATACAATTAGGCAGAAGCCCCGCAAAGCATGTGGCCCAGGGTGAGCCCTCAGCCAGCGGTGAACCGCCCGGTCAGCTCTCAGGCGGCAGAGCTGCAAGGGTGGCAGGCAGAGAAGACCAGCAAGATGGTAAAGGGCTCTGACCAGACATGGAGCGTCACAGGGACGGGGCTGGGGCAGGACCAGGGGTGGGAGAGGACACAGCGTGACCGGGGTTAGGCCTAGGAGGGCTCTCAGCGGATCTTGCTTGAAGCTCCTTTTTCAGCCGGAGGAAATGGGCCAACAGCGAACAGGGACGTGGAGAGAAACAGAAGGCTTGGCAGCCAGGACCCATGGAGCCAAGGCCCAGAGCCTGGCTTTACCAGGAAGCAGGGTCGAGGGCCAGAGCGCCAAAATTGAAAAGGAAGGGCAACACTAGTTTGGCTTCTGTGTAGGCCCCTCGGGAGAGCTGCAGGTTAAGGAGAATTTTCAGAAGCTCAGACTGAGAGGCGGGGTGGGGAGTGTGCAGTCAGAGGGGTCTGGGGGCCAGAAGACCCCAGGAACAGCTGGGCACACAGCCGTCCCTGCCCGGGGGCCTCGCCCTGACCACTGGTCTGAGGCCCACGGCTCACTCAGGTTTCCAGCAGCAGCACCGGGGCAAGGGCCTCCAGCATACACCCCGACGCCTCCACCCAAGGCCCAGGGAAGGCGAGACAGACCGGCGGCAGGGACCGGAAACCATCCTTTATTGCGAGTGTTCCCCAGAGGAGGCTCCCTAGGCGTAGTACTGCAGATTGGCCTTCTTCTTGGCCTGGACCTCCAAGATGCCCTCCATGTAGTCCTCATGTGTGAGCTCCGTGGCACCTCTGCGCAGCGCGATCATGCCCTGTGCCCAGACAGACAGACAGGCTCTCGGGTCCCTCCCCACGCCCCAGCCCCCAGGACAGACAGACAGGCTCTCGGGTCCCTCCCCACGCCCCAGCCCCCAGGACAGACAGACAGGCTCTCGGGTCCCTCCCCATGCCCCAGCCCCCAGGACAGACAAGACAGGCTCTCGGGTCCCTCCCCACGCCCCAGCCCAGCTCCCGGAAGCCTCCACCGTCTCTGCCCCTCCCTTGGCCACCTCCACCAGCCTGAGCAGGGCGGTGGCATGAAGCGCCCACACTCACCGCCTCCACACACACCGCCTTGCACTGGGCCCCATTGAAGTCGTCCGTACAGCGGGCCAGCTCCTCATAGTTCACGTCAGGACTGTGGGGAGGTAGGGGGAGACTCAGTGACTTTCGGGGAGGGGGCAGGAAGAGCAGCTGTCCCCGACACGCTCCCTCAGGCAGTGAGGTCGACTTGCCCAGATCACAGGCAAGTCCCATCCCCACTATGCCTCTTCCCTCCGCTGCACAGGGCAGGGAGAGGCGGGAGGGAGGGAGGGAGGTCAGAGTAGGTTAGACCAAGTTATTTCTAGTGTCTCCAGCCTTCGAGATGCACCTGGACTCCGGGACACAGCCCGGGGGAGCAGGAGGTTGTGCAGACAGAAGACAGCGATCTGTCTGTCTCAGGCGGCGTGGGCCCTGACCCAGCACAGCCCTGCGCTGACTCCCCTCCTGCGCCGAGTGCTGCACCAGACATGGTCACAGCCCCGTGAGGTTGGAGCACTCACCCCCAAGTCCCAGGAAGGAAACCCAGGCTTATGCCACCTGCAGATGGTCACACAGATTTGAACCCAGGTCTGCCTGGCCCCTGGCAGGGTTCCCCTGGGCCAGGCTGGGCTGTGTTCACCGGCTGGGGCGGGGGAGGCCAGGAACCGGCCCGGGCCGGCACACCTTGCAGTCCCGGGGGAGGGGATGTGTGCAGGGGAACTCGGAGGATCCCAGGCCCCAGTAAGGTTCTGCATCAGGTCGGGCGCATGGGAGAAACTGAGACCACCGCGGGGACAGCGCCATGTGAACGGGAGGTGCAGGGAGAGGGGAAGCCCAGGGAAGTTCAGTCCTAAGAGGACGTCTCTGCGCCTCGCACGTGACTTGACCCACCTGACGTTCATCTTCCGGGAATGGATCTGCATGATTCTGGCCCGGGCCTCCTCATTGGGCATGGGGAACTCGATCTTGCGGTCCAGCCGGCCGGAGCGGAGCAGGGCGGGATCCAGGATGTCCACCCTGTTGGTGGCTGCGATGACCTGAGGAGGAGACGCGGCCGCTTGAAGGAGGAGGCAGCTTCGGAGATAGGCAAGGAGGCAGCCCGGCTCAGGGGAGACGGCAGGGGATGTTCAAGACCGCCTCTAATTCTAACTCAAGCTGCGCCACTGAGACAACAGAAGATCCCCTGACCTCTCGGCCCCACTTCTTCCCCTGTGAAGTGATGCCAACGCTCACCTTCACTTGGGTGTTGGGCTGGAAGCCGTCCAGCTGGTTCAGCAGCTCCAGCATCGTCCTCTGCACCTCCCGGTCCCCAGCCTTCTCACTGTCGAAGCTGGGCCCCGAAGGAGACACTGGTGAGACCGCAGCTCGGGGGGCGCCCTCCCCTGCTCCACCAACAGAAGCCCAACCCAACCCATCCCGGGGCAGAGAGAAGTCTCGCCCAGCCCAGGGACCAGTACAGAAATGGTGTCAGAGATGAGAGGCTTCTGGGCTCAGGTGCCAAAGTGAGGATAAAACAGTGAGCAAAACCCACTGGCTGGCCTGCGCCCCTGATGAAGGTGCCATCACAAACTGAGCCAAAACTCAGAAGAAATACAGAGATCTGGCCCAGACTCGGCATGGAACAGGGGGCCCAGGCAGCTGTCCCTGAGGAACTGTCCCTCAGGCTGAGATCCAAAGGCTGAAAACACATCACTGGGCAACCAACCAGCGGAGATCAGGGAAGAAGGAAAAGCACATTCCAGAGAGAAAAGAGCAGGTGGCAAATCTCTGCCAACGAGTGGGCCTGCAAACAGTGGGGCTGCCTGGAGTAAGCCCGGCGGGGGCCGGGGAGGAAAGGGCAGGGATGGGGTGGGGAGGGAGGGGAGCAGGGGCACCACACGGGGCCCTGCAGGCCGTGGCGAGCCCAGCGTGTATGCTAGGGAGCAGTGGGGAGGCCCAGAAGGGGAAAGCAGGCTCTGCCTGCCCGAGAGGCTGTGGGAGCCGGTGAGTGATGCTTCGGGAGGAACCTGCTGGCAGCTGTGAGGAGAAAGGATGGTGGGGGGAAGAAACGAAGCAGGGAGGTGAGTCAGAAGAGGATGAAGTACAAGCACAAGCCGAGAGCCGCCGCCATCCCAGGGCGAGCAGGGTGGGAGCACGGGCATCCAGAGCAACCAGCCTGCTGGCACCCCGCGCCCCTTACCGCTTGGTGCCGATGGCGTCCAGCTCATCAATGAAGATGATGGACGGCGCTTTCTCCTTGGCCAGCGCAAAGGCGTCCCGGACTAGCTTGGCACCGTCCCCGATGAACATCTGCACCAGCTGGGGGCCGGCCAGCTTCAGGAAGGTGGCCTGGGGTGGGGGTGACAGAATCAGGACAAAGGCACGAGAGGCCCCTTTGATTCAAGCCCACCCGGCCGAGTTTCAGCTCCTGCCCGTCTCCCCCCATCCTTCCCAAGGCACTCACCTTGGTCTGCGCAGCACAGGCCCGGGCCAGCAGGGTCTTCCCCGTGCCTGGGGGCCCGTACATCAGCACCCCCTTTGGGGGCTGGATCCCTAAGTTCTCAAACTTCTCCTTGTGGTTCATTGGCAGGACGATGGCCTCCACTAGCTGCCAGGAAGAAGACCTGGGTGAGGAGAGTGAAGCCCTGTGGGCTCCCACAGCCTAACCCTATCTGTAACCCTCCTACTCAACTCAGGGACACTGCCGTCTCCTTGCCCCACATCCAGAGGACAGAACACGCGCTCCCACCAAGGCTGGCGGTGGACTCCCAGAATAGCAGGATAGGGCAGAAGGATGGGCTAAGAACAGGAGCCTGCGCTCCAGTCCTGGCTCCGGCCCTAACTGTCTGAGATCCCGAGCAAGTCACTCAGACTCTGCAGAGCTCGGTCTCCTAAACTGTTCCATGGCCTCTGTTCCAGCTGCCTCCCTTGAGTGCTGCGAGGATAAGAGGCATGGGAGGAAAAGTGCTCTGATCACTGAAGCAGAGAAACACAAAAGGCTGGTGAGGCGCCGGGCCCCCCTCACCTCCTGAATCTGCTTATCCAGGCCCCCAATGTCACTGTACTGCTCCGTAGGCCTCTCGTCCACCTCCATGGCCTTCACCCGCGAGTCGTACTCTGTGGGCAGGGTCTCCAGGATCAAATAGGAGTCTTTGTTCACACCCTGGGGACACAGCATGAAAACCTCAGCTCTGTCCCACCTCAAGGCCTACCCAAGTGACTGGGGGACAGGTGTCCATAGAATGAAAGGAGAGCCTCAGGACCGGGCAACACAAGAATCAAACGGCGGGCAGCTCCGCAAACGTTCAGAACCCACAGTGACCTGGGCTGGGGGCAGGGGCTCAGCTCAGCAGGAGGAGGAACCTCGCTGGAAAAGGCCCGCCCGGGCTCAGGGACACCACTCACCACCAAGTCTCCCGGCTTCAGCTTTTCGGCATCCACCAAGCCAATCACAGGCAGGAAGTAGGTCTGCAGAAGGATTCCAGGTGCAGCCTCAGTCACTGCCCTCAGGGAGGCTCCCGAGTCCTGTCCCGCATCCCCCTCTCATCCTCTGCAGCCCTTGCTGAGCCAGCCTCACCTGCCGTGTAGAGGTTTTGATCACTGCACACTTGCCCTTCCTTTGGGAGTCTAGATCTATGTTCGCACCATCTTCCTCTTGGTCATTGGGATCAACATCTAGAAGCTGGGAAAGAAAGAAGCTCAGATCCAGAGACCTTGCTCAGCCCCCCTGTACTCTGCAGAACCCAGCACTTCTGAGGCCTAGACAACCTCAGCATTCCCAGGGCTTGCGATTCCTACCTCACCCCTCAGCCTAGCCCTGAGCCCAGCAAAGGTGCCCGTCTACCCCCCGAGGAAAAATACCTAGTAGAAAAAGAAACATGAAGCTTCCGATGCCTTTTCAGGCCTGTATATTCCCCTAAAAACTTACACTGGGGAGGAGAACCTAAGAGGATTAGATCCTGCATGCAATTTAGGCCTGAAAAGGCCTACCCACTCTTTCCCCAGTGGCAGGCTGTCTCCAAGCCCCAGTGACCCCTCTTCCCCTCCACATACACACACACCTCGATGACGTTGGAGACGAGGTACGGCAGGGTCTTGTTCACTTTGATTTTCTCGCTGTTCTCTTTGATCTTGTCCTTCATGGCCTGGAGTTCGTGGGTGACTCGCAACACTTCGCTCTTCATGATCTGGGGTGAGGGTGAATGGAAGGTGAGGGTGAAATGTTCAGCTTTACCCAAGCTTATCCGAGGGCCACTGAATTGGAGCGCCTTATCCAGGCTGCCGGAGGAAGCCTCCTGCACCCACCCCTTCA
Source organism: Dama dama (assembly GCF_033118175.1). Lineage (NCBI taxonomy): Eukaryota > Metazoa > Chordata > Mammalia > Artiodactyla > Cervidae > Dama > Dama dama. The sequence continues at coordinate 75,348,274 of NC_083681.1, forward strand.
CTCAGCTCGAAGGCTCTCTGAATGCTCAGCCTGACTGTGTCCACAACCAGCAAAGGTCGAAACAGGAGGCCCATTGGGAAACCTCCAGGAGAAGTAGTTGTATTCAAGGGAAAAGAGCCAGACTTTGAGTTGAGCAAACACAGGTTTCAGGTTCTGCCTTTCATTACAGGCGCCATACCTCACCGCGGTAAAAAACAAAACAAAACTCTTTTAGCCTCAGTTTGCTCATCTGTAACATGGGGACTTCTTCAAAGACAGACTCTCAAAAGGAATACTTCCCAGACCAAGATGGGAACGGCAGTCAGACCATTCCCCCTCTCAGGCCTGGTCTCCCACCACCCTGGCCCTCTCCCGTCCCTTTCTTTCCTCTTTTTCTGGTCTGAGGAGGAAACCGCGGTCCCCACGTCTCTCCGAGGGAGGCCGGAGACGACGCGAGAGAGGCAGGACGCGGTGGGAGCACCAGGGCCTGCCCGGTGTGTGAGGTCGCGGGCAGCGAGAGGGGGCTTCACCGCCCACCTTGATCTCACTGTCCAGCAGCCGTGTGCGCTGGATGATTTCTTCTGTGGACATCTTGAGAACCTCCTCCCCGATTCCATCTTGCTGTGAAAAAAAAATAATTTTTTCTGCTTAAATTCAAGGCAGTTAACTCAGCACAGTGACTTAGCCAACTCTTCGCCTCAATTAACCCACTATCCGCCAAAAAAAAAAAAAAAAAAAAAAAACCCGAATGGAGTCGCGACCAAGCGGCCCCAATCCCGGGACCGGGCTCGACCCTGACCCCCGCAGTCACCGCCTCCCCTCCCGCCAGCGGGGTCTCCCCGTGGCCCGGGCTCCAGAACCGCCGGCTTCCCCAGCGCGCACCTCAGCTTCGTCCCACACGGTCGCCATCTTCTCCTGCCGAGTCACTGGACTCTCGAGTTTCGGCAGCAGATTCATCATTTGGAGAAGCAGCCTGAAGGTTAATCCGGGCAGCAGCCGCGGTGAGAGATTAATATTACCTCTCTTTGCGTCCGCTCTTGACTAGTGAGACTCCGTCAACAAGTCCTGACTCTTGAAAACAATTAGCTTGGGCCGCGTTGCGGCGGCGAATCTGCTGCTCGGATTCAAAAGATGAATCCCAGGCCACAGGACCCGCCCCCGCAGCTGCTGTAAAGTTCCCGCCCTCGTCCTGTTTCTGCCGCAGCGAGAGGAAGAGCGCTATTGGCTGGCACGTCCAGAGGGGGAATAGAAAGGGGAGGGAGAAAAGACCCAGTGTCCCCAGGGCCCTTGGGAAACGTAGTCCTAATCAGTCGCGTCACAGGGCGCTTTTGAAGGAGCGTAGTTGCGGGGGACGGTCTTTCAACAGCAGAATCGGCCTAGTTAGGAATTAGGGGATTCCCCAAAATGAGTGAGCCTCATCCAATCAGCTGAAGGCCTGAATAGCTCCAAAAGGCTGAACACCCCCAGAGATAGAGGGAACTCCTTCTTCCTGACTGTCTTGAGCTGGGTTTCTTCTAGGCTTGGGTTCTGTGCTTAGTCGCTCAGTCGTGTCCAACTCTTTATGACACCGTGGACTGCAGTCCGCCAGGCTCCTCCGTCCATAGGGATTCTCCAGGCAAGAATACTGGAGTGAGTTGCCATTTCCTCCTCCAGGGGATCTTCCCAACCCAGGGATCAAACCCAGGTCTACCCACCCTGCAGGCGGATTCTTTACTGAGGGAGCCACAAGGGAAGCCGAAGAATATGGATCCAGGCTTGGGACTTACACTGAAATATCAGTCCTTACACTTGATCCTTGGAAGAGAAGTTATGACCAACCTAGACAGCTTATTAAAAAGCAGAGCCATTACTTTGCCAACAAAAGTCCACTAGTCAAAGCTATGGTTTTTCCAGTAGTCATGAATGGATGTGAGAGTTGGACTATAAAGAAAGCTGAGCACCGAAGAATTGACACTTTTGAACTGTGGTGTTGGAGAAGACTCTTGAGAGTCTCTTGGACTGCAACGAGATCCAACCAGTCCATCCTAAAGGAAATCAGTCCTGAATATTCATTGGAAGGAGTGGTGTTGAAGCTGAAACTCTAATACTTTGGCCACGTGATGCAAAGAACTGACTCATTTGAAAAGACCCTGATGCTGGGAAAGATTGAAGGCGGGAGGAGAAAGGGATGATAGAGGATGAGATGGTTGGATGGCATCACCGACTCAATGGACTTGAGTTTGAGTAACCTCCGGGAGTTGGTGATGGACAGGGAGGCCTGGCATGATGCAATCCATGGGGTTGAAAAGAGTCGGACACGACTGAGCGACTGAACTGAACTGAACAGGGTCTTGTGCCTGTTGGCTTTCAGACTAAAATGTATATCAGCAGCTCCATGGGATCTCAGGCCTCCTGATTCAGACTGAAACTAAACCAGCAACATTCCTGGGTTTCCAGTTTGCCAATTTACCCTACCTACCCTGGAGGTTTCCCACCTCTGTAATTGTATGAGCCGGTTCCTTATAATAAATCTCTTTACATACATATATGTCTCCTATTGGATCTGTTCTTCTGGGGACCCCTCCCAATACTTCTTAAAATCTGTTATTTTGAAAACTGCAAAATATATTAAAAAATTGAAAGAATAAACAATGAATACCTACGTATCGTTCACCTAGATTCACTGATTTGCATTTTCTTTTGCTCTCTGTGTATTTTCTGAACCATTTCAAAGTACATTGCAGACATCATGTTACTTCACCTCTAATATTTCAACTTGTGTCTCCTAAGAGTAAAGACAGTCTAATAATGGAACTCCAATACATTATAGCAGAGTATATTGTCATACCTAAAGAATTTAATATTGAGGCAATAAAATCTAACATACAGTCCATATGGACTTCTTCAATTATCTCCAAAACATATCTTAGAGCCTTAAAAAAAAATCCAATATCAAGTCAAGAATCACACATGGCAGTCAGTTGTCAGGTCTCTACGTTCTCCTTCGTTTAGAACAGTCTCCCAGTCTTTTTTGGCCTTTCATGACATTGACATTTTTGAAGCATCCTAGCCAGTTGTCTTGTGTACTCTGTTCTCAACACAGCAACCAAAGGAATTATTTTAAAGCCTCGTTAGATCATGTCACTCCTCTGCTCAAAACCCTGCAGGTGCGAGACTTAGAGTAAAAGCGGAGGTCCCTGAAACAGCCTCGTGGGTCCTGCGGGGGCTTTTGTGCTTGCTGCTAAGTCGCTTCAGCTGTGTCCAAACTGTGCAACCCCAGGGACTGTAGCCGGCCAGGCTCGTCTGCCCATGGGATTCCCCAGGCAATAATACTGGAGTGGGTTGCCATGTCCTCCTCCAGGGGATCTTCCTGACCCAGGAGTTGAACCCACATCTCTTACATCTTCTGCATCAGCAGGTGGGCCCTTTACCACTAGCCCCACTTTTTTCCTCCCCCACAATTTTCTCCAGGACCTTGACTCCCACTCCTTTCCTCCCTGCTCACAGTTACATGGCTCCTTGTTGCTCAGGCCAGGCCAACTCCTACTTTGGCCTCTGTTCCGCTGTCCTGAAATATTCTTTCCAGGATATTTTCTTGATTCACTCCCTTACCTTTGCTCCTTCAAGTCTTTGCTTAAATGCCTCCTTCTCATCCAGATCCACTAGAGCAGCCTTTTAATGCTGCAGCCTGCACCTCTTGGGCCTCTTCTGCTCCCACACTCCACAACCCCTTACCCTGTGCTAGTCTTTTTTTTTTAAATTATATATTTTTATTTTAAAAATCTCAAACCTAAAGAAAAGTTTCAAATACAGTGTAAATAATTTTTTTCTTGAATCTTTTGAGAGAAAATTCCTGACTAAATACCACATCATTTCAGATACTTTGGTGGGAATTTCCTACAAACAAGGACATTTTCCTACTTAAGCGCAATACAACTTCAGTACCAGTAAGTTAACCTTGATATGTTTCTACCATCTAACCCCTAGACTCCATTCAGATTTCATCACTTGTCCCAGTAATGTTCTTCACAGCATTAAAGGACAGACTGCATTCAGACTTGGATTCCGTCCAGAATCAAGATCAGAATCAGGCATGGTATTTAGTTGTAGGGCTTTAGTTTCTTTCAATCTGGGATCGTTTCTCAGTCTTTCCCTGGCTTCATGACCTTGACAGTTTTGAAGATTACAGATACTTTGTAGGATATTTCTTTCCAAAAAAAAATCTGGCGTTAACAGTCTTTTAAAAAATTAATTAATGTATTTATTTTTTAGTTGTGGCAGGTCTTCATTGTTATTCACGGGCTTTCTCTAGTTGCACTGACTGGGGGCTACTCTCTAGTTGCAGTTCTCGGGCTTCTCATTGCAGTCTCTTGTTGCAGGAACAGGCTCTAGGGCTCCCGGGCTTCAGTAGTTGCCATACGTGGGCTCAGCCGTCCTGGTGCAAGGGCTTTAGTTGCTCCATAGCATGCGGAATCTTCCAGGCCAGGGATCAAATCCGTGTCCCCTGCATTGGCAGGTGGATTTTTATCCACTGGACCACCAGGGAAGTCCTGTAGAATATTTCTACATTTGTGTTTATCTGGTGTTTCCTCGTGATTTTTACATTCACGTGATTCATCTTTGCAGGAGCCTCACAGAAGAGATGCTGAGTTTCTCACTCCACTCATTCAGGTAGCAGCTGATTTCATTTTGTCTCATTACTGGAGATGTCGATCTCTCTCAATGATTAATCTGGTTCTGCAAACCTTCTCCATGGTGAGGTTTTTCCCTCGAAATTCACAAGTATTTTGTGAGGAAGTACTTTGAAACTATGTAAATACCCTATTCTTTTTTTAATTAAGATTTTAATTTGTTCATTTATTTATTAACATCAGTATGGATTTTTGTTTAATCTAATTAATCATTACTATGCATTGAATTTTGTATCCCTGCCTCCAAATTCATAGGTTGAAGCTCTAACCCTCAATGTGACGTATTTGGAGATGGGACATTTGGGAAGTAATTAGGGTTCGATTAGATCATGAGAGTGGGGCCCTCATGATGGGATTAAAGAGAGGGAAATCTTGCTCTCTCCTCTCTACATATAAGCACAGAGAAGACTCCATGCAGGGACACTGAGAAACGGCTGTCTGCAAGCCAGGAAGGGGGGCCTCACCAGGGACCAACCCTGCTGGCACCTTGATTTTGCACTTCCAATCCCCAAAACTGCGAGGAAACAAATTGCGGTTATTTTAGCCACCCGGTATGTGGTATTGTGTTATGGCAGCCTGAGCTGACTATAACAGTCTTTCTTTTTTTTTTTTTAGGGAGGGGACGTATGTATACCTATGGCTGACTCGTGTTGATGTATGGCAGAAACCAACACAATATTGTAAAGCAATTATCCTTCAATTAAAAATAAATAAAATTTATTCTGTTTATTCATTGGCTGCCCTGGGTCTTCACTGCTGCGTGCGGGCTTTCTCTAGTTGCAGCGAGTGGGGACCGCTCTCTATACTTTCTTGCTGTAGAGCGCAGGCTCAGTGTTGTGATGCATGGACCTAGTCGCCCTGTGGCATGTGGAATCTCCCCGGACCAGGAATCGAACCCGTGTCCCCTGCATTGGCAGGCAGATTCTCATCCACTGGGCCACCAGGGGAGTCCTCTGACAGACTTTCTCTGTGGCTGGTTTGCTGTGTTTGTACTGCATCCCCTTGCCCACCCCTGCGTGTCAGCACGTAAAGGCGCTGCTCACCAGCAGGATCTTGCCTGGGCTCCCGCTGCAGCCCAAGAAGCCGGGAGGGCGGCGGAGGTGCCCGTCTGTGTGTGCAGAGAGACAGGGGTGTCTGAGGAAGCCCGCTGCTCTCCCCCAGCCTTGGGCAGACCGTGGGCGAGGAAAGTCCGAATCACTGGGACCAGGTACGAACGGCTTTATTTTTCTAGAAAGAGCAAAGTCCAGAGAGGCGGGGGAGGGCAGGCCGCGGTGGGCAGGCCGCACCCACCACCGCCCCAGGAGTAAACAGGCAAGGCAGAGGCTCAGCTGGTCGGGGCCCTCCAGCGTGAGGGCAGAGAAGGAGCAGGGGAGGCCAGGTGAAGTCCCCGACCTGCTGGGTCACACGAAGCCAGGCTTCATGGACGAGCGGCGGCAGTTGGGGCAGCTTCGGGTCCCGTTGTTCTGCAGGCACCTTCGGGGCGGGGAGCAAAGGGCACTGTCCACTCGGCCGGCCTGGCCGCCCACCCTGGACCCGGCTCCCTCCTCCCCTCCCCGCGGCAGGCAGCGCTGCTGACCCCTGGCCCCGTGCCTGGGGAGGCCTGCAGGCCAGAGCCTGGGCCAGGGGTCAGGCATGGGTGACCGAGGCACCTCTGGCCCTGGGTGCCGCTCTCCCATGACCTTCGAGAAGTCTCTCTCTGTGGTCTCTTTGGGGAAAACAACAGGGCCTCTGGGAGGGTTCGATGAGTGATTAGACAGGAAACTCTTAGAACAGGCACCCGGGAGGCCCCGAAAGCACCGCCTAAGTGTGATCAGGGCGCTCACCTGAGGTGGAAGATGTGGGAGCAGGGCAGGGCCTGCAGACGGCTGTTCTTCTCGCCGATGGACTCGCCGCACAGGCCGCAGTAGAGCTCGGTCTCCTCCACGCACTCGTGGAAGCGCACGACGTGGGCACGCAGCTCCCGCTGCAGCCCTTTGCTGCGGTAGATGCCCTCGCTCAGGCAGTGCAGCTTCAGCTGGCCCAGCTGTGGCACAGGGGTGGGGCGGGGTGGGGGGCAAGACCAGGTCAGCCGCGGAGCATCGGCCCAAGACGCCGTCTGTCCGCTCGGGGCCACAGGGCGCTCAGGACACAGGGGGCCTGTCCTGGCCGCGCTCCCGCCTTGCTGAGGGACCTAGGAAAACCGTCTGGCCCTCTCCCGGCCCTAGCTTCCCTTTATGCCGAATGAAGGGGGTGGGTGGAATCAGCGATACTCCTAGAAGCGACTGGGGACCTCATGATTTTGAAGGATTTTTATTGACCGGACCTGCTGCCTCAACGCCTTTCCTGTTTCTGTTAATTGCATACCCACAGCAACTCATCAGCATTTCTGAAGAAGTCAAGATACTTTGGGTAAGCCAGAAAGCAGGTTTGTTTGGCATTTTAACGGGACTGTGCCCTGACCTCTGAGAAATGCACATCTTCCACAAGACTCTAAGGCTATTTTCAACATTTAAAGGTTTGGATAGGATGATGAAATTTGCAGAGGCCACGTAGACTGGGGGAAGAACACAGGCTGTGGAGTTAACACAGGTCAGTTACCAGGTGTGGGACCTTGAGCACCTCTCTTAGCCTCGCTTTCTTCATCTGTAAAAGGGGGCTTGCTATACCCACCTTGCAGGAAGCCAGTGAGTCCTGGAACCCACAGCTAGAAGGGCCCTGGGGTGCCCGCCTCCCTATCAGTGGCAGAGTCTTAATGACCATCAAGAAACCTCTGAGGGGGGCTTCCCTGGTGGCGCAGTGGTGAAGAATCGGCTTGCCAGTGCAGGGGACGCAGGTTCGATCCCTGATCGGGGAAGATCCCAGGTGTCAGGGAGCAACTAAGCCTGTGTGCCACACGTACTGAGCACGTGCTCTAGAGCCCGGGGGGGCCACACCTTCTGAAGCCCGCGTGCCCTAGAGTCTGTGCTCCACAGCAAGGGCAGCCACCTGGGCGGGCAGAAGCCTGCACCGCACCCAGAGAAAAGCCCAAGCAGCAGTGAAGACCCAGCGCAGTCAGAAAGAAAGAGACATTCATAAAAAAGAGAAACAAACCACTAAGGAATTCTGATATCCCCCGAGCTATGGAATTCTCGCCCTGCCCACCCCCCCCCCCCAAGTGCTCTCGGGGTGGAGGAGCAACAGCCAGGGTCAGGGGGTGACTGGGGGCATCTCCTGGAGATCACGAAGGACTCAGGGCACGAGCAGGCTGGTGGGGGGCGTGGCCTCCTCCCCACCCACCCAAGATCCCACCTTGGGCTCCTGACTCCAGACCCAGCAGACGGAATCAGGTCTGACCTTGTTCCCCACCTCCTCAGCCAGGTCCTGGGCTCTCTCAATGGCATCCAGAGCCTGGAAGGGGAGAAAGGCCAAGGCTGCAGGCAGGGCCGCAGACAGAGGCCTTGGCTTGTAGGGAAGGAAAGGTAGGGAGGGGTGGGGCTGGGGAGAGGAAGAGCCTGGGGTACACAGGCCTGAGCTGCCTCAGTTTACTTGGATACAGAATGGGAAGAACATTCCTATCTCATGGGGGGTTTGTAAAACTGGGCTCTCTTGTTCAGTCATGTCCGACCCTTTGGAACCCTTTGCTGCCCGCCAGACTCCTCTGCCCTTTAAATTTTCCAGGCAAGAACACCGCAGTGGATTTCCTACTCCATGTGAGATTGTAGGATGTAGTTCAAGCCTCTCAAGTTCCAACCCCAGGTCTTGCCTTTTAGGAGCTGGGTGATTGGGCAAGTCACACCCTGCTCTGAGCCTGGAAAGTGACCTGGGATGCCCTGGGGTGAGGCTGATACTGGACAAGGGGTCTGAAAGAGCCCAGTCGGGAACGAGACCCACACACGGTTGGTTGACATGTGGGAGCACTGGGGAGAGCTGGGGGCCGCAGGACAGGGGTCCCTCTCACCTTGTCCAGCGCCTTCCTGGCCACCCAGCACTTGGCCACGCCCAGCAACACCTGCACCTGCCCCAGGCGGTTCCCGATCTCGGTCATGATGCTCATGGCGGAGTCGTACCTGGGGAAGGCCGTCTGCGCAGCCGGGTTGCGGGGTGGGATCAGGCAGGCCCGGCCCGGCCCGCACCACCAGCCCCTGCGTCCCGGTCACCTCACCTGCAGGTCCCCACGGCTCCGGTGGATGTCAGCAAAGCAGAGCAGGCAGAGAGCCTGCAGTGGACGGTCCCCGTGCTGCAGCGCGATCTTCATAGACTCCTGCGATGGAGCCGGTCCCTCAGGCCTGCGCGTCTGCCCCCCACCCTGGAGGCATCCTCGTCCCGGGGGCCCCTCTGACACCCTCGGAGCCCGATACCCCTTTCCTGGTGCTGAGCCCCCGTGTACCGGACCACTGAGGACTGACACCCTGGAGACTGAGGCTCTGAGAGTGGAAGGGGCTCGACCAAGGCCACCAGGTTATTAAGTGGCAAAGCTGGGATTCCGACCTAGGTCGGTGGAACCCCAGAGACTGGCTCGCTTCCGACTTAAAATGTCCCACAGAGTGGGTATTGGGCGGGGGGCAGAGGAAAGCCCCCTCCACTGGGAACAGACTATAAGGGAATGAGATTTGGGGCAAGGGGAGCAAGCGCACCCTTCAGGGGCTCAGCTGTAGAGAGGGGGGGCCCCAGGAGCCAGCCTTGGGGGGCCTCAGCCGGCTGGGCAGGCAGGAAGAAGCCCCAGGCCCGGGCCCTGCCCACACCACCGTCCTCCGCCCGCCCCCTGCCCGGCGCCCACCTCACAGCACTCCATGGCGCTGCCCAGGTGGCCCAGCAGGCGATATGCTACAGCCATGTGATACTGGCTCATGGCCCGGTACTTGAGGCTCCAGCCTTTGCCGTAGTCGTTGACGAGCTCTGCAGCCTTGCAGGGGAAGAACAGGGCTTTCTCGTAGTCCTGCAGGGGACAAAGGGAGGGCGCATGCTGAGTGGCGGGAGCTGCCCCTAAGTGGAGCGCTCCACGGCATGTTCGTTGGTTCATTCATTCATTCATTCTGGTGTCCAGGAAAACCGTGATCCAGGCAGAGGGAACAGCCTTGCAAAGGGGTGGGCTCATGAACATAAGGGTTTCCATCTGGTTTACCGGGTGTGGCAAGGGCCTAGCACAGTTCCTGGCTCAGAAAGGATTTGTTGAATGAATGAATGAATGAGAATGAGAAGCAAGAAAGGCAACTGGCTTCTCCTCTCGGCCAGTCCCGGTTGGGCCCCTCGCCTTCAGAGATGCACAGTAGGGTGCTGGTGGGGCTGTCAGAGCCCACCCTGACCCCACGCTGGAGTTTGCCTCCTGGCGGCCGGGTCATCGCTGAGGCCTGGATGACGGACTGCCAGCAGAGTCAGCTCCAAGAACATAGGGCAGACTCACTGAGGCAAAGAAATCATCCTCTCCCCCTTTCCTTCTCCTCAAACTTCCAAATGTCTTCTCAACCTGCCATGAGCACATGACCTCACCGTACACTCTGTTAGGAAAGAGAAGGAAATCAGAGACCAGCTCCCTCACCCGCCTTCTCCGTCAAGCCCCATCGGCCCTGTTTCCACACTGCCTCCCTCCTGCTCCTGTCAAACTAAATAAACTCCTCCATGCGGGCTCTGGAAGCCCCCTCCCCAGTCTCTCTCTACTGAATAATCCCATCACCGTAAAAACACAGTCTGGCATTTCTTACCTCATGTGAAAAACAAAAATAAAAATCCAACAACCACCTTTGACTTCATGTCCCATTCAACTATAACCCCGATTCTCTGTTCTTTTTTGTAGAAAACCTACTTGAATTTTTATTTGATATCCAACAAACTAATATGACCCAAAGAGAACTCTTGGTAACCCCAATAAAAACCTGTTTCTAATAAACTTAATTTGTACTATTTGTATGGAAATACAAAAAACCTCGAATAGCCAAAGCAACCTTGAGAAAGAAGAATGGAACTGGAGGAATCAACCTGCCTGACTTCAGGCTCTACTACAAAGCCACAGTCATCAAGACAGTATGGTACTGGCACAAAGACAGAAATATAGATCAATGGAACAAAATAGAAAGCCCAGAGATAAATCCATGCACCTATGGACACCTTATCTTTGCCAAAGAAGCAAAAATATACAGTGGAGAAAAGACAATCACTTTAACAAGTGGTTCTGGGAAAACTGGTCAACCACTTGTAAAAGAATGAAACTAGAATACTTTCTAACACCATACACAAAAATAAACTCAAAATGGATTAAAGATCTAAACGTAAGACCAGAAACTATTAAACTCCTAGAGGAAAACATAGGCAAAACACTCTCCGACATAAACCACAGCAAGATCCTCTATGACCCACCTCCCAGAATATTGGAAATAAAAGCAAAAATAAACAAATGGGACCTAATTAAACTTAAAAGCTTTTGCACAACAAAGGAAACTATAAGCAAGGTGAAAAGACAGCCTTCAGAATGGGAGAAAATAATAGCAAATGAAGAAACAGACAAAGGATTAATCTCAAAAATATACAAGCAACTCCTGCAGCTCAATTCCAGAAAAATAAAAGACCCAATCAAAAAGTGGGCCAAATTGGAGAAGGAAATGGCAACCCACTCCAGTATTCTTGCCTGGAAAAGTCCATGGACAGAGGAGTCTGGTGGGCTGAAGTCCATGGGATTACATGACTGAGCATGTGTGCACGAGGGTGGAGGGAGATGGGTTGGTAGCAATAAAGTGGTAGAACTAAAAAAAAAAAAAAAGTGGGCCAAAGAACTAAACAGACATTTCTCCAAAGAAGACATACAGATGGCTAACAAACACATGAAAAGATGCTCAACATCACTCATTATCAGAGAAATGCAAATCAAAACCACAATGAGGTACCACTTCACGCCAGTCAGAATGGCTGCTATCCAAAAGTCTACAAGTAATAAATGCTGGAGAGGGTGTGGAGAAAAGGGAACCCTCTTACACTGTTGGTGGGAATGCAAACTAGTACAGCCACTATGGAGAACAGTGTGGAGATTCCTTAAAAAACTGGAAATAGAACTGCCATATGACCCAGCAATCCCACTCCTGGGCATACACACTGAGGAAACCAGATCTGAAAGAGACACGTGCACCCCAATGTTCATCGCAGCACTGTTTATAATAGCCAGGACATGGAAGCAACCTAGATGTCCATCAGCAGATGAATGGATAAGGAAGCTGTGGTACATATACACCATGGAATATTACTCAGCCATTAAAAAGAATTCATTTGAATCAGTTCTAATGAGATGGATGAAGCTGGAGCCCCTTATACAGAGTGAAGTAAGCCAGAAAGATAAAGAACAATACAGTATACTAACGCACATATATGGAATTTAGAAAGATGGTAATGATAACCCTGTATGCGAGACAGCAAGAGAGACACAGATGTATTGAACAGTCTTTTGGACTCCGTGGGAGAAGGCGAGGGCGGGACGGTATGGGAGAATGGCACTGAAACATGTAAATTATCATACGTGAAAAGAATCACCAGTCCAGGTTCGATGCATGATACAGGGTGCTCGGGGCTGGTGCACTGGGATGACCCAGAGGGAGGGGATGGGGAGGGAGGTGGGAGGGGGACTCAGGATGGGGAACACATGTGCACCCATGGAGGATTCAAGTTGATGTATGGCAAAACCAATACAATATTGTAAAGTAAAATAAATAAATAAATTTTTAAAATTAAAAAATAAAATAAAATTAATGTGTACTATGTACTTTTTAATTTGAAGCCACGTAAATGTTTTACAGACTTAAAAATAGGAAATTTAATTTTAAAAAGCCTAAGATTAGAAAATGGAAACAAATGACCTTAACTGTATATTATTATATAAAATTATAATTAATTTTAATATAATTATAATTAATATAATTAATTTAATATAATGATAATATATAATTATATATTTATATATATAATATTTATATAAATAAATTACATATAAATTATATAATATAATAATTATTATATCATATATTGTATTATATATTAATTATATAATAATTTGTTTAATTATATATTATAATTATAATATATTACATTATATATTATAAAATAATTATATATTATATATAATTATTATATGTTACGTTATATTATATATTATAATATAATGAATATAATTATTAATATATTATACTATTATATTATTATATTTATATAATATAAATATATTATATATTCATTCATTATATATAATTATTGTATTAAATATATAATATAAATTATATTATATTATATATAATATATAATACATATTATATATTATAATTATATTATATTCATTATAACTTATATATTATTATAATATATATTATAATTATAATTATATCTAATTATAATTATATAATTAAATATATATAATTAATATAATATATAACAATATATTATTATAGTAATTATTATACAATTATTATATAATTACATTATATATGATTATATTATATAATATATAATATATTATATGTTATCTACAATGATTATATAAATAATATATATAAATTATAGATATATTATAAATATATATATTTTAAAATATATAATATATATAAAAAATATAAATATATAAAATATACAAAATATATAAACATATATAAATATAAAAATATAAAAATATATATTATAAATACATATATATTATATTATATTTATTATAATATGTATGTATTATAATAAATATAATATGATTATATTATTATATTAAATACATAATATATATAATAACAATATATAATATTATATATAAATATAATATATAACATTATGTTATAATAATATAATACACAATAATATATAATTTTATATAATAATATAATGCATAGTATATTATATAATATATATTTATTATTATATATAATATATAAAATATATAATTATAATGATAATTTAATTATAATATAATTATGGTATATTATAATATATTATGATGATATCATAATTGCCATAATATATAACATCTTATTAACATAACCATACAGAAAAAGTGTTATTTAAATGACTTTAAAACATACACTTGAACAGTTCAACCATAGTGGGATATATTATAAAGATAAAAGAACAGTAGAGAAATCTTAAACCTCGTGTCATCTTTTTTTTTTTCCAGTAATAGTGGTATATTGTCTTTTGAAATTATTTTGTGTACTTTGTAAGATAAAGTAAATATTTAATTATATTGTTAGAAACGAAGATTTTCAGCCTAAGAGAAAAAAAAAATCAAGTTTGAAATAAAGAAAATCCTGAAACATTAGGCTTGAGTTGGAGATTTCAGTATAAAGTCCAGTTGTCCTCGAAACTGAGATTTAGCAGCAATAACAAGTCAGTGGCAGTGAGCATCCTAAGAGCCCACATCCGGTCTTTGCAGGTCTGGAGCAGGAAATATAGTGAGCCCTCAGAACCCAAGGGCTCCACATCCAATCAAAGCTTGAAAATATTGGGGGAAAAAGTCCAGAGAGTTCTAAAAAAGCAAAGATTCAAGTTGCCAGGCACCTGACTATTAACCTAGCATTTACAGTGTTTTAGGTTTTATAAATAATCTGGGCTTCCTTGGTGGCTCAGTAGGAAAGAATCTGCCTGCCAATGACACAGGTTTGATCCCTGGCTGGGGAAGATCCGCTGGAGAAGGAAATGGCAATCCACTCCAGTATTCTTGCCTGGAGAACCCCACTGACAGAGGAGCCTGGCAGGCTACAGTCCATGGGATTGCAAAAGGATAGGACTCGACTTAGTGACTAAAACAACAACCAGAGATGATTTAAAGAATATAGGAGGGGGGACTTCCCTGGTGCTCCAGTGGGTAAGACTCCAGACTCCCAACGCAGGGTGTCCAGGTCTGATCCCTGGTCAGGGAACTAGATCCCACGTGCCACAACTAAGACCCACTGCAGCCATATATGTAGGTTCTATGCAAATACTACACTATATTATATGAGACTTGAGCATTCCTGGATTTTGGTGTCCTCGGGGATCCTGGAACAAATCCCCTGAGAATACCAAGGGGCAACTATACACAATGCCATGGGACAGGCTATTGTGCCGGAAAACAAGAATGCTTTCTTTCAAAGACTAAAGGAAGTCTCATCAAAAGGACATAGGGGTCATGCTGAAGAGACTTCCACTGACTAAAATTAAGATAACGTATCAAAAGGAACAATGATTGCAAATAACTGAAGAATACTGAATATTTTTTTAAGTCCAAGATTTCATGATGAAATACCAAAAAGAGGAAGCAAAACAAAACTATCACATCAACTCGTTATCCTGAAACATGGCAATTAAAGGAGAGGGACAAAGGATGTATCTACCTTTCCTTTAGGAACTGTATTTCAGAGTAATCAGCTAGCTCTTATTAATGAGGGAAAGTTCTTCCTTATAGGAAAATCCCAGCTGATAACTATAGAAGGCATCATAGAACTTGGAAGTCACCATTTCATGAGAGTTGACAGAATTGATTCAGGCAACAGACATCAACAAATGCTCAAACCATTATGGAAAATACTGTTGCCGAACTGAATATTCACAAAGTGTCACCCCACAAATTAATCTGCTGGTCCTGCAAGGATGAAGGCAAAGCTGAAAAGAGTGGGATCAGGTGGTCACTTGCTCAGACGTCATTATGGTGTCTTATGAAGCACGCAGTCCTGCTTGTATAGGTTCTCACCAGAAATGCATGACCTACAGGACTTCCCTGGTGGTCCAGCGGTTAAGACTTCCCTTTTCAACGCAGGGGGTGCAGGTTCAGTCCTTGGTGGGGCAGCTAAGATCCCACATGCTTTGTGGCCAAAAAACCAAAACATAAACAATATTGTAACAAATTCAAAAAAGGCTTCAAAAATGGTCCACATTAAAAAAAAGAAAACATTAAAAAATGCGTGACCTAGATCTTACCAAGTCATTTTTTAAATTCTCGTTCATAGAGAGTAATGGAGACAAAGAAACAGCTTATGTGACTCCTTGAGGAAGCAATGAGACAATGAGATGGAATATTAATTAATCTGGTTTCTTCAGTAAATCATGGAGAATAAAGAGTAGTCTATTAACTTTCTATTGAAAGTGACATCTCACTGCACTGTGTGGTTCTTGCTTGTGTTCCAGTTCAAACAAGCTGAGGGTAAAGGTGTATTTTCAGGATAAACAGAAAAATTTAAGAGATAATTTTTCACCATAGTGTGTGAGAGAATAGTGTTGTGATTATATAATAAAATGTCCTTATACCAGAAAATGGTCTTTTTATTCCTCAGAAATGCATACTGAAATACTTCTGGGTAAAACTTTGTGATGTGTATAATTTAAAAATATTATTTATCTGGCTGCTCCAGGTCTTTAGCTGCAGCATGCAAACTCTTAGTTGCAGCATACTGGATACAGTTCCCTGACCAGGGATCAAACCCCAGCTCCCTGCACTGGGAGCGTAGAGTCTTAGCCACTGGACCACCAAGGAAGTCCCATAAAGCATGGGATATAATGTGATATAATTTTATATCACAACACTTCAGTGAAAAATATGTAAGTCAAACATGGCAAAATATTAATAATTGTTAAATATAAGTAGCCCGTATAGGGTGATTCATTATATCATCCTCTATGTATTCCTATATGGTTAATTTTCTTCATAATAAAAAAAGGTTTTAAAACACCCCTCTCTCTCTCCAACCCTATTTGATCTCACAGAGTGACTTTCCCAGATGTCTTATTGCTGAAAACAAAACCCTCAAATGAAGGATGATCCATCAATCCATGGATGACTCTCGGTTCCTCCAGCTGCTTTCCCAGGTGGAGCTAGTGGTAAAGAACCCACCTACCCATGCAGGAAACTTCAGAGATGTGGGTTCCATCCCTGGGTTGGGAAGATCCCCTGGAGAAGAGAATGGCTACCCACTCCAGTGTTCTTGCCTGGAGAATCCCATGGACGGAGCAGCCTGGTGGCCTACAGTCCACGGGGTCGCAAAGAGTGGGACACAACTGAGCGACTAACACTTTCACACTTTGACTTTCGCAAGGTTTATTAGGCATTATTATGGACCAGGCGCTGACATCCCCCAAGGGCCAAGCACAGCCTGGCTGTCTGGAGGAAGGAGAGCGAGTGCTCAGGACCGGAAGCCTGCAGCCACTGGCTCCATCAGCTCCTTCTCACTCTTCGATCTCCCTTTCCTCTTACCTCCCGGACCCCACCACCTCCTCTCACACTCCTGCGACAGCCACGCTGGCCTCCGTCCTTCCTGGAATACACAAGGCAAGCTCCCCCAAGAGCAGAGCTGGGCGTTAACCATTCCCTGCTTTTCATTCTTTTTCCAGATTTCTGCATGGCTCACCCTCTCTTCTCCAAGTCATCAGACATCACCTCTGCCATCCTGTTTGAACTTGCAACGCCCGCTCCTTGGCCCTTCCAACCCCCTTTCCTTTTTCCTCAGCACTTTCCACCACACTGGATACTCGGCTTTGCTGATTATGTTTATTCAACTTCCTCCCCCAGCTAGAAAGCAAGCTTCATGAACCCAGGCACTTGGCTGTTATTTTCACGGCTATATCCTGACCGCCAGTGCCTGGGGTATAACAGGTACTCAACATGTGTTTGATGAATGAATCCTTATGACCGTGTTGTAAGGCGGGTTCCATTTGCCCTCATTTCATAGGTCTGGAGGAGAAGTGACTTGCCTAAGATGATACAGCAAACTCATGGTAGTACAGGTTTATAGGAGCTTCCCACTCCCCCAGGAAGTCAGACAGACTGAAGCTTGAATTTTGGCTCTGCCCTGCCTGACCACATCTCTGCATGCTAGGTCACTGCACTTGTGTCTGACTCTGCGACCCAGTGGACTGTGGCCCACCAGACTCCTCTGTCCATGGGATTCTCCGGGCAAGAAGACCGGAGTGGGTTGCATTCCCTCCTCCAGGGGATCTTCCTGACCCAGGGACTGAACCTGCATCTCTTACGTCTCCTGCATTGGCAGTTGGGTTCTTCACCACTAGAGCCACTGGGAAGCCTGGCCATGTCTGTACCTCCCGGCTAAGTCTTTCTCTTCTCAGACTCCCATCTGCCTCGTGCCTACTTAAATGGGAGGACTGAACGAGGTGATACAACAGGGAGCATGGCTCCTAGGAGGCTCTCCGGGAGCCGGAACCTCCGCCACCCTCCCCTGGGGCCCCGGGCGCACCTTGACCTGAGCGTAAAAGCTGCCCAGGCTGCAGCACACGCGGCACTCTAGCATGGTGTCGTCGTTGTTGTGGGCATAGCGCAGGGCCTTCTCGAAGCTCTCCAGGGCCTTCTGGAAGAGGCTGAGGCCCAGGAAGGCGTTGCCCATGCTCAGGCTGACCTGGCCTCCGAGCTGGGCGGCCGCCCTGGTGCCGGGCAGGCCGAGGCAGGTCTTGCAGTAGGAGATGGTCTTGTGGAACTCACACAGCTTCTCGTTGCTGCGCGCCAGGTTCAGGTAGCTCTCCAGGAGGAAGTTGGCGTCCTCCAGCTCCCGGGCGGTGTCGATCTGGACCACAGCAAACTGCCCGCCATGGAGGAGGGCCGGGGCGCTCAGCCTCTGCCCCTCCAAGGCTCCCCCACGCCCCAGCCCAGAGCCTCAGACCTGGAGCACCCACCCCTAGCCTCAGATACGCGCTGGGCTCCCCAGCCAGACTGGAAGCTGCAACCCGGGAGCCTTCACCTCCCAAACCCAGACCCTCCGCTTTCAACTTCCAGCCTGATCCTGGTCTGCAGTCTCCACCACCCGCCCCGCCCCCCAGCCTTGAACCTGGAGCCAGTGCGCCAGCCCCCCACTCCAGGCTTAGACTCAGAACCCCATAGGAGAGGACTGGAACCTCGACTCTGAGACCTGGCCTCGAGTGCTTCAAACCCCGAGGCTGAGAACCTCAGACACCAAAGCTCAAGGCCACGGGCCCAAATCCAAAGTCAAGACCGAGCATCCAAGACCCAGGGCCTGAGATGCAGAGGATTCAGAGCCTCAGACCTTGGCCACCAGCCTGGGGGGTATGGGCGAGTCTGAGGAGGCGGGAGGGGGCCTGGGAAGCCTGGGAGAAGCCCCGCCGGGCCCCACCTGCCCAGCCTGGCCACGCACGCTCCCACCTTGAGCATCTCCTTGTAGCGGCCCATCTCTGAGTGGGCCGTGACGAGGCAGCCGAGCGCGCGGAAGCGCCCCACGAGGTCTGGGCTCTTCTCCAGCACCTTCATCCACACCTGCAGCGCCTTCTCCGTGTGGTTAGATTGGTACAGCTGGAGCCCCTTCTCAATCTGCTGCTTCGTCTGGTCCTGCCCCATCCTCCCAGAGACCCCCGGTGGCCCCGCGGCTCTAGGTTCTCATGGGGCACCCCCCACCCCCGGTGCCCGCCACCCACCCAGCCCCGAGCAGGCGCAGGGCCTGAATGGAGAGCGGGCGCCACCCTGGGAACAAAGCCGGTCCAGCCCCTGTGCGCAGCTGTCCCTGCCAGTTGGGGCCACGTGGCCGCCAAGGAATGTCAGCCACAAGGTCACGCGGGCCTCTGCCGCACCCGCCCCCAAGCTGGGAGGAAGGTGCCCGCCCCCTCCAGCCCCGGGGCACCCCCTCGGGCATCTCTTTAGCACCTCTGACCTTGGACCCAAGCCCCCCGGGCAGGGCAGGCTCTCCCTGCAGCCTGAGAGTTGGAGGAAGTAGGGGTGAAGCTGGGCACATGGGTGGCAGGGAGGCTGGAGCGGGTGCCCAGCTCTGATCCCTCTTCTGAATCACCGCCATCCCCAGAGCCACCCTCCCCGGCTCTGCTTCTGTGAGGGACTGGCCACACACCTGCGCACAGGCCCACCCCATCCCAATGATTTGTAACCCACAGCCCAGCCCAGCCAGCAAGTTGCTCACTTCTCTGGGCCTCAGTTTCCTCATCTGTAAAATGGAACTGTCACAGGCCAATAAATCCTCACCTGTTGACGTTCTATGAGCCGCACAGTACGATGGGTAACAGCGTGGACCCTGGACCAGGCTGCCGACTTTCGAATGCCGACTTTGCCATTTATTAGTTCTATGGGCAGCGTGCCTTTGGGTGGGAGAGGAATGGTTCCCACTTCACCGGGCTGTTGGAACTATACGCCTTAGTAGCTGGCTGGGACTTGGAACAGTGCCTGACACATGGGAAACACCACGTGACAACAAGCAAGAGGGTATCTCAAGCTGCGTTCATCTGCTCCATGGCAAATTGTCCACAAGGAACAGAAAATGCTTTTTGAGGGTTTAAAAAATATCCAGCTCCAGGGACGCACAGTTTTGAGCCTTAGTCCACTGTGGCTCTCTTTGCCTGGCAAAGCAATAAAGCTATTCTTTTCTACTTCACCTCAAAAAAACAAAAACAAAAAACAAACAAAAGATATAAATTTCCAATCCCAGTTTGAAAGAGTCCCTTATAATGAGCTTGCGTGCCAGACACCATGGAGAAGGGCAAGGTCTTACAGAGGGAGCAGGCAGACCCGTGAAAGCTCCCAGGGTTGAGAGAGGGCTCTGCCAAAATTACCAGCTCGTCTCACTGCATCGTTCTCTCCCCGCTCTGCAAACCAGGCTCCTTCCTGCCCCAGGGCAAAGTTGTCCTTTCAGAGAGGACAGTGGCTTTGAGCATACAAGCATCCCTCATTTTATTGCAGTTCCCAGATGCTTGTCATTTACAAATGGGAAGTTTGCGGCAACCCAGCATCGAACAAGTCTGTCAGCACCATTTTTCCAAGAGCTCACTTCATGCCTCTGTGTTGCATTTTGGCAGTTCCCATAGTATTTGGCTTAACATCTTTTTTTTTTTTGTTTCGTTGTGTTTTGTTAACCTTTTGGCCTTGTCGTGTGCAGGACACATGGGATCTTAGTTCCCCGACCGGAGACTGAACCTGAGCCCACTGCGTTAGGAGCACAGAGTCTTAACCACTGGACCACCAGCGATGTCCTGTATCAGTGATCTTTGATGCTACTACTATGTCTCACTGAAGGCTCAGATGAGGGTTAGCATTTTCAGCAATAAAGTATTTTTTGGTTTAGGTCTGAACATTGTTTTTGTAGACATGATGCTATTGCACACCTAATACACTACAACATAGCATAGACATAACTTTTGTATGCACTGGGAAACCAAAATATTCATGTGACGTTTTATGATGATGTTCGTTTTATTGTGGTGGTCTGGGACCAGACCCGCAGTACCTCTGAGGTGTGCCTGTATGCACAAAGCTGAGCATTGATCTGGCCCTAACACCAGAAGATTTTCATCACCCTGGAAAGAAGCCCTGTGTTCATTCAGTCGAGTTAGGCACTGCTGCCCGTGTCCCCGTTCACATGGGATGTTGACTGCAGACCTCAGAATGTGACCTATTTGGAGACACCATCTTTTCTTGGCCACACCGCCTGGCTTGTGGGAGTTTCATTCCCTGACCAGGGATCAAACCCGGGCCCTCAGGAGCGAGAGCTCAGAGTCCTAATCACAGGGCTGCCAGGAATTCATCTTTAAAAGGGTAAAACGAGGTCACTAGAGAGGGCCCTGATCCCGTGTGACCAGCGTCACAAGAAGAGATTAGGACGTAGACAGAGAGAGGGAGAAAGAGGGCCACTGACAAGCCAAGCAGAGGGGCCTCGGAACGAAACTAACCCTTTTAACACCTGATCTCTGACTTCTGCCCTCCAGATCTCTGAGAAAACACATTTCCGGTGTTTAAACAACCCCCACCCGTGGCACTGCGTCACGGCAGCCGGAGCAAACAGACGCACCCCGCAACCACAGCCTGCTCCCCGGGGCTCGTCTGCCCTGGACATGCTCGTCTGTCACGTAAACGGACTCGGACAACGTGCGGCCCCTTGTGACTGGCTCTGTTCAGCATCATGTTTTCAGTGTTGCAGCGGGAATCGTACTTCATTCCTTTTTATGGCTGACTAGTATTCTAGGGCTTCCCTCGTGTCTCAGCTGGTAAAGAATCCGCCTGCAATGCGGGAGACCCGGCTTCCATCCCTGGGTTGGGAAGATTCCCCTGGAGAAGGGAAAGGCTACCCCCTCCAGTATTCTGGCCTGGAGGATTTCATGGACTATAAAATCCATGGGGTCGCAAAGAGTCGGACACGACTGAGTGCCTTTCACTTTCAGTATTCATTATACATTTATACCATTTCGTTCATCCATTCGTTAGTTAATGCACATGGGGTGGTTTCCCTTTCTGATTATGAATAATGATGCTATAAACATCCATGTACAAATTTTCATGTGGACAAGTTTTCGTCTCTCTTGAGTATATACCTAGGAGTGGAATTGCTGCGTCATAGGTAACTCTGTGTTCAACTTGTGAGGAACCTGACTGCCCCAGGGCCTTTGCCCCTCATGGTCCCTTTCCTCCTCCCTACTTCAAAGTTCTGCGCAGTTAAGTCCCAGTTGGGATGGATCAGCTTATGATACTCACAGAGAATTAAATTCCATTCTGATACAAGATGCATCTCTATAATTTTATATTCATTGATGAGGGTATTGGCTTAGTGTCTGCTTCCCCCTCTCAAAAGTGTGGGCAGGAACTTTATCTCATTTTTCACTGACCTGTCTCCAGAGCAAAACCTGGCATGCAGTGGCCACTCAAAATATGTTAAATGAATAAATGGGAAAAAACAGGGAGGAATGAAAACTTAATTTTAAAATTTAAAGTAGCTGCCCCAGGCTTACAGCTAACCTGCCGTGTCTCCTTCATTCTGAGGAAACTGAGCAGTGGCAGAAATCACTGCCTCCCGTTTGCTGCAAGCAAAATGGGTCCCGAGTGGGGCAGTCTGGGCATGGGGCAGGGAGGTCCATGCCCCAGGGTCATACATCGAAGGGATAGAAGAATAGGCCCTTGGGACTAGACAGACATTGGGACGTCCCAGGGAAAGTGCTCTTTTTAAATTTAAATTCAATTTTTAAATTTATTTAACTGCGCAGTTGCGTCTTGAATCCTCGTGACCCTACCGACATTAGCCCGCCAGGCTCCTCTATCCACTGGAAGCCTCCAGGTAAGAATTCTGGAATGGGGTAGCCATTCCCTTCTCCTGGGGATCTTCCCAACCCAGGGATCAAACCTGAGTCTCCCACATTGCAGGCAGATTCTTTACCGTCTGAGCCACCAGGGAAGCCCATTTAATCAATTAGTTAAACTTATTTTGGGCCGTGCTGGGTCCTGGTTACTGCGTTCAGGCTTTCTCTAGTTTTGGCGCAGGGGGGGCTACTCTTCACTGCGGGGGGCGGGCTTCTCCGAGCCGTGGCTTCTCTTGTTGCAGAGCGTGGGCTCTAGGTGCGCAGGCTTAGTTGCTCCGAGGCATGCAGGACCTTCCTGGAGCAGGAAGATGCGGTGTCCCCTGCCCTGGCGGGACGTTTCTTAGTTGCTGGACCACCATGAAGGTCCTGGGGGACGTGCTCTCGAACCTGGCGCACAGGAAGCTGGGCAAAGGGGGAGAGCTGGGAGCCTCTGGCACAGTACTGTCTTGGGATCCTCCTCTCAGCTGGGAAGGTGAGTCCTGGGTTGATCTCCAGAGGGGAAGGAAGCCGGACCCACCGGCCAAGTACTGAAGAGCCAGCAGGTTCTCTCCCATTTGTGGTTGAGATACAGTCCAGCCCTGAGTCCGCCATGAGTCTTTGGCGGGAAGGAGATGGGCACTCTGCCTCAGCAACTCAGAGCAATCTGGAAGCACAACCTTCCAGGTACCTGGGAACTCAAATGATCTCAAAACTCAAAAACCTGACCGAGTTTTCTCTGCCCCCAAGTGAGCCATTTGCTGACCTCTGAACATAGTTAGGTCAGGGTCATGCTCCTTTAGGGCAAGGGGGTGGTCTTTGTACTAGCATCCGCTCAGCCCCTGGCAAAGCGAGAGGAGAACAAAGGAAGGCTAATAAGTCACACTGCCCGAGCTGAGCACTTCTTCCAGCTTACAGATAAGATGGGTGGCACCCGAGGTTGAAGTGACCTGCCCAAGGCCACACCTCGACCTCGAGACAGAGCAGGGAGTGGACCCCAAGCAGTGTGACTCCAGGGGTTTTACTCTTGATCATGACACTGGCCCAGGAGAGAGGGAGAAAAGTGAAGGGCAAGTAGATAGGCATATCCAGGAAGCTTAGTGATTTTCACCAGACACACCAAGCCCCCTGGGAACACCATCCAGGCTCTGACCTGGCTGGGCAGGAGAAATGTATACAAAGAAGGCTAAGGCGGGACTTCCTGGTGGTCCAAGGTCTAAGACTCTGAGCTCCCAATGCAGGGGGACCGAGTTCGATCCCTGGTTGGGAACTAGATCCTACATGTCGCAACTGAAGATCCCGCATGCCACAATGAATATCAAAGATCCTCTGTTCAGCAACTAAGACCCGGCGCAGCCAAATAAATAAAAATAAGTATTTCTAAAAATTGCTCTTAAAAAAAAAAAAGCTAAGGAGAGGGCGAATGAATCAAGCCTTACTCACAAAGCCCAGCAACAAAGGCTGACCAAAGGTCCCCGGGACCAGGAGAGCAAGTCACAACATGAGTCTTTTTCTGGGCCACTTACCCTCACAGGGTGATGGGACAGCAAGGGCCTGGGGGTTTGTTCTTCCAAGTGCCTGCTGGGTCAGGTTCCAGCTACTCGGCCTACATTTTAGGGCCCTGGTTGAGAATCCAAAGTAGAAAATGAGATTTGGGCCTGAAGTGGGGCTCACAATCTGGCCTGTGAGGGCTAAAGATTCCCACATACGGTGGCTACATTGGCTACCTGGGAGATCCCATGTAAGAATCCGCACTTCCTGCTTCTCCTGAAGACTAGAAGCTCAAGCGATCCCTGGGCTTGTGAGTCCACAGTCAACCGGTCAAAGGGTCAGTGTCTGGGCTCAAGGGGTCGGCATCTGAAGTCAAGAGACCAACAATCTCCCCCTTTACCTGCAGCCCCCACCTGCTGCTGTTCGTGCCTTGACACTGAAGCCAAGCGTCACTTATCATCGTAGACCGGCCTCCTCTTGCAGGCTTGAATCACTGGCTTGGACGCTGCAGGCCCTGTCAAGTATAACTGGAGGTGACAGTCCCAGGCCCCTCCTGCCACAGTTACCGGTATCCTTGAGATGTCTTCCCTCTCAACAAACCTAGTTTTCCTATTTGTGAATGGGGATTTACCTTTCCGGGAAGGTTTCTGTGAAAACCAAACAAGATGATAAAGGAAGAACTTGGCTTTGAAAACAAGACGTGGCACAAACGGCCCTCTAAAGGAACCCATGAACTTCCCTTGAATTGGTTCTTCAGTTTACAGTAGTGAACAATGTAGAGATAACCTGCGTTCAATAGGAAAGTCACTGAGAAACCATGAAATGCTATGAAGCCTCTAAAAGTAAAAATCGTAGATAACCAGATGGAAGGGTGCCCATGAAACAGTAACTGAAAAAAAAAATGCAGACAGCAGAACATTCTGTACATTAAAGCATGATCTCATTTTTATTAACAAAAATTATATATGCACACATCTTTGTATAGAGAGAAATTCTGGGAGCGTACTTCCCCCATCTGTTTGACAGTTATCAATGAGGTATGGGACAGGGATGTGAGCATGCTCAGTCGTGTCTGATTCTTGGCGACCCCATGGACTGTAGCCCACCAGGCTCCTCTGTCCATGGGATGCTCCAGGCAAGAATACTGGAGTGGGTTGCCATTTCCTTCTCCAGGGGATCTCCCCCACCCAGGGATCGACCTCGCGTGTCTGAAGTCTCCTCCACTGGCAGGCGGGTTCTTTACCACTAGCGCCACCTGGGACTTAGGTCTCATTTGGTGGAAGAGGCTCCTAAACACATAAGCTTTACCCACCACACACTAAACCTTCTTCTATATACATGTTGCATTTAAAAACAACAACAAAAACGCCTCAACCCTTATAACCTTTAAAAGGGCCACTGTGTCACGTTCGCCCCAGGCTCAGGGCACTCTTTCCACTGCAGGGATGACTAGGCTGGTGGCGCTCTCAGGGCCGGTGGGCCACGCACAGGCTGCCCTCTGCCGAGGGCCTTCCCCAGCTGCCCAAGGGGCTCTCCAGCAGCGGAGCGGCCCACGGAGCCGGTGGCAGCACCCGTCTCCCCAGGGAGCAGGAAGCTGTGCCAGCAGGACTCCTGCCAAGTGCCTCGAAGCGACCGAGCTACCATTTGCCTCACGGCCACTGGGGGCCTACAGAGAATTCGGGTTACTGGCTGGTAGCTACTGGCTTATCAGCGGGTGTGAAAAGTTCCTCCGTTTTTTCTGCAGTGGATGGAGTTCTAAATAAAAATCTAACGTAATGCAGTTTGAGGCAAAAAGCATAGCCGGAAGCTCTTGACAGATGCAATCGTCACCTTTGGATATTTATTTGTTCACGTACTCATTAAATGTCTCATGGCTGCTTTGTATCTACCAGCCCCTAGGGCTCCGGTGAGACTTCCCACGTGCTCAGTGCTAAAGAATCTGCCTGCAATGCAGGAGACCTGGGTTTGATCCCTGGGTCAAGAAGGTGCCCTGGAGAAGGAAATGGTAACCCACTAAAGTATTCTTGCCTCGGAAATCCCATGGACAGAGGAGCCTAGCAGGCTCCAGTCTACGGGGTCGCAAGAGTCAAACCCAACTTAGTGACTCAACAAAACAGGGCTCCAGTGAAGGACAGCGCTTCCACGGTCCCTGCCTTCATGAAGCTCCACTCTACAGGCGGGATTTGTTTTTTTAATATGTGTTTACCTGGCTGTGCCACGTCTTGGTTGCGGCATGGGGGATCTAGTTCCCCGACCAAGGATCGAACCTGGGCCCCCTGAATTGGGAGCGTGGCGTTTTAGCCATCGGACCACCAGGGAAGTCCAGAAAGGAAGTCTTCATCTTAATTAATAGCTCTATTGGCTAACAGGTAATCACAGTGGACGATGCAGGCAGGGCAGGTCTCCGGGTCAGGACAGATCACACAGCAGGTAGCAGGAGGAGTTGGGAGAAGTAGAAGGGACCGCGTGCTGCAGAAACAGGAGATGAGCTCAGAAGGGCTAGAAACGGCAGGAGCAGGTGGTCCCAGGCTAGCGTGGTGAGCACTTTTGAAGCAGGCGGGGGAAAGGAAAAGATGCCTCAGGAAGTAGGCTAAGTAAAAGGCCAAACACAAAAGGCACGTACTGTATGACTGCATTTATATGACAAATCCAGGGGATCCAACCAGTCCATCCTAAGGGAAATCAGTCCTGAATACTCACTGGAAGGACTAATGCTGAAGCTGTAACTCCAATACTCTGGCCACCTGATGTGAAGAACTGACTAATTTACAAAGACCTTGATGCTGGGAAAGATTGAAGGCAGAAGGAGAAGGGGACGACAGAGGATGAGATGGGGTTGGATGGCATCACCGACTCAATGGACATTAGTTTGAGTAAACTTTGGGAATCGGTGATGGGCAGGGAAGCCTGGTGTACTGCAGTCCATGGGGTCGCAGAGTTGGACACAAGTGAGCGACTGAACTGAACTGAGGGGCTGGGAATGGGAATGGGGAGTGGGGGGAGGAAGGTGAGTGATGGCTAAGGAGTACAGGGTTTCTTTTTAGGGTGATGAAATGTTCTAAAATTAGGTTATGGTGATGGCTGCACAATGCTCAAAACCAGACCTGGATGCTTTAGTGGGCAAACTCTATAGTGTGTGAATTACATCTCAACAAGGCAGTTCAAAAACACTCAAAACCACAGGCGGCTTCAGGTCACTGGGACCCTTCATGGGGGCGGGGGGACGGAACTGGGGCTGAGGTCCTATAGACTTGGCTGGAGTGTCAGGCGACAGCTTCCTGGCTGAAATGTGTTCTCTCTCCCATCCCCAGATCTGACTGTGATTTCAAAGAACTAGAGCCCTTTCTATAGCTGGAGCCTGTACCAGTAAGGAGAAAGTCAATGTATGCAAAAGAAACTGAACACCAGATGGTGGTGGGGGTGGGTTGGGAAGGACTCCCGAGGAAAAGAGCTTGAAAAACGCAGAAGGTGCAAGAGAAAGCCACCTTACGGTCCCTCATGGAAGGGCGATGTCACCACACATTAGTTTGACATTCCCAGAGGTGAAGGGACAAACCTGCTTTTTCATTTCCTTCCTGACGGCTCGTCTTCATCAGGGACTGAGATGCTCAGGTGAGCAGTGTGTGATGTACCTGGGAGATTCAGGGAGGTCGTGTACTGACCGAGAAGGCCAGGAAGCTAGGAACTAGGACTGTGGCAAAAATTAGGTGGTGCCTGAGGAATCTAGTAAAAAAAAAATAAAGGTGACTGAATGGGAGCTTTTTAAAAAACAAACAAACAAACAAAAAAAAATATATATATATACATATATAAACAGTTTAAGTAAGACACAGATATATGATTATAGAGATGCACAAACCTAGAATTTTTTGAGGTTAAAAATAGTACCTTTGACATAATCCCTTTCTGGTAAATTTTTAAAGAGAAACAACAGCCTTTAAGTATGATGTTAAACTGGAAGATGTTCAAGTCATACTTATTTTTATGTCAAGTTTTGTCTCAGGAATGCAGCTGCTGCTGCTAAGTCGTGTCAGCTGTGTCCGACTCTGTGCGACCCCAGAGACGGCAGCCAACCAGGATCCCCCGTCCCTGGGATTCTCCAGGCAAGAACACTGGAGTGGGTTGCCATTTCCTTCTCCAATGCACGAAAGTGAAAAGTGAAAGCGAAGTCACTCAGTTGTGTCCGACTCTTCATGACCCCACAGACTGCAGCCTACCAGGTTCCTCCATCCATGGGATTTTCCAGGCAAGAGTGCTGGAGTGGGGTGCTATTGCCTTCTTCTGTCTCAGGAATACAGGAGTAGGAACGCAAAGACTTAAAGAGAGATCTGCCACCTCATTCAATACCATGACTCACAGGGCATCAGGGTCAGGCAGGAGACAACTTCAGGTTCAACCAATACCTTCTAATTTCAGAGGCAACAGGTCCCGAAGAGTCCACGGGCAAGCCCAACTCTTCACCCTGGCCCAGATTCCGGAAGTGTGGACACAGATCCTTTGAGAAGGTGCTGCGTGGCCGTTCTCTGTGTACCGATGCTCACGTGGCCTCGGGTGTATTTCATTTTGGCTGAGCAGCATGTGTGGGGTGTCAGGTCCCTGACCAGAGATTGAACCTGTGCCCCCCCACCCCCCAGTTTTAACCATGGGACTGCCAGGTACATCCCTTGATGTGTATTTTAAAACATACAACTAAGGGCATTGAACCTGTGACTTCACAAATACCAACGGCCAGAGGGAGGTGAAGTTACAAAAGGTGTGTTTCAAGCTGATTTAAAACATTAAGTGGTGATGGTTGTACCACATTGTGAACGTACTGAATGTCACTGAACTGTTTACCTGAAAATGGTTAGAATAGAAAATTGTTAACATTTACTTTACCACAATGCAAAAAAAATTAAACATGAGGTAAAGATGAGCTTAAGTGGCAACAAGTGATGGAGACGAGAGTCCCTTGGACTGCAAGGAGATCCAACCAGTCCATCCTAGAGGAAATCAGTCCTGGATATTCATTGGAAGGACTGATGTTGAAGCTGAAACTGCAATACTTTGGCCACCTGATGCGAAGAACTGACTCACTGGACAAGACCCTGATGCTGGGGAAGATTGAGGGCAGGAGAAGGGGACGACAGAGGATGAGACGGTTGGATGGCATCACCAACTCAATGGACGTGGGTTTGGTAAACCCCGGGAGTTGGTGATGGACAGGGAGGCCTGGCGTGCTGCAGTCAGTGGGGTCACAGAGTCGAAAACGAGTGAGTGACTGAACTGAACTGATGTAAACAAAGAACTGCGTGGTAGGAATGACATTTAGGAAGCACCCCAGTATTCACGGGGAGTGGCACCTTGCAGGGGCATGCTGGCCAACAATTTGGAGGAGTTACTAGTGAATCCCTTAGAGTGACTGAGAGTCACTCTGAGGCCAAAGCTGAGACAAATGCATCACTGAGGGAGTCAGAGGGACGTAGGGCC
Source organism: Dama dama (assembly GCF_033118175.1). Lineage (NCBI taxonomy): Eukaryota > Metazoa > Chordata > Mammalia > Artiodactyla > Cervidae > Dama > Dama dama. The sequence continues at coordinate 75,377,829 of NC_083681.1, forward strand.
CCTCCCCTTGAGCCTAGAGGACAGCACGCCAATCACACGCGATGAGACTGCACAGGTTAAGTGAAGCACACTCGGTTGCTTTTACGGAGTTCCTTCTCCTCAGGGGTGACGGCCTGCAAGCCAGGCAGACCTGGTCTGACTCTTCGGTGCCCACCCCTTCCCAGGGACAACTCGGGATCTCCTTTTTGGTATGATCCCAGGTCTATTTCTAAAATGTGCATAGGACAAAAAGAGTCAATGAAATACAGCAGTACTTTGGACATGGGGGAAACAGGTCGTTGGGAAAGGAGGCCTCGGTGTGCTGCCGCCATCACTCCCACCTTCAGTCTCTGAGACTTTCAAAGATTCAACAGCACTACTGCATTGGAACAGAGCATCCGGAGGGTCCTAACCTCTGTGGTCCGTGGGAAGGTTTTCCCACTTTCAGGGGAAAACAAGTGGAAGCTACTACCTATGAAGACTTTGTACCCTGTATCTGGATTTGCTGCACCTTTATAGTAAGGCACTCACGACCTAAAACATAAGCCGAGAGGGAATTCCCTGTGGTCCAGTGGTTAGGACTCTGCACTTTCACCACCGAGGGCCTGGGGTTCAATTTCTGGTTGGGGAGTAAGACCCCAAAGCTGTGCGGTGTGGCTAGGGCCGGGTGGGGAATTCAGGACACAGATATGAAGGGGAGCATTTTAAGAGGTGTAATCTCGTTGAAAAAAGGATCAAACTTGTGATCTCAACATACTAGACGTCTGTAAATAAACTACCGCATTAAAAAAAAAAAAAACAAAACAGTAACTTTGGTTACCTTTTTTGCAGGGGGCAAGATTAACACTTTCTCCCGCCCCCCCTCCCAATGCAATTTATTTTTCTTCAGTGAAAAATTTTATTTTTATTTATTTTGGGGACCATGCCATGTGGCACACAGGATCAAACCCATGCCCCCTGCAGTGCAAAAATGGAGTCTTAACCAGCAGACCACCAGAGAAGTCCACAACCCAATTTCTTTTAACCTCAGTGCTCATCTGCTAAGTGGGGATGGGGACAGCAGGTCCCTCCCAGGGGTTATAAAGACAAGAGCATTCAGTGCGTGTTAGGTGTTCCCCGCAGCACTAGATGGTGGTCAGTGAACACTAGCTGGGACAATTACTGCAGAAACATCTCATGGGCTAGCACCCAGTACAACCCACTCTGGGAAACGCTACTCCAGACCCACCCCACATAGAGCCAGTCTGATGAGAAGGCTGAGGCTTGGCCCACCTACTGGCCAGAGCTGGTTGTGGGCTCCCAGACAGGCGCCAGGTTCACAAGGACTAGCCTCCCAGAGGAGTGAGGCTGACAGTGGCAGGAAGGGGCAGACCAGCTCATGCCTCAGCCAGAGGGCCTGAGGCTCCTGGCCCGGGGGCTGCCTGCATCCGCAGTTCACAGAGGTGTGAGGAGAAGCCTCGGTACTGGCCTCACTAGGAAAGTGATCTAGAATTACTGAGTAGTGAACCCAAGAAATCCTAGAAATGTGACCTTGTTCTAAGGTCAGAGAGAGGGGAAAAGGAGCCCACGCACCTTGGTCCGGAGTGAGGAAGCCCCCACGCACGGCACCTCGGGGCTCTCTGGCTGCCTCCCTGGGGGCAGGAACCCCACAGCCAAGGAAGGGACTTGCACCCAACAGGTCTGGGCCAGTCCTGCAGGGTGGCGGCCACCACTGGCAATGTAAGAAGCACAGGAATGAAGGCTGCCCAAAAACCTTCTCAGCGCCTCCTTGCTAGTGGGTACGCTGAGAAGAATGCAGGATCAATACAGAAGCCACTTTTCTGGAAGAAATCCTGTGCTTTCAGGAGTCTGGGGTGGTCCCACTGGATACTAACGGGCACATCGAAGTGGAACCATACTAGAGTGCCCACCCCTTCCTCAGGAAGGCCAACCCCGCTACCCCAAAGGCCACCCGCCCCAACAATCAATAGCACGGAAGACAACGTCAGTTCTTCTCAAACAGTTTAATAGCAAATAAACAAAGAAGGTACCACACTTGGCAGATACAAAATGACTTTTTGTCCGTGTGTCTGTGCAATTAAAACAGATTTAGGTTCCCAGTTGGGACAAAAGGAAAAACACACAAAAAAGGAAGGAGATTCCTGTTAAACACATACTCCCTTGCTCCAAACTTGTAACAATTTTTTTTTTCTTTTTTAATCCACTACACAAACTCTGTGATCAGGTCAGAAAAGCGACAGGGGCTCTTCTTGCCTTTTTTTTTTTTTTTTTTTTAAACCATTAAAGTAAAATCCATAATTTTCTACATAGTACAACACAAGTTCACACAAAAAAGACATTTTCTTTTGCAAATCAAAACAGAAAGAAAGGAAAAGCTCAAACAAGGTAAAGAAAAAGCATTTCTACGGCTGAATCACGACTTTGAGTTGATTGAATCCCGTTGTTGCTGCAGAACAGACTGTGCGTTTGGTCATAGTGGCAATTTTTTCTCTTCACATTGTGAAATCACTTTACATTGTTTTCTAGTAGAAAAGGCAAAAAACTGTACAAAACCCCTAGTGTTAAATACAACGTTTGTACCAATAAAAAACTCACACAGGTTTGTCTCCAAAATGTAAAGTTTCTTTTTTTTTTTTCTTTTTAAATTATTCACAAAAAGCAGCTGGAAATCAGAAAGGCAGCTGCCGCTCCAGGGTCTCAAATCCATTAAAACCACCACAGAACAATTAAAACAATCAGAGAGAGAAAAAGGAAAAGGAAACAACGTCCAACGTTTGGCATTTGGTTTTATCCACAGGTTTTCCCAGAGCTCCTCTTGGAATTGAAAGCAAAATGTATTGGCAAACATGGGTTCTGAACACAGGAAGGGGAGCCTCGGCGCCTTCCGCCCACAGAGGCCGCTCTGTGCAGTCAGACTGTGGGGTGCGCGGCGGTCTCGCTCAGGCTGGGGTTCCTGGCCTCCTTCCATCCACTCACCCCTCTGAAGAAATTAAGCAGCCTACCATCCCCTGGGCCTCCACCTGGCCCCCCTCTCCTCCAGGTAAGGGGGGCCCCAAGCTAACACTAGGCCGCCTGCCCGGTCCCGGGGCAGAGAGCCTGCCGAGACCCTTCCTCATCACCCGCAGCGTGGATGATGCAGACAGTGCTTCTACCATCCCCCCCGCCCCCCGTCCCTGGCCCCCCTCTCCACCCCTCCCTGGACAGCCCTACTTCCCAGCTCGCTCACCCACCAGCCGCTAGGGCCTGGGTGGAAGCTATCCCAAACGCCGCCCCCTGCAACCTCTGACCTTCACAGACCCACCCCGCGACCTCACGTCTCCTCTGGCCTCGCCCTTCGCCATGCACATTCTCACTCAAGTCCCTGCAGACCCTGAGGCTGGACGGTGCCCCGAGAGAGGAGGGCAGGCTCCCCTCAGGGAACCAAGGACCGGGGCCTGCCTGGCACCCGGGGACAGTAGCTATTTGGCTCTTCACCCAATTCAAAAAAATAAACGCAAAAAACCGCCCTGACCCCCACCCCACCAGCTAAGCAAGAGCAGAGCTGCAGTGAAGAGCAGTGGGGCGGCAGGGGCCCGGGCTGTAAACAGTGTGAAGACTGCAGTGCTGTGCGTCTCACGGCAGCGCTGCCGCCGAGCGCACGCATGCCCTCCTCCTCCTCCTCCGAGTGCCTGGGAGCGCCCTCCGCCTCCGGGGACCCCTAGCGCGCTCAGCCTCCTGCCTGCCACAGCCACCCTCTGCGTGCGCTCTCTCTGCTCCTGCGCCTCTCTGGAACCCCCTTCCCACCCGTCTCTGAGCAGAGCAGCCGGCCCCGGAGGCCCCCCGAGGCCTGGAGGCCATGTGAGGAGACAGTCTAAGTGCACAGGCAAACGCTCTAAGGGCAATAGAGGAGAAAGTTGCCACTTCAAAATAAAACGATACAATCTTGGAAAGAAAAAAAAAATCAACCCACAACAATTTAAAACAGCTTCTTTGAAACCCTTTTAAATCGGTCAGTTTTTGCACAAACTATAGAAAACAGAGAGGTGAAGGTGATATATACGAGGGTGTGAAGAAACAGCAGGAAACATGCAGAGCTTGTTTTTTCTGGGCATCATCTCAGTAGGAAAGGAAGAAATTCAAAACAAAAACAATACGAAAACAAAAACAATGGAAGTATCACATTTTGCTGTGGAGACTGCAGGAACAGGCATGGGGGCGGGCGCAGCGGGGCTGGGGGCAGGGGGACCCACAGACCCTCTGCCCTCTGCAAGGGCAGAGCCCCGGGAGCGCGGGGGGCTGGCCTGGGGCCCAAGCTGCAGCCGGCGGTCAAAAAGGAAAAAGGGTTCAGGGGTTTTCTGCAGTTGAGAACTCAGAAAAAACAAAAATAGGAACACATGCGGTCTCCTCAAGCCCTACAAACTGTATCAGCAAAATGTGCTCAGGAGCCTCAAAGGTTTTAGCGACATCTTTTATTTCATTGTTTACTCCAAAGTTGTCTTTAAAACTACGCACACAGAGAAACGAAGCCTAGGAACGGACTGGCTGTGTGTCCACAGAAATACAAACACCACGCGGTATGTGCTAGTAGGGCTGCTCTGAAGACAATTACAAAGGATTGGAATCACAAAATCAAGTGGTTATCTTATGAAGTTCTAGAAAAATAGATTTTTTTATATTCAAATGCAAGTTTAAATATTTCCCCTTCAGCAGTCGTTCTAGCAAAACCAATTTGGCAGCACAAAAGAAAAAAAAAAGGAAAGAAAAAAGAAAAAACAAAGAAAGAAACAAACATAATAAAAATACACGTCAGCATCAAAGGTCAACACAAGGTCAAAGGTGAGAGTTCAAGCATCAGAGAAGCTGAAGAGACAGGGGTTTGGACGATGTACTTGACGCCACATCGACATGCTTTAGGCACAACGATGAACAAACGGCAGGAATCTAGAAAAAAAACAAACCAGAAAGAGGGAGACCCACTGAGTTACACAGAGCAATACATCCAAACAGAGAGAGAGAACAGGACACTCACTGTATGCAGCCCTGAAATGCGGAGGCGGGCAGGGAGGGCTGGGCAATGACGCGACTGTCGCACATGCTAACAATGGACACAGGGGAAGTCAAAAGGACACGGAGGACACCAGGAGGACATCCGACTGCCAGAGACAGGGGGAGCCCAAGGCTTGGATTTCCCCAGAAGCGCCCAAACGCATCCGAAAAGCAGCTCTGCAGCGGAGCAGGGCCTCAGCCTCCCCGTCCCACTCCCGGTCAGCTGGAGCTGCCGGCTGGGGCGGGGGCGGGTAGAATTCTTTGGGGGAGAGGGCCAGAATTTCTCCCCCTTCCCATGGGGACGGCCCTCTGTTGCTGGAAATCCAAGCTCTTAGCTTCCACATGGGCCCTGGCCACTCCTGTGGGACCCAGGAGACAGTGTCTGGCTGCATTCAAGGCAAATCAATTTCATGATGAAACCCAAGGAAGAAACAAAACTACAGCAGAAAACACATGTATGTAAGTGAAACCCCCACACAGCAGAAAAGGATTGCTTAAGACTAGACTGCGAGTCCCCCCTCTGCGAGCTGAACCCTTTGACGCCGTGAGACTTGTAGGGGGAGCAGCTCCTACACGCCACCACCTTTGGCCTGGGGAGAGAACTGTGCTCGAGGGCAGCACTGCTGTGGGGAGAAGCGCTGGGCTCCCCGGCTGCACCGAGGTGCACACCTCTTTTGGAAAGGAGAGCCCACAGCAGGCATGAAACCTCAGGGTCTGGTATCAGGGGCAGGCTGATTACACCTTTAACTTTCATGCCAATAGCGAAGGGGTCCCTGGAGCCCAGGACAAACAGGTATGCAAATAACAGTGAAATGGGGGAGGAGGGAGGGAAAGGGACAAAGGTGGGCGCAGAGTGGAGTTCCGGGCTTTGGAAAACCCCACGCGGGCCAAGGAGGAAGACAGAACAGAAGGTGAGCGGTCACAGCACCGGCAGCAACCTGGGGAGCACAGCTCTCTCCTCCGCCAATTCACAGCGTTAACTCCTCCCCCGCGGGCAGGTTAGCTGGGCTGCAGACGGCCACAGAAAGTCAGTAGTTTCAATCATACACAGCACCCTGTGTGTACAACAATCACATTCTGGATTCTACAAAATCCTGGCCTTTTCCAGAGATATAATTTAGGTAATAAATATTCTCCACCCCGGAGCTGTATAAAACTTCTATAAAAATAGAAACGACATTCTTGGTTCCAGCTGGTTGGGATTCAGAACAGCGCCTCCCCAACCTAGCATTTTTTTCTTTTTTTGTTTTCTTTTTTCTTTTTTATTTTTATTTTTTGCATTTATTTAAAAAATCCCATCATGACCCTGGAAGCCTTTGGAACAGTTTTATCCTTGAAACACAGGACACATTTCTCCCAGTGTGCGGAATTCAAGTTTACGTGGTTCAGCTTAAGAAGTATGTTTCATGTTTCTTAGAGGACAACAGACCCAAGTTATCACTATGAGAAGGGAACAGCTGTCCCAGCTTCAATGGGATAATCCACCACCACCAACTACCTGCACAACAGCAAGACGGTCAATGCTTGTCTGAGGCCCGAGGACAGCGTGACAAGGAGCGCGCCCCCGTCTGACTGACAGCAAACCAACCCCTGTGATCACGCCTCTGCCGCTAGGGGGCAGGGCTGACGTCTGCGAGGCTGAGGACCCCAGGCACTCGGTCCCTGGCCTTGGCTAAGGGTCATATCCTGACAGGGCCACTTCTGCCCAGGGACACGTTCCCGACAGCAGGTCCTTCCCGGGCCTCCCCACTAACAGCGCTTCTTGGAGCAGAGGCAGAGCCCCGAGGCTGTGTGGGTCACAGGCAAGAGTGAGGCCTGTGGGAGGCAGCAGGGAGCTGACTGTAAGCACGAGGACAAAAGTGAACACGGTAACACTGAGGTAAATGAACACTAAACCCACACGGAGGCTGTAAACGTCTCCTCTGTCACCAAGAGCGGAGCACAGGGCTGGAGCGGTCAGAAGAGGGGCCTGCCTCCACTCAGACGCCACGCCCGGGCCGTCTCAACCAAGGAGGCTAACGCGGACTGCTTAATCCCTTTAAGTACTGAGTGCTGGCCGCCGGGAAATGCAGCACCAGCTCAAAGGGACCCTAGGATTCAGGTTGACTGAGAAGCAGGCTCTTCCTCCCCCAACTCAACGGCTTTTGATCACTCTGCTCAGGAGAGGTGCTCCCTTCTGCCAGATACCATAAGCCCTTCTTGGGTCTACCCTCACGGGAAAACAGTGGTTGGGGGCGGAAGTGACATTCCTTGCTGTGGTCAATTACAAAAAAGGAAGCCCGACAGTGGCTTCCCAAGAGGCCACCTTTAAAGGGACCTGGTAGACATGGGCCATGGTCTAAGGGTCTGGTGTTGAAATAAACGAAACACGACCTCTCTGACCGGCTTCTTCTTCCTAAGAGCCACCAGCCAGGAAGGAAGGGCCAATCCAACAGCAATGGCTGGCTGGGTAACGGATGACAAATCCCTGCTTTTTGCATGTCAGGCTAATTTAATAGGTGCTTTATTTCCAGAGACTTGTCAGCCCCTCCTTAGGTAAGAGGAGCAGAAATCCTAGATGAGAATCTAAAAAATCGCTGGCAAGAACGCAGACTTTCCACCGAAGGCGGCTACAGAGGAGTTTCAGCCTCCAGCTCCCAGGGCTGCCGGGTTCCAAGTCACTCTCCCTCTCCAAAGCCAATCCTACCTGCTCTGCTCCCAAAAAGCTCTTGGGTATCAGTTCTCACTTCACCCACTCTCGTGCTCAGGAAGATTCTGGGGGTCCACTTTCGTCTGACTTCGTCCTCTCTCTTGGGATAGTTGGGGGCAAATTCTGATCCTCTTTCTTAATGTTTCTCCATTTCCCCTCCTCCCCCAGGGCAGTTTGATGTTGGTCCTTCTCAACACACACTGGTTACAAACACAGCAAACTTTTAAATAAAGGAAAAAAAAAAAACAACTCAGGATATGGCACCTAAACTCCAAAGTAAAACACTGGAAACCAAAGCACAAACTTGTCCTCTGTACGAAGCGCAATTCCCACAGAAGGCAGTAGCTGAGTCTTCAGGGCAAGCTGTGCCTGCGAGAGTGGCAGGGATCAGGGTCCAGGGCTGTCAACACACAGCCTCAGGGCTTCGAATCATTAAGGGTGCTCCTCCCCCACTTACCAGAAGACCCTCTCACTCCAGTCTCAAGAGGGGAGCACGCTCAGTAGGGCTTGCTGTCGTTCTTCGAACGTTTGAGCTGCACTTTAAGCCGCTTCATGCCGATCTGAAAGCCGTTCATGGACTGGATGGCAGCTTGAGCCGAGACAGGATTGTCGTAACTTACAAAACCTGTGTGTCCAAGCGGAAACCGAGTGAGGGGCGTGAGGAGGCACGGACAGCCTCAGTCCTCCTTATGCAACAGGATCCTTACATGAGCTGAGTTTCAAATCTCAATTTTTCTCAGCAGGAAGAAGACTTCTTGAAATTACATCACATGAAACAAATCAGGTTTCTAACAGTATCAGCTGACATCTACACAGTATCCTAAAGTATTTTTTGGCCAAGCCATTTTCCATACATTATTTTTACCTCTGGAGCGACAGTGTGGGTACAAATCACCATTCCCACTAGAGAAATGAAAAAATAAACTGAGGCTCAAAACAAGGTAATCTACTCAAAGCAAAGTTAAACTAAAGCTAAGCAAAGTCAAACTCAGCTCTTCCTGCTATCAGCCCCTTCTCTTTCTTGTTCACTGGTAAAAACACTTAACCCTCCCGATACCAGAAGAAACACCAGCATACCGAAACACTTGCTCAGGTTTGTCTGCTTGTCTATAAAAACCTTGGCAGACACGACATTCCCAAAGGGCATAAACATCTGCAGCAGGTCCTGGTCTCCAAACTCCTGGGGCAGGTGGTAGATGAACAGATTGGCTCCTTCTGGACCTGCAAAATTCCCACTGATTGACAAGGTATTTGGGTCAAGCACACTCTTCCCCCTGCACCAACTGAGTCCCATTCCCACCTGTGTTAACACCCTCAGCATCCCCAAAACACAGAAACTTGTCTGGAGAACTAAGCAGACTCTCCAAACACAAGCAGGGAGCTGAAGGGCGGTCACCGACATGGGGTCCTGCCCTCTTTCCTGTCCACCGTTCTCACGCTCTGTCTCACCGACAGAGGGCAGAATCTGACCCTGTGGGAGAACGGCATGCTGGGAAGGAGCAGGCAGATTTGCATTTGGAGCAAAAAACAGTAGCAAGAGATTATAAGTAAAATGGGTTTCAAAAGAGTGCCTATGGAGAAGGAAATGGCAACCCACTCCAGTACTCTTGCCTGGAAAATCCCATGGACTGAGAAGCCTGGTAGGCTACAGTCCATGGGGTCGCAAAGAGTCAGACATGACTGAGCTTCACTAGGCAACTATGACTGTGATAACTTCCTGTCAAAATGGGGCATAGGACTGTCTCAGCTTGGAGAACAGACACTGAATTGGAGGTATTTATGAGTTCCAAGTTCTAGATCTGAGTCTTGTATGATTAAAATCTCAATTAAAAAAAAAAAGAGTGCCTAGAAACTAGAGGGCCAGCAAAGAGGTCAGTAGTTGCCAGAGGCAGGTGGGGCAGGGACTGCCTAGGAAGAGACATGAGGGAATCTCTAGGGGTCACAGAAGTGGTCTACACCTATGGTGGCAGTAACATGTCAGGGATCACAGAGCTATATTCAGCAAAGGGTGAATTTTACCATATGTAAATTGGGCCTCAGTAAAAATGTATTTTTAAAATACATGCCTATGATAAAAAACTGGACTTCCCTGAAAGCTCAGTTGGTAAAGAATCCGCCTGAAATGCAGGAGAACCCCGGTGCAGCAAGATCCGCTGGAGAAGGGACAGGCTCCCCACTCCAGTATTCTCGGGCCTCCCTTGTGGCTCAGCTAGTAAAGAATCTGCCTGCAATGTGGGGGAGACCCGGGCTTGATCCCTGGGTTGGGAAGATCCCCTGGAGAAGGGAAACACTACTCACTCCAGTACTCTGGCCTGGAGAATTCCACGGACTACATCGTCCACGGGGTCACAAAGAGTCGGACACAACTGAGCGACTTTCACTATATATGATGAACAACTCAGCTCAAAAACAGAATATGTTTTCCTCTTCACCTCAAGGACTTCCCAACCAAAGGAAAGTTTTAAAAAGTATTTTTACTGGAGTATAATTGATTTACAACCTGGTGTTAGTTCCCGCTGTGTAGCTCAGTGAATCAGTGATATATATATACGTGCATATCCACTCTTTTTTAAGATTCTTTTCCCATTCAGGTCATCAGAGTACTGAGGAGAGTCCCCTGCGCTACACAGCGGTCCTTACTAGTTGTCTGTCTGATGTATCTCAGCGTGTCTATGTCAATCTCAATCTCCCTATTTACCCCTCCTCACCCCTCTTCCCCCTTGTAAACATGTCTGTTTCCTACATCAGTGACTACTCCTCTGTTTTGTAAATAAGTTCATTTGTAGCATTTTGTAAAGACTCCACATGTAAGCAGTATCATATTTATCTTTCTGTGCCTTCCTTCCCTTGGTGTGATGATCTCTAGGGCCCATCTATGTGGCTGCAAATGGCATTGCTTCATTCTCTTTAGTGGATGAGTGACACCCTGCTGTATACATGCACCACATATTCAGAGAAGAGTTTTATCACCACTGCAGCCCGGCCAGCCTCCAGCCGCCCCGGCCTCCCTGCTGTCGTCAGACGCTACAGCACACGCTGCCTCGTGGTCTGTGCGCTTGCTGCCCCTCCGCCCCATTCCTCTCCTTCCTCGAGATACACACATGGCTCGCTCCTTCCTTCCCTAAGGTCCGCGCTTAAACGTCAACTTGGAGAAATCTCTTTCTATGTAAAATGCTATCTTTCTGGCACTCTCTATTCCGCTTTCCTGTGCGTTATTCTTCAGAGCGCCACTGGAACACCTCACGCTTCTGCTCACTGTCTGTCTCCAGAGTTCCAACAGCTCCCTCTCAACACAGCCCAGGGCACGCGGTAAATGTCCAACTCAGAGCAGGGAGGATGTGCTGCACCGGGACTCCTTGGGGCTAAAGCAAGAGAAGGTGCTTGCCTTTTCCTACATAAGCTCTTAGAGCTTGCCAGCTCCTGGCTATGAAAACCCGTCAAACGGGAGCACAGAGATGTCGGCAGGATTTTCTATACTCACACAAACCACCTTCAGGCCTCCTCCTGCTTAGAAAGCCCACTTTCAGGCCTCTTTCTGCTTAGAAAGCCTCTCCTGAATTTAATACTGTGTCAAAGCACATACTCCCCACTCCATCAACCCACAGGCTGTAACTCTGTCTCATTGTCCTTCGGTTTGTCCTCAATTAGGAAAAGCACAGATGAGAAAGTGAGGAAAATGCCAAATGACAGAGCTAAAGGGGACACCTAGACAGAAGACATCCTCTAGCAGATTTGTGAGAGAGAAGACGTCCTCTCAAAAACAGACTGCCAAACACTATCAGACACAACAAGGCCAGTATGTCTCTTCATCTGAAAGCTGCAGCCCCACTCGAGGAGGGCATACAGAGGTCCTGATACGACCACGACCAGAATGCATTCCAAACGCAGACCGCCTTCTGAGTGCACCCTTGACAATGCCAAAGGTCAGTGCCGGCCTGAACAACCTACCCGGCCTTCCCGGGCTTTGCCCTGCCTTCCGGCGCTGCTGCGGAGGCTGTGCCCGCCCCGCCCTGACCCCCGTCTCCCCACTCACCTTCCTTCTGGCTCCCAGCGGCACCGATACTCTGCTGTGTCAACAGGTTCTGGTTGTACAGGGTGGGGAGCGCTGCGGCCGCGTACTGCTGGATCCCCGAGTAGGCCTGCGTGAGGGCCTCCATGGTGCTCCCGGTGCCGTTAGAGAGGCCGCTGCTGCCCAGTCCGCCATTTAAAGCAGCCATCCCTGGGGGGGTGGGGGGTCGGGGGCGGTCAACAAATCGGAAAGACTCAACTGATGCGAAAGACAAACTCCAAAGTACACCCTGTCATCTCATCCTCAGCCTCTCCTGGAGAAGGAGCAGCCATCTCATGGGTCAGGTCTTAGGACACTCACCAGGGCCCATGGCTAATGGGGACATTTAAAGCTGCCACACCCAGAGGCAGCTCATCCTCCAACCTGTGCAAGAAGTGATACCACTGACACGTGACTTGCCCCACTTCTTCTCTGGATTCGCTGCCATTTTCTCCTAAGAACTGGAATGTGGTAAAATAACAGTCCCAGGACTGGGGACTGAAATGAGTCCACACACTGTATGACAGATGTGGGCAAATCCTATCATCAAGATAGCTGCCAGCATTTACTGAGTGTGTACTGTGTGTCAGACACTGTGTTACGTGATGTGCTCAGCACCTCACTTGTATTCTCATTTAACTTGACAACCCTCAGAGTAGTCTAGTCCCACTTCACAGACGAGAAAATGCCCTTAGAAAGGTGGTCTTAAGGTACAGATAGTTAACAGACAGGGTCAGGTCTGACTCAAAACCCCACGACCATCTCTAACTTCACTGGCCATCCCAATCATTCACTCTAAGTGTCCCTACCAGAGCAGTTTAAAACATGCTACCTGCACAGAGCGACCAGATGGCATCCAGGGACCGGCCCTCACCTGCCAAAGAGCTGACGTTGAGGCCTGCCGTGGCTCCGGCCAGTGTCTGCAGGGCTCCGAGGGAGGCGATGGGGTTGACGGAGCTGCTGCTGCTGGAGCTGGGTGAGGACCCTGCTGTCAGACACCCACGAGTCAGACTCAGACCAACACCTGCCTTCTCGCGGCAGCAGGCACCAAAGCACAAGCTGGATCACTCAACTGTTCATTCTCTTTGTAAGGAGGGTTCCAGTTCCCACCCCCCGCCCCACTCACCCCAGTTAATGATTCTGGTAACAACATGTTCTTGCGGTACACAGAAGTGATGATTGCAACAAACTGAAAACTATGAGAGAGCTCTTAATTCAGAAGACATTTGAAACTTTACTGTTCATGATCTGACCCCTTTGGAAATGGGTGTTAACTGTTCTCCAGAAGGACACAATCCTCACGTGGGGCTCTGCCCAAAGCCCGCAGGCCCGGCCCCATCCCATGCTCACCTGAACTGGTGAGCACGCTGAGAGGACTGCTGGACGTGGTGAGGGCACTGGTGCCACTGGGTGTGTTCTGAGCGGCACTCGCTGCAGCGGCTAGGGCAGCCAGGTTCTGTAACTGCATTGCATTTAACCCTGCAACATCCAAAGCAAGCCATCAGCCAGCAGATAAGAGTGCCCTATATCCACTCCAGCAATGACCGTGCGGACGGGCAGAAGGCTCATCCCAAAGAGGAACAGTTCTAGGAATAAGCCCTACAGGCAATACTACAGAGCTCCAAAAAGACTCAGATACCACTCAACTCATTAAGAAACTTGACATTTCCTCAGGTAAGACATGTCTAATACAATAGCAGGCCAGCCCAAGTGAGTGAGCATTAATAAATGGATGGGCAATGAGGAAACCAGAGAAAAAGGGCTGGGTTCTGTGGTCTACCATGGAGCCAGGCAGATTGAGGAGAACAGTGCCAAAGCCTGAGGCAGAGAGTGAATCTGTATCTGAGCCCCTCACTCGTACTTTACAGGGGATCTGTTCTCTGCAATGGAGGTGAACCAAGCAGAAAATGCAGCAGAGATCCAGAAGACCATGGAGGAATGACGTGAAAACTGCAAGAGTAGAGAGAACAAAGGAAAAACCACCACCTGAAAAGCAGGTTAATCAGAAAAACAAGAGAAAACAAACACTGGGGAAAAGACCTCCAAGTAGAACCTAGCGACACTGGTAAAAGGAGAGCAAAAAATCTGAACTGCACCAGCTATGTGCACCAAGAAGGTGCGGCAAATGACTTACTGGGTAATGAAATGGAAAGGCAGATGGGTAGGGGTGGAGAACCAACGAGAATAAACAGGCTACAGCACAGATTTAAAATCTAGCAACTTTCTGAAAACACAGCAACCTTTGAGTCCCTGGGACAAAAAAAAAATGAAACTATCAAGCTTTCTCAGTGGCGCACTGCACCTTGCCTAAGACTAGCCCTTCCTCAGATGCACCTGCCGAGCCGGATCCCACCGATGAAGGGGCAGGGCTGGGCAGCTCTGGAGTGGCCCCGTCCCTGCCTCGGGTTTGACTGTGGAGCCGCCTTTTGTTAACAACTCTGGTATCTGTAAATTAAGTTTCTGGTGTGTGTTAACACCAAAAACAGTAATTACCTAAGGAATAACACGTATAAGACAGTGACTTCCGAGGTTCTAGCAGCTGTAGGGCAAGCCACACACACAGAAGCCAACTTAGACTTTTCTTCTGAGAACCACTGGAAAAGTCACTTTATTGTGGAAATAATTCCTGCAATTTTCTCCTTATCAAAGTGGTTGCAGACAGTCTGCAGGTACTAACAGCTCTTCCTACTAAAGACTTAAAGGGGTGGGGAGCAGCAGACAACTGCAGAGCAATATGACATCAGTAACTAAAAGAGCCTCCTTCGAGAGAAAAGGTAGTTGAATCCCAGGGTGTTCATCTTATATCAGGTTTATGTAATGAGTGGGGAAAAAAAATTTGCTTCTCCTACATGAAGAGCAGAAAGCTCTCAAGACTGCTGTTAGCTGCGTCAGTTGGCTTGGCTGCTGCTGCTCCTCCACAGCAGCGAAACACTTACCTCCCATTGGGTGGAGGCTGCTCAGGGTGTTGAGGTTCCCAGAGGAGGCAGTCTGCTGAAGGAGCTGCAAATAAAGCTAGACATTACACCAAAAAACAGAACAAGAGTGAGAGTGAGGGCTGGTTCTGCGTCTGGGATTAACTCTACAGCACAGCAAAGCGAGAGTGCAGAGGCCCCCAGAGAGGAGTCGAAGACAAGAACCCAAGCCAACACAACGAAAACACGAGGCTTGTGACAGCACAGGACAACACAGCACAGCGAAAGCCGGGCCCAGGAGATGGCTGTTAGCCGAGCGCCAAGCCAGGCTCGAGGCCCCGGCAACACAGCGCCGCGCGGCAGAGGACAGCGCGAGAGGAGAGACGGGCTCAGCCCAGGCAGCCGTGCAGTCCACCTCCAGGAGCGTCTGCAGACGGGTGGCTGCCATGTCTAACTTCTCTCCCAAATTCTCCTTGGTAGGTCCACACATCTTATTTTGTAGGCTGTTCCCATCTGGAGGCCGAATTTCTACTTTAGCCAACTATTTAAAATACCAAATGGGACCATTTCAGGCTCTTTCTTGGAGTATCCTTTACCAGCCACGATGAACTTGTGATTAGATCAACCTCGTCGTGATTAGAATACTATGCATTCATCTAGCCCCATTCATCTCACTGTTGCAGATGACCAAATGATGGCTCAGTCCGCATTCATCCAGGGAACATTCTCTTTCAATGAGTGTTCCATAACTAATAAAACAAGAACACCTGTCTATGAGCTATGAATCTCCACGGCCTTACCCTGTACCTAGCAAACTGCAACCCTGATCTAAGCAACCTGCTGAAACCTTTTGTTCCATTCAAACCCAATCAATGAATGGCTGGTATTCTTGTTTCTGGATCCTTTGTTCAATCTGTTATCCATTCCTATAAACATCTGACCTGGCTCCTCTGTCATCATGAATCTCTCTAGTCTACAGGCATTTCAGGGAAGTTCACAAACTTCCAGAAGTAGAATGAAAGAATGTACACACACAGAATTTTATCAGCTTCTCAAAGGCCTCCACAACCTCGAAGATTTAAGAACTACTGCTCTAGTTTCAAGTTCACACATTCTAGTACGTCCTAATTAATGATGATGTGCTATCACACAGTCCATTCACTCTCACATGTCTTTATTTTTGTGTTCTTAAATACCCTGGCCAATGAGCTCAGTCCCAACTAGTGGACTGTACATACTGTACCTGGCACTTTACTCCCTCCCTAAAAGAGACCAGCTCTTAGGGCAGGGATCATGTTTAACCGAAACAAAGAGGCCACAGCTCTCAACATATACCATCATGTGCCTGCTAGATGTGGCAGTGACAACAAAAAGATGAGTCTTCCCTAAAAGAAGGCTCCAAACTCTCTAAGAAAAGCAAGCACACATCATGGAGATAATTTTCAAAGCATTATCATTCTGGCAGAAGACTAAAATCTCCGAATTTTCTCAACTTTTAAGCAATGTTCTAGCACCAAGGAAAAATTTAATCTGCAGAGATATAACAACCATCTAGGTCTTCTGATTTCAGAGAAATACCAGCAAGGATAAACTTGGATTTCTTCTAATATGTTAGAAACATGGAACCAGAGGGCATCAAATTAGTCAAAACCCAGTACTGAGGGATAGAAATCACCATATAAAATAATATTTTAAAGGATGAGGAATGAATGACTATACTTCTGTGTGTGTATTTTTAGACTATCCATACTAATCTAGTGGTTTCACCGTTTATTTTCCTTCTTTGGTAGCTTCACAGATGACTTGTTCTTTCTGATTCAAAGACGAGACGGTTGTAAGCGTCTTGTGCCACCTGTGGTTCTTTTGAGGGCTGAAGCAGTGATAATCCCCTGTAATATACACTGCAGACCTAATAAATCTAACAAATTAGAGCCTGCTTTTGGATTACATGACTCAAACTTGACAAGAGAGAATTCAAATTAAAGGAAATCTATTTACTATTTAGTGAACTCAAATAGACACCTGTAAAACTCATTTAATAATGTCCATGTTAATCTCTTGACCTCTCCGTCGATGGGAAAATCTATTATTATACTCTTCATTGAAGGCTCAGGAAGGATTTTATTGATGGCCTCTACACCTACTAGAGAGACAGATGGAGAGAGATACTTGGTAGCTAAGACTTCCCCAATAATTTTATTTCTTGGGGGCAGGGACACATGTTTCTAAATCTTTGTATTAGGAAATTAGGATTTCACTCTAATTGGAGCAGAAGCTCAAGATACAACCAATGATGTGTGACAAGAGAGACTGAGCCAGTGCACACACGAGACTAATGTGACAAAGAATATCGTGTTGCCTGAATTTTTATGTAAAACTTGGATATGCTAAAAGTTGTGGGTGCCATTATATATGTTAGCTAGGGACAGCAGAAGAAGAAACAGCTGGGAGCTTGCACAGCCTGCAGAAAGCAAACCACAAAGACTCACTGCTAAATACTGGGGTCCAAGAGTATTTAGACCAGCAAGGTTTCCCCACACAGATGCCGCGCTGATTTGCTGCATCTGCTGCTGGAGCTGCTGGGCCATTCTCTTCTGTTCTTTGTCCTTCTGTGTATCAGCAAATTTTACCACCATGGGGGAGGAGCAACCCTACAAAAACACCAAAATCAAAGGGTCAAATTCCTCATTCTGGATGGAGGGAAACCCTCCTTTCCAGTGCCACATAGGCCGCATTCTCATTTTATTAAGTGCCAAATGAGTCTCCTCTTTGATAGACACAAGTGGCAAAAGGTAATTTAAAAGGGTTAACCAGTTGCAATATGCTAATTTTAAAGAAAGCACCAGTGTTTTAGATGTTTGGCTTAACTTTTAGGGCTTCCCAGGTGGCATTAGTGGTAAAGAACCCACCTGACAATGCAGGAGAACTAAGAGACCCAGGTTTGATCCCTGGGTTGGGAAGGTCCCCTGGAGAGGAAGAAACAGCAACCCACTCCAGTATTCTTGGCTGGAAAATCCCATGGACAGAGAAGCCTGGTGGGCTACAGTCCATGGGGTTGCAAAGTGTTGGACATGACTGAAGTGACTTAGCAAACAGCGACTTTGAGGGCGATCGGACGCTATGCACGCTGCCGGCTCTGGTGCGCCATGGCCCCAGCACGCTCAGGTTAAGGGAGCGTCCCTTTCGTTCGTCCGCCCCTACCTCCATGGTCTGCGCTTGGTGCATTGCCTTGATAGCTGTCTGTGCCATGGCTCTTGTTGTAAAAGTCACAAATGCACAACCTGGTAAGAGAAGAGTCAATAACTCGTCCATTCATTCCATGACTTATCTGACTGACATTCACTGAGCACCTACCATGTGCCCAAGTGCCATGCTAACAATACAGACAGGATTCCTGCCTTTAGGAACTCATGATCTAGTGGGGAAGATGAAGTGTTACAACAAGGTGATACATGCTTCAGTGAGAAATCAGGGAAGCACAAATAGGGGAGAGAGTGCTTGAGAGATAAAGGAGGAATCACATTCTCTAGTTTCTCTCGTGAAAGGCATGCTTCCATTTTGGCACAGAATCTCTCCAAGGACAGAAACAGAGAATGTTAATGCATGACACTCAGGTGCAGAGTGCAGATTCCCTGGGGGAACTGGGATCAGCTGACAGGAATCATGATGGGACCTAGAAACACACCGCCGTACTCGACCCTCTCCATCCTGACAGTATCATCCACGGTGGCTACAGGTCACTGGTTTCCACTGATTCAATTAAAAAGAGACTTCAAATTTAAGCTGAGTGCTTTTAAAGGTACCTCGGCTCAGCCCGTCGGGCCCCCTCAGTATCCGGCACTCCTCAATCTGCCCGAACGAGGAGAACATGACTCGGATGTCGTTCTCGGTGCATTTCTTGGAGATCATGCCGATAAACAGCTTCCTGTCTTCCACTGCTGAGAGAGTGAGGAGCAAATGCTGGGCCATCACTACAGGCGGCGGTGGGCACCGGGCCTGCGCCTCGTGACCTGCTGCCCTGACTTTAACACGCATTTTCCCCCATAATTCAGCACCTGCTCTTAAACCATAACTGGGAGCACTCAGATGAAACACAGTAGCTTCATGATCTTATGAAGGTTACTTAACCATTCTGTGCCTGTTTCCTCGTGTGATTAACAGAGCAAACAGTTTACCTCAGAGGTTGCTATAGGTATTAAATACCAAGAACTCAGCATCTTGCCTCATACTTCGCAAAGTTTGCTCTCACTAGTAATACTGCTGTACCGAAGGATGAGTTTTCACACTTACCTGACATGACAAAAGAAACACAATACACATTCAGTGAATCTAACTGTCCACTTTCATATTCTGGTTATCTTCTTGAGGACTGAGTTTTCCTTCCTAATTTTTTAGGGAGGGAATTTCCTTAGTTCCCCTCCTTACTCTGGTTGACAAGAAACTATGCAGTTCAAAAGCATTCCAGTTCACTCTCAGATGTTCTTGTAATGTTTCCCCGTCAACTCTATTTATGTCATTTATTTACCATGCTTATTTTAAATAACAATTCAGATGACAGATTACTCACAGCACTGAACCTCTATCTTCCATCAGACACAAAACTTAACTCAAAATGCATTAATTCTGAGTAAGTAATAAACTGAAACCATGAAACGCCTAGGTGAGTTGGGCTTGGTAAACTCCTTCACATGAGTCTTGGTAATGATTTTTTTGGATTAGACACCAAAAGCAAAGCAACAAAAGCAAAAAATAAACAAGGGGTGTTACATCAAATGAAAAAGCTTTTGCACAGCAAAAAAACAAAAAGCCATCAACAAAATAAAGAGGCAATCTACTGTATTTTCAAATCATGTATCTGATAAGGAGTTAATATGTAAAATGTATAAAGAACTTAAAGAACTCAACAGTAAAAGAAAAACAACTTGATTTAAAAATGGGCAGCTTCCCTGGTGGTCCACTGGTTAAGACTCCATACTTCCAATGCAGGGTCAACAGAGACATAAAAGGTGCTCAATATCACTAATCATCAGGGAAAAGAAAATCAAAACCACGAGATATTATCTCGTATGTTTGAATGATTATTATCAAAAAGACAAAAAAGAACAATTGTTGGTGAGGATGTGGAGAAAAGGGAACCCCTGTGCACTGTTGGTAGGATCTGTATGGTACAGCCACTGTGCAAAACAGTACAGAAGTTCTTCAAAAAATTAAAATTAGTACTACCAAATTATCCAGCAGTTCCACTCCTGGATATTTATCTGATGAACATGAAAACACTTACTTGAAGAGATCTATGTTCACCCATGTTTATACAGCAAAGGTACAGAAGCAACCTAAGCATCCATCAACAGATGAAGGGATACAGAAAAAGGGGTATTCTATACATACATGATTATTATTCAGCCATGAAAAATGAAATCTGGACATACGTGACAACATGAACGGACCCTGAAGGCATTATGTTAAGTGAATTAAGTCAGAGAAAAATAAATACTGTATTGCTCTAATTTAAATATGGATATTTCAAACAAAAAAACAATGAGCTCATAGAGAACAGACTGGTGCTTGTCAGGGGCAAGGGGAAAGGAGGGAGGCAAAAAGGGTAAAGAAGGTCAAAAAGCATTAATAAACTTATTATATATAAACTTCCAGTTTTAAAATAAGCCACAAGGATGTATGGTGACTATAGTTAATACTGCATGGTACGTTTCAACATTGTCAAGAAAGTAGATCTTTAAAGTTCTCATCACAAGAAAAATAATTTTTTTAACTATGTATGGTGACAGATAACTAGACTTATTGCAGTGTCATTTCACAAAACACACAGATACTGAATCATCATGTTGTACAACTAACATGTTATATGTCAATTTTACCTCAACAAAAGATCAATCAGTGCACAAGACAATCCAAATGCCATGAGAACAGCAAATACTCCAGAAGAAACCTCGTAAGGGGAGGACTTGCTCACGTGCTTGCTTACCATTGTTCTTCTCGCTGTCAGCAGGCTTCATCTGTATAGGATGATGCATCTAAAACGGAAGACATGAATATTATGATTACACACACTGAGGGAATTCAGAGACACAAATGAGGCCTCTAAAGGAAATACCAAAACTGAGCTTTAAGAGGTGTCTCTGGGGACCTCCCCGGTGACCCAGTGGCTAAGAATGCCCCTTGCGATGCAGGGACGTGGGTCTGCCTGCTGATCAGGGAACTAAGAGCCCACATGGCTGGCAGCAACTAGCCCCATGCGCGATAACCAGAGTCCGTGCGCTGCAATGACGCACCCAAGAAAGGAAGAACTGTCTTTGAACTCACGCCTGCCTCATTATCTCTCAACAGAATCTCAAAATAGAATGTGAGTCAACAAGTCAAAATTCTCTTGGCTGAGAAGTACTTTCAATCTATCTTCTTTGAAACATTCCCTTTATTCCTCCTTTACATCAATTCCTGTGGCAGTCACCACTTCCCCCCATAAGTGTGTTCCATGTGTCAAAGCCACCACGGTTCCACTTACTAGTAGGAGTTTCTTACCCCTGGGAGGACTTTCATGTTGTGAAGAGCGTTCTGAGCTTCTAATGCAGCTTTTCGGGTGTAAAATGTAACAAAACAGCACCCTGCAATAAACAATACTTAATGAAATCAAACCAGTCTGTTGAAAGCAGATAATTTCCAAGAGCACTCCCTCCTCCAGGGATACACTGAAAGTCAAAAGCCAGGGCTGGGTTTATTCAAATGGGTGGGTGGGTGGGGAGAGGGGAGGGAGGGAGATGGAGAAAACCTAACAAGGAAGAAAAAAAAAAAGATTTTCTACCATTTTCTTTATTGCTATCGTCACCTGGTTTTATTAAAATTCCTCTTTAGCTGCTCCTGTAACTTCTCTGGGAAAGATGACCTTCCTTACAAAGGCCACAGAACCATGCCATTCCATCCACCCTCCCTGGAGCACTGAGGAGCAGGCTCCCGCCCTCCGTGGGGCGCCGAGGAGCGGGCGCCCGCCCTCCCCGGGGCGCCGAGGAGCGGGCTGGGCAAGCAGACTCAGCCGTGCCCTCTTACAGCCTGTAGTCTACAGCTCTCGCTTTCTCAGAACAGGCCTTACACTGCAGCCAGTTTCTACCACATGCCCTAAACACAATTATCATTTATTAAATTATAAAATGACTTTAGAGCAAGGATCTCTTAGTATCCATTTTTTGGACTCTTGGTTCTCATCAAATGCAGTTACATGTCCAACAGCACTTGACTGAGAAGACCCTGAGACTGTGCTCTGTACCTCTGCTGGGGACTGGAGGGCGCAAGAGTGTTTTGTAAATCTTAGGCCCATAGTCCCGTAAGATATGATATAGATTTCTTTTAAAATCACCCTGCAATTAAAATTTTAAATTACTGTATATTACACTGACAGTCATTTTCAGAAACTATAATACCTTTTATTTTTGGTTAACTATGCCACAAAGAGAAAATAATTCCTCAGCTCTAGACCTTCTGCTATCAAGCTGGTTTCAATCATGACAATCATGCTTGCTTACATCTGTACTATAGAAAATCTTTCACAGAAAATTACTCTGAAATGGGTTATTTGGGAAAACAAGTGTATATCTCTGTGTGTCTAGGGGCAAAGCTAACACCTCATCTACTATCAGTCCTATAAACCCTCTCCTCTGCTGGGTATTTCTGGAGGCAGCTTGCCTTCCTTCCCCTGTTCACTGTGGGGCTATAACAAACAGGTGATCTACAAACAAACCCCTCCTAGTTGCTAAGCCACCCCAGAAGGCCTCTGTAATGCTAACAAAAACCCACAAGTACCTAGACAGTCTTTCTCTCTTCACTTACCCTAGCTAAAATACTAAAAAACAACCTACATGGTTGGTTTACTTCAACTTTATTTCTGTCATTCCATTACCAAGATCAAATGAGACACTCACATGAGTCTGTCTCTTGAATTTACAGATCTTGAAAATGACTGCCCAAGATTCAACTTACAAATTATCCTTGTGATGTCACTCATGAGGATTTTATTTTATTGTTAAGCCATTAAACGTGTTTGGACTGGGAGATATAGCTGCAACAAAAAGACAGTCATATCCCCCCCAACACCACCGCCTTGACCACAAGAGCATCCCGGCAATGAGACAGAGCATGCACGTGACTGCAAATACACATAAATTCAAAGCCCTTCCTTACCTTTGCTCTGTGGAGGGTTTTGGCTCCTATCCCTTAGGACATTGATTTCATAGACAGCACCATACTGTTCAAACAGTTCCCTCAAGTCCTTCTCAGACCAGGTCCTTGGAACCTGGCCCACAAACATCTTGATAGCATCAAGATCCGGTTGATCTGGGTGGTCCAGGGTGCCGTTCATTTTCTTTGAGCTGTGTAAAATAAAACTTCTATTATGTATTCATGTTGTTTCTAAAAGAATCTTCTTTTCTTTAAAAGTCTCAACTACTTCCTGAAGAAGTAAGGGGAAAAAAACCTACTTCTTTTCACTACTCATATTCTATTTACCAGAGTTCCCCAGCCCTCCCTCACTATGCCACCCCTTCTGTCTGATCCCAAACTAAAGGCATCATTCTGATTAGGACACCCTGGGCTTTATCTAAGTAAATGAATGTCAGTCATTCCTTGTCTAACTAGAGAAGTCTCAGAAGAACTTAAGAGGTAAAGTTCCTAAAGAAAGCTTTAATCATTTTTAAGTAGAGCTAATAACACTTTATAAAATGTCCACAAAATCACAAAAGACTACTGCTTATGGGTAGGTTTCAGGATTCTCAATCTACACGATGATGGGTGAAAAGTTTTCTCTCAGTAGATGTCAGAACAGAAGCACAGGACTTCCAAGGCCTAAGAACCGACTAGAACATTAATCTTTGGTTGCTGCTGTCTCACGCATAATCCTGGTACTCTTGAGTGAGGCCCTCCAATCAAAACAAAATAAAACCTCTTAAACTTTCACAAATGATTGTTATATAAACAATGATGTCATCATTCTAGGGTCTTCTGTTTCTAAGTAATCTGATTTGCTGCTATTTCTCCAAGATTTTACCAGTTAATTCCCTTACCAACTCTAACTGTTATAGTGTCCACAAATTCCTCCAGTTTGATCACACCAAATCTGTAATACCCCTACTTAAAGGCCTTCCTTCTGTCAGGCAGTGCACTCCCCTCGGTTCTGTCTGTCTGTCAAGAACCATGGGGGAAACTCCTACACTATTAAATGTTTCCACTCAGAATGAATCAAAGTCCTTCTACCACCTTTTCACAATCTTATTCTGAGTATTTATCCAAACTAGTAACAACTTAAATTCCAAATAGTCAGCACGTTTAACTTTTTTCAGTGTCTGCTAAATCCAGAAATTACATCATTATGTTCAAATATGTTTTTCTTTCTTTCACGTATTCTAATGTTCAACCCCAAATAAAACACCACTTTTCTTTAAAAGAAAAACAGTGAGTTTTGTCACCACTGCTACCTTTTGACTAGCATTTGAAAATCCTTGAGAATGCTGAATCTAGTAGTTCATCCTCTAGTTCCTACATCTCTTGTAACCGAATACAGGGCTATTTTCATGTCTAGGTACTAAACATCAAAAACTGTAAGACAAACATCATATAAACCAATCCTGTTGCTTTGTCTATGAAGGTTCCCCATACTCTTCCCCAGGTTAACTAGTCAATTCCATCAAGACTCAAACAGCACTAAATTTCCAACTTGATTACAGGACTGAACACCTTTTAGCATGCTCTGGCTCCACCTACCTCTCCCAACAAGACTGAGAGCTCCTTGAGGGCAGACATCGCTTCACTTCGTATTCTTATAGTCACACGTGGCACTGGTGCCTGGTTCAAAGTAATTACCCAGATGCAGGGTGGGAAGAATTTCTTGTTCTGAACAATCCCCCCATTTAAGCAACTAAACTTGATAAAAACCAACGCTGTGCACAAAGGGCTCACAGACCAAAGAGCAGGTATTCTCTCCTAAGACTGTTTGACTGTCACAGGATCAACCTACTCCCCGCCTCCCCCCACCCCCCCCCCCACCTTTTAAGCATTTTGGAATACACTGTTTTATTGGTTTTCCCTTATTAATTTAAAACCCCGTTTGGCAAGTTGCTGCAAACATATAACATAGCTACTTCTACACGCCTAACCCCAATGATCTAACAGAAATCATTTTATCATGAATTTTTTTAAAAGTCCTATGACTAGTGAAAAAATGGGTATCACTTCCTACCACCCATGCTCCACAACTTTAATTACCAGTTTTAATATTTTATTAAAATGTTGCTAATTTTTCATCATATTTCTATCCTAGGGAGGGTTAACATAGCACCCAAATTAATGGTGCTTAGAATGTTTTGACTATAAAGAAGCAGACAGCTATTTCTGAAGAGGCAGGGGCTCATTAGTTTGTATTACACTGGAGGCAACCACTCTCAGTTTCTCCCTTCCTTCTGTGTTCATGTACCACTTCTAAATTTTCTACATCGCTTTTTAGCGCAAAAGCATAAATGTAGTCAATCTATATGATTTGTGCTTTATCCAAAAGTTCAGTGGAGACTCAGCATTCCACACAAGTGCCTTTCCTTTTTCTCTTTACTCTCCAAGTCCCTCTCATTCCTTCATGTCCACCTACTGCCTGAATCACCCTGTCCCCGGAGTATACCTATTCGAGAACCAGAAGACTCCCCCAAGAACTGGAGCAATCTTTAAACTTAACCATTAGAAACTTTTACAGGAATCACACTCCATAATTTTACAGATGGCTAACTGAATATTAAAAATATATGCAAAATGCAAGCCTTTACCTCATTATTTTATTTTTCTATGACATTATCTTATTGTATTTTACAGGCTGGGTGGAGGGAGGGATGGGACATGGTCCTTCACCAGTTTGAGAAGCACTTCTAGAGCACAGCAAATGATCAGGCCGCACTCAAGATGCAGTGGACATCATTCAACTGGAGTACTCACTGACTGATTTCTTCCTCCAATTACTACTGAGCTCTTCTTTATACAGTGCAAGCACTGTGTTAGATGTGGTACGGTAGTGGTGCTTCAGTTGCTAAGTCGTGTCCGACTCTTGCAACCCCATGGACTGGGAACCTACCAGACTCCTCCGTCCATGGGATTCTCCAGGCAAGAACACTGGAGTGGGTTGCCATTTCCTTCTCCAGGGCATCTTTCCGACCCAGGGATCGAACCCAGGTCTCCTGCACTGCAGGAAGATTCTTTACCGACTGAGCTACAAGGGAAGCTCAAGATATGGTATGCATCAGTGAATAAGGAAAACATGGGGTCTTTCTTTGGAGCACATGAAAATACAATTAGAAATATAAGTGCCAATATCAGCTAGAGAAAAAAAAAGAGAAAAGCAACCACATGTGTATGTAGTAAGCAGTCACAAACTTCCTCATCAACTGTTACTGTGTCTGAAGACATGATCAACAATGCTCTTCCGTTCTCAACCTTCCACACATACTTCTGGTATGCACCTTGTCCTCAAGAAGTAACCACTACATAAAAAAGTCACCTGGGGACAAGACTACCAGTGTGACACGTCAAGGATCCCATAGTATCCAGGTATGGCATTTCCTCTGCCCATCATTAAATACATTCTCAAACTTGTGTCTCATCTGCCCATTGATGGAGAGCTCCTCAGAGTCAGTGATTATAAATTAAACATATTTATTACATTCATTCAGGAATCAATGAGTTCAACAAACCCCCTGGAGAAGTACCTATACCATCGCTGTCATTCCTAAGAGGCAGGTCCATGGAAACTCCTCCTCATCTTCTGAGGAAGTGCTACCCATCAGTGGAGTGCTGCCTGGGGAGGGGGGTGGGAGAGAGGAAAAGCAGGCCTGCAGCAGGAGAAGAAGGGAGGCGAGAAGGCAGCCAGTGTTTCAGCAAAGAGGCATGGTATCCACTTCTTTCTATGTTTCTGGCTCTGGCAGCAACTGGCGAAGTCATTAGGAATGAGAAACTAGGAGGGATCAGGACAAGAGGCTGTGTTGTCTACCTGATTCCCGATGGAACCCGCCACAGGAAAGGGGAACAACCAATTTGGAAGAGACAGGGGCAGGGAAACGAAGAGTTATATCGTCAAAATACACTTCCACTCAAAACTCTTAACCCCTGTCTTCACCTTTTCCTATCAAAACTTCCCAGCTCCAGGCCCAGCTCAGAGGGCAGAGTTAATGTTCTATTCTACTTTTTTCCCCATCCCTTGGCCCCCATGACTAGACCAGGAGGTGGATCTTAACTCAACAAGATGATGCAATGGCTGTCTAGAAACCTAAGACTGTGACCTATGCTTAAAACAGAAAGATTGGCCTGGCTAATCAAGACCTTCTATAGCTACCCTGAGCAAGACAACAGCCACTAGCCACATGTTACTATTTAAATTTAAAAATCCAGTTTCTCAATTTGCACTAGCCACATATGACTAGTGTCGACTACACAGGATATCAGAGACAGAAGATTTTTTTTTAAATTTTTTGGGGGACATGCCATGCGGCTTGCAGGATCTTAGTTCCCTGACCAGGGATTGAACCCAGGGACTCAGGAGTGAAAGCCTGGAGTCCTAAGTACTGGACCAGCAAGGACTACTCAGAAGAACATTTCTAACATCACGGGAAGTTCTACTGCCCAGGACTGCTCTACAGAACCTAGAACCCACCGACAACCAGGCAGTCGGTGATGAAGTTGCAAGAGGAAAAGCTGCAACTCAGCATAGCTTGAGCTAAGCTAAGATGAAAGGGTGGTGGCAAGAGATAATGGGAGTCAACAATACAGCTGAAGCTTGAAAACATTAAGGTAAGTAAAAGAAGTCAATCACAAAAAGTGACATATTGTGTGATTCTACATCTGTGAAACAAATAGGCAAGCCCATGGAGACAGAAAGTAGGTTAGTGGTTGCCTGGGAATGGGAATTAGAGGTGGGGAGAAAGGGAGGGAATGATCACTAAAGAGGACAGGATTTCTTTTGGAGGTGATGAAAATGCTCTTATTAGTGGTAATAATCACAGAACTTTATGGATATAGCAAAAAAACAAATTAAAAAATCACTGATACTGTGCGCTTTAAAAGGGTAAACTTTGTGTTGTGTTAATTATATCGGGGGGTGGGGGGTGGGGGGGCAGTGTCAAGACATCCTGGAAGGGCAATGGCAAAGCCAAGTCATGCTGCAACCAAATCTGTCCAGTAGGTGAACAGCAGAAGCACATGCAGAAAGCTGAGTGTGTGCCCTGGGTCAAAAAGCTGGAGTTTTCGAGTCCTTGAGCAGTAGAGTTCCTGATTATATGATAGTCCAGCCCACTGTGTCCTTACAGGAAAAGCCTTTCACATATACTAGCTTGAGTGGAATCTGTTCCTTGTAGCCAAACAAGCTGGCAAATACTACCTTCACAACTGTTAAAAAATCATTTCCAAAATCTTTAATTACTGTTTTTTCCCTCTCCCCTTATTACCTGTTGACCTCCATTTGTTCACCATACAAACAGAAAACTTTCACATGCTTACTAATCCCTCTACCTCCCCAGCAGGCATAAACACCTGGCTACATCCCAATCTCCAGACACTGGTCCTCCGGCTCACAATGGGCACAAAACATCAGGTTGGAGAGGACCCGGCGACATTGGCCTAAGTTGCTTGCCAGCTGCTCTCTAGGGGGAACGAGACTAGGTACACAGAACTCAAGGGACATCCAGGGTACAGTCATAAAGATCAGAGAAACACATCAGTGCCCCCTTAAACAACAGAGAAGCTAAGAGGTCAGGGCTGAAATATGACCCCAGCCTAGAGAACACCTCTGTCCCAGGGCCCAAGCCAAGTGCTCGTCAGCTTCCCCTGTTGCTGTATTATACAGAGTAAGTATCTGCCACACCTGTTACCATAAACAAGAAAGGGAGCTAGGGAGCGGGTCCCTCAGCCCTTCCACAGCTCCTCCAGCAATTTTTGTTTGTTATAATTTGAAATTTTGGAACAGATACATTGCTAGGTCGTATTCCCAGGCAGTATCACTTCAGAGAGAAAACTAGTGATATCAAGTCTTCTGCTAGAGCAATATGAGTGAAAAGAAGGGTTGAGAATCCAAGAGGTGGGACTTCCCTGCTGGTCTAGCGGCTAAGACTCCGAGGTTCCTATGCAGGGGGCCTGGGTTTGATCCCTGACCCAGGAACTAGAGCCCACATGCTGCAACTGAAGGTTCACATGCTGCATCAAAGCCTGAAGATCCTTCGTGCCACAACTGAGACCTGGTGCAGTCAAATAAATAAATATTAAAAAAAGAGAGAGAGAATCCAAGAGGTGACAAGCACCCACCATTCTCTAGAACTTTCTTCCCATTCTGTGGCTTGGACGTGTGGTGCCCCTGGGAGTGGGCCAGAGGACTTGCAGTCATGAGAAGAGCTGATGGCAACTGCTTAATGACACCTGAGGAAGCCAAGTCCAGCAGGCAGAAAATAAAGAGGCACCATCAAACTTGCATTTTAGGCCCAAGGTTGATACTAACTGTCCTCAGTCAAGTCAGTCATAGCCTCTCTCAGCTGGGTTTCTCATCTGTAAAATAGGGGCCATAGCCTATGCCCAATTAACCTCACAAACTTTTTGTGAAGATGGATGATTAAAACAAAAGCAAATGCTCTTGGAAAAAAATAGTAATAGAATAGAGTACTCCCTGGTTACTTCTCCTCAGGATGGGCACTGTACTTATTCTATTAGTTTTCATACCTCAGTGTATATAACCCACATGGGACACCATTAAAACAGACCCCTGAGCCCATTCTAGCAGGAGAGATACTGGGTATGTGTGGAGCACCTGCATTTTTAAGTCCAGGTGCCTTTCACATAGTGGTCCATGACCCAAATTTCATGGGCTACTGAATTAGGCCGACCTACTAAAAGATGAGAAAACAGGCTGAGGAAAAATATTGTATCGAACCACTAGGCAATGGTAATGCATAGACAGAAAGTGTTACAATGAAAGACAATTCAGGCCTAATTTTAGGGATCATCTATCCAGTATGTGGGAATATTTTTATTATAATTTTTTATGATGGCATTCACTGTGATTTCACCTATAATCTACTGCTAAGGTTTTATTTTAGCAGTAAAGAGAACTCTCATAAAAAGACACTTCTAAATTACCATTATTTTGGAGACTACAGAGAAGGTACAGGATCCATTTCAAATGAGCAAGCCAACTCTGTTTGAGGGCCCCAAAACTATTCCACAAAGAACCACTGAGAATCTGCTATCACCACGCTTGTTACACTGAATCCCAAGGCAAACTGATCTGCACATGGAGGCCTAATGTCAAAGACTTGCACTACCCCCTGTGATCTAGGGAGTATTCTATATTCTACCATTTTCTATTCTTGGCTTTGAATGACTTAAGTCTCTTTCACTTAGGTTCCAAGGTACTCTAAAGCCTGGTTACAGTAACTGAAATCAAGGATTAGAAGTGTGTTCTTTAATACATACCCCAGAATTCAGGCTACCTACAGGTACAACTCAGAGCCAGACTGGCATTTTAGTTGCATAAAACGGTGAACAATAACGCAAACTGATTAGGCTTCTCACTTTTTACGTTCAAAATTTATTTAGGCAATTTGCCAATCAAGATTAATTCAGTTTGCCCCCCTTGGGGTGGGGCACATCTGATGTCCCCCAAAATCACATATATTGTATTGCATTTTCAATTAGTTGGGGGGACAGGGAGGGTCAAGAGTCAGGGTTAGTTTACACATCAATACAGTGTTCTGTATACACTGCTAAATACACCCTAGCTACGTAAGTCTGTGATATGAGTCTAAAAATTTGATCATTAGAAATAAAACATACAAATAAATAAATAGCTTCCCGAAAGATTATCTGAAGTTGTATACCCAACCCAAAGCAATAAATCTAAGGTTTAAAAAAATACCTTAGAATCTATCAGATAGGAACACTACGCTAAAGGAATCAGAGCCCAACACACCTGAGCTGATGTTGAGCTGGTCATGTATCAAATGCATCCTTATGTACAAAACTTAGTCACAGCTACAGGAAGTCAGCAGTAGTGAGAAAGAATCAGACTGCAATAGAAAATAACTACAGTGTGGACTTTGGCTTCCTCACCCAATTTTTCTTCTTCCCTCTTTTAAGGAAAGGGACTCGTTTTATCAAGTAACAAAGAAAACAGCCAAAGTGCTCTACTTATGATAAAAATTAGACAACAAGAATACTTACACGGGACTGGAATTCAAAGAGCAATGATCCACCATCATTTCTGGAAGGAAATCCAACTTAAACGCAGCCATCACCTCACTCTCCCCTTCAGAAGCCAATGATATTAACTTGCTGCACTTGTCTGATCCACAAATACACACAGCTTTGGCTTCCTGGGCCCCACAAAAGACACAAAGTGGAAACAGGAGCTCAGGGAGGCCGGCGGTGAGTGCCACAGAAGCAGGTGGGGCTGGGGAAGGGGCAGGGGGCGCGGGATTAGCCCGGGACGTGCGCTGTGGAGGGCGGCTCAGCCCCGCACACAATGGAAGTGCTGATGCCGGGCTGGTTCTGTGCGATTTTCCCTGGCGAAGCAGTACTAAGTGCACTGTCAGATAAATAGAGTGTCAGACCCATGAAGA
This sequence comes from Dama dama, assembly GCF_033118175.1. NCBI lineage: Eukaryota > Metazoa > Chordata > Mammalia > Artiodactyla > Cervidae > Dama > Dama dama. The sequence goes on from NC_083681.1 coordinate 75,409,116, forward strand.
GAGCAGCGGCTGACAGAGCAGAAGAAACACAAACTTGCTTCACATCTTCCAAACTCCTCCCTGCCCATCAGTTTCGGAGGAACCCCCCAAAGCGGGAAACTACCTGGAGCAAAAGAAAGGGGTCGGGGGGAGGTTCACGTCATGTAGTCGGAAAATGTTTTTAGAAAGAACTGAGTCGTTGGCCTTGGTCTGAACTTATTTTCCATGTGCCAAAGACAGCAATGAACGCACTGTTTGGGTTTCAAACTAACCTCAGACGAGTCATTTAAGGAGGAATGGTTCAGACCATCCATTAGAAGCAGGCCAGAGGCAAGGTGGCTGAAGAACCGGCCACCAGAAACATATTGCTCTTATATTACCACCTGCACTGGACCAACTTTGCTTTCTTGATGGTCTTTATCGCAGTGAAGGGCTTTAAAAATCGCTGTTGCAGTGGCATTCATTTAGGGAGCACAAGGCAAAACAACTTTAGTAACTCTGCATCTTAATTTGCCAGAAAATTTAAAAGACAAAAAATAAAAATAGTATATTCCGCCCCTTGACAGAGTACTAAGAAACACTGTTTATTCAGTATGAAGTGACTTAGCAGTAGCAGAGAAACAAAAAACAAAAGAAAAACAAACAAAAGCCACCACAGTGATAATAATGAAAAAAAATAAACACTTAAAGAAGAGAGGAATGTAGACTAAGTCTCTTCACAGTCTGCCCTCTTTTAAACTGTTCCTAAAACCAAGATTAATGAATGTGCACATAAAAATTCTATTATGGGTGAGCAGCAGAGATAGATATACTTAGCAGTCAAGGCAGATGTGGTCCTCTCATTCTCAATTTAGCTCCACATCCCTCCAAACAACAAATGGTGGCATTTCAATATTTAGGCAGTGACTCTAAAACTATCTCTGAAGGCTCCCGAATTTCACAGGACTTCTTTCCATTTTTACCATTAGGGTTGCCTTACCTCAAAGGTTTCACTTCACTCAAGCTCAGATCACAATACAGGGAACTTTGAAAAAAAAAGAAGTTACGTAAAGAGGTAAACAAATGAGCTAAAGATACAGAATGACGTTAAAACAGAAAATAAGGAAAGGCAGTTATGTCGCGGCACAGGTCTGAATGTTCTAGTCTGTCTAGCAATGGCTGACACCTGTCTGCATCTAACGGAGAAAGGTAGAAACTGTGTCTTCTGTCCAATATCCAGACATAACCACCCAAAATTTACAACTAAAATAGCAGGTAACTGCTTTTTCCGTTTCATCAGAGACCCTGGCCCATGCGATCCCCTGTAGAGACAGCAGGGACAGGAGCTCTCTGCTACCCTATTACAAGAGGAAGGAGAGAGGCTGCCAGAGAGGAGACTGCGAGGGGCACCCAGGACAGACTGCACCGAGCCCCGACTGCCAGAGAGAAAGGGGACGGCGACCCCAGCGGGGGCTGGCTGAGCGACTGGCCAGTCTGGTCCTTGTTCGTGAGCGCTGGGGCCGACCACACGCCTCTTCCTGTAGGGAGGCACCTGACCAAGGAGTAACTGTGTGAGGTCGGCTAACAACCAAGTTAGATTTTCTAGTTCAAGGGTTTCTTTAAAAATGAATCAAGTTTTCAGAAAGTCCACTGGTTGCTATGCTTTTATTATTCACCAAAAATGCATGACTCCTAACTCCATCTCTATTTTAATCAGAATCACAACTATAACGAGAGTACTGCTCGGTGTATGAGAGGATGTGTACTCCTTACAGTAATTTTTACTAAGTCAAAGGTTGTTATATTTTAAAATTCATTTTATGATGGATAAGGCTGCAATGTTTTAAAAACCTACAAGGTGGAAATGTTATTACGTGGGGGGAGGGGGGATTCTCTTTAAGCAGGTCACAAGAATTATCTTGGTATAATTAAATTCAACATGCTTGTGGGAAAAGAAAGAACAGAAATTAATCACAAGTCACTCCATTTTAGAAAAGGGTTACAAAGTGATGATAAAAACAATTATGGAAATACAAAAATGCAGCTGTTAGAGGGAAATTAAAAAGGAGAATTAAAAGTTATTCACAGCACACTATCCGTAAGCAGTTGTTTAAAAGTTCTTAATCAGAAACACAGTCTAGGACTAAAATCCAGGGTCCACTGCAACAGAAGGCCCTAACCTTCCCTCAATCTCCTTTTAACCACATGTCTGTGAATTTACACTCATGGTTTCCTCTTCGTCCCCTAGTTGGCTGTCTCAGTTTTCTTTGCCTTGAATATTCTCTTTTTTCCTAAGGGCAGTAATTCAAAGCTTGATTATGTGAGGGTAGGAACAATCAGTCTGTTCCCACAGTAAGAACCCAAATCATTAAAAATGATCAGAGGATAAGATACTGGGGCTTTCCCAGGTGGCTCAGTGGTAAAGAATCCACCTGCCAACGCAGGAGACACGGGTAGAAGATGTGATTTCGATCCCTGGGTTGGGAAGATCCCCTGGACAAGGCAATGGCAACCCACCCCACTATTCCTGCCTGGAGAATCCCATGGACAGAGGAGCCTGGCGGGCTACAGTCCATGGGGTCGTGGAGTCGGACACAGCGCACACACACATCATCTCTCCTAGAAAACCTTCCTGAATCCCTCAGGTGCCCTGCCCTGTGTTCCTATAAAACCCTGTGGATACTACCAGGGGATACGGGACACCTCGAAAGAGCGGCACACCCTGCATTTAGAGTATCAGAAGGGAATAAACAGCCTAAAAGCTGGATGAGAAAACAGAAATGCTAGAGTCACAGCATTTGATTTGTCAAAGGAAAGAGCAAAGTACAGTTAAGCGAAAAAGCCCATGTGGAAAGTGCAAATGTCAGGCTATCGATCTTGACTGATGTAACCAGGGAGTTCAAAGACAGGTGAAGGGATTTTATACTTCCATCTCAATAATCTAAATGTGTTTTAAAAGGCAAAAATGTGAAGTCTGGTTATATGAGCATAGAGAAAATGAGAACCTACTACTAAATTATAAAAAAGAGCCTATGTCATTAAAAAACTCCATCATTAGTCTATTTAAGGAAAAGTGCAAAAATCCAGGGAAAAGTCATAACCTAACACAGTGAAGTGGACTGGGTATCCCCTGAGAAGCAACGAACTGATACTACTTGGAAATAACCAACTAGAACAACTTGAAATTTAGCCTAAAATCTTTCTGGACTTGAATCTCATTTCTAAAGTTTAGTACCTCTAATATCATTAGTGGGTCTCCTAATACTCCCAAGCCAGTACTTTGCATATGCAAAAATACACAGACCTAAATTGCTAATTATCTCTGTGACACGTCCCTTTGTGGGAGACTTTCTGCAAACATGTGAGAGTTGAGCATATCTTAAAACAGAAAACCTTTGCTGAGTTTCCATGAGAGTCTAGACAATGAAAAAATTCTGAAGAGAGGGATGGGGGGGTTAAAGAAGGAATAGAAGTATCGTTTTAAAAAAAAAGTTCTATTCCAAATCTAAAATCACAATAAGACCAAAAGCACTAAGTTTCATAACTGTTATGTCTAAGACTGTTTGCCTGTAAAATTATTATGTGTATTATGGTACACTAAAAAGACAGGACAAGACTGAAGGGAGGAAAAGTTACCTTTTTTGAAATCTAAAAGTTTTCCATTTCCTCTCCCTATCTTTAATCACCTATCTCCTCCCCAATCAGTATCAAAGTCCGAGCAGAAAGACATTCTTCTATGCTTAGTTCTCTCAGCAAAAGTGTAAGCTCAGAAACGTCCATGGAGTTTCTGGGACAAACCTGACCAAATAAATCATCCTGTCAAACTGACCACCCTTCAAATCAGGTCATATTTTCAGGTCCCCAACTAGTTCTGGAATTTAAGTGTAACTGTTTTGATAACAATATACTGTAAGTTGAAGCTTTACTTAGGTTCCAGTGCTGATTTAAAAACCAGTATGTTGAACAAATTCTGGTTCCAAGAGGGTCCTATCATCTTTGTGAAACTGACTAAGTTCTATCCTCATCTTTGTTCTAGTTTACTTAGGGTCTCCCAATAAGCCACCATGGCTTAGACGGTAAAACCGTGGCTCAGACGGTAAAACCGTGGCTCAGACGGTAAAGCGTCTGTCCACAACGCAGAAGACCCAGGTTCAATCTCTCGGTCAGGAAGATCCCCTGGAGAAAGAAATGGCAACCTACTCCAGTACTCTTCCCTGGAAAATTTCATGGACAGAGGAGCCTGGTAGGTTACAGTCCATGGGATCGCAAAGAGTCAGACACGACTGAGCAACTTCACTTTTTCACTTTTAGGGTCTTCCAACTATGAGGTGGCTCGGATGGTAAGGAATCTGCCTGCAACACAGGAGATCCAGGTTCCATCTCTGGGTCGAGAAGATCCCCTGGAGATGGGAATGGCAATCCACTCCAGTATTCTTGCTGGAGAACTCCACGGACAGAGGAGCCTGGCAGGTTACAGCTGATGGGGCTGCAAAGACTCGGACACAACTGAGCAACTAATCGTTTTCCGACTATGAAGTAGAAAGGGGAAAGGAAGCCAGCCAGGCAGCTGTTGTGTGTAGATATACACACATATACACACATGCCCTCCCCTTCTCCCCACTCCTTCTCCACTCCCCTGCCCAGCTCCAACTATTTGAACTAGGCAGCAGCTAGTTCAGATGGGAGATAACCTTACCTTGGTAAACAGCTAAGGAGAAAGTTGGGAAAGAGGGAAAAAAAAATCTAGCCTCCCAGGAATAGGAAATTTAATCCCAAAATGTAGAAAAAAGCCATCACCTTTCTGAAGGCAATCTTTTCACATCTGCAAAACAGGCCTCATGCAAGAAGGAAGGTTAAAAAGATAACCACAGAGCACAACCATCCAGCAGTTAGCCCATACCTGTAGCTTTCCACCTCCCTCTCTGGACTAGTGTCTTCACTCTAAAAAACCAAGGAAAGAAAAATAAGTGGACCATGCCTATACTTCATGTAACTCCAGATACATAGCTTCTTGTCAAACAAAAGCCCCTTTGTCACCGAGACTGAAGATAAACAAACTCTCCCTCTCCCCATTTTAAAGTACACAATACAAAATTACATTAATGCCTCAAAGTTAGTTTAAGAACACCAGCAAGTTAAAAAAAGGAGAACTAAACTACTCAAAGGTTTATTAAAAAGATGCTTACCCAAAAATGTCACAACAAACAGCAAATCAATGACTAGAATTTATGAGACTGAACTACAGCACATTGAGGTCACCAAAACAATCATTTTTAGCATCTGCTCTTGGGTGGGAAACTACCATAAAGCTAAAGGCTGTATAATCCTTTCAGCAGTTAAAAGTGAAAGTCGCTCAGTCCTGTCAGACTCTTTGTGACCCCAGGGAATACACGGTCCATGGAATCCTCCAGGCCGGAATACTGGAGTGGGCAGCCTTTCCCTTCTCTAGGGGATCTTCCCAACCCAGGGACTGAACCCAGGTCTCTCGCATAGCAGGTGAATTCTTTACCAGCTGAGCCAGAAAGGTAAGCCCTGAGCAGTTAAAGATCGTATTATTAATGTGAAGAAGCCATGCTATTTCCCCAAAGCAATCGTCCTGAATAGGCTGGTCCTAGGTATAAAACTCTTCAAAAGCAACCCGCAGTTCCCGCCTTGTAAACGAATACTGATGGCCCCAGGACGGTGGTGAACCACTGAAACAAACAAACAAAAAAATCAGAAGATGGGGAAGTTAACTGAAGGTAAAAGCAAACAGAGGAACCAAAACACTGATCTATTTCATTTTTAAACATATTGAACATCTTTCAAGTGAAGACTGATGCTATAAAAGTTGCCCAAGTTCCTACAGAAGCCCATCTACAGCTGCTGCCAGCTGCACCCCTGTCTGGCCCTGGCTACCGACAGAGAACTGCAGGAAGTCACCAAGTCTACACTGGGAAGTGTTAAGAATTCTGAAAGACAAAGCCGGAACCAGAACTCACCAGCAGACACTGCACTCTACCTACCCTCTTTGAACACAGAGACATTTCTTGACTGGCATAAAATGGGTGCATGAATACTCAACTGACGCTTCATTCAGACTTAACCAGGCTCCAATTTTGCTAATGAGTAATGACGCTTCCAACCATTTTAATGCAAAGTTTACACTATGACACACACACACTAAAAGCACTCTCTTGGACCTGCCTACATCATCAGCAGTTATTAAGAGGAAAGGAACTTACTATTTCTAAGTTCATAACACCTCATTCAATCCTATATAATTATGGCCATTCCAAGGTGGGGACTACTCTAGGAATTCAGAGGCTAAAATGATCTACTGAATACATGAAGAATCCTAATTTCAGAGCCCACAGTCTCTCTCTCTTGAGAAATGTGCCCATCCAGGCTGCACAAACTTGTATAGGGACAGTGTGTCTTGAGCGTGCTCTGGAGTGCTTGTTAAGACAGCAGAGAACAAGTTAAATGTCTACTTGTTAGTTTTATTCTGGAAGATATCAAGGGCAAATAAAATACCAAGGAGTCATGTTTCCCAGTATATTGCACGGAAAAGCTGAGAAGCACTACTGTGTGTGACCCTGTGAGTCCAGACTCACACTGCATGCTGGCTGGGGAACCTCCAAGATACGAGAGCAAAATGCAGGCTGGGGTTGTTAAGGAGGAGCAATCATATTAAAGTAGGAGGGACACACAGCAAGGTCCCAGAGAAAACGGCAGCCCTGCGGGGACTAAGAACACCCTAGTTGCATAGCAGAGAAAAATAAAACGAATTATTCATTTAAAAAACACACACATAAGTAGATTAATCATCCTACTAAGTCACCCAAAGACTTTTTAAAGAAAACTTAGGCAGACCAAAGAAAGGACAGGCTGTCTTCCTCCACATAGGCCCTAGTCACTTGAAGGAGGACAGTGGGAAGATTAATAACACAAGAAGGTGTTTTCTTTAAAAACCTCTGTCATTCCAGTTTTACTTTTCTCACATTCGGTTGCCTTGTCTGTGGGGAAAAAAAAAAAAACCGGAAACACTCTGGGGAGAGAGGAAAGCTACATGGAAATTAAAAGCTTTAGGTTTGAGGGATTTTTTTTAACTGACACTTTTTCTTTCTTCCTTTGAGTATTTATGTACTTATCTGGCTGTGCTGGGTCTTAGTTGTGGCATGTGGAATCTAGTTTTTCCCGACCAGGGATTGAACTCGGGCCCCTGCACTGGGAGCATGGAGTCCTGGCCACTGGACCACCAGAAAAGTCCCTAGGGTTGAATTTTCTACATCTTTCATTTCCGTAGGGAACCAAACAAAATGCATTGCAAGCTGTGAGGAAGCCTGAACTACCCTTGTTCTATACTTCCCTGGGGCTCCACAAAGTCTGTTTCTATTAACATCATCTTCATGCTCTTAACCACCATGTGTGGAGGCACAGAAGTGGTTTCAAAGATGAGTAAAAACGAGGAGTTAGGGAGAAAAGGGGCACCAAACAGGTGGCTGGGGTTGGGGTGAGGGGCGACAGACACGGATGGGGCAAGGCAGCCCCGAGGATGCGAGCAGGACCGTCTGCTTGTGACAGTCAGACGGTCAGAGCACAGCGGCTCCAGAACTATAGCCGTGCCTTGCACGTCGGTGGTGCCGAGCTCTCTGAAAGGCAAAGTACTTACCCCACAACACACAACCTGGAAAGAATTTATATTTGGTTTTGGAATATATCTTGGAACTTTTATATGATCTTGACATGTTTCAAGGATGCAAGAGTGAATGAACAGTATCTCCTCTCACAAGGAGATCTGATAGGAAAGGTCTCAGATCTCCTACACACCTCCCATGCTGTAGGCAAGGTAATGAACCTTATTTCTCAGAGTTTTCTGCTGGCCTGCATGGTGAATAACAAAACACAGTCCTTCAAAGGAAGATAGAGTCAACTGACTCAATCACCACCAACAGCTCACACATCGTGTGCACGGAAGCAAACTCCAGATACAGAGGCTGGTAACAGGCACAGCGACGCTCAGACCTACATGAAGCCTAAAGCTATGACTCCAGCCTCGTCAGCGTGACTCACTGACTAACCACTGTTAGCAAGTGTTCTTAACAATACCTGGACATTATTAATGTGTTAATAATAAAGCAGGGAGCTAGAGAAGAACGGAACAATGATCCAGATGAGAGGTTTCTGAAATGCTTTTAAATGAAGTGCTTTTCCCATAAACATAAAGGTGAAGCTGTTCAGGTGGAAGACAGACAGAGGCAAGGCAGATCCTACCTGTTTGCCTATTCTGGCCCTCACGGTACCCCTAGGTCTCCTGGGAAATTTGAAAGCAGGCCTGGATAATTCAAAACAACAGATAATTCACCAATTTTATGTCCAGCTTTGAGATGAATAGTTTCTTGAACAGATTTTTCTCTTTGAATCTAACAGGTTATTACAAATTAAGGCATTTAAGATGCCATCAATGGTATTAAGTGTGTGCATCCTCAAACGGATGGGATCTATATTTAAAACCTGTACACCAAAAAGCAGGGGAAAATGTCCAGTCATTTACAAGAGGCTGCAATTACAAAAGTTAACATGTTGTGGGTATTTACTGTATACCATGTGGTGCTTTTGGTTCTTTAAATACTTAATCCTCCTGCCTATTCTATCTCCACTTACAGACAAGACGAGGCACAAAGAAATGAAGTAACGCTCAAGACCACAGGAATCCAGGCAATGAAGGAGCTGGACGGACTATAAAGATAGGCAGTTGGACCCTTGATTGAAAGCCTGACAGATACACTGAAGCACATCATAAATTTTCTTCTCCAAGTCCCATCTTTTCCAGAACCTCTCCTTCACTCTAGTAAGTGGAAGTCTGGGTCCTGCAGAACATCAGATTAAAAGTTGTCTATAAGGAAGATCCTGTACACAAACCACAGAAAAGACTGCTTAAATGCTGTGCTCCATAAAGCCAAATCTGACCATTTTTCTAAGGCAAATCTTCTAAGTAGGTAAACGTCCAAAATCTCAATGGTCCTGAAAGATTTGACTGGGGCTAGTGAAAACTTCCTGTTACTCAGGAGACATGTGACTCTGATCAAGTTCATTAACATCTCTTAACGGTCAGTTTCCTCACCTGTAAAAGAGGACTTAACTATATGCCCCCCTCAAAAGAAACCAAATGGATGCCCAGAATATAACCAAGTCACTGTACAAATCTCTAACTGGAAGAGGAAACAAATAGGAATGACTTACGAAAACTGTGCTCCTTTAAAAAACGTGTTACTTTTTAGACTGCGTGCAATGCACTCATGTCTTTCTTTCTCCTCCCGTTATGTGGCTGGTTCAGTAAGAAGGTTGGGCTTACTGCTTTGGAAAACTGCATGTTCTTCCACTCCCACACCCTAGAAAGCCAAATAACCAGATAAAAGGATCAACTCTGGAAGCTGTCCTACCTAACCAAGCTCTTCCTGATGCAAAACTCCACCAGGGATTAGTGCTAAATCCAGCGGCGTTTGCCTGGATTGGCCGCTTTATCTGTTTTCCTCAGGAACCTGTAGCAGGGGAATGGCAGTTGCCACCAGATCCTAATCCAGGATCCTCAACACACATATCACAGCTAATAGTGAGCAGAATCTATCTCAATGATCTGAGCATTCAATGAAAAAAAATGTGTAAAAGAACTCAGCAACAAATAGATGGACCCAAGACTGAGAAACTATTTAACCATTAACTGTTTTGCTCATCTGTAAAATAGAGGTGATTAGGTAACTTAAACAGATGCACTGAAAAACCAAATAAATCCCCCTGTCACTCTCCTCATTCCCAGAGCATCTCCTTCCACAAAGTAAACTGTTTCATGTTAAACAGCTTGGGTCCTGCACTGCCTCAGGCCTAGTTCTGGCCTGTCTTGGTCAGCAGGGATAAAACTTGACGCCCTCTCTGTGGGGCGTATAAAAACCATTTCCCCGCCTTATGATACTTGCTCTGTGGCTACTACCTCCATGTTCAGACTCAGTCTGGGGCTTCTGATTCTCTACTGACTGAGTCATCTATGCGCGTCCTCTCCTTGACCCTAGGGGGGTTTATAAACAGATCTCAACCTCATCTCCTTCACCACTGGCCAGCATGCTCATCTTTTCTTTAGAAACAACTTTTCTCCAGCTTGAAAAAAAAAGAAAAAATTAAAAAAACTACATGCACGGGGACTTTCCAAGGCATAGGGTTGTGGGTTCAATCCCTGGTCAGGACACAATGATCCCACATGCTGTGAGGTACAGCAGGGTCACACAAAACCAAGAATTTACCATCTAACCATTTCTGAGTATACAGTTCAGGAGTGTTAACACTGTTATGCAATATAGCAACACTTTAAAAAAAAAAAAGTGATAAACATTTTCTTGTGAGCAGCCCATATTTAAGAATTAAGAGTCAGGGACTTCCCTGGTGGTCCAGTGGCTAAGACTCTGAGCTCCCAGTGCAGGAGGCCCAGGTTCGACCCCTGGTCAGGGAGCTAGATCCCACATGCTACAACTAAGACCCAGAGCAGCCAAATAAATAAATAAAATTAAAAAAAAAAAAAAAAAAAAGAATTAAGAGTCAGAAGTGGTATAAAGCCTGACTGCCAACATCATCTGTATGTAGAAATCAATAAATATAACACCTATCTGACAAAGCCAACGTAATGATTAAGTCTTCTGAAACTTGTTACAAAAAAGTGGTCCACAAAATAGAACGGGGCCAAAAAAAAAAAAAAAGTTTGAATGGTGGTGAGCTGGGCTTTGTTCTATCTTGCCCTGATCTGCCAGCTCATCTCCTGTTGAGTCACATGATCTTTCCACATGATTACATACACATGGAAACAAGAGTTCACCTCCATTCCATTTCGGAGGTGCTCTGATGAGGCAGACAGGAAATGCAAAATACATTAAAAAAAAAAAACAAACTCTTCATACTTCCTCCCCAAATACCTCTATCTCTAAGTAATTCTCAAATCCCCATGAGTACTCGCTCTCTCCTCCCCATCCAGCTCTCTGTTTGGGGAGGGTGGGGGCAGTGAATAAGAATCTCATTCTGCCTTCAGCTCCTCCTGTCTCCTTGGCAGCACGGTCAGTCCTGGCCAACAAAACTGCCTGATGGAGCGGCAGCAACTCACACGTGGTGGCCAAGCTTCCATGCAGCCTCCTCTAGGCAGAACTGCTAACTCTTCCATGTGTCTTTTTAGTTTGAACCCAATGCTCCAGTGATACAATGTTAAATACTTCCCTGCTGGCCTCTTCACCATCTGAGCCACCAGGGAAGCCCCAAGTGGCTTCCACCTCCAAAGACCCAGCAGTCAGAGGCAGCACAGGGTCCCCGCCGCGTGTGAGAAGTGGGGGCACCGAGGAGAGAGGGCCTCGGGGACTGCGCCACTGCCGGAGCACCTGGTCCCAGGGCTCAGCCATTCTCCTCTCCGGAAGGCTCACGTATCCTCTGCTGAAGTCTGGCGTGTTCGGAGAGCACCAGTCCCGCCTTAGTTTCACTGCCCTGCCATAAGGCCAAATCTGTCTCATCTAGTGAGTCACACTGCTCCTCCCTCCAACTGCATTTTGATTTCAGCCCACTGGTGCAGCTCATGAGGGCTGTGCCATATGTTAGTACCATGTAGGCAGAATGTGACTAATTTTTTTTCCCCTAAAACACTGTCAAGAGTTACTTTTAAAATTACCTTATAATCTTGATGTCTCTGAAGAGTCATTTCTGTAATACATAACCTTCTGGAAATGACTTTATAATTATTCTTCCGAGTGCTCAAAAGAGATTCTTCAGCATTTTTATTCCCATTTTCCAGATGAGGGAACTAAAGTGCAGATACCAGATTGAGTGACCCAGGTTCCACAGCCAGCCAGTGAGACATACTTTCTGGAGTCACAGGGCTTTATTTGGTAAAACACACCCGTTTGTAAAACGTGCTTTTTTGCGGGGGGAGGGGGCACACTCAAAATATTAGTTTGCTTTCATTTTCTGAGGTGATTATTAAACTTTAGGTTTAACAACTACTTGGAATTTATTGGCTGATTCTTGTGACTGGTCTCATGACATCCACCTGAGTAGGTGAAAGAGAAAAGGACTGAATGAAATATGGACCACAAATGTTTTTCTAGGGCAGAGATCATAAATGGGTGAAACTAACATTTTGAGAGTAAAAGAACTATACCTGGCTTACAGATTCAGCTACTATCACCACGTTCTCTAAAAATGTTTAAAAAGGAGGGGCTACTCCTGCCTACTCTAGGCAACATGGCTCTTTTCCAGCAATAATGGTTGCTGGTTTTGATAGTCCAGCTTATCTCAGGACAGTCTCTTTAAAAAAATCTTCCCTTTCAAGTCATATGTTCTTCATTCTAGTAATTGTCTGGGCTAGCGGTTTGACTGCCACTGCATTAAGATCTTTCTACTCTGATAAACAATAAGGTCCTACTGTATATAGCACAGGGAACTATAATCAATATCCTGTGATAAACCATAATTGAAAAAAAGATGAAAAAGAATATAAATATATTACTTTGCTGTACAGCAGAAATGAGCACAACACTGTAATCAAATATACTTTAATAAAATTTAAAAAAAAAATCTTTCTAGTCTTCAACAGACATCACTTGCAAAATATAAAAAATGATCTTAAGTATGTGTGTCAATATTGACAACTATATATGCAATTTGAATCCAGCAACTCCAGTTCTAGAAATACACCCTCCAAATAAACTTGTACTTGACATACACAGAAGGGCATTCATAAGGACATTGTTTATAACAGCAAAAACGGGAAAAACATATGCCTATCAGTTGGATCCTGGTTAAATAAACTATAGTATAGGGACACAATACCGCTGTAGCTATTAAACAGAAAAAGGCAGTTCCAACATACCACTAAGTACTGATCAGGAGGGTGTATATATACAGGAAAGGACTGGGAACTCCTCTGAGTCCAGTGGCACTTTCACTGCCAGGGCCCCGGTTCAGTCCCTGGAACTAAGATCCCACAAGCAGCGCAGCTTGACCAAAAATAAATAAATAAACAAATAGAATATTTATAAAATTATAGAATAGAGTATCTCTGGAAGAATAAAGAAAAATTGCTAAAAAGGCTGCAGAAGTGGAATACTGACTGAATTGCTTACATACGGATATATTTTATCTATTTTATAGAAAAAAAAAAATTTTTTTTTAAAGAAACTCCTGGAAGTTATGAGGACCAAAGTAAAGAAAAATCCTAACTCAATCTGTTACAAACCAAGCACTTGTTTTTCTATTTTTTTTTCCTGCTTTCCAGAAACATGTGTGGAAACAGCCAATGTCCAGGTGAACCAGCAGTATACCTACCATGTGTGAGCTGAGGAATTACACCATGTGAAATTATTCCAGCAGCTTAACTGACTGCAAACCTTATAGCCGGCCTATTTACAAAGTCTGGAGCTATTTTCAATCACTCAGCTGTATATATATATATATGTGTGTGTACATTTCTTCAATCAATCCTTCCTGCCAGGCAGAGTGCAACATTAGCTGGATTCCAGTAAGGAATCACCAGCTAGGGACAGGGTGAGATAACATGTCAAAACAAGTTCTATAAATACAGCTTTTGGCCGAGTATCTCAAAAAGGAATCAAAACAGCTTCAAGCTTAAAAAGAAAAATCCTACAGTCCTGCAGGAGGAGAAGGGGACGACAGAGGATGAGACGGTTGGATGGCATCACCAACTCGATGGACATGAGTCTGAGCAAGCTCCAGAAGTTGGTGATGGCCAGGGAAGCCTGGCGTGCTACAGTCCATGGGATTACAGAGAGTCGGACACGACTGAGCGACTGAACAGAACAGTCCTGCCGTACCTTACCTGAAGTCTCCAGAGAACAAGCGAGGCCAGGGATCTGGAATCCTGCTTCTCACACAGTATCTTGTCTCCCTCTTTCTAATCTCAGGAGGTTAAGATCAAATTTGAGGTATAACTGAAGTCAGCATCTTCCTATCTCTTCCCTTATCTTACCCCTATGCTACCAAATACATCAATAGTCTCTCACTGAGCTCACTTCAACTCTTAGGCCAACAGGCCCAATATACATCACATACAACAGTCCTTCCACAGTACCTAGCATCTAACTTCTGTCATATCCAAAATCCCTGACCAAGCAGCCAGGAACCCTGCCTGCACCATCTGCCCCAACCTCAACCTCAACCCACGGGCACTCAAGCAGGATGCTTCCATATGGTCCTGTCTCAGGAGGTGTGTCCTATTCTGTCGGAAAGCAGGAAACTCAACTCAACCTCTTTCTGTTAAGGTCATAATTCTACAAAACCGGAAACCACTTCATTCCATGCAGATGCTCCCTGAGACACAAAAATTATACTTTTGCTTCAGCCAATCAGGGCATGTGTTCAGCATGGCTTGATTCATCCCAAAGGATGTGCAGCCCTAGGGCAAATTCTAAATCTCTCTTTAATACTGTCACTTTTTTAAAAAGTGACTTCAATTTTCATGCTTTCATCACTCTCGAACTGCGCTCCTAACAATTATCATGCTTTCATCACTCTCAAACTGTGCTCCTAAAAGTGCTTCTCACATTTAAACACCCATTTATATGATCTCTGTCACCTCCTTCAAATCACTTCTAAAAAAATCCCACTGTTCCACAAAATTAAACTTGTCAGTGCTTTGATTTCATTTTTACAAAAACAAGCTCCTTATAAAATGGGAGAGCTATCCATCAAAAAAAAAAAAAAAAAACGCACATAGAGAACATCTAACTCTCAAAGCAGAGGGGGTACAAAAAAGGCCCAATCCTTGTCCTTGTTCAGAAGACAAGCTTCACACAAAGAACAAACACCGGGCCACATATATACAAGGGAAAAGCATTTATGGTCAGGGAAAATCTGTCATCATTTCAAGAGAACAAACACCGCAGGAGAGCCGATTCTTCCTTTTCTGTCTAAATCAAACTTTTGTGCTAGTTAATCACATTGTCTAAGATTAGAATAACACTTTTGCTACCCTCTGCTGAAATTACTCTGCCTACTAATAATTCTACCATCATCATTTCTTTTGAATATATTGATTATCCTGTTAGCCTCACACAGATTACAAGCTAATGGAACAGGCAAAATTTGCCAGGCTTCACTCCCCATGCTCCCCTATGAAGGCATCTCTTAAAGATGGGTAGTGTAGGGCCCCAGACTTAAAGAAGCTAAAATTAACTCTGCTTTCAGTACCTTCAACACACAACCTGGCACTAGCAGAGATAAATTAGTAATTTGGGGTATGCTTTGCAGGCTCACTACTTAACTTGCCTTCCAGTTTTTATCATCAATAAATAAATTAGTTGACAGTGACCTGCAAAACCAAAGTCATATATTGTAGTCATTTTTAGAAGGAAATTCTAAAATGAAACTGGGTTAGATGGCTCATGATTCAAAAATCTCCAAATAAAATTCAGAATGCTAATAAAATTAACAGTCAAATATTGAGTACAAGACAGTAATACACCCTACCCTCATACTCTGGAGTCACACCGCTGCTTTTTAGTCCCGGTTTTGACCTTACTAGCCACATTTAGCTTTGGGTAAATTGCTTAACATTTTTATACCTGTTACCTCATCTGGCAAATGGTCACAGCAACTGTATCTACTTTAGAAGGTGTTTGTTTGAATTTAAAAAATCCATGTATATAAAGCATTTAGAACCGTGCCTGGCACACACACAGTACTCAATAAACTTCTGCTATCATGATTATCCCAGGCACTGAGGTTGGTGCCTACGGTAGGACAGGATTATTTCTCTTCAAAATTGAGTACCTAAGATTTTTTTCTATTATTTTTCCAATTCTTTTTCGATTTAGGTTATTACAGAATATTGAACGGAGTTCCCTGTGCTATACAGTAGATCCCTGCTGGTTATCTACTTTAAATATAGCAGTGTGCAGATGTCAATCCCAGCAAAATGGAGTACCTAAGATTATACAGAAATACCTCCTATTAGGAGGAGAGGGAGGGGTACAGATATGAAGGCAATGACTGGCAGACAAATCTTCAACTGCGTCTGTTAAGAGTCCAGTGTAAGTGTAACCTTCATTACAAAAGACTGAACCACTTGTTCTAAGAGCACTTATTTATTTATAAACATTTATTTATTACCCTCATCATACCAAAAAGGGTTTATGGAAGCATACAATGAAAAAATACCAACTAATAAAACGAGACCAGGGAAATTATAAAAGTTTTTAAAAGATCAAGAACAAAGGAAAAGCTGAAATAAGAGATGTGCTAAATCACGGTGTCCTTTACTGAGATTGAGCTCTACAATCTGAGACCTGCCACTGATTTTCATCTCCAGTGACAGCCCCTAAAGAGAGTGTACAGTGACTCACGGTATAAATGAGAAAACATCAGCAGAAAGGCAAACCGAGACAGGGGCTAAGCGCTGCCAAGGAGAAGGTGAAGTCGACTTAATGACGCACTCAACAGAATTTTAGAAAGTCATTAAGTAATGGGACCCATGAGAGACTTAGTACCAGGTCCTAGGCCCTACACACACATACATACCCTTGAAGCCAACAACGGACAAGTCACGGGACAAGTCACAGGACCACAGACTCCTAAGTGATTGAAAGGCAGACGGCATCAGTAAATAGTCACACGGAACCCTGCGACCATACTACACAGCCACAGAAGAAGCTGCCTCAGTGAATGCATTTCTCCAGCCTTTAAAGTCCTTTACCTTCCTCACCAGCCAGTTACAAATATGTGCAGAGAAGTGTCTCATCCCTACTCAGCTGACAGTTCTATTCCCAACTTGGCGTGCTTATGACTCATGGGGGGTTGGGGGAGGGGAGTAAAAGGCAAGTGTAAAACAAAGAAACCAACTTGAATTTAGACTTGAGTTGATCAAGAATGAGGTATTTATTTGTCTAATTAGAATACCTTACAACAAGTCAAGAGAGTACTCTTTAAACATATAACAAACCTAATACTCTTTGGAATAACCCGAACTCTTGTCTACATGTCATGTCCTTAAATAGACATGACACCAAAAAAATTCACGAGCCTTCTGTAAGGCCAAACTAGACAAAGCCCTCTGAAATGGTGCAAACAGCACCGTCACTGCGAAGCCCAGGGAAATGGGCCATTTCCCAGTTCCTTTTCCAGCAAAAGGTCAAAGGAAGAGGCTTAGCCCCTACTTATAAAAGTGAAAGTGCTGGTTGCTCAGTTGTGTCCGACTCCTTGCGACCCCATGGACTGTAGCCCGCCAGGCTCCTCTGACCATGGGATTCTTCAGGCAAGAATACTGGAGTGGGTTGCCATTCCCTTCTCCAGGGGGTCTTCTGGACCCAGGGATCAAACCTGGGTCTCCTGCATTGCAGGCAGATTCTTTCCAGTCTGAGACACAGGGGAGCCCCTCTTACAAGATGTGTATGAGATCACTCCGTAAGGAGGTAGATGTCTCAGCCTTTTTCACTCAATTCTTACATCAGGAAATTCACATGCCAGGAAAGGAATTCACTTTCACCCCCAAAGAACTGGGCTTTGTGACTAGTGAAAAACAAAAGGGAAAAAACACTACTACTTTAATGAGAAAAGTTTCTAAGAGAACAAAGTCATTTCTGAAACTATGTTTATCAGTCTGGCATCCTCTCCCTAATATATTTTGTTAAAGAATACAAATCTTTCCTCCTCAGCCCACCCCCAAGTTTCTGAAATATTCTTCACCATTCATAACTGACAAAACACAGCAAACAGGTCACCTCTTTAACCTGAAACCTCAGTCCTCTACAGAAGTGTGCACAGACACACGCAGGAAAGAACGCAAGCTGCAGGCCGCGGCCGGGCCCTGAGCAGGCCCAGGCCAAGGAGGGCCGTACTAATATAGAAAGCGGAGAAGTGGAGCTGCAGCCTCGGAACAGACCCCGCGCCGCGCTCGGGAGGGAGGAGCGGGGCCGCAGCAGCTTTCCCATACATGGCTGCGGAAAGGGGGCCACCGCTCAGAGCCCAGCTATCTCACACACATGCACTGTGTTCACACGCTCCAGACAAAGAACAGAAACACACAGGCTGCTGCTTGAAGAAAGCGCTGAGATCCATCTCAGCCGAGGAATTCCCAATCATCTCAGTCACTCACACCAAGAGTCCCTCTGCCACAGGAGACAGAAAAGACGCTGTGAACACTTTAGTAGGTCAGAGTCTTACCAGATCAGCAGCAGCCACCACAAGGTTTAATTTATCATTTAAATTCTGGAATTTAACATGCAAAAAAGGTTATTCTGCATCTGTGTGAAGGACCCTCCGCTGGTGTTTTCACATTGAAAGTCTCATTCCAACTCTCAGACTACATTTTGGGTCTCTTGTTCTCTTCTGATTTACAAGTTAAAATAAATCCTGATATAACTTTTACAATGTATAACTTTTAAAATGTATTTCCCAGGATGCTGGCTTGTATAATCAGACGTCAAATGTTTATGTTCTAAAAATTACTCTGCTCGAACAATTCATTCACATTCATCTCAATGTAAAGTATATATGAAAAGCTTCATTTGTGGCCAGAGTGAACTCTCCGCAGATAAGAAATGCATGGTTTTTTAAAAAAAAAAAAAAAAAAAAAAGAGGGCAGGTGGGGAGGGGGGCCCAGAAAATGAAAGAAATGCATTGCTGATGGCCTCAAAAGATTCTGTACTTTAGCTCTCAATCAATCAACCAATACTTAGTGTGCATTTGAATATCTTTGATGACAAAACACTTGCTAAGTCGCCCAGTCATGAAGGGGAGCTGTGGACAAGAGCGCACTGCCTAGTTCCTCTCTATCACTGAAACGTCTGCTTTACGCGTGCACCACCCCCCAGCTTACGGGACATGAACACTCAAGCACACTGGGTGGCACCCCAGCAAGACGCTTTCCCTAAAACTCAAAAAGGAAAACCCTTCACATCCTTAAAATTAATTGGTCCACCAAAATTATTTACTTTACTATATTTCATAGGCAAACTAACCATTTGAAACCTTCTCTGTGCCTTTTGTACATAACTCAGTACTGATGAGCAAGAGGCCCAATCCCAGATAAACCTCTCTCTCAACCCCACCTCCTAGATGTCCTAGTGCAGGGCAGAGCCTTGTCCACCCCGAGGCACGGGGTTCCAGCAGGAGAGGCGTTCCAAGCACTTCCCACAAAACACCGACGTGCCAGTGTTCAATGTTTTATTAAAAATCTCTTAGCTCTGTTGGTGGCTTACACGTGTAACTTATTCTGACCAGGCCTGTTACAGCAACTCTGATTTCCCAAAACGCAGCGTACTGTGGACTAATATGCTACTTTCTGGATGACACCACAACTTTAATTATCCATTAAGATTACTTATGTAAAAATAAACACAATGCAAAACATCACAACTATATATACCAAGGGTGATTAGAGTATAACCACAAAATCAAAATGTCTATACACACCTATAGTTTGGCCTCTGGCAAGTCATTTCCTTCCTGATACCCACATCCTCAGGAGAAAAATGGCATTGGACCAGATCAGGAGTCCGTGTTTAGGGTCCCCAGACCTACAGAATTCACAGTATTTCATGGAATCCATAAACTCCACTATATTATGTGCAAAATTTTACATATATATGCAAAATAAATTTATGTACTTAAATTGTATTTGTAGGGAAATAGCTCCATAGCTTTTTACCAGATTATCAAAGGGGGGTCTATGATGCAAAACAGGTTTAAGAATCAAAGACCAAACAATACACAGTTTGTTACATCTAACATCCCGTCATCTCCTCTTCTACTTCCTAGTCCAAAAAGGAGGGAATCTTCATGACTAAGCCTAGTCAAGAATAAACAAGTCACCCTGGCCAAGAAATTATTCAAAATAGTATGTTCCAATTCAAGAGGAATCTGAATTGTTTTACATGACAGACTAACATCATAATTCTTTTTAAAAAATTCTCAAGCTACTGTAAATCAACCATACCTCAATTACTAAAAAAAGAAGTCTAGTACAACAACTGGCTCAGGCCTAAGCAAACTTCCCCACCACAGCTTACCCCAGGAGCCTGCACGGGAGTGGAATCCTGTGGATGTGCTCAGGGCTGTCCCACTAGACAGCTCCTCCCTCACCAGCTATACTGCTTTTTCTAAGAAGGCCAGGCTTCCAGTTTCCTACTTCTAATTCTATCCTGTAGCAAAGTAATAGGAGACAGACAGGGCAAAAAAACCAGAGCATGGCAGACTGGAATAAAGGAGACTGACGACAGACAGACAGACAAAGAAGCTGCCCATCCCATCAGCAAGAAGGGAACAGGCCCTGACTAATATCTCATTTGTAAAAAGTCTATTAGATCAAAGAGAAAGCTAGCCTGCCTCCAAGACAATAAAAGAAAAAAATGTGTCTGTTACTGAACCATTTAAACCTAAAATTTTTAGGTTCTCATGGCAACCTAAGTCATCACACTGCACATACTGTATATAAAGCACATATTTAGAGGCTTAACTAGTAAACTCAAAATGTGACATATGTGCAATGTGGGCGACAACATTATTCTGGGAACTTTAACTTTAAAATCTTCCAACTTTTATTTCGCAGCCTCAAAGATGATCTAATAGAGTCAACTATGCAGAAGGTGCAAGCTCAAGAAAAAGGTACAGAGAACATAAATAGAAGCAAAGAGATGAAAGACAAGAAAAACCAGGCTATCACAAAGTTTCCGAGCATGGCTCTCCCCACTGCGAATCAACCTGTAAATGGAGGCTTAAAAAACAAGACTGCTAGCAAGGACACACATCCAGATAGCATTTGGGACAGGCTTTAATGTGGGCCCAGTCAAAAGAGGACATGGTCACAGGGCAGACCACTTGGCCCAAGTGGCCAGGAGAGACTGGTCATTTCTTTCTCTCTTCGAGGAGCTCGTGGAATATGGCTGTTTAGAATTAAGTAATGTCAGAGCCAAAAGGATGGCCGTGGACCTGGGAGTAGAGATGAGACCCAGACCCTAAGAAGAAGGGGAAAAACGGAACAGAGCAGTCTTCTCTGTCACACCATTTCTCAATAAAGATGCAACATCTAGTTTTCTCATCTAGTAAATGACCCGTGGGAGGGATACCCCCATTTATGTGCCCATAGGAATGCCATGCATTTCTTTGCAAAGACCTGAAGGTGCTATGAATGCTACCTACCTTAAAACCATTACTTCCATCCCACTTCTGTTAGGGTTAAATTACTCCTACTTTTTAACAAGAAAACAGGTGAAAACAGTTTAGGTAAGGTACACAAACAATATCTCATCAGAGCAGTTCACAGATATGCCCATTTTCCCCCTTAACTCAAGGTAAGAACTTCTAAAATGAGACACTGAACTTACATGACTGATTAACAATTAAAAATTTACTACCACATGAAAAGGAGTGGTTATAAAAATAAATTATCTCATCATTTTTATGAGTCTGAGCCTCTAAAAGCAAGAAAAGCAAAGGAAGATGGCACAGAATTTGGAATGTGGACTCGAAGTCCTGCCCTGACCTACCACTTGATAGCTGGATGCCCCCAATAAGTTACTCTCCTCACTGAGGTTCTAACTGAAGTTTTCTTATCTACAACATGGTACAGATGCAACTATCTCTCTCCCTCCCTCTGTCTCACTCCTTCTCTTCCTCTCCTCCCTCTCTCCCATTCCCCACCTCCCACCCAAAACATGCAGTCTAACAGCTACTTTCTATCATTACACTGTAATTCAGCATACTCTCTTATCACGAAAAACTGTATGAACTTTTATGCAAAAACTCACAGGTCAAATTAAGAACCAAAACAACCAATAAAAATAATGTTTTGGAGTAAATGAGGGAACAGAGCACTCGGTTGAAGCTGGGACTAGATGTTTCTCTCAGAGCCAGGCCGCACCTGCTAATGACTAAAATATTTGATTACCTTAATTATCTTGGCTGCATAACCAAGAGGTGCTGGTGGTCATGAAATTCCAGAATATTAAAAACTCAGGCACATTTTCATTATAGCATTCTCTACTGTGTTGAAGTCAAGACAGCAAAAGACTGCCAACGGCATTTTCACTTTAATTTTCTGGTAAGACAAAAAGAAAAATTAACATTGGAGCCAAATTCTCCATTTTTAGACATGCTAAATTCTTCGAGGAAAAAATATCCGTGGTTATAAGAAACTGAAATCATTTTTGTATACTTTATTAGAAAACATGCATTTATGCTTTGCTTAAAAGGTATTTAAAAAAAACCAAACCTCAGGTGAATAACCTTAAATGTTTACCTGTTACTACCCTTCCAGCAGTTAGGAAAGAAGAAAAGTGAAATAAAAGCTGAAGCACTTACTGAAGGGACATTAAATAACTGGCATATTGAGCAACAATGATATCCAGAAAAGAGACCTAAAAAAATCCTTTTTTGGTACATGCAATTAATAATTACCAAAATAATGTTGGTTTTGAATCCAAAACTCACTTCTGTGTAAATCCATCTACTCTAAACAATGAGAGTAATAGTCACAAATGTACCACAAAAAAAAAAACCCCACAAAACACCTTGCCTATTTAGCTTTTGATTTTGCTTTTAAAATACTTTGAGGCCTCTTTTGAGGCCTTCTGAGAACAGCAGAACTCTTCAGCTCACCATCATTTCATCTTATTAATAAGCACATGATAAAATACTTTAAGCTGAATATAGCATTTATCATCTCTTCCCTCCCAGCTGTTAAAGGACTAGCTTGTTCCAAATATGGCATTATCTTTTCCAAGTTCTACGATTTAGGCACGACATAATTCTTCAACAAATTATTCCATCTTGTCATGACTGACAAGGATGACTTAAGTGGAGATAAACAGGCTAATGAAAAAATTCAGGTCTGATTTCCAATTGCTATTTTGTAAGGAAGAAAAACAAAGCTTACAGCTTTAAAATGAGAAAGCCATGTAAAACTATCTTCTCTTTGAATTCAGGCAGTGGGGTTTTCGCTAACTAGACAGGTAAACCCCAGCTGAGGGAAGAGGCAGAGGCCACCTGCTCAGGATGCTGTAGAAGGGATTCCTCCACTGGGTAGAAAATTTCCCTGCATGACCTCTAAGGTCTTTTCCCAACCTCAGAAACTGAGACTTGGTTTTTGAAAAGTAGAAGCAAAGCAAATGTGATGTGTAGGCAGAGACAGCGGAACAGCGCTGGAAAACTAGAAGCCACGGGTTGGAATCCTGCTTCCACTTCTATGTGAACTTAAATAAGGCATTTCACTTTCCTCTTTGCAAAATGAAAGGCTGAGAGAAGAAAATGAAGATCCTAACATTCTGAGCCTACGGCTTCCTCCTATGGCTGCCTCGGCCACCCACCACCTTCCCACTACTGCACCTTACCATAATTAGGCAGCTTTTTAAAGCATCTAATTAATGGAACACAGAAATTAAAACCTTTAACTTTCTATTTCTGGCTTGTTGCACATGTGCAACAGCATTTTACCAAGGAGTAGTTAATGCCACACAGTCCTTGATATACTGGTTTTTCTTTGAACTCCAGTGACAGTTACAGTGACAAGTTGTAAGCCAGGAGGTTGTTACCATGGGGACCCACTAGGATTCCTGGGGGTGGATCCTGCAGGCTTTTTCCCCTTTTGGTCAGAGCATTTTTTGATGGTCTGGATCTAGCAATTCAGAAAGCCTGATCTAATTTTTCTTCGGCAAGCCGCCTTTAGGAAAGATAGCAGGTCTAAAAGGGTTATCTTTGGCTAGTTCGCCAGTCCCATCATCGCAATCTGTAATCCAGAGTAATTCGGTAGTCTCCAAGCTTTAAAAAGAAAGGGGTGTGTGTGTGTGGGGGGGGGGGGGGTCCTCCCCTGATGGCTCAGTGGGAAAGAATCAGCCTGTCAGTGCAGGAGACACAGGTTCAATCCCTGACCTGGGAAGACCCCACAGGCCATGGGGCACCTAAGTCCATGCGCCACAACCACTAAGCATGTGCTCCAGAGCCTGGGAGCCGCACCTCCTGAAGCCCAGGAGCCCGGAGTCTAGAGCCCCGGCTCCACGGCAAGAGACACCACCAAAGTGAGAGGCCACGCACTGCAATCTGAAGACAGGGCACAGCCAAAAATGAACACACATTTTTAAAAAAGAGACTTGGAAATGTATCCAGAGGCTATTAAAAATGACACGATAAAAACAATAATGGTAAAATAAACACTGGTGTGTCTCCGTGATCATTTCCCATGTAGTATACAATTCTGACAAAATACTGTTTTAATGACACTCTTACAAGAGTTAAGTATGTTCAACTTTTAATCTCTCTATTCATACAAGCAAATAAACACAAGCCCACTGAAGTCTCAATGACCTACGTATGCTGTCATTTCTTTCCAGATCACCAGACCACGTGAACTGTATTTAGTATTTCCCCATCAAGACTTCAAAGTTTTCCAAATCAAGATTCTCCTCAAGAAATTTCAGCTCCCCTACATGATTATGTCAGAAATACATCACACAAAATAATTATAAAAATAAAACTTATTATAAAATAAATCACACTGATCAGACCAGAACACAGTTTAAATTGCAGGTCTGCCTCCAAAACTGCTGTACATGGACAAAGGGAGATGAACTGTCACTCCCAGCTAAATGTGTGCCGGGGCTCAGGTTCCCCTGAGACCCATTCTGTTAGAAGATACCTTAAGGAAGAAGATCATTTACAAGGCTAATCTCTGGATCTGGTTTGCTCAGAGAAGTGGAGCAGTCAGAATTCAGAATAAAACATTTCTCTATGTCTTACTTAGCCCAAAGCAAAGTTACACCTGACAAATTAACATTAATAAAAATAGCACTTGATTTCACAGTAATAATCTAAAACTTCAACCATCCTAGGCCTGATCCACAATTATCTTGTGAGCTACAAAATACTTGGAACAAAGCTTAAGACATGTCCCTGTGCTCATAAAAATCTTTCCCTGATCTCACACTAATAATTATTGAAAAACCTAAATATAAACATCACTAAGATAAAATGTGCTGAAACAGAATTCATAACCTAAAAAACAAATCACAAACTCACAAGTCTAAAGAGGGAAAGAAAAAAAAACACCTAAGGAGACAAGCTACACTGTCAAAAAAGTAAACAACTGGCTTCAAGATATTCCATAGAAACACTGCATCTGGTTTTGATTTTTTTACTCACCTAAGCTTTCCTGTAGCAGGTCCAAAAGGGTTATTTTTAAGCAGTTTCCCAATCCTATCTCCACAATCTACAACCCAAATTATTTCAGTAAAGAAGTTTGCAAGCAAAAAAAAAAAAAAAAGACTTGCATCCAGAGTCTATTAAAGAAACATGGCATAGGATACAAACAGTAACGACACAGTAAACACGGTGTCTTTCCATGACCGTGTCCCTTAAACTTGGAGGAAGAAAGGACAAGCCCAAAGCGCAGTCTCGTCACATCGGCTTACTATTAGATGTCCAGAGACAGAGACTCGGGGCGTAGGACTTGAGAAGAGGCAAACTCTTGGCTGTTTTATTTGTTTTTACTACTGGTTTACAATTTCCTTGATTTTATTTTTAAATGCATGTCTTGGCCCAGAAAAGCAAGAGAGCATAGACTGCCAACAGGATCAGATTCTCCTTTTCTTACTTTCTGGAGCTACAGAAAACAGAGCCAGAATCTGGGTTGTCAAGGAGCCTTCTGACTCTGCCCAGGCAGTATACGGTGTGAGGTTTTAAGATACACAAAGGCTTTTATAGTACAAATCTCAGCCAACTTAATGTTCTTTCAATGGAAAGTGGCTTATGTTTTTCCCCCCAGAAAACTCTCTGGAGCTTTAAGGTACTGATAATTTTCAAAAGACAATGATTTAAAAAAATGGAGTCACAGAATTTCAGTCTTAAAAGTTTTCTTCCTATTTCTAATCTTTAGCACTGAACTGTCTCAAACATAAAATTGTCATTTGATATACAGTATTTCAGTAAATATCTATCGATTACCTACTTTGTGCAAGGGCCTTATACCAGTAAGCACTCTGTACTGTAAAAATGTCAAACTGTCTTCTAGGAACAGCACTTGGTTCAATACCATACACAAGCTACAGCACAATACGAAGGCATAGCATTATTTAGGTTGTATTCTCAACAATTTGGGCTTCAATGTAAAATAATGACTTTCAGCTTTTCCTACCCTGCACATCTATATACCTTCCTGGCTGTATACAAATCCACATTTCTTTTTAACTCTCATTTTAATAGTACAGAGGAATGTTACACTTCTCTGGTGTAGGTAGTCTTTCAACTTAACAGAAACCAAATGATCACAGGAAGAAAAAGAAATCAAATTAGAAGCATTAAACTGTCTTTCTCAGAGCTTCCCTCTCCCCCTCATTAGTATTTCTCAAAGAGAAAAACACCACTGTGATGCTCCCATTACAGACCATTCATGAAGTTCCTAGCTGAGCTGAGACCAGACAGACTCCATCAACTGGGCACACAGCCACTCACCATTACCCTTTGTTTAGAGTCTCAACTGCCGTCCAACCCACATTATTGTATTCCACTCAAGTCCATCAACTTTCTTAAAGAGAAAACAATCAGGAAACAAGCAAATGTGTTATTTAACTAGAAAATGAAGAGAGGATCTAATTCATATGTCTCACAAAAATCTCTTTAAAAATGATGGCTCACTTTAAATTTTCTATCTTAAATAGCAGTATTACTTTATTATCAGTCTTACATGCCTAAGAAGAACGAGTTGTAAACAAATAATCATTAGGAACTTGTTTTTAAAAAAAAACCCAAGCCCTCAGTCTTGAGCTGGAAAAGCAGCAGAGAGAAGCTCTGCACCAGAAGGGACAACAAAGATGCATGTCTACACCACACAGGTGGAGAAGTCAGAACCCCAGGCAGCCTGGTGGGGTGAGGAGGGGGCACAGGCAGGGGTTGGAGGGGAAAGAGCAATATTCCAAAGAGCCATAATCCTACGCTTGACTATCCTAAAATTCAAATTTAAGAAATGTTAGGCAGAGCTCTGCGGTAAGCATCTCAGTCACAGCTCTTTTGGCTGGAATTAAGGAGAATTTCCTCCAAACTAGCTTAAGCAAGAGGCGCTGACTGCAAAGACAGGACCCACAGGCCCGGAGCTCAGCGAGGCCACAGCTGGACGGCCTTCACACACCCAGGCTTCTACTCCCAACGCGTCTCCAGTCTTGTCTCTCCCCCGGCGCTGTATTTCTCATCAGTGTTTCTTTCTGGGTAAATCTACTCAATCCCCCCTGCCCCACCCCGTACTGGCCTCGATGCTCCCACATACAAAAGCCTGAATTTGGCAGGACCTGGCATCTGCCTATCTGTTTCAAGTTCTCTGAATTCAGGTGAACCTGTTTGTTCCCTGAAGGCATGAATCTCAGTTCCAGTCTTGAATTCCTAGGAGAAACTGATTTGCTCAGCTTAGGTTAAGTGCCTGCCCCTGGTCCAGCAAACTGTTAAAAGAAGGGCTAGGAAAAAAAAAAAAAAAAGACAGAGTACAATTAGGGTGGGGTCTGCATGCCTGACTCCTCAGAAGATGTGTACTACACTAAATAGGCAATAAGGCAGTCTGCATCCTCAAAATAAACCCCTTAAAATCTCACTGAAAAAATATATTAATACTAACTAATACCCTATGATACACTACAGAATGAAAGGACAGGAGCAGCTTCATGACAAAGATCAGCTGTGCACTGCATGACAAACGGAAATAGAACCAGGTTCAGGGAAGGGCCGAAGAGCAAAAATGCAACGCCTGCTCTGCTCGCTCTGGCCACACATCTAAGAACTATGAACCTAAGGAATAAACAGTCTTCTACCACATAAATATCTTCTGTGAAATACACTAGTTGAAAGCCTGCTGTAAGGTTTAAAAGGACTCAGTTCAATTCAGTTCAGTCGCTCAGTCGTGTCCGACTCTCTGCGACCCCATGGACTGCAGCACGCCAGACCTCCCTGTCCATCACCAACTCCCGGAGTTCACTCAAACTCCTGCCCATCAAGTCGGTGATGCCACCCAGCCATCTCATCGTCTGTAGCCCCTTCTCCTCCTGCCCCCAACCCCTCCCAGCATCAGGGTCTGTTTCAAAGCAGTAATAGCCTGCTAGCTGACGACCGTGGGTTATACATTTTCAAGGTGCTTGTCACCCCCACCCTGACTTCCTTTCACGCCCTGGACCCCCTAAGCTTCCTGCTCAGGCAGCCAACAGGACTGCAGAGGTGTGTCTCACTGGTGATGTCCCGCCCCGCCTAGCACGGTTAGCAGCACCACACAGACAGCTCAGGCAGGAGAGAAGCAGCCAGGCTGGGGACAGTAGAGCGGGGGAGGGGACGGGGACAGGAGAGCAATGTTTCCCACACACAAAAGCTGTAAGCACAAAAGCTGGGAAAAGCCTAAACTCTTTGTACAAAACAGAAACTAGTAAAAACTTAACAGATGTCCAAAAACTACCGGGTTAAAAAAGACAGTCTACTCACAGTAGACTATTAGTTACCCTACATTATCACCAAAATATCACCCATTCCCACATGCCAGAGCTTGCTTCCATCTCACAAGAAACGAAAAGGTAAAAAGAACAATGAGAAAGTGGTGACAGTTTCTAATTCACTGATTCCTTTGCTGTAAGAGTAACAATGCTATGTAAATAAAAACTAAAGACCTAGCAAAATTAAATGTCTAACACTATAAATTCAAACAGCTTTAGAACCAAAAAACTTCATTTTGTGTAATCCCCAAAGTAAAGACATCTCCCAATCTGGGAACAAAATTTCAATGGAGTTTCAATGTGGGGGGGGTGGGGGGGGTAGGCGGTATTTAACTCCATTTTTTCAAAGCTGAACACAGCTATTAGGGTCAGAAAAAGCTAGCCAACAGTTCTAAAGCCACACTCCTAACCTACAAATACATCCCAAAAGAGGCATATTAAAATCAATTGAGATCCATTAGATCTCACTGCCGCCTCCAAACCAGAACTCACCATCCCTCTTCATATTTTCTGCCACATTTTCTAAGTGAAGTAAAACAAAAATCAAAATGTTACAACTCAAATGCTGTTCTAAAAGTGAGTCCATTTCTTGTACATTGGGGGAAAGGTCAGCTGATTGCGGGTTACATCAGAACTTCACAAAGTTCTAAGAATTAAAATGCTTTAAAATCATTTAACGTAAGAAATTTTATACTTGGCTCCCCAAACTAGACTTTCTCATCTCTTGAGCATACAGTCTAATTTTAATGTAACTTTTATGAAATTCATGTTCTCTGTATGAAAATTTAAAAACAATGGCAAGTATGAAGAAAAGAAAAACTGCTCATGTCCCAATGTCCAGAAAAAAACTTTGGTATTTATCCTTCGAGCCTGTGAGGTAACATTTTTGAAGAATTAAAGATTTCCTTAGCTGAAAGAATGTGTTAAGCTAAAGTGGAGTTCATGGATATAAAACATTCTTGAAAATTTTTACAGGTCTGGAACTCAAAGAAGTTAAAAATAAACCTATGCTCATGGCTTCCACAGCATAGCAGGTTAAAGAATAACTAGAGAACACGGGAATTCCCTGGCGATCCAGTGTTTAAGACTTGGTGCTTTCACCTCGGTGGGCCCAAGTTCGATCCCTGGTTGGGCATCTGCAACTCAAATCCCACAAGCTGCAAGGTGCGCCCCCAGAAAACACAAACAAACCACACAGCAGTCCTGCTGATTAACCCTGTGAGGAAACCAGTCCTTTTAAGGGGAGTCCAACTGCCAATTTCCTGGCAGGGACAAGTTACAACTACAAAGATCTCATCAAGAAAACTGTCTTCAGTAAATTACAAAGCTCAGATAAGGACTCTTGATACAATAGTTTACTAAGCAAATAGCTACAACCAATTAACTCTTTCATCTCTTTGTTCAGTCGCTCACTGGTGTCTGACTCCTCGTGACCCCATGGTGTGCAACTCACCAAGCTTCTGTCCTTCACCATCTCCCAGGAGCCAGCTCAAACTCATGTCCATTGAGTTGGTGATGCCATCCAACCATCTCATCCTCTGTCATTACAACTCTAAATATTAGAGTCCACCCTCTCTCCAAGCCTAAAACTAGTTATCTATAACCAGGTGTCCCTAGAGCAAATCCAGTAATATACTCATTTGTATTTTTCAGTTTTCTATGAACACAGAAGACTCCCTATTAACAAACTCCATGTGAAGTACACAAAGTGAAGATGACAGGAAACCACAGTGCCCAAGCATTCCACAGGGAACAACGAGCTCTAAGTTTCTACAGGAAAGGACCCTCTTCCCAGCAAAACAATTCAGATGCACAAATTAGACTCTAGGAAACTTAGGCTTAGGATACTAAGCCACAATGAACAAAGGAAAGTGCACAACAAAAGACACCTGAAAGGGGGAAGGGAAAGGAACACTGACAGTGGCTACTGCCTGTGCATGGCGCCGAGCCATTCTACCCTATCTTTTACTTGGCTAACTGCATTACTGACCAACGAAGAGGCAGCAGGCCCACTGTCACAGAGGGAGAAAGCAAACAGCAGCCTCAGCACGGCACCAGGCACTACTCAGTCATCTCAGTCAGTTCTCACATCGCCACTCCAGGTGACCTCCGTTTGAAAGGTGTGGGGAAGCAAGCAAAAAGGGAGTTAAATATGACTAGATTTGTTCTTTCAGAAATGAGCTGCTATTGTTTGAAACATGTTAATAAAAATATTAATTTGTAAAATAAATAACTAAATAAAGACGGGGGGAAAAGCCCAGAAATGTTACGGTCACACAGTGATATTGCCAACTTAAGGCCCAGAGCTGGAGTTGTCAAACCTACCCCTGCCAGGCTCTGCTCATACACCCTATTCAGGTCACATCATTCTTTCAAACCACAGGTTTCAAACCAATTTTAAAAACTCCAAAATCCTAGAATCAACTCTCAATTATGAGATTAATCCTCCAGGTTTTGTTCAAAAATTTCTTGTTTTGGAATATAGTCAATATTTAGTAACTATAAATGGGGTAAGTCCTTTAAAAATTGTGAATCACTATGTCATACATCTGAAATATATAATATTGTAAATCAACTATACCTCAACTAAAAAGTTAGTATAAAAATTGTTTGCATTTTACTTGCTCTTTGAACATTTCAGCAGGCCATAGCACTTCTAGGAAGAGGTGTGCAGGTAAATACAAGATTATACTAACAGCAATCAACTAGCAGAATTTGTAACTTCTGCTAAGAAGGCCTACATATAAAGTTAATTCTTATTTCAAACATATAGTGTAATACTTGAACTTCCACAATACAGTCTACTTTTAATTACTACCAAAAATAATCAAGAATCAAGGAACAGTTCTAAACAAAAAAAAAAATGGTTCGCATTGTTTGAAAGAGGAATAAAAGGGGCTTTCCCGGTGGTCAAGTGGTTAAGAATCCGCTTTGCAATGAATGGGACACCCGCTTGATCCCTGGGACCAGGAAGATCCCACATGCCTCAGAGCAACTAAGCCCATGCACCACAATTACTGGGTGCTCTGGTGCCCGAGAGCCAAAACTATCGAAACCTGTGTGCCCAAGAGACCACGCTCTACCACTGGGAAAGCCACCACAACAAGACACCCACACACCGGAATTACAGAGCAGCTCTTGCTCTCTCCAGACAGTCTGAGCGCAACAACTATGACCCTAAACAAATCATTAAAAAAAAGAGAGAGAGAGAGAGAGATAAATTTCTGGCTAACACTACAATAAAATCGCATGCATCAAGTACCAGGAGGCCTGTAATACCTCTTTAGGACAACAAAGTTAACCAAATAAAACTTCCAGTTCATCTCATGTCACAAGAATTAATATTAATCACACTCCTTTTGTTACTGGAGAGGAAGAAAAATGGAGTTGGAGGCTACGTCCGAAAAGCAAAGAGGAAAAGTAGACAGTCAAGCAGCTCAAAATCAGTTATGAACCTCCGAAAAAATAAGGAAAAGCTCATCTTAAGAAGAAAGCCTTCTATCGTGAGAATACTCTGAATATACAGAAACAAACTCGGAGGCTCATAACTTTCCGAAGGCTCTTACCCTTAATGTATTCATTAGAAACTCTAAGTAGGCCATTAAATGCCAGGTTTATAGACTTTACCTCCATACGATATGGAATACCTGGATACCAGTCCACTCCTCTGACAAAAAGCACTCAGTTACACAGCAATAGCAGAAACTTGCCTTTTCTTTCTCTTCATGCGATACTTTTTCTGTACATATAAATCAGAAATTAGAAATGATGCTGATAACTGTGATCTGGGTTACTGTTACATACTTTTAAGCACACTGATATGTTTCAATTTTTTCAAAGATCTGAGGGATCTGGACATCCCCCTGTAATTGGCAATTCCCATGAAGAGCAAGCATTCTAACCATTTCAAGAGCACCAAGAGGGCAAGATACCAAGATGAAAGAGACATCCCTGACTTCAATCAGCAGAGGACTTCAACCACACAAAGTCCTAATACCTGCTACACACGGACGAACCTTGAAAACTGTGCTACATGAAATAAGCCAGACACAAAAGAATAAATATTGCATGATTCTAATTACATGAAATATCCAGAACAGGCAAATTCACAGGGACAGACAGTAGACCAGAGGTTACCAGGGGCTAAGAGGAGGGAGCAATGGATAGTTACTACTTAATGGTTATAGATTTTCTGCTTGGGTTGAAGAAAACACTTTGGAAATAGACAGAGATGATGACTGCACAACCAACGTCACTGCACCATACTCTTAAAACGGGGCGAGCTCCCTAGTGGCCTCGTGGTGAGGATTCCGGGCTTTCACTGTTGTGGCCCCTGTTCAACGGCTCTTCAGGGAACTGAGATCCTGCAAGCCAAGTGGCATGGAGCAGCCAAAAACAAAAGGTTAAAATGACCTAAACCTAAAAGTATCAAACTCGTAGAAGAAAACAGGGCATGAGCTTCAGGGCACTGGTTTCTTGGATGAGATGCCAAAAGCACAGGCAACAAAAGCAAACACAAACGAGACTCCATCAAAGGACACAACGGAGTGAAAAGGCATGGGAGTAAGTATGTGTAAATCATATACATCTGTCAAGGGTTTAACATTCAGAATAAACGAAGAACTGCAACTCAACACCACCATTAAAAAATAAAAATTTTTATTTTTTTAAAACAGGTGAAGGACTTCAACAGGCATTTCTGCAAAGGTGATATAGAAATGGTCAACAAGCATATGAAAAGATGTTGATCCTTAGTCAGAAATGCAAATCAAAACCACAGTGAGTCCTCACACCGTTAGGATAACTACTGTCAGAGAAGAACCCCGGCAGTCTGGTGGTGAGGACTCCGTGTTTCAGAAAGGGGGCAGGGTTCACTCTCTGGCGGGGAGAACTAAGACCCTGCATGCTCCATGGTGTGGCCAAAACAAGAAAACAAATGCTGAGGAGCATGGGGAGATACATGAGCTCTTGTGCACTGTTTGTGGGATGGTGAAACAGTGCAATCATTGCGGAAAACAGTATGGAGGCTCCTCAAAAAATTAAACACAGAACCACCATATGATTCAGCCAATTCACTTCTGAGTACTATCCAAAAGAATTGAAAGAAGGATCTCAAAGATGTATCTGCACATCCATATTCACAGCAGCACTCATCATAAAGGCCCAAAGGTGGAAACAACTTATGTCCATCGACAAATAAGTGGACAAAATGTGGTATATTCACATAACAGGTTATTCAGTCTTTAAAAGGAAAGAAAACCTTCCACCTGCTACAACGTGGATGAACCTTAAAGATACGCTAGTAAGTGAAAGAAACCAGTCACAAATAGCCAAATACTGTGTGATTCCACTTACAAATAGAAAAATCATCAAATTCATAGAAGTAGTAAGCAGAATGGCAGCCATGAAAGGCTGGGGTGAGGAGAAAAGGAAGAAAATGGGATTTGTTTAATGGATATATAGTTTCAGATTTAGAACATGAAAAAGTTCTGGAGATCCATTTTCCATTAACATGAATGTACTTAATGTTAGGGGCTTCCCTGGTGGCTCAGTGGTAAACAAACCTCCTCTCTGCA
This sequence comes from Dama dama, assembly GCF_033118175.1. Lineage (NCBI taxonomy): Eukaryota > Metazoa > Chordata > Mammalia > Artiodactyla > Cervidae > Dama > Dama dama. Next base: position 75,443,119 of record NC_083681.1, read on the forward strand.
GAAGATGTGGGTTCAATCCCTGGGTTGGAAAGAACCCCTAGAGGAGGGAGTCGGCAACAACCCACTCCAGGATTCAGCAACCCACTCCAATTTTCAAGCCTGGGAAATTTCATGGACAGAGGAGCCTGGCGGGCTATAGTCCATCTGGTTGCAAAAGAGTCAAACACCACTTGGCAATAACAACTGAATGCTACAAAACTGTACATTCAAAAATAATTAGGATGGTAACTTTCATGTTATGTGCTTTATGCCACATTAAAAAAAATGGTTAAAATGGCAAAACTGTGTTATATTTTAACCACAATTTCTTTAAATAATGTAATATATCAAAACTATGAAATTGTATAGTATGTGAATTACATCTCAATAAAGCTGTTAAAAAAAAAAAAGCAGAGGAAAGAGTTTAACCAAATTATATCATTTGCTGGTTTAAGAAAAGAGAGCAATTTGTTGGAAGTACCCAGATCCCTGAGCTCAGAGAGGATCCTGTGCCTCTACTTCCTCCAATTTCTTCAGCCCAGCCTCCAGGTGACAGCCCTTTTCTTTCCCCCTCCAGGGCACATCACCACCACCTTCTAACCTCCCAGTTCCTTATTATGTCTGGCTTCACAGGAAAGTTAAAGAAGCTACAGTGGCAGTCACAGGAAAGGGCACAGAATTCAAGACTCAGACTCTACATTCAGCAGCAGAGCCAAAATATTTTTAAAAAGGAAAAAAAAAAAAAAACAACACACAGTAGACATACAATAAATGTCCCGTCTCTGCCCTTCCTCTCTCCTTCCAGCCCAGCATGTTTAAAAGAGCAAATTCTCAGCTCCCATGCTGGGATAGCCACTGGCCTAACTCATGTGCTGGAGCTATAAGACACAGAGCATCCTTTAATATGTAGTTGTTAATGCCTATCACCTATTATTAAATCCTAGAAACACATCACAAAACTATTAACTGGATAAGCCTATTTTGATAAAGTAATGAACGTTTCTACCGCATATAAAAAAAGATAGTGAGATAAAGACTAAACATCACCAATCACCTCTGAGTGGTGGAACTAAGGGTGAAGCTCTCCCTTTCGGGCATACCTGCATTTTTTTTTATAATGAATCTGTAACTTCTGTGATAAGAAATATAACTGTCAGAAGAATAAATCATTCTGGCTTAAAATTTCACTGTCTGCCTCTGGTACTACGTCACTGCACTGAACTGAACTGGCACCATGGGAAATGGTCATGATTCCCTCCACTTTACAGAGGAGAATGAACAGGCTCAAAGCGGAGACTGGGTCAAGGCTGCACGGCTAGAAACAGAGCAAGGATGACAATTGAGGCCTTCCAACTCCGAGTCCTTTCCGTTCCACCACATCTTGAAGAGCAATTTGCATTACTGCTCATCATATATACATATAATTTATTAAATATATATATATTTAATCTATGTTGACACTGTCCTAAGGGCAGGTGCTACAGAATCTGGGGCAAGTAACCCGTGGGAGCCTCAGTTTCCTCATCTGAAAAGTGAAGTGGTTGGAAAAGCTCTTGTATCTCACCAGCTCATCTAGCCTCACCAGCGAATGGATTTTAAGTCTAGATACCAAGTGAGGAGAAGAAAACCCCGTGGGCAAAAATAAATGAACAGTTGGAAAGAAGTTGAGGCCTATGCTCTCGGTCAAGGGCCATTCTCAATGGAAATAGGTGATGGACAGTCAAGAGCAAAGAACCGGCTGGGGAAACCATGAACTTCCTGGTTGAAGCAACAGCTGAAAGCTCCGGCTTCGCTTCCCTACTAGCAATGCTTCAATCTTAGCTAACTTAGGAGGAGAAAGTAAAGTTAGAAGAAGGTGACAACACAGCCGTAGGGGAGGGACCTGGAGCAATAGTTTATGCACGCTGTGGCAACTGGATTATTTTCCAAGTGGACTCGTGAATATTAAAGTGGAAAGAATCCTTGGTGGTTCTCACAGATGACCCTTCCTTAGCGAGAATTTCAGGACAAACTCAAACTTGGCAATACCCCTCGGAGAGATGGCACACTTGTGGAAAATGAGCCAACCCGACACTTATGGAAAAGGTGAGAGAATGCCACTAAAGCCTCTTCAACCAACAGAGCATCAAAGAAAGCGAAAAGACCTTTGTTAAGGGTGAAGTTCTTTCAAAGGATTCATCGGGGATCTGTAACCTCTCACACTGCAAGCATTATAAAGCACTCCACGCTGTCTGACAGTACTAGGCAGCCTTGTCACTCGAAGGTAATAAAAGTACAGCATTAACTTTGCTGGCGAGAAAAAGAAAAAAAAAAAAAAAAAGATTCCATTTTGCTAAAGCAGCCTCCTCTGACCAAAACCTTACCACCTGCCCCTCCACTACGGGGATGAGCCTAAACCAAGGAGAAGCTGCTTCGAGCCTGGACAACCGTCCTCGAGAATTAAAACAACATCCTGCCAGGAGAACCGCAACCGAAGACACCAGAAGCTTACATTCCAAAAGCAGGTCCTTTAGCAAAGGAAGAAAGCTCCTGGCCGTGCTCTCGGCGCTCCCGGGTGCGAGAATCCAGCCCAGCTACTAGGCCGTGACTGGGTGAGCACCTGACGTGGGGGGAGGGTGAGCCAAGGCCCTAGCGGATCTGGGGCGAGGAACTGGGGGGCTCCCAAAGCTCCGGAGAAGAAGCGCGGCCCTCCAGAGGCGGGGGTCCTGGGGACACCCCACCCCTACCCCAAGGATAAGGACCGAGGAGAACACGTGGGGCGACAGGAGCAGGGAAGGGGTGTCCCGGGCAGGCAGCCCTGGGTCTGGCACGGCGGCCGGAAAAACGAGGCCGGAGCTACCGCCGGGGCAGGGAACCGAGCCCTCGGAGCCCCGAGGGGGAAGGCAAAGGGCGCGGGCAGAGGGGCAAGGCCACGAGGAGGGCGGGTCTCCCTGGGCGCGGGGCACGCGCCGGACCAGCGCGGCGGGACCCGGGCAGCGGAGAACCCCGACACCCGGGGAGAGACCGTGGACCTGCCTCCGGGGACCGCGAGGAACCCGGAGCGGCCGCGCCCGGAGGGGCCCTGGTGACCCCGCGGGGCCGCCCGGACCGGACCCGCCCCGCGGCGCCTCCCTCCTGCCCCTTTCCCTCCCTCCCACCCGCGCGGCCCGTTATCCCACGGCCGCCGCACTCACCAGCGGCTGCACCTCAGCCCGCCGCCGCCTCAGCTGCTGCCTGCGCCTCCGCAGCCGCCGCCGCCGCCTCGCTGCTGAGGCCGAGTCCCGGGGGAGCCGCCGCGTCCCGCCGCCGCCGCCGCTGCCGCCGCCGCCAGAGCAGAACACCCCAAAATGGCGGCACTTCCGGCACCTACCACCGGCGGGGAGGGCCGACGCGGAGAGGGGAGGGCGGCTCGGGGGAACGTACCACCGCGGTGCCGCCCGCAGCGCTGGGCCGAGCGCCCGGCGCTGCAGCGCCCCCTCGGGCTGGGGAGTGGAGAAGCAGCCGCGCGGGAGCCCAGGGGGCCGCGGGCGGAACCCTCGGCCCGGGGAGCGGCCCGGGCCGGGGCAAGTCTCTTTGTCTCGTTACTCCGCTGGAGGGAAGACGCCGGTCGGGGGAAGACCCCAGGCCTGAAAACTTGGAAGTTCTCGGCTCTGCGCCCCTCACCCGCAGGAGTTCTGGACGAACTGGCGGCCGCCGACCTCTGCTTGGCGCTGCATATGCGCGTAATAAAATACTTGATGAATGAATGGGTGAGTGAATGGGACGGTGCTTGGCCAGCGCTGGGCACCTCTCACACCCTTCTTTCTAACCCAGCAGATAAGCAACGGGATCCAGGCCTTCCTTGTCCTCTGTGATGTGGACTGTAAGTGTATTGCAAGCTTTCAGAGTTAGACGAATGCCCTCTGGCTGGCTGATCAGCTGGGTGAACTCACAACCTTGCAAAAATCCTTGGAGCGCCAGGAGGCTCATAAGAGTTCTACTAAAAGACTGATTTTTCCAGCCCTAACCTGCTTCTCCCAGTGAAAAAAAAAATTTTTTTTTCTGTGACCAAGGCTAGGTTCCTGAAGACCTCCTTCAGAGTGACTCAGAAATCCCAGGATCTAGGTAGAATGCAAATAGTTCAATAGTTTGTTCCTTCTTTCGTTTGTTTGTTTAAAAGGTCAACGTCATTTATTCCCACAAATTCTACATCTTGTGGGACAGTAAAATGAAGAGAAAGAAAGAAAACTTAGTTCTGAGACCTTTTGGCCCCAACAACATGCAAATAACTCATGGGTTTGCAAATGATTTCTCTGTAACATCTGGCTTCTCAGAGCAGTAACTCTCCTACCCACAAATACTGATTATACCCTACCTTACCACAAAAAAACTCAACAGATGTGAGTTTGAGCAAACTCGGGGAGATAGTGAGGGACAGGGAAGCCTGGCGTGCTGCAGTCCATGGGGTTGCAAGGAGTTGGACAGGACTTAGTGGACAACAGCAAATAATGCTGATATATGATCTTGTTAATAGTTTTATGTTTAACTTACTGAAAATATCTTCCACTTATAGACCATTACAGCTTATAGAAGGTTGTCATATGTTGCTGTTCTTCAGTTGCTCAGTCAAATACACTACCACAATTATTTTTATATTTGTCTCCCAGCTGCTGTAGATTGTAGAAACCTTTTAAACAGAGAATCTTTTCCATTCTTTTGTACACCATTGAATCATCCAGATATCCTTTGTGTTTCACCTCCTCGCCTCCTTCAGGTCTTGACTTAAATGTCACCTTCTCAGTTGGGCCTTCCCTGACTACCCTATTTCAGAATACACACACATACACCCATGTTTCCAATCCCCCTTTCCTGCTTTGTTCATAGTGATGCTTCCTAAGGCCCACTTGACTTCACCTTCCAGGATGTCTGACTCTAGTGAGTGATCACCCCATCGTGATTTTCTGGGTCATGAAGATCATTTTTGTACAGTTTTTCTGCGTATTCTTGCCACCTCTTCTTAATATCTTCTCCTTCTGTTAGGTCCATACCATTTCTGTCCTTTATTGAGCCCATCGTTGCATGAAATATTCCCTTGATATCTCTAATTTTCTTCAAGAGATCTCTGGTCTTTCCCATTCTATTGTTTTTCTCTATTTCTTTGCACTGATTACTGAGGAAGGCTTTCTTATCTCTCCTTGCTATTGTTTGGAATTCTGCATTCAAATGGGTATATCTTTCCTTTTCTCCTTTGCCTTTCACTTCTCTTCTTTTCACAGCTATTTGTAAGGCCTCCTCAGACAGCCATTGTGCCTTTTTGCATTTCTTTTCCATGGGGATGGTCTTGCTCCCTGTCTCCTATACAATGTCACAAACCTCCGTCCATAGTTCATCAGGCACTCTGTCTATCAGATCTAGTCCCTTAAATCTATTTCTCACTTCCACTGTATAATCATAAGGGATTTGATTTATGTCATACCTGAATGGTCTAGTGGTTTTCCCCACTATCTTCAATTTAAGTCTGAATTTGGCAATAAGGAGTTCATGATCTGAGCCACAGTCAGCTCCCAGTCTTGTTTTGCTGAATGTATAGAGCTTCTCCATTTTTGGCTGCAAAGATTATGATCAATCTGATTTCGGTGTTGACCATCTGGTGATGTCCATGGGTAGAGTCTTCTCTTGTGTTGTTGAAAGAGGGTGTTTGCTATGACCAGTGCGTTCTCTTGGCAAAACTCTATTAGCCTTTGCCCTGCTTCATTCTGTACTCCAAAGCCAAATTTGCCTGTTACTCCAGGTGTTTCTTGACTTCCTACTTTTACATTCCAGTCCCCTATAATGAAAAGGACATCTTTTGGGGGTGTTAGTTCTAGAAGGTCTTGTAGGTCTTCATAGAACAGTTCAACTTCAGCTTCTTCAGCGTTACTGGTCAGGGCGCAGACTTGGATTATTATGATATGGGATGGTTTGCCTTGGAAACGAACAGAGATCATTCTGTCATTTTTGAGATTGCATCCAAGTACTGCATTTCGGACTCTTTTGTTGACCATGATGGCTACTCCATTTCTGCCATGGGATCCCTGTCCACAGTAGTAGATATAATGGTCATCTGAGTTAAATTCACCCATTCCAGTCCATTTTAGTTCACTGATTCCTAGAATGTCAACATTCACTCTTGCCATCTCCTGTTTGACCACTTCCAATTTGCCTTGATTCATGGACCTAACATTCCAGGTTCCTATGCAATATTGCTCTTTACAGCATCGGACCTTGCTTCTATCACCAGTCATATCCACAACTGGGTATTGTTTTTGCCTTGGCTCCATCTCTTCATTCTTTCTGGAGTTATTTCTCCACTGATCTCCAGTAGCATACTGGGCACCTACCGACCTGGGGGTTCCTCTCTCAGTATCCTATCATTTTGCCTTCTCATACTGTTCATGGGTTTCTCAAGGCAAGAATACTGAAGTGGTTTGCCATTCCCTTCTCCAGTGGACCACATTCTGTCAGACCTCTCCACCATGACTGGTCCGTCTTGGGTGGCCCCACACGACATAGCTCATAGTTTCATTGAGTTAGACCAGGCTGTGGTCCATGTGATCAGATTGGTTAGTTTTCTGTGATTGTGGTTTTCAGTCTGTCTGCCCTCTGATGGAGAAGGATAAGAGGTTTATGGAAGCTTCCTGATGGGAGAGGGACTGAGGGGGAAACTGGGTCTTGTTCTGATGGGTGGGGCCATGCTCAGTAAATCTTTAATCCAATTTTCTGTTGATGGGTGTAGCTGTGTTCCCTCCCTGCTATTTACCTGGGGCCAAACTATGGTGGAGGTAATGAGGATAATGGTGACCTCCTTCAAAAGGTCCCATGCACACACTGCCACACTCAGTGTCCCTGACCCTGCAGCAGGCCACCGCCGACCCACGCCTCTGCTGGAGATTCCCAGACGCCCACAGGCAAGTCCGGGGCAGTCGCCTGTGGGATCACTGCTCTTCTCTCCTGGGTCCTGGTGCACAAGGTTCTATTGTGCCCTCCAAGAGTCTATTTCCCAGTCCTGTGTACGTTCTGGCATCTCTATGGTGGGGTTAATGGCGACCTCCTCCAAGAAGGCTTATTCCATGCCCAAGTCGGCTGCACCCAGAGCCCCTGTCCCTGCGGCAGACCACCACTGACCCGGACCTCCGCAGGAGACGCTCCAACACCGTTCTGCCTCAGTCCCTGTGTGAACAAGGTTTGTTTGAGGCCTGTGAGCATCTCTGGTGGCGTCTACGGTAGCTTTCTCTACTTTCCTCTAGCGAGGGCTCCTCTCTAGTTGAGGTGCACAGGCTGCTTGTTGCGGGGGCTTCTTTTGTGCAGCTCAGGCTCTAGGCGAGCAGGCTTCAGTATTTACAGCGCTCCGGCTCAGTCCCCTGAGGCATGTGGAATCTTCCCCGACCGGGGATCAAACCATCCTCCCCTGCATTGGCAGGTAGATTTTTCAACCACTCTGCTACCAGGGAGGCCCCTTTCAAGTCCTTTAATTTTAGTCATTCTGGGGCAAGTGGAGTGATATTTTATTGTGGTTTAATTTTTTTTCCCCTAATGGCTACATATATAATTCTTATTGACCATTTGGATACTTTTGTGTGTATATGAATTGCCTATTCAGTCTTTTTTTTCTCTCTCTTTGTTCTGTTTTTTTTTTTTTTTTTGGTTTGGAGGAGTTCTTTACATATTTTAAATACAAGTTTCTTCTCATATATGGGCTTCCCAGGTGGCTCAGTGGTAAAGAATTGGCCTGTGATGCAGACACAGGAGACCTGGGTTCGATCCCTGGGTTGGGAAGATCCCCAGGAGACAGGAATGGCAACCCACTCCAGTATTCTTGCCTGGAGAATCCCATGGACGGAGGAGCCTGATGGGCTACAGTCCAGGGGGTCAGCGAGAAGAGTCGGACTCAACTGAAGCAACTTGGCATGCATATATATATATATATATATATATATATATACACACACACACACACGCATATATATATATACACACATGCATATATATATATATATATATATATACACATGCATACACACACACACACACACATATATTTTTCCAGTCAGTGACTTGCCTTTTACTTTCCTAATGGTTTCTTTTGATGAACAGAAGTTTTAGATTTTAATTAGAACTTTTTATTGGTCTTTATTTAATGACTGGTGATTTCTGTGTTCTGTTTGAGAAATTTTTGTTCACCCAGGTCATGAAAACTTTATCCTTTATTGTTTTCAGTCTCTCACATATATATTTTGATCCATTTCTAATTTTTGTGTAGAGTATGGGATCTATTCTTTTCTTTTTCTTCCTTGCAGACATCCAGTTGATTTGGCACCATTTGAAAAGACCATCTTTTCCTTACTGAGATTTGCAGTGAAGACGGTTTTTTCATGAACTTTCATATATTACTGGTAGGAATGAAAATTGATCCAACCACTTTGGAAGTCTGTTTGACTGTATCTACTAAAGTCAATGAAAAAAAAAAAAGTCAATGGGCTTCTCTTGTAGCTCAGCTGGTAAAAAATCCACCTGTAGTGCGGGAGACCTGGGTTTGATCCCTGGGTTGGGAAGATCCCCTGGAGAAGGGAAAGGCTACCCACTCCAGTATTCTGGCCTGGAGAATTCCATGGACTGTATGGTCCAAGGGGTCGCAAAGAGTCGGACAGGACTGATCGACTTTCACTAAACTCAAAGAGCTAAATGACTTTATACCCCATGACGTGGGCAGTTCTACTCCCAGTGCAAGTGAATACTTATTCTCACCAAAAAAAAAAAAAAAAGGTTTGTAATACCTTTTTTTTGTAGTAATAGCCCAAACTGGAAATGATAGATAAATGAAAAATAAATTATGGAATATACTTACAACAGGCTACTTATATAGCAATGAAAAGGAACAAACCACAACTGTATATAACAATATGGATGAACTGCACAGACATAAAATGGAGCAAAACAAATCATAAGAAAAGAGCATATATTGTATGAGTTTATTCAACTGAAATTTGAATATGGGTGAAAAAAAATAAGAAAAGTCAGAACAGTGGTTATCTTTGCTAGGGAGAAGGCATTGACTACTGATTGGAGGGAGCTCCAAGGAGTCTTCTAGAGTATTGGAATGATTTATATCTTACTCTGGGTGGAGTTCACATGGGTGTGTAGATATGTAAAATTTATCAAGCCACACATGTAGAATTTGTGCATGTTCTATGGCTAGGGAGAGTAACAACAAACCCAGTAGACAGGCCGGCAAAAAAACACGCAGTGCAGAGGCACAATAGGAATAGTGACAAACGTGAGATGTTCAAACATAACTCACGAATAATTAAGGTATTCTAATTAAAACAATGTGTATTTTTTTTACTGTCAGAATGGGAAACAAACTAAGTAATTTTTTTTAGAAAACTTCTTGGCCATATCCCAGGGCATGTAGGAATCTTAGTTTCCAAACAAGGACCAAACCCAAATCCTCTGCCATAGAAACTCAGAGTCTTAACCGCTGGACTGTCAGGGAAGTCCTCTAAATTAAATAATTAAATTTAGAAGGTTGTTAAAATTGCGAAAAAAAAAACAAACATACAACAGGCACTCAATGTATACAGATATAGCAATGTTAGAAGAAAATTTAACAATAGTTATTAAAATTAAAAATAGTCTCTCAGGCATCCCTGGTGGCTCAGTGGTAAAGAATTCCCCCGCAGGGAAAACGGATTCAGTCCTTGATCCAGGAAAATCCCACATGCCTCCAGACAAGTAAGCCCAGGCCACAACTACTGAGCCAGAGCTCTAGAGCCTGTGAGTAGCAATAAGAGAAAGCACTGCAGTGAGAAGCCTGAGCACCTAGAGAGTGGCCCCGCTTGCTGCCACTGGACACGGCCTGCAAGCTGCAGTGAGGACCCAGCACAGCCATCAGTGCAGTTCAGTCGCTTGGTTGTGTCTGACTCTTCTGCATCGCCAGCTCCCAGAAATTACTCAAACCCATGTCCATCGAGTCAGTGATGCCACCCAACCATCTCATCCTCTGTCGTCCCCTTCTCCTCCTGCCTTCAATCTTTTCCAGCATCAGGGTCTTTTCCAATGAGTCAGCTCTTTGCATCGGGTGGCCAAAGTATTGGAGTTTCAGCTTCAGCATCAGTCCTTCCAATGAATATTCAGGACTGATTTCCTTTGGGATGGACTGGTTGGACCTCCTTGCAGTCCAAGGTACTCTCAAGAGTCTTCTCCAACACCACAGCCATAAATATATATAAAAAAAAATTCAATATAGCTTTTTGCCCAAGCTAATTAAGGGCTGGGATTCACAACCCAAGGGATGAATGGATAAACAAAATGTGACCAGGCGCCTCTGTCCATGGGATTCTCCAGGCAAAAATACTGGAATGGGTTCCTGTGCCCTCCTCCAGCGGATCTTCGTGACCCAAGGATCAAACCCGAACCTGTATTTCTTAAGTCTCCTGCATTGGCAGTCAGGCGCTTTACCACTAGTACCATCTGGGAAGCCTGTGTGTGTGTGTGTATGTGTGTGTGTGTGTGTGAATACTATTCAGCATTGAAAAGGAAGGAAATTTTGACACCTGCTGCAGCACAGATGAAACTTGAGGGCATTATACTAGGTGAAATAAGTCTGTCACAAAAGGACAAATGCTATTTGACTCTACTTACATGAGGTACCTAGAGTACTCAAGGTCATACATAGAGACAGAGACTACAGTGGCGATTACCAAGAGCTGAGGGGAAGGAGACATGGGGAGTTTGTTCAATGGGTATGGAGTTTCAGTTTGGGAAGATGAGAGAAGTTCTGGAAATGGATGGTGGTGATGGTTTAACAACAATGTGAATATACTCAATGAGCTGTACACTTAAAAATGGTTAAAATGGCATATTTTATAGTATGTTTATTTGGTATAGTAAAAAGAAAAAAAAAGTTGGACTTCACATTGCAACTGAGTAATGCACGTACATTAGGATAGGTTAAGCTGTTGTAACAATTAGACCTAAAATAAATAGCTGAAACAAATTAGAAATTTATTTCTCTCTCCCTTAATAGATGAGAGCAGATATTCCCAGTTAGTGGGAGGATGAAGATAGGTGGCTTTTACTCTAAGTAGTTCTTAGTGACCCAGATTAATCGGGACTCTGCCACCTATAACTGGTTCCTGGCATGATGATTCTAGCCATCATCACTGCTATTTCATCTCACAAGAAGAGAACAAGGGTATGGGAGAGATTTGTGGAGGTTTTATGGACCAGATCTGCTGGTCCTCATCCTTGTATACATCACTGGTGCTCACATTCCATTGGAGTTAGAACCAAGTCCTATATCACTTCTCATTCTAAGGGATATTGGGCATATGACTGCTCAGACATTGGGGAAAAAAGTGAATAAAGTATTTTGGGGACTTTCCTGGAGGTACAGTGGTTAAGACTCTGGGTTCCCAATGCAGTGGCATGGGTTAATCCCTGGTCAGGTGAGATCTCAAATGCTACACTGCTCAGCCAAAAAAAAAAAAGAATTTTGGTGGACAGTTTCTAAAAAGGAAAAAAAAAAAATCCCTGGGGGAATATGCATATAAGAGTGGTTTTCTCTGGAGCTGAGATTGCAGCAGACATTTACTTCTTATACTATGTAATTTTGAAGTGCTTGCATTTTTTATAATAAGCATGTGTTACTATTGTAATCAGAAACTAAAAAGCAAATCCAGGGTGGAGAGAATTTAAAAAAATATTTGACTACATAAAAGGTGAAACTACTTACTGATACATTCTTAATAAAAATGGAAACCAATCTAAATTTCCATCACAGGAGAATGGGGGGATAAATGATGGTATAATCATATAATGGATTATTAGTGAGTGGGAAAATTTAATGAATAGTACCTACACACAACAATGGGGTGGAATCTTTAATGAAAAAGTCATACAAGATTATCTGCTGGATTTATCATTCTCATTAAACCCACATTTATGTGGTAAAAAACCGTAGGTTTTATTTTGAAAACACTTTTTAAAAAGCAAGGAGGGCATCATGAACCCCCAGAGAACATCATTTTGGGGCTTCCCTGGCAGTTCCGGGGTGAAGAATCCGCCTGCCAGTGCAGGAGACGTGTGTTCGATCCCTGGTCCAGAAGGATCCCAGGTGCCTAGAGGCAAGAGGGCCGGTGGGTCACATCTTCTGAGCCTGTGCTCTGAAGCTAGGGAGCCGCAGCTGCTGAAGCCGCTCGGGCCCATGCTCTGCAACAGACGCCCGCACAGCACGCCTGGAGAGGGGCGCCCACTCGCCACAACCAGAGAAAAGCCTGGGCAGCAGCGAAGACCCAGTACAGCCCAGAGTAAACGTAAACTAATACAGTTAAAAAGAACATGACTCCGATTCAACAAGGATTCATATTTTGCCATATTTGTCTAATCTGTCTTTTTTTCTTGGTGCAGTATTTTGAGGCAAATCCCACATATGTCCTCTATTTCTACTTAACTTTAGTAAGCATGTAGTCAATACATTTAGAGACATTTTCTTACATTGTAACAACACCATGATGACATCAACAAGTTAGCAGTCATTCTTTGGTATTATCTCAGTCCATAATTGATTGTCTCCTTATTTCAAAAAATGACTTTTAATAGCTGATTCGTTTGAATTAGGATCTAAACGGTTCAAGTGTTTACTTCTGGTTGTCTTGCCTCTAGGACTCCTAATCTGAGGTAGCTCCTCTCTCATTCTTCTTTTTTTTTTTTAATTTTCATTGAAGAATAGTTGATTTACAAACTTATATTAGTTTCGGGTATACAGCAAAGTGAGTCAGTTATACTCCCCTCTCCCCCCCTTTTTTTTTCATGTTTTGACTTGTTGCAGAAACTGATTCAGTTGTCCCTGCCAAGTGTCCCAAATTCTGGATTTGTCTGTTGCTCGCCTGTGATGACATTTCACTTACCCTTCTATCACCTAGGGCTTCCCTGATAGCTCAGTTGGTCAAGAATCTGCCTGCAATGCAGGAGACCCTGGTTTGATTCCAGGGTGGGGAAGATCCCCTGGAGAAGGGATAGGCTACCCACTCCAGTACTCTTGGGCTTCACTTGTGGCTCAGCTGGTAAAGAATCTACCTGCAGTTCGGGAGACCTGGGTTAGATCCCTGAGTTGGGAAGATCCCCTGGAGAAGAGAAAGGCTACCCACTCCAGTATTCTGGCCTGGAGAATTCCATGGACCGTAGAGACCATGGCGTCAGAGTCAGACATGACTGAGCGAATTTCACTTTCACTTTTCTATCACCTGTGTGTGTGTGCGCGCGCGTGTGCTCAGTCGTGTCTGACTCTTTGCGATCCTATGGACTATAGCCCGCCAGGCTCCTCTGTCCATGGAATTTTCCAGGCAAGAACACTGGAGTGGGTCGCCATTACCTACTCGGGGAGATCTTTCAGATCCTGGGATCAAAGGAGAGTCTTTTGTGTCTCCCGCATTGTAAGCGGATTCTTCACCACCGTGCAACCTGGGAAGGCCTTATCACCTACATCTCCTCTAAATGAACTTTGCCCTAGAGGCCTGGTAAAAGTCAGGCTTGACTTTTTTGAGGTTGGTGCTGTGAGCGTCACACTGTATGACATCTGGAAATGTGATGTTCAGGTAGGTTGTTCTGATTTCAGCAATGCGGAGATTTATCTGTGGTTCAGGTAAATCAGCCTGATCCCTCCACAGTAAAGTTTCCTATCATCACCTTATCTAATGCTTTTATACATTTGTGACCATTGACAGTATCAATTATTTCACTTATTGCAAAATGCTGTCTTTCTAATCCTATCTTTCCTTCCACATTTATTGGCTGAAATGCACAATCCTGAGTTTCTAATTTCATTATTCCTTCCATATGTATTTACAGGAAGTCTGCTGTAAATAACTTTCCCTCACCAACTAGAGGAATTTGGTTTCCCCAAAATACAGTTTATACAAGAAAGGCAAGAGAAGACAGAAATCTTCATTGATATTGTCCACTGACATATCCTAAGTGTTGGTATGTTGTTTGGAATATATAGGACACTCAGTAAATATTTTCTAATTGAACGGGAATCCATATATTGGAATACGATGTGCTTCTGAAAAGAATGACGAAAATGTACATCTATCTGTATTGACATAATACTTATAAATAATGTTGAGTGTAAAAAGTGGGAGATAGAACAATAGGTATAGGATGAGTCAATTTTTATAAAATATATATATTCTCAATGTAGCAAAAATAGGATTAGTGGATGAATGTGATAAACAATAAAATGCTAATTGTTGAGTTTGGATAGTGATTATATGAATTTTCCCTGTTGAATCTATTTAGCTTTTTGTTATGAAAAGGTTCATCGCAAAATGTTAGAAAAAGATATGTGTGTAAAAATCTGTATTTCTGAAGGGTGGGTTTGGGGATAAGGATGAAACTTTATATAGAGCAAAACTTCTAAACTATCTTTTGACACAGTAATTCCACTTTTAGGAACCTATCCTAATATAGTAATTCTAAATATTAAAAAAAGTAGAAAAAATTTTCATGTTGAAAATATTTTATAATAAAATGTGGAAATATCTTGAATAATAATAGAATGATCACATTATGGTATAGTAATTAGGTTCATTATAAATGATAAAAATAATGTAGTAAATTGAAAGTGCTTATGGGGACTTCCGTAGTGGTCCAGTGCTTAAGACTCCGGGCTTCCACTGCAGTGAGACATGGGCTCCGTCTCTGGCCAAGGAAATAATTTCCTACACACCCATGGCAGCAGCCAAAACAAACGAATGAACAAAGAAACATGGTGATACAAAATTTTACCAAAATGACACCAATGATTTTTAAAATGGTGTACATAAATCACATAGCATTATTATATGACTCCAAAATTCCATGCTTGGATAGGTATCCAAAAAAATGAGAACATAAGTCCACAGAAAAACTTGTATAGAAACAGAAAGTAAATTAATAGTACCAAGACCTGGTCGGGTGAGAGAAAACAGGGAGTGATTATTCTAATGGGTATAGGGTTTCTTTGGGGGATGATGAAAGTATTCTAAAATTGATTGTGGGGATGGTTGTACAACTCTGCAAATAGACTAAAAGCCATTGAACTGTACACTTTAAATGAATAAATTGTATGGTATGTGAATTATATCTCGATAAAACTGTTATAAAAAATGTTAATGATAACACATGGAAAAGAAAGTTGGAAGGAAAAAATGTGTTTGAGGAGGTAGGATTATGGGTGATTAAATTCTGCTTTCCTGTATGTTCCAGTTGTTATTCATATGTGTCATTTGTACAAGGAGATAAGCTGTTTTAAAAAGCACAAGATGCAGAGAAGGAAATGGCAACCCACTCCAGTATTCTTGCCTGGAGAATGCCATGGATAGAGGAGCCTGGTGGGCTACAGTCCCCGGGGTCGAAAAGAGTGGGACAGGACTGAGTGAGGAAAAAAAAAAAAGCACAAAATGTACTTTTCAGAGTGCTATTTTACTATAAATAATTAGTGCGACAACTATTCCTCTTGCTTATTTGCAGGTTGTGGGTTTTATGTTTATCATAATATATTTTTTAACCCTCTATTTATTTAATTTTTGGTCTAGCCTATGCAAGGCTGTAGGATCTTATTTCCCTGACAGGGATGGAACCGGTGCTCCCTGCACTGGGAGCACGGAGTCTTTAACCACTAGATCGCCAGGAAAGTCCCTATGATAATATTTTTAATATTAATATATTTTCATAAATAGAACAGATATCACTTATATCTATTTTTCATTTTAAAAGACCCTGATGCTGGGAAAGATTGAAGGCAGGAGGAGAAAGGGATGACAGAGGATGAGATGGTTGGATGTCATCACCGCCTCGACGGACATGAGTTTGAGTGGACTCCGGGAGTTGGTGAAGGACAGGGAGGCCTGGTGTGCTGCAGTCCTTGGGGCCGCAAAGAGTCGGACACGACTGAGTGACTGAACTCAACTGATACCTATTTTTCACTATGTATATGTATACACACACACACACACTTACTGCAGTTTAGGTAGGA
This sequence comes from Dama dama, assembly GCF_033118175.1. Classification (NCBI taxonomy): domain Eukaryota; kingdom Metazoa; phylum Chordata; class Mammalia; order Artiodactyla; family Cervidae; genus Dama; species Dama dama. The sequence goes on from NC_083681.1 coordinate 75,459,110, forward strand.
GGCGGGAGCCAGGAGTTCAGGCAGATGTGGGGATGGGGTGGGAAGGGCCGGAAGAACCCAGGTCCCCTTTCTGTCCAGGATCTGGCCCTTCTCCTTACTATCCCTTCGGCTCTCGACTCCCCTTGGCAGAGCGCCTCCTCCCGGCCCTGTCCCGCCCTCCGGTGGGGTCACCGTCCCCTCGCTCCGGCCGGTGGTTGGCGAAGGTGCCCCAGGCTCGCTGGCCGGGGTCACAGTTCCACCCGCAGGGGTCAGCCCCCCACCCCCTCGTGGAGTCACAGCCCCTCCCCCGGGAGGCGGGGGCTCAGTAGCCACAGGCCGGGGTCACAGTTCCCCACACGCGGTAGACTCACAATCTCGGGCCCTCGGGGCGGGCCCTCCCTCGGCCCGGGGCCCCCTTTCCCTCCCGGGAAGCCCGGGCCCTCCCCCCGGCGGCCGGCGGCTCCTCCTCCCGAGCAATGGTGTGGGGGCCCGGGGGCCCCGGCGGTCCCGACGCGTCCCCGGGGGCCGGGCCCGAGGTCGCGACGCTCGAGAGGCCCGCGCCGGCCGCGTCCTCGCTGGCGGCCGCGGACGCCGCGCCGTCCCCCTGGCCCTGCCCGCGGCCGCCCGCCTCCTGCCCGGCGGTGGGCGGGTCGCCGCTGCGCCGCGCCGGCTGGGCCGGGATGGCGGCCGGCACGTTGCTGGAGGCCGGCCTGGCCCGGGTGCTCTACTACCCGACGCTGCTCTACACGGTGTTCCGCGGGAAGATGCCCGGCCGGGCGCACCGCGACTGGTACCACCGCATCGACTCCACCGTGCTGCTGGGCGCGCTGCCGCTGCGGAGCATGACGCGCCGGGTGAGCCGGGCCGGGCGGGGCCGGGCCGGGCCGCGGCGGGGCCTGCGCGCCCGGCGAGCGCCGCCCGGGCCTCGGCCGCCCGCCCCTGTCTGAGCCACCTCTTTGCCTCGGCAGCTGGTCCAGGACGAGAACGTGCGCGGGGTGATCACCATGAACGAGGAGTACGAGACAAGGTTCCTGTGCAACTCCTCCAAGGTGAGGCCCCGGGGCCCGGCGCCCCGCCCGCCACCCCTGTACCACTCCGGCGTCTGGGCGAGCCGGAGGAGGTTGAGGGGAGGCTGTGCTGTAGGTGACCTTGCCCTAGACTCGGGCGTCCCAGGCTTTCTTTTTTTTTTTTTGCCTCCGATGAGCTGGTCCTCAGGCTGGACGGGATAGAAACTAATTTGTCTATTAGAAATTGATGTGAAAGGTATTTCACAGTAGAGTTGCCCAACTTTCCAACTTTGATTACTCCTTTGTGCACACGTGTATTCTCGGTTTTGGTAACTCACATCAGTAACCAGAACTGAAAGGCAACGTTTCTTTTTTGGCTACGCCTCGCAGCCTGTGGGATATTAATTCCTCAATCAGGGATCAAACCTGCGACCCCTGCAGTTGGAAGGGCAGAGTCCTAACCATTGGACCGTGAGGGAAGTCCTGAAAGGCAACTTTTCTCTGGCTTGCTTTCATTCATTCAACACTTAATGAGCACTAAGTATGGATCGGACACTGTTAAGATATTCAAGACGAAGGCCCTATAAACTGTAAAAAGGAAAGCTACCCCCAATCCCTGATAACTGTATCATAAAACTCTTTGTAAAAACTGCACAGAATTCATTTGGTTTTGATTTGAGAGAATTTCATTTATATGTTAGAGACGATAGGGGAACTCCAAAGCATGGTCTTAAATGAAGTTCAAGCCTAAAACCTAGTTTTCATTAGATGTGAGTGGTTTTTTTGTGGAACTCTTCACGATGGTTATTAGGTGTTGTCCTGTCTTTACACTGTTTGACGTCTATTAGCACTGCACAATTATCTTCCCTGTTTACTGTACTGATAGAGCCTAATGAACGTGCAGTTATTTCAAACCATAGATTTTTTTTTTGAAATCTAAAAAAATAATTGTGACTTACATTTAAAATCTATTTGATTAAAAAAAAAAATCTATTGGTCAGTGATGGCATACATTTTTAAAGAATAGATAGCAGTTCCTTGGATTTCCCATAGAACTTTGCCACAGAACCTCAGGAGTTATTAGCCAAAATGTGTTATTGGCCTCAGTGTGGTCAGTCTTGTGGAGCAAGCCACAGAAAGTGCTTGGTCTCTGGGTGTGAGGCATCTAGATCTGCTATCTTATCTCACTAGCCTAGAGAAAAGAAATCTCCAAGGCAATGGTTCTGATATTTTAATATGGCTAAGCATTATCTAGCAGTAGTGGTGTTAGTCACTCAGTCATGCCCAACTGTGCAATCCCGTGGACTATAGCCCACTGGGCTCCTCTGTCCATGGAATTCTCCAGGCAAGACGACTGGTGTGGTTTGCAGTTCTCTTCTCCAGGGGATTTTCCCGACTGGTGGGATTGAACCCCGGTATCCTGCATTGCCACCTGATGTGGAGAACTGACTCACTGGAAAAGACCCTGATGCTGGGAAAGATTGAAGGCGGGAGGAGAAGGGGATGACAGAGGATGAGCTGGTTGGATGGCATCACTGACTCGATGGACATAAGTTTGAGCAAGCTCCGGGAGTTGGTGATAGACAGGGAAGCCTGGTGTACTACAGTCCATGAGGTCGCAAAGAGTCGGACACGACTGAATGACTGAACTGAACTGAACTGACTCCTGTATTGCAGCAGATTCATTACCGTCTGAGCCCCAGGGAAGCCCCAGGGAAGCATTATCTGACAGTCTGTTAAGACAACACATTCCTAGGTACAACCCCCCAGAGATTCTGACTCAGGAACTGTAAATTACGGCCCAAGAACTTGAATATATAGCAGGCTCCCCAAGTGTTTGATGTAATTGATGTGTAAACACACGCTGCCAGATTTTGCTGTTTTTGGTTAATTTCGTGAGCTGTATAACATATTGACCTTCATTCAGAGTCATGTCTCTGATTTGCTGAACAGATTAATAACAAGAAGTCTACCTGAGGTCTTAAGGCAAAAAAAAAAAAAAAAAAAAGTTGCCCAGTTTGCCAGAGGCCTTATTTCTTCGGTTGGTTCTTTTCTTCCTTCTAGGCAATAATATTGCACTAACAAAAGTAGGTGCGTTATTTTAATTTTAAAATAACTCTTATTTTCTACCACATACTCCTCTCCAAAAAAGTGGTAAAAAAGAGAAGACTTCTGGGCAGAGAAATAGAAGGCCTTGCAAAATGTAGTAGTCGAATCCTGCAGCTGGATCACTGCACAAGTGCCACGGTCATGCAAAAAAACTGTTAGGCAGCTTTCGTAGATGAATTTTATACAGTTCGTATTTTGTCGATAAAGATTCAAATACTAAGAACACTTTAAATCTTGGACATAATTCTAACTCAGAAGCATTGTTGTTGTTTGATGAAAGACCATGTAAGTCAGTCATTTTAAAGACATTTCTGAAAGAAGTTTCTTTGTAGGCAAACAGTATACCGAATATATTACCTTTCTTGTCGCTTTGCTGTCTCGTGGGAGTCCATCTCCCCACCACTCACATCAGGCTTCTTTCATTTTCTTTTCTGTGCTGGTGGGCCTGGCCCCAGGAGTGGAGGAGAGAGGGAGTGGAGCAGCTGTGGCTCAGCACGATAGACATGACAGGAGTCCCCACCCTGTCCAACCTCCAGAAAGGAGTCCAGTTTGCTCTCAAGTACCAGTCGCTAGGCCAGTCTGTCTACGTGCACTGTAAGGCCGGGCGTTCCAGGAGCGCCACCATGGTGGCCGCGTATCTGATTCAGGTAGGAAGGGGCTTTCTGGACTGGTGCCCCACCCCCCCCCACCCCCGCCCTTGTTGCTAAAAGCAATCTGATTTTTATTTTACTTTATTATTTTTAAATTTTTATCTTGTGGTTGCACTGGGTCCTTGCTGCTGCCTGCAGGCTTTCTCTAGTTGCTGTGAGCGGGGACTGCTCCTCATTGAGGTGCACACGTTTCTCACTGTGGCGGCTTCTTTCTTATTGCAGAGTGCAGGCGCTGGGCCCTGTACACTGTGCTTGGGCTTCACAGATGGCACTAGTGGTAAAGAACCCAGCGGCCAAAGCAGGAGACATTAAGAGACCTGGGTTCGATCCCTGGGTCGGGAAGATCCCGTGGAGAGGGAATGGCAACCCACTCCAGTATTCTTGCCTGGAGAACCCCATGGTCTGACCCAGGTCAGAGGAGCCTGGCGGGCTACAGTCCATGGGGTTGCAGAGTCAGAGACGACTGAAGCGACTTAGCATGCATGCACAGGCACTAGGGCTCCGGGCTCTAAAGCGCAGGCTCAGTAGTTGTGGCTCTTGGGCTTCGTTGCTCTGCATCACGTGGAATCTTCCTGAACGAGGGATCAAACCCATGTCCCCAGCATTGTCAGGTGGATTCTTAACCACTGTACCACCAAGAAGTCCCTCTTTTTACTTTTATTTTGGCTGTGCTGGGTCTACATTGTAGTTCATGAGCTTCTCTTGTTGCAGGGTGGGCTTAGTTGCCCTGCAGCACGTAGGATCTTAGTTCCCCAACTGAGAGTGTATCCACAATGCCTACATTGGAAGGTGGATTCTTTACCACTGGGCCACCAGGGAATGGACTGGTCCCCTGTACAGCAATCTCCAATCTCCTGGCGGACCTGGCTAGAAGGAGCTGCGTTCCCAATTTTAGGCCGTTGGGAGGTGGAAAACACCTGAAATTTGCTGACAGGCTGACCTCTGGCTTTGCCACCTGCCACCTGGGTGACCTTAGGCAAAAGTGGGTTACCCTCTCCAATGCTGAATTTCCTCAAACTAAATGTGTTACAAAACTCAAATAAGAACTATGTCAAACACTGACCTAGAGCAGGCACTCAAAAAGTGGAATTGCCAAGGATGTAATACAAGCAAAAGGCTAGAAACATGTGTTATAAATGGCACGTCAGGAAATACAGTGCTGTAATAACAGTGCTGATCACAGCTCTAAACAGTGGCTCCAACAGAATCTTGCCTATCAATTTGTTAGGATTGGCGGCAGGGATGCTTTTAAAGATAAATGGCCTGGCCTTGTGTTACTGTGGCCTGGTGAATATATGATTTAACAATACTAAAGTTTTGGTCATCAGGAGTCTGTTTTGCTGGAAACTGGGGTGTCGGGAGATATTTTGGGCCAAGTGGGAATTGAACCAGCAGACTAAAAACCGACTTTCTTGGTTGAGTTCTAAACAAATAAGTATCTTGAGGGCACGAAGATAGCCCTCCTCGTCAAATTTTAAAAGTACTTTTTTCAAAATAAATAAATAAATAAAAATAAAGTACTTTTTTCTAGCCATGGTGACAAGTTATGACATCAGTTGTGTACTCTTTCCAGGAAACTCTTGTAACCAACAGCCTAGCTCAGAGAGGGTATCTGGTAGGCCTAGGCCTGTGTGAATTTAGGACTTCAGCTTCCTGTGTTCAACCTCCTATTTCCAGGGTTTGGCAGAATAAGAATTAGGTAGAAAGACTGACTTGCGTCCCCCTCAACCCACCAGCCTGCTGCACAGAATAATGGGACTGACTGACTGAGGGGGCTAAAGTGTTCTCCCACTGACAATATGTGGGTCATGGTTTTTGTTGTTGTTTTTTTTAAAGAAATACTGAGAGCCCTTGAGCACCGGTTATCAGGTCAAGGACCCCTTAATACCTGCTCCTTCCTTTCTCTGACTTCCCAAACCTGCCCTTCAGGTGTACCACTGGACTCCAGAGGAGGCCATAAGAGCCATCACCAAGATCCGGTCCCACATCTACATCAGACCTGGCCAGCTGGAAGTTCTCAAAGAGTTCCACAAGGTGACCACTGCAGGGGCGGCCAAGAACGAGACTCATCACACGTCACTGACATGACGCACGTGGGTTAGGAAGAACGCAAAACAACGCTGCTTCCTACAGAATGAGAATGTTTAACAGGACCAAAGGGGCTGAAGCCCAGACTTGACATAATAGAAATGTGCTAAGTGATGGTTAGTTTTGCTCCCTTTGTCTTGTTTCATTTTCCTGAAATAACACTGTTGTGTGGCTAGATTTAGTGTGGCTTCTGTTCATGGGGCATGGGGAAATGGGACCGGGCTGAGGGCTTATAAGATCAAAGAAACCTGTCATGCACCTGATGTTGTGCCTAATATTTAGCTCCGTAACTCAAAGACGTTGAACACTAGGAGAAGGGGAGAGAAATATCCAGCCCCGGCTCTTCCCCACTGTTGAAATCCTAATCCACTGGCCTTATGTGGCTGTCCTCGCGTTTGGAGCAGTCATCCTTTCTGTAGCCAAGGACGCGTGGGATTCAATCAGTACTGCGACTTAGAGATGTGTGGGTATGTAGTCAGTTCCCCTGAGGAAGTCACCCCTTTAGAATTCAACACACACACATATCCCTTCAAAAACTTTTATTTGTATGAACATTCCTAGCTCTTGATTTATCTTAGAGCTTTTAAAAGAGTAGAGACCTTATATATTTGAGTTTGAAAAAAGTTTCTGCTATTAACCAGAAATAATCTTTTCTACTTCTTTCTGGCTTACTCCTTGGAATAAGCCAAAAATAAAACCAAAGTGTAAATTTTCTGATGGAGAGGTGAAAAACAATAGACGGCACATCCTGAATTCTAGGGTAGACTCTTGCTGGTGAAGGACACCTTCAGTTTAGTCCATTTTTTCCAAGCAACACCTGAAGGAGAACTCTAACACCTAATTCTTTGTAGAATGACCAACGAGCCACTTTGCAGGCTACAGGAAAAAAGGGAGGCTGGGCATCTTTCCTTCTGTCCTGGGATCAGGGGTGCTCCTATTTAACATTCATTAGGTAGAGAGGGGAGGCTGTGCCTAGGGGTGGAGAAGAGGCTGGCTCTAAGCGATCTGTAGTGAGCGAGGCTCAAGATTACAAGGGGATGGCAAACAGGCTGGCCGACTCTCAGTTCTAGCAGCCAGCTGAGCAGCAGCAGTCTAAAAAGCCTCAGACAGAACACTCTTTTAGGAGTTCAGGGAAGGGTTGAGGCTGCCTTTCTAACATGTATCAAAAAGTAACATAATACCCGAGTGGGGGGCCTCCGGGGACTTTGAGTTTGGATGGGGAGGTGCAGGAGGGAGGGAGGGTAAATGCCAGCTGCTCCTGCCTCAACAGCCTTAGGCCAACACGAACTGCAAATTGGTCAGCAGCACCTTAATGCCTCTGGTGACAGTTACAGCTGAAGTGGCAGGGTCAAGCTTGTAGGTGTTGGCATCCCCCTTTTTATACCGGTCCCGGAACACATAGATGCTCCCGTGACAGCTGGCGATCTTCCAGAGGGATGGGGCAGAGCTCCAGGCCTCGGGAAGGCAAAGCCGGGTGAAGCTGTCTAGCAGGGGATTGTAGCACACCAGGGAGTCCCCTTCGGCCACGATGAACACCAGGTCCTTATGCACGGCTGCGTGCATGCGGCCCGCGAAGGGCAGCACGTAGGGCTTCACGTGGCACTTGTCTGTCTCTGTGTCAAAGCACTGGATGAGTCGGGATGGTTTGGTAAAGAAGTCCAGGTCATTCTCCTCCCCCCCAAGTAAGTAGATGATCCCGTTGAGGTTGGCACCAGCGGCCCCTGACACAGCCACCTCTAGCTGGGTTGTCTCAGTCCAGACGTTATCACCCACCCGATAATAGATTACTGCATTGGAGAGGGTATCCTGCAGTGTCTTGCCACCCAGGGAATATATGGCGTCTTTCCCAGGCACAGACACCAGGGTGTGCTGGAGTCGGTCTCGGGGCAAAGGCGCACACCACTCCCAGTCCACGGTGGCATTGTTGCACTTCCACATGCGCCGGGGGATGGACCCGCCCACCACGTACAAGTCTCCGCCATGCTTGCAGGCTGCTGTGATCTGGTGGCACAAGCTGTTTTGGCCACTTACACTGATGGAGTCATCTTCCGCACAGTGTAAGGACACAGCCAACGAGTGGGTACGAGATGACTCTTTCCCGATCAGGTAAATGTGTACATTCTCCCCAATTTCCTATTGGCGAAATTAAAGTTATAAATGGTATCTACCAGCTCGAGACTGAAGGCGCAGCTGAGATGCGTACTTGGATGGCCCCAGACCACACCCTCGTATCTTGCTCTGACCTATTCCCTTCTAGTTACTGTGTGACTCTCCTCTGATCACTGTCTTTCAGGCACCTTATGTCAGGACAGAAAACCTGTTACACTCATCCTTCCAGCTTTTTTTATAACTATGATGACTTGGTGCTTTGGTCATTAATGCAATGATGAAAGTAGTTCTCTCAAGGAGCTTTGGAGCCCGGAGGCTGCTGGCTTCTAGGCTCACATATGTGACCTCCACCCCAGCTCTTATCAACTTTAAGCCAGAGACTCAAAGAGGCCAAGCTGATAGATGGCTGGAATGCAGGGTTAGTATGGTGTCCCAACCCTAAAGAAATCTGCCTTACCTTCAAGCTAGTCCTGAGTGACTCTGAAAAAGCCTCTCTTTCTTCTTTATTAAAATTGATCCAGGCTTCTATTGCCTCTGTTGGGTTCTGGGAACATGGAACTCCATCTGCAAGAGTCAGAGGAAAGGTATGGTCAGTCTGAGGATCCACAAGGGAAATTTAGAGCCAGTGGCTTTAAAAATGTGAATCTCTTTGTTAGACTATCACCGTGTATATATGTACGTGTGTGTATGAGAAATTAACCTAAAATTGCCCTGCTTTTTTTTCTTAATCAAAATGGATGACTTGATATTCTCCTATTTGCCATGGAAGCAATCTACTAGGCTACAATGCTCACGCTTGAAGTACAGTTATACCTCACCTGCAGGTTAGGATTGTTACCTAAAAGTTGGCCAGTCACTTGAGAAGCTTCTTATTTAGGTGTCTGACTCTTTGCAACCCTATGGACTGTAGCCCGCCAGGCTCCTCTGTCCGTGGGATTTTCCAGGCAAGAATACTGGAGTGGGTTGCCATTTCATACTCCAGGGGATCTTCCCAACCCATGGATCAAATCGATGTCTCTTCTGTCTCCTGCATTGGTAGGTGGGTTTTTTTTTTTAACCACTGTGCCACCTGGGAAGCCCCTAACTATCTTGACTCACTGTCAATTTACTCAGGTAACCAGTCCCACAAATACATGCAAAGTATAGAATGGATGAGAACACTAATGCACAAGAGAGGTTAGAATATAAATGCAGGTAGCTCCTCACTACCTTTTTGGCTAAGGGCAGCCTTTTTTTGTTTTAATTAGATATTTGCATATGATGTAAAATGCTGCTTTAGTTTCCTAATCTCTTCCTCTGGAAGGGACTCTGTCTCTAACATTAACAACTAAATGTCAACTCAATCTCTCTCAGAAGGTATCTAAGTAAATTCTTAGCAAGAATAATAATGTAAACGAACGCCAGGAGCCTGAGGGTACCCTTGTCGTCACTGAACACCCGTGCGGCTGGGGCTGACGCCCCCCCTCCCTCTGCTTACCCGAGATGATGTCAGTGAGCAGATGATGGGGCAAGTGAAGGAATTCCTCCGTGCTCTGCAGCTGGGCCAGGTGGGCCTTGGCACAGTGCTTGGCAGCGGTGTAGAGCTCAGGATCGCTGTGCCGATCCGCCAGCCACATCACCTGAAGGCAGTTGCCCACCTGCACTGTGCGGGCCAGAAACCGAGAACATTCCTCAAAGAGAGATGTCAGCTGATACATGTCTGACACCTCATAAATCTCCTGCAGCTCCTCAGCCCGGAGTTTCACCGTCCCGTGGTAGATATAATCAACCAGGAGCTGGAAGACGGACTCGCTGACATCCTGCAGCACAATCACCCTGTTGTGGGCCTCCTTCAGGTTGGAAGTGAACATGGACCGGAAGAAGCAGCTCTGAGCCGAGAGGACCAATCGGTGGAGCTGAAACTCCCGGCCTTCCACGGAGATGGTGACATCAGCAAAGAGCTCTTCCTCCAAACACAGTTTCATGATGCCCTGAGCCACACGGCCTGAGTGTGACCTATCTTTGAAAGTGTAGTTCACAAAGTAGTTCTCGTCCATGGATGCTCCAGGTTCCTCTGGTGATTCCATGGTGGCAGCCAACTTCTCTCTCTGCCAGCTGTCTGTAAAAGAACACCACCTTGAGTAGCTTAAGGAAGCCACAGTCTATGAATCTAACTGTCCAATTCAGGGAGAGAGAAGGGAAAAGTGAGGAGGGCACGGTCGGCCCAGATTAGCCTTAGTCCTGGCCCTGCTAATGACAACTCTGATGATCTCCCTGAACCAAAGCTGGGCTCATTCTCTCACAGTGACATCACATACCTAATAAAATCAAGATTTCCTACGCCAGGTATTTCCCTTAGAAAACGCGGAAAACTCCTTTTCCATGATGTAACAAAAGGCTTGGTATTTAGGTCAACAGAGAGAGCAAGGGACTGGAGGAGGCCTGTGACTTTAAAAAGCCCAACCAAACAACCCCTGGACGTAAAACTTGTGAGGCTCCGGGCAGCAGAATCCGACAAGAAGACCCCTAACGTCCTTGTAGCCAGGCTCCTCCTCCCTGGCGCAGGGAATCCAGACCTTACAATATGCGCTTCAGCCTGGGACATCTCTCAACTTCCCATCTGCTCTTTTCTGAGCCTCTCCCTGGCACTTCCCTGCTCGCCCCAATGACTCCCCAAGGCTTCGTCCCAGAACGCGAGACGGAGCACGATCCGCCTCCGGCAAGGGGCCAGAGGCGGCCCATCGCCACGTGCAGTGTCCCCGCTCCACCTGGAGTCGCCCGGGAAACGGTCGCCAGGGAAACCGTTCTTCTCTTCCCCTCCCCCTAGCCTGGCCCGCCGGCCCTCAGCAAGAGCCTAGCTCAGGGAGCGAGGGAGGGGTGTGGAATGTGGAACCCAGACCTCTCGTCCCTTCCTCTCCTCTCATCCGACTGGTTCTTTAGGATCCTTGCCTTCTCTCCAGCCTCTGTCACACCAAGCTAGGGCCACATTCGCCTCACGGTCTCCCCACCTGCGGGCTTCGCTTTCTCACCTGCCTTCCCTCCTTTCATTCCGAAGCCCGGGACCCGGAACCTCTGCTTCTGGCCCTGCGTCCGCCAGGAAGAAGGTCTGATGCACACTTCCGCTTCCGGTCCGTGCCCTTGGGGGCTCCGTGTCCTAGGGGGCCTGGCCTCGGCTGCCTGGTGTACATCCGGGAAACATGGCGGCGGCGGCGGCTCGGGGCTGTTGGCAGAGGCTCGTGGGGTCCGCGGCGCTGGCCAGAGGTGACCAGTGGGCAGCTGGCTGACGCCCGGGGCGGGAGCGGCGACGCGCCCAGCGCAGGGAGTCCCTGAGACCTCATCCTGCGCTTCGGTGTCTCTGTCTTCCCATGCAGTGGCCGGGAGACCCTCGGTGCTGTTGTTACCGGTGAGGCGGGAAAGCGCTGCGGCCGACACGCGCCGTGAGTATGTGCGAGCCCGGCCCTTCTCGGGACTGCAGGCGGGGCCGCGCTCATTCCCTTTGTCAGATGTTTGCCCTTGTCCTGGCCTGTCCTTCTCTGCGTCCTCCCGGCAAGCCTCTGCTTGTCCTTGGAGAGCTGACTGCAAAGGTCCTCCTTGTGTCTTGGGGCCTGTTACGGCCCTGTTGCCGCTTGTCCATTTCTGCCTCTCTCTGTCTCTGATTAAACTGTAAGCTCTTTAAAGTGAAAAGCATCAACTCTGGGCCTCTGAGCCCTATTATAATAGTAGCTCACGTTAATTGAGTGCTTACTGTATGCACGTCACTTTGCTAAGCGATTAATGAATGATCATAGTTCTCACAACAGTCTCAGGAGGTAGATAGTATTATGCTCTTCTACAGTAGAGTAGGAAACAGTTCAGAGAGGTTGACCAGGATCACAGCACTAGAAAGTGATAAAGCAGGCCTGCCTGCTGCCAAAGGCGGAGAAAAAAATTACTCTGCAGCCTACGATTTGTAGTTGCTCTCGTGATTCAGTGTTGCACGAATGAGTGTATGGAGATAAGTTCCAGTCAACATAAGCCAACCGGGAGTCAGGAGACCTGACATTTCCCCCGTTCTGGGCCTGGGTTTCCTGGTCTGTGCCAAAAAAAAAAAAAGGTTTTAACTATATAATCTGTGAGGACTCTTCAGCCCTGAAGTTCTTAGTTTGAGAACTTGCTATGAGCCACATGTTAAGGAGATACAGAGAATCATAAACATTCTAGTTCTCACACTTAAAGAGCTCCTGGTGTGGTAAGAGAACTGAGACCCATGCTGCTTTAGCAGAATTGCAGGCATTGAAAAGGAAGAACCAAAAAAAAAAAAAAAAAGAAAGAAAAGGAAGTGGAGAAGGAAATGGCAGCCCACTCCAGTATTCTTGCCTGGAAAAGTCCATGGACAGAGGAGCCTGGCGGGCTGCAGTCCATGGGATTACATGACTGAGCATGTGTGCACAAGGGTGGAGGGAGATGGGCTGGTAACAATAAACTGGTAGAACTTAAAAAAAAAAGGAAAGAAAGAAAAGGAAGAACCATGGAGTAGTTTTGAGAAGAAGCAAACACCCCAGCTGCAGTAATAGGTGAGTCTCTGTGGATCGTGTAGGTAGCATTTTCCCAACGTTTTCATCACTTCCTGTTACATGGAAGAGGAACTTTCTATCTTCACCTTTCTCAGGGTTCTAGAGGGAGTCCTGACTGGGGAACAGCATGCCTCACAAGCTCAAGACACTAAGCAGGGCTCAGTCTGTAGGGCTGACTGCTGCCTTCTACTTTCCTTTTCAAAATATGCCTTCTCCTTCCAGCCACTGTCAGACCGCGGAATGATGTGGCCCACCAGCAGCTCTCAGCTTTTGGAGAGTATGTAGCTGAAATCCTGCCCAAGTATGTCCAGCAAGTTCAGGTAATATTCATTACTGGTGTTTGGATTCAGATCAAGAAAGAGCCATATTCTCAGGGCATGTGGGAGTGGGTGGCCTGGAATCAAAGCACAGACTCCTCCATCCCAACTTGGCCTTCTCTCTCTGCCTTAAACCAGGAGATTCCAGCTGAAGTTGCCTGCTCCGTCTGTAGCTTTGTTCCCTCTCCCCTCCTGTTCTGTGTCGGCAGGTGTCCTGCTTCAATGAGTTAGAGATCTGTATCCACCCTGATGGGGTCGTCCCAGTGCTGACCTTCCTCAGGGATCACAGCAACGCACAGTTCAAATCCCTGGCTGACTTGACGGCGGTGGACGTCCCCACCCGGCAGAACCGTTTTGAGGTCAGTCAGGAGATGTGAGGTTTGGAGTGTGAAGGAGGGAAAGGGGACAGAGGAGTTTCAGGGTGACAGCTGCCTCTGGGAGCCGTAGCCGCCTTAGTTTCAGTTCAGGTCAAACAAATACAACACAGCAGTGAAGGTGGGGCCTCTGAATCAGGCAGACCTTGAGTTTCAGTTGTAGCTTTGCCATTAATAAGCGGTGTGACTTCAAACATTTTGTTTGGTCTTTCTGAGCTTTAGTTTTTCTGATGTGCGAAATAAGTATTTTAAATAAGTGTGAAACCACCCATGGGGTGGCTGTGAGTATTCATTGAGATAGGTCAGGTAGATTGCTAGTCTCGTCACCTACTTTTTTGCCAGATCCTGGGATCGAGAGAGAAGTAACACCCAATACTTGCCCTCCAGAAGTGCCCCACACTCTAGTGAGGAAGGACACATAGAACAATTTACTGTTGAAGAAGGAAATGGCAACCCACTCCAGTGTTCCTGCATGGGAAATCCCATGGACAGAGGAGCCTGGGGAGCTGCAGTCCACGGGGTTGCAAGAGTCAGACACAACTTAGCAACTAAACCACCACAAAGTAGATACAGTGACTGTTACTTACCCTCCAGAAAAGCCTATGGAAACAAGAGATTCAACATACTGACGTATTTTTTAAAAAGTTTACTGTAATAGGATAATTCATGGGATGTTGTAAGAACATAGGAGGGGCACTTAGCCCAGTCTAGAAGGCTTTTATGAAGGGAGAGAGAAAGTCTGTGCTGCCTCTTGATGGATAATTAGGAGACCAGGTATTGGTCCCGTGGGGGTGGGGTGGCGGGGAGGAGGAGTTGGGAGACACCCAGTAGTGTGAGCAGAGATAAGCACGCCGACAGGCTGAGCTGTAGCGTGGCTTAGGCATTTGCAAGTGGTTGTGAGTAGTGGAGCATCTTGAGGTTGTGAGCTTCAGGACAGAAGGCAGGTTCACAGGGTGGAACTTTATCCCCTCATTATTATGGTCCCACTCAAGGACTTCTGTCCCAGACCCCTAAGCCTGTGGTCATCTTGGTCCTCTGGCTGCCTCCATTCTCCCTAGATTGTTTACAACCTGCTGTCTCTGCGCTTCAACTCGCGGATCCGTGTGAAGACCTATACGGATGAGCTGACGCCCATTGAGTCTTCTGTGTCTGTGTACAAGGCAGCCAACTGGTATGAGAGGGAGGTGAGTTACTGGACATGGTGGACCCTGCACCTGGGCCAGAGTTGCAAAACCGACTGGGTTCAGCGGATGCAGTGCAGCCCCTCACCCCTGTGATGGCCAGTTGCTTCCTTTTTCTAGATCTGGGACATGTTTGGAGTCTTCTTTGTTAACCACCCTGATCTAAGAAGAATCCTAACAGACTATGGCTTTGAGGGACATCCTTTCCGGAAAGACTTCCCCCTGTCTGGCTATGTTGAGGTAGGAGTCTTGGAAGTAGGCAGCGGGCTTGAGAGGGAGGGACTGGTCGGGATGTTGGGCAGGAATTACGGCCAGTGGATTGTGGTGGCTTAAGAGCATCAATACTGCATTCTATCCAAGCTCCACTCTGACACAGTTTTCTTATCTGCAAAATGGGAGCAAGAGTTGTACTTAACAATAGTAGATTTGCAGTAAACTAATTGGTGTGTTTAAAACTGGTGTATTGTAAATGCTCGACTGTTGTCACCCCTTATTTTAATGGTTTTAATGGTCATTTTAATGACCGAGGCAGATCTGAGGACACAGTTTGTCACCAAGATCTGAAAGTGGAATATCTTTTTACCCTGCTCTGGATCTCTTGAGAAGGCAAGACACTAAATGTCCAGCCCTTGAATTTCAGTGCTTTATTCACCACTGCTATTAACCATTGGAGGTTATTAGCAGGAGGTTATTAGCAAGAAGGTGGTTTATTGTATATATACATGGATGGTTTTGTAGCAAAGTAACTTTTTAGAAATGTTGAGATAGTGGCAATCGAGCCCTTTTCTTTTTAGTATCCAGATGCTTCTGTTTTCTTAATATTTAGCATGGTCCCATTTGCAGCAGCTGATTGTCCTCACCTTATCCAACGGATTTCCCAGTAACAAGAAAAGTCATGCCAAGTTTACTGCCTTGCATCTTGGCAGTGATAATGCCAAGGCCACGGGGCCTTAACTTGAGTGCTTGTCAGCTTAGATTTATTCTTTTCAGCCACTGACTTGCTCCCTCATCTTGGTTAAATGCTTACCGTCAACTTAAAGGGTGTGTGGGGGGACAATTCCCTGGCAGTCCAGTGGCTAGCATTCCATGCTTTCACTGCCATGGGCCTGGGTTCGATCCCTGGTCGGAGAACGAAGGTCCCACCAAAAGGAGTATGTGGGTAGGTGGGCAAGGTCTCTTCTGGTGGAAGAGGAGCTCAGAGCGCAGGATGTGGGGGTAATGGCAGAGCTTGAGGTAGAGGCCATTTGAGACGGTGGTTGGGTTGTGACCTAGTGGGTGACGCAGATGAGGTTGGAGCCTTAAAAGAGGCTGGGACAGGAGTCAAGGACAGAGGAGTAAAGGGGCTGCAGAAGGCTTTGGGAAAGTGGGCCTTTCGTGGCTGTAACAGGCTTTCCTCAGTGCTCACACCTGCCTTTTTCTTCTCCAGTTACGCTATGACGATGAGGTGAAGCGGGTGGTGGCCGAGCCGGTGGAGTTGGCTCAAGAGTTCCGCAAGTTTGATCTGAACAGCCCGTGGGAGACTTTCCCTGCCTATCGCCAGCCCCCTGAGAGTCTCAAGCTTGAAGCCGGAGACAAGAAACCTGAAACCAAGTAGTTTCAGGGCAAGCAGGTGTATCCTAGAAAGCACCTTATCTGTAATTGAGTGTCCCTGTAAATAAAATCCTGCTAGACTCACCACTTTCTGCGTGCTTCCCATAAGTAGAAGTGAAGCTTGGACTCAAGAGGAGGGAGGTGCAGGCGGGGGTTTTGCTGACTCCCTTAGAGAGACTCTTCCAAACCGGGAATCTATTTTGATGGAGCTAAATACTGCAGTTGCAGACAGGGTGACTTGCACGCCTGTATATACTTCTGAGAGATCCTGGAACTGAAATGAAAGTTCTCACAGTTCACAGGGCTTAGGATGGGTGTGGCATGCCTCTCCTGAGAACTGGAGGAGTCTCGGCCACTGCTGGGGAAAGCCCCTTGTCACAGCAGACTGTCTGGTGGCAGTTGATGGGTCCAGGGGCCTGTGAAAATAGGGCAACCCCCCACCTACCCTCATCCTATTCAAACCACCACAAGGTTCCAAGAGCCAACAGCCAGAAACAGGACAGGCTGCAGCCCGTTTTGAACCTTGTGTCCTGCAACCCGACCGCATCGTGCCTGGGCTAAGGGAATTTTCCTGGACTCTGGTCTGAGCTGAGAATGTAAACAAGCAAAGGAGGGTCCCAGTCTGGGGCCAAAGACAATCAGGAGCTGCCGATCTGTTGCCAGGAAACAGTACTCCCCATTCCAGCCAGTCTGGGGTCTGCTCAGCTGGTGGCTGAGTGCCTGAGGGGGAAGAGTTCTCTGCCTGTCCAGGGGCCACTCAGCCAGCCCACCAGGCAGCTGGAAGATCAGGCTTTGCGGCTGTTGTTCTTGGCTACTGATGGGCTTTCTGGAGGCTGGGCCAGGCTGGACTGGACTGAGTGTCAGAGGCTAGACTCAGTTGCAGAGTGTTTTGGGGGTGAGGACAGATGGTGAGGTAGTCTTACTGCCTGGGGTCTCACCTACCTCTTTGGGAGGGCTAAGCCTGAGCTGTTTGCTACCAAATGCCTTTTTCCTATTAACTAAGCATCCCGCCCATCTGGGCAGGAATAGGCTTAGGGCCTGACAAGCTGGGAGCCAGGCTCCTACTGCCAACAACCATTCCACATTTCTCTGGGATGGAAAGAGCCCCTAGGAAGCCAGAGCCAGCCCCTCCCTGTTGAGCTCTGAAGACCGACACGCAAGGCAGGGAGCAGCTAGAGCAGTCCGCAGTGGAAAGTTGGAGCCCCAGTGCGTGCCAGGCGGATGGAGGTGCAGAGAGACGCTGGGGAGAAGAAGACTCGGGGGACCTGGTGGGGCATGGCCGGGACAATGAAGTTCCTGGCTTGGCTGACAGTAGCCATTTGCCTCCTCCCTGGGGTGACTACAACCTACCACCGTGCAGGTACCCGGGCCTTGGGGTGGGGTGGATGGGAGCTGGCTGACAGCAGTCACACTTGGTCCTATCTAAGCCCAGCAGGGCTTAGAAACTGTGGGTGTGATAGCTGCCAGGCTGATCTGTGCTGTGGAGTGGGGGACGGAATGGTGTGGGCCTCCCTCAGAACCAGAAAGGTCCAGGTGAAGTGAGGGTGGTTCGCCCTAGGTGCTCTCAACAGGCCTTGGGCTTATTCCGGCTGATGCGCAAAGCTGGACCTCCTGACTTGCCCAGGGCTTAGGACAGACATTCCAAGGGTTAGGCAGCACCCCAGAGAGATGGAGCTGCAGCAGACACCCTGCTTTGCCTAGCCTCCTGTCTTGCACACAGTCACTTACTAAGGGTTGGGAAAGGACTAGGTCCTTCTGAAAGGGGTCTTCACCTTTGGGGAGGGTCACTGGCACTGTTTCAGGTCATGCTGTCCCCAGATGATGAAAGGGAGGGGTAATGGGAAGTGAAGTGTCTTGTGACTCGTTGGCCTGGAGCTCTTGGCCAGGAGAACTGTAGAAGTTCAAGGAGGAGTCCTGGACATTTGCCGAGATGGTATCGGGGTTTGGGATGATGTCTGGGAGAGTGACTGTCACTGTGCGTGTGTGTAGGGGGAGGTGGACATGGGGTGGCATTCCTGTTCTTCTGTAGACAGAGGAACTTCTGGGCACCCCTACCAGGCAGCTCAGGGCCACTCTGGGGATGCTAGGGTGTTCAGGGTGGAGCCTGGCAGCGCCCTGACTCCTCTCTGCTGCCCCAGGGCAACCCATGGACAGCACCCGCGTGGGAGGTGGCCTGAAGGAGCCAGAGGCCCCGGAAGTGATGTTCGAGGTCTTTCCTCCAGCCTGGGACATGGGGGTGGGAGTATCCAGAGGCCCCTGAGCGCAGGGTTGGGAAGGGGGATGCCTCAAGCTGGGGCTGCTGGGGGAGGGGGCAACCCAGCATGGGTCCCACTGCCTGCTTGCAGCCCTGGCGCATTACTGCTCGCTGACCTGCTCCCTCGGCCCCAGCCCGCCCCTTACGTGGCTCCCCTTGCAGCTGCTCTGGGCGGGGCTGGAGCTGGATGTCATGGGGCAGCTGCACCTCCAGGATGAGGAACTGGCATCCACACGTCCAGGCCGCCGGCTCAGGCTTCTCCTGCAGCACCAGGTGCCCAGGGACTTGGAGGGCGCTGAGCAGCGGCTGCAGCAGCTCCAGGACCTGCGGAAGGGACCTCCTCTTAGCCCTTGGGACTTTGAACATCTGCTCCTCACAGGCGTGTCCTGTGTCTACCGGCTCCATGTGGCTAGCGAGGCTGAGGAGAGAGGCCGCTGGGCCCAGGTCTTCACCCTCCTGGCACAGGAAACACTCTGGGACCTGTGCAAGGGCTTCTGCCCCCAGGGCCAGCCCCCTTCTCTGGGCCCCTGGGCCTCCATTGCTGACTCCCTCCCCTAACCCTCCCCTTTTGCCTGCCATCCCTCCTTCCCCCTCTCCCCCCCACCCCCACCTGAGCCAGACCCACCTTTGGCAGGGGCTTCCATCTGGCACCTGGTTCTTCCCACTGTGTTTGGGTCTCTGGGCTTGGCTTGTACCCTGGACCCCAGCCTACCCCTCCCCCATCTTCTTCCCTGGGCCCAGGTTCTGGGTCCCTGACCCGCAGGCCCAGACCTAAGGGCAGGACTTGCAGGCAGTGTGTGTGTGTGTGTGTGCTGAGGTCAGGGTTGAGAAGTTTGTTTAAGAGATGCTGAAACGGAAGCTCCCAAGCAAGGCCAGGTCAGACCCTCCAGCTCCTACTCCGGCAGCCCGAGAGAGGCTGAATCCCCAGGTAACTTCTAAGTGCCCAGGCTTATGTAGATACCTCTTTGAAACCCAACCGAGGCTCTGGGGGTCCCTAAGTTGCCCAGGTATCCCATCTGGGCTAGGAGAATAGACTGGACTTTTTAGTGCAATCTGTTCAAACAATTGGGGGAAGTGGGTGGAGGAACATTATCTTTTGAGGGGCAGGGAAGTGAGAAATGTTTTTTTGGTCCATCCCAACAAGGCTCAGAGAACAGGGTGAGGCTGGGAGGAGACTGAGGCTGGCTGGAGTGGTCCTGACCCTGACCCAGTTCGTCCCATAAAATGTAATGTTCTGGCCTCCTGGAGCCCTGTGTCGTGTGTCAGATAAGTTTGTTAACCCCGACTCTGAGCAACCCCCCCTCCCCATCCTGGGAAGGCAGGAATCAGGGCAACCAGATACCCGCTGCTCTTCCCGTTTGCCACGCCCGTACCGGGAGCCAGAGTGTACCGTTTCCTTGAATCCCATATCCCCAGTGAGGCCGCGGGGTGTTGTCCCTTGTCACAAAAAAGGAACCAGATGGGCCTTAAAATTCACGCCGGAGTTCAACGGGGAAGAACTATAGGGACCGAGCGGAAACAGACATGAAGGGGAAGCCCACGCGGAGTTAGACAAGCAGAGTCCAATCAAATTCTCACCTCCTCGCTCGCCCAGGGAGAATCCTGCCCTTTGCCTGCCGACCCCCCACCGGGGTGGTCCCTCTTTTCCCGCCCCGCCCGAAGACAACAGCGTCGGGCAACAGTGTCGTCGCAGTGAGGACAAAGCATAGCGCAGGACCCCGGCAGACAGGCGCCGGCGCAGGCCCACTTTATTGGCAGAGTCCGCCACGCGCGGCGGGCCATCATGCTCGCGCCGGCGGGGCGTTCGGGCCGCGGGTCCGGGCTCAGCATGCATGCCCCCCACCCCACCCCACCCCGAGCGGCTCTCCGGGTCGGGGTTCAGAGCTCCGGCGGCCCAAGGCCCGGCGGGCCGGCGGGCGGGAGGTCAGGATACACCAGGAAGCCGGAGAAGGTGATGTACTTGCCGTGGTTGCTGTAGGCGCCGTAGCCGTCGCGGTCGTGGCTGAGCAGCCAGACGGCGTCACCGCGCCGCAGCGCCAGCATCACGCTCTGGCTCTGCATCTCGCGGCGCCGCGACGCGCCGTCGTCGTAGATCATGGCCTGCACCTCGTCGCGGTTCTTCATCAGCTTCACCGACAGCGTCTTGCGCGGCAGCTTGCCCAGCGTGAAGGAGAAGAAGTAGGCGCCGGGCAGGCGGCAGCGGAACACGCCGGCCGCCGCGTCGAAATCGCCGCCGATGTTGACCAGCTCGGTGTCGAAGGCCAGCGGCCGGTGGCGCGGCCCGGGGCCCGCGTCCGAGCCCACCAGGCTGCGCGTGCGCGCCGCCGAGAAGGCCGAGCGCGGCTCCGCGGACGCGGGCCCCGGGCCCCGCGCGCGGGCGCGTCGGCGTCGGCGTACACCAGGTAGCCGCTGAAGGTGGCGCCGGGCGCGCCCAGCGCGTACCGCGGGGCGCCGTGCAGCCGCAGCCACACCGCGTCGCCGTAGTCGAGCTGCAGCATGGCGCTCTGGCTGGCGGCGCGGTGCGCGCCCGGCCGCCGCTGCTCGTCGAAGGCCAGCGCCTGCACCTCGTCGCGGTTGCGCACCAGCATCACGGACAGGCTCTTGTGCGGCGCCTTGCCCGCCGTGAAGGAGAAGAAGTAGGCGCCCGGCACGCGGCAGCGGAACTGGCCGGTGGCCGGGTCGAAGTCGCCCCCGACGTTCACGTACACCTTGTCGAAGGTCACCGCCATCTCCGACGTGCCCTCCAGCGGGGTGGTGCGTGCCGCCGAGAAGGCCGAGCGCAGCTCCGCGGACCCCGAGGCCGGGCCCGGGGCCCCGCAGGCCGCCGGGCTCAGCAGGCCCAGCAGCAGCAGCAGCAGCATGGCACCTGGGACGGGAGGCACGAGGGGGACGGAGACGAGGGTTGTGGAGGGGCGGGGGGGGGCCGGGTCCCCCTGCACAGCCCTGCCTTCATCCACAGCTCGGACTCCTGGTTTCCTGCACAGCGAGACTGGCTCGGAGGTTCTCACAACTTAAGTAGGCCTGGGTGTCACCTGGAGGGCCTGTTAAAACACACACTGTTGGCCCTCACCCCCGCCTCGCCTGGGATGTGCTGTGCTTTGTCACTCGGTTGTGTCCGACTCTCTGTGACCCGTGAACAGTAGCCCACCCGACTCCTCTGTTCATGGGATTCTCCAGGCAAGAATACTGGAGTGGGTTGCCATTTCCTTCTCCACTCGTCTAGGATGAGGTCTGAGAATTTCCATTCCATTCACAGGTTCCCAGGTAATGCAGAGATGCTGCTCTTCTAGGGACCACAGTTTGGGAACAATTAGATTAGATCAGTGACTTTTTCTTCTTCTTCTTTTTTTGTAACCACCAAACCCCTTTGTGTGAAATTTCGCAGATACAAGTGGAAGTGCTCTGGCTCAAGGGTCCTATAGCCCTGCTGGGTTTGCCACATCCCCTCCTCCTTGACAGCCAGGAGCCCTGGAAACACAGAAGGTGGTCAGGAGGTCCCAGGGTTATCTTCAGCTTTCGATTGGCTACATTTTCCTGGCCTGTTCCATGGCCATTAGCCTGACCTCACTCAGGCACTGGCTGTCTGTACTGACACCTTCCTTGATGGCTGCTGTTTAATTCCCCATCTTGGCAGGAAATAGCTGCTCCCTGACCTGACTCATTGGAAAAGACCCTGATGCTGGGAAAGATTGAAGGCGGGAGGAGAAGGGGGCGACAGAGGATGAGATGGAGGGATGGAATCACTGACTCAATGGACATGAGTTTGAGTAAGCTCCGGGAATTGGTGATGGACAGGGAAGCCTGGCGTGCTGCAGTCCATGGGGTCACAAAGAGTAAGCGACTGAACTGAACTGACCCGTTTCCTGGCCTCTGACCCAGTCAAGGGTCAGCTCCCACAGTGGACCTCTGGAATCACCAGGGGCCCTCCTTGCCTTTTTCTGACCACCTTGAAGAGGTCAGAACAGTTGGGTTTTGAGGTAGTTCCCTCCCCCCACAAACTCAGAGAAGAGAAAGGGACTCTTCTGGGCTTGGGGGTTGCTCCCTGAGGGGAAAGAGAGAGCCAGGGGCTGCTGGGGATACAGTGGGAGAGCGGTTCCAGTGGGCTTCAGCAGGTCTGTGAGGTCAGCAGCTCGGTTCCTCAGCAGGAGCGGCCGGGTGGACAAGACTGGCACCTAAACCTGGGCTCAGGTCCTGGTGCTACTCCTCTCTGTGCTGTGAAATCTTGGGCAGGTTCCTGAATGTCTCCGGGCACGGCCCCTTCTGTATAAACTGGGGGAGGATGTCTGCCTAACAGGCCTACTGAGGATGCTCTGAGATAGCAGGTGTGAGCACCTCTGTGGGATGGCAGTGCAGTCAGTTGATTTTGGGGGAAAACTGATCTGATCAAGTGTTTTTTTTTTTTAATCTAATTTTAAAAATTTATATTGGAGTATAGTTGAGGATCAAGTTCTTGACATTACGGGTTAAGGTTCAGTAACCCTTACCCCTGGAAGCTTGGTGAAGGCACTACTTGACTCAGAGGATCGTCTCTCAGAAGATAGGGAGATGCTTCCTCCGTAATGCTTCCCAGTAGGGCACAGGCTTTGGGGACTGAATTCCCCGAAGCCCTGTCGTGGAGGCAAAGCGGGAAAGAAACCGAGCTGGCAGCAGCCTCGGATGTGGGCTTCTGTAGGAAATGCCCTGGGCGTGCACCTTTGTGTCACTTAGAGGTGCTGGGGGCTGCCAGGAGGACTGCCGGGCGCAGGTGCACAGACGCGCTGCCCTCGGCAAGGACGCCCCCCTGAAGGGCGGTGGGCACTGGAGTGCGGCCCGCATCCTGTTTGCCCAACTGTGTGGAACTGCTGCACCTGGGGAGACTGTGCCTTTTTCTGCTTCTCGGAAGACCCCCAAGTCCCTAGCCCAGCTGAACACTCTCCTTCCAGAGACAGTACCTTTTCTCATTCTTACAAAGGTGCCCCGTGGGCTAGCCAGTCCCCTTGGTGAGGGCAGGGGTGCGGGGAGAGGGGCTCCCTGAAGCAGTGAAGATTGCATCTCAGTACTCATCGCGGTCCCTTTCACAGGGCGCTTTGGACCTGTCTGGTGTCACAGCTAACCTGCAAGACGGGTGGGCCCTCTCCCGTTTTACAGGGGAGAAAGCTGAGGCCCAACCAGGGGAAGTGTTTTTGGCCCAAGGCCACCCATGGAGCCCTGACGCAAGCCTTGGACGGAGGTCTTTTGGCTCCAAATTCAGTGTGCTTTCCTCTCCACCCTTTCCTTCTAAACATAGACATGTCCAGCCAGCCTGTTATCTGCCTCAGTTTCCCTTTTTGCAAAAATAGGAGGGGAAAGAAGTGGAATGAGTCTTGGGATCTAGGGGTAAGGGGGAAGAAAGCATAAACCAACCAAAAAAACTAACGTTTTTGTCTCCTAGGAATATGGGAGCATCGCGGCTCTTCCTGACCCTGCGGCTCTCCTAGCGGGTCTTGCCCCGGGACCAGCCGCCCACTGGACCCTCGGTAGTCTCCCTGCTGCGCCTGGGGCACCCTGCCAGCGCCGGCTGGCCCTCCTGTGTGTTCGGTACCCGGCTTCCTTTCTGCCCACTGCCCATTTCTCAGACCCCTAGGTCCCCATCCTCCCCTCAGCCCCCTGCCGGAGCAGGTCAGAGGTGAGAGGCTGTCAGGTGGGCGTCACAGCTCCAGGGAAGGAAATGGCTGTTCTGGCTTCGTGCAGGTGAGGCTCAAAACAATCATCTTCAAAGAGAAAAAAAACTAGGACACGGTGCGCTGGACAGAGCCCCGGAACCGACCGTGGAGGTGCAGCCATGCCAGGCTAGGGGGATTCCAAAGACCCCTCCCAGCGAACCCCACTCCCCAGACACCCCCTCCCTCAAGCTCTGCTCAAAGCGCCCTCTCCACCTACCTTGAAAGCCCCCCGGGCTCCCAAGAAGATGAGTCCCCCTTTCACGGAAGAAGCCAATTAATCCTTTCTCATTAAAAAAAAAAAAAAACCCTCAGAAAATGGTACCTTAGACCCTCTCCCCCCCAGACCTCCCTTCATCCATCCTTTCGGATGAAAAGCCCATGAGCCTCTTTCATGAAAGAAGCTCCCAGATCTTCCTTTTAGGGAGAAGAAAAAAAAAAAAAAGGACTCAATTCCCGGCCCCCGCTTCCCAAGGAGAAAGCCTGGCTTCCCGCGCCCCAGAGCAGCCCTCACCTGGCTGGGGGCGGCGGTCTGTCGGGTTCGCTCCGAGCCCGCGATCGGGCTGCGGGCGGGCGCCGGGCTGCGCACTGATCGCCCGCGCTGCGGCGGGGCCGGGCCTGGCGAGGGCGGCGGCGCCGGGGGCGGGCGGGGCGCGGGGACCCCGGGGTGGGCGCGGGGCGGCGAGGGAAAGAGGACTGCTGGAGAGCGAGCCGCCGGGCCCGCACGGGGAGAGGCGGCGAGAGGCGGGCAGGGGGAGAGAGGGAGGGGCGCGCCGAGGACCGCGCGCCGAGCGCCGGGGCCCAGGGGCACCGCACGGAGGCCCCCCGCGCGGGCCGCGCGAGCGCCGGCCTCGCCCTCCTCCGTGACCGCCTTCGGGCTTCAGCCTCTGAGTGTGCAGAGCAGGCAGCAGGAATCCAAGTTAGCAGATGGGGAAACTGAGGCCGAGGCCGACACCCCACCCCCACCCCCAGCCCCGGGGTGGCTTGGGACAGTCTAGAGACCAGCCTCCTCCCTGGTTGGAGGAGAGGGGGCTGGAGCGGGACGCGGAGACTGGACTAGCCTCGGGGCTGCAAGGGCAGCGGAAGGGGAGAGTTCGGTGGGGACAGACGTCCAGGCTCGGGGAAGGGCGGGAGGGGGGGGGGGCGGTCTGCGGGAAGAGAAGGATAAATGGGTCAGTGCGGCCAGGAAAGGAAGGCTTACAGTGCCCGCGCTTTCTTCCTCAGCTCCAAATCGGAAAAGGCCCGTGGTTGGTTAGGAAGGAAGGAGGAAGACCAAACCCCCAGGCATCAGAGGGTCAGCAAGGGGCGGGGGGGGGGGGGGGGGGGGGCGCTCCCGGGGAGGGGGCGAGGAAGGAGGGTCCTTGCAGAATTGCCTTGTGGCGGAAAGGCTGCTTTCACACCATCTGCAAGGAGGGAGGGGCTTGAGAAAGGCGATGGGAGGCCTCAAGGGGCCGGCATGAGGGACACTGACACCCCGTCTAGCTGGGCCCCGGTGGGCAGGACCCAGCAGGACCCCGGGGCTGGGAGCAGCTGCTGGCACTCACCGGGGCCCTTCCACAGCTTCCGCCCTGGCCTCTGAGCCCACCTCCAGGAGGTTGCAGTCCTCTCCTGAAGGCAGTGCTGGGCGTGACCTGCTAGCCACTGGGTAGAGGCTGGCGGAATGGATGGTGGTGAAGAGCCCCACTCCCAGAACAGAAACAGGAGCCCTCGGACTCAGGAGGCCCAAGTTCTAGTCCTGGCTCTGCCCCAGACTCTCTGTGGCCCCCCTGTGCTCTGGAGCTCTCCTCCTGCAACTGTCAGAACCTACAGGACCCCAGTTAATGTAACATGGGTTAGTCCGCATGAAGGTGTTGACAGTGATGATGAATTCATTTATATTCTCCAGGTGTTGAGGTAAAGATGAAGTGAATGGATATGTATCTGAACAGAAAGGAATGGATGGAGGCATTTCGGGCTGGGCATGGGGTATTTGGGGGAACACAGAATGAAGCATCTGTCTAGCCCTTCTATCCTTTGTCTCCTCACCAGCCTGTAAAGGTCTGGGAGGGGTGTGGGGAGAGGTTTAGGAGGGCTGGGGAAGACCTGAAGCCCATCTGTGGCAGCCACGACCCTTCTTAGGGCATCAGTACCTCTTCTGAACCAGGAGGTTGGGGTTGCCATCATGAAGGTGTGTTTTGAAGGTGTGATTCCGATGGTGGGAGGGCTGGGAAGAAGGCAGGACTCTAGAGGCGGAACAGCTAAGCCCAGTGGGGCTCTGTCTCAGGCTGAAAGCCATTTTGACACTCCCTGGGTCCATAAAACATCTCACCAGAGGAGTCGGGGGGTGGGGGGTGGTGGTGGAGACAGGTGGCTGTGGCAGATGACAGGAGGGTTCAAGGGATGGGACAAGGTGGAGGCCACTGGCAAGGAGAGATGGAGGAGGAGGATGCCATGTACTAGCGGGCATCTAGGGGGTGGGGGTGCCCTGGAATGGAAGTTAGGGGGCAGCAGGATTCAGAGCAAACAGCCCCAGGGCTTGGCTGTAGTTCCTGCCTGCTCCAGCTTTGTCCTGGAACAAGTTGGAGCAACACATAGCAAGTTCCTTTCACTGGGTGTTGCACATGCTACCAGTGCCCCTTCTCAAGCCCCCAGGTCTACGTGGAGGTCACCTGCTGGCAGCTCCTGAGCTTGCTCTGTGTCTCTCCTGAGGGATTCCCAGCTATGGAAGCGAGGGTGGGGCAGGCTAGAAGTGGAAAATTAACACCCTCCAGGGTAACCCTCAACAAGGAGGGTCCAGAGTTAGCAGACAAATCCTCTAGCTTTCAGTCCCCCGAAAGTGGGACAATCCTCAATTCCCAGGCGTGTTCCAGTCTCAGACTCCAGCAGAATGGACCGAAGTTGTCCATGGGGAAAACTTGCTTATCCCTGTAGGCTTTGCTTGCTTTTTTTCTTTTTTTCTCTTTTGCTTGTTTTCCTCTTATCTCACTTCCCCACTTGCTCACCCTGCTCTGGGATCACCTCCTAAATAAACTACTTGTATCCAGATCTCTCAGGGTCAACTTTTGGGGGATCTCAAACTGAGACAATGAACCAAAACTGTTAAGTGCTTTTTCACTTCACCCACTGTCTTATTTAATTCCTATTTATCTATGGCCATGCTGTGAGTGATGTGGGACCTTAGTTCCCCGACCAGGAATGAAACCCATCCCCTGCAATGGAAGCATGGAGTCTTAACCACTGGATCGCCAGGGAAATCCCCTTATTTACTTACTTCACATCCTCTGAAGTAGATGTCACTAGCCCAGTTTCACAAAGGAAGAGTAAAGAAGTTAGTGCACAGAGAGGATTCGAAGTCAGGTTGATCTAGCTCCAAAACCCAGTCCTTGACCACTACCCTCTGCAGCCTCCCTAATTCTTTGATCCTCTCGGGGCCTTATTTTTTCATCTGTAAAATGAGGAATGAGCCTTGGAGTTTGAAGGGAGGCAATGTACCCAGTGCCTCCTGCACCTAGGCCTTGTCAGTGAGATGTAAGCAGAAATTATTAGGAAGGACTTCCCTTGTGGTCCAGTGGTTAAGACTGTGAGCTTCCATTGCAAGGGGGTGTGGATTAGATACCCAGTGGGGGAACTAAGATCCCCCATGCCTTATGGCTTGGCCAAAAAAAAAATAATAACAAAAATTATTAGGAGAGAAAGTGCTTTAAAGGGACTGATGAGGCCCACTCTTTTTGCCCTCCCTCTTCCCTTTTCCCAGAGAAGGCAATGGCACCCCACTCCAGTACTCGCCTGGAAAATCCCATGGAGGGAGGAGCCTGGTAGACTGCAGTCCATGGGGTTGCCAAGAGTCAGACACGACTGAGCGACTTCACTCTCTTTTCCCTTTCATGCATTGGAGAAGGAAATGGCAACCCACTCGTGTTCTTGCCTGGAGAATCCCAGGGATGGCGGAGCCTGGTGGGCTGCCGTCTGTGGGGTCGCACGGAGTCGGACACGACTGAAGCGACTTAGCAGCAGCAGCTTCCCTTTTCCTGGGATGTATGCGTGAAAGCTGGAGCTCCAGTTGCCACATTGGGTCAGGAGACAACAATGAAATTTTCTGAAAGTGTTAATTAAATAGGGTACTCAGGAGGGAGCTGAGATCCTGCTTTCAAGGAGCTAATCATTTAGGGAGAGTGGCGGGATTTGGATATAAAGAACCACAATAGGTAAAAAGAGATCAGTACCAGGAGAGAGGTGCAGAAACTCCACCTGGGGGAATCAGGGTGGTGTCACAGAAGTTATTTCTAAATGACGGTGAGGATTTTACATAGTGCTGATAGAGGAGTAAGGGAATGGGATCCAGTCTAAGTTAAAAGTTTGAACAAAGGTATGGAGGTAGCATAGATGTGCCAGTGTGGCTGGTTGAAGAGGGGTTTGTGAAGGAGACACTAGGGCAGATGAGGTGTGTGGGGCTTAAATGCTGAGCTAAGGAGCTCGGTTTAACCTGCAGCAGGAGGGAGAGAGCCCAGAGCAGTATTTTAAGATTATTCCAGCCACAGAGTGAAAGGCAAGAGACAGAAGAGGCAGGGAGATCTGAAAGAATCTACCCCAAGTGTCCAGTCTGAACCATGCAGGGTTAGTAAGAAAGGAAAAGGGAAGAAACAGATGGAAGAGAAACTGAGAAGAACTGCAGAGACAGAGGGCACACACGCACCCAGGCTCACAATTTAATTAGCTTCTTGGTTTGCCGGTGGATTACAGGGGAATTAGCAGAGCTCAGAGTCGAGGGACCTTGCTGGGAGTTGAGGGGAAGCTAATGAGAAAGACAACAACAAGCCCGAGGGAGAAACGAAAGGGGAAGGATCATTAGCCAAGCAGAGAAGCTGGCAGGAGAAACAGATGTCAGGGCGCTGAGTCCCTGCCTCCCTGGGAGATTTCAGCCTTCCGGGGGGAGCAGACGTTCAGAGTTCCCGGGCGGGCGGGCTGCTAGCCCCACTGCCTCTGGCTCCAACCCCTCTGAGCACTTGGTAAACAGCCGGGCAAGGGGGAGTTGGGAGTGGCTGTGAGGAGCAAGTTCTTAACTCTCTGTTGGCCCTTTTCCCAGAAGCAGATCCCTAGGTTCCTCCTGCAGATGGGGAGGTCGAGGCCTGCTCCTGACTAGATGTGGCAAATTCCATTTTCCAAAGATGCTGTGACGGCATCTCCCATCCCACCCTGTTCTTACACTGGGACCACGCCACTACCCTCTAAGAGGAGGACTTGGGTTCACCCGTAAAAGGTGATGCTGCTTCTGTCTGGTGCTCTCCCTCTTGAAATTCACGCTTGGAATCCAGCCGTCATGATGTGAGAAAGCCCAGGCCGCATGGAAAGGCTGTGTGTGGATGTTGTGGCCAACAGCCCGAGGCAGGCCCAGTTACCTAATTTGCAGGGTCCAGCGCAAAATAGAAAGACGGGCATTTTGTTCAAAAATTAAGAATTTAGGTGGTGATAACAGCCTTACACCAAGCCTAGAGGCTACGTGTGGGACTCTGTGTAGCTGTATAAAGCATCCCGTGAAGCTGGCCCTGGCCCCAGCTGAGGTTCCAGCATCCACTCTTTGCAGTACGAGGGCGGAAGCCTTCAAGATGACTCGGGGCCCAGTCACTGTCAGAGGGCAGCTGCGGAAGAACTCCGAATGGGAACCACCTGGCTGACCCAGCGCACTTCCAGATCCACTAGGGACCGTTCTAAACCAGAAACTCTGGAGTTACTGCACAGCCTTAGATAGCTGGAACGCTGGGGGAACTAGAACTGAAGAGGCAGGACAGTGACTGCGTTTCTCTGCGAACCCAGGCGCCTTATCTGAGCTGTTGTTTCCCGTCCTTCTCGGCCCACGCCGGCAGAGGGGGCTGGAGGCACAGATGACCCACACCCCACCGAGGGCCCTCTCACTATGGAAGATGGTGGAGCGTTCTGAGTTGAGTTCTCGGTTTCTTGAGGTTAAAACCACTCCCACTTTTACAAGTTATTTCCTCTCCCTGGGTCTTGGTTTCTGTGGAGGTACACTGAAATGATTTCCTAATTTAGGGCATGTGAGTCTCTGGAGGGAAAACACGGAGGACCTGGTGACTAGAAGGTGAGGGCAAGTAAAGAAACAGGAGGAGTCAAAAGCGTTGACTCCACCTCTTTCGCTGGCATCTGGGAGGACAGGAAGGGGAGAGAGTTCAGCCTGCATCAGACGATGACTGGTTCCACTTTGGGCACTTAGATCACACTACCTTTCGGGGCTGGAAAATTGGGGGGGGGGGGGTACTTACATGGTGTCATTAATTAGGTAGAGAATATAACTATGCAGGAATTGACTAGATGAACACCAAAATATTTAGTTATTTATGGTGGATTTAGGGATATTTTACTCTGTAAAATGTTTTCTATTTCCCAAATTTTCTACAATGAATATCTAGTCCTTTCACTTGAAAAGTAATTTAAAATATCAATAAAAATTTTAATTTCTTTCAAATGTATCCAAATACATATTGGAATTGGAATATTATAAAAGAGGGAGTTTAGAGGACACACATGATTTAATAAACTGTATGGCAATGACTAGGCAGCCATCTAGAAAGCTTTAAGTTGGATCCATACATCATATATGCATATATGTGAGCATGCTCAGTCATGTCCAACTCTTTGAGACCCCACGGACTGTAGCCCCCCAGGCTCCTCTGTCCATGGGATTTCCCAGGCAAGAATACTGGATTGCCATTTCCTTCTCCAGGAGATATTCCAATACATCATACCTGATACCGAAACAAATTCCAAATGGATCACATATTTAAATGTAAGAATGAAACAAAAAATGTACCAAAAAAAAATCAAGTCATATTAAAAAAAATTTCAGAGTGAAGTTTGAAGTATGACATAAAATCCAGAATTCATTAAAAAAAATATAAGCTTTTTACTATAGCTTAAAAGGAAAACATATTAACATAGCAAACTGCCAGAAGCAAAGTCAAGACAAACTACAAACTGGAAAATATATTTGTAATTCATAGCACAGAGAGCAAATTTCTTTAATATATAAGAGCTCTAAGAAAAGACAACTCAATAGGAAAGTGGGTAAAGGGTATAGCAGTTAATAAATACAAGTAACTCAGAATAAGATGCCATCCTTTTTTTACCTTTCAGGTTATCTAAGATCAATAGGTTTATAACATATTCTGTTGGTGAGGAGGTGGAGAAACATTCATACCCTTTTAGTGGGATGGTCAACCGGTACCACTGGATAATTGGACATTATCTACCAAATTTTAAAATATGCATGACCTTCAACTCTTTGATTCTATTTCCTGAAAAGCTGTTATTCTGATATATACCCACATCTGAAATGACATGTTATTCAGAGCAGCATTGTTTGCAATAACAATAGAGGACCCATCCAATAATTTCTGAGACATAGAATACTAATAACTCTGTTTATAGAGGAATGAGGAGTCATTTTGCAGACTGATATGAAATAATCTCTAAGATTTACTATTAAGTGGAAAAAACAAGGTGTACATTTGTTTTGAGCGATTGGTATGTAGCTGAAATAAAGTCCGGTCAAGCTGTAGTCATTTGAAGTCTTTCAAAGATGCTTTATGCATCCCCTCCACAAATCATGGATTATAGCAGCTTCATTCTACATGTACCTTTTCTTTTCTCCCTCACATTCACTCCCCAGTCTAAAACATTATTATCCAACTCTTGGCTGTCTTTTTATTTTTGGCTTTCTACATGAGAGTCTTTCATCTCCTTTATGTCTTAGCTTGAGTAACACCAAATGAGATGCTATTTCCTAACAACTTGTCTATAACCCAGTCCTAATCCCATCACCCCTAAAAAAAAAAAAAAAAAAAAAAACAGCAAACCACTTGCTATTTTCTGTTTATTCGTGGCATTTGTCATTTCTAACATATCTTTCATCTATACACTCTAAAATATGACTTCCACATTAAATATTTGTTGAATGAATGCTGGTTAAGTCTTTTGCTCTAAAATCCTGTGTATTGTTTGAACATTTTATTTTGTTGCTGTCGTGTAAAATCTGAACTCTAGTACAGACTAGACCACTCATCAAGCTTTTTTCCCACAAGTCTGCTCCGGCTGTACTTGGCCCTCAAAGTCATACCTTGTTATAAATGGAGAGAAGACAGTTTCATGGAAGGAAATAATTTTACCTCTTTTGCTTTCCCAAAAGATGACCTCTTTTCTCCTCTGACTCAAATTTCCTAAAAATTTATTTTTTTCAATCCAGAATTCCATTTTTCCACTGACGCTTTCCTGAAAGAGTTCCCCTGAGTTTCCACTTAAACAAGAAGAGTTTAGGACCAATCCATTGCAATATATTGGAAAATGTTAAATGTTATGCATTTTGTATTCAAGACTTACTTGAGAATTGCTTTAAGTTCAGGTCACCATGCTGGAAGTGTTATAGCTATACTGTGAATTATTGTAATAACTTTTTGCAATTCTAATGTATAAAGTAATAGTTTATTTTTTTTAATTTTTTTATTTTTGAAATTTAAAGAAAAAATTTATTGAAGATCTGAAAAACAATTTCTAAAAGATTAACTTTTCCAGAAAACTGTAACTACAGAATGCATTGTGTCTATCATGTTAAAACGTGCAATGGACACATACAAAAACCATGAAACAAGCCACCGTTCTTCAACAATCTGAGCAAAGATAAAATGCCTAAGGAACAACATGGATGGATGACTCGCAAAGGATGGGCTCTTTACTTTAAGCACCATAAAAAAAAGGGGGGAGCACAAATGGATGAGTGTTCAGTTATATACACTGAATTGAACCTTTGGCACTAGGAATCAGAGCATTCTGTCATATAGCATTAACACATATTATAAAAGTGCGCAGTGTCAAAGGAATAGAAACCACCAACGTTCAAAAGCAGCTTTGTCAACGAAGCAATAAAACACTCTACAGTATGTCTCTCTGTTGTCCATCACTGAATACACTGGTAGCAACTTTCAAATGAAAAAAAGGAAAGAAAAGGAGCTGTAACTCCTTTTATTTTCTCTGTTTAAAATCAAACAGAAAACAAACATCAATTTTGTTATACACGAACATTTCCAAAGTACATTGTTTGTACAAGAGAAGGATTAAGAAACAAAAAGGTGTTTACAGAGATCAAACATGGGTGGCTGCTCGCGCCTCACACGGCTTTCCGATGGTACTCAGGGGGAGCCACTCCATAATCACTGGCACTAAACAAAGTTGCAGAGTTCTTTGCCAGGTATTCTAGGAAATCATGAAGATAATTCAGTAATAAAGCAAGGCTCTTCTCATCCAGAGGTGTATAGGCCAACATTGCTCCAATTCGTACAGTCTCAGGAGATGTGGTGCCCCGTACACCTGGGACATGGGTGCCTCAGGGTGGTCCGCAAGGATCTCAGCGTACTGCAGCCTCTCAAATTTGTAGAGCAGTTGAGTGCCCAACATCACACTGAAGTACTCCTTTATCCCGGCCACAACCTCATTGACTGCATACTCCTTATTATCTGTGTTTCCTCGTGATTTCTTGTTCTTGGCGGGAAGATAGAAGAGCTGTTTTTGCCAGGTAATTAAGTCCCCGTCATCAACAAGCCATGGCTTCAGTTCTTCAGGAATCTTGACTTCAACTCTGCTCATAAATGTTTCCTCATTTTCAACAGTAGGATCTATTCGAGCCCTCTTCTTGCGAGGAGGCTGAGGTGTTTCACTGATGCTGCCACCATCTCCATTTCCAGGTGTCTTTTGTTTGTTCTTTTTTGTTTTCACTTCAATATTTTTTTGCTGTAGCCCAGCAGTCTTCTTTCCAGGGGCAGCCCCTCGCATCTTCCCCTCTGCATACTGCTCCTGATTGGCTTTTTGAAGTTCTCTCCGTTTTTGTAAATTGGTATCCACATACTTGAGTACTCTGCTTTCCGGAACCCATTCATCCTAATTTTTATTCCAACCACTGTAACGGATGAAGTATTTGACCTGTTTATCCTTTATGCCAACTTCTACACACTTTGCTTCATACAGAAGAGGCCCATGGAAGCACAGCACTCTCTCACCCTCCTGGGATTTAGGCTTCGGGTCCTGTCGGTGCCGCCACCCCTGACTACCGCCCCCTACTCTCTACCCCGCCCAGCTCCGCACCGCCAACTCTACATCCTGGGCCCGGTTTAAAGTAATAGTTTATTAGGCGAGAGAGATCCTTATGACCATTTCTGAATATACATTGGGTCTATATCTTTGAGTAATCAATCGAACAGGTTTATGAATTATGAAATAAATATTGTTTTAAGGAAATAAAGTGTACAGTATGCTACCATTTCTATTTTTTTTTAAAGTATGCATTTGCTTTTTTTGTGCATAGAATACCTCTGAGAGAATCTTCTAGAAACCATTAATAGCAGTTGCCTCCAGGCAAGAGTAATGGTTGTAGGAGAAAGACATGCTTTTAACTGTTTCACCCTTTTGTACCTAAAATTTAAAAAGGTAGGGAGAACCACTATCTTTTTAAGCAGCTGCTGGGCTCCTGCTGGCTCCTATTCATCCTGAGGTCAGCTGAAAGCCCTCAGCCTTTTGCATATGCACCGTCAAGCCAAACTGCCTTCATCCTGTGCTAGCGCAGCTGATTTTTTAAAAATACATAGAAACGCAGGTCTTTCCACTTCTTTCAAATTCACCCTGTTAGTTTCAGCCCATTGTTTCAAGATATTTTAGGGTCTTGATTCTGACATCCAAATATTAGCTTTTCCTCCCAATAGTGGTGCCATCTGCATTTCCAGTGTGACAGACACAATTAACCACTGAGCTGACCAGATGCAGAATCTAGAAGCATGAAATTTAAGGCTTCTCGGATTTACATCAGTTGAATAACCAACTTGAGGGGAGTAGCACACTGGTTAAATGGGCTAGAAGTCCACCAGACTGGGCAATCTAGGAGCAGTCACTGTTTTCCTGGTTGTCTCCTCAACTGAAAGACATTTGATGTCTAACTGGAAACAGGGTCCAGTCTGTCCAAGGAAATGTTCCTAGCGGCTTTCCAAATAAACAGTAACAAATTGGATTCCTGTTGGTATTACCTTGTTTTTGGTGAAGGTATCAATTCTTCTCATTTCTTCTTGTTCAGTCACTAAGTTATGTCCGACTCTTTGCGACCCCATGGACTATAGCAAGTCAGGCTTCTTTGTCCTCCACTATCTCCCAGAGTTTGCTCAAATTCATGTCCATTAAGTCAGTGATGCTGTCCAACCACCTCATCCTCTGCCACCCTCTTCTCCTTTTGCCTTCAGTCTTTCCCAGCATCAGGGTCTTTTCCAATGAGTCATCTCTTCACATCAGGAGGCCAAGGTATTGGAGCTTCAACTTCAGCATCAATCCTTCCAATGAATATTCAGGGTTGATTTCCTTTAGGATTGACTAGTTTGATCTCCTTGCTGTCCAAGGGACTCTCGAGAGCCTTCTACAGAACCACAACCCACAATTTAATTCTCTGGTGCTCAGTTTTCTTTATGGTCCAACTCTCACATCTATACATGACTACTGGAAAAACCATAGCTTTGACTATAACCACCTTTGTCAGCAAAGTGATGCCTCTGCTTTTTAATATATGTCTAAGTTTGTCATAGGTTTTCTTCCAAGGAGCGTCTTTTAATTTCATGACTGCAGTCACTGTCTGCAGTGATTTTGGAGCCCAAGGAAATAAAGTCTGTCACTGTTTCCATTTTTTCCCATTTGTCATAAGTGATGGGACTGGATGCCATGATCTGTTTTTTGAATGGTGAGTTTTCAGCCAGCTTTTTCACTGTCCTTTTTCATCTTCA
The DNA here is from genome assembly GCF_033118175.1 of Dama dama. NCBI lineage: Eukaryota > Metazoa > Chordata > Mammalia > Artiodactyla > Cervidae > Dama > Dama dama. The sequence goes on from NC_083681.1 coordinate 75,494,773, forward strand.
ACAAGAGCCTCTTTAGTTGCTCTTCATTTTCTTTTTCTAGGTGTTCTCAAACCCAGTTTAATTATATAAATCCAGTTCATTATATTCTAGAATAAGTTTAGGGATTCACCTGAAGTGTTTCACCTACAGTTTCCAGAATCTACCCTTTTCTCTTTTGTAACACCAGGACATTCACAGCCTTTGGGCACTGGGGGCCCTTTCCTTTCTGCACGGCTTTCTCATGTACATTGGCAAGGGCTCCAGGATCTTCTCTGCAAAAGTGTAACACCTTGGAATTTGCAACTCATTTTTTTTTGGCTGCACCACACAGCATGTGGGATCTTAGTTCCATGAACAGGGAACTGAACCTGTGCCCCCTGTGTTGGGAGTGCGAAGTCCAAGCCACTGGACCACCAGGAAAGTCTTGCAACTTTGTTTTAAATGGGTGCCTAGGTTTCAGTCAGTTCAGGTCAGTCACTCAGTCCTGTCCGACTCTTTTCGACCCCATGAATCGCAGCACACCAGGCCTCCCTGTCCATCACAAACTCCTGGAGTTTACTCAAATCCATGCCCATCGAGTTGGTGATGCCATCCAGCCACCTCATCTTCTGTCGTCCCCTTCTCCTCCTGCCCCCAATCCCTCCAAGCATCAGGGTCTTTTCCAATAAGTCAACTCTTCGCATGAGGTGGCCAAAGTACTGGAGTTTCAGCTTCAGCATCAGTCCTTCCAATGAACACCCAGGACTGATCTCCTTTAGGATGGACTGGTTGGATCTCCTTGCAGTCCAAGGGACTCTCAAAAGTCTTCTCCAACACCACAGTTCAAAAGCATCAATTCTTCAGCGCTTAGCTTTCTTCACAGTCCAACTCTCACATCCATACATGACCACTGGAAAAACCATAGCCTTGACCAGACGGACCTTTGTTGGCAAAGTAATGTCTCTTTTTTTTTTTCCTGTGATGTCTCTGCTTTTTAATATGCTATCTAGGTTGGTCATAACTTTCCTTCCAAGGAGTAAGCGTCTTTAATTTCATGGCTGCAGTCACATCCGCAATGATTTTGGAGCCCCCCAAAATAAAGTCTGACACTGTTGCCACTGTCTCCCCATCTATTTCCCATGAGGTGATGGGACCAGATACCATGATCTTAATTTTCTGAATGTTAAGCTTTAAGCCAACTTTTTCACTCTTCTCTTTCACTTTCATCAAGAGGGATTTTAGTTCCTCTTCACTTTCTGCCATAAGGGTGGTGTCATCTGCATATCTGAGGTTATTGCTATTTCTCCCAGCAATCTTGATTCCAGCCTGTGCTTCTTCCAGCCCAGCATGTCTCATGATGTACTCTGCATATAAGTTAAATAAGCAGGGTGACAATATACAGCCTTGACGTACTTACTGTCTTTTCTCTAGAGTTTGTTTCCTCTACCCCACATTTTCTTGCCTCACTCCAGTTTAGAAATGCTCTTCTTCGATGAAGAGTGAAGAAAATCAGGGTTGAGTATTCTGCTTTCCAACAACTGCTAACCTGACATCTTCATCCCCATCCTCTCTTTATTCCTCTTTCTCTGAATGTAACCAAGAATGTCTTTTACTGTCTGCACTCTTTCAAGTCTCAGCTCGTCAAGGACTTCAGCCTTCCTCCTCTTACTTTGCCTTTGACTTTGGGTTTGTGAGCCTGTCAGGGAGCTCTCTGCACAGCCCTGCTGGTTTCTTTGGGTTTCCTCCTTTTCCTGTCCGAGGATTTTCTGCAGATGAAAGTGTTAGTCATTCAGTTGTGTCCGACTCTTTTCGACTCCATGGACTGCAGCCCGCCAGGCACCTCTGTCCATGGGATTCTCCAGGCAAGAATACTGGAGTGGGTGGCCATGCCCTTCTCCAGGGGATCTTCCCCACCCCAGGGACTGAACCTGGATCTCCTGCATTGCCGGCATTCCTTATCACCTGCACCATCAGGGAAGATGGGCTGTCCTCATTTTTTATTGCAGAGCCTCCTCTCTCTCTGGTGCCACATTCCATTTAAATCTCTGAACGTGAGATCCTAAGTTTTCTCTCCTTTTTTGGTATTATTTTTTATTCATTGTCTCACCCACTCATTCCACGGCCGACACGCGCCTCCTCCTTCCTTCACCTGTCCCGTGGATCCTGTGCCACTGGCAGCGCCCGGCGGTTCTCCCCCACGGGCAGAGACAGGGCTGGGCCAGCTCCCGGTAGGAGCACCCTCCCACTGGGAGAGCCACTGGTTGCTGATGCTCGGCAGAGCGGCTCAGCTGTGCAGGCCTGCAGCTGGGCGGGCGGAAGGGGGCTCCGGAGGGCTCGTGGCTTCCGAGCGCTCACCTGTCAGCCTCACCTTGAGGCTCCTCCAGGCTGGCATTCTGCTGCGTGGAAAGCACGCAGGATTCGGAGTCAAGCGTACCCAGATCTGAATTCTAGCTCTGTCCCTTCCTAGCAAACTCTTTGTCTCTGAGTTTCCATTTTTCTCACTTGAATAATGGGGATATTATGGAGTTGATGGGTGACTGAGGTAACTACACACACACACCACACACCCCCCCACCCCCCACTAGGTTCCTGGTTTTCACAGCTGACATTCCTGGCGGACTGTGCCGCTTCCTTCCCCTCTCTGGCCGAGCAGCAGCAGCGTGTGTCTGTGCCTGGTGAGCCCTCCTGTGATGACGCACACCCCCGTAACCCTTAGACCCTGGAGTCTGCAGATACGGAGGGCCGACTGTTCATGGATTCAGTGAGGCTGACTCAGATGTGGCCATCCCCGAGATGGGATGTAGATCACTCCATCCCCGAGACATACTGAATGGAAGGGTTTACAGATGGAACTTCCCTAAGAGATCTTTACTCTGATATTACAAGCTCTACGACCACGTGAGTGAAGCTGCTATCTATCACCTAGTTGCCTAGTGGAGTGAGCCTGTCTGAGGGAAGCCAGGCAGAGGCGGGCCCCAGGGATACAGCCCATGGGAGTCCTGAGGCCTTTGTTTGCCTCCGACAGATTAACCACTGGCCATTTTTGTTGTTTGAGCCAATAAATTTCTTTCCTTTTTTTTTTGGCTGCACTGGAGCTATGTGGGATCTTAGTTCCCTGACCAAAGACTGAAAGTGCACTCCTTGCATTGGACTCGAGGCATCTTCACCACTAGACTGCTGGGGAAGTATCTAAAATCCCATCTCTTCACTAAGCCAGTTTGTTGGGCTTGTGAGTATGCAACCATTATATACAATGATATATATATATATCTCTATCTACATATATATATATATATCTACATGGTTATAAAATCACAAGTTCTCTCTCATCATTTCATTTTACCTTCTTGTTTAAATCAGTTCCCCTATTTTTATGCAGAAAAACAGAACTCCGTATATGTGCATGGCATATTAGAAATTCTCCAGGCTTGCAGGCCCAGATCTGGATCCTGGCTTTGTCATTTATCAGTCTTGGGCAAACCAGTTAAACCTGAACTTCACTTTTCTATCAATAAAATGGGATTTTTTTTTGTTTATATGGCTGCTTTATGGGTTGAAGCTAATGGATATATGGGCATATCATGTTGTAGGCCACCAATAAACGCTCTATTATTAGGTGGTAAGTAGGGCTTCCCTGATGGCTTCCCTCAGTGGTAAAGAACCTACCTGCCAATGCAGGAGACACAGGTTCAATCCCTGGGTCGGGAAGATCCCCTGGAGACGGAAACGGCAACCCACTCCAGTATTCTTGCCTGGAGAATCCCATGGACAGAGGGGCCTGGTAGGCTACAGCCCATGAGTTCACAAAAGTCGAACCCAACTTAGTGACTAAACCACCAGCACCACCTTACACCATCTCAACAGCTTTTACTCCGTACGGCTGTCTATAGGGGCACCTCTTTCCAGGCGACACTCTTAACCACCATGGTTTCCAAGTTGATCATGGCCTTGTCCAAGGAGAGTGCAGAAACTTTTGGGAAAAGATGAAAGATGAGGAGGTGGACAGGAATTTGAAAGCTCAAATAGTGGAGGAGAGATGAAATTAGCCTTTTTAAAAAACATTTGCAACTGCAGAACTCTACACCCACTTTCTATTTATAAATATCCTCATCTCCCGGCTTGGCTCCTCCTGCACAAGACTCCAGCGGAAGAGAGCAGACACGAAGAGCAGCTGCGAGCCAGGTACAAAGGCGCAGAGCAGAGGAGGCTGTAGGAGGAGAAGCGCCCGCCTGACGTGGGTCAGGTGCGGGAATAAAGGATTCTGGGGCGGTGTGTCTTAGGAAAGTTACGTCATAAAGTCTTTGGTCCCTTTGCCGAAAGCCTGCACAGGCAGAGGCACCTTTTCTCCATAACCGGATCACGCCACCGAGCTCCAGCTTTGCTGCCTACTGTCCCGCGCTGGTGGGGGGAAGACAAGCTAGAAGGCCGCCGCGGAGATGACGCAGCGAGGCAGCGGGGACAAAGGGAGGGTGACAAACTCGAGGCACTTCTGAGAATCCAGCCCCGACTTGAGAAGAGGGAGGGTGGACAGGGCTCGGCGTCACCTCCAGGCTTTCAGCTTGGGAAACAGGGTGATCAGGAAGTGCGGAGTCAAGTCTGAGAACGCGAGCACCAGTGCGGGCTCGGGGAGATGGGCTGAAAGGTCATTGAATCTGAAGATCCTGAACAAACATTTACTGAGGACTGCGTGTTAGGGACTGTCCTGGGTACTTGCAATAGAGCAGAAAAACAGCACTGAAGAAATGTGAGGACTGTCAACAGAGATGCAATTCCACTTTCCCTCAACTCTCGGCCTTCACTAGTTCTGTGGCTTTGCCCAAATTATCTGTACTTGTACAATATCACCTTACCTTCTAAATCTTAAATACCACATTCCAAGTAGTTACTGTGACACTGGACTCAAATCTTTGCTCTAGTAAGAGGAGCATTACCCTACCCTCATTTTAGACATGAGGAGCTGGAAGCTTAATACATTCAAATAACTAGTCCCAGGTCACAGGGCTGCTAAGTGACAGAGGTGGGAATTGCTCCCCTCTTGCCAACCTGCCCTCCAAGGACCAGCTCAAAGTCCACTCCTCCATGGAGCCTTCCCCGAGTTCCCCCCAACAGGATGTGAGCTTTTCCTCTTGTGGATCCCAGGGAGCTTGGTTTCAACTTCTAGCACATTCTGCCTGTCTGACAGGCATCACTACAAGTGTACCAGGGTTTGCTTTTTTTTCTTTGGCCTCAAAGAAAAAAAATGGAGTGTGGGGCCTTAGTTCCCCAACCAGGGATCAAACCTGTGCCCCCTGCACTGGAAGCATGGAGTTTTAACCACTGGACTGGCAGGGAAATCCCAGGCCTTGGTTTTCTGCACATGGTTCTATTTAATCCTCCCAGCTTCTCTAGTCCTGAGGCTCTCGTCAGGAAGGCCAAGGGGGACACTGAGATTGACTGAACTCTCCACTGTCCCCGAGCAGGGCTTCGCACGGAGTGACTGAGGGCTGTATTTATGAACTCTCAGTGTGATCCCCTCAGGGGAGTAAGGGTGAGATGCTGGATTCCAGGAGGCGGGGAGCTGTCTGAGGTGAGGGGCGGCTCTGTCATTTCCGTCTTCACCCTCCTCTTTCCCTTCCAGCCAGAGGACACTCACCAGCCTCTGGGGTGCCAGCAGGGCAGGGCCGCAGGCAGGACGGAAAGTCAGTGGGCACACTCCTTCTTGTCCTTATCTCACCTCTGGCTCTTTGTACTACTCAGGCTGGAAATAAAAACTGCAAAGCCTAATAGATTTTTCCGTGGAAATGTGACATTACCAGGAACAGTCAGTCCATTCTTCTGGCTGCCTGAGGGAGGCAAAAACTAGTGCTAGAAAAGGTTCCTGTCCCAGGGGGCTTCTTGGATGTGGGAGGTGAGCCGTTTGCTTCACTACTTACTCCCCCTCTCCGGCAGTTGGCAAGTCTTCAAAAACTCCTCCAGGTCACATTTTTGTTTCTCCCCCCTTTCCAAAGCACTGTTCTTCAGCCATTTTGGTGTGTGGTACTAATCTGAATCTATTTGGAAACATTCTTTTTCGGGGTGGTACTAAGTTGGTTCCAGAACAACTGTGGTTTTTAAGACAAAATCTGGCTAATTGATCCCAGACAGGCGACTGCGGCCTCGACTGCAGAGGAATCCACTTACGCGAGCACGGCAAATGGGCTTTTCAACATTTCCTCTCACGACAGTGTGTTTGGAAGACCTGCCTCCCCAAGACAGCTTGGGAAGGCAGCAAAGAGGAGGAAGCTGACTCATATAGACAAAGTTGGTGGGAAGGGAAACAGTTGCTTTAGAAAATTAATTGCTGCTACTAGCCAAGATATTCTTCTGAAAAGATTTCTTTTTTTTGGGGGGGGGGGTGTTGGTAGCAAAAGGACTTTTCATTTGCAACTCTCTCTAGGACAAAAATCAGAGCTCAAGATTCTGATTCTCTCAAGTCTGATGAGACAATAAAATGAGGGATCAATAGAGGGACAAAAAAATGAGATGTCATATGTGACAACCTTAACCCTAAAAATAAAAAATCTCTCCAGAGGAGATAAGACACACATCTTTGTCTACATTCAAGAACAAACTTCTGAGGAATTCTCTGGCACTCCAGTGATTAGAACTCTGTGCTTTCACTGCCGAGGGTGCAGGTTTGATCCTTGGTTGGGGAACTAAGATCCCAGAGTTGCATGGCTCCACCAAAACAAAAAACAAAAAAAAACAAAAAAAAAACCACCCCAAAAGTCCAAAGATACAAATTACTATGGCACCTAGGGAGGCAGCATGAATAAACCCATTCAATAGGCAAGTATGTTCCAGAAGAATCCATTGAAGGAATTCCCTGGTGGTCCGGTTATGACTCCATGCTTTCACTGCTGATGGTCCAGGTTTAATCTCTAGTTACAGAACTAAGATCCCATGAGCCGAGGGGAAAAAAAAAAAGAATCCAGTGAGGAGCTGACATGTAAATAAATCACTTTCAAAAACTGTTATCCTTCAAATGGAGTAGGAGTTCCAATACACTGAACTGATGTACTCATAGGAATAAATCCTTCCCATACAGTAAGTGCTCCATCTGGATAAATCCCAATAGCCTAGAAAAGTAACGGTCATCATTTCTATCTTCAGTTGCTTCACCTATTTATCATTCTGCAGAGGCAAAACACCAGGTCTCTTCTGACTGAAGACCATTTTACACTATTCTGCAGAAGGCTTTTTTCTTTGGTTCGCTGATTTGACTAAAAGGGAGGGCACTTTTCCTCAGACGGATGAATCCCTTACCATGAGGTTCACTGGCTACTTTTTCTCAGCATTTCATTGCTTCTATGAAGCAGCAAACACACCTTGCAATTTGCCTCAGGTTTGAATTTGGCTCTGAAACATACTAGCTATAAATTCTGAATAGCTCCTTGAGTCTCATTTTCTTTATTTCTAAAGTAGAGACACCTACTGTACCAATGATGATGAGAAGTCAAGCTTACATGACAGGCGCGCCAGTCACTACCACTGTTCTCCTCGTTTCCCTTCTCTGCCACACACGGCAACGTAAACTGACCAACTTCATGCACTCTCACTTCACCAGCTACACTTTTCCTATAAAGCCCAGGGAGGCTGCTGTTTCAGTGGGCCTGTTTTAAAGGGATAAATATAATTTTTTCCCACAGATTTTCACATCAGAGAGAAGTGATGCCACTGCTGGGTAAGCCCTGAACTTTGTGGGGTGTGGTCTCTCTTCTGTCAGTTTAGTTGGCAGTATCACTACAAGCCCTGGGGGAGGAGAGTTTGAAGGCAAAGATCTTGTCCAGTTGGGAGGACTTAAGAGAGACTTCAGAAAGAGATGACCCTAGAACTGAATTTTACCATACAGGGAACACTTCAAAGGGGAGAGGGAAAAAATAAAAAAAAATAAAAAAATTTAAAAAAAAAGGGGAGAGGGAAAGGACGACGTTTCCAGAGGAGGAAATCATAGCAAAACTACGGTATGTTCAGGTAACATAAGAAGCTGGGATACAGGACTAGGTTTAAGTTTCTTTCATCCTGAAGTTGTCTGTATAGCCTGGTACTTTTAAAGCACCCAAAGTTCGAGGAAACCCCACATTCTCTCCTTCAGCCAAGCTTCAGTGACCAGCACACTCCCCAGAAGGAATGTTTCCTGGCAGCTTAGCTCAGCCCTGCCAAGGCAAACCACCTGTACCAGTTTCACAAGTACAGCCTACAAGATAATCCTTATCTAGGTTTACATGATTTACATGAGTCAGTTATTGTTTCTTTTGGGTGTATCTTAAGAGTACCTACCTACCTGTATTTACTAGCCCTGGAATAAACTTCTGAATATGTAAACGGCTTATAAAATTTTCATGGAGGACCACAGATGTAGTCCTCTTGCCTGAAAAATCCCATGGACAGAGGAGCCGAGGGGGCTACAGTCCATGGGGTCACAGGGAGTTGGACACGACCGAACAAAAAGCAGAGGTGTAGTACCCTTATCGGATTTATAGCTTGGATGCAGTGAGATGGATCAGCCAGTATGTTGATTAATCCCAGGCCTCGGTGAAATTTTTCCACAGCCCAACTTTCATAGGCAAAAACCGGAGCCTTGGCGCCCTCTGGAGGCAGACTGGTTCTCACAGTCAGACAAGCTTCCCAACTAGGCAGGCGTGTATGAGGACAGAAGCCACAGGGTCATAAACATGGCAGTTTCCTAGATCATCTTTACTTGAAGATTTTTTTTTTTGGGAAAAAAAAGTAGGTAATGCAAAACATTTTAATATTAAAACAAATGCAGATAATATTGAATAGAATATAAAATTTACATTACTTTTTGAAACAAAGAGACATCAAAGACATTTCAAGGTAAGCTACTCACGAGCTTCAGGCTATATTCTTAAACTCGGGGTGTGGGGGTGAGGAGAGGAGACCCTGCATGCTCAGTCTAACACTGTGGGTGCTGCTGCTTTGACGGGATGTAGCGAATTCTTCTGAGAAACAGCAAATGAAGTGTTTACTCATTTGGCAACAACCCAGTGGATTATTTAAATAAGTAAAACCAAATGCTTTCTCATTTTAAGAGCATTTTAACCTGCTTGGAAAAGGCCTGAGTAAAATAAGAGCTTTATGTTTGAGTGGAAATTTATTTCCTTCTAAAATGATTTCCCCCCTACTATGAATGTTAACATGCCTAACTGAGGGTATGACATGCGAGCTGGTCAACAGTCAGACATGAGGTTACAAGTACACCTTCCAAGGGTGTCATGAGGAATGAAAAACAAACTACTCACCTTCTGCAATGACAAAATGCAAACAAAATAAAAAACTGAACAAAAGATTATATACAATTAGAACTGTATAATGATGTAATTTAGGGACTGTCAAGGCTAATGCTACAGTATTTGCTTTTCATATTTCATGTGACATTAAGAATTTCTTTGAGGGGCGAAAAAGGAGCCATTACACCTCCTTTCCAAATCCTGCTTATTCTCTGTAACTGCCCTTTTTTCCTGTTGGCAACACAATTTACTGCTCTGCAATAACAGCGTGCAGCTATTCTAGGGTAGGTTAGCTGTGTACTGTCCTTTCTTTGAGGTATGAGAGACAGTGTTAATTAAATGTGCTAAGAAGAATATGCTGGGAGGCAGATTCCAGTGGATGCTGCTGAGTTTTAAGGTCTACCAAAGAAAAGGTAGTTTATAACTTCCAGTATCATCTGCCTTATTCATTTTCTTAAGTTTTACAGAATTATTTCTCTTTGTTCATGGAACTGTACTCTCTTCATTTTACAAAGCCTTAAATTAAGACTCAAATCGCATCACAACTTGCCAGTACCTTTAGGTAAATGCAACTTCTTATTTTAAGTAAAATAACCTGGAGTAAAAATGTCCCATTTCAAGGGGAGTATCAGTAGTAAATCATGTGCTGGGAAAAAGAACAAAAAAGGCAGACACCAAACACCTCCATTTTCCCAAGATTAAATGATTATTAAAAAAGCGCGCCACACCGTACAGAAATCAACATTCTCTCCCATAATTCTGTGCGTCTGGGACTATAGAAATGTCACTGTCCCTGCCCCACATCTTCAAATTAACATTCTCAGGTCACAACAGTAAGTCTTCCCAAAAGGGACCTTCCGGAAAAACAAGCTATTTCCTCGGCTCATATTTCCCTGAAAGAAAAATAAAATAAATACAAATAAAATCTAGTGTGAAAATGAGGTCAGCTAGTCCAAAGCAGCAGAGACATCCAACTGGACATATTTCTGAGAAACAAAATGACGAAAATGACCAGACTATCACTATGGGGCAGCAATGTGCCATCTCTGACACAAGCTGAGCCTCTGTGGAACTAACTACCATTTTGACATGTGGATAAAGGCAAGTATTTCTTATCTATTTAGATAGATATTCCCAGTCCAGATTCTGGCTCTGCTATTTGCTAGTTAGCTGGGCTATCAAGTGCGTCAATTCATCAAGTGTCATGAACAGTCCTAACACATAGTAAGCGCCAGCTTGTATTTGTCTTTTTTTTTCTTGGCTGCATGCATGTGGAATCTTAGTTTCCTGATCAGGCTTGGAACCTGTGACCCTTGCAGTATAAGTGCGGAGTCAACCTCTGGACCACTGGGAAAGTCCCCATGTCAGCTTTTATTTGTTTTGAATGGAATGGTCAGATCTCCAGGGAGTACTTTTAAAATCTTATAATTCAAGTAGTCATGTTATGAGTTTAATTGAGCACACTCTAAGTTAGACAGCCTGAACATAGATCCTGCTCTCCCAAATACAGGCTGTGTGATCGTGGGTTACACAACTGGTATTATTTAACTGCTCAAAGTCCCAGTTTCTTCACATGTGAGGTGGAATGGTAAAGTATCGTCTCTCTCCTCACTAGGTTATTTTGAGGGTTGCATGAGCTGAAACCTGGAGAACTCTCAGCATGAGGCCTCGTATACAGTGAATGATCAGTAAACATGTGCTGTTGTCTTAAGCACTTAAAGGATCAACTATAAAGTGTCTGATACCCTAATAATTTTCTATTTGGTTTCTTTCTATAGCAGAGGGTTGAATGTTCATGCTAGGTCTGTCTGGCAACCATCCAAGCGTCCTGGCCTGGGCTCACAGAGGGGCTTGTTGGGCCCACTGAGCAAAAGCCCCCCAACTTAGGCCTCTGCATTCAGAGTTCAGGCTGGGAAGCCTGAGCCTGGGAACAAAGGCCTTTCTCATCGGTGTCACCAGTGCTATGAGAGCATGCAACAAAGAGCTTCCTCATACACGTCCCTCCACAGTCCTTTACAAAGTGCTTCCCACTCAAAAACAGCTTTCAACTGATAGCCACTTTAAGCGATTCCATGTTAAATTTAGCGCACAGCCACTCATCATTTTGGTTCCTATTAAAGCTCTGCCTAGACTGATCAAGAACTTTTGGTTAAAAATAAATAAATAAATAAATAATTTTTGGTTGGAGATGACCTACCCCATAGCAAAAAAAACAATAAACTGGAATCTGGACACTGCATCCACTAATGTGACTACAGAAGTAAAAACAGCTCTGCTGACATCAGTGTGACAAATAATGTCGCAAACAAGCAACTATTTCTCAGCTTTTCTAAATATATTAGAAAGTATATTTCAGAATATATTCTGAAAAGTTACAAGAAGATGAGGTTGGAAAAAGTAATCTGAAATCAAGGGCATCATTTTAATAACCAGAATAACTGACTGCCCAGGCCTTATTTATAATTTGAATGTAACCACTCAAATGGGTTCCAGATCACATCCAGGAATTCTTCCTTCTTCATTACCTCTCCTGATGATTTCTAAGCAGCATATTTTACAACTATGCCAGAGTGACATATGGACCACTGAAAAGGATATATTAACTGGTAACTAAAAGATAACCTACAAGAATTAACCTGGGGTCCCAGAGACTTCTAAGAAAACAAGCAAAAACAAAACAAAACATGAGGGGAGAAGGAGGGAGGGAGGGAGGGAGGGAGAGAGAGAAGTACCTCTTTCTGTAGCATGCACCAGCAATCTATCCAAGAAGAATATATTGGGGCATAGGGAGGGCATCCACCAGCAAGCCTGAAATAGAAACAGAGATTAGTTACCGAAGTCAATATTTATAAAACCTTCTCTCAAGAGCTCAATAGATCTTGGTCAAAATATTCTGCCTGGAAGGTTCCTTGAGAAGCAATTTTAGCAGTTCTGTAGAAACAAATTCTATTGGCACAGGGGAACAACTGAGAATCCAAAACAGATCCCACTTTCTTACATTTAGGTTTTGAATCAACACATAAAGAGAAACTTTATGTATTTTCTAAAACATCTAGGTTTTAATTGGACAAATGAAATTCTAGAACATAGTAATTATATGATTAAAGAGCATTTAAAACTATGTGGTGTTCAAAAGACTCCGAACATGACAATGGATGGTGGTGTGAAACTGTGGTGACTCCCTGCTCTCACTCAGGTGGAACTCCTGCCCACGTCTTCTCTGAGAGTGAAAGTTAGGCACTTAGTCGTGTCTGACTCTTTGTGACCCCATGGACTATAGTCCACACCAGGCTCCTCTGTCCAAGGGATTCTCCAGGCAAGAATACTGGAATGGGTTCCATTTCCTTCTCTGGGGGATCTTCTTGACCCAGGGATCAAACCCAGGTCTCCCGCATTGCAGGTAGACTCTACTGACTGAGCCACCAGGGAAGCCACTTCTCTAAAAAACTGCAATAACAACAACACACTTAACTCATCCTTCAAGCCTGCTCTGGGCTACAATGTGGCAGCCGATCCACACATCACAAAACAAACAGAATATGCTAACTGCTCAAAATGCTACACAGCTACCAATTTGATACCTTGTTTGAAAACAGTGACATGTCTAATGGCATACTGTGACGGGTACCCTAGTGGAACAGAACTAAATCAAGAGGTTAAAACTTCTGTCCAGCCTGGTAGTCACCTGGCACCTGGAAATCAGTGGTGTCCACCCCCACCCGCACCCCTCCTTCCCAGTCAATACATGAAAGGTCAAGAAACTTTCCATTTTCAACCAAATTTTCTACTTTTCTTACTTTAAAACACTTTTTCCATGAAGCCCTGATGAAAAACAGGTACAGGTTGTCATTCAATCCCTAACATACCTTTCATAACGTTCATAAGACAGGATAAGGATTTAGTATAAAGGAAAGATGTGAAAGTAATCTGATCATTATTCCACTATTTTCAGAAAAGAACCTAGACTACTGGGCAAGTACACACTATTTATAAGTACTTGAGAAATATTATTTGTACCCTTCTCTATTTCAAAACAGGATATGAAGAGACTGCTTATAATATAAATTGATGGCATTGCTGGTGTATGGGGCAGACAGAAAAAAATTAGGAAATCTATTCATAGCATCACCTGTACTGATCCTCACCAAATTTCTACCAGGACTGCTCTGCCTGTCAGGCATACAGGCAACCAACTACTAGGATAAGAAATGCAAGGCACTTACCCACAGTTGTTGACAGCCATAAGATTAGAGACAAGCACAAAGGGATAGGTCAACATACTGGCAAAAAACTGTAAAAGAGGGAAGAAACAGCTAAGTTATTAAATCATTCCTAGTCTCTCCATTTTTCTCCTTCCTCACGCTCAGTCCTAGCGCCACCGTGCTCAAACATGCCAACACTGCTTTTGCTTTCTCTGTATCCCAAGTTAAGACTAAATTACACACTTTTGGGTCTGGAGATATTTCTCCCCTTACCATGCAACCTTTTAACCAACGGTCAGAAGACTCTTACTCTGTGACTGTGCCTCATTCAAATGCAACTGAACTTCAACATTTAAAACTAAGTACAATAAGCATTTCAAAACAGCCCTGAAGAAAACAAGAAAACATAAACATCTTTCCAAAGACAATGGAAGCTACTTCGAAAGTCAACCACTAGAAGACTCCACATGATCGAAGAGACTGACGTTTTCAGCATCCGTTCAGCAGGACACAGGAGGAAGCAGGGGCAGGTCTGTGCTGAGAAACGCCCACTGACCCCCCGTGAAAGCTGACCAGCACCAAATTATGTGGGCTTGTTACTACTGTTACTGTGATGCAGGGATTCTGGGTTATTCATACCTCTGACCAAAAAACAGTAATGACACATTCCAAATTTCAAAGAAAACAAAACTACTACTAAAAGGTTAAAAGGATGTTTAAAAACTTACTCCTGTGACAGCTTGGGAATAACTCTTCATTTCATTCATGGTGGAAACCTATAATAGGAAGAAGGCCTTTATTAGAACAAGTGAGAAAATTAAGCTGATATTAAGATCTAATTATCCCCCCAAAATAAAAACAGTCTATTTCTCAATTCAAGTTCTTTGACAACCTGAAAATTAATTTACAGGATGAAAACATAAAAGACTGGCTAGGAGCATAAAAAGGCAGTGGTCAAAATGATCACCCTGACTCAACATTAATAGGCAAGTTCATGTAAGACTAGGATGGCAAAAAAAAAAAAAAGTCTAGGATGGCTTCTAGGTACTAGAAAAAAAAGCACCAGGAAGTGAGATTGGGAACCTTTTCCCATGTCCTAGAAATACAACCCCCGGAAACCACGTTGATGGTACTCTGAGGGCCAAATCACTCCTTCTGTGTACACCCAGCTGCGTCCCAGATGCTGTGGGGAAGATCAGTCTCTATATTCAAGTAACCAAGCGCATGGATTTTTGGTCCTACCTCTGGCCTGGGTGTGTTCTCGTTTCCACCATGCTATGGAACTCTCTTGTGTTCAAAGAGGTCTACAGCTGCTGAGGCTGCAGAAACATGACTTTTAGGGAAAGCTTATTCTCACCCCACCCCGGCCCAGGCTGAAGTTTCCAGAAATCCCAATAGAAGAGTCCCCTTAGCACTTCCAATTAGATGAAACACCTGAATATACGATAGAACTATCCTGCTTCATGGTGTCCTCTAACATTAGGTATCAATAAAGAAGCGATCTCCTTGTAGACTCTTACGCTCACCCAGCCACACCCTTTCCAGGTGCCTCTCTCTGTGGTAAACATCGTAGATCATTCCATTAGCCTTCAAAAATCGAACTGTTAATATTTAGCTGTATAATGGGGAGTCTCATTTAACCAACTGCCATCTTACTGTAAAGCTAACCTAGCTGCCAGGTGGGCACTGGGAAGTCAGCACCAGTGCATCTCATCAAGAGCCCAACCTACCCCACTATCCAGTGCATAGGTATTGACGAGGTAGGCCAGCGAGTTACAGAGCCACAAGGAAATGATGTCACCGAGGAGGCGAGGAATGAGACCCCTGCGTGAAGAAACAATAAAAAGAACCAAGAGATGTGATCGGTTGAAAGATATTTCACTCATTTATATTTATTTATATAAATCATATAATTACTTATCCTTCAATTAAAAAATAAATAAAAGATTTTAAAACATTCTAGAGAACTGAAAGGAACCGAATACCAGAACACAACCAGTTCATTCTAATTAATACAACTGTTCTTTACCAGCAGAGCCACCAGGGAAGCCCAGTCTAATTAATACAACTTTTCTTGAGGCTAATCTCTAATGACTTGTATTCTCATTTTTAAAATGAGAACTTTAAAGCCTACATACCTCTAAGCTGTGGCCAATGGCTCAACTTACTATTAATAACTATAATCAGGGAGGCAAATAATTTGCCTACTTCAGAGAAGAGACTTAAGTATGATTATTGCTAGACTACTTGATATCCAAATTTGGCCATGCAAAAGATGAGAAAAATGACAAAATGAAAATGGCCCAAACATGGACACAGGTGAGAGGCATTAGAAAACACACTTCCGGCCTAGGTAAGCTAGGCGAGGCGGTGTGGAATGATGGGACAAATGTTACTTCACAGATTGAAGACCAAGGATTAAACGCCACTTCTACCACTTATCAGCAAATGAACTTCCCAGAGCATCAGTTTTGTTTTTTTTTAATCTCTAAAATGAGAATAACAATAGCTATCTTGTCTATTTCCCAGAATATTTATGATACTCAAACAAAAATCAACGATGTAGAAACACTGAAAATTAAAATGGACCACTTAGTTAATGACGCAGTTTTTGTCATTAACAGAACTAAGGTAGTAGCCCAAGTTCTTCTAAAGTAAATTCAAGGGAAAGAACACAGTACACAAACATACTCTTGAGGATAAGAAAGATACCTATTAGATAGCTTTCCACTTTCCCAAACTGAACTTTCCTCATTTTATCAACTATATAGCAACCGAGAACTTACCATGAGGGTAGAAACTTGGAATGAATTTATTTATTAAAAAAACCTCTCCTTTCAACCATTTCAGATGTGCAGAGCAAAAGTTTGGGATCTCTTACAAGACCATTTAAGTCAGAGGGGCCAAAACAGAGTTTAACATGAAATAAACCCAGAGAGTACATTTTCCCTGAGGCTGAAACAAGGAGTCATGTCCTCCTTCTCATTAAAGCTTCCTACTCACACAAAAATCACACCCACAAATCAGTAATTTACTCACGCAAAAAATCCGAGGATGCCCTCTTCCCGATAGATGGTTGCTATGGAGTCGCAAAGCCCACTAGGTTTAGGAGGAGGAAAGGTGAAGTGCATTCAGGTTACAAGGTTCAGTTACCACCCTGGACAAGGCAAAATTTATACCCCACCCCTCCCCTTTCTGCCTCCCTCATTCCGCAAAGACAGATGAACCCAGAAACACAAGGGGAGGTACTGCTACCTCAGGGTGTAGTCACATGGAGTCAGGGCGAATTCTGGCTTCAGTGGGGGTGGGGTGGGGGGGTGGTGGTGGTGGTGGTGGTGGTGGTGGGTGGGTGTGTGTGTGTGTGTAGGTCAAATGATATAAGATATATGAATCTGCTTTGCAACCTCTAAGGCCTCAGGGTGTAGTCACATGGAGTCAGGGCGAATTCTGGCTTCAGTGGGGGTGGGGTGGGGTGGTGGTGGTGGTGGTGGTGGTGGTGGTGGTGGTGTGTGTGTGTGTGTGTGTGTGTGTGTGTAGGTCAAATGATATAAGATATATGAATCTGCTTTGCAACCTCTAAGGCATCACAGACATGTAAAATATTTGGCATCAACAGATCTCCTTGAAGACTTGAAAACAGAAATACTTACCAGTACTTGGATTCTCTGCCAATGAATTGCACCATAGATCTCAGAGTGATCACTAAAGAATACAGAGGAAAGATTTTTAAGCTACATCCAGATAAATTTTAATAGCCCTGGAAAAAAAAAAGTTTTGCCCATCTACAGACACTTTTGGTATCTGGATAAACTGGATAAAAACCAAAACAAGCAAACCAAAAACACACAGGCAAGGCACTTTAGTGAACTCTCATGTCAACCTATGGAAGTAGACAGGAGATCATGATACAGAGAGAGAAAAAGTCGAATTTCAGTTGTCCACTGCAAACCTACCATGGAAAGGATGTGTGATGAGAGTCGCAGCAGAACGAGCCATCATCTCCCGAGTCGTCTAGAAACAATCAACACACACACTTGTGAAACCTGAATACGTGACACTTAGATTCCTGCGAGAAGTCACGCGGGCGGACACTGTAGAGTGACAGTGGGCGACACAGCGCTCCTGCCCTTCCCGGAGTCAGCATGAGTAGCCCGAAGAGGATGCAATACAACCCAATATCATTCCAGCACAGCTTTCACTCAGGGATTTCAATGTTATGTCTCAAAATTTCTCAGTAAAGCAGATTTCTATCATCATCTCGAAGAACAAAAGCAAAGAAACCAGGAAAGGGACGTCCCTGGCGGTCTGGGCTTGAAACGCAGGAGGGGTGGTGACCTAGCTGGGATGAACTGTGAGGACTGTATGCAGATCATTAAGTGGCCCTCTCACTGTGAGTGATCTCAGAGACTGATATCTACACTGGGCAAATGTCAGGCTCTATTTAATCTACACCGACATCTTGAGGACAGCAGAACAACTTTGGTTTGGTTTGTCGACCACAACCCTATAACTAACTGCGCAGTATCCTGCAGCTCCTATGTTTATCTCAGTTTATCTTTCTTATCCAGGATTCTGTAAAGAGGTTAGTAAAAAAATTCAATCACAATACATGGAGGTACGTTGTAAATACAGAAGGTCTGTCATTCATTTTTGCACTTAGTTAAGAGATCCCTCACCTCTACTCTAATGGTAGTTCTAAGAGCCACAGGATGAACTAAATGAAGTTAAGAAAATATAAAACACATATTAACACATGTATCTCTCTGCTCCTTGCTCAGTCGCTGCTCAGTCGTGTCCGACTCTTTGTGACCCCAGGGACTGTAGCCCAGCAGGCTCCTCTGTCCATGGTGTTTCCCAGGCAAGAATACTGGAGTGAGTTGCCATCTCCTTCTCCAGGGGATCTTCCCGACTCAGGGATTGAACCGGGTCTCTTGAGGCTCCTGCACCAGAGGGGGGTTCTCTACCACTGTGCCATCCAGAAAGTCATGATACATGTTTCTGAAGGCAGCTTTTACTGAAAATCATGACCTTACTATAGACAATTAGATAATGTCAAGACTAAGAAATAAAAAAGAGTATTATTAAGTTAGGCATGCAACCAACTCCAATGGCAGAAGACAGGGGTGGGAAATGAATGATGAGGGTATTTCAAAGTCAGAATAATGTTGTAAAAGCATTTCTAGATATACAATGTCCAACACACGCAGGACCTCGGCTACTATATTACTATATGTTAACACTTTCAGGCCAGAGATTTTCAACTCTATTATAAGAAGTTTCAATAGAAACCTCTTCAATATTAAAGATGAAATGAGTGGGCAAAATATGTTTCCTTGAAATGCATCAACTCCAAACAGCAAGCAATGCTTTTTTCTCTCTTTCTATTCTGCATGCAGTAAAGCCCATATTAAATCGAAGGTTTAATTTCCCTTGGAACACTGAACATACAGGCCTGATGATCCTGATTCCATAACTGCCACTCCGCTCTGATTTAGACAGATCATAATCATCTCACCTCCTTGATAACCCGGTCAAAGGAAGATGAAACTTCTTTCTGTACATTTCCAGATCCTGACTCCTGGAAATCAAAATGAAAGATCACTATCATGATGGTTTTCAACAGAACTGGTCAAACCGGTGGCCACCCTGTATAAAAACAATCTCCACGATGAAAGGAAAGCTGACTGCTTGTCCCTTTTCCTAAAGAGGACAAAGAGCAGCAGAGGCTCGCAGGGAAAATGGGCTCAAGCATACACATTGGCTTCAACATACCTCAGCCTTGTCACACTCCTGGTAATGCTGCAAAGGAAGAGAAAAGAAAAGAATGATTAGGTCTATCACAGTGTCACTGAGACAGGACATAAAAGGAAAGCCCTATTGATCGGCAGAAATTAAAATGGTTGATTTTTGGGGAGGCAGGGGCTGTAAATTTCCCATTAACTTCTACTTCTAATTAACACTTGGAAATATTAACATTAACACAAGTGTCTTTAAGACGATCCTGTTAAAAAAAAAAAAGACGATCCTGTTGCTAAGTTTAACATACTGATTGGGCAACTCATAAAAAAACTCGTATTTAAGAGAAGAAAAAGAATGGACTTCCCAGGTGGTCCAGTGGTTAAGACTCCTCGCTCCCAGTATAGGACCCGGGTCCTGATCAGGGAACTAGATCCTCCCGCTCCAACTAAGAGCTCGCATGCTGCAAGTAAAAGATCCCACATGCCGCACCTAAGACTAGGTGCAGCCGAATAAATTAAATAAATATTTATTTATTTATTTTTATTTTTTACTTTTTTTAAAATAAATATTTAAAAAGAAGAAAAAGGAAAACAAAACTCCAAGAACATTATTTACTGAACACACACTAACAAAATAAACTGGTAAAAACAGTGCTTCCCAGGCGGTGTTAGTAGTAAAGAACCTGCCTGTCAATTCAGAAGCCCTAAGAGACACAGGTTTGATCCCTGAGTCAGGAAGACCCACTGGAGGAGGGCATGGCAACCCACTCCCAATATTCTTGCCTGGAGAATCCCATGGACAGAGGTGTCTGACAGGCTACAGTCCATGGGATCACAAAGAATCACACACAACTGAAACAACTTAGCACACAGTCAGAGGACTAAGGCCACGGAAAAACTCAGGGCCAATACCAAATTAGGGCAAGATGCTTTCCTTCCCTGTACAAAGAACAGAGAATGGGCACTAAGTCCGAATAGCTAAACCTGCCTCACTTTTCCTTTTGAATTTGACTGTTTCTGAGCCAAACAAGAGAGAAGATGCTCTCTCAACTCTGGCAAAGATACATGAAACTGCCAGAGCTTAGGCTGCGTTGGAAGAGGAAATATTATTTGTGGGAAACAGAAGATGGGCTAGGTGAAATATAAGAACCAGACAACTGACTTCCTAGACATAATGAGGTTTAAAAAATAGACACTCGTCTTTTGCAAAAAGAACTGCATTTCTTAAAAAGAAAATCAGAGGGAAGAGAACAAACATCACAAAGTGAAATGATGGTTTTTGGCCAAATTCCAGATCTTTGGCCAGAAATTAATTCTAACAGTTTCAGGCATCTTTAAAAATTCTCATTTCTAGACTTTGCTTTTCACTGTTAATAAAATTTTCAACCGTCTCTTCTACATTATCCTGAACAGATTTCAATGTAACTCTTGTTCAGATAAACAGAACTCTTTCTAACAGAGTCTGAAACAGCTCTGTCAATCCTAAACCGGTCTTTCTTCTCAACCGTGTAAACTGCTTTGGTTCTAAGTGTAGCACCAAGACCCTGTTCTGCTCACTTGGCTCCGTGTGAACACATACTCTGGGTACCTGGCTACCTCTTGGTCTAACTTTTCCTTTACATAGAGGAACTTGAGTAATTCAAGAGTAATTACAAGAATAATTCCACTCTTGCTCTAAGTCTACACATTAACCTCTTTGAACTAGATGACAACTGTTTTCCCACGTGAAAACTTCCCTGGAGGTCCAGTGGTGAAGACTCTGAGCTTCCACTCCAAGAGGCATGGGTTTTTCCTGGTTGGAGAACTAAGATTCCACATGGTGTCTGAAGCATAGATTTTTAAAAAAAAAAATCTAAACCTCACTTAGGTAACAGCAACACTTTCACTGCGCCAGAAAGTGGTGTGGCTGGAAAACAGAGGAGTAATCCACCAAAAATATCAGCCCATTAACACTCCATCACTCTGACCCACGTCAAAGTCACTCAGCTGTGTCCGACTCTTTGCGACCCCATGGATTATGCAGTGCATGGAATTCTCCAGGCCAGAATACTGGAATACCATTTTGGGTGACCCTGACCCATTGGCCACCCAAAATAGTGGCTCATCAGTCCACAGGCATGATCACAGGAGTAAGTATAATGAATAACAAAACCGCTTCCACAAGAGGAACTGACTGGAAAACCTCTCCAAATCAATTCAACAAAGTCTGAAGAGAATTTAAAACCCAAGCTAATCAGCATGAAACTGTTCAACAAAATCTTGATTTGCTCATCAAACGATAACACATTTTTATCCAGTAGAACTGGGGAACCATTAAAGCCTACTTTAAAAAGTGCATGGAGGACTGTACTGAGTACTGCTTGAAATAAACAGTTTGTAAACATTTGGAATTGAACACATCTGATATATAGGTTGAAACTACTACATAGATTTGGTTAGGAAATACTGCTACACTTTTAAGAACTAGAGCACAGAAGGTAATATATCTTTGGCGCCAGTGGGAGACAGAATAATGAACAAGAAAACCTATTAATTTTATATTCTCAACCCTACTCATACTGAACAACCTTCCCACGAACTGTTCTAAATGGTACAGAATTTGTATGTACAACATCTCTACAAATATACCAAGAGGCAACTCTGCCGACCTACACTGTAACTGGTGCAACTGAAATAAGTACAGTCAAAGGATTTAAAGCTAAAAGAAGTCAGTAAAACAAAGGGGTAACTATGAAAGAAATGTAATCGTGATGTTTTTAAAAACACTTTATGAAACAACTCAAACACACAGAATAATTAAGGAAACGATTCATTACCTCTGCAGCACCTTCTAAGCTTAAACAGATGTTAACATTTCGACCTTTCTGCTTAAAATTTCTTGCCTTTGTAAAATAAACTGCCACAGATACAGCTAAAGTTCCACCCTTCATTTCCTTCCCGCTTCTCCAAAGTAACCATTACCCTTGGAGTCAATGCACACACTTGGGTGAGGTTTTCTTTAAAAACAAACATTCAAATTTGCGCAGTATAACACAAAAAGAAAGAGTGCACAAAATACAAATGCACAGTGGAATAAATAATTAAATGGCAAATATCCACATAGCCATGGTCCAGATCAGGGAAAATCATTCCATTACCCTCGTATCCCACGCATGGTCTCCCTTCCTCTTCCCATAAACAAACACTATCCTGACTTTAACATTTATCTTGTTAAGTTTAAAAAAAAAAGTTTGTCACAGAAAATGTTTTACTAGGAGTAACACTAGGAATAAGAGGAAAATAAAATCAGAAATGTATGTTTTAACCAGTTTCCTTCGTCTTTTGAAGAAATAAGATGAATTATGCATGAATGCTTAGTCTTTAAGTCAAGTTTGACTGCAACCCCATGGACTGTAGCCCAACAGGCTCCTCTGTCCATGGGATTTTCCAGGCAAGAATACTGGCGTGGGTTGCCATTTCCTTCTCCAGGGGATCTTCCCAACCCAGGGATTGAACCTGAGGCTCCTGTCCCATCTCCCCCATTGCGCGCAGATTCTTTACTAATGAAGGAAGCCCCAAATAAGCTATTCAGGAGCTCAAATAAGTGCACTTAATTTCTACTCAGAACACCTGGTCCAGAGGAAGCTTGTGTAGATCAAAATCAATTATTTCATTTTAGTCAAATTCTCCTTGCTTCCCAGGAAAGAATTAAGAATGAGTATTTCAAGTACATGTTTTTCAAGAGGAAGAAAGGCCATGGATATAAATATATCTTTGCAATTGCTCTTAATCTGTAGGACAAACTGTAGTTAAAAGTAATCTAAGTCTATGGGAAGATGGATTTTCTTATTACCTGTAAAACTTTACCATGGACCACAGTTCCAAGGACGCCTGAACACAGTCTTGGAGTTAAGCCTGTGAACAATCCACGCTTCCCATCAATGCTCGCAATGTGCTGAGCTAAGAACACAAATCAGAGATTTACATTCTAGCTCAAAGAAATGGTCACACAGAAATTTCAAGAAAACATGCTTTCTATACATTTTTTTCAGTGACTCCTGCCTATCACGCTTGCCAATGTCATCCAATTCTAAATAAATCAAAAGACACTCACCATAACAAAAGAGACCAGGAAGTTGACAGACTTGCCGCCCAAAAATATTTCGTCCTACTGTTGGAGCAAGAGGCTCATATCCCACCTTTGAAAATAAGAGGATGTATCAATACTAGGTGACATTCCTAGGAATGCCTGGGTTGCAAGGTCTTGAATAAAGAACAAATTTAGAATTACAATTTTTAACACAAGTTAAAATGCAGTGTGTGTTTTCCAAGACAGTAATGAAGTTATCACCCCTGTTCTTGTTTTTTGTCTTGTTTTGTTTTAAATTTTGGCACTTGGTTAAGACTGGTTTCAATAAACTGCAAGTTTTCTTTCGGTTCACATTCTACAAAAAAAAACCATGTAGCTGAGATAGACTAGTATTAAACTGAAAACAGAATAAGGGGATTTTTGTGTTAAGAAAGCTACAGTTTACTGAGGATGCACGAAAGTATTTTCTAAAGAAAATCTAGCATTTTTTTTTTTTTTTAAATATTTGGACAAAGTGAGATGACTAAGCCAGTGTCAAGTTCATATTTGGCTAGCAAGACAAACCACTCAAAGGCAAACGCAGATACAGCTTGATAATTCATTTGGGAAACAATTATAAACTAAGTCTGTATTAAAGGAGCAGACAGTCATGAAAAATCTAATGAAGGCCATTTTAGAGTTAATTTCATCATGTTATCTCTACAATATGTTTAGAGTCTTTAGTGCCAAAGAGATCCTCCAGTGAATGAATGCTGTTGGACATGGTCTTGACTCTCTATTGCTGTGATTCTCAACCTGTTCAATTGAAGAACTCCAGAAAGGCTCACAGTGCAACCATTTTTAAAACTGAGTATTTGGGAATTTCACCAAAACCCCTGAGACACTTGGCAACACAAGGATGTTGTGCAATCAGGATTAAGGAGTTTCTGAGGCAACAGTTCTGATTGTCACTAGAAAACCCTGCCTCCTGGATAATGACTGAGTAATGGGCTTATACCAGATTTATGGCAAAATGCTTTCATCTCAGATACTACCTAGCTAAAAATGTGCCAACTCTGTTTTAGATGTCAGAGTACATTTCAAAAATTTGTTCTTTTTGTATTTTTTGGCCACATTATGCAGCTTGTGGGGATCTTAGTTCCCTGATCAGGGACTGAACCTCGGCCCTTGGCAGTGAAAGCGTGGACCTCCAGGGAATTCCTTTTGTTCTTAATTAAAAAAAAAATATTTATTTACTTGGCTGTGCCAGGTCTCAGCAGTAGCACTCGGCAATCTTTGTTGTGGCATGCAGGATCTAGCTGCCTGATCAGGGATTCCCCAAGTGGGTCGGGTGGGGGTCTCCAAGACTTAGCCACTGGATCACCAGGGAAGTCCCACTGTTCTTAATTTAAATAACGAATTTTACAATGGTTTTTATTTACAGGTTCTGAATCCTCATGGGTCAACATGTTGTATGAATGAGTATCATAAACTGAAAAATAAGAAATGGGGACTTCCCTAGTGTCATGCCTATTTTTGACAGAACGGTGGGTGGTGGGGTCAGGGCTTCTATCCTTGGTACCATGCATGACATAATGACCTCAACACTCAACAAAGTTTCAAAAATTAAAGACCTGTCCAGGGAAATCTAGAAAGGCAATTGAAAACACTATCTTCAATTAAAACCTGGCATACCTGCCTGTGAATAGAAAATACCCCTTAAGAATTATTTCACAGAAGATTAGAAACTAACATATATACTTAAAACTCTCTAACAAAACTTTCGGCTGAACTGATGTCCAGCTCTGACAGATGGGATTTTCACTGTCATGAGCCACATGGGCTGCTGCTGGAGAGCGCTCAGTGCATCCTTCCGAAATTTGACTCAGCAACCACTTGATTATCACTTCTGAATGAGCTCCTTGTATTTCTCTGGGTATCTGGTGCTAAAATCTCGGAACAGAAAAGCAGCAATAATAGTAGCAAAAAAAAAAAAAAAAAAAAGAAGAAGAGGAAGAAGAAGAGGAAACAAAAGCTAACAAAACGTAGGCTCCCCTTAAATCTCAAATTTGTCTTTAACAGATTTCACATCTTGCGTTTGGGCGCGGGGGACAAGAGAAGAACGCTCATTTCAGAGGAGCGGAGTGGGTAAAGGTTGGGAAGACCTTGGCGGCGCCCGGCCAGGATCGACCTCGGGGAAGAGAAAACAAAGTTCACAGGAGCCAGCGGGCAGGGCAAGGCAGGGCGGCAGTTGGGCTACCGGGAAAGGAGCGGGCCTCACGGCTCGGCTGGAAGGCGAGACTTCGGAAAGGCCCACGGGTAGTGGGAGCTCCGCGGACGAGGGGAGTCGTCCCTGCGGGGAAGGAAGGGGCGAGCAGCAAAGAAGGAGCAGCAGCATCTCAGGAGACTGAAGGCCCGGAAGGCTGGAGCCGGTCCTCAGGCGCCCTGGGCAGCGGCCACCCAACAGGGCACCGAACGGGGGAGGGAATGGCGACAACTCATACCTGGATGAGCACCTTCACGTACATGAGCGGCTGGGACAGGATGGTGAGACCGGAGCCCAGGAGCACCTGACTGGCCGCGTCCGCCATGATGGCACCCGCGGACGGACAGACAGACCGAGCCACCAAGCGACCGAGCCGGTCCCGGGTCACGTGCCAGGGCCGCCGGCTTCACTGGCCCGCCCGCGGCGCGCGCGCACGCACGCCCCGGCGCGCGCGTCCCCGCCCACAGCCCCGCCCTCAGAAACGGCAGGCGCTCGCGAGCCGGCGCAGACGTCGGGGCGGGGCTTACGGCCCGGGCGCGCGCGTCCTGTGCTGGGATTCCCCCGCCCTCCACTAGGAACGGGCCATTTCTCCTGCGCTTGCGCATGCAGAGAGCTTCCGGGTGGGAAGAATGGGCGTGGCAATGGGGCCTGACCCTTTCGGCCAAAGCAAGGTCATATGAATGAAAGGAATTGTAACTGGATTCTTCGATGCTCTTGCCTCTGCACTTGAGCTTTGGGGATCAGCAATGTAAGGTCCAAAGAATATTCAGCTTCAGAATCATAAATAATCTCAGTTCAGTTCAGTCGCTCAGTCGTGTCCGACTCTGTAACCCCATGGACTGCAGCACGCCAGGCTTCCCTGTCCATCGCCAACTCCCAGAGTTTACTCAAACTCATGTCCATCGCGTCGGTGATGCCATCCAACCATCCCATCCTCTGTCGTCCCCTTCTCCTCCTGCCTTCAATCTTTCCCAACATCAGGGTCTTTTCCAGTGAGTCAGTTCTTTGCATCAGGTGGCCAAAGTATTGGCGTTTCAGTTTCCGCATCAGTCCTTCCAATGAATATTCAGGACTTTAGGATGGACTGGTTGGATCTCCTTGCTTGCAGTCCAAGGGACTCTCAAGAGTCTTCTCCAACACCACAGTTCAAAAGCATCAATTCTTCAGGGCTTAGCTTTCTTTATAGTCCAACTATAAATAAACAATCTAATGACCAGCAAAACCTAGAGGAGTTTGAATAATGAACCCATCAGGGGGTTGCTATTTATGTACTCATTCATTCAATGTTAACTTCTCCGAAAGGCCTTCTCTGACCTTTATTTAAATTTAACCCCCCCCCCCTTTATTCCTACCACAGCATGTTGTAATACTTATACTTATCTGGAATTTATCTTTTAATCTCCTCCACCAGAATATAGACCCCCAGTGAGTTCAGGAGCCAGGACAGTTTTTGATCCTTGTCTAGCATTTCACATATGAAATGCTCAATAAATATTTATTGCATAAACGAACAATTACTTCAGTGACTACCAGGCCACAGGTTATTAGGGGAAAAAAGAAAAACAGCATTGCCCTCAACCTTTCAGTCCCAGCTCACACTTTCTAAATCAAACAACACTTAGAACCTGGCGCAGAGAAGGAAGAGGAGACTTGAATTTCAGTCGTGGTTCTCCTTTGTGTCAAAATGATTGGAAAGTCATTTTATCTTCTTCTATTTTCAATTTTTGTATCTAAATCTAAAACTACTACCTGCCTCTCGGGATTATTATGGAGACTTAAATGAAATTGTGCATAGGATAAGATTTTTAAAAACTGTATATTGAAATCCAAATGTTAGTTTTAATTAATACTGTTCTGTACTCAGCACGGTGCGAGGGAGGCAGTTTACAGAGTGGGAGGGAGAATGGACTTGGAAACCTATGGTCCAAATTTCACCTCCACTAATTATTAACTGTGTGACCTTAGGCTGATCACATGATGTCTTTGAACCTTAGAAAAATGAGTATAGTATTATCTACTTCATTCCCTTGTTGTGAGAACTGAATGAAATGACATGCCTACACAACTTGGCACATGAAAATATAATATCAAATTGTGACTTTTTGAGTTGTAACACACAAGTTGATTCTAATTAAATCCAGAAACTGTTTCAACATCAAAAGGATTGGTGTCTTAACAACATTGTCTAACCAGAGGATGTTTGATGTCTAACCATAGAGACCATTTAGCAAGAGGACTTTTTTTTCTGATTTTCTTGAAGTGTAGTTGATGTACAGTATTATATGTTACAAGTGTACAACATGGTGATTCACAACTTTTAAAGGTTGTACTTTCTGGTTTCCCTGGTAGCTCAGCTGGTAAAGAATCTACCTGCAATGTGGGAGACATGGGTTCGATTCCTGGCTTGGGAAGATCCCCTGGAGAAGGGAATGGCAACCCACTCCAGTATTCTTGCCTGGAGAATTCCATGGACAGAGGAGCCTGGCAGGCTACAGTCCATGGGGTCACAAAAAGTCGGACATGACTGAGCAACTTTCACTTTTCACTTTCATACTTTATTTGTATGAATAGTTATTGGGCTGGGCAAGCTTTTTGGCCAGCCCAATATTATAAAATATTAGCTCTATTCCCTGTGTTGTACAGTATATCCTTATAGTTTACTTATTTTATACATAAAAGTTTGTACCCTTAGACCCCTGCCCCTACTTTGCCCCTACCCCCATCGAGTGGACTCTTCATTCATGGATTTGTGCGTTAGTGGTGCCAAGAATGCATGTTTGCCTCAATGATGTCTGTGGGCACTAAGAGGTACAGAGACTCTTGCAAGAGTGTGAGTGTGTGGTTGAGCAGGCTGCTCCACCATGTTCTCCAATGGTGTAGGGTAGAAGCCACCCATGAAATTTTGGGAAGAACCTGTAGAGAGGGAACTAAAGTCAGTGGCATAAATAAGAGAAGTGCAAAAGTAGACAGCTGAGCTGCCGTATACAGCTCCCCAAGCTGTGCACTGCACAGCTCCAAAGAGTGCCATTCTCAAGGACTATGATTTAAATGGGTGGTGTTGGACTTGCCCAGGGGTTCAGTGGTTAAGACCCCACACTTCCAATGCAAGGGGTGCAAGGTTCAATCCCTGGTCGGGGAACTAAGATCCCACATGCTGGAGGGTGCAGCCAAAAAGTAAGATAAATAAATAAAATAAGTAAATAAATGGTGTTCCCAATACAGTTCAATATGGTGACCATATTTGGTGACCCGTATTCAGGTGGTGAGAGGAAAAAAGTGAAAGGAGGCAGAGATAATTGGGAAAGGAACAGACCTAGAACAGAAAAGAGTAACTGAAGTCAAAGGTTTGGAAAAGAAAGGAAGTGAGTTGTGTCAAAAGCTGCTGAGAGATCTGTAATAATAATGAATGAAACCCAGAGAAAGATTTGGGAATTTGCCATGTAAAAGACTCCTGGGGTGGAAGGCAGTTTGAGAGCAATCAGAACTCCGGTCCCTTTTTTCCCATTTTCCACATCCGCTTCTTCCACTTTGCTAGTTGACAATCTTGAGCGAGTCATTTAAACACTTTGTTTAAATCGGGGTGAATAAACCCTCCTGCGCTGGCTCACTGTGATAAATTTCAAAAGCTACCTGGCATTTCCCTATTCCCCCTCTCTGCTTTATTTTTTTCCCTAGCCTTTATCACCTTCTAAAGAATTACATAATTAATTTTAAAACTTGTCCCTTCCCACCAGATACTAACACACGAGCTCTTCTAGGAGGGCAGGGATCTTGTTGTCTTCTTTGTTCACTGCCCCACTCTCAGTGCCAGGCACACAGGTATTCAGGAAGTGTTCGTCAGAATAATTATTCCAGTGGAAACCTCTGGAATTTACTGGACAGTGAGTGTGTCAGTTTCCTTCCCACTGGATCACCAGGGAATTCTCTCTGTTGGCTTTTCAATGGGGAACAGACAGTAAATGGGAAGCCCACTTGACTAGGAGTCAGAAACCCAGAAGTGCTGACCTTATTAATAACATTTCTTTTATGACCTTGGGTGCATGCCCTTTGCCAGGCTTGAGTTCCCCCATCTGACAAAACCAGGAGGCTGAGGAGCTCCAGTATTCCATGCAGGTGAAGATCTCTGAATCCGTAGGACTTTGGCAGAAGACGAGTCCTGGGCTTATGAGAGGGTGAACAGGACAGCAGAGATGCCATCCTGCTTCTTTCCCAAGACTACCCTCACCTGCAGGAATGGCTTTCCAGCCCTGCTCCTTCCCCTTCAAAGAGGAACCATCCTCTGCCCGAAGCTGATCTTGCTCTCTCTCCAGCACTGACAGAGTCAGAGAAAGACAAGAGGGGGGTCTTTTTCTATGCCTCTCTTTTTGGAGAAAGAAAACTTTCCCCAGATTCCTTCCCTGGTAGACTGCTCATAAATCACTGGGCAGAAGTGGGTCACCTGCCACCTGCTGACCCATTGGTTGGCTGGGACCAGTGATTCTCAACAAGGGTTGATTTTGTCCCCTGGGGGATATTCGGCAATATCTGGACACAGCAATAGTGCAGCTGTTGAGAAATCTTGGCTTAGTCTAAGGTGTGTTATTCTTTTAAATTCTCTTAGATTCAATTTGATAATATTTTATTTGGGATTTTAGAATTTGATACAATTGATACTCACAAGTGTGGTTTGTAATTTTCTTTGTGTGTGCTGGTATTGTCATTTGGCATCAATGTTATACAATATAGTATTTTTTTTTAAGGTATTCTTTTTTAGGGCTTCCCTTGTGGCTCAGTCAGTAAAGAATCTGCCTGCAGTTCGGGTAGACCTGGGTTCGATCCCTGGATTGGGATGATCCCCTGGAGGAGGGCACGGCAACTCACTCCAGTATTCTTGCCTGGAGAATCCCCACGGAGAGAAGAGCCTGGTGGGCTACAGTCCATGGGGTCGCAAAAGAGTTGGACACGACTGAATACTAAGCACACACACAGCACACATTCTTCTTTAATCCTCTACAACATTTAAAATAACAATTCTTAAAGTTTTCGTAGAGTAACCCCATGAAACTCTCTGGACTTGGTGCATTTTTTTTTTTGGGCGGGGGGAGTTGCTTTCTGACAACATTCCTTATTTCTTTTAAAGTACTTTGTTCTAATTTTCCATCTCGTTTGATAATTTGTATTGTCTAGAAAATTATTTCATCCATGTTTTCATATTCAATCACATGGAGCTAAGCAAAGTAGCCTCTTATGATTCTTTTTTTTTTTTTTTCAATTCCTACAACTTTTTTCCTTTTCTTATTTTTTTTTTTCCTTTTCTTATTCTTTTCCATTATGGTTTATTATAGGATACTGAATATAATTCCCTGTGCTATACAACAGGATCTTGTTGTTTATCCATCCTAAATGTAATATTTTGCATCTGTTGTTCCCTAACTCCCAACCCAGCCTTTCCTTATTCCCCCTCTCATGGCAACCACGAGTCTGTTCTCTAGGTCAGTGAGTCTGTTTCTATTTCACATAGAAGTCCATCTGTGTATGATTTCTTCTCAGTATATGCAGAATCTGTGGTTATCTCCCATTGGAACCATCGTTTCTTTGGTGCCTTTATATGCTCTCTCTTTTTTTTTTTTTCCTGATTAGGTTTTCCAACATTTTAACTCTTTCATTGCTCTTTTTTTTTTTCTCCCAAATGATCAGTATACTCTTGGAAAATCTCAGTGAGGGCAAATGAAAGCTCTTGAGACTGGCAGATAAATAGAAAAACAAAATTTTTTAAAAATGTTTATTTGGCTGCACCAGATCTTAGTTGTGGCATGTGGGATCTAGTCCCCTGACTAGGGATTGAACCTGGGCCCCCTGCATCGGGAGTGTGAGTCTTAGCCACCGGATCACCAGGGAAGTCCAAAAACAAAAGTTTTAATACAGGAGACAGAAAAGCTAGAAAGAAGAGAGTTAAATCAACTTGCTAGAATCAGAGCCCATACGCGCAACTCAGAAAGACAGAAGACCATATAGCAGAGTGAGTGGCACTTAGAATTCTTCTCATGGCAAAGAGAGAAAAAATGTTTCTGCAGCCTACCTACTACTTGGGCTTGCTTTAGAGATGACCAACATGGCTATTTTTAGAGCCAAGCTTGCCTGTTTATACAGGCTTTTCTTGTGTAAGAATATGCATTTTGTCCTCTACTGTTTTGCCTGTCCTTGGCCACTGGTGCTAATAAGGCTCATGAAATTAAGGAAACACGCTGAACTCCCTGCCAGGTTATGAGGGTTTGTTACAGTTCAACCAGCTCTCAGACATATAGACTACTTTCTGTCGGTCTCCCAACTAATCATGTCTATTACTAACTGCAGTAATTCCTTCCATCTGTTTTCTTTTTTTTTTCCATCTGCTTTCTTTGACTTCATTTAGTTGTTCTAATTCTTTCAGTTAGATGCTGTGTTCATTGTCTATTGCTACCATAATGAATCGCCCCAGATTTGGTGGCTTAAAATGATACAGTTTGTTATCTGACAGTTCTGCAGGTCAGAAGTCCAGTAGGAGTGGCGGATATCAGCTCTGGGTCCCACAAGGTTGAAATCAAGTCATTGACCCACTGGGTCCTTATCTAGAAGCTCTCGGGGAGAAGTTACTTCCAGGTTCATTCAGGTTGTTGGCAGAATTCAAATTCAGTTCCACATGGTCATAGGACTGAGGTTCACATTTCCTTGTTCACTGTTGGCCAAGGGTTTGTCTGAGCTTCTGGAGACTGCTAACATTCCCTGACTTCATCTTCATAAACTGGCAATGATGGATCCAATCTTTCTCATCCTTCAAAAATCTCTGGTGTCCTGACTACTAGGGTTTCCCTGGTGGCTCAGATGGTAAAGAATTTGCCTGCAGTGCAGGAGACTTGGGTTCCATCCCTGAGTCTGGAAATTCCCTGGAGAAGGGAATGGCAACCCACTCCCGTATTCTTACCTGGAGAATTCCATGGACAGGGGAGCCTGTGGGGCTGCAGTTGATGGGGTCACAAAGAATTGGACACCTGAGTGACCAACACTTCCACTTTCTGTCTACTGATCTCTTCTGCCTCTTATTCTACCCCATCTCTCTGATGGAGTCTTCTTTTTTCCTCTTCTAATTTAAGATTTTATGTGATTATACTTGACCTACCTGGATAATCTGGCATAACCTCCCTATATTAATGTCAGCTGATTAATAACCTTAATTCCATCTGCAAAACCCTTTTATAGCAGTACCTAGATTAGTGTTTGATTAAATAAGCAGAAGATGGGGATCTTGGGGGAGACTTTTTCTTTGGGCCACATAGCATGTGGGATCTTGGTTCCTTCGACCAGGGATCAAACCTGTTCTGCCTGGAATGGAAGCGCAGAGTCTTAAAGACTGAACTGCCAGGGAAGTACCACGGAGACCTTTAGAATTCTGCTTACTATTCATTGTTACCCTTGCTTCATTCATTGTTACCTTTTGTGTTCATTACCTTAAGAATTTAAGTGTGAATTTCCTTTCGAACACTGCTTTAGCTTACATATTCTAATACGTCCTTCAGTAGTTAGAAATTTTGGTTTTGATGATTTTTTGACAAAAGATTTGCTTGAGAGGAATGTTTGATATCTGAATGGCTGATCTAATTCACGGATTGAAATTTTCTTTTAATAGACAAATTAGCCAATTTACATTTCTTGATACGACAAATACTTTTGGTCATAGTTATATTATGTTTTATAATTTTTTTCAATGTTAAAAAAGTGTTTACAACTTTAAAAATAGGTTTTTTGGATAGCTTCAAAATAAACTTTTACTATATGAACTATTTTTGAGTGTGCATAGGTATATTTGAAAGGTTCTGTTGTATACACATGAAATAAATTTATATTCATTGTTTTCCCTTCTCCATCTCCATTATCTTTCTTACTTCCAGATCCCATATAATTGTATTCTTGTATTTCACAATATACAATATATATACAATATAACACAATTGTATTATTGTGTTCACACATAGTACCCCTAGTGTTCATATTTATATCTTTAAATATACTTAGCACTTGATTTATCAACTTTACATTTCTTTTTATGAAATCAGCATCATCACAGTACTTTTCACGTTTACTCCTTCTCTCTCAACTATTATTATAAATATAATTAACATATTGCTAGGTTTGGGAATTCCCTGACAGTCCAGTAGTTAGGACTCTGCGCTTTCACTCCTGGGGGCACAGGTTCAGTCCCTGGTCGGGGGACTAAGATTCCACGAGCCGTTTGGCCAAAAACATATTGCTAGGTTTATAAGATTTTCATTCCATTTTATAATAAAAGGCATTCACATTTTTTAAAGTCGCAAGATTAGAATAAAATAAAATGGCTTTTATATTCTCTATGAGTTCTTTTGGTGACGTTGTCTCTATTCATCTCTTGGTTGACTCAAGTTCATTTTCTAGTAGATTTTTCAAAAAAGGAGTATGGAAAATATATTATATATATTATATATGCATATTAAATAATACATATTAAAATTTTAATCTTTCTGCCTGGATGCC
Organism: Dama dama; assembly: GCF_033118175.1. Taxonomy (NCBI): domain Eukaryota; kingdom Metazoa; phylum Chordata; class Mammalia; order Artiodactyla; family Cervidae; genus Dama; species Dama dama. The sequence goes on from NC_083681.1 coordinate 75,528,777, forward strand.
TTACTTTCACCTTGAATTTCAATAACTTCACTAAGGCATGCCTTATTTTTGTTGTTGTCATTAATTTTTCTGAGAGAAGGTATGATCTTTCACTATGCAGATTTTTTAATACTGGTAGATCGATTCAATTATGTCTTTTTAAAAATAATTTAAAACTATGTTTTGAAAGTAGGTTATAAAGCAGTGTGTAGAATATGATCTTATTTAACAAAAAACCATCTTTACAAAAGATTTGAAAAGATTAAAAATAATTTGTTAACTATGATCATCTCTGGGTGACAGCGATATTGTGTTTTTATTTCCTTATTATTGCTTAACTGATTCCTTAATTATCTGTAATAAACCTATATTTTTTTACAGTAATAAAAGGCATGAAGGGGACTACCCTAGTGATGCAGCGGCTGAGACTCTGCGCTCCCAATGCAGGAGGCCAGGGTTTGATCCCTGGTCAGGGAACTAGATCCCACAGGCCACAGTGAAGATCCCATATGCTGCAACTAAGACCTAAAGCAGCCCAGTAAATAAACATTTTTCTTAAAAAAAGGCATGAAGGGAAATCCTCTCCAGGGCTTTTGGGAAGGCTTTCCTAGCCATCACCAGTGATGTCAAGTGGGCAGCAAGTGCTCCTGACATAACATGATGAGAAGGGCACTTCGCCTCTATGGCATTCTTTCTAAAAACCCATGAAAGTGAAAGTGAAAGTCTCTCAGTCCTGTCCGACTCTGTGCCACCCTGTGGACTGTATAGTCCACAGAATTCTCCAGACCAGAATACTGGAGTGGGTAGCCTTTCCCTTCTCCAGGGGATCTTCCCATCCCAGGGATAGAACCCAGGTCTCCTGCACTGCATGTGGATTCTTTACCAGCTGAGCCACTGGGGAAGCCCAAGAATACTGGAGCGGGTAGCCTATCCCTTCTCCAGGGCATCTTCCAGACCCAGGAATTGAACCAGGATCTCCTGAATTGCAGGTGGATTCTTTATCATGTAAGCTACCAGGGAACCCAAAAACCAATAACCCCAATCAAATTATAAGAAAAACTTTAGACCAGCCCAACTGGAGGAACCATTCTACAAAACACCTAACTGGTATTCTTCAAAACTGTCAAAATCATGAAAAATAAGGAAAGACTGGAAAAGGGTCACAGACCAGAGGAGACTATGGAGATAGGGCAGAGAAAAGCAATGCAATGTCTGGATTGTATTCTGGAATAGGAAAAGGACATTAAAGCAAAAACTGGTGAAATTACAGTGAAGTCTGGAGTTCAGGTCATAGCAACATACCAGTATTTTGTTGGTTGTGATGTACGGTAGCATTAGGGGTACTGGAACCGAGTGAGGGGTTGTAAGGGAACTCTACAGTTGTGACTTTTCTGTAATTAAAAATTAGTCCAAAATAAAATGGTTATTTTAGGACTTTTCTGGTGGTCCAGTGGTTAAGAATCTTCCTGCCAATGCAGGGGACCCAGTTTCAATCCCTGGGCTAGGAAGATTCCACGTGCTATGAGGCAAATAAGCCCTGCCCACCACGACTACTGAGGCCACGCTCTAGAGCCCTCAAGCCACAACTAGAGCGCAGCCCCCGCTCGCTGCAGCTAGAGAAAGCCCGCACGCAGCAACAAAGAGCTCAGGTCAGCTCAGTTCAGTCGCCCAGTCGTGTCTGACTCTGCGACCCCATGGACTGCAGCACGCCAGGCTTCCCCGTCCATCACCAACTCCCGGGAGCTCACTCAAACTCGTGTCCATTGAGTTGGTGGTGCCATCCAACCATCTCATCCTCTGTCATCCCCTTCTCCCGCCTTCAATCTTTCCCAGCATCAGGGTCTTTTCCAATGAGTCAGCTCTTCACATCAGGTAGCCAAAGAATTGGAGTTTCAGCTTCATCATCAGTCCTTCCAATGAATATTCGGGACTGATCTCCTTTAGGATGGACTGGTTGGATCTCCTTGTTGTCCAAGGGACTCTCAAGAGTCTTCTCCAGCACCACAGTTCAAAAGCATCAATTATTTGTTGCTCAGCTAATGCAGCTGAAAATAAATAGGCAAATTAAAAAAATTTTTTTAAAGAAAAAGAAAGACATCCAGGGACAGAGGTTCTTTGACTGGGTGTTTTTGGAACTGGGGGTTTGCCTGGATTTGCTATAGCCACACAGCTATAGGGCAGAGTTAACTTGAGAACAAAGTTGGCACCAAAGGTGACAGATGGAAGATGCTAGGGCCTGGATCTTTGATGGTGCCAGTGAGCTGCTGAATAAATCAAGCACTCCTGGAGCTGCCTGACATCTAGACTGACTGTATGAAGTAATACTGTTTTGTTTGAAATTTGTTTTTCCTCCTGTGGGCTGTGGTTGAAATCATTGTAGTTGGGAAAGGCAGCTGAGTAAACAAATTGGTACAGTGAGGTGTTTCAGGTGCAGAGGTCAGAGTCTCCAGGAGGTGAAGGAAGAACTGGCAAGTTCTGCCTTCGAAACAGCATCAAAACAGTTTCGCAGGGTAAGTTACTATTTGACTTGGTCTTGAAAGGTTACAGGTGTTTGCTAAGTAATGAGGTGAGGGCATGGTATGCAGGGATCTGGGAGGGGCAGTTAATGTTCCTAGAGAATCACAGGGAGGCTGATGGGGCAGAAGGGCCATATCAGAGATGGGCCCCTGCAAGGAGGACCACCATGATCAGACGGCCTTGTAATGAGCTCATCTTAGCCACTCTGCTGAAGTTTGGATGGGAGACCAGGTTTAACAGTGGAGACACTTTGAACCCATGCATACATCCTGCTCCTCATATTTCCTTCTAAATTTAGCCTCCATTGATGATTCTTGCCTGATCCATTTTCCTACGGTGGTTGTGAAACGTTGGTCCCATTTCCAGCACTCCATCTGCACTCACTGGTTGACTCTCGGCATTCATTCTGTTGGGTTGGTCAAAAAGGTCATTCAGGTTTTTCCGTAAGACATGGAAAAACTTGAACAAACTTTTTGGCAACCCAATACTTTCTTTCTCTTCTCTCTCTCTCCCTTTCTCGTTAATATGAAATCATTGATTCCTGATTTTTCTAATGGGTTATTATTTAAAAATGTCCTTAATCATTTTGGTACCTAATATTCCACACAACAAACTGTGGAAAATTCTTAGAGAGATGGGAATACCAGACCACCCTACCTGCCTCCTGAGAAACCTGTATGCAGGTCAAGAAGCAACAGTTAGAACCTTTGGACTGGTTCAAAATTGCAAAAGGAGTATGCTAAGGTAGTATATTGTCACCCTATTTATTTAACTTATATGCAGAGCACATCAAGTGAAATTGCAGGCTGGGTGAATCTTGAGCTGGAATCAAGACTGCTAGGAGAAATATTAACAACCTCAGATATGCAGATGACACCACTCTAATGGTACAAAGTGAAGAGGAACTAAAGAACCTTTTGATGAGGGTGAAAGAGGAGAGTGAAAAAGCTGGCTTAAAACTCAACATTCAAAAAACCTAAGATCATGGCATCTGGTCCCATCACTTCATGGCAAATAGATGGGGAAAAAAGTGGAAACAGTGACAGACTTTCTTTTCTTGGGCTCCAAAATCACTGCAGACAGTGAATGCAGCCATTAAATTAAGACTTTTGTTCCTCAGAAGAAAAGCTATGACAAACCTAGACAGCATATTAAAAAACAAAGATATCACTTTGCCAACAAAGGTCCTTATAGTCAAAGCTGTGTATGGAGAGTTGGACCATAAACAAGTCTGGGTGCCAAAGAATTGATGTTTTCAAATTGTGGGGCTGGAGAAGACTCTTGAGAGTCCCTTGGACTGCAAGAAGATCCAGCTAGTCAATCCTAAAGGAAATCAGTCTTGAATATTCATTGGAAGGACTGATACTGAAGTTGAAGCTCCAATAATTTAGCCACCTGATGTGAAGAGCTGACTCATTGGAAAAAAGCGTGATGCTGGGAAAGATTGGGGGCTAAAGGAGAAGAGGGCAGCGGAAGATGAGATGGTTAGATAGCATCTCTGACTCAATGGCCATGAATTTGAGGAAACTCTGGGAGATAGTGAAGGACAGGGAAGCCTGGCGTGCTGCAGTCCATGGGATTGCAGAGTTGGACACGACTTACTGACTGGACACCGCTACCACCACCTAATAACCCAGATTTGGCTGGTGGCAGCCTCTTCAAGCTGGCGCCTTTCTCTTGTGAAATTCTTCCTAATATTACTAATTTTTTAAGTGCTGTCTTACGTTTTGGCATAACGAAATGTTCCAGGCTGCTCATCTCGTATTTGTGATGTACTAGCCCCTGGAATCAGCCATTTCTCTAATGAACCCCAATTCCCATAAGTGCGAAATGGTATGGAAGAACAAATCTCAGTGCAAAATACGCTTATTGCTAACGAGGTATGTTTGGTTTTGGACCCTCCTAGCAGACACAGCTGAATATATATATACATGTGAATATACATACCCATACGTATTTTAGAAATCATGAATGCACACTGATATCTCCAATTCCAATCCATTTCCACAAGGTTTTTTTTTCTTTTTATCTGTTTGTTTCCTTCCATTAAATATTTGTATGTTTCTTCTTCCAGAGTAAAAACTCTGACTCTTAAAGTATCAACACATTTATTGATTGGCCCAATCACATAATATATCAAAAACAGTTTCAGAACCATTTTGCCAATATGCGTACATAGACAAACCTGCAAAAAGGGTTCACAATTCCTTTGCCGTTTTCTCCCTACCCCCCGCCCTCCAGCACTTAGCTTCTTAACCACTTCTTTCTAACAAGATTGTGACGGAGCTTCCCTGGTGTCTAAGGTCGTAAGGAACCTGCCTGCCAATGCAGGAGAAGCGAGTTGGATCCCTGATCTGGGAAGATCCCACAGGCTGCGGAGCAACTAAGCCCGGGAGCCAGAGCTACTAAGCCCGTGCTCTAGAGCCCCGAGCCGCAAGTGCTGCAGCCCGAGCGCCGAGAGCCTGTGCTCCACAAAGAAGCCACCACCGTGAGAAGACCACGCGCTGCAGCTCGAGAGGGGCCCCGCTCTCTGCAGCTGGGGAAAAGCCTGCCGAACGGTGAAGACCCAGCGCGGTCAAATAATAGCATTTAAAAAAAAATTCCTTTAGAAAAAAGATTGTTTGCTGGAAGGGGGCAGGGCACTTGAGGAAAGGGAGGAGGTGTGAAATAGCCATGGAGGAGGAAGGGAAAGAGCTCTTCAGTTTCAGAAGCAGAGGATACATTTCCGGGGCTGGAGGAGACCCATGAGCAGGGGCCCCGGTGCACTCGATGCCATTCTTCCTGCACCATTTTGGCAGCCTGGGTGTAGCAGCAGAGAAGACAGATGGCCGGTGGGGGCAGGGGGGCGGCGCTGGAAGGAGCCAAAGCTGGGGACCTCCCAGCTGGATGTGCAGAAGGATGGAGGGTGAGGAGTCTGGTGCGCTGGCAAGAGAGTGGTTGACGTAATGCACCCTGGGCTCTGGGCTGCATGGGGAAGGAAGAGAAGCAGAGAGAGAAAGAGAGAGAGAGGAAGGGGAGTGGCTGAGAAAGTGTTTACTGACTTCTGATCACCGAATCCAATGGCTCAGGGGACTTGTGGGAAAAGCCGGCTTGTGCCAGACTCGGTGGGGACAGGATGGGAGGGGATCTACTTAGAGCAACCAAGTGTCTTTGTTTCCCCAAGGACCAGAGGCCATGAGAGAGGGTCTAGCTGGCCCAGGCCAAAGAGGGATGTTGTTTCAGGCACCTTATTGCAACCCCTGATCAACAGCTGGGCGAAGTATTCAAACCATCGTGATTTTGTGAAAAATGAAGTTACCTTAGGGATCATTTCACTTGGACCGTCACTTCACTTTTCAGGTCAGAGGACGAAGGTCCAGAGATGTTAAGCAATGGTACTCCCTCAGCCCCGAGCCTGGGTGGGACTCAAACCCAGGTATCTGACATTTCAGTTAGCGGCTCTCTCTAACCCATGACAACATTCTAGAGCTACAGCAGAACATCTTAGTGGTGGTCTGTTCCCACCTGGGCTTGGAGCACAGGAATGGAGTCTGACACATCACTGCCCTCCCTGGGCTTTCTCAGTCACTGCTCACTGCATTCTTTCTGATCAAAGAGTCTGGGGGAAGAGACTGTGTCTTAGGGGAGGACCGCCAACAGGAAGCTGGGATTTTCATGGAGCATTATTTCTTTCTATATTCTGAAGGGTCTTCCTTTCTTTTGACCCTTCCAAAGCAAGAATTACTCTGGACACGTTGTGCACACTTTGTCAGTAGGGCTTTGTCTACAAACATACTAATTGAATAATGCCTTTCTGAATCTAATTTCCCAAGAAAGCTTGTTTCTCAGAGACTGCACGACTCAGCTGCACCAAGTCAAGGTGAAACACACTTAAAGGGGAAAATAAATTCCAAGCTTCTTTTTAGCTGATCAGGTGGCATCAAGGTGAGGAAAAGGGGTAAAGTTGCCAGACCTCGGGAGGCATTCAGAGATGAGCTCCTCTTCCCCAGGAAGATTCCACTAGGAATGGATAGAGATATCACTGGTGGGATGTAGTTCAGTTAAGCCAAGCCCGGCCATACAGGTTTATCTTCATTATTTGCAAAGGCCAGAGGGGGCTTTGCAGCTTCAAAGGCATCCTGTGCAGAAGGTGCAAGTCTCTGCGCTCTGGGAACATCCCTGCTCTTCTAGGTAATTAAGACAGAGCTAGTCTGAGAGAGCAGCCTGGAAAACCAGAAGTTAGCAGTTCTAGTTCCACAAAGCAGAGCCTTTTGTGTGACATTTTTGCCAATAGCTGGGGTCCAACCTGCTGACAGTAGGGACTTCCCTGCTGCTCCAGGGGTTAAGACTCTGTGCTTCCACTGCAGGGGGCGTGGGCTCAATCCCTGGCTGGGGAACTAAGATTCCACATGCTGCACAGCCAGAAAAAAATAAAAAATTTGGTGATAACATCGTTAAACCAGTGATCAAGGGTGGTTTCAGAGTGACTGGGTGCCAGATTTCTCAAATTCTTGCACTTTATTTGGGCCGCACCACACGGCTTACAGGATCACAGTTCCCCCATGAGGAATCGCACTCGGACCCTAGCAGTGAGAACGCCAAGTCCTAACCACTGAGCCACCAGGGAATTCCCAAGTCCTTGTTCTTTAAAAGTGACAAATGGAAAAAACACCTAGAATTCTTGCTTTCAAGGAAACTCATGTCTATACAGAGTTGCAGTGTTTAATGGTCCATCAAGAACCCTCTAAAGAGTAGAGTAATGGTTACTGTGATAACCTCACCTCATGAGACTTCTCCCAATGTTGTCACATCTCAAAAACAGAAAAGGGGTACGCTGCCATCAGATGGTAACAGGAGCTCAGTTGTGACCACATGGTCCAAAAAGTGAGGCTTCGAAAGAAAACCTGTTCACCTGAAATCCATTTTAAATCTTAAAAAAACTACTTGTTACTGACTGTGCATTCAGTTTATAAAGAAAAAGTATACTCAAAAAGCATGAAATAACAAAAAAGAAAACCAAGTATAAAGCACATTATTATTTTTCCGCATATCCTTCACCTTTGTTTACAACTGTCCAGTGCAGGCTTTTTTTCCCTCCTTTTTTTTAAATTGGAGGATCACTCCTTTATGTTCAGTAAAGTCGATCTTGTTCTCTGACCCAACTAAAATGCTGTTTTTCAACTTTTCTCTCATTTCATTCTCAAGGTGCACTCTTAAGAGGTCAAGATGCTTTGAGTTGCTTCTCCTGCACCTTGAGACTCACCATGTTCACACGGAATTAATCACCGGCTTGTCATTTCGCACTTTCTCCCCAGGGTCATCTCTCCCAGCTTCCTATCAAAAGCGGAAGGAGAAATGACAGGCACGGAGACTGGGCTGCTGCAGCACGTACATTCCCTGTGGGGCACTTTTTCTTAATCTAAGCAGGAAGATTTGCCCCTCTTTTCTAAAGAAAACAAGTAGCTACTCCTTTCCGGAGCTGACTGTGGGCTGGGCGGGGCCCAGCACTGAACTGCCATGGTCCTTGGACAATTATTAGATGTGGAAGCTGTGCCTGGATGACATCGGGATTCTCTCCTTTTTGCTGGTTTGGTATCTTAGCAGCCAAACCACAGCTCTCAGGAAGCTTTTCACTCTCAAAAAGCACTTCTAAAAATCTGATCATGTATTCTGACTTTTTATTCCAAAAATATCATACAGGGGTGCTTTTCTAAAATTCAGTCAGTTCAATTCAGTCGCTCAGTCGTGTCCGACTCTTTGCGACTCCATGGACTGCAGCATGCCAGCATGCCCCACAGGGAATGTATATGCTGCAGATAGACAGGCTTCCCTGTCCATCACCAACTCCCAGAGCTTGCCCAAACTCATGTCCATCGAGTCGGTGATGCCATCCAACCATCTCATCCTCTGTCATCCCCTTCTCCTCCTCCTGCCTTCAATCTTTCCCAGCATTAGGGTCTTTTCTTATGAGTCAGTTCTGCACATCAAGGTGGCCAAAGTATTGGAGCTTCAGCTTCAGCATCAGTCCTTCCAATGAATATTCAGGACTGATTTCCTTTAGGATGGTCTGGTTTGATCTCCTTGATGTCGAAGGGACTCTGAAGAGTCTTCTCCAACACTACAATTCAAAAGCATCAATTCTTCAGGGCTCAGCTTTCTTTATAGTCCAACTCTCACATCCATACATGACTAATGGAAAAACCAAAGCCTTGACTAGACAGACATCTGTTGGCAAAGTAATGTCTCTGCTTTTTAATATGCTGTCTAGGTTGGGTCATAGCTTTTCCTCCAAGGAGTAAGCATCTTTTAAGTTCATAGCTGCAGTCACCATCTGCAGTGGTTTGGGAGCCCCCAGAAATAAAGTCTCTCACTGTTTCCATTGTTTCCCCATCTATTTGCCATGAAGTGATAGGACCAGATGCCATGATCTTAATTTTCTGAATGTTGAGTTTTAAGCCAACTTTTTCACTCTTCTCTTTCACTTTCATCAAGAGGCTCTTTTAGTTCTTCGCTTTCTGCCATAAGGGTGGTGTCATCTGAGTATCTTAGTTTATTGATATTTCTCCCAGCAATCTTGATTCCAGCTTGTGCTATATCCAGCCTGGCATTTCTCATGATGTACTCTGCATATAAGTTAAACAAGCAGGGTGACAATATACAGCCTTGACGTATTCCTTTCTCAATTTGGAACCAGTCTGTTGTTCCATGTCTGGTTCTAATTGTTGCTTCTTGACCTGCATACAGATTTCTTAGGAGGCAGGTCAGGTGGTCTGGTATTCCCATCTCTTTCAGAATTTTCCACAGTTTGTTGTGATCCACACAGTCAAAGGCTTTGGTGTAGTCAATAAAGCAGAAGTAGATGTTTTTCTGGAACTCTTTTTTTTGATGATCCAATGGATGTTGGCAAATTTGATCTCTAGTTCCTCTGCCTTTTCTAAATCCAGCTTGAGCATCCGGAAGTTCATGGTTCATGTACTGTTGAAGCCTGGCTCGGAGAATTTTGAGCATTACTTTGCTAGCATGTGAGATGAATGCAATTGTGCAGTAGCTTGAACATTCTTTGGCATTGCCTTTCTTTGGGATTGGAATGAAAACTGACCTTTTCCAGTCCCGTGGCTACTGCTGAGTTTTCCAAATTTGCTGGCCTATTGAGTGCAGCACTTTCACAGTATCATCTTTTAGGATTTGAAATAGCTCAACTGGATTTCCATCACCTCCACTAGCTTTGTTCATAGTGATGCTTCCTAAGGCCCACTTGACTTCACATTCCAGGATGTCTGACTCTAGGTGAGTGATCACACCATTGTGGTTATCTGGGTCGTGAAGATCTTTTTTGTACAGTTCTTCTGTGTATTCTTGCCACCTCTTCTTAATATCTTCTGCTTCTGTTAGGTCCATACCACTTCTGTCCTTTATTGTGCCCATCTTTGCATGAAATGTTCCCTTGGTATCTCTAATTTTCTTGAAGAGATCTCTAGTGTTTCCCATTCTTTTGTTTTCCTCTATTTCTTTGCACTGATCACTGAGGAAGGCTTTCTTATCTTTCCTTGCTATTCTTTGGAACTCTGTGTTCAGATCAGTATATCTTTCCTTTTCTCCTTTGCCTTTAGCTTCTCTTTTTTTCTCAGCTATTTGTAAGGCCTCCTCAGACAACCATTTTGCCTTTTTGCATTTCTTTTTCTTGGGGATGGTCTTGATTACTGCCTCCTGTACAATGTCATGAACCTCTGTCCGTAGTTCTTCAGGCTCTCTATTAGACCTAATCCCTTGAATTTATTTGTCATTTCCACAGTACAATTGTAAGAGATTTGATTTAGGTCATACTTGGAATGGTCTAGTGACTTTCCCTATTTTTTTCAATTTAAGTCTGAATTTGGCAATAAGGAGTTCATGATCTGAGCCACAGTCAGCTCCCGGTCTTGTTTTTGCTGACTGTACAGAGATTCCCCATCTTTGGCTGTAAAGAATATAATCAATCTGATTTTGGTATTGACCATCTGGTGATGTCCATGTGTAGAGTCGTCTAGAAATTAACTTTTAAAGTTAATTTCCTCCAATTTTTAGAGTTTTTTAAAAGTAATTTTTAAGTTAATTTTATCTGTTCCAAATAAAATTATCTGGAACAAAAACAAGTATTTCTGAACAACTTTCAAACAAGGTTTGCCCTGAACAGTTTGTTTTGGGACTTGTCCTTTAATGATATCCTTTTAGGAACAAAAAGTGGGGTTTGTGGTGGGGTGATTTCTAGATAGAATGTTGACTAGTTGACTAATAGTTTCAGGGGGTAAGGTGTGGACTAGAAGAAGGCCATTTGCAAACTCCCATGTAAAAAAGCAAGGGCAGATAGTCTGCCTAAAAACACATACATGGTGTGTGTGAGGGGTTTTGGGGAGGTGGGCAGTATATGGGAACTCTCGGTAGTAAAATCTTCAGCTTCTCTGTAAACCTAGAACTGTTCTCAAAATAAAGTCGCCTGGACTTCCCTGGTGGTCCAGTGGTTAAGAGTCTACCTGCAAATGCAGGGGACATGCGTTTGGTCCCTGGTCTGGGAAGTTTCCACGTGCCTCGGGACAACTACGCCCAGGTGCCACGACTACTGAGCCCGCGCACCCTAGAGCCCATGCTCCGCAGCAAGAGGAGCCCCCGCGATGAGAAGCCCATTGCCCCCACCAGAGAGCAGCCCCGGCTCTCTGCAGCCGGGGACAGCCCAGGCGCAGCAACGGAGACCCAGTGCCGCCAGCAGTACACATGCAAATAAGTAACGTAAGAGGCGACTGATTAAAACAGAAAGAAAGACACTGCCTCTGGGATTCTAACAAAATATGTTGCCATGTGGTTCTAATCTCTAGTCATCCAGGTAGTGGTGGTGGCTGAAAGGATTTAAAAGTGATAACACGAAACATACTAGGAAACTTTCAACCCAACATAAAAGGAAACAGGTAAAGTCAAAACAGGAAGCCTGGCATGAACTGGAGCGACCCTTCTTAACACGACTCCAGCACGTTGACGTGACAGGCCGTAGTCGGCAGATGGGGCCTGGTGCCCGCCAAGGACGGAAAATCTGAAGTATCCATTCACACGAGATTACGCAGTTAACCACCAATCAAAGGGAATAACTTGTGGGACAGAAAGAATTTTAATCAGTGGGTTAAAAAACTTACATAACCACGCTGAGCATAATATACGCAACACTGACTTCCAGGTAATAACATGAGCTTTTTCCTCTGTGTGGGAACAGCTCACCCCGAACAAACCTGATATACCGCAGCCTGACTGATCATCCGTCACTAGGAAGCTCTGACGCAAGACTTTTTATTTAATATAGAAGAACTCCCAGAGTGCGTTTAAAACAGTCTGCTCTTTTAAAGCTTCTTTGCACATAATTTTAAAGAGAATATATAAACTGAGGTATATCTGTGTTGTCGTTTCACGAGCACACACTTCAATTTCTTAGAAGGGAAGCTTCTGGATACATCACAGTAAAATTTCATTTCATGAAAAAATGATTAAAGTGGTGAGGTATGCGTCCTGAGATCCTGCGCACAGTGTGAGCTCCCGGGGTGAGGGTGCTGCATGATGGACACACAACACAAACAATACAACGAGTGAATAAGTTCCCGAGCACACAAATCCCTTCGTTATAAAATGCGCCTAACCCGAAGCACAGCAAGGCAGAGCCTGTGTGGCCTGGTCCGGGCGCTCTACGGGTAGGTGTAGATGTGCAAGGATGGGTAAGCCACGGCGGTCCTGTGGCTCCCCTGTGTGCCAGGACATGTGCTCCTGGACCAGCTCGGCTTCACGGGTGGAGCTGGCTCTTGGCTGGGGTTGGTGCTTCTCTTTGGATCGCAAGATACTGTAAATCCTGGCTTCTCTTTCTGTGCAAACAAGACAGAAGAGTTGAATCACTTTGTGCTGCAATTCCTAAAGCTATAGTTAGGACTGGGGCTGCTGTTACAAGGAGTGAGTGAGAGGTAGCTGCGTTTCTCCTCAAATACCCAAGTAGCCGACACTGTTACAGGGCAGAGGGCAGAGGTGAATCAAGCATTCACCCTAGTCCCTGAGATGGCCAAAGAAAGGTCCACAGGTGATATCTTAATTGCTCCGAGAAGCTCAGGGATTACATTTTATAAGCTGTTTAGAAACATAACACGAAGAAAGAGAACCTGATTTACAAGGTTGGAGACTGCCCAGAGTTTGTAAACTCTTATCTGACAGACCATGGAAGTTAAATGCCTACCTCTCTGTTACAGAAACATTAAACTAGAAACTTAAAGGACAATCAAGTAGAAGTCAAGGCTTGGGTGGCATTCAGCTACTCTACTGGGTTTAAATGACGTGTATATCCCAATTTACATGTTACAGCCTAACCAGCCTGTTTCAGCGGAGGGATGCAGCTTCAGCCACTGATAGGCATCTTGCAGTGGATGCTGTGTGAGGAAAGGGGACAGTCATCACTTATCAGCATGGCAGGACAGAATCCTCTGTGACTGGGCTTTATCTCCACCTCTGTTCCCACTGCTATGTTTCTGTGGTATCATGGTGGCTGGACTGTCTCCCTTGTTACCCCTCCCAGAGGATCATGGCCTTGAGGAGGGCTCACGTTATACAGTCCTCAGAGGGCCCCACATGGTTGGATCTTCATACGATATTGATGGGTAAATGCGAGCATCATTCTCAGAACCCCCAGGCAGCAGGCTTGAGAACATGGCAGCGATCTGACCTTGAGAAGCCATCCATTCTGTACCTATGTGTGTATGCATACTAAGTCCCTTCAGTCGTGTCCAACTCTGCAACCCTATGGACTTTAGCCCGTCAGGCTCCTCTGTCCATGGGATTCTCCAGGCAAGAATACTGGAGTGGGTTGCCATGGCCTCCTCCAGGGGATCTTCCTGACCCAGGGATCGAACCCGCATCTCTTATGTCTCTTGCGTTGGCAGGCGGATTCTTTACCACCAGCGCCATCTAACTTCAGTAATCCAGTGGTCCCCAATTTTTGCTCCATCTGGACACATGTGAGCAGCACTTCCCCAGAGACACAGCCAGGGTTATTTGAAACCACTGTTCACCAGCTGTTTCTCCATTTTTTTCTCCTCCCTCTAAGGAAGAATGGGGCTTCCCTGGCGGCTCAGTGGTAAAGAACCCACCTGCCTATACAGGAGACATAGGTTCGATCCCTGGGTCAGGAAGATCCCCCAGGGTAGGAAATGGCAACCCACTCCAGTATTCTTGCCTGGGAAATCCCATGGACAGAGGAGCCTCGAGGGCTACAGTCCATGGGGTCACAAAAGAGTTCGGTACAACTTAGTGACTAAACAATGAGGAAAGAATACGCAGGTACAAATGAGCAAGAGAGATGTTATGACAGGGATAAATACGAATTCATTCAAACTTATTCTTTTAAAAAAGCGAATCATTCACAAACCTCTGTACCAAATGGTCACTGTAAGTGGATGTGAGACGCCCCTCACAACTGATGGTGGCGTCCCAATTTGTTAACATCTCCTGGGTTGAGAACCCTGCATTCACTACCACTTTTTACCTCAAGTGTTGCCGTGGAGTTACAAGATAATAGCTGCCTAACAAATGTTCAATGAAACAAGATGAAATTTGCCATGGCAAGTGTTCAGCCCTGGGTGAGCTTCCTCAGTGCCTGTGGCCTTGTGGGCTGTGCCCCGGGCTGCTCTGGTGTTTGTAGCCAGAGGAGGCAAACCACCTGAGACGCTCGCCTTAACAGAACAAATCCACAAAGACGACGCTGTGTGGACTGTGGATCACCACCCCTCCAAATCATATAATACATTTGAAAAACAAATAAAATTAACTGTGGGCATATACATATACACATACACACATACATTAGGTGAAATACCTGTATTCTGTCTTTATTCTTAGTCAAAATCAAGGTGGTCATATGTGTTGGGTCCAGGGAGGTGCTCTTGCCTCTTCTGTTTAACTGGGACTAAAATAAAGGAACATATTCTCACTAAGTTTTCCACTTCCACTGAGGAAGCTCACCCAGGGGAAGTGTGTGGCTGTGTGAGACACACAGAGGACTTTTTAGTCATGCATGTTGATTCGTTACGGTACTCTCACTTTGAAAGAGAGGCAGAATGCAAATACAGTAATTCAAAGAAAAGAAGGAAACTAATACTCGCTGCATGCCTACCACGTGCTGGGCACGTCACACATGGCTTCACGTAGGACATTCCCAACACCCTCACGGTGTGGATACCACAACCCCGACACGTTAGACGCAGGAGCGCAGCCCCGGGGTTAGGTCGCCGCAGCGGATGGCGCCTGGGGCTGGGATGTGCCGGCAGGCAGCCCGCACAGCGTCTGCTCCCGCCGCTGCCACGCCGGCCGCTGAGGGCCCTCGGGTACTGGACGCGGGTGGCGTGCTCTGCCCGGGCTCCGCGCGGTCACGCTGCGGGACCTCCTCCTCTCATCCTCACCCACGGGGCAGCGCTCCACACAAGGACGGCCTCTGCACGCTCTTTGGCCACTACCGCACCCTAACCTAACTTACACACAGAAGAACCGAGGATTTCGTAGCCACGCTCCCAAGCACTAAAGAGGTGGTCGGATCTGTCCCTTCTGTTTCCTACCGCATCCTACCCTGGACGTTAACTTCCTGCTCGCTTGTTAAAACCCCCAGCAGACTCCAGGGTCCCTGAGGCAGGGAGGGTGTCTCGTTCAATGCTGCCCTCCCAGGGTTCAGTAGGTGGCCGGCAGGCAGTGGCTGTACAGTACAGCTTGTTGAATGGATGGATGGAGCGGCCCGCAGCCTGCTCTTATGATTTGGGTATAAAGGCCACAATTCACCAATGCGTGATATCAGACTTCAGTGGTGTCCGACCCAAGGCAGTGTCAGTGTCCCCACCAATGCTAACGTCCCCCCGCTCCCAGCTGCACTGTCAGGGTGACGGGGGCGATGCCATTCTTCACCCTGTGGGGCAGATGCACTAATTGGAGAAATCAGAGCAACTGCGTGACACAGACTACAAACAGAACAGAACAGAGAGCCCAGGAGGGAAGAGTTTTCAGGAAACGAAGTAAATATTTGAGGTGATGGGTGTGTTGCTGAACTAAATGGTGACAATCCTTTCTCAATGTATATATGCATGTTGTGTGCGTGCATGTGTGTGTATAAAATCACATTGTACACTTTATATTACCCAAAAAAGTTTTAATAACTTTTCTATGAGTGAGTTAAAAAAAATAATTCAGGCAAAAATAATACCTTATTCAATCGTGGTTTTTCATTTTTTATCACTGAACAACTGGCATTCTCTGAAGTTCTGAAAAAAGCAGGATGCTTCTGCAGAGAAGGAAATCCTGCCCTTTCCTAGAAGGATTGGAAAAAGAACAGTTTTCAGTTGCTCTGTTACAATTAATCTACTCACAACAGCCCCAATTCACCCAAGGGCAAATCTCCCGCCTCTGAAGGCATTTTCATCTTCAGAGGGCAGGGGGTGAGGCGTGGGTGTGGCTGTGAGGACGGAGGTACCGGCACCAGGCCTGACCGCTCGCCACCCAGCCGCTCTGGACGGGCTCCAGCCACCGCTCTTCCGTCACTGCCCCCTCCCTCTGCAAATCCAGGCTTGGTGGGCTCCTGCACTTGCTGTGCCAGAGGCCAGCGGAAGGGCCAAGCCGAAACACGCTCAGGGATGTCAGAGGACCCAGGTCGGTCCTGTCCGACTCTATGCGACCCCGTGGACCGCAGCACGCCAGGCCTCCCTGCCCACCACCAGCTCCCGGAGTTTACTCAAACCCATGTCCATCGAGTCGGTGATGCCATCCAGCCATCTCATCCTCTGTCGTCCCCTTCTCCTCCTGCCCCCAATCCCTCCCAGCATCAGGGTCTTTTCAAATGAATCAGCTCTTCACATCAGGTGGCCAAAGTATTAGAGTTTCAGCGTCAGCATCTGTCCTTCCAATGAACACCCAGGACTGATCTCCTTTAGGATGGACTGGCTGGAACTCCTTGCAGTCCAAGGGACTCTCAAGAGTCTTCTCCAACACTACAGTGCAAAAGCTTTTCCTTTTGAGGGCCCGGGTGAGAGCTCTGAAACCACATAGAAAACGCCCCTCTGTCCCATTTCCCATTCCCTTTCTGGTTTAGAGGAAACCTCAACTCTGTCCTGCACCCACTGCGGCACGCTCTGACCAGACAGCAGACACAGGCAGCAGGGCGTTCTTACTGGGGCGCCTTCAGTTATCTCTGAGTCCGGCATCAAAGTATTTTTCTGATACTGTTTGTTTCGCTGTTTTCTCGACTTAAGTGGCTTTTTCTTCTTCTTATACATCATCTTCTTCTGATTCAACTATTTCAGAAAGTACAGAGAAATTAGCCATTGAGGGCTGCAGAGAGACATCCACCCACAGGGAGTACGCTTTTCACACAATGCTCAAGACACCATTGCTGACCCGGTATGCGGGCCCTCACAGTGTGTTGACCTGTTGTTGGTTTGGAGAACCAAAAACCAGTTCAGTTACCTCATTACTAGAGACCCCTCCCCACTTAACATGCCTAAACCCCCCTGCTATAGATATACTGCCAAAGGGGCACCTATACCAATAACCAAGTATCTGTGATATAAATGTGAAAGCACTTAAGGTAATATATATCACTTAAGGTAATACTGGCAAGTATGTAAGGTAATACTTAAGGTAATATATATCACTTAAGGTAATATATTACTTTAAAATTACTTTTTATTTTAAAGTATTTTAAAATAAAATAAGTATTTATTTATTACTTAATTATTAATATTACTTAAAAATTACTTTTTATTTTAAAGTATTTTAAAATAAAATAAAATAAAGTATTTTAAAATAAAATATTTTAGTTAATATTTTAAAATTACTTTAAAATATTACTTAAGGTAATATATATCACTTAAGGCAATACTGGCGAGTACAGACGATACTGATTGATGGCTGTGGGATCAGCTGATACAGTTTGTCACCACAAGGCAGCTTTAATAATTAAGCAAATGAAGCTTGGTACTAATTTTCCAGGTACCCATGGTGTGGTGAAGCTTATTCTGATGCTGCTGTAAATCTAGCTGCAGAAATTATAGGGTCTAGTCTGATATGGCTGGCTCATCTGACATAGCCTTAAATTCATCCTAGGAGGAAGATCTTTCTTAATGCAACTAGGAAATCAAGTGCATAGTGAACCGCAACAAATATTTTGCTGTCTCTAAAGCTCTTATAATATCTATGTAAAAAACAAAGTCTGTGAATAGACAGGGCAAAAATATCACTTACTATATAGAAATATAGAAAACTACCTAAGATCATGTAAACAAAAACACTTTTCAACACTTTTTAAAATGTGTGGGTCGTTTTTAACAACTTCTATCTCTTAACGTGGTTTTCACTTTAAGTTAAACATTTCCCCCTCACTTATTGTTAATTTTGCAACATATGTGGAGCCCTCACATTTTTCCTCTCTAGGTTCTAAAGAAGAAAGTTACAAAGGACAGAAAGAAGGCCTCCAGGGCAGGGTAACCAGTTAGGATGCTATTGCTGTATTTTCTGCAGATCTTGGGATGGTTGAAAACTCCTCCAAACTGCTCAGGAGTGTCAGGCCTTTTTTTAGGCTGCTACTTCCTGGGTGTCAGAGTCTCTAAAATCTCACCTCATTTGCTATGTTCAGTAGGTGAGCAGGGAGGCCATCTGAGAGGGAGCTGTCAGAACCGCTGGTGCTGTTTCCAGAAGGAAAGGAAAAGGGAAAGATTTGTCATTAATGTCTAGGATGTGTAACACTGACCAGAACAGGGGCATGGGGTGAGGACACCTGGTCTGCTATTTGCCCACAATGTGTATTTCAATTACTAAGAAATCAAGACAAGCCCATCCATTCATTCATTGCAAACACCTCCAGCATGCCAGGCAGTACATCAGGCATAGGAAACAGAGATGACCCGTGTGGCAAAATAAATACTGGCCAGATGGACAAAGCTGCCCTTGGCAGTGACTGTGAGAGGCTGTGGGATTCTCTGGGAGCAGCCCGAGAGAACAGCAGGGGGCTGCGGTTTGTCTGAAAGCGGCGGCTTTTTCCAGAGCTCGTGACCTGTCTAGTCAGTACCAGCTCAGAGAGCAGGGATGTGACTAGTTACTCTTTAAGAATGCGTTGAAAATACAAATAGATACATTTAATAACAAAAGATCTGTAGGTCTCAGATTAGGAGCATTACTCTTAATGCCCCAAATCCCCCTTTGAAAGTTTCAGAGGAACTTTCTAGACTGATCTGAAGTGCCCCCCCACCCGACCCCGCAAACCGTCCTCCCCCCATTTCTTCACAGGCTAGGATGGATGAGGACTCAGACACTCCATCCCTTCTCCCTTCATCCTGTCCTTGGTTGCTGTGCTGCGCTGTTTTCCCCTTTCCTGGGCTGTGGCTGGCGAGAATTGCAAGCTCTGCTCTGTGACACGTCCTCCGTGTATGGAAAACGTCTCAGGCACAAAACTCAGACCTCCTGGGAAAAGGCCAGCATTCCCAGCCCGTTCGTGCTCCTCTCCCTCCCACCAGCGCACAATGAGGAGCCCTGCAGCAAAGCAGCGGGAAGAAAGCCCTCGCTCCTCTCCTAATTCCCAGCTCCCTGTTCTCACAGGCTTTTCCAGTCTGAGCAGCAGCCTTTGAGGCCGCTAGAGAATAGCCTCTGAAGTCCCTTTTGGAGATAACACAAAGCATGAACAAAGGGGATAGAAGCGTTAGATGCGGTCGCCTCAGAAGATGTCTAAAACCAGGTGTGTGCACACAGACACAGCTCACACAGGGCTTGCACACGCAGCCCGCTGTTCTGTGTGACACCATGAATGGATAGAGCCCCACGGAGGCTGGTGCTGAGGCTGACAGATTGGATTCAATAATTCTTCACTAAATCCATCAGGGTATCCCTGCTGAGCCTGTCTGGATGCAGTCAGGATGCTTTTGAGTCAGTCCCCACTGGGCCCGACGTGTAGCAGTTGATACGCAGGAGGCGTTTTGTTTTTGAGGCTGAAAGTGAAGAGGCCTTGGTGCAGTGGAACTTGTGAGTCAGGCAGAGGCTCCCGGGAGAGTGGGAGAGGTGACACGGTGAATGGGACGCCCTCCCTGGCCTGACGGTCTGGTTTTTAAGGTTCCTAAAGAGACTTCTGGGAGACTGAGTTGGCAGAACTACTTTGGGGCCACAAATCAGGGCTCTCTAACCCTTTCCAGAGCAGAGAAGGGAGGCTAACAAAGATCAGGCACTTAATACCTAGTTGTTTAAAGAACAAAGTGTATCTAAGTGTGCCATGATTTTATTCAATACTTTGCCTCTGAGGTTCAAACCAACACAATAGAGCAAGCAAGACAATAATTAAAAAAACAGAACCTCTCTGGTTTTTCTTTGAAATGAAGTTTGTTACCTGGATTCAACGTCAGACAAAGAGATGTCACTCCAGCTTCTTTCTAAATCCATATCTTGTCCAAGTTCCTTGAATTTCTTATGGATTTCCTGTTGTAAGAGCTCTTTAAGCTCTGCCAGACACTGCATGAACTATGGAATTGAAAAAAAATGCTATTCTTGATTATTCATTTATTTATTCATATAATAAATCTGCTGAAAGGCACTTTGTTTATTTCTGGGGACTTAAGGATGAGCAAACCAAAACCTCTGCTACTAAAGGCATGTTAACAATAAATTACATGAGCAGTGGGAACAGGCAGAAGCATTTTTAGGGAAGAATGTCAGTGAACACTGCTTTAGACATTCCCTTGGTTATAGCTAATAATAAACTTCTTGAACAATGCAAAGGTCGGATTTGCTTCATTTTTTTTGAGTAGCAAAGAAGGAAAAGTTAGAATGGGGTTGTTCAGATTTTGGCCTCTGGCAAATCTGATTTAAGAGGCCCTATGCTGAAGCCAAATTCTCCTTTAAGTGTTTTTTTTATTGAACAGCAGCATCCTGAGTGGTGCATGTCACGTGTTCCCAGGGAGGACATTTCAGAGGGGGCATGAGAGATGAGTTAGGGACCATGAGTCCAGGCTCCCTTTTAAGAAGGTGAACAATAAAGGGAAATAGAAATAAGCTCCCGGAAAAACAAGGCCAAAGGAAGTCTCTGCTTGTGATTTAGGATGGGGGCAGCTTGAGAACATCTGCAGTTGGGAGGAAGAAGAAAAGGGAAAAAGAACAAAAAACAGGCCCAGAAAAGAGAAGAGGTAATTAATAAGGCAAGACCTCAGGGAGACCATAGGGGAGGCTGGCCAGTGCAGCAAGGGCAGGAACAGTTCCGGAGAGGGGAAAGGACACCTGCTTTTCTGAAACAGGAGAGAGGGAAGCAGGCACTGGCGCCGCCACAGAGAAACCCAGAGTGAGGGGGAGGTGGCTGCTCGGAAGGGGCGCGTGGCCCCAGCTCCCGAGGAGGCACGAGGTCGTACTGTTGGCTGGGAGTGTGCAGACTGGGGCTTTTCTTACTTTCTTTGATTATAAAAACTTCAGAAAAATATGAGGAGGAAAATAAAGATCACCTGTAACCCCACTGGGCTGACTTTGGACCCGTGTGACAATGATCACATGTCTTGAAAGCCCATTTTTACCTTGGTTCGGTCAGGGTCACAGAAGTCCAGAAGGGTGTCACAGACATGGTAACCCAGGGATTTCAGATCCTCAGTGGTAAAGTGAGTGTCTCTTTTATTGCCTGGGGACAAAAAAAAACCCATAGGACTTCTTATTAAGTCTTCATGAGCAAATGCAAATCTAATTTATGAATATCTCATTAAAAACACCACCTCTGATTCTAGAATATTATGCTTCTGGTCAGGGTCTCTCTCATAGTCTATTTCAGGAGAGTCTTTGACAATGATCAAGTTCACAATCATGATGCCTAAATTACTGAGGTTTTACTTTGTGATAAGCACTAGGCCAAATGCTTTATGTACACGATCTCATTAGGCAGTACCTGTAATACAAGTACTAATATTATCGCCAGTTAAAGGAAATTCAAAGGGCTTCCCAGGTGGCTCAGTGGTAAAGAACCTGCAAGTCAAAGCAGGAGCCGCGGGAGATGTGGGCTTGATCCCCGCGTAGGGGAGATCCCCTGGAGGAGGAGATGGCAACCCACTCCAGTATTCTTGTCTGGAGAATCCCATGGACAGAGGAGCCTGGCGGGCTACAGTCCACGCAGTCGCAGAGTCAGGCACGACTTGAGTGACTGAGCATGCACGCGACGGAAACCCAGAGTCGGACCCGCCGTATCTCCAGGCCCCGAGCAACCACTGTGCTATCCTGCCCCGTCAGTATGATACTTCACACTCGTATTTTGGGTTCTCAAATTTAGCATTAAAGTGCAGACAAGAAAATCTTCTAGCTCAATTATCTCCCCAACATTCAACGGAATTTCACCTTGCCAGTGCTTGCCTTGGCTTCCTCTTGCCATAATGGCCCGTGATCTACGAAAGACAGCTTACCCAGGGTGGACCCGCCAAAAGTGGACTCCATGGTGTAGCTGTTTAGGATTCCCATCCGCCACATCACAACTCGTCCTGTTCCTTCTTTGCACTTTTGGACTTTAAAGTTACAACTGTGAAAAGAGAACTAAAGAGAAATCCAAACCCTCTGTTCATCATAAACTGGCAAACGTAAGATGTCTAAAATTAAAAAATAAATAAATAAATAAAATTCACTAATATGGTTAAAAAAAAAAAAAGGAAGTATCTATTAGCTTCTAACATATGCTCCATAAAATACCAAGGGGTGTCATAGATATTACAGAGGAAAAAATGAGTTCTGCAGTCATGTTGGTCAGGGAGATGCAGGTTTAACCCAATTAAACAGGCCTTCTCTGCAGGACCTCTCATTTAACGTGTTATTGTGGACTGGCCTCTCACTAGGGGAGAGAGTAGATTCTAATTTTCATGGCCTGTTAACTCTTCCTTTCCTTTCCCACCTTCCCCAGGGACATTCTGTAAGACCAGGGTTCTTTGAACAACCTGTTTGGGAATGCTGGCTTACTTTAGTATTCAAGGTACCAGCCAGCATGAGATTTATTTTCTACCCTCCCCACCCTGAACCTTTGGATCTAGAACCCTTATCCTCTATCTATGATTTGTGTATGCCTCACCCTATAACCTCTGCCCGGACTCTCCCCACCTCCTAACACTAATGTGGTCCTAGTTTGGAGTTCAATAGCCTCCATCGTATTTCATGATCACCCCCAACTCCTTCCTCATTTGGAATTTGTAAACATATATTGGGTTGGCCAAAGAGTTTGTTCAAGTTTTAGATACTGGGTTCTGGATGCAATTTCATTTGAAGAAAGAAAGAGATTCCTGGAAAAAATAGGAAGATTAAAAAAAGAAAAGAAAGAATGGAGGCAGGGAGGGGAAAAGGGCAGAAGGAAGAAAAGCTTCCTTTTTTTTTTTAATAAATAAGTCACAGATATAAAATATCTGTCCTATTTATATTTTTTCCAGTCTCACTGCACAGCTTGTGGGATCTTAGTTCCCTGACCAGGGATTGAACCCAGGCTACAGCCGTGAAACAGCCAAGTCCTAAGCACTGGGCCCCCAGGGGATTCCTTTGTCCTATATCTTTTTTGTTTGATTTTTTCAGGACTAATTATTTTTAAAGGGACATTTTTATTCCTATTCGATTTATTTTGGCTGCACCAGGAAGCATGCAGGATCCTAGATCCTTGATCAGGGCTCAAACCCTTGCCCCCTGCAGTGGAAGTGTGGACTTTCAACCCCAGGACCACCAGGGAAGTCCCTGTCTCCTATCTTTATGTGAGAGAAATCTGCGCTATCACTTAAATACTTTTCTAAACCCAACTTAGCTTCTTCTTTTCAACGCCAGTTGGACTTTGTGACTCTACTGATGGTGTTGAAAACCAACTTCTAAATCAGTGCAGATACAACTGTCACAGAGCTGTCACTCAACCAACTACTAAAGACTTTTAAGTTGTTTTCATTAGTCCTCTACTGTCTTAGTTATTTGTGATCTTGTATTACATAAATGTTTCTGTAGAGGCTCATATAACATGAGCGTTTTGTTTGTCTTTCAATCCCTTCTTCCACTGCCAGTCACAGGATGAAAGATGGCAGAGAATTCTACCTGTTAAGGGTTTGAACTTACACCCAGGGCAAAGCAGCCAATAGCAATTAAAAAAAAAAATCATCTTTATGGAGATATTATTCACATACCATACAATTCACACATTTAAAGTACACAATTCAGTGGCTTAAATATATTCACAGAGTTGTGCAACCATTACCAAAACCTAAGTTTAGAATATTTTCATTTCCCCAAAGAGAAATCCAGGACCCATCATTAGCTGTCACTCCCCACGCCACCCTCTCTGCATCAGCCCTAGGCAATCAGTAACCCACCTTCTGTCTCTACGGATTTGCCTTTTCTGAGTATTTCCTAGGACAGAATCAGATAACATGTGGGCTTTTGTGTCTGGCTTCTTTCACTCCGAATAATGTGTCCAAGGTTCATCTGAGTCCTGGTGTTATCACTGCTCAGTTCTTTGTACTGCCAAATAACATCCCATTGTGTGGATATACTACCTTTTATTTATCTTTTCATTGGACAATGAATAATACAGTGTCATTCTTAAAGCCACAATTTTCTAAAGTCTTGAAGTCCAGCTGTCTGGGATTTACCCAAGATAATGAAGAGCAACAAAGTGGCAAATCAGACATTGCATACAGGAACGGATGAGTTATCCTTCTCCCTTAGTCAGTGGACAGGAAATTACCTTTCGTGCTTACCTTATCTGGTGCATTTTTGCTTAACATTAAAGGAAAGACTCGCTCATGAAGCCAGAACTGGCGATTGGTGTTATTGCAACCATACAGGAAGATGTTATTCTTCCGGCTGTGGCCATGGAAATCACAATACAAGAGAACCTCCCTTTCTTCAAGAAGTCTATGGGGGGTGCAAACAAAGGACCCAGTGGGTATACAAAGGCATGAGAATGGTCAAGGATCCCTTGGAGTCTCTTCCTTAAGCATGTCTGTTGATACTTTCCCTCCTAAGAAAATTTCAGCCCCTAATGACCTTCACAGGACCCCCAGCCCCATCTCAGAGGACCCCCAGGCCCATCCCTGATGGAAACGTGCCTCCAGCACTCTCTGCCCTGCCAGCCACGGAAAGCAGAGATGGGCAGGCCTTATGAAGGAGAGGAGAAAATCCATTGAAAGAGAGCCCCCCGGTGCAGACCAGTGGAAAGAGGGAGACAGGCAGACAGGGGAAAGAACCAAAGACAGCCGCGGTTTCTGACGTTCCAGGGTTAGTTCCTCTAAGACTCAGCTCCTGTCTCTGGATGACCAGGACACCTACTCAATCTTCCAAACACAGTCACCTTCTCGGTGATGATGGTAACAATGCCACATCTTTAACATGCAGGGGACTGTGCTAAGTAGATAACATGCATTATCTCATTTAAGCCTCACAGTAACCACCCAAAGTGAAAGTGAAGTCGCTCATTCGTGTCCGACTCTTTGTGACCCCGTGGACTGTAGCCTACCAGGCTCCTCCGTCCATGGGATTCTCCAGGCAAGAATATTGGAGTGGGTTACCATTTGCAGGTATTATTATCCCCACTCTACAGACAAGAAAACTGAAGCTTCCGTGGTCACAGTAGTAAAACCAGGTCTCAGAGCCAGGCCTGCCCAACTCCAATATACACTCTGAGCCATTCTGCCTATCAACCCAAAGCTCTTCTCAGCCGTTCACACAGATACGGTGAGAAGGTGCGTGAGTCCACATATTCTTATGTGCTGCAATTTCAGGTCCAGTGAAACGGAAGCTCCTTTAAGGTGGGTGCTATTGTATCATTAGTCTTCAACTACTTTTACATTGGCTTAGAAAATGCAAATTGATTTATTATTCTTTCTTTATAAGAGGATAACAAGGAATTCAGACTCTGCAACCAGAGAACTAGCCTGTAAGACCTTGGGCAAGTTTCTCAGCTTTTCTGGGTCTTCATTTCCTCATCATATATAGAATGGTGACGTGGACTGTGCCCACCTCACAGGGCGAACGTGAGATTAAACGGGTCAGGCGGGAAGCACTGAGAATACTGCCTGTTGTACACAAGAACTGACGAATGGTTAGGTACTATTATTATTATTACACAAGTCTCATCACGAAGACTTATCAACTCCCTGACTTTTGACCTTTTACATTCAATCATTTCACTTATAAGTGAAACACCTCTAGTGAAATACTGCATGTTTAGTTTCAATCCAAAGAGAAGACATGATTTAAAAATGTGAAAACTACCAAACCCACATGGCTGCAAAGAGAACATTAAAGACTGTCCCCCAAACCATTCCTGCCTCCTATGCCACCGGAAAAGATCACACACATCAGATAGTGCTGACAGTGTAAGACCAACAGAGAGAAGCCTCACCTCTTGATCATATTCCTGGTGTGCCAGATGCAGGGGAAAGACTCCTTCAGAATGGTTTTATAATGCCGGTTCAAGTCCCTTCCAGCCAGCGAACACCGATAATTCCCCACGATTACTCCGTCTGGATTTAACATAGGCACCACTTTGAAGATAAAGATATCTCTGAGGAGCTGAGCATCTGGGGAGTTGCTCAGGATGAAGTCCAAAAAGCCTTTCATAATCCAGGAGCTGTTACTTTCCCCAGGGTGCACGCGGGCAGTCAAGACCACAGCTTTCTTCGCAGCTGCCTCTTGAGGGGTCTGGGCTGGGTTGGTGATGGTGAGCAGGTAGACGGTGTTTCCTGCGAGGCTCCTACATAAGGTCCGGACTTTGCAGAACTGAGATTTGATGGGGCTGTTTGCCACCGACAGGAGGAAGCACTGCAAGTCAGTGTACGTGTACGGGTAGAAGTGTGCAAAGAAGCAAGTGTCCTGGTCATGCGGAAACTGAACGGTCCACGTGAGACAGTAAGAGGGCTGCTGGCCGTCCCCCGGGTTGCTCCTGTAGTACTTGATCTCGTTCCCTTCTCTCCGCCAGCCAATGCTGTGGGTGCTGGCATCCAACTGGGAGTACATGAGCGGCTTCATCCCTACAGTGTAGAGGCTCTTGGGTTTCAGCAAGTTGACGATGGTGAAGCGATAGGTGACGTCTTTCCTGGTGTTCTGAACTCGAAAATAAAACCACTGAGTGTGCTTGTTTGTGTAGAGGTCAGTTCTCAGGGTGAGTTCATACTCGTAGGTGCTTCTGTAACAGAGAACACAGAAGCATCTCTCTGTAGCTCCACCCGCCCCTCAAAAAACAAACACTGCTTTCTCCTGATAGAAACAGATCTTGCTACAACAGAAAACCCTGCTGTAGCAAACATTTGTTTTCTATTCTCCCTCGTTTTCCAATTCATGCATCAGGCGAGCAGGAACTTGGGGAAAGGAAACTCATTCGGAGCGGGATGGGAAGAGCCTCAAAGCTGACACTGCTGCACGGCACGCTGGGGAGCGCCGCAAGCTCCCTGGTATCTTTCAAGAGCATCCAACAGCAGCTTCTAAGCACTTCAGCACCTCTCTCTGAAGCGCAGCGACCAGCAGTGAAGCCAGAGCCAGCGCTGGACGTTAGCTGCTTTCCGGATATCATCTCTGCAGAAGAGACCTTCAAGGCCTCTGTGCTGTCTTTAAATATCTGATCCTCACTTAGTTAAAGATGAGGGGACATTTCTGGAAAGCTTTCACCTTGGTGAACTTGCAGAAGACCACATACAAATGCCAGAGATCATGGAAAGATACTCATCCACAAGCATAACTCACGAAGTACGAACTAAAGGCTGTCCCTTCCGCCTCCCTCTCACTGGCATTCCAGAGCTGGGAGACAGGCACTCTCACATGCAGCTGATGGGGACTGAAATCACGCTGGGAGAACAACTGGACAAAACCTAGCATTACTGAAGTGATCACACCCTGACCCAACCATTTTATGTCTAGGATTTGTCTCATACCACCACAAATATTTAAAAATGCGAATGCATAAGGGTATTCATTCATTAAGCCAAAAATTGTAAACATCTTCATTTCCCATCAGTTGGGGAAAAGCTGAATAAGGTATAGAGGATCCATACGATAGGACAATATGAGCTATTAAAAATAAGGAGATGCATCTGTGGTATGACCATAAGAAAACTTTTAAAATTTATTCAGTGGAAAAAACCAACATGCAAAACAGTATGTATTTAAAAAACCAAACAGTATGCATACTGTTTTTTAAAACATGTAATCTGTATATATTACATCTATCCAGAGAGAAAAAAGTGAATGCATATACACAAAAATTAATACATATAAACAGTTGCTGCATCTGGGAGGTATGATTATAGGACTTCAACTTTTTATGTTAGGTATTTATTAAGGAGCTTCCTTGGTGGTTCAGTGGTAAAGAATCCACCTGCTAACATGAGAGATGTGGGTTTGATCCCTGGGTTGGGAAGATCCCTGAAGAAGGAAATGGCAACCCATTTCAGTCTTCTTGCCTGGAGAATCCCATGGACAGAGGAGCCTGGTGGGCTAGCAACTAAACAACAACATTTTTATTAAGACTGTAAAAAGTTAATGAACAGAAACCCTAATTAAATAGAATTGGGAGACCAGAAGGGGGAGCTCTCAAGCCCTGCAATGACAGTGGAGCCCAACAGGAAGAACTCTTCTTCCTGGTAAAGATGCAGCCAACGACAAGCTAGGAACCTTTTGTTGACTAAAGCCTCCCAACTTCCTTCTCCTCAGCTAGAGTGTTCTCCCTCCCTGCATTACAGGGCTTTCGAGACTCCCTGTGGCTGCAGACCCCGAACTGCAATTCTCTGTCGCTCTTGAATAAGGGCATGTTTGCTGGAGAAATATCTAACAGTCTATTTCAGGTCCATAAAGCAAATTTCAAATGTGCACTAATTTCTTTTAGAAGTAGAAAAAAGTTTGGATAATTTTTTTTCCCCTGGAGGAAAATATGAGTCACAATTATTTCATTCTTCTTCATTGTCCTCACCATCATCTCTCATCACCTTTCTCTTTTACAAAAACACTCCTGACTCCTTAACATGATTCCTGAAGAGACGTCTCAGTCACTTCCGTCCTCATCCCTTTGGGAAATTCCTTTCTGTTACTCACACTCTGACAGCCTTCTGCAGGTTCCCACTCTCAAACCTTGATTCAAACAGCAGAGTATTATCTTCTGGTCCTTGTAAGGAGACAGAGAGTTCCTTGATAATTCCCCGTTTGCCTCCCACTCTGGAACTGGTAAAATAGGAATCTTCAGTAGGCACTGTGGATGAGATAGATATATTTAGTCCAAGTTCCACTCAGAATCCATTTATCCAGTATATGTTTATTAAGCCCCTCTGTGTTCAGCACTATTCTAGTTTAACAACAAGGGGTATTTAAATAAGAAATTTCTATATTCTCAGTAGTCAATGGCTTTGCAAGTAATTATTTAACATTCACAGACTTCATACAATCTCGAATCACTTATATGGATAATTTCACTTTGCAATTATTTTTTACTATATTTGCATTATGTATCAGATGTTAGCAATATCTACCAATCAACAAATGATTGGCATCAACAAAGATCCTGACCACGGGGCAGGATAGATACATGCATTAAACAAATAGAAATATGTGCAGGGCCTGCTTCTATAAGTAGGTACTTCATTAGTAGATATATTCACATTATGACTTTTGCTTCTATATGCAACCTTGTCACTGTGGAGACTTAGAGAGTAAGTAATTTGGATAATAAATGAAAGCAAAGGAGAAAGTGAGTACAAAATGGGAGTAAAAGCACAGAGGAAGTAAAAGCAGAGAAAGCAGCAAGAGTACATATAATCCATTTAAAGAGCTGGAGTTCCATGTTGTTCAATCTTTTCAAGGAACCATAATCAATGTACAGACCAGCAACCAGATGTCGTTAATATAGGGATTTCAATATTTTCTTGAGTCTCTTAGGTAACATTAAAAATGATCCAATTCATAGCCCACAGTAACATGTCTCAAAAACAAAACCTCTTTCTTATTTAACCCACAACATTCTTATAGCATATAGCATATATGCTTATGTATATATGTGTGTGTGTATATATATATATATGCTTATATATGTATATATGCTTATGTATATATGGTATATAGCATATACCATATATAGTCTTATAGCATATAGGACTCCTCACTCAACAAACCCCCAGATTCTCCCCAGAGCCCCATCTTCCCGGTTTTCAGTTTCCTCATTCCTCCAGTAGGGTGGGCTTAACTCCACTTGATGAGTCCAAAGGCAAGATCAAGACAGCTGCCACAAATGCGTGTTAACAGGACAATCCACAAAAACTGTCGTATCAGGAGAAGGAGCTCTCAGCGCCAGGGTTTTTCCCTCTGTAGAAATACATCTGGATAGAACCCATGAGGCAATGGGGATGCACGGTCATCTGGTTTACTGAAAATGACTACAAGGTCACCCACAGGTAAAACAGGCTCCACGGTAACACAGGCTTATGATACCAAGAATTTCTTGAGGTTCTAGGAGTGATACATCCCCTATTATTTATAACCCAAGTCAACTGACTTACAATCTCAGATTTTATTAAAAAAATTTTTTTTACGTGGACCATTTTTAAAGTCCTTATTGAATTTGTTACAATATTTGTTTCTGTTTTCTGTTTTGGCTATGAAGCATGTGAGAGCTTAGCTTCCCAACCACAGATGGAACCTGCATGCCCCACGTCGGAAGGAAAGTCTCAACCCTGGGCTGCCTCGGAAGTCCCCTCATCTCAGATTTTAGTCTCCCAAACTCCTCAGATGTTCCATAAGGTGGAGCTAGGTAGTTGCTTTATCTTTTCTACCTCACTGAATATAGTAAGTTTCGCCAAAACGGTGAGATGAAAGTCCAAAATCAAGGCAACGGGGAGTAGAGGGTGTATAACCACATCTCAGATGGACCCTCTCTGCTAAAAGCCACTCATTTAATTTTTCTCATGGTAGGAATGTAGACCCATTGCCGCTTCCTCTTTCCTATCTCTTGCTGTTTCTTAACCCCCTCTCCGCGATTTTATTAACTGACATTCCATTTCTACTAATTACACTTGGTACATATTCCTCCTCTTAATAAAACTGACTTCTCTTCTGACCATTTCTATCTATTGATTCACAGTTCTTCAACATGACATCTCCTTTCTGCCTTCAAGGTTACAATTACCAGCTGCTTCACATCCTCCCCAGCACTTGTTACTGTCTCTACTGTTGTTAGGGCTGTGTTAGTGAGTTTGAAGTTGATTCATACTTGCCGTAAATATCTTTTTATCAATAAATATCCAATATCAGTAAAGGATATTGAACAGAGGGAATTCTCGACTTCCAGTTTTCAGAACGCTATCATGGAAGGTTGGATTTTGCCCAGTGCTTTTTGTGCGCTGACTGAAGCGACTGTGTAGCTTTTTTCCTCTTTGTTCTATCAATGAGGTTTGTCACACTGGTTTTCTATGTTGACCCACCCTCGGCTTCCTCTAACAAGTCTCTCCTGGTCACGGGGTACAGTCCCTTCAATATGCTGCTGAATTTGGTTTGCTGGTATTTGGTTGAGGATTTTTGCGTTTACATTCATGAGGAATACTGACCTATAGTTTTCTTGTGATGCCTTTGTCTGGCTTTGAATACTGGCTTCACAAGAAGAGGTAGGAAATGTTTCCCCTTCTTCTGTTTCCAAAGTTTTTGAAGAACTAGGGCTATTCCATCTTTAGATGTTCGGTACAATTCAAATACATCCTGTTAAGCCATCTGGGCCAGGGAATTCTGCCCAGGAAGACTCTGAATTACTAATTCAGTTTCTTTGTTATAATCTATTTAGATTTATTTCTTCCTGAGTCAGTTTTGATAATACATGTTTTTTTCCCAGCAACTTTTCCTCTTCGTCTGTGTTAATTTGCTAGCTTAGCATTACCTTATAACTCTTTTGATCTCTGTAGAGTTGGTAGCTGTGTCCCCTTTCACTATTTTGATCATTTGTGTCTCCTCTCCTTTTTCCTTGGTTGGTCTGACTGAAGTTTTGTCAATGTTGTTGATGTTTCCAAAGAACCAACCCTTGGTTTGATCTCCTACGTTACTTTTCTATGTCACTGACTTCCATTTTCCTCTTTATTATTTCCTTCCTTTTGCCCGCTTTAAAAAAATTCTTTATTTACTTATGGCTGTGCTGGACTTTTGCTGCCACACACCGGCTTTCTCCAGTGGCGGTCAGCAGGGGCTGCTCTCCCCTGCGGGGCGGGCTTCTCACTGCAGTGGCTGCTCTCGTTGCAGGGCCTGGGCTCTAGACCACAGGCTCAGCAGTTGCGGCTCACAGGCTTAGTTATTCGGTGGCATGTGGGATCTTCCTGGACTGCCAAACCCATGTCCCCTGCATTGGTAGGCAGACTCTTAACCACTGGATCACCAGGGAAGTCCCCTTTGGCTCACTTTGGACGTAGTTTGCTCTTACTTTTCTAACTTCTTATGGTGGAGGCTTAGGTAATTGATTTGAAAGCTTCCTTTTTTTAAAATACAGGCATTTAAAGTCGTAAACTGACCGTGCAGTGCTTTAGCTACATCTCATAAATTCTGATATGTGGCTTTATTTTCAATCAGTTCAAAATATTTTTGAACACTTATGTTTTCTTTAACCTGTGGGTTACTTAAGAGAAATGTGTTATTCAATTTGCAAATATTTTGTAGATTTCCCAGATTTCATTTTGCTGTTGATTTCTAATTTAATTTTGCTGTGGTCAGAGAATATATTTTGTATGACTTCAGTCCTTTTCAACACATTAAGACTCACTTTATAACCTTATGTATGGTATATCCTGGGGAATTTACCAGGTACCCTTGAAAAGAATATGTATTTTGTTCTTGGGTACAGTGTCCAGCACATTTTTATAAAAGACATGAATTCTACCAATTAATGCAGGAAACTACAGCATAAATGACAGTCATACACACCTACTACAAAGTACTCACTACAGTACAGGAGGTGGAGAAAAGACGAGCAATTCCCCAAAGATCCAACATCTGATTCTCAGGAAGAAGAACAATAGAGAAGAAGATATGAAATGGACTCAGAACTATTAAGAAAAGGTACTATCATTTAAAAAAAGTGACTAAATATTTAAAACTGATCAGTTATGAATTTCAGGGCTATCACTCAGTTTACCACTAAACTATGGATTTTTAAAAATCATTTTTATTATGATTTATTATGATAGAAAATATGTTTATTGTAATTTGGTCATGATTAATTACTCACTGTTTGGTGTGATAACAATACCTGAATCTAACTGATAGACAATTGTGCCTTTTTCTTCTCCTACAATTTCTGGTATCTTTTCATTTCCTGTAGGTTGATAGAAATATTCTGGTTGAGGTGGAACCCATTCTGAAAGAAGGCATTGAAAAAGTATAAAATAAGAAATAATATAAAAGGTACTTTATTAGAACTGATATAATAATAGTGATTATTCAAATGGCTAGTCTGGTTGAATCAAATCAAATTCCAATCCTAAGTTTCCAGTGTGTTTGTAAATTAATCTTGCTTCTTTCTATAAAGACTATGGAGAAATTTTTAACAAAAAGCATATACAACAGAAGTATAAGACTTAAAAATAAGCCAGAAAGTTGGTGCAACAACTCTACAAAACGTGTCCCTGAACTTCCAAGTCAGGACAATACGATCAGCTACATTTTTCTTAATACTATAAAGGAACAAGTATACCAATTTCTTCAGAGGAAACAAGGTTTTTTCATTAACACTCAGTTCTGAAAGATTTCTCATATGGGACTTGGGCAACTTCCCACCATTTTAAGTACAGGAAGCCACTGATGAAAGCCAAGGGCATATAAAGACACAACTTAAATTTAACAATACATAAAAGAATCATACACCATGATCAGGTGGGATTTATTCCAGGGTTGCAAGGATGGTTCAACATTCACAAATTAGCCAATGTGATAAATCACAGTAACAAAATAAAGGATAAAAATCATATGATTATTTCAACATGTGAAGAAAACACATCTGAAGAAAATTCAACATCCTTTATGACAAAAATTCTCAGCAAAGGGGGTATAGACAGATCACCTCAAAATAATAAAAGCCATGAATGTCAAGCCCACAGCTAACATCATACTCAACAGTGAAAAGCTGAAAGCTTTTCCTTTAAGATCAGGAGCACAACAAGTATGCCTACTCTTTATTCAACACAGTACTTCGACCACTTTATTCAACACAGTACTGGAAATCCTAGCCAGAGCAATCAGGCAAGAAAAAGAAATAAAAGCTCTTTAAATTGCAAAGGAAGAAGTAAAACTATCACTGACATATATTATATATAGAAAGCCCTAAAGACTCTATCAGAAAACTGTCAGAACTAATAACAAATTCAGAAAACCTGTTAGAACTAATAACAAATTTTGTATTTTGCAAAATACAAAATTAATACACAAAATTCCACTGCATTTCTATACACGAATAATGAAAGAAAAATTAAGACAACATTCTTATTTACAACTGCATCAAAAAGAGTAAAATACCTATGGATAACTTTAAACATTAGTGTAACTTTTGACTTTAGGGAGTGTGGATCAGTTTCTCAGAGCTTAAACATTTCAGAGTGAGCTAACAGATAGCGAATCTGTCCTGCCTTGTACTTCAGTATGCATAGAACTTAAAACTATAATACCGACTATCAGAACAGCAAGGCCACGACACTTCAGTCACATTACCAATGTGATGAATGCTCTCCTTGATGACCTCACATTCTATTGGCCACCTTGGAGCCTGTAGCAGCGCGTTTCCAGAGAAAAAAGCAAAGAGATCTTGGGGTTCTCTAAGGCGCGGGTTTACTTCGCCAATGTCATCATAAAGAAGCTGTCTGCTCTTAACAAACGGTGAACTCAGCATAAGAGAATCTGCCAAAGGGAAAGGGAAAGAGTGAACAGTTTCCTTTTCCTTTTGAGGAACTTTTACTGCTCAACTGTAACAATTAAGGAATTTTAAGCATTGTATTAAAATATCATTACAGATACGCAATCCTATGACATCTTTCTCCTTCAAAGAGATTTAGTTTAGGCTGACAACATCAAAATTATAAAATGTTGAGCTAAAATTCCCTTGTAGCTCTCAGTAAAGAATCTGCCTGCAGAGCAGGAGGCCCAGCTTTGATCCTTGGGTTGGGAAGATCCCCTGGAGAAGGAAGTGGCACCCCACTCCAGTGTCCTTGCCTGGAAAATCTCATGGACAGAGGAGCCTGGTGGGCTGCAGTCCATGGGGTCGCAAAGAGTCGGGCATGACAGAGCGACTAACACTAACACTTAAGCTAAAATTCTGCTCTAGTCTATTAAGTACTTACATGTAAAGCTTTAGAGTAAGTCAGAAGAAACTGGTTTTTTTTTTTGTTTGTTTTGTTTTGCTTTTTAAATCAAAGTTAATGGGTTGAAGACATTTCAACAGTGGGTTACAAATAAAAGTTACTTAATGTATGTTACTTTTGTCTAGAGAGAAGCAAAAAAAAAAACAAAAAACAAAACCCAACTTTCAATTCTTCGACCACCAGCATTTTAGGAAAAGAGGACATAAAACTTTAATAACTACAGTGTAACAATCTACAAATTAAATTTCAAGTTCTTGCGATAACCATTCAAAGGACAGAGAGAGACTTAGGAAACAGAGAGGATGGAAAGAGGAGTAAGAAGGGGTAGAAGAGGGAGGAGAGCTCTTAGGAAATAAAAAAGAGGGAAAAAAGGGAGGAAGAGAAAGGTTTCAAGGAGAAAGGGCAGGGGAAGGAAGTGGGGGAAAGGATTCAGAGAAAGGGCAGGGGGAAGGAAAGGCTCCAGGGGTGGTAACTCCCAGCTCTGGTGAGGAGATCAGGGAGAAGAGTTTCTGTTTTCTGGTGTGGAAGCACGTGCGATACCTCTGCTCATGGCTCCTATCTGTCTGTGCACAGTTGAAGGTAGACAGGTAGGCCCTAGAAAGAGGAAGGAAAAGGCCTGGTTTGTCCTACGGATCTTTCTTTCCTCTGTCCTTTTTCCCCTATCCCTTTCCATCCCCCCACCTTTGGGTCCCTGCATTTCTATGTCTAAACATTTCCCCCACTGTTTAATGGTGACAGTTCGGGGAGGCAACAAACATTTGAAAAGATGGTAAAGCTACTCAATCTCACTCAAAGAAATGTAAATCAAAATGACACAAAGACATCAGTTTTTTAGCTAATAGAGAGGAAAAACATTTACCTGTTTTACACTCACCCTGCCAAGGGTGTAAGTAAACAACTACCCTCAGAACTTGAGGACAAGGCAAATTTGGTGGAATCTTTCTGGACAGCAAATTTGGCAGTGTCCAGTAAGACTTAAAACACACTAACCCTTGATTCAGCAATCCCACTGCTAGGAATTACCTTACAGATTTTCTTACAAAAGCTCATCAGAATACATATGTAGAGATACTCCCTGCAGTAATGCTCAAATAGTAAAAATGTGCAAACAACCAAAGCATCCATCAAAAGGGAAGTTAAAATAACTATGACATATTAATGAGATGGAAAATTCATTAATAGGTATTAATTAATAGGTAGGTGCTCTCAAAAAGAATGAGGTAGATATTTTTTGTGCTCCTAGGGAAAGCGTCTATTATTAAACAAAAAAAAAAAGCCAAAGTAAAGATAGTATAGAGGATCCTCTATGAGCAATCAGAAAGAAAAAACATATAGATACTTGAGGGTATAATTTTTTTCCTGAAAAAAAAAAAAAATGATTACAGTAGTGGCTATATTAAGGGTGGGGCTGGGAGAGCTCTTAATTTCCTTTTGGGTTTTTTCTACCGTTTGAATTTTCTAATCTTTATGTATATTTTCTTTCTCTCTCTCCTTTCTTCCCTTCTTTTTTCCTTTTTGAAACAAGTATATTGTAACTCATTTCTTTTTTACTTCCTTTGTACTTTTCTGGTTTAAAAAACAACACAATAAATGCTCTGCTACAAAGACAAAGAAAAATATCTTCCTCACTCCAATGACCAAAACAGGGGTGGGGGTGGCAAGATGTCAGGTTACCAATTCTACTCTAACTAAAATTCATTTTCATTGTTGTGTTACTTCTGTAGTTGGCTTTGCATTTTATGTTTTTGTTGTTTTTTTTTTTTTTACTATATGAAGACAGGCAACTGTTTCTTATCAATGCTATTTCAAGCATCAGTAAACGGGACAGGAGGAAACTGAAGGTGGGTGGTTGGCTGGCTCCTGAGCCACCCCACCCTGACAGTCTTCTTTACTCAACCTTTGCCTTTCTACTCCCTGCCAGGAGCTCTGGGACACAGAATGGAAGAGCCTTCCGAGCAGAAGGAAGAACAAAGATGTAAGAACATGAAAATGGAACTGCTGCATCAAAGGTTAAGTACCGTCGCATTTCCCCCCTATTGCCAAACTGCCATCCTAAAACAGTCCATCTGGGGCCTTCCTGGTGGCTGGGGTAAAGGATCTGCCTGGCAATGCAGGAGACACAGCTTCCGTCCCTGCTCTGGGGAGACCCCACACGCTGCAGAACAAGCAAGCCCGTGGGCCACAACTGTTGAGCCAGGGCTCCGGAGCCCGCGAGCCACAGTGACGTAAGCCCTCCCGCCCTGGAGCCCACGCTCCGAAATAAGAGAAACCCCCACAGGGAGAGGCCCATGCACCGCAACTAGAGAGTAGCCCCCACTTGCCGCAACTAGAGAAAAGCCCGTGCGGCAATGAAGATCCAGCACAGTCAAAAAAATAAATAATGATAAATAAAAATTTTAAAGTCTATCTATTCACATTCCTAACAGCAGTGTGGGAGGGTGTTCTACCATCTCCTGACCTCTACTAGGTATAATCATAAAAATATTTTTGCCCAAGTCTCATAATTTACACAATGATACTTTGACATACTGATTTGTATCTTTAATTAGGGGTGAAATTGAGCATCTTTTCACAAAGCTTCCTGACTGTGTTTGCTTCTCTATGAGCTCCTTGCTCATGTCCTTTGTCCATCTTTTCTATTTGGTCATCTTTTATATATTGATTTGTAAGAGTTATTTTGTTAAGGAAATTAATCCTTGGACATGCCTGTGTGCTCAGTCGTGTCCAACTCTGCAACCCTAGGACTGTAGCCCACCAGACTCCTGTGTCCATGGGATGTCCCAGGCAAGAATACTGCAGTGGGTTGCCATTTCCTCCTCTAGGGGATCTGATCCCCCTGGATCGAACCGGCATCTCCTGCGTCTCCTGCACTGCAGGCGGATTCTTGACCACTGGCCACCAGGGGAGCCCACGTTGCATGTTGCATTGACTGTTTGCTTTTCTATGAACTCCTTGCTCGTGCTCTTTGTCCGTTTTTCTATTTGGCCATCTTTTGCTTATTGACTTATAAGTTATTTTGTTAAGGAAATTAATCTTTTGACATATTTCTCACAAAAATTTTTTTCAGTTATTTTCCTTTACTAATGGAACTTTTTTCTAAACATAAGGTTTTGCTGTAAAAATTATCAGTGTTCTATTTTATGGCTTTTGGGTCTTGTATTATTCAAAGATTTTTAACTAGAAAAGGGATACAATCAGATTTGCACATAAACAGGAAAAAAAACCCAAAAAAACACCACTGTGTGGCAAGTGGATTGGAAGAGGGCATCATGGAACCAGAGACCAATGATGAGGCTGTTTCAATAGTGAGATGATGGTGGCTGGGGTGCGGAAAGGGGCATGGAAGGAAGGACGTGCAGTAAAGGGAAGTGAATTGATGTTTGGTTGGATATGCATTGAGGGAGAAATTCACCTGCGTTCCTACCCTTGGATTCTAGAAAAAAACCGTGGAATCCCTGTAAAAAATTGTTTTTGCTTAAGTTAGCTTGGATTGGTTTCCACCAGTCCTATGCAAAGAGCCTTAACAAATATATCCATCAAAACTGCATGAAAAAAATCAACGTGTTACTCTTGACCAAAGAGTTTTAACAAATTTTCCAACAATTTGGAGGAAGACCATGCAGAACGCACAGT
The DNA here is from genome assembly GCF_033118175.1 of Dama dama. Taxonomy (NCBI): domain Eukaryota; kingdom Metazoa; phylum Chordata; class Mammalia; order Artiodactyla; family Cervidae; genus Dama; species Dama dama. The sequence goes on from NC_083681.1 coordinate 75,567,239, forward strand.
AGTTTAAACCTACAATCCAAAGCACATCTACAGAATATTTTTTTTTGTTTTGTTGTTTTTCTTTTCATTTAAAAATTTTCTTTTTTTTTTTTAAGATAGAACATTTCTGAGTGATGTCAGAAACAGTGTCCAAGGATGCTCCCCTGGCTTCTCCCATGCTAGGCCACGCTCTCCTCCACCCCGGGAGCAGCTGCTCAAGGCACCAGGGGTTCTAGGGCCACACGACACTGAGTGCTACTCACATAGACGCTTCTCCTTCTGCAAGCGGTCCGGTGTCAAATCCTCTCTTTTTCCAAAAGACCCACTCAACAGGTATCGAGGATTATTCTTCCAAACATGCTGGTGCGTAGCAGAGTTTGGTAAACTGCCTCTCTGAGCTAAGAACAGGCAGTTTAGTGAAAGATGCTGAAGGCTAGTTCGTCACATCCAACATCGAGGTCAACAACCAAACAATTACTACTAGGAAACTTCCTTCTAGTCACCACCTGCCACACCACAGGCCTTTACAACCAATATAACCCATTTTCCACAGAGCTTTCACGTTCCAACTTATGTGAGTTAAACATATAATTTTCTCCATTTCACGTTGAGGAGAAGACTGGAGAGGCATATGGTAAAGCAGAAAGGAAGGGCCAGGGGAGGCAGAAAGAAATCAGTACTTCTACGGCCGAGTGGGGGCAAGTCCTCGGAGTGGGAATGAAGCACACAGAATGAGAGGTGCTTTGTCCTGAGGGCTCTGCTGAATCTGGCAACCCGGGAATTCGACTTTCAACAAGTCAGTGATCACTTACCAAATGAAACAGGTAATAAGAAAGTTTAACAAGACAGAAATAAAATCAGTACAAAAACCTAAATTTTATTTCTAAATACCAAGAACAAAGTTAGACCATCAAAATTTTAAGATACCACTTATAAAAGCATACACATAAGCAGTTCCATGAAAACAATTTATAAATTTTATTGGAAGACATTAAGACGGACCTAAGCGAATTAAGAGAATTAGAAAATACTATTAACAGATTGGAGAATGTGCTATTGGAAAATTCTCATTTCTTGTCAAGTTTGATCTATAGATTAAATGCAATCCCATTTATTTAAAAGCATCACATGCCAATTCTAAAATTAAATAAAAAGGTAAGGTTAGCCAAGACACTTCTGAAAACAACAATATGGGAGGACATTTCTTTCCAGATATCAAGACTATTTCAATGCCATGCCATGTCATGTCATTAAGAAAGGGTGGTACTGGTTCAAGGACAGACAGACAGACAGACCTCTGTATAAATGGACACTCAACAGAAGTGACAGAGCATATCAGTGGGGAAAGGAAGTACTTTTCATTAACGCTGCTCAAAAAATTCGACATTAGTTTATCCAAGCACAACTCTAAGTTGACCCAACAATTTACTTCAATGACCCAGGAAAGGTGATGCTGGATCAGAACGAGGTATTACCTTTATAGTAGCCATAGTACTGGAGATGATAGCGCATAAAGTCTTCATAGGGATCAGGAAGAGTCTGTGAAAGGACAGACCATCTCAATCAGGAAAATGTTTTCATAATAATCATTATTATAACAGCCTGCTATAAGAGTAACACTGACTCTTAACAAAGGTACACAAGCATGGTCTCAGAGGACGCCACACCTGAGAACTTCTAAAAACAAACCATGTGAAAGACATTTGTGCAAATTATTCTACCTTTGGGATCAAGATCTCTAGCCAGAGAAAGGTGCCACCAGAATATGCCTTCTGAGCTAGCACTGGGTTTCTGGAGAGGGGTGGGTACCGACCTCCTGCTTTAGCTCTGTTTCCAATGCTGGGAACATGTTACTTCTGCATGGTATGCTGAAGACCAGTCAGTGACACCCGCATCCAGCAACAGCCCCTGCCCAATTTCCAAAAGGGCAGTTGATTACATAGGAGGAGCTAAAATAAACCAGAGCAGGACAACTGGAGTCACCTATCGACAGTCACTCCCGTCCCCTCCCTCTGCTCCGCAGCGCCCGCGCGGCACCGCTCCCTCTTCCCTGCCAACCCAACCTCTCATCAGGTAAACCAGGGCCCGCCATGAGGCCCGGGTGGGCACCTGAGGAATCTGGGAGGGCGGCCAGTCTTCCGACCTCCTCCTCCCGAGGCGCCAGGACCCCTGCCGGCTCCATGCTTCTCCTCCGGGTTGAGGGGGATGCCCACCCCCAGGACGCCGCTGGACAGTGAAAGAAAAGGGGAGGGGAGTCCGGCGCAGTCGTCTCGGGGCGGGTGGGAAAAGAAAGGTCAGGGACTCCGAAAACGGAATTCAGGGTTTCGGGGTTTCCGAGTCACGGAGAAGGTGGTGGAGGGCAGTTTCCCGGAGAGTCGAGGGATGGGGCGTAGAGATTTCCTGGGAGGCCAGAGGGAAGGGTGCCACCGCCTCGGCGCCCCGGACTGTCCGGGGCAGCAGGGGTTGGGCGCGGAGCCGGCCGCGAAAGAGGAGCCTGAGTGAGGCGGCGGGGGGGGGGGGGGGCGGTCACCACCCGCAGGCAGAGGCCCCGCCGCGCACCCGGCAGAGGACTCGCTCGCGGAGCTCTCGCCAAGCCACAGCTTTCGGCTGGGGCGCCGGTAGCCTAGCAACCGCGAGCCGGAAGCGGGAGGGCGGGGCGGCTTGGCGCTTCCGGGAGCGAGGCCCCGCCTCCGAGGGAGGGCGTGGCGAACCAGGGGAAAGTGGAAGACTGCAGTACCAAAGCTTTGTTGTTACAGCATTGCAGCCCGGATTGTTACTTTGTTACTCTTTCATTACAGTATTGCAGCCCGAATTCTTACTCTCTTCACTGCAGTATTGCAGCCCGGATTCTGGGGATTAGAAATTGCGTTGATGGGGGCTTCCTTGGCGATCCTGGGAAGGAAATGGCAACCCACTCCAGCATTCTTGCCTATAGAATTCCATGGAGAGGAGCCTGGCATGCTGTAGTCCATGGGGGCTCAAGAGTCAGACACGACTGAGCGACTAATACTTCCACTGTTCCTTTCCTTGGCGGTCCAGTGATTTATTGAATAAGAGACCGCGCTTACATTGCAGGGCACAGGTGGGATCCCTGGTTGGTAGCTAAGGCATGCTCCATGGGGCAGCCAAAAAGGAAAAAAAAAAAAAAAAAAGCTGTTTCTCAGCTCTAAGAAAACTGTTGGGTATTGCTCAAAGGGAGCTGTTTCTCCTCTTTCACCTTATATTTCCTCCATCCCATAGCTAGAATTGAAAAATTACCTTCTGCGTTGAAAAATACAAGAAAACAAAGTAAAACCCACACCTTGGCTTATCAAATTGTCAGATTCAAAAAAATGCTTCTGGTCTGGCAGGATAGGGACAAAGACACTTAGTCCCTGTCAACAATTCCTAGAAATCTGGGTAACTGTTAGGCAGTTAAAAGCAAAAGCTTTAAAAAAAAAAAAAGCAAAAGCTTTAATAACTAGTCAATAGCCCTTTTTTTCCAGAAATGTGCTCTATGCAAATGACAAGAAAAACAATTTATATACAAAATGGTCACCCCGATTTTTGTATAAATAAAAACCAACACACAAGTATACATGACACTGATTAGGCAGTTAGCTGCATATAAATATACTGGAATAAAATTTTAACTACTGTTGTCTTTGGTTAACTTTACAGGACTATGAGTATACAGGACTATGAGTATATGTAACTCTTGTAGCTAGTGAGAGTATAAAGCATCTTTTTTTCCAGAATATTAACCACGTTTTGTCATTTCCAGGATTTAGGTAGGCTAAATACCAGCTAATATCATAGACCACAAGCTCCAAAACTTAAGTCACGCCGTATTTTCTGGTACTAGAGTCCTGTTTTTCTAACTCCATCCTCCCACCCTGCAATGGGCTCAAGATCCTGACACTCTTCTGAGAGCTTCTTCAATGTCTGCCTTACACCGTACTTGGTTAGAAAAAACGACTGATTTAAAGTCTTGGTGACATCTTCATGGAGTAACAGGCAAAACAGGAGCAAAAGGATAACCAATCAGAAGTATAAAAAAGGCTTTATTAGTGCATATATACAAATTTACAAGGTCAGAAACTGGAGAAATACAAACAGCTTTAAAACAATTTGCTTTTTCTTCAGTTTAAAGTGACTTTTACCTGATTGTGATACAATACAAAGTACAGAACAGTAAACTGCTTTTTTAAATACTGGAATTTTATGGAGAATACATTCACATATAAATGGGAGGTGAACTTTGGACCAAGGTACAGCAATGGAGACACAGCAATACATACAGTGGCTCGTTACATTTACTTCCAAGTGTGAGGGGGAAGTCTCAAAGACAGGAACACTTGCTGCTGCTGCCATATACTGAAATTTATATATGTCACCTAGTATGTGCAATGACTGAGCTATCTTTATCAGTTCTAGAATTTGTGAGAAATACTCTATAAATTTATAGAGTGTGGCTGTCTGTTAGCACGACATGAACGAGTTTGTATACCTCAGCACTTCGGGGGTGGCAGACTAGGAGGAAGAGGTCAGAAGGAAATTCCTATAACCCCAGTTAAGCAAGGTGGAGCATACAGCTGCCTTCGTAATTGCACTTGTTCTGAAGAAGGTAATGAGAGAGAGCGCCACACTAGGGACTACAAGAGGCTCTATTAGGCAGGAAAATCCTTCCCTTTTCATCAGGGAGTCCTCTACACAAGTGTCACTGAGCCACACATCCAGACTGATGAGGATGACGTACCTAACATGCTGAGTTTGCCAGTGTGAGAATACAGGCAGCCAGGTCAAATGGTTCAACCACCTTACCTTTTGGCAAAACAGAAAAACTACACTTCACAAATGTGGGAATTTTGTATGCTCTTGCCCAGGAAATTCATATGCTCTCCCTCATAACATTTATAGTTTATTGACAACAGTAAAACTGGTTAAGACTCTGAACTGAACATTAAAAAAAAAAAAAAAAAAAACCAGTACACAGTAACAAAAAAGTAAAAAACTATGTGTTTGGAGCCATTTTTCGTCTCTTCAGTCTTGCTCGCCAATCTTCAGGAAGAGCTTCAAAATTAGCATTTCTCTCTGCCATGCCACTGTGAAAACAACATACAGATTACGTCACTGGAAAAAAAAAAAAGGATGGAACTGTTCATTTCCTAGCAAATAAAAACTAACTAAACCTGAAAATTGGATCTATCGTATCTATCTTCATGAAAAAGTTTCAAATTTCTCAGCTGAGTACCAGAATAGTTTTCATCAAATTTCTTAATTGATAGGTCAACCAAACACATACAAAATACTCTGCTCTACAGTTCTATTTATATGTAAGTGCATATTTATTTTTATGTCTCCCCAGTAACCATTAAAGCTACACTGAAGGAAAACAACACATGCTTGTAGAAGTATTTCTTGGCTCCAAGGAGTTAGGAGTCTTTATCCTAGATTTATTTACTTAACCTCTAAGAAGATATATTTAACCCTCAACATACCACCAGGGATGGGCAGACCTAATGTTTCTGAGATCCTCTTTTCATTAGTTTTAACTACCATTGATCTCTCACGGCTTATTCAAATTCAATTATTTAAAAAACTGATTAAAACTCAAGATTCACCTGGCGGGCTACAGTCTATGGGGTAGTAAAAGAGTTGGACACGACTTAGGGATTAAACAACAACAATATGCGATCTGTTCACAGGTAAATCACATAGTACGCTATGATTTAAACAAAAAAAACCAAACTCAAGATTCTTGGGAATTCCCTGGCTGTACAGTAGTCAGGACTCTCTGCGCTTTCTGTGGAGGGCCCAGTCAGGAAACCAAGAGCCCGCCAGCTGTGCGGAGCAGCAAAAACAAAACGAAACTCAGATTCTATCTTGCAATAACCAAAATGAGTGCATGAGACCCTTTTATAAATCTAAAGTAAGATAAATTACAAAATCTTTGTGACTTCCCATCATTTGAAATAGTTTGCTATTTCATCACTGTAGGAATTAATCATTAATCAATTCCCAACAATACTAAAAAGGACTAAAATAGTAAGAAAACTCAAGAATAATGGAGTCATCTACACAGATGATCAAAAGTAAAACTAAATTATCATTAATACCATCCTGCAGTTTTCTTCCTGTGTTGCTCCAAATCATGTGCATCACCTTTCAAGGAAGTAAAGTCTGGAGACAACATCTTCATAGTCTCCTCCTGGACAGCCCCCAATATTATATAATTCAGATGAATACAAAGAGATAGCAGCACTCTACATTTAAATTGTGATGATAAAACTGACTGGATTAAAAAAAAACCCAATACTGATTGGATAAGTAAAATCTCAGGCCACGAGTGTTAAGGAGACCATAATCTAGATGAATTTTCTTAAATTCAAGATTAATGAGTGAAAAATATAAAGGTCAAAAAGGAAATACAGTATTTGCATAAGTTTTCAAGTTTTATGCTGCTGTATGCTAAAACCAGTTGAGCTATTTCAAATCCTGAAAGATGATGCTGTGAAAGTGTTGCACTCAATATGCCAGCAAATTTGGAAAACTCAGCAGTGGCCACAAGACTGGAAAAGGTCAATTTTCATTCCAATCCCAAAGAAAGGCAATCCCAAAGAATGCTCAAACTACCGCACAATTGCACTCATCTCACACAGTAGCAAAGTAATGCTCAAAATTCTCCAAGCCAGGTTTCAGCATTACGTGAACCGTGAACTTCCAGATGTTCAAGTTGGTTTTAGAAAAGGCAGAGGAACCAGAGATCAAATTGCCAACATCCGCTCCATCATCGAAAAAGCAACAGAGTTCCAGAAAAACATCTATGTTTTATTGACTACACCAAAGCCTTCGATTGTGTGGATCACAATAAACTGTGGAAAATTCTGAAAGGACGGGCATACCAGACCACCTGACCTGCCTCTTGAGAAACCTGTATGCAGGTTAGGAAGCAACAGAACTGGACATGAACCAACAGACTGGTTCCAAATAGGAAAAGGAGTATGTCAAGGCTATATATTGTCACCCTGCCTGTTTAACTTATATGCAGAGTACATCATGAGAAATGCCGGGCTGGAAGAAGCACAAGCTGGAATCAAGATTGCCGGGAGAAACATCAATAACCTCAGATATGCAGATGACACCACCCTTATGGCAGAAAGTGAAGAGGAACTAAAAAGCCTCTTAATGAAAGTGAAAGAGGAGAGTGAAAAAGTTGGCTTAAAGCTCAACATTCAGAAAACTAAGATCATGGCATCCGGTCCCATCATTTCACGGGAAACAGATGGGGAAACAGTGTCAGACTTTATTTTTTTGGGCTCCAAAATCACTGCAGATGGTGACTGCAGCGATGAAAATTAAAAGACGCTTACTCCTTGGAAGGAAAGTTATTACCAACCTAGGTAGCATATTAAAAAGCAGAGACATTGCTTGGCCAACAAAGGTCCGTCTAGTCAAGGCTATTGTTTTTCCAGTGGTCATGTATGGATGTGAGAGGTGGACTGTGAAGAAAGCTGAGCGCCGAAAAATTGATGCTTCTGAACTGTGGTGTTGGAGAAGACTCTTGAGAGTCCCTTGGACTGCAAGGAGATCCAACCAGTCCATCCTAAAGGAGATCAGTCCTGGTGTTCACTGGAAGGACTGATGCTGAAGCTGAAACCCCAGTACTTTGGCCACCTCATGGGAAGAGTTGACTCACTAGAAAAGACCCTGATGCTGGGAAAGATTGGGGGCAGGAGAAGAAGGGGACGACAGAGGATGAGATGGCTGGATGGCATCACCCACTCGATGGACTTGAGTAAGCTCCAGGAGTTGGTGATGGACAGGGAGGCCCGGCGTGCTGCGATTCATGGGGTCGCAAAGAGTCAGACACGACTGAGAGACTGAACTGAACTGATGCTAAAACTTATTTGATCAAGTTCATAAACGGGACAAATGCTAAAAACAGGTGTGCAGTGGCTAGAAACATATTTTAGGAACAAAAATTTCACTGGAAGACTATTCCAATTGGTGTTTATGGATCTAAAAATGAAAATGTTTTGAATTATGAAGCAAAGATGGCTATCGTCTCTCAATTTTTCTTTTTTTGCCACGCCATGCGAGATCGTTCCCTGACCAGGGACTGAACTTGGGCCCTCAGCAGTGAAAGTGCACAATCCTGAGCGCTGGGCTGCCAGGGAACTCCCTCAGACATTTCTGTAAGTGCTGCATTTATGGATGGTGCAAGTGCAAGCAGCACAAGTAACGACACGCTGGGACCTGCCAGAGATGAGCCTGAAATCTGGCGTCACTATCAGTATGCTCCAGGTGATGCACCTCAAGGGAGCAACTGGTCACACTAAAAAGAATGTTGCTCATTTCAGTGTGTGCACCTTCAAAACTCATGAAAACAAAGAATAAAAATTTAGGTCAGCTATATTTAAATTCTTATTAAATTAAAAATTGGTCTCTTGGAGCAACATGGTAAATGGGGTTGACTATTTTCCCCTGTGTGCTCAGGGTTAAGACAGTTCTTTGCCTAAGATGAACAGTTAGTGCCAAGTATTACAACTCTGATGTCTTTGAATAAAGCTAGACTCTAATTTTTATAGGAAAAAAAACATTTCTATGAATTAAAAACTGCTTGGGGTAAGTCTGTAAAGAAATCAGGGCTATGACTTTAAGAACATGGGGGCTTCTGTGGTTGCTCAGTGATAAATAATCTGCCTGCCAGTGCCGAAGATACGAGTTCCAATTCCTGATCTGGGAAAATCCCACATGCTGCAGAGCAACTAGGCCTGTGTGCACCGCAACTATTGAGCTGTGCTCTAGAACCCGGGAGCGGCAGCTCCTGAGACCTGCGTGCCCTGGAGCCAGTGCTCTGCAACAAGAGAACCCACCGCGAGAAGCCCGTACACGACAACTAGACAACAGCCCCCGCACTCCGCAACTAGAGAAAAGCTCCTGCAGCAGGGAGACCCAGCATACCGTGAAGAAATAAAACAGAAACAACACTTCGAGAACACAGTGGTTCTGAAATCACAGCTACAAGCACCACCACCTGCCCCATCTGAGACCTTGTTCCCTTTACCTGACTAGCTGCTGCTGTTTCCACTCTTCAATGCGCTTCTGTGCGGTGGATTCTCGGTCCTCTTCGCTGGAACTAGAGTTTTCCTCCTCATCTAACTCACGCTGGATACTCTGCCACTTCTTTACCAGAGATGGCATTTTGGTTTTACTTTTCTTTGCCTGTAACAAAGGTTAAAGGTCAGAAGGAATATAATACATAAAACAAGAGAACAAGTCCCTCACATGAGATCAAGATCTCTTCCTTAGTTCTAAGGAGTATGTGAACTTCAAAGTTAACCAAACACAAGTACCATTCTAAATTTTTGCCAAAAATAACTGTAAATGGGATATTTTTTTCCTTAAGAAAACAAAGAAACTATTTTAGTCAGAGGATAATTACAACATTGTGATGGTTTTTGCCATACGTCAACATGAACTGGCCATAGGTATACACGTGTCCCCTCCTTCTGTAAATGGGGTATGTTATGAAATCAGGTCAGAAAAATCTTCTTTAGCCTTATTCTATGGAATTCAAAACTCTTGCTCTTATCTGCTCAGAATTACAATGTACCCTTTTATGAGTTTAAATGGATGCAGTGTTCGCATCAAGTGAAACATAGTGCTGAGAAACAAATGATCAGCTTTCTGGAAAGAGCAAGAGAGTCAAACGCGACTACTAAATATGAAAAAAAGCAAAGAGGAATATTAAAACATTAATTATCAGATCAGTTCTAAGAGAAGATACTACGTACAGTTCAGTTTTGTCCTACTAGCTTACCTTCAGTTTCTAAATTGCCTATCATAAACACAGAATCTCACAGTTAAGAAAAAAGCCTTGTGATATTTGATATATATACAATATGGCTTGCTCTATCACTACCTTCAGAGTTCTGATCAATGGCACTCTAGCAAAGATGCCTTCTCTGACCACACTATATGAAACACTACCGCCTCCCAAAGCCCACTCACTTTCAGTCCTCTGATACTTTTTTCTTCATTACATTTTTAAACGTTGAACATATATTTGCTTATCTGTTTCTACAACCCAGTTGCCCCCTACCCTCTCCAAGCCCACCAGAAAAGCTCCACAAAAGCAGAGATTTTGTTAGTTATTGAATATGAAGCTCTTGAGAGAATACTTGACAGATAGTATGTATTCAAAATAAACCTAATATCTGTGATTAGTTCTTTGAATTTAGAGAAACATTATATTAGACACTGATAAGAACTAACTTTCACCCCTGTGTTTCTGAAGACTTGGCCGAGTCACACTCTAAGTATGACCAGCAGGCCCTCGAGTGGCCGGTATGAGGCAGTGCTGCGCTCTTAGAGGTCTACGGACAGTGGCCCAAGCTGTTTTCCCAGCCTGCAGTTAGAACAAACACACTCTGTGATTAACCACCCCAAAGAGTTCGGAAAACAAGCTTAATCTTTTCAGTCTTTTAAAATTACTTGGCTCCCTGGATCAATACCCTATTCTGACTGTCAATAACAGGTTTTTAACCTTCTGGGGAAATGCCCATGTAAAATGCTTAAGCCTTCTGCTCCACACACCTTCCCACATTCCATTCTGTTATTTCACCTGTGGTTCAATCTGACCCACTGCATACACACCCTTCCAGTAAGCTCCAAACACAACCTATTCTGGGTTAGAATGCAACCAAGTGAGTAAAAAGTAATAAGAATAATGGTCACTATGCATAGAGGGCTCACTGCAGTACAACCTCTCACCATATTTCTGCAAATATCATTAGAAACAACACAGACCTAGGTAGAGTCATTGTGGTTTCATTTTGACTTCCATACAATTTTGTAAATTTGAAGTGTATTTGATTCCTATCTGTCATGGGAAAGTAAGTTATGTTTTAGAAGTCAAGCATTCATTGTTTGTCATGTTCAAAACCATGGATCCAGAGTTGCACTGGCTGTTTGAACACATTTTTAATACGGGAACCTTGTAGTCAGAGGAAAAGATTAAATGGCTAGAAGTCCTTTTTTTCTAGTAAACTGTACACAAAACCTGAGCAAAAAGACTGAAAAAATATATAGGTCTCAGATATTCTTGAAATCAGGTATTTCAAGTAAGTACATATCTTGCCTTTTAAAAAATGGCCTGTAACACCAAAGAGATTCTGAATCACTGCTTTCAAATAAGTCCATAAAAATGACATGTTAACACAGAATACCAGATTTTCAAAACTATTATTTAGGGACTTCCCTGATGGTCCAGTGGTTGGGGATCTGCTGTGCAATGCAGGGGACACAGGTTTGATCCCACATGCTGTGGAGCAACTGGGCCTGTGTGCCACAACTACTGACCTCACACGCCACAGTGGAGATCTCATGTGCCGCAACTGAGACCAACGCAGCCAAATAAGTAAGTAAGTATATTTTTTAAAAGCTATTATTTATATGACCGTAAGAGCATGACTGTCTAAAAAATTACTTGAATGCAGGTGGAGATGATTCTCTCTCTTGGAAGACGGAAGGATGAGCAGTAAGGAAGGCTTCACAAGAGAAATGATTCCTGAGCACTGAACATTCTAACCTTGATTACGTAAAGAATGAACAGTAGTGGGATTGGTAAACAAAGACAAGACTTGTAGGTGGTTAACAGTATGCTGGCTTGGGAGAACTGCATGTGGTATAGTTAGTTGGACAACAATCTATTCAAGACATTACCCTGTCACTGTTGATTTTTTATAACACTTCATTTTCAGATAATTTCTGGAACCATGGTACCAGCTTGGACAAGTGGGTCAATCCAGAAATACTCTATTTTTTGTGTAAGTCAAACTTCTTCAAGAAGGTCCCTTGGACCATGTAAAGCAAAGAATTTGCCCCACTGACCCCTGGAGCAAAAGACGACAGCTGAGACAGTGGAGCAGCAGCACTGCGAAGGAAAAAGCCAATGAGAAAGTTTCTTTAGGTGATTTAGGGAATTCAGAGGGTCCGTTTGAGGGTGATGTCAGAAAGCTAGCAGACTATGAAGCGCCAAGCTCTTGCTTATCCCATGGAAACATTATATAAACAAATAAGAAACAGACTAAAATGGTTTTGTGGGAACTCTAGAAACCAGTCAAAGATCTGCAGCAACTAAGAGAACAGCCAGTCGAGAAAAACCTGCACTAAGAACAGCAGGAAGCTTTGTGGCATGTTTGCTTGCCCTTGTTCCACGCTCTCCCCAGTATGGCTGGAGCAAAATGGCCCAATTCTCAGTTCCCTCCCTCCAGATGGAAGGACGTAAGTGGGACGTCTGAAATGTTCGAGACTGTGGTTGCCTTAGGGACTGGTTTCAGTGTTGTCCGACTTCAAGGCCAGCCAGGAATGGTGGTATATTTTGGATCTCAGGTTAGAACCCACAAAAGGCAGTAGCAGGAGGTGCGGCCTGTGAAAACCACAGGGGACAGAAGTGATCTGGACAGCTGGGGGCAAAAGCTTCTGTGCAGAGGGATCCAACAGAACATAAAAAGCTCATAGAAGAAGTGTGAAATCCTTAGGGAAATTAAAAGTTAAATATACAGGAGGAATGGAGGAAAAAAAAAAGAAAAACAACCACATACAAGTCCATATCCAGGGAACATATATGCCTAGAAAAGGCCTGAAAAGATTTTTGTACCTTCATGCTGAGTGCATTGATGAAGGATGCAAATGAAAGATGCTGAACATCCTTACTCACTAGAGAAACAGAAATCAAAACCACAATGAGATACTGCTTCATACCTGACAGGATTGGTATGGTAACTTTCAGAAAATGGCAAGTCACTAGTGTTGGTGAGCCCCTGGAGATATTAGTGCCCCTGAACATTGCTGGTGGTAATGTAAAATGGCTCACTCACTGCAGGAGAATGGTTCCTCCAAGAGTTATCAGCAGAATTACCATGTGCTCCAGCAATTTCACTTCTACTAAATACACACACACACCCCACCCCCACCCAAAAGAAACGGAACAAGCACTCAAAATACATGTACTCAAACACATATTTACACAACAAAGAGGTATAAAACCACCCAAATGTCCATCAAAGGATGGATGGATAAGCAAAACTGTGGTACACACACACAGCAGAATTACTCAGCCATAAAAAGAACAAAGTACTGATAAAAGCTACACATGGATGAACCTGGAAAACACTGTGCGAAGTGAAGGAAGCCAGACGCTGAAGCTGACACACGCACCACTGCAGCGTGGGTAACCTGGTGGAGATGGAAAGCTGACCGGCAGGCCCCCGAGGCCAGGGGAAGGGGTACTGAGGTGTGGCTGCCTAGTGGGTACAGGCGCTCTCTTTTGGAGTGATGAAAATGTTACGTAACCAGCGAGGGGGGTGGTTGCACCACAATGTGAACATACTAAATGCTACTGAATTTAAACTTTAAATATCACCTCAACAGAACAAAATTTTTAAATGAAAATTTAAAGAGTTATGTACTCTACCTTATCTTTCTTTCCTTTTTTCGTCTTCTCCGGTGGTGGCATTTTGGGAGCTGGTGGTGGAGGAGGAGGAGGAGGGGGAGGAGGAGGAGGGGGAGGTGGTTCGATAATGGCAGTGGTGGGCACAGCAGCTCGGGCCTGGACCGGCTGCAACGCGGGAGCGGTCACTGCCAGCGGCACAGAACACTCAGCGTAGCCCATCAGCGCAGAAGCCGATGCCAGGCCCAGGTAATTTGACTGCAGGCTCACTCCTCTGGCCTGATGGCCCATTCCTGTTGCTGGATGGCTAACTGCTATCGCTTGGTGTCCAACCCCTGCCGCCTGCTGACCTAACATAGAAAAAATAAAATGCAACTATAAAAAGGATATTGTGACAAAGCCAAAAACAAGCAAAGAAGGAAAAGGAAAGTGGGAGTTAGATTATCTACAAAATGATTCCAATGTACCTTCCCCCTTCAGAAAAACCAAAACAAAAACTAGTCACATTTTCTGGTGGCAAAACATGAATTTCTGAATGTTTTAGCATTAAGGTACTTAACATCAAAGTCACTGTTATGTAAATGCACAGAAAATAATCTGGAAGGATGTATGTCAAACTGTTAGCAGTGGTTTTCAGTAACTGAAAGAAATGGCATATAAACAGTCTTTGCAGCGAGAAGTCTTTAATTTATGACATCTAGTTCTGGAAACAAAATATACCGATGAAAACACACTTTAACCACGTGCTGACCTGTAGCTACAGGTGACTGGCTGTAGAGGACTGGAGAACTACCAATGGTGGCTGACCGCTGAGCTACTACGGTACTCATCTCTGTAGCTTTCCTCTTTATTGCCTTAGTGGAAGGAGAACTAGAGATGGTAGAATCGGCTGAACTCTGAAACGAAGAGATTCTAGTCAGTGGCTACAGGCCCTGGTTAAGTAACTTCTTCTGAAAGAAAACGTATCAATCACGCCCCAGTGCCCCAAACTCTTCCGAATGCCAAGCGGCGGTACTCACCTGGCTGGTGATGACTGTGGCCTGTGCCGCGGGTTTCAGTGGAGTGTCCTCCTCCGTGCCTGGAGCAGGCGGCTCCTCACTCCCCTCATCTTCCATCTCCACCTCCTGGATCTCACCATCTTCCACGGGCGGAGGAGGGGGAGGAGGGGGGGGAGGAGGGGACTCTGGGGGTGGCGGCGGAGGGGGCGGCATCTCCAGAGGTAACGGAGGCTGCAGCACAGGCACATTTGACTGAAGGACAGTCCAGAATGGAGTGAGTGGCATGAGTGATGAAGAAGATACTTGGCCGGAAAAGGACTCTTTACAAAGAGAACCTATGAAAACAAACAGGAATCAGGGAAACAGCAAGACTAAATCTCCCATGAACTGATGCTGACACATGTCCCCCAGACATCTGTTCTATACTGAAGCCACTGAAATATTAAACTCACTTCAAAAATGACTTCCAAGGAAAGATAAATTCATAGATTTTACAGTTAGCACTTGCCCAAGCTGTGTTACACTAGTTTTGTTTTCTGGGTCCAGATTTATGGCTGAGTAAATGAGGCACATCACATTAACTCAAAGAGAAACTCAAATCATCTGAACCGGAAGTTTTTTATTTCAAAGATACACAACTAGAGAAGGCAGTATTCTGGGTCTTCTTTATCTCAAAAGTGAGTGAATGATGTGCATTTGTAATATTAATTCCACATGTTTTATTTTTAGTGAGCTAGGTAAGTGATTAAGGATTACCTAGAGAAGCACCCATTCAAAACACTCACACAAATTCTACCCATTTCAATTAATCTGGGTTTATACTAAGCTTAAAAAAATCCATTTGCAAGGTGATATTGTCAACCCTATCATTCCTTCACATCTTTGTGTGAACTACTCATTTGCTAAATCACAGCAACAAATCCAGGAGGGTAATTTTTTATTTCAGTGATGATAAAGGGGAAATTAGAGAGAATGAATCTTCAAGGTAAATGATGATTAATAATAAATATAACCCAGAAAAGAGTTGTCTGAAGATGTGGAGAATTTGAAATTGCTGCTGGAGAAATGAGAGCTAAGGAGCTGCAAGGTTAGCTTTCCTCAAAAGCTGCAAAAGTCATAGCTAATTACTGTCCCTTCTCTGCCGGGAAAAGCTTTAAAGATTAGAGAAAATAGGAAGATATACTTACTTGTAGCCTTCCCCATCCCTCTTTATCGTCAATAGGGAAGTTTCACATTATTTGGGACTATTAGATATATATCCCAGGAATGCTGAAGGGGATTTTCTCCCTAAAAATCATAGAATTTAGGAGTAGAAGAGACATGAGAAATCATCTAGTTTAACCCTCTCTCTTTAAAGGTAATGAAACCCAGGAGGGAAATGACTTGCCCAAGGACACACCGCTCTGTGGCCAGGTCTGCCCCCTAGTCTAGTGTTACTTTTTTTGCTAACGCTGTATGGCTTACGTGCAGGATCTCAGTTTCTCCACCAGGAACTGAACCCAGGCCGCAGCCATTAAGAGCCCAGTACCCTGAACACTGGGCGACCAAGGAACTCCCTACTGCTCTCGTGGAGCAGAGGCCCAGAAGCCGTCACCTGTCAAAGGTCACGGTCAAAGCAGCAGATTAAATAAGGACTCTATCATAAAAGGCTCCAGAATAAAGATAAGGCTTTTTACCTTACTCTGCACAAAATACACCACACTGGCACTCAACAATGTAAAACGAAAGCCACTGTGAACCACCAGGCTTTCAGACCAGCTTCAGTTTTTATGGAACAGATACATTATGTAAAAGACTTCAAGAACATGATTCACATGACTATTCTAATTATTAAGAAACTGCTTACTACCAAGGAAAAGGGAACTGAAAAAATTCACCAGAAAACAAGACTGCAGTTTTCTAGCTACAAGACTTCAAAGGTCTCGTTAACGTTTACATTGCGGCGTATCTAACACAAATGTTTACACTAACTTTTAGACAGTCTGAGTACGGGCAAGCAGTCTACTACATTAGAGTACATCAAGATTACATAAGAACTAAGGTAATAAGCACGGGATTATAGCTTATTAAACTTCCTTTTACTAAACCAACCACAATATGTGGTAGGTAAATAAATGTGTCAGATTTATATATTAGTAGGTTTCTCATCTAGAAGCATAATGCAGCATTGATACTTTTATGATGGTGAAAGTGCTATGTAGAGGAAATCAAGGAAACACAGTACGTTTAAGATTAACAACGTGGCTTACAACCTTCAACAAAGTTTTAATCAGCCGTAACTGAACTCTGCGTAAATATGAAACACACTAGACTGGATAAATTTAGATCACACAAGCAGCACTTTTACAGTTAATGCTTGAATCCTAAACTAAGTTTACTCAAAACATAAAAACTGTGTTTTAACATTGATAATTATCTTCTTTAGCTTAAATATAAAAACTTCCAAGAAATGCTAGTTTGAATATCCATGGATGTCATATTACATAATGCCTCTCTTCATTTTTAAATTTAACCCAGTAGGTGTACTTGCCATTTACGAGAACATTAAGTCTGAAGTCCAAGGAGAGATTAAAATGGTATATACGTAGCTTTCAGGCTTCCCTGATGGCTCAGAATCCGCCTGCAATGCAGGAGACCCAGGTTCGATCCCTGGGTCAGGAAGTACCCTGGAGAAGTGAATAGCAACCCACTCCAGTATTCTTGCCTGGAGAATTCCATGGACAGAGAAGCCTGGCGGGATACAATCCATGGGGTCGCAAAGAGTCGGACAAGACTGAGCAACTAACACTTCACTTCACTAAACTTTTAAAGTATTAAGCTAAAAGACAGAATCCCGTGGGAATACAAATTTTTAATTCCCCAAGAACATATGTTTTTCTATGCGTCTTAATTTCTATATAAACAGAAAGGCAATCTTGCTTTCTTACAAAGGCAGGCTTCCTTTATTGTTTTCCTATATTTCCCTCAAAAGTATTACTGCTTAGTATTTTGAGGCAAGAGGGCAGTTTATCAGTTTAAATCAAGAAGCTATTATACAAATAATAGGTCCATGGAGACTTTTTGGTTAAGCAGCAGAAGCCTGCTTTAACCTGACAAAAGCCTAACACTCAAATATGTTGGATACCCTGAAATTGGCTTATCTTAGATATATAATGTCAAGTTCAAACATGGAACAATGAAGGATTAAAAATGAGCAGAACTGTGAAACTTCCTTACTCCTCAGTGGAGTTTTTCTACATTAAAAGATGATTTTAACCACTGTTGGGTTGACAGAAAGCATACATTATCAACTTTGTTTATAGGCTTAAAATAATGATTGGCATTGCTCTCCAATTCCAAAGACCTCAGTACAAGACTTGGATTTTATTTAGATCACGTTTTTCATATGGTTTTAGTAGTTCCTAATCAAGAGACTGAGAATACATTCAACAGAATAATATAAGCTGTTTTACCAGTGGCATTTTCCTTGACCAGATAGTAGCCAACTGTGTGTGTCATCAACAAAGGGAGAAAAAAAGTATTTAACTCTAATGTGTTCACACAACACTTAGCACTGGCAATTCTAGAATATTCAGCTTTGGAATACATACAAAAGGACATTAAACAGTGGTCAAGAAAAGAATCACCAAACCAGAAACACCATCAAATCTCTTCAGTTCACTAACTACTAAAAAGTAAAAAAAGAAAACCAAGTTACTAGATATATCTATCATTGCTACCAAAAGAATGAAGAAGTAATCTAAAGAAAATCTCTTCATGAAAAGGTACACCTTGTAACAAGATATTTTTCCCCCTGAAATATGAAGTAGAATACTGCTTTTTTCCCAATGTTCTAAAATTATCACTGCTGTCATTCATGTCTTTTTACCTTGAGTGACTTGATAGGGATTCTCTGGATTCTTAGGTTACTTAAGTTAACAAAACCACTGGTACATGCCCAGTTTCATCTGGCATACAATCAGAACTCTTCTACTGGGACTGGGGAGCCAGCAGACTATAAAAACATCATTTTTGATAGGCAGAGGACATGAGAATACAGCTCTTTACTCCCCATCTTACAAAAAATTTCTTTTTATCCTCAAAGGTTTAAGACTTAATCAGTTATATACATATTTTTCATATTCTTTTCCATCATAGTTTATTACAAAATAGCAAATATAGTTCCCCAAAGTTTATGACTTTAGAAACCATTCCATACACTCTTACCTTAATATGATAGCATTTAAACAAATATCTAAGTTTTTCAAATCAAACGGTTGTTTGTTCACCACAGTCTTGACTATACTTCATTTTCTACTTATTTTTGTCATTCCAAGAAAGATGGACTTAAAGGAAAAAAAAAAAAGTGTCTTCTCCCATAATGTGTAAATCAAGTGATGGCTCCTCAGATTCTCAGAGTAACCGAGAAACTATTCAAGTCTTCCTTTTTAAAATTTGTATAACCAAACTGAAGTTCCTTAAGAGTACTTTAACTGGACTGAGCCACCTTGAGTATTTTATACTAGAATAGATGACTTACAACGATCAATTATTTTGCTTCTCTGAAATAAGCATGGTCCTAGTTTCACAGTGTTTATTCACATCACTTTGGTTTGTAACAAACATACTTCCTAGGAGACTAGTGGAGTAGAAACATGAGGTTGCAAAATCAACAGACTAAATATTTTATAAAAAGGCAGACCATATCTCTTATTACTCCACATAAACACTGACAATTTAAACATCCAATTCCTTACCATTAATTAGAATTCCTGTTATTGGAAATCCACAGCTGTCTGTGGCATGACAGAATAGTTATAGGATAGAATTTTAAAGTCACAATACACTGGCTCTATAATTTTTTAGCAGAGTATGGTATCAATAATATGCTTATTTCCGACTAACACTACCTTTAGTTTCTCAGTATAAACCCTGTGCTAATTTTTTTAGTTAGAAATTCACAACTATATTTTCTTCTTTTATATGTTAATACAAGTCTTTTTTTTCCCCTCTACAATCATCTCTCTCCAGTTAATACCAGGTACATTGTCCCACCTGTGGAATTCTCAGAAGATTCTGCAGAATTTGAATCAGTGCCAGTTTTGTCTTTCAAGCTCTGCTTAGGAAGAGTCTCGTCTCTACTTTCTTGGGCTTGGCTTTCTTCCTCTTCCTCCTCACCATCTGGGAACTCCCACTGAGACTCGCCCGACTGTTCGTTTACATAGAAATATCGTCTATGATCCCTAAATTACAAGAAAGAAAACACATGTTTTAAGACCCATTTTCCTACAAAGACACTTCCATTTGGTCCTGTCCCAGGACAGCAGTCTGCTCTCACAGGGACGAACCGCTTCTTAATGGACTGCTATTCACAAAGGCAACAAAGAGCTTTGACAACTGAGGATGGAGAACCAAGGATAACTCAAAGCTATTTGCACTGCCAGCAGCTCTGTGAATACAGCCCTGAACCCTCTTACTCCAACAGATGACTGAGAAAAACACCTCTCACATGTTGGTTTTTTTTTTTTTTTTTTTTTTTTGCCAATGCTTAACAGGGTTTTCAAGTTTCATTAGTGAAGGGATTCAATCTCCTAGAACACTAAGTTCCCTTCCAAAGAAGAGAACAACGAAGTTTGCGAAAGGTGACTCTTCCCCTCTTGAACCGTGGAATTCACATTTCATACTCTTGATATCAAACACAGTGAAAGCTAAAGAGAGGGAGAGGATCTGGGAGCTGAAAAATAAAAGAGCAAAGATTTCAAATAACGAAAAAAAAAAAATCAAGAAAAGCCAAATATAAAAAGAAATGTTTTCATCTGACCTGCTGGCAGAAGATAGTAATCTTGTTCTTCATTCACATCTTCAGCCACGAAGCTTTCCTTAACTTCACCGAGGTTAATCAGGAGTAGTTGCTTCCAGAGGTCCTGTAAAGCGCACAGAGCTCTCGCATGCGCTTAACCCCCAAGCCCGCCCTACTCCGTGCAACAACGCTCTGGAGTAAAAACCAGCGTGGTCCATCTTGGGAAAAAATCCGTTACACGGCACACTGTGAACACTGCCTTTGTCTCTCCGCCGTGTGGCCGGCCCACGCTCTGGGCGTGCTCGCGGGGCTCTGCCTGCCCAGCACCGCTAAGGCCGCTGCTCGAAAGTCTCCAGACAGGCTGTCAGGTCGTCAGGTGGTGGTGATCACAAATCAAGTCTGAGATGTCAAAGGTGAAAGGTGAAAAGGGGAGAAGAGTGCGTACCTGTCCCAGTGGCAGGACCAGCCTTTAGGAGTGGCGTTTATTTCATATTGTTTTAGCTGTTCTGCGGCATCCTGAAGTTTTCGTTTAAGGTAGTTTCCATTAAGAGCCCCTTCCCGCCAGTCCGCAATCCGAGTCTAAAATCAAAGAGCAGCGTAGGTTAGAGACATTCTTACGTCGAAAGGAAGAGGAAAAGGGACTTAAGTCTTCTGGTTCATGACTACATACTCTGGCAGGAGAACAGACCAAGGAGGAGGAGAAATCCCATCCTAATTTCATAAAAAGTCTCGTTTGCTCTGTAGAGTTCTGAAAAATGAGACTGGAACCCAATACAGCCAAAGCTCCAACGTCTGTGAAAATGAGTAGCAGTAGTTTTGTTTTTCCCTGTGAACTATATTAAAATGGTTCCCCAGTAACTGTATGTTTTGGGTAGATACTTGATTCAATTAAGTAATGTAATAAATAAATAAATTGGGCTTCCCAGGTGGTGCTGGTGGTTAAAAGAAAAAAAAAGTTCTGCAGGGGAATGCAGGAGATAAAAAACGTGGGTTTGATCCCTGGGTCAGGAAGCTCCCCTGGAGAGGGAAATGGCAACCCACTGCAGTATTCTTGTCTGGAAAAGTCCATGGACAAAGGAGACTGGTGGCGGGCTACAGTCCATGGGGCCACAGAGAGTCAGACACAACCGAGCACACACGTGTGATTAATCAGAATTAAAGGTTTAGTTCTTAGGGAAATCAGCCAACTTCCTATAGGAATTCCTTACCTAATCCTAACCTGCTACTTACTGTAAAGTACACAGGTTACACACAGGATTCGGAACTTCTTTTTAAGTAAGTCTACGGGAATTCCCTGGCAATTCAGCAGTTATGACTCCTCCTCTTCACTGCCGAGCCCCTGGGTTTGACCCCTGGACGGGGAACTAAGATCCCACAGGCCTCAGGGAGAGGCCAAATAAAAAAAAAGTCTATAATGCTTTAATACTTAAAAAGTACACTCAATATTATGGGGGTCTCATTATTATGAATAGAATTTTAGTTTCTTACAAAAAAAAAAAATTAGAATATACGCCTACTGAAGGGAGTTACGTATCATCCTTACACACAAACTCTCAGTTATTTATTTCCATGATTATGTTTTGCTTTGGCTAAGACAGTTTTTCTTCCTGCATTGGCTGTTCAAATATTTATCAAGATTAATAACTTAAATTTAGGATTGAAACATAAATAAGACAGATTCCTCACACAAAAAGCATTTCATTCAAACACTGGCTGTTTATATATATATATATATATATATATTTTTTTTTTTTCTGACTGTTTATATTATATAAAGAATGGCTTAATTACCTCAGTTTGTAAAAGCAGCACATGAAAGTTGGAGATGGACTGTCTATTAATGCCTAAAAACTCAAATTTACTTGTCAGGGTATTTGCCAGTTCTCCAATCTGAAACTGTAATGCAGGAAAGAAAGAAAGTAAAAATTAAGTCAGAATATTTTAAGTAAAGTCTTTCATTGTTCATTACAGATACTAGAAAAATGGATCTGCCTATTAGGCCTTTCTCACATACTGCAACTAGTTATGTAGAAGATAAAATCCTAACTTATAGTAAAATAATTCACATAAAAATTATGTGAAGAAAGAAAGAATAAATAATGATGCAAGGTCTAGAGAAGCTGGATGAACTATCTACTCTGAAACAATATGGAATTTGAAAAGAGATCCTAAATGACATAACTCCCCCATATCGTCCAAACCATCACTCATCCATTACTGCTTATACTAGCCACACACTGAACAAAACGAATTCTCCCAAGTCTACCTGCACAGTTGTACACTAGCTGGTGACTAGATAAACTTTTTAAAGTTAAAACAATAGGCAAAATGGTTTTTCCAAAAGACGACACTTAAAGAGCCACATACTCACTTGGTCCAATTCTTCTCATGACATTAGGAACAGAAATGAAAATGGAACCAAACATGCCTTTCGTGTAAGGGCAAGTATTGGGTTGGTCACAAAGTTCGTTCTGGTTTTTCTGTAAGCTATTATAGAAAAATCTGAATGAACTTTTTGGCCAACCCAATAGTTCACGCAGGTTAAATTTTTATTTAAATTTGTGACTTTAGTTTCTTTTAATGCTTTCAAACTATACAGGCCTATATTTGATAAGCTACTGCTTTCCAATGGAGACTTACTTATAAGCAGTTAAGCATTTAGAATTTATTTTTAGATTTCCCTACATCGTCAGTCTCCTTATTTCAGCCTTAAATATAACCTTTTCACTCAACCAAATACATGATTTCTATTTAAAGACAGCAAAGATTACTTTTTTACTACTTCCCAGAAGAAAAGTTTACTGCTTTCTAGAAAAAAGAGTAGTCAGCCTATTTAAAATGGTTGGCCAATTAAAAATATTTGTCAAGTTGCATTAAGTAATGTACATACTTTCAAGTCCTGTTCTTCTTCTACTTTAGGTACTGTCTGTACTTTTAATTTTTCTGGAGATTCTTCTGCTTCCATCTCTTTGTCTGAGTTTTCATCTATTTTTTCTGAATTTTCAGCACCAACTGCTGCAAGAGAAAATATGTGAAGTTATATAAAAATGACCGGGAGGGGGGATCAGGATGGGGAATACATGTACATCCATGGCTGATTCATGTCAATGTATGACAAAAACCACTACAATATTGTAAAGTAATTAGCCTGCAACTAGTAAAAATAAATGGGAAAAAAATAAAATGAAAAAATAAATCAAAAGGACCATAAACAAAAAGGTCTTACTCTACAGTGCAGAGGATTATATTCCATATCCTGTGATAAACCATAATGGAAAATATTAAGGAAAAAAAAAAAAAGAATGTCTACATGTATATAACTGAGTCACTTTCCTGAATAGGAGAGGCTGACACAAACCTGTACATCAACTATATTTCAAAAAAATGTAAAAAAAAAAAAAAACCCACCAGACCAGTACTAAGAGTCCCAAATATACTTTGTTACCCCTAAAACAGAGATATCTGAAGGTTATTAGTGATCTCCTTTGACTATGTTTTCCTCACATGTTAAGGAAGCCCTAATGACTTACCAACCTACTGTCTTTATAAAGCCAAAAAAAAATTATTCCTTTATATTCCCTATCTTGAGGGTCTAATGCCTGATGATCTGAGGTGGAGCTGATGCTAATAGTAATAAAGTACACGATAAATATAACTTGCTTGAATCATCCCGAAACCAGTCCTCATCCTCCCCGCCCCCAGCTGGGTACAAGAAAAAATTGTCTTCCACAAAACAGTCCCTGGTGCCAAAAAAGTTGGGGACCACTGCTTTATAATCACATTTCTTAAAATATATCTACATATAGGATTTATGTGTTTTATCACATTACCCAGAAGTTTATTAATCTTTTCTGAACTTTTTATTTTTTTGGTCACACCGAGTGGCTTGTGGGATGTTAATTTCCTGACCAAGGATCAAACCTGTGGTCCCCTGCAGCGCAAGTGCAGAGTCCTAACCACTGCATCACCAGGGAAACTCCTTTTCTAATCTCTTTCAGAAACTCATGGCTTCAATTACTTATGAAAGCTAAATATCAAACCTGGAATATGTGAGGATACTTTATCAAGGGGGTTTTGATAAATAGGGTTTCAAAATCAGAGCAGCATATTAAGCTACCAAATAACTCCCTTCTTGGTTAACACCTGTAGACAACCTTTATTGGACCTACTCATTCCTTTGGTTGGCGCAGTCTGTTGGCACTGGGAATCTCCAAAAGAGAACAGGTTTACCACATATTTAAATTGACTAAAAGTTCATAAAAGATATGAACTCTTTGTTATGTTTGCTTAACACCTGCTTATCAAACTAATCCATATACTCAGTATAAATCAATCTCTCATGAGGATCACAGATAAAAAGAAAAAGAAAGAACAAATCTGAGTACCCTTTAACTTCGGTTAGTCTTTGATCTAAAGAAATGTGACTTTAACACCACTCTCAACAACTTTCATAAAAAGTCTGAAATTCTGTATTAAGTACTAAACCTTATCATACAATGGCCTTGTTCTTTTTATTTGATCATTAACATTCCTTCTGCATTTTCAAATTGTCTAAAACTAAATCTTTCTACTCTCCCATTGACTAGTTTCTAATTTATTTATATATCAGATATCTTACATTTGATGACAGGTTTAAGAATTTAACAATTTCAAAGAATTGCTAGAGCTCTAAGATATGATTATTTTGGAGGGCAATTAGGCAGGATTTTATCAAATTAAAATGCACATACCCCTTAACCTAGCACTGCATAAAGACATATGTCCTAAGATGTCTGCTAAGCTTGATTTTAATTGTGAAGTATCGTCACTAACGAGTATAATATAAAGAACATGAGCACTCCAGTAACCACAACCCAGCTTAATAGAAGACCATTAGGAACACCTTGAAGCTCCCTGTGCCCCTCGCCCATCATGCTCACACCAGACACACCCTGATGATGTTAATAAGCGCCTGTACCTTCATCATGGATAGATCCTGAAGCACAATAGTTTTGCTTCTTTTCCAATTTACACACATGGAAATTCTAACATATGTATTTTTCTGTAGCTTTTTAAATCCAACATTATTGTTTCTGATGATAATTCATGTTGATGCATGTAACAATGGACCATTCACTTTTGACTGCTATTCTGTATTCAATTTCAAAAATACATCACAATTTATCCACTATACTTTAGATGGACATTTGAATGGCTTATACTTTTTAGGGATAATATAAATGCAGTATTACTTTTAACAGTGAAACGAGGATACAAATGGCCATCAATGCGGGAAGAGTTAAATGAACACATCTATAACACTCAGTAGTGAAAAACAATTTTCATGTTGTTTAACAATATAGTTAATCTCACCTATGTTAAAATTTACATATGCCCACTGTACACACACAATCACAAACGCACATAAAAAATAAAAGAGAAAGTCTAGAATATATGGAGACAAAAAATACAGAAAATGGACCTCAGAGTAGGGAATGAGAATAGTGAGAAGACGAAGGAGGGAGACGGGGCCTTTAGAATTCTACTTTATATTCTTCTGTATGGTTCACTGGAAAGAAAAATTCAAACAAGGATGTTTGCATTTATTTATTACCTATATTTTTGTTTCTTATTATTTTAAAATCATATCCTATAAGGTATCTTCTGCTTGGTACGCTCAACTAGGATTTTGGTGATTAAAACTAGTCAGTCTGGTAACAGATTGGAAGAATGCAGCAGGTTCTCTTCTCTCTTTCCCTGAAGATAACTTGGGTCCTCAGGATAGTACCAAACTACCTACACATCCAACCAAAGACTGGCCAGCCTGGGGACACCCCCAGTGGTTCGGGGGCAGGTTCCATCCCTGGTCAGGGAACTGGGATCTCACATGCACCAGGGGCGACCAAGCCCTCAGGCTGCAACTAGACAGCCCAGGCGCCACAATGAAAGATCCCTCATGATGTGACAGAGACCGGAAGCAGTCAAAAAACAAAATTAAAAGAAAGATAACTGTATCAAGTGATTAAAACAAAAGGGAAGGAGGGACCCAATCTTATTTTTTTTGTTTTTGAGGGAGAAGTTATCTCCAGTCAACGGCGACTGCACAACCCAATGGATTCCAGCCTCTTGAATTCCTACTGCTCCATTAGAGGTGGAGCAGGAAAAGGCAGAAGTTTCCTTCCCCATATTTCCCTAAAAGGGTAGAAGTGCTATACCCTTCTATTTGCTCCAGAGGGAACAAAAAAAGGTAAGAAGGATTGCTCCTCTAAATCTTTCAACCCTCAAGTTTAATTAAAGCACCAATTACCAGTTTCTCCATTTTCTGGAGTCTCTCGTCCAGTTTTGCTAGAACTCCGGCTGGTAGACTCTGGACTGGCTGCACGAACAAACATCTTCCATTTTCCTCTTTTAGACATAAGTCTACGCATTCCATCTTGAGATGCTGGCTGGCTTATATCAGAACATGGACTAGACCCTGACACACTACCATCTCCTTCCTCCAAGGCTCGCAATTCTGCCTACAACGAACAGGAAAACAGAGTGTCATTAACTGTTTACCAACATTTACTTGTGAGTAGCAAGAATGACAGCCGTGCGTTTTTGGAATTGAAGTACTTTGTGGACAAGAAGTATCTCTTAATACATCTCTCCATCAGGACTGAGCATTAAGCTCCACATTCTTTCGCTCCTCTTGCCCATGGCATTTTCCAGGGAAGAATATTGGAGTGGGTTGCCATGTCCTACTTCAGGCGATTCTCCCAACCCAGGGATCAAACCTGAGTCTCCTGCACTGGCAGGCAGACTCTTTACCACTGGGCCACCTGGGAAGCCCAGCCGCTCGCCACAGCTTCAAATTTTTCAAAAGGGGGACGCTTCAAAGTTGTATTACTGTTACACCACCTGTTGAGACTCTGCTTCACACTCAGGGCATCAGTAGATCAACTCCAGAGTTCAGGTTTCTATTTCATAGGCTTAAACATCTCTACATGAAAGTACAAGAAAAAGAGCCCCCCTCCCCCACCAATGGCATAAATGGAGCACAATGATCCCAGAGTACGACAGTTCTCAAGGAAGAAAATATATTTAATAAAAACACCAAAGACTTACTTTTTTCCTTTCCAAAACCAGTTCCAGCTCAAGGGTATCTTGTTCTTCTTCCTCTTCACTTTCTCCCGACTGAACAACACTGCAAAGATCCTCCTGAGTAGGGTCTTCCACACTGTCCAACAGAATTTCCTGTGGCTTTACTACTGCTGCTTCTTCTGCTGTACTTGTTTCTTTCTCTTCTGAAACTGGCTCTACTTCTTTACAAATTACTTTTCTTCTCCATCTCTCTTCTTCCTCTTTTATTCCCTCAGGCAGTAGAGGAGCAAGCAGTGATGCTGCCACCCCTTTCTTCTCCTCCTCATTATTTGAGAGAGCCTGAATTCCTTCATTTACTTCCTATAAAGAATAAAATCTCGCTTAACTTTCAAAGAAATTTCACCTGAATATACGGTTTAACTCTTAACGTTAAAAATGACCATAATTCTCAGTCACTGGATATTCTTCAAAACCACTGACTCCCCTCAGATTAGTACATGTTTGTACCATTTTCCTTACATGTGTGTAATGGAAATAATGTTACTTTAGGAAGGCAGTATTATCGTTCTGGGTGGAACTCAAACATATCTTTTCTCCTCTGTATGTCAAAGGACTACTAAAAAACAGAAGCAGATTAAAATAAAATCCTAACTTTGTCAGTTCAACACGTAAGTGGATATATCTTCATCTTCCTCTTCTGTATGATGAGATAACTTCACAAATATGCTGTGAAGGTGATTGAGAGGTAAGTGAAATTATTTCGAAAATGAAATGTGTGATTATATTTCAAGTGTTTACTTCCTCCACTGGGATATTTACTCTACCTCCCCCTAGAGTTGTACAGATTATTTTATAAAAGCTTTTTTTTTGGATACACCTCCCATCATTTAAAAATTCAAGATAAATTAAAATTCAACACACACACACACACACTTTCTCTCTCTCTCTCAGCATAATACAACTTACTTTTCTTATTGATGAGGCTATAAAAATGCTCGTTTCACTATCAGCCATTTTTAAGGTAGCCAATCTTTGTATTAAAGTTAAAAACGGTGGACTCCCCAAACCCCTGACGCCCTCCCTGCCTGCAGCGGCTCGCGTTTCCTTCACGGTGACCCACGGGGCCTCTACGCGCCCTAAGGCTCCAGGAGAACCGCTGAACTGGGGAACTGCTACAGATACCACACAATAACAGAAAAAGATTAAGTGAAGCATCAAGAAACAAAATGTATCCTGTTTGGCATCTATGTTGCAAAACATTAACAGAAGGGTAATACACCTGTGACAAAGTAGCATTCAAGCTCTTCAGATTTGAAAATAAGCATCAGAGGTGAGCTGTAACACTGACCTTCTTCACTTCTCGCTTGGCTATGACTGGTCCACTTTTACTGCTGGAAACAGAAGTATTTTTCTCCTTAGCATACATGTCAGTATTTACCACAAAACTAGCTTCAGCACCTGTTACACAACTAAAAGAAACATACTTAGCAAACACAACAGAAGGCAAATATCAGCAAAAGATAAGGCTCTGATTTCCTTCTAGGTTAACTTCTTTTTCAAATCTGTTCTTACCTGGGCTGGTAATGTTGTAATCCTTGTACCTGAGTGGCAAGATACTGGGGTAATTCCCAAGTCACTTCATTTGTTTGTGTGTTCCAATAATAATAGCATCCTGTGTTCTCATCCCAGACCTCCTGCCAATCTCCCATCTCAATTCCAACTGGAAGAAAATAAAACAAATGTTAAGCAGTAGGTACTTCTGCACAATTCTGACCTTGTATCTCAAGTCATAACCATCTAACAGGGTTTCTCAGCCTTAGCCCTGTTACTGGGCAGGACAGTTCTGTGCTGTGGGGGCAGTCCTGAGCAGTATTCAGCAGCATCCTGGCCCCTACCCGCTGGATGCAGCGATGCCCCTCCCACCGCCCTCCACTGTGACAATCAAACCCTCTCCAGACACTGTTCAGTGTCCCCTGGGGGGCGACTCCTCCCTCCTGAGCTGTCTTTGCAAACATGGTTTCAAAAGGCAGTTTGATAGTTGAAAGATATATCACAAACCCCAAAAGACTTTTAAAAATAATGGCTTTTATTATTTACGGAGTATAATCTGCCACTGGTTAAAAGGCAAACAATCATCTTCTGATAAAAATATAACTGAGCAGTTATTTTCCAAGTACTGTATTTAAAAAGCCAGAATTCTAAAGTCTGGGGCTAAGGTATATAGGTTTTCACCTTTGGGAGCCTCAATACCTAGAACAACTTTAAGAACCCCACTTCAGGTTTCTTTAAAACTCAAAGACTCAAGCTTACCTCCTGCCAGTGAACACTGGGTATCATACTGCCACCCTGCCGTCTGGGTTGAGTCCGTCCCATTAGGCGTAGTGGAAGAAAGGGCAGGTGACGATTCCTTTGGCTCTGGCCGGGGTGGAGTTGGGGGTGGAGCAGAAGCTGCTCCGGGAGCCGCGGGCTGAGGAGCTGTTATTGCATCAATTTCCTTCAGGGTGAAAACAACAAGCATTAATGATGTGAAACCCAAAAAACGGCAATAATGAAAACAAACAAACCAACCCTCCACCGTACAGGGTTTTGACTCAAGAAGCTTGAGTCTCAGCTTCTCAAGTCAAAATTCTCCTCTCCTCCATTTTTCTCCTTACAACTGGCACAAAAGGAGAAGTGAGACAGATGGGGAGGAACTAAGGAAGAAGAGTGGAGTGGGAGATGCAGACTGACAAGTGGGCTAGCCGCTTGAAATTCAAATCCTAAAGTGGCTTCAATAACTAAAAATCCAAACACAAAAGACCCAGAGGGATGGGATGGGGAGGGAGGTGGGAGGGGGGGATCGGGATGGGGAACACATGTAAATCCACGGCTGATTCATGTCAACGTATGGCAAAAACCACTACAATACTGTAAAGTAATTAGCCTCCAACTAATACAAATAAATGGGAAAAAAAAAAAAGCACTTCTAACCGCTAGGAAGTTGGCCAATGTACTATCAATATCAGTTGACTGGTTTCCATTTGCTTCCTTAGACTGTGCTGGTTTTTCTGAAATATCATTCTCTTCATCATCACTGTCGGCATATGCACCAAGCAAGCACAGACCTCCTGGGAACAAAAAGGTAAAACAACATTTGTAACAATGCCAAAGTCCTAGGAGGTATCCAACAGAAAGGAGGATTCTTTAGCTATTTAGTTTAATAGAACCTTAAGAAATCTGCAACTAACCAAGAGAGGTACAAAGTAATTATGCACTTAGAACTAATCAAATCAACCTGCATAGCAATTTGACATCCTTTGCTTTTTTTTTTTATCCTTTTCAAAATATGTGCTCAATTATTCAACTACGTACTCCCTCTGTCAAAATAACACATAATATATATCCTGATTTTAGAATCTGTTGATTTAGGTCTCTATCTCAAACAAGTAAATCAACTAGAGTTTAGTAAATGAAACAAGGAGATTTTTCAAAGTGGAAAACAAAGCTCTTTTCAATGATTTTCTCCCTTCAAACAAGTGATGAATTGAAACATGACATAATATGCTATAACCAAAACAAAGAAAACAAAAATCACAGCTAAAATATTAAGTATGGCCTCTGTAATGTGGCAATGCAATTCCCTTCTTAAAAAAAAAAAACAAACCTGAAACTTTATTAGTTGATCGATATTTATTGCTCTAATGTTACAATTAAGTGAGCACATATACTCTTTATATATTTTATCACAATAGGCACATGAACTAAGTTTAACTTGACTTTTCAGTTAATAACAGGACTAAATTTTCCAGTGTTTTGGAAACTGAAAAGATTTATCAGGAGATAAAATCTAATTTTCTTTGTTATAATTCCATAAACAAATTCATAGATTCACCTAGGTGTGAATAAAAATTGCTTCATTTATATACAAAAGTTCACATTCAATACTTTAGTCACATAAATCATGCCTTCATTATTTTTCAGTATATAGCTAAGTTGTTACACTACCAATTTCCAAAATATTAATTTAAACTGATTAGGTAGATTTTTAAGTGGATATTTATTAGACAGTATCTCCCTTTTCTGGTTTCTAAATATGTTATATCTTATTTGGTGATTGGGGGGGCGGGGGGACGGCATAGATACCAGTCAATTTTCCACACTTCCTGAACAACAGGTAAGGGCAAAAACTACGTAAGACATTTCTGTACAGAAAATATCTGCACCTTAAAATTCAGCACTGATGGGTTTCTGGGGGAAAGCGGAGGACAGGAAATTTATATTTTTACATAGAAACCCTTCTTAGTTTAGAGACAATAATAAACATTGGCTTTAATTCTATATACTTTGGTAAAAGGTTCCAGCCAGGTGAGCTGAGGGGAATTTGGATAACAAAATTCAGCCAGGGTAATTACCCAGGCTTAAAGTGGGTCTTGTAAGCAATACGTTCACCCAAGGCTCCATCTAGTCTTTTTCTCTTCAATTCAGGGTTTTTCATACTATATACATAAAATCTCTTCCAAACTCTTGAAAACATAATGGTATCTCCTAGTTCTGAAATTTCTTTCACAACCTGTTTTACCTTTCCTGTGTGTGTGTTAGTCACTCAGTCATGTCCGACTCTTTGCGACCCAATGGACTGTGGCCCACCAGGCTCCCCGGTCCACAGGATTCTCCAGGCAAGAATACTGGAGGGGATTGCCATTCCCTTCTCCAGGTTACCTTTTCTAATTCACACTTCTTTTTTAAGTGGTAAATGGGGCATGGGGAGGAACAAGCATCTATTACTTCAGGTACATAGTACAAAAAGTCCCTCAAATTCAGAAGACCAAAGTTATTACCAATTATAGAATATTTAGTATGAAAACACACTTTAATCTCTCAAGATATACAAACAGTAGAGAAAACAAACATTTTCAGCACTTGTGGGTTAGAAATTTATGTTATTCAATTTAATCATCAAAACAACTTAGGGCTAAAAGATCTGTTTTACAGATGAATGATGTCATGAGGTCTTAGTATGAATGCTAGAGTGGTGATTTGAACCCAGGTTTGTCTAAAAACCACTGTTGCAAATATTCTTTCATGCTTAAAAAATATTCAGTAAGAGCAATTTTCAGCTGTGCAAACATTTGCTAGGTACCAATCAAAGCAGTCTGTTAAAGAAAAGGACAAAAAGACATTGTTAGCATTCCCTAAAGAGCGCCAAAATACTGGGGAAACCAGAAAACAAGTTATAAAATAGCATTAGTAGGATAAAGAAGTTGTGGTATATATATATACACAATGGAATGTTACTCAGCTATAAAAAGGAACACATTTGAGTCAGTTCTAATGAGGTGGATGAACCTAGAACCTATTATACAGACTGAAGTGAGTCAGAAAGAGAAAGATAAATACAGTATTCTAACACATATATATGGAATCTAGAAAAATGGTACTGAAGAATTTATTTACAGGGCAACAATGGAGAAATAGACATACAAAATAGACTTATGGACATGACGGGGGAGGGAGGGGAGGGGAGGGTGAGATGTATGGAGAGAGTAACATGGAAACTTAGATCACCATATGTGAAATAGACAGCCAACGGGAATTTGCTGTGTGTCTCAGGAAACTCAAACAGGGGCTCTGTATCAACCTACAGGGGTGGGATGGGGAGGCAGGTGGGAGGGAGGTTCAAAAGGGAGGGGATATATATGAACCTATGGCTGTTTCATGTTGAGGTTTGACAGAAAACAGCAAAATTCTGTAAAGCAATTATCCTTCAATAAAAAATAAGTCAAGAAAACAGCATTAGTGGGAAAAGTAGTAGAAATTAATTTGGGTAGAGAGAGACAAGAACAGCAAATTTTACACTGGTTAAAGTTTATACATACAATGACAAGCCCTCACAAAGATGTTAAATTTCCATTTAATGGGAGTATAAATTTGCAACATTGAAACATTCATCAAAACACCATACACAAACACAATTTGATCCTAAAGAAAGATATTGTAGAAAATGAATTAAAAAAAAAAACAAACCACAAACACAACTGTACCTGTTGCTTTAACAGCAGTGGGCCTGGTGGTCATGACTGGTTTGGGAAGATTCTGAACAACTCTGGGAACCTCCACCACCACCTCCTGTTCATCTGGATCTAAAACAGCGAACAAAACCAAACGACAGTCAGATGACCGAACAGAGAAAAAACTACACAGGTGACAAACCTGTGTAGTCAGTGACAGAAGTCAGTGACAATCTCTGACTTCTCTAGTCTAGATTTCACCAACTTCAAACAACGTGGCTCTAACCCCTTACTGACCCAAATAACTGAGAGGCGAGAAACATAGCTAGAATCTTCACTTTGCCCAGTGGCGTTAACATTAAGAATGTGAACATCATATATAAAAATTATCTGAAATAATCCAAAGTTAAAACACATACACGCACACGTTAAATTCTCTCCAGGTTAACCATACGGCTTTTACTATAAGCATAACTAGAGCATTTCCAAAGTGATCTTTATTATTATTATTATTCTTTTTTAGCACCTGAAATGGTCGGGGCTTTTCCGGCATCTGGCCCCTAAAGTAATTCTGTCTGGTTCATCTTAGTCCAAGTACCATTCTGGGGATAAACACCAGTAACTGGGAACCCACGAGCTCCACCTCTCCAGGAATGTTGCGGAAACCTGCCAACTAGGAGGGACTTACACTCGAGTGGGCCTAACAGAAGTATAGTTACTTCTAAAGCGTCTCTCTCAATTTTAACAAAAACGAAACGAAAAGCACACAACGTGTAGCAAACGGCAGGTTCCACCGAGGTCACCGAGGCCAGGACGCGGAAACGCACCGTCTCCATTTACCCCGAGAAGTTATTCAAAACCGAGAGCAGACGGTGAGGAAGGAGACTGGGCGGCCCGGGCCAAGCCCTGCACCCGAGATGGCGCCTCTGGGTCGACTCCGGCCGAGCGCACACGGCTCCGCGGCCCCTTCCGCCCCTCCGGGCCCACAGCCGTCCTCCTGCCCGTAGGCCCCGCGCAGCAGGCCTCGGAGGACGCCGCCCGCCCGTGCTTCTCGTTCCTCGCAGGCCCAGTCTGACAGACCTAGGCCGCAACCCCCGAGCTCGAGTTTCGGACTGGCCCCACCTCGGCGCCAGGGCCCTCGCGCACACTTTACCTTCTGAGGGCGAGTCCTCCGAGGGCGCCGCGGCGGCAGTCACCGCGGTTGTCGTCGTCGACACCGCTGCCGGGGCCGGCTGGCTGGGCGCCGCCGCCGCCGCCGTCGAGTCCGGTTCGGCGTCGGGTTCCGGCTCCGGGTCCCTGCTCGGCGTGCTGCTCCGGGGACCTGGCGGAGAGAGCTGCAGGATGGGCCTTCGGCCTGGTACCGCCCGGGACTTCTTCCCCATCGCGAGCCCGAGCGCGAGCCGCGAGCGTCGGACAGCCGAGAGGGGCGGGCGCTCGGCGCGGCGATGCGTAATCAATATTCATACGCTGCGACACCGCCTCCTGCAGGGATCCGCTTTTAACCGGCGGAGCGCGCCCTCGCGCAAGCGCACTGGACCTGGTGTGCTCTTATGGCCCCGCCCCCAGGAAGGGCGGGCGGACTTTACCCATGGGGCTAGGCGATTGGTTATTTTGACACATTGACGGAGCCGTGAGCCAATGGAAAAGGAAAAAGGGTTAGCGTCAAGCCAATAGTAGGGAAGAGTGTAAGTTTAGACCCGCTTCCAAATTACGTCATGCTCCACCCATGCGTTTTTTGCGGAGTCTTTTCTCTGCTTCCTTGTCCTCCATTTTGAGCCCGTTCTTGGCTATGTTTCTTATCGTTTGTCATCTAGGATGCTATGCTGCTTTCCTGGTCTTTCCCGTAGTTTCGCCTTGTTTATTGGGGTTTACTTTGGGTCTAACATTGAACACTAAGTAAAATAGTGGGTCTCTTATGGTTTTGTAAAATTTTTCTTGGAGCACAAAGATGATGCCTCATATTGTTGCTTATCAGCTGAAAAAAAAATCACTTGACGTACTGCATAGGAGGAAAGAGCCTAAATTTTTGCGATGGGTTTCAGGAACTTTCCCAATCTAGTCGCTTTATTAGGTTTAATCTTTCTTTAGCACTCTCTTCTGCCCTGCCCGGGCTAGCTGGAATAACTACTGCATCACGAGGCAAAATTGTTTTCCTTCCTTAAGACCCATTGCAGGGGTTACATCTCTGAATCTTTTTATCTCAATGCTGAGTTCCTCACCAGCACTTAACCTACCATTGAGTTTAAGAAATCCAGGGTTCATCTATAAAAGAGGAATAAGTTCTATAAATTAGAAATAATGGTATAGATATCTATCCTGTAAGGTTGTGAAAATCAAATGCAGTTCTACATATGAACTGCTTATATGGTACCTCACACATAATAAGTCCTCAATGTTACAAATTAGAGAAGACTCTTGAGAGCCCTTTGGACAGCAAGGAGATCAAAGGAGACTCTTGAGAGTCCCTTGGACAGCAAGATCAAACCTGTCAATCTTAAAGGAAATCAACACTGAATAGTCATTGGAAGGGCTGATGCTGAAGCTGAAGCTGGTATACTTTGGTCACTTGATGTGGAGAACTGACTCACTGGAAAAGCCCCTGATGCTGGGCAAGATTGAAGGCAGGAGGAGAAGGGGATGACAGGGGATGACAGAGAATGAGATGGTTGGATGGCATCACAGACTTGATGGACATGAGTTTGAGCAAGCTCTGGGAGTTGGTCATGGAAGCCTGGTGTGCTGCAGTCCATGGGGTCACAAAGAGTCCAACACGACTGAACAGAACTGAAGAATTACAGTGGTATATGTTTTTATATCCCTAGTGAAGTCACTCAGTCGTGTCCAACTCTGCGACCCCGTGGACTGTAGCCTACCAGCCTCCTCCATCCATGGGATTCTCCAGGCAAGGATACTGGAGTGGGTTGCCATTTCCTTCTCCAGGGGATCTTCCTGACCCAGGGATCAAACTTGGGTCTCCCGCATTGCAAGCAGACACTTTACCCTCTGAGCCACCAGGGAAGCCCAAGGGCCACTCAATTCTTGCTGGGGCATACACTAATAATTTGTAACATTGAACACTTAATGTGTGACATACCATGTAACCAGTTTATGTGTAGAATTAACATTTGATTTTCACAATAACCATATAGGATAGATATCTATATGGTTATTTCTAATTTCTAGATCATATTCCTCATTTATAGATGAACCCTTGGATTGGTTGTTGAGTACAAAAGCCATGAAAGCAGTGACTCGTATGTTTTGTTCCCTGGGTTGAAATGTACTTTCTAGAACATAAGCGCTCAGAGTTTTTGAATGAATATAGCACATGAATATATGCAAACTTGACATAAGTAGCACTTTTTTTCCCCCTTGCCTATGGGAGGAATAACTGGATTAGAGTGTCTTGAAGTTAGACTCCCAAAACTTCTGAAAAATTAACAGCTAGAAGCAGGGGAATATGCTGTTGTGAAGCTGTCACCAAAGTTTATTGATTATTATTATTTTGGCTGCACTGGATCTTCATTGCACCTGCAGGGCTCTTCATTGTGGAGTGAGGGCTTCGTTGTGGTGTGTGGAATTTTAGTTCCCTGACCAGGGATCAAACCTGTGCCCCCTGAATTGGGAGTGCAGAGCCTTAGCTGCTGGACTGCCGGGAAAGTCCCTGCCACCAATTTTCTGGTTTATTTCTCATTTATTTCTTAAGAGAAACACTGAAATGTGGTAGTTGTACATCGGAGTTTTGAAGCCAAACATTTGGATGTAGCACCTTCCAGATATAATTACTAGACTTTTCTTAGCATCCCTAAACTTGCTTTTGTAACTGTTAAAATGTGTTAGTACCCATAAGGTTGTTAATCATAATTTTAAGCTCTTTGCATTGGGCCAGGAACAAAATAAGCAATTATTATATAGTAGCTAATATCATTATTTTTTAATTAATTATCTTTGGCTGCCCTGGATCTTCCATACTGCATGCGGGCTTTCTTTAGTTGTGATAAGTGGGGGGTTACTCTCTAGTTGCAGTGCATGGGCTTCTCATTGCAATGACTTCTTGTGGAGTACAGGCTCTAGGGCAAGTGGGCTTCGGTAGTTGTGGACCGGCAGGCCTGGCTGTCTCTTGGCACATGGGATCCTCCCAGACCAAGGATTGAATCTTTGTCCCCTGTGTTGGCAGGCAGACTCCCCACCACTGGACCATCAGGGAGGCCCTTTGGTAGCTATTGCTAACATTAATGAGGTAATTTTGTTTATACAAAAGTCCAGATCCTATTATAAAACTAGCTGGAACCAGGTTGAGATTATGAATTAAACCACAGTGCATAGAAATATGAAAGGCTGTTTTCCTTGGGGGAAATTCCCAATTCTGGAGGTAGCTGTTACTGTTTGTAACTAGGGTTCTTAACCCTGCCTGTCCAGAGAACCATCTGGAACAGCAGCAATTTTTTCAAGGAAGAGGGTGGTGGGGATGGTTTAGGATGATTCAAGTGCAGTATGTTTTGCGTTCCTATGAGAATCTGAATGCTGCTGCTGATCTGCCAGGAGGCAGAGCTCAGGTGGTAATAGCCATAGGAGGCCGTGGCTGCAGATACAGATAAAGCTGCCTTTACTCACTGGCTGCTCACCCCTGGCTGTATGGCCTGGTTCCTCACAGTCCACAGACCCAGGCAGGCCTGTGACCTGGACGCTGGGGATCCCTGATCCAGAGAACATTAAAGCAATGTAAGAATCTGGATCAGTGGTGGAAATGCAGGGCTGATACCAATTTTCCTTTAAAAAGCTCTTTAGATAATTTGAATGCTTAGCCAGGGTTGAGAACCACTGGTTTTAGAGACATATTTTGTTGTTTTGGGCCTCAGAGGTGGTATTCGGAGGGGGAGAGGGGATTCCCTGTTGGTGTAAAGAACCCACCTGCCCATGCAGGTATGAGAGCTGTGGGTTCAAGGCTTTGGTCAGGAAGATGACAACCCACTCCAGTATTCTTACCTGGAGAATCCCATGGACAGAGGAGCCTGGTGGGCTATAGTCGGTACACAAAGAGTGGGACGTGACTGAAGCGACTTAGTAGGCAGGCACTCATGAAGGTATCAGGATCTGAACTAGGGAATGGGTGAACCATGTTAAATCAGGTTTACTTTTTAAAGGGTTAAACAAACAAGAATATGTGAAAGAGACCTGTGTAGACCACAAATCCTAAACTACTTATTATCTGGCTTTTTACAGGAAGGTTTGACTATGTCCCCACAGAGTGCATAAACATAGAGTTACTCCCTTTAAAGAAAAATCAGGCCTGATCCTTGATCTCAAAGGGCTCTAGGGCACACAGGCTTCAGTAGTTGTGGCTCAATAGTTGTGGTGTACAGGCTTAATTGCTCCGTGGCCTGTGGGATCTTCCCGGAATAGGGATTGAACCCATGTCCCTTGCATTGGTAGATTCTTTCCACTGTGCCACCAGGGAAGCCCCTGATTTAATTTCAAAAGCTGACCTTCCTAATCCATATTAAAATTCTAGCTGTTGGAACTTCCACAGGAGGTATGCTGCAGAGAGGGACTGTGCATAGAGGTGTCCCAGCTTCAGTTCATTTCATTTCAGTTCAGTCACTCAGTCATGTCCGACTCTTTGCGACCCCATGGACTGCAGCACACCAGGCTTCCCTGTCCATCACCAACTCCAGAAGTTTACTCAAACTCATGTCCATCAAGCCGGTGATGCCATCCAATCATCCCATCCTCTGTCGTCCCCTTCTCCTCCCACCTTCAATCTTTCCCAGCATCAGGGTCTTTTCAAATGAGTCAGTTCTTCCCATCAGGTGGCCAAAGTATTTAAGTTTTAGCTTCAGCTAAATGAATATTCCAATGAATATTCAGGAATATCCAATGAATATTCAGGACTGATTTCCTTTAGGGTGGACTGGTTGGATCTCCTTGCAATCTAAGTGACTCTCAAGAGCCTTCTCCAACACGACAGCTCAAAAGCATCAATTCTTCGGCATTCAGCTTTATAGTCCAACTCTCATATCCATACACGACTACTGGGAAAACCATAGCTTTGACTAGATGGACCTTTGTTGACAAAACAATGTCTCTGCTTTTTAATATGCTATCTAGGTTGGTTATAGCTTTTCTTCCAAGGAGCAAGCGTCTTTTAATTTCATGGCTGCAGTCACCATCTGCAGTGATTTTGGAGCACCCAAAAATAAAGTCTCTCACTGTTTCCATTGTTTCCCCATCTATTTGCCATGAAGGGATGTGACTGAATGCCATGATCTTAGTTTTCTGAATGTTGAATTTTAAGCCAACTTTTTCACTCTCCTCTTTCACCTTTTTTTTCCCCCTTTCCCTTTCATCAAGAGGCTCTTTAGCTCTTCACTTTCTGTCATAAGGGTGGTGTCATCTGCATATCTGAGGTTATTGATATTTCTCCCAGCAGTTTTGATTCCAGCTTGTGCTTCAGCCAGCCCAGCTTCAGAAGCATAGAATAAAGTTTTAGGGTTGTGTGTGTTTATTCATCTAAGTTTTATTATATAAAAAAATTTATAGGGACTTCCTTGGTGGCCCAGTGGTTAAGAATCTGCCTGCCAAGGCAGGGGACACAGGTTCGATCCCTGGTCCTGGAAGATCCCACATGCTGTGGAGCAACTAAGCCTGTTCGCCGCAGCTACTGAGCCCGAGTGCCCCAGAACCCGTGCTCCACAGCCAGAGAAGTCACCACACCCTGAGACTGCAGAGTGGCCCCCGCTTGCCTAACTCGAGAAGGCCCGTGCATAGCGAGCAAGACCCAGTGCAGTCGGAAGTAAATAAACAAACAAACAAACAAAAAATTTATAAACAGAAATGTCAATTAAGTAGAGACCAGGACAAGAAGCTATCACACCCTGTGATGATATCCCAGTAGGAAGAAGATTCCTCTTCTCTCCTGGTAAGGACTCAGCTAACGAAAAGCCCTGTGCTCTTTATTTACTATAGTTCTCCCAACTTCTTTAGAAAAGCAGCTACAGGGTCTTCCTGGTGGTCCAGTGATTGAAACTCTGCTCTCCCAATGCAGTGGGCATGGGTTCCATCCCTGGTCAGGGAACTAGATCCTACGTGGGACAACCTAAGATCCCCTGTGTTGCAACTAAGACCCAGCATAGCCCCACTCCCTCAAAAAAAGCAGCTACTTCCCTTGCCCTGAGGGAACTTGCATGTGGCTTGCCAAAGTTGCAAGATCCTGTATTGCCAATTCTCTGATGCTTCAGAATAAACTCATCTTTGATGGAAAAATAACGGGGCAGAATATTAGTTTTAGGTCAACAATCCATTCCAACTGAGCATGTCTTGAGCAATTCAATTCTGAGGATAACCCCTAGGACCTGGCATCAGACACCACAGGTTTAAGGGCTCAGTCTCCCAGAAAGCAGTGTTAGTCACTCAGTTGTGTCCGACTCTTTGCAACCCCATGGACTGTAGCCCACCAGGTTCCTCTGTCCATGGGATTCTCCAGGCAAGAATATTGGAGTGGGTTGCCTTGCCCTCCTCTAGGGGATCTTCCCGACCCAGGGAGCGAACCCAGGTCTCTTGCATTGCAGGCAGATTCTTTACCATCTGAGCCACCAGGGAAGCCTTGGTGTCCCCAGAGCTGCCCTTACATTAGAGGTCAGCTTCAAGGGAGACCCCCATGCCACCCACACTTCTGGTTGGTTACCTAATGAGGTTTCCACAACCCCCTCAAATTTTATAATTCTCTAGGACCATTCATGGAACTCAGGAAAGCACTCCACTTAGGATTTCCGTTTTGCTACAAAGGATACCAGGTGAGGTCTGAGAGGGAGCAGAGAGTTCCCATATTGCTGCTCTGTGAAGTCAGCACGTCTCCCTCCGAGCACATTTTGTTCTCAGCCCAGGACGTTCTGTTCAGTCCTGCTGTCTGGTTTTTACTTGATTACACAGTTGTGGTTGATTGGCTTACTGGCCACTGTGACTCAACTTAATCTCCAGTCCCCCTGGTCCAGTCTTTCCAGGAGGTTGTGAAAGTGACGTCACTCAGTCATGTCTGACTCTTTGTGACCCCATGGACTATACAGTCCATGGAATTCTCCAAGCCAGAATACTGGAGTGGGTAGCCATTCCCTTCTTTAGGGGATCTTCCCAACCCAGGTAACCCATATTGGAGGCAGAGTCTTTACCAGCTGAGCCACCAGGGAAGCCCTCATTTTATTTATAAGTGAGCAGTTAAGTGAAGAAAACCAAAGAGCCTCTTGATGAAGGTGAAAGAGGAGAGTGAAAAAGTTGGCTTAAAACTCAACATTCAGAAAATTAAGATCATGGCATCTGGTCCCATCACTTCATGGCAAATAGATGGGGAAACAATGGAAACAGTGAGAGACTTTTAATTTTGGGGCTCCAAAATCACTGCAGATGGTGACTGCAGCCATGAAATTAAAAGACGCTTGCTCCTTGAAAGAAAAGCTATGACCAACCTAGACAGTATGTTAAAAGGCATGGACATTACTTTGCTGACAAAGGTCCGTCTAGTCAAAGCTGTGACTACTATTTCTAGTAGTTGTGTATGGATGTGAGAGTTGGACTATAAAGAGAGCTGATCATCAAAGAATTGATGCTTTTGAACTGTGGTGCTGGAGAAGACTCTTGAGAGTCCCTTGGACAGCAAGGAGACCCAACAAGTCCATCCTAAAGGAAATGAGTCCTGAATATTCATTGAAAGGACTGATGTGGAAGCTGAAACTCCAATACTTTGGCCACCTGATGGGAAGAACTGACGCATTTGAAAAGAGCCGGATGCTGGGAAAGATTGAAGATGGGAGAAGGGGATGACAGAGGATGAGATGGTTGGATGGCATCACTGACTCAAAGGACAAGAGTTTGAGTAAGCTCCGGGGAGTTGGTGATGGATGGGGAAGCCTGGCGTGCTGTAGTCCATGGGGTTGCGAAGAGTCAGACACGATTGAGCGACTGAACTGAACTGAACTGAGCAGTTATGGATGATCAAGGGCTCAGACTCTCCTCTAGCAGCTTCCTTTGTTTAAGCAAAAGGGAAAAAGGGAAAGGAACACTCTCATACAGAGGTGGATGTCACCAGAGTGAACCCCGCCATTCTGGACTTGAGGCCACTGGGAAATATAAGCAAGCCCGAGGGGCTCAGAGACCTGTGTTGGTTGGGACAGGACACAGGCAGTCAACATCTAGGAGCAGTCAGGAAACCTGCGTTCAAGTCCTGTCTACACTGTGCACCGGCAGCAGAAGCCAGGGCAAGAGGCTTTACGCTGCTGACCTTTGCTTTGTTGATAAACATGGGATTGTGTCTCTCTCAAAGGATGCTGGCAAGATTAAGAGATATGTTTGCAAACGTCCTAAAACTGTACACACAGCACTCAGCAGGCTTTCAATAAATGGTACCTATCATATGCTTGCTTTAGAGTATATGAAACACAGCAGTGTTTTCAAGTTCGAAATAAACACGAAGCTAGTGGGGATAAGACAAAGCAAAATGAATGCAGAGCTGGCTAGAATCAGAGAAGGAGGGGATATGTAGGAATTTTAGAAACCACCCAAGCTACTCTTTGTGCCTAGCTTTGATGGAACCTCGTGTGTGGTAGTAGAAGGAAAACTAAAGAGATCCCTTTAATTTTATCTTGGTCAAAATATTTTCAAGAAAATTTTATTTTTTGTGCAAAATCATTGAAGGAAAAACTAGACTTTGTTGAAGGAAACGAGAAACAGATTGTTTTTAGGCTACCGAACATCATCAAACAAGCATCATCTTTCAAAAGCCCGTGGGAAGTGTTTGGCTTTCATTATGGCCTCACCTAGCAAAGGTGACTGCCCTCTACGGCAGGGCAACCTCAGAAATAGCGCACACTATTGAGATGCATTGAGCAACTCTGACGCTGGCTTTAAGTGTCTGTTTTGCTGGAAGGGAGGAGGTAGGGAAGGATGAAGAAACAGTATGGAGTCAGGGGTCACCTGGGCCATTTCCCATGCCTCTTCCCCAAACTCCAAAGCCCGTGATTACCTTGGAGCATCTGCTAAACATCAAAAGTGAGGAAAAGAGTTTTGAAGATTTTTCTGCTTCCAAAAAATACATTTTCCTCTCCTGAATGATCCCTATAATAACCTTAACTTTCTACTTTTCCTACTCTGTGGAAATTGTCTCCATGGCAAAACTAAATTGTGCAATTCCACTCATATATAAGACTTGTTTTTCTCTCTGCCTGGTTCCCCTGGAAACCTGAGTTGTATCTGCATGTCTGAATTTCACCCTACCCCCATCAACTAGCATTCAAATATGACTCCTCTCAAAAGTCACTAGCATGCACTGATGTTTCACGTATCTGAACTGGGCATTTTAACTGCATACACCTAGAAAGTAAATTATCTTACTGTCACTTGGATTCAGAGGATGAGGAGGAAACTGGTCTGTGTTTCCATTCA
The DNA here is from genome assembly GCF_033118175.1 of Dama dama. Classification (NCBI taxonomy): domain Eukaryota; kingdom Metazoa; phylum Chordata; class Mammalia; order Artiodactyla; family Cervidae; genus Dama; species Dama dama. The sequence continues at coordinate 75,610,913 of NC_083681.1, forward strand.
GGTAGCCAAAGAACATTCACATGAAGAGACAAAGCGAGGGGGACTGGCCAGAGTGAGGGCAGTATTTGTAGAGAAGATGCGTGGCTACCACACAGAATCCATGGGTCCGTAAATGACTGGGGACTCACTGTGACAGCTTCAGAAAATAATGTGTTCCATCACCACCTATGCTGAAAGGCTGGCTGTTGGGCAGAAAGGGGAAGGTTGGGCTGGCCCAAAGTTTTAACCCTCTGTTCACCATCACAGGATGGATCTCCCTAGGGACTATCCCCATCCTGAAGCTATCTAAGGCCCCATTCAGAGTCACCTTATTAGCATAACAAAGATTTCTTTCACTCAGGGTTTCACAAGGATTTATAAGCTATTTGCCAGGAATGGGGACAAAGACCAAATATATTTTTTGTTATATCACATTATTTGACCTTATGTGTTCCATGGAAGTTCATTTAAATCACGAAGACTCATTTACTGGAAGAAATACCTTTTAGTCTATAGAAACCGGCATAGGTCATGTGAGCAATAAATTGATCTTTTGATGATGGCGTTCTAAGCAGACACGTATATTCTTGTGGCTTAGGGTTAATGATGAGCTACTGATTATATTAAAAGTAATACAGGACTACCTTTGTTTTCAGGTACAAAGAGCTCTAAAGAGTAAAAGAAATTTTAGACCTTTCTATAATATATACTGTGTTCTAGCAGAAAAAAAGTATTAATCAGGTTGACGTAAATTAGGTTAATTGTTACCTAGAATGTGTTCACTGATGGACAGTTTTGTAGAACAAATCAGCTTTGTTAGATCACAAAAAGAACGGTTAGTATGAAACTGTGTGTTATATGTATTTTCTATTATTAATAGAAATGATGCTTGCTTTTATTGTCACAGGCTGGAAAAGTGTAACCTTATTTGTCACATTTTGTTAAATTTTTTAAGAACTAGGAAGTTTTCTTTCAAGAGTCGCATGTTTAATGGTGCATGCTATGCCAAGTGGCGTCAGTCCTGTCCGACTCTTTGAGACCCCGTGGACTGCAGCCCGCCAGGCTCCTCTGTCCATGGGATTCTCCAGGCAAGAACACTGGAGTGGGTTGCCTTGCCCTCCTCCACGGGCTCTTTCTGACTGAGGGATTGAACCCACGTCTCTTATGTCTCCTGCGTTGAAAGGTGGGTTCTTTACCCCTGGTATTTAATGGTGGTTAAGTACTAAAAGGGAAGGGAGTCCTTTTAATAAAAATTTATAATCAGAAACTTGTCAGAGCTGGAAGAAACAAGGAAAGATAATGCTATTAATACATCACATGGTCCAGAAAACAAAACTGCAGACTCAAAGTGATGTGAAAAGTGAAGTGAAAGACTGTGCGCACCTTCTTTCTGCTCTGCTTAGAAATCAAAGTGAGGAAGGTAGAAGAAAACGGACAGAAGAGGTGGTCAGTGTCTTATGAACTGATACCATGGAAACCACTGCTTTGACCCACTACACAGATGAGCAGCTTTCTGGAGCAGGGCCAGCCTTGAGCTACTCCTCCTCCAGAAATGGCTACAACAGGGTTTGATAGTTTTCAGACTGCAGCTTATCATCCACTAGTCACTCATGAAAATATAGTAAGTGAGAAAGCTTTCTCTCGGTTATATATGTATATACAGGTCAAAATGTATTTTGTGCTACAACCGCAAGTCACACATTTATGGAGTTGGGAGGGCAAGGCCACCTGCAGCCCGTAACTGCATCAAACACTTCACATTAATCATGGTAGAGATGAAGGGAAAAAAGAACCATATACCGCAATATCTACAATAACAGTACCACAGGGAAACTCACATTGTTATTTAAAATATATAATATAAATATGATATTGACAGTATAAAAATTAAATGCTTATGAGAAACTCAAGAAAGGTCAAAGGGCATACAAGCAAGTACTATACAGATAGTTTCCTTAAAAGATAAATTTTAATATACAGAATAAAATTCAACAGTTTATTTTTTCATGTTTCCCCAAATTTGTGGCCATGAATGCCTCTAAATCTGACCAGGAGAGTTTATATTTTGGTCCAATACATTATTAGACTACCTGTATGATCAAGTCCGGCTTGATTATCATAAATCATAGCAGTTAATGGAATTTACCTGGAAAATATTATTTTTATTGATGACAAATTTTCAATTTTTTCTTAGCTAAGAGTTTATTCCACTTTAGCCTCAGAACCAGATTCAAGATATCTTCCTTAACAGCTGGTCATCATGTTGGGGTTAATCTAGGAAAATTATTTACTACTTTATTGAAGGTCATAAAAAAAAAAAAAACTCCACAATAAATAATGAAAAGAGAAAAAAAAAAAAATAATGAAAAGAGTACGCAAAATCATTAGCCTCTGTCTGCAATACAGAAAATACATGTCAGTTCTGGACCAAAATAATTCCACTGATATACAAAAAGCAATCGGGAAGAATGGAAGGATTTGCACTGACTGCTTTTGGTGGTCAGCTACAACAAATCAACAGCCCTCAGCTATTTTGGAAAGTGAAGGTGGGGTTTAATTTGCAGATAAAGAATGTCTTCGGTAGTTTAAAAAAATATAACTCTAAAAAAGCTTGTGAATCATATAAAAAAGCAGCTGTCTGAGACCAAGGTTGAAACCCAGAAACTTGTGTGTTAGCACCACCAGCAAGCACAGGTCCTGTGACTCATCTGCCCTTCTCCCCTGTGCAGAATGCAGACTGGACGGTTGTACACATCATTTATAGGTATGAAAACCGGCCCGGAGTACAGGTTTCCCGTAGGGTAAAGTCTCAAGCCCGAAGAGGCACCAAGCGGTTACAAAGCCTGGGCAACTGTTTAGGTCACAAGTTCCGACGATACAGCAAATCCCGTGTTGCCTTATCAACTTTTTGCTGGTAGTCCTCCAATTTGTCAAGTATCTTCTGGGACAGCTGCAGGGGAAAAGGAGGGAACTGTTAGAGAATAGGTCAAGGACTGAAAAAGACTACAGTTATCACTTTGATGTCACCAACCAGATGTCCCCTGATAAAGCTGTTAGCCACTGTGTTTCATTTAATCACCGTTCAGTATAGGAGTCTGCTGTGTGGCTCCATTGCTAAAACTGGACTTTTCTATTATATACAATACTCCAAACTTGTTTTCTTCATGAATTTCTAAATATGCAAATCATACCAGTATTTTTAATAAAAGCTTCATTAGCTCTCGTCCCAGGACCAGAAAGCTTATATGTGATTTAACCATTTCATAAAGGGGTGGAATTCCCTGGTGGCTCAGACGGTGGAGAGTCTGCCTGCAATCTGGGAGACCCAGGTTCAATCCCTCGGTTGGGAAGATCCCCTGGAGAAGGAAATGGCAACCCACTCCAGTATTCTTGCCTGGGAAATCTCATGGATGGAGGAGCCTGGAAGGCTACGATCCATGGGGTCACAGAGTCAGGACATGACTGAGTGACTTCACTTTCACTTTTTCATAAAGGGACTGGGCAGCATGTGACGGTCCATGAATGGCTTCGGCCCCCTCATAATCCCTGAGAACCAAAAGAGCAGGCTTTGCAGCTGCTAGTGCAAAGACTTACATAATCTAAGGTGCCTCAGGAGAGGACTTACTCACCGCGATGTTGTGACTGTTGGCAGTGTTCTCTCCCAGAGCCTGGAGAAGCTGATCAATGGCAGAGTATGGGAGCCACACCATTGGAGCCGTGGCGGACAGTGGGAACTGAAAGGAAAAATATCTACTGTTTGAAGAAAATCTGAAAAGTGGACCCTTTCTTCCGGGCGGTTACTTCCACAGGATTCAGTAACATGAAATGCTTTTTCTTTTCACAAGAAATTGTGTGTACACGCATGCACACATACGTGTGCACGTAGGTACATGATTGGACCCCTCCCCCCAACTCTTTTCAACTGGGGAACTAGGCCTTTTCTTAGCTAAATCAAATGCATATTTTATTTATTTTTAAAAATATTTATTCATTTATTTGGCTGCACCAGGTCTTAGTTGCAGCATGTGGGATCTAGTTCCCTGACCAGGAATCGAACCTGGGCCCCCTGCATTGGGAGCTCAGAGTCTTAATCACTGGGCCAGCAGGGAAGTCCCTCAAATGCATATTTTAAAATTCATGTCATCTTTTATCTTAAAGCAGGCCTAAGGCCAATTAAGGATAAACAACAAAACTCTTCTCTAAATTGTTAATGAATGACACTGTTTCCAGTCTGAAATTTAAATTCAAGTTATCTGGAAAAACCTTTGGAAAAAGAAAGTGTGATATAATACAGAATTCAAAGAAATGTGGAGACAAGCCTACCTCAATTCCAAAGTACTGATGTCCTTTTCCCAGTACAGCGTCCACATATTCTGAAACCAACTCCACAGCTTCTTCTAAAAGGTCATAGTTTAAGTACAGACGGAGCAACTCAGCTGCATCAACTTTCTGTAAAAAGTCAGTGGTCAAAAACCTTTACGTGTTTCCATCTAACCCGGGCACTGACCAAAGGATGTTGAGTGTCTGATTCCCTGGCATTTATACTTCTCTTTATAAACAGACAAACACCATGGTTTGCTTATCTTGGGATGAGGGTTGGATTCCCAAGAGCCTAGTTACCTCTGGGCACCTTGCGAGGCCCTTTCTGTTAAGTGGCCTTCTTCACCTGTTCTATAATTCTAAGACACATTTTCATTCTTTCCTACTTTGTTTTGACAGCAGTAAAAGTCAACAAAGCTTCCCAGAAATGCTGAGTACCAGAGACAATATAGTCACATTAATTCCAAGAAGAATCACCAGCTTTCAATGCTTGAATTATATTTGCATTAAACTCATGGTGACAGAGAAATGAACACAGCCTCAGTTAGGACGGTTCTCCTAACTGCCCCAATTATGCTTTCTATATTCTGATTTGATCACAATCTTAGCCATTACCAACTTAGCTGCCTTCTCTACTTTCTAACTTAAGGAAACAGATTAACTTTCTTGATTTTAAGCTTTGTATTCTTTTTTTCCTATTCTTCCCAATGTATATCAGAAACAGTAGTCCTCAAATTTAGGCATGCATCAAAACAAATTAGTACCTTGTTAAAAATGCATAGCCTGGATGTTAACTCCAGGTAATTTGATTCTGGAAGTCTTGGATGGAGCCCAAGAATCAAATATTTCAAAGAAGCCTGCCATTCAAATAATTTAATGCAGGTGGCCCAAGAACCCAATTTTGATAAAACCTGAAAGAAACACTGTTGCAGTATTTGAAAACTATTCCACCCACTCCTGTGATTTCTTGAGTAATGAATAGTAAATGCAGTGTTCCACATAAACTCTTTGTTCTAAAATAGATACTCATTGTTCACTGGGCACACCAGCACATATTAACTTAGTCACCAACCCAGGGAACTTTAAATCTCACACCCAGTACTTCATAGGGACTGAAGCAAACTGTTCTTAATGTTTTTAGCTAAGATTAAGAAGCTATAAGTATCTGTCAATATATTTCCATAAATTATCACTCTTTTTCTTTTTAATCATCTCATAAAGTTATTCAGGATGATAAAGACCAGGCTCCTACTCTCTACAAGCTAAGGTACCACTCACCTTGTAACTGTTTATTAGCCAGTTAGGCAGAGGAACTCCATGCGATAAGAGCTTGTTGATTACACAGTGATGATATAAGTTATTCTGGACTTTGTACCTTTCCAGGTAAGTTGATAATAGCCGCCAAGCTTCATCTGTAGCACTTGATAAAAAGAGAGGACTTGTGAGTTCTAGGAGACTCTTAATAGATAATTACAGTACCATTCAAAACATGTATTTACAAGGAAAACAATCTTTAGACATAACAAACTGACAATACAGCTAAATGATAACTAACATTAGCAGGGCCAATGTGACTTAGGGGTGGCATTAGAAACTAGATGACTTGGATTTTCCTATTTCCCAACAACCACATATGAACTCAACAATTCACTTTACTTATTTGTTCCAGATTTCTAAAACAAGGTAATTGGCTCAGACCCCTGTTCCCAAACCTGACCAAGCATTAGAATCATGTAGGAGTTCTGATTTAGAAGATTAGGGTGATATTTTGTAATTTGTATCTTGATAGTAATTCTGGTGTGAAATTACGGGCTGAAAAATAATGTCCAAGGACTTCATAACTGTAAAATGCTGTAATTCTAAAGTGCTAATACAAATTAAAGTGCATAATACAAATTACAGATGCAATTTAGGGAAGGGAAATGTACTGAGGGTTGTTAGAGCAGGACTCCGAAGACACTGCAGTGCGTTCGGGCAGACGTTATTGGGTGCGCTGGGGAAGGGCGTGGAGGGTAAGCCCTTGCAGGGCTGTACCTAGACTCCTTAGTGGTGATGACTGACGAGAGCTGGTTGGCTGCCAGCCAGGCCCAGGCTTCGGCTTGTGCCGCCTCTCCTCCAAACTGCAGCTTGATGCATCTGAAATGAGAATGGTTCCACCGACAGCAAATCAACTTGCTGAAATGCACACTGTTTTGCTACTAAACCTGGAGATGAGACGACAACTTTAGGTCCAATCTACTGCTGAGCTCCCTGCCGCGATACTGGCTTTCCTTCTCCTCACAGTCAGATAACTGGACGACCCACCAGGCCATTAGGAAGGGTTGAGAGATCATTTACTTACAAGAGAAAACTGATGATGAAAAAGTCTGAAAGTTTATTTCTAACTCACAACTTGACCAATATTTAGGTATGATGTAACATCAATAAGAAGTACTTTTAAACAACGTTTGTGTGGGCCAAGAGATGTCCTAAAGGAGTGAAGAGAACATACATCTCGTCTAAGTGGACACACAGGTTATCTACTGTCATGTGGGCATGTGGGCTTGGCAATGCCAGATTTAACTTCTCAAAATATGCTATAAACCAAGATGAACACCCCCCCCACCCCCTGCCACACACAAATCTAACAGTCAACTTAAAAAAAAAAAAAAAATCCAGACTACACAAAAACTTCTTTGAAGTTGGCTTATAAGATACTGGCTTAGGACTTCCCTGGTGGCCCAGTGGCTAAGACTCTGCACTCATAATGCAGGGGGCCCCAGCTCAAGCCCTGGTCAGGGAAACAGATCCCACATGCTGCAACTAAAAAATCCTGTATGCTGCAATGAAGACTGAAGATCCCACATGCTACAATTAAGACCTAGTGCAGCCAAATAAATACATGACTATTAAAAAAAAAAAAAAAGATACTGGCTTGTGTGATGACTGCTTCATACTAAGCAGCAGTGAAGTAAATAGAAAATTAAGAATATTTCAGAAATTTAAGACTAGAAAATTAGACTGTGTTAGGAAATTAAGACTATAGAAAAGCAATTTTATACATACTTGAAAGCAAGTCCTTCAAAGACTGGCGTTAAGGGAAGCTTAAAAGTCTGACACAGTGATATGGCAGTGTCAAAAAGGCCAGCCTGAACCAAGAGAGTGACCATCTCCTCTGCAGATGAACTTCCTGTGGAAGCAGAGAAAGCTATTCAGTGTGACCAATGCGACACGCAAATGAACGGAACCCAAAGACCACGCCCTTGGTGAATGCCCAGGATAGCGACGGCACGCTCCACACCCGCGTGGCACACTACGTCTGCGGCCCGGTCCCAGCACCTGCTGCGGGTGCCCAATGCCCACCTGCGACCGCGACCGCCGCGGGGTCGTGCTGAGCCAGGGTGAGGCGAATGCGGGCCAAGGAACACTCTTTCTCCAGATCTTCCAGTTCCAGGATTTCAATCTGTCTATTTGCTGTAAGCCAAAGGAAAACACTGTCAATTCCCAAAGCACAAAGGAAGTGCCTGTTGGACAAACGCAACCGGCCAGTTTCCACTAAACACCAAGTCACTTTCAGTTTAATTTTAAGAAGATGGGGTGAAAACAAGGGGCTCAATAAAACAAATAACCCTGCTTCACTCTAGAGCCGAGTCAAGTCAAAGTACTCTTAATAACAGCTTCAAGGAGGCACTTGCAAGGCATTTTACATATAATTTCAATTAACTCTTACAACTGTGAAATACTGTCATCTTTATCAGTAAGGAAAATGCCCAAAGTGAGAGGCAGAATTAAAACCAAGTGTGTCCAACTCTAGAGCCCAGGCTCTTTAAGGAAGGAAATCATGATCCAAGACTGCGCTCCCACTGCAGGGGATGGGGGTTCAACCCCTGGTTGGGTAACTCAGAGACTACATGCCTCGAGGCACCGTCACGAAAAAAAGGAAAAAAAGAGAAAGGAAATCATGCCTGTACAGAGACACTAAAGGAACCTAATTTAAAAAAAGTATACTAAGCTGACTTGAACACAACAAGCAACAAACATACACACACTCTTTTTTAAGGATTTTCATTTCACACACAGGCATACAAAGTTTTCGAAGGTCAACCAGACAGAATACTGATAAGAAACTTTACCATATTTTAACAAAGTAACTACCATACATATATAATATACTATAATATGATTGTTCATACTATAATAAGTACTGTATAAAAAACAAGTAAATATAAATACAACTAGTGTAACAGTTAAGTGCCACTCAGCCAAGGTCGGCCTGGATCCCCGACTCACTCGGGGCAGCTGTGCATTCTCCATCATGGTTCCTCTTAGGGGATGCTCCAGGGCGATCATACTGAAAGGACCAAACAAGAGATTTAACTGTGAAAAATCAGTATTTATTTTAACATCATTAGCTATGACCCAGGGCTTTCCTGCTTAAATTCTCTCAGTGTAAACTATGTCTATTTCAACTAGCACAGCTCTTCCCACGAAGTTACAGGAACTTCCAGACAAAGAAACTCGGCTCACTTAGCTAAAATTTTACTGAGTCCAAAGACACTGATTTGATGTCCATATAAACTACCTGACTTTCCTTGGTTTACAAAATTACATTCTCCACTCATAACCCTGGAAAACAGAACAGTATATGCAGGAACTATACAAATAGCTGGGAGTACCCCATCAGCATGACAAGAGAAACTCAAGGTTCACCACCTTTAAAACAGTAACAATACATTCAATTAACAAAAACGAATGAACTAAAAACAGCTAGCATTTACTGAGCACTTTTCTGCAGGCCAGGCACTGTCAGTATTCTATGCAATCTTATGCGGGTTACCTCATTTAATACCCAAATAATCCTATAAGGTAGATATTATTATCATCATCATTCCCATTTTATGCAAGAGGCTAACTGGACAATAAAAGATATAGTAATTTGCCTGAAGTTTGGTTGTCTAATTCCAAAACCACTCTGTAATACTTATTCAGAGAACTGATGATTTTGAACTGTGGTGCTGGAGAAGACTCTCGAGAGTCCCTTGGACGGCAGGGAGAGCAAACCAGTCAATCCTAAAGGAAAGCGACCCTGAATATTCATTGGAAGGACTGATGCTGAAGTTGAAGCTCCAATACTTTGGCCACCTGATACAAAGAGCTGACTCATTGGAAAAGACCCTGATGCTGGGAGAGAGAGAAGGCGGGAGGAGAAGAGGACAACAGAGGATGAGATGGTTGGATGGCATCACCGACTCAGTGGACATGAATTTGAGCAAACTCTGGGAGATAGTAAAGGACAGAGGAGCCTGGCAGTCCGCAGTCCATGGGATTGCAAAAAGTCCGACATGACTTAGCAACTAAACAATACTTATTCCTATAGTAATTCTGAACTTGGAAACCAAAGCGGGTAGTAACATAAAACAAACGAATCGCTGCAAAAATAGATTAAGTTCACAAATATCCCAGTGGAAGTTTCAAATGAAATGAAGCAAAATGAGGTATTTTCAAAGGACCAAACAAAATAAGTTAAATGATTCCCAAATTCCAGGATACAAAGTTTTCATACCACTGCACCAGATGCTGGCTGAACAATCCACGCGTATTCTGGGCGAATAAGTCGTAAGCAATTAATAGCAGCCAGGTAACAGTTGCCTTGCTTCTCAAGTCCCCGGATAGTTCGAACCTCTCTGCCAAGACGCATTCCATACTCAAACATCACTGTGCCAGCTATGAGGCAATAACAGATATGAGGATTTCAAAAATGCGTCTCTTTAGAGATACAGAGAAAATCTGTCACACTTACCAAATGTTAAAATTAAAAAAAAAAAAAATCAAGTTTAACTTAAAACAACAAAAAAATCACGTGTTGCTAAGAATGTGGAAAAATTGGAACCCTTGTATTGTGCTGGAAGGAATATAAATTGGTATAGCCACTAAGGAAAACAGTTCTTCAAAAAATCAGAATTACTTTATAATTCACCAATTCTACTTTTGGGTGTATAAACCACCCCCTCCCCCCCCAAAAAATAAACTGAAAGCAGAGTCTTAAAGAATTATCTGTACATCCCTGTTCATTGCAGTGTTATTCATAACAAACAAAAGATGGAAACATCCTAGGTTCCATCAAAATTGTTATCAATACATCCATACAATAGAGTATCATAAATTCTGATGGATGCTACAACATGGATGAACCGTGAAGACATTATGCTAAGTGAAATACGCCAGTCATAAAAAGTCAGATGCTAGAGGATTCTGGTAGCCAAATCTGTTGACAGAGTGGAATGGTGGCTGCCAGGAGATGGGGAAGGAGGGAATGAGAAGCTGGTGTTTAAGGAGTATGGCTTCCGTTTGGCAAGGTGAGAAGAATTCTGGACATTGGCTACACAGTCATGTGAGGGTGCTTACACTACTAAACCTGTAAAATGGTTCAGACAGTAGTTTATGTTACATGTACTTCACAACCCCCAAGAAAGGCAGGGAAAAAAAACGTTCTGCAAACATCTAAAATGTTTGAAGTTTAGATACTACATACCCGGGTAGCACAGAACACCAGCTCGGAGAAACAGTTTCAGTTCTGTGGCCACCTGTGCCCACCCAGGATCTGAGTGTCTGTTCAAGGTCATAAACTCTTCTTTTTTTTCGGTTGAGTCGCATGGCATGTGGGATCTTTGCTCCCTGACCAGGGACTGAACATGCGTCCCCTGTGTTGGAAGCTCGGAGTCTTAACCCCTGGATTGCCAGGGAAGACCCCCAAGATCATACTCTCATCGCTATTCTGAGACAGCATGGGGCGCCAGAAACTAAACAGATTTTAAAATTCTCTTTCAGTTTTCACACCAAATCAAACTCTTTTTTCATCCCAATAAATACTTTTGACGTTTTTGTCAGAAAGACAGCCTTGCTCCAGAAAGATCTGAACGTTAATCCAGCTAAACTGGTCTTAATCAGGTCGATGGATGCTGTCATTGTGAAAGCAGTGAGACATCTTGAATTGTCTATTCTGCCTTCCTTGTATTATTCAAAGAACACGCAAAAACATTTTACCATTAGTAATATTAAGAGCATGCCTATGAACTATCTCCATCTATTCTTTCCAATGAAAATCAATAAGAAATCTAAAAAAAATTCCTGAGTGAAAACAGTATTAAAAAGGTTAGTGGTTCCAAAGTGTAACCACAATGATTATCTTGTAAAATATGATCTTAAAACAGACATGTAATCCCTTAATTTTAGCCAACCTGATAAAAGATCTCATTGTCGTCAAATAAATCCAAATTCAGAAACATTCTACAGAAATGATTGGCCCGTTCTCTTTGAACATATCAGTGTCATCAAAGGCAAAGTAGGGCTGAAAGAATGCTCCAGATTAAAGGCGACTAAACCGACAGGACAATTAAATTCAAGACATGATCCCAGATCAGGGGGTGAGGACAGTAAGAGGGAAATGTACTATTAAAAAAAATCACCATGTTTGGCAATATTTAAATATGAATAGCACGTCAGATAAGAGCACTACATCTACATTTAGTTCACAAAATTAATTATTTTCTCAATTTGCGGTTATATAAGAAAATGTCCTGGAAATGCATATGAGGTGTTTATGCATTGAGTCATAATGTCCATAACTTAGTCTCTAAAGGATCAGCAAAAGTAAGAGAAAAGAAAGGTCAAAGGCTTCCTTGGTGGCTCATTGCTAGAGAATCTGCCTGCCAATGAAGGAGACATGGGTTCGATCCCCGGTCTGGGAAGATCCCACAAGCCATAGAGCAATTCGAAGCCCAACCACTGAGCCCGTGTGCCCAAAAGCCTGTGCTCCTCAACAGTGAGACGCACTGAGAAGCCCAAACCCTGCGGTCGGAGCGTGTCCGCTGCTCACCATGACTACAGAAAATCGGAAGGCTCAGCACAACCAAAAATCAATCAACCAGCAAATCAACAACAGCAACAACAAAGCAGAAAGAAAGGCCAAAGGCAAAGCTGCACCGGAACTGAAAACCAGCCCTAAGACTCAAGGCGCCTTTAGCGAAACAAAGCTTCTTTGAAAATCAGATGAGGGGACTCTTTACCCCTTCTCAGTGCCTATGTTGAGAGTTTGTACTTTCTTTCTCTTTAATAAATCCTATTCACTTGCTGCTAAAAAAAAAAAAGAAAAAAAAAAAGAAAATCAGATGAAAGATACGCACAGAATGCCATCTCAATGGCAATGTTTTAAGAATGTTCTAAGATAGGAGAAATATCTTTTTTTTTTTGCTGCACCGACCAGCTTACGGGGATCTTGGTTCCCTGACCAGGGATTGAACCCGGGCCCTTTGCAGTGAAAGTATGGAGTCCTAATGCCCACTGGACTGCCAGGGAATTCTGGCAGCGAAGTGTCTGTCTCTAAGGCCAACAGGTAATCTACAAAGAGGTGAAGCAAATCTTGAATTTAAACATAAGTTCCCCAAATGCTTATAGAGAACACTTGTCCAGTGGTAAAAATAAGGTAAAAATTACATAAGTCAAACAGATAATCTTTTTTTGTAATGCATGAAACAACTGATTAGGTTGCCTCCCACAAAGATGACATGCTTCAAGTGCTCACCCTTCCGGTAATTGTGACGATAAATGTGAAAGGCATACAGAAGCTCATAGTAATTGTGAGTCATGAGGTCCACAGCTCTTGCCCGTGATTCAATTATTCCCACCACCTAGAGGAGGGGAAGCAGTCAGATATCAACGTTAACAGCCATCATGACAACCACCAGAATTGTGTCCAGCCATCAGTGGATAAATAAGATGACCTCATTATGCAGATTCACATAGGGAAACTCCACGAGATCCTGAAGTTGGGAGCGTTCACAGAGAACTACCACCAGCTGCCGCAGACAATCCAACTGCCTAGAAGGAAAGAAAGGGATACGCATGTACATTTTCCTTGTGGATTACACAGGGCTGGTAAACTGCCTCCTCTAAATAAGATCATGGGTTTGCTTACCTGCTGGAGTCAGGGATTTGGGTTAAGGCTTCATAGGCTTGGCTATTGTGACCTAGATCCAAATGATGTTTGAAAATGCATGTCCTTAATGTGGCCTGAGCGTCAAATACGGGGAAACAAGAACAGAAGTTAAGATACCACACCCATGATAAAGCTCAGGGTAACAAACAGAATACAGTTAGTCCTCACCTGACTTTTCCAGTCATCACCTGCTTCAGTTATTGCTGATGTGGCCAACTGAATAACCAGTTCAGGCAAACCTACGACATCCAGCAGACGCAAAACCTAGGGAGAAATGTAAGAGCACTTCAGATGGAAATGTAATTTATTTCATTTCATGTTTTGGCTTCAGTGCTTAAGAGTCCACCTGCCAATGCAGAAGACAGATTGGATCCCTGGCCCAGGAAGACCCCACATGCAACTAAGCTCGTGAGGCACAACCATTGAGCCTGCGCCCCAGGGCCTGTGCTCTGAACGAGAGAAGCCGCTGCAGTGAGAAGTCCGAGCCCGACAAGTAGAGCAGCCACTGCTCGATGCAGCTGCAGAAAGCCTGTGAGCAGCTACGAGGCCCCAGGGGCGTCAAAAGTAAACGATGCTGCGTATAGTTCTTGAGCTATATGGTAGGTCCTTGCTGTTCACCCATTTTATATGTAATGTGTATATGTTAATCCCAAACTCTCCTGTGTCTGCCTCCCCGCCCCTATTACTTTTTTTACCCAGGGTGCTGTAAGAAGGACCAAACCACGCCAGCACCTTATCATAATACTGCAGCCGGGGGGCGGCCACAGTCTCTCCATCCTCTGAACGGACCAAGCGGTCTAAGAACTCCTCTTTGCCCACTTCGGACGCTGCCTGGCAGAAACATTCCAGAGCCTGGAGGAACAGAAGGAGATAAAGTGACTATAATAGACTGCTCCACTTCCAGATACTATGAGCCAAGAGTTCTTGTACCGAGGAAAGCAAAAAAAAAAAAAAGGAAAGAAAATTATTTAAGTAAGTAATTATTAAGGAAGTAAATGACTGCATTTACTGTTTGTTTTATCTAAACTCTCTCTGATGCACTATTTAATATTTTCTTTAATTTATCTACTTTTTAACTTAAATGCTGCTAATTAGAAAGCAAACTTTAAGAAGATATTTGGTGGATACCTATGATACAGCAACTATAGCACCATGTTAATTTTTGTAGAATCTGAGTGGGGGATTTAGTATGAAAGTCTTTGGACTTTTCTTTATCTCTGAAAGTTTACATAATAGGATGTCAGGAAAAAAATCAGAAATGTAAACTACCATAATGGGAAAAAAACCAGCATAAAAAAACATGCTATAAAAACAATGTAACTGAGAAATAGTTTAGTCACAAAAACACATCCCTAAAAGCTCTACACAGGGGCAGGAGGGTTTTAAAGTATTCTTCTTCATATTTTCCTGTGTCCTAAATAACCTGTAAAGCACATGAAGCTAAACGGTCCCTACAGGCAGATCACGCCCCTTACTGGCACTATCAGTCTTCTTCATCCTTCTCTGGACGATTCTACGCCTCCAATCCCCTCCCTGAGATGGAAACTGAGTGTCCTCCTTGCACTAAAGTTTGCTCATCTTTCAAGTGCAGTTTACCTTCTGTCCCTCTCCCGTGACCAGGTAACACCGTGCCAGCATAAATCGGCAGGAACCAACGTTGACTTGACACCAGGGGTGCAGCAACTGAATATAATCCTTAAAGGCAAAAGAGATGGTTTCCGATTAGAGAATAAATATCCCTTAAGGAGATATTCATTTCCATGTTCTTCAGAGGGAGAGAAGATAGTGGTCATTCAACACAAAAGCAGTATTTTCAGAAAGCATCTGAAGGTTAAAACCAAATCCTGTTAACCCCGTTCTTAAACTATTAATACGTTATTAGACACTTTAAGAAAACAAACAGGACCCTAATAACACTATCACATGAAAACAAACACAAACTTTCCATCTTTGGCAATTTTCCAACTTTTGGTATTTACTGGCTCAATGGACTAGATTCCAGTGAAGGATTTATACGAAGACAATTATATGTTTTCTTTCTATGAAGAGAAGCCAATAGAGAGAATTAACAAAAAAGTACTTTATAAAACACTGTGTTAGGAATGATACTGCCAAGAATGAAGTAAAGAAAATCTCTCTGGTGTATGTTTCCGTGTAATCCAGTGTAAATTACTGTGGGTCTTATCAGCCTAATTAAAATGCAGGAAACATTTACAAAAAAAAAAGTTCTAGAAATCCCATTCTTTACAAGAATAACTGTCCTGAAATGGTCAACGGTACTCACCTGCAATTGTACATACTGACAATTTCCCATCAAACATTCTAGAAAGAGACAGCCAGGATTGCTAGGCCATCTAATCATTGGTTAAGGAGATTCTTTACTGGGCATCTAAGCTCAATGAAATGGCTTACTGTTTAAAAAGAAGGTAAAGAGGAGGTGGCACAGCAGATGCTCTTCCTGCGTAACTGTGCAGCTTTAACACCAGACACACACGGTGGGGAGGCTGCGTACTGGGGGCCTGGTCACCTAGGTTAGCATGCAGCTACCAACGAACCGAAGCATGGGCTTCACGCCTCGGTGGTCACTTCTAATTTTAGCTAGTGTATTGCCCAAGCATACTAGCCAATGATACTCAGTACCCAACACAGGGCTTGGGATACAAAACCATTCAATATCTGATAAACGCATGTTTTAAAAGCGATCTAGGTATTAACTGTGTGTGCACCAATAAAATCTGGCTCAACCCCTGAGCAAAAAAACAAATTAAAAAAAAGGGGATACCTGAAAATAACTATCATTTCTTATTGGGATGGGGGGGTAAACATCCAACCTCATTAAAATTTTTCATTACACCGGCAGACTATTCCTGAATCTTAGACTATTTGGATAGGAAAAAACCTTCCAATTAGCTTTTAAATGAAAGGATACAAGAGCTGCAATAAATAATTGGTAACTGCGGTGATCATCTCTGGCCAGTTCAATCCAGTTTGGCTTAGAGGTGCCTTTGGTTGAGAGAACAGATGAGATATAATGTGTTTTCTTGCAACTTCTTGGAAGAATAATTCCACAATTGTCTGAGGGCTAGACACTTAAAAATAAAAAGTTTTAACAGTCACCAACTTGTGACAGATGTATAAATTTTCAATTAAGACAGCCTACCAATTCATTTTACACCTGTAACAAAGGACATTTGTTATTTAAAAACATAAAATGCATCACTGGTATAATCAATGGCAATATAAATAAAAGCAATCTATAAACTATGAAGTACTATATAAATGCAATAAAAAACCCACCAAATAAACATGACAGTCATGCTATTTCTCTAGAAGTGCTTCCAATATAGTCCTAAGATTCTAAATTTTATACCAAAACACAAAATAAATTCTCCAGAATGGTTCTCAAGCATGAGAGAGGATTCCTTTTGCATATTTGTTGATGAAGACAAGATTATAAAAGTCATATGATTAATCACTGGAGTGTCAGTATAGAATGGAAAAGCGCTTGTACATATGTATATGCGTGTGTGTGTGTACATATATATATGGCTTCCCAGGTGGCTCAGTGGTAGAGAATCCACCTGCCAATACCAGAGAGATGGGTTCAATCCCTGGGTTGGGAAGATCCCCTGGAGAAGGGAATGACAACCTACTCTTAATAGTCTTGCCCGGGAAATCCCAGGGACAGAGGAGCCTGGGGGGCTACAGCCCATGGGGTCACAAAGAGTCGGACACGACCGAGCACACACACATGCGAATATGTTCAGGCAACACCCTTCATTTATGTCTGACCCGATACTACTTGTCACAACCGGAGAGGTCTCAGGACACAGCGTGCTTACACCCTCTCAGACGGAAAGCACAGGCGAGGCACCTTTTCTGAAGCAAAGGTGGCAAAAGACCACTTTAATGAACACGCAATAAAGGCCAAACTTAAAGTCAAATGCATGCACAGTCCAATCCTTACCGAACTTATTTGCCGTTAAAGCACCAGAGTCAGTCAGTTCCAGTACTGATAAATGTTGAAGATTAGACTCCCTGTGAGGAAAGGGGAAAAAAACAAAAAAGTTCAATATATTTTCCTATGCAAACATTACTTCAACAAGTTAGCCGATTAAAACACTGTCAATTTCACTAAGAAATTACACGTGAGAGCTGCACTGAAAGCACAAAATGCCTGGAAAACGAGCTGCGGCTTAGACTGCGGCCCATCGTGTGACCCAGTGATCCTCCAAGGAGAAGCCAGCAGGAGTTCCTCAGGCCTCCACGCCACGAAAAGCCTTCCCTCGCCAGAAAACAAAGTGGCTTATCTAACTGAAACGTGAGTCTTTTAGGTACACATTAAATCTTCTTTCTTATTTTGGTTGTAAAGAATCTCAGTCTACTCTTAATAATTAGCATATTTTTGTGTGTGGCCTAACTTTCTCTGTGACCTCATCTTTAAAAAAATAAATTTGTTTTTAACTGAAGGATAATTGCTTTACAATATTGTGCTGGTCTCTGCCACATGTCAACGTGAATCAGCCACAGGTATACAAACATCCCCTCCCTCCCACTTCTCACCCCACCCCACCCCCGAGGTCGTCACCGAGCAGCGGGCTGGGCCCCCTGAGTCATATGGCAAATTGACCTCATCTTCTTACTTTGCTTTCCACAGGGTTTGTCTTTACATTATTCATACACACATATGATAATACATATTTATTGCTTTCATTCTTTTTTATATTATTTTCATTCTTATAACTTGCCTTTAACCTTTAGAAAATGGAGTTATCTAAAAGCTCTGAATTTTAAAAGCATATAATGCTACAGCATAATATTTAATTTGCTTTTCTATCAGACAATGGAAAAAAATCATTAAACTCACAATTTATTTTTAAAATAATCAGAACACTGAAACTCACAACGTGTCAACTGGAACATCAGTTGCCAAGCACTGACTTCCCCACTTAATGAGGTAATAAGACAAGAGTAGGGGAGCTGTTCGATGCAGTAGGTCTTGCTGGGCTTGAAAGAGCTGGCCAGCTCCCAAGATCACCTATATGTCATGGGTGGGTGGGTGAGACAGTAAATAGCATTTAGTAATGATAACCCTTAGGTTCAGGTGGCGGTAAAATAACAAACACAGTTACAAAGGGCATACATAAAGGCAACACACCTATTACATTTTGGGGTAGCAGGCAGCAAAAGGATCTACCCACTTAACAGTACAAAATAATAAAAAAGAGCTCACCAGGTCACAGGAGCTGATGGTGAAACAGAAAACAGTAACAGAGAGCTTAACTTTCACCAAATTTGTAGGTTCAGGACTCAAGAAGAGGAACAGGGAAATCTAAGACATTTCTTAATCTTCTGGTTTTGGGTAAAAATAAGTATGAGCATTAGAGGAAAACCTGACAAGAATATCAGTAGCCTTAAAAATGTGTGTCACTTTGGGACTCCCTGTTGGGCTGGTGGTTAAGACTCCACGCTTCTACTCTAGGGGCATGGGTTCAATTCCTGGTCAGGAAACAGACCCCACAGGTACCTGCTATGACTGGATGCAGCCAAATAAATAAATATTAAAATACAATACAAACTCAAAAAACGAAACAAAACAAAAAACAGAACCACAAGGGGAATTCCGTGGGGGTCCAGTGGCTGGGACTTGGGCTTCTACTGCCAAAGCCTGGCTTCAATCCCTGCTCAAGTAACTAAGATCCCACGAGCTGTGAGGCTAACAGACAACTTTCAGGAAAGGGTCCTGCTTCTCCTTGGTGGTCCTGAACCGATCATCTTCTGGAATGTTTTCTCCTTATCTTCTCCTTATCTCCTTACCTTCTCCTTATCTCCTTATCTTTACCTGAAACTTCGCCATTAGCCATGTACTTGAGTTAATAAATTCAAATTTAAAAAGTATAAATACCCCCAGGAGCTCCAAAGGGCATTCAGTTATTTATATGTTAATATGAATTAGTTTAATCAGATTGCTTCCTTGTCAGGCTCAGATGAGTGAGATAAACAGGCCTTCTGATGGTGGGCAGAAAGGTCAACTTTGGAATGTGAAACATTCAAGGTGGGGAGGAGGGGGAGAGACAAGGACAGCAGTCTGGCAACAAGAGCCTGGTGGCTTCAAAGACTAGGATGGAAACGGAGGCACAGAATGGAGCTGGGAGGACCCCAAAACACACTCTGCAACTTCAAAACTGCTTAGGGTAAATCCTGTACAGTAGAAGTAGAGAAGGTCTTTTTCTCTTTCTTCCTCTCTCTTCCATCCTAAATGGTACCCTGGGATCACAGCCAGAGGTGTACTAATAATACGACATTTTGGTAGAACCATCCTGGAAAATTATCCCACCATTATATACACAAAGGTTAAGAGTAAAACACCCTGCTTCATATACATTCTTTTTTTTTTCATATACATTCTTAATCTGCAATTTTAGGCTCACTCATTCTTAAATCAACACGTATTCGCAGAGGACCTTCGAAGGGCCGAGCACGTGGGACAGAGGAGTAGACAAAGACAGGCGTCCCTGTGCTCTCAGAGCTGATGTTCTGATGTGCCTGCAGGTCAAGACGAGGTTTCAGATTTTACAAGCTTTCCCTCAAGTGTTACTTACAGCATCTCCTAGCCTCATTAGCAGCTGCTGTAAGATCAAAAGGTCTCGGCAGATGAGGAAGCGCGTGCTGGCGATTTTACACACACTTCTGCACACGATATGCCCCGCTGTGCTACTACCGTAGAGCTGAGAAAGATTCATTCGAATATTCAAAGGCTGAGCTGTGAATTAAAAAATAATAATAATTAAAAAAATTTAACTGTATTATTGTTTTCTCTAAATCAAAAGGTGTATTTGTTGCTTTGTCATTTACCTGGATTGAATCCCTTTTCCATTTCTACTTCTGTTTCATAATCCATTTCCCGTATTAGAAGTCCAATGGCATGGATCGGGTTCCTAATCTCCTGTAGTTTACTACAAATATCCTCCATCACATTGTCTCTATAAGGAAGTTAGAAAACTATTACTTCTGAGAATGTATATGATAGATTCTTTACGCCCTATAAAGTAAATGCCCTATGAAACAGGAAAACCAGCCATATAATACAGGAGTGAAGTAATCACTCTGGTATACAAGATACTTTCATGCCATGTAGCAAATTTCCCTTCATTTTTTCCAGAAATGACAGGCAAAATGTATCAGAGAAAATAAGTTTACATTTTAGAATTTACAGCTCAGTTCATAGCTAATAGCTAGACCATAATTCATGAGTCTGTTTCCAGGCTTGAATTCATGTGTTAGCTTTTCTGTTTAAAAGCTGAAATAGCTACTTAGAATCATGGCAACTCACTTTAAGTCACTACTTTGTACATATCTGAATGTACATTTAAACCTGATATTGACACTAAGAATTGCTAAATTTCCATTAGGAAATGGACTTTACCCTAAATTCTCCTTACACATCAATAGTGATCAAATCTTCCAGAATCTGTTCCGCAGCCTTTTCTGGAGACTGTAGGTTGTAACAGCTCATTTCCATCATTACTGACATATCCATAGTTACTGACTCTCCAATCAGCCGAAGGCATTTTATGAGACACATGACATCCCGAGCAACATCCACGTCTGTAAGAGAAAGGTGACGTTCATGTCTCAGGTCAATGAAGAGCTGCTAGTTAATACTATACTAAAAAAATTATTAATAATAAATGACAGGTAGCTATCTGAAGTCTTGGAGATGCTTAGGCCTCTTCAGCTTTTTAAAAAATGTAGAATGAGGTACACTGACCAGGAAAGGTCACAGTGGCAGTTGATGTTTTTTGTATCTGTTTGAATGAAAGCATAGGGCTTAAGGAGAAAGGAGCTTGAATGGGACATAATAATCACTCTTACCATCAGATATGGTTGTCTCATCCTCTGTCAAAAGATTCTCATCAGGGAGGAGATACAAATGATCCACTAAGGAGGAAGGCACAAGGAAAGACAGGTACCCCTGCAAGTACAAATCTTCCAGTTATATTATTTTTTCAGTGAGTGTTTAAAGGTATAAAGTAGTTGAGACCTGAATCTTATCATGAGGAGACCCCAGACAAATCCAAACTGAAGGACACCCTACCAAGGAACAGGTGTAGCCTTCAAAGACGGTCAATGTTGGGACTTCCCTTAAGAATCCGCCTTGTGATGCGGGGCACAAGAGCTGGATTCCTGGCCGGGGAGCTAAGATCCCACGGGGCCTGGAGCAACTAAGCTCTCGTACCACAACGAGGGAGCAGGCATGCGGCCACGAAAGATCCCATAGGACGCACCTAAGACCAGATGCAGCCAAATAAATAAACATTTTAAAAAGTCAGTGTCATGAAAGACAGAGAAAGGCTGACAACAGTTGCAGATTAAGTAAAGATACATGACAACTCAATATATGCAAGATCTTGAATTGGATCCTAGATCAAGGAAGAAAAATTCTAAGCACAACTAGTAAAATCTGAATATATACAAATATAAAAATGCCCGATATTGAAATTGTGCTGCAGTTATGAAAGAATGTCGCTGTGCTTAGATACATGCTAAAATATGTCAGGGTCAAGGGGCATGATATTTACAACTAACTCTCAAGTGGCTCAAGAAAAGCAAATGAAAGTTAATAAATGGTGAATCTGGGTGTAGGGGATATAGAAGTGCTTCGTGCTATTCTCGTAACTTTCAAATTAGGAATCACTTCAATGTAAAAGGTGAACAAGATGCAAAAAAGTATAAATACTGCAGAAGACTATTTAAACACAAATTAACTATAATTTTGAGGATCCCCTGCCAAGAGAAAACCCACCAAAGTCCTAAAAGCTAACTACAATATACAACAGACACTACATTCTGAAAGACCCATTAAACAGCCTACAGGAGTTCTGTGTGTTTCTGCTGTCTTACTTTCTTCAACAGGCACACCATGTTTGTGTGTGGATTCAAATGCAGGGCAAGAGGATGAGAAAGGGCTTCTTGATACTGAAGACAGCAGGCATAGAACTTGCACCAGAATTCCTGCTGTAAACTTCGGAACTCTTCCTGGGAAAATTCATACTCTGTTACACTTCCCTGGAGCTGGCAAAGGAAAAAAAGAAAAAGAAACTCTTGATACCATTTGGGATATTTTCTTCCACTAAACATAAATGTTTAATATCATTTTATTAAACTATAGGGAGGTGAATATTCCTTATGTATGTATGCCACAGACTCTGTAACACAGTGAGATGAAAGAAATTGTCTTTCTTTCTTTAATCAAACCTCACCTCACTTTCAACAGCTAAAGTAACTTCTTTCTTTAGTTCTGTCCAGGAAAGATCTAAATTCCTCTCAGTTCCTCGACAGAAAATCTGAAAAGAGACACAAAGAGACACTTTAGAGTACCACATAATACTAAAAACTAAATGAAAAATGCTCCAGAAGACACTGAGGCAATATATAACAATACAATAAACACTGGACATGCCTGAAATAACATATTTACTCTTAACATTGTGCAAATAATTTCTCATTGTGAGATCACAGCAAGTTAAAATAGTTTCTATAGTCCAGGATAAACTATAAAAACTCATGAACCTGCAAGAATTATAATAGGGTACATTTTGGTCAAGAGAAAAAACAAAAGGAAACATAACGTCTACTGCTCAGCTGGGAGGAAGATGTGACATGATGCCAAATAACATCCTGACAGGCACAAAGGTGAGCGAGAGAAGTGATGGAGGTAGGCCACTCTGCTGGGAAAGGTTCTCCTAAAGTAAAGCTTGTGATCGGTGCCTTACTGATTAGTCAGCGTCTCAGCCTGCAAGAGACACCATGAGAAACTGTACATTTGATTACTGTTAACAAGAAGGGCTGATGTGGTGAGAGAAATAATGCCCTAGAAGTGATTGTGTTATGGTGGAGTTTTATTAAAGAGAAAACAGAAAACACAGAACAGCCAGATATTCAAGAATGCACCCAGAAGAAAAGTCAAGGATCTGGAAGCCACATCACCTGGGAGAAAGTTAAGGGACGGGGTGCATGGAGCCTGGAGAAAGATAACACGGAAAATGCTTAAAAGACTTGAAGAGCTGCCTTATAGAAAAGAGCCACGTTCTATGAAGTTCCCAAAGAGAGATGCCACCTAAATGATGGAGGCTTAAATCTGATATAATACTTGGATGAACTTTTCTCTGGCTGCACCACGCGGCTTGTGGGATTCCCCAAACAGGGATTGACCCTGGGCCCCAGGAGTGAAGGTGCCGGGTCCTAACCACAGGACTGCCGGGGAGGACCCTGGGACAAACTTTCAGGTGACACAGTTCTGAATGAAAAGTCACAGAGGAGGAGCTGAGATGCCTGTCACTGGAGGCAGAGACAACTAGAAGCTGGCTAGCTGGCTGTCAGAGAAGCCTCGGAAGGTTATTTCTGCTCTGTGTGGGAGGTCAGATCAGAAGAGCCTGAGGGGTTTTTTAATTCTGAGTGATCATTTCAAATTCATGAAGCTAAGTGGCAATTTAACGAAGTCTAAGTGACTTGCATCTCTTATACCCTGTAACTCTGAAGCTTAGATTTTTTTAAGAGTTTTCTTGAACCTGAACCAAATCAGACCTTTGCTGTACTAACAAAAGTGTAAAAACAGTACCAGCAAACCTATCCAAGAAGACATTTAAAATTTCTTTCTAGTATAGAGAGTATATGCCGTGTAGTAAGGTATGTTTTTATAACGGTGTAGGTACAAGTTTCTTCTTTACTATTATTATGCTTCACTGGTCATTGGGAAAGTGCCCTTAATCCTCTCTCCCCATTGGGACTCTTGGTATTCTTATGGAAAGAACATTTAAAAAAAATTACAACAGTATTTATAAACACCTGTATATATAATTGTAAAACTATGCTGGGGTTAGTATGTGCAAAACAACAAAAATTAATAATAATTATTAACTATATAATGATAGCTATAGGAGAGTCTTAGATCAACATGAAATATTTTTTCACTGACCTGTAAAGCTTTACATAAAGCTGCATTAATGAATCGCCCTGGTGTAAAAAGACTCTGCAAATACATCTCCTGTTAGAACATTGAAGCAAGAGTTAGCATCATTCTAAAAAAAGATAAAATTTGGAATAATTTGAATGAAGAATCCAACACATTAAAACTGAAGTCTGCATTTCTATTACATGAACATGGAAATTTCGCCCTCTGCATAGAGCAGAGTGGCGGAGCAGTCACGTATTTTCACACTGAGAGTGAAGCCTGTAGCATCTCTGAATCCACGGGATGTACTGCACCGAGACCGCTGTGTTCCTCAAGGAGCACTTCAGTGGGTCAGCTTATCAAACGCCAATCTTAAAGGTGAAGAGTTCTTACCTAGGTTATCAGTCATAAACACCAGCAAGAGAACAATTAAACTAAGCTGGTTTCTACACCATTCACAAAAGGCCTCATTTTATGGTTCACATATAAAAGGAAAGGAACCAATCATTAGAACAGGCATTATATATATAAAAAACAAACAAACGAAACTGCAATAAGCTCTAACAAGTGGGGAAATGAAGTAGGGAGAACAAAATGGAAAGTCTCATATTGTCTAACTATTTTGATCAAATTTTATAAACCAGATTTGCCAATAAGTAGCAAATTTGGTTGACCTTCATTCAAGTTTTTTTCCTTCCACTCAGGTTCTGGGTGATATTTATAAAATGACCAAATGGAGAAAAACAAGAATTTCAAAAAATTAGCACGTGATTTTGACTTTTAGACAAAAGTTAAGTGCCAAAAAACTCTTAGGATTAAAAATATAGCAATATTCAATTTCAGGTACTCAAAATGGGTTTTCCAATCCTACAAACAGTTAATGTCTCAGATCCAGAGCCCATAATCTTTAAGTTCATTTTAACAGAAATGCATCAAGTTTTTCTTCCGTTTACCTTGAGGATGTCCCTGAAAAACAGGGAGCCTGGCCTGTTTTGCTCCCTATTGCATTACCTTTTAAACTTGTGTTCTTCATAGTATATACCTCTATGAGAACTTATCTTGTTTCTAGTTTTTGTTTCTATGCATCTATTCACATGGTTAGTATAGTGGACAGAATCCATTTCCCTTTCTTTTACTAACAAACCCCTTACCTTTCTCTGAAGAATCACTCCTCCTATACCCACACCCAACTGAACTTCACCCTCCACAATAAGAGGGTCCAGGCTGGACATGTTACTCATGCCAAGCCAGAATATTCTATTCCTTCCGATCAGGGTGACCATGTCAGGAATAAGCACATAACTCCAGTCAGCCCAGGGTCAACTCCATGACCCGGAACAGAAGCGCTCTCTTTTCTCTGGAGTTGCTAAGTTCACAGAGGTAAGCTTGCTTAGAAAACCTGCCCAATGATAAACCCCAAAAGGAGGAAAGCAGAATAGAGACAAAGGAGAGATGAAGCCCTAAAGGCATTATTCCAGCCATGCCAGTATGTTCAGCTTAAAGCAGTTTGAGGTGGGTTTCTTTCATGTGCAGCTCAAAGAGCTCTGCTAATACAAATGGTTCTTCTCAAACTGATGATCAGGGTAAATCATCTCCTTATATAAAACTTTAGCGTTGCTTACTCTGGGGTCTTGATCATCCCGGATGACGATTTCTTCCTCTGGCAGAGGCTGCATAAAAACCGGACTCCACTGACCTGCAACATTACTACAGAGCGAAAAAAGCCCATCAGTCCACGTGAAGGTGACGAATAAAAACGAAGCTTACGCGGTGAGCAGTATCTGGGCAGGGAGGATCCCATTGCTGACCTCTGCAACTACTGCTTGACCAATTCTATTTTTTTCTGGCTGCACCAGGCAACATGTGGAATTTCTCTGACCAGGGATGGAACCCATGCACCCTGCAGTGACAGCACGAAATCTTAACCGCTGGACCACCATGATCGATTCTCTTTAAAATAGTTTCCAAAAAAAGAAACTCATTCATAGCACAGTCTGGATCATAGAAGTGCTCTTACTTCTTTTAATAGGCATCTTCCTGAATTAAAACTGTAAACACAAATCTACAAATAATAGCTAACTTTCATTCTATATTTACCACATGCTACACCTTCTGCAGGTATAATTCTAGATATACTTCATGTATCTGCTGAGATGCTCAGTTGTGTCCAATTCTTTGTGACCCCATGGACTGTAGCCTGCCAGGCTCCCCTGCCCACAGGGACTCTTTAGGCCAGGATACTGGAGTGGGTAGCCTTTCCCTTCTGCAGGGGATTTTCCCAACCCAGGAATCGAACCCAGGTCTCCCACATTGCAGGTGGATTTTTTACAATCTGAGCCACCAGGGAAGTCCAAGAATACTGGAGTGGGTAGCCTGTCCCTTCTCCAGGGGACGTTCCCAACTCAGGAATCAAACCTGGGTCTCCTGCATTGAAGGCGAGTTCTTTACCAGCTGAGCTGCCAGGGAAGCCCACACTCCATGTATGGGATTGATACCTTATTGTGATTCTTTGAAGGATACACGGCCCTCATTTTAAGATGTCAAAAGTGAGGTTGAGGGTATCTCACAGCTAGCAAGTTGGAGAACCAGGTTTCAAACCCACCCAACACTGGATTCTTTGCTTTTTTAACCCACTTTGCCTGAATGCCATCTATAAGGAGTACTCTCTATTTTCTGAGGTGTGGTTCAGGGTCAACCTGGGGGCAACCATTCTTAGAATTCTATTCTAGAATATGGGTCATGAGGGACCCCTTGGGTACAATTACTTTATAGTGGACTCTTGAGCAACATGGGGGGTTTACAGGTGCCGACCCTCAAAAACCCAGGTACAGCTTATTCAAGCAACTGTAGATTGAACAGTACTAGTGTAACTACTATGAAAAAATCAATGTATTAAGTGGACTCCCAAAATTCAAAATCCATGCTGTTCAAGGGTCAACTGTAGTTCCAGGAGCATCAAAATATGATCCAGGGACCCTTCACACATTTCAGGAATTATACAAGTGTCTGATTCAAAACCGGTTCTTAAATGTATTTTGTAAGTGTTAAAAATCTTAAAATGAATATCATGTAAATAAAAATAACAGACATACCAAACATACCTAATATTAGAAATTATCAACATGTTAAATTGTGTTGTAATTTTATACTCATAAATACTGGTTTTGTTATATATTGGAGTTCATTATCTTTGGAGGAAAAAAAAAGGGTTTCCTGTTTAAAAAACAAAGTTTGAGAAGCACTGTATTTGTAGAATCTACTGCTCATCTTAGGGTGAGGACAGTGAGACCTCAAAGGGGCTGCAGTGACTTTTGGAAGATGTGGGTATCAGAAACAGCCTTTGCTGAAAAGCAAAGGAAATGTGCAGATTACAAGTATTTGAGAGCTTTCTCGCTCCCCGGCCATCCTGGAGGCTGCCCTTGGCTGGGGGCATCCCGCACCTAAGGCAGGAAGACGGTGAACATGAAAAAGTCGTGGGAGTTGCTCAACTCTAGGCTCCAACCCGTCATGAAACGTGGAAAGTAGGTGCTGGGGTACGAGCAAACACTGAAAATGATCAGACAAGGCAAAGTGAAACTGGCCATCCTTGCCAAGTACCCAGCCTTGGGGAAATCTGAAGTACAGTACTATGCCACATTAGCCAAAACAGGCCTCCATCGCTATAGCGGCATTAACACAGAACTGGCAGAGCATGTGGAAAGTACTAGAGTATGCACATTGGCTATCATGGGTGCAGGTGACCCAGGTCATGCCAGGACAGACTGGTGAAAAGTAAATCATGTACAACTTTTCTTTAATAAAACCAGCCAGAGCTTGTTTGAAAAACAAACAAAAAAAGAAGTATTTTTGGATATGTGCTATCTCTCCCAATAAAGATGGTATATATACATATTTTTTTGTGTCATTCCAACTCTAAGAATCTCTTTTCTGCCCTAAAACCATAAGGTAAGAACACAAAATGAAATAGAAGTTATGTCAGAAAATAGGCAAGCCCAGGGCTGAATCCTTTAAATGCAAACATCTGACTTTTGTCCAACACAATGAGCTCCCTTCTTTTCTCAGTATGACTCTGCCTGGGGTAGGTAGGATGACAGAGGAGAGGGACCGTACTGTTCAAAGTTGATGTATTTCACAACTGTCTGGTTCTCAGCGTCGTGCCACAGGGCCCAGATG
The DNA here is from genome assembly GCF_033118175.1 of Dama dama. NCBI lineage: Eukaryota > Metazoa > Chordata > Mammalia > Artiodactyla > Cervidae > Dama > Dama dama. The sequence continues at coordinate 75,639,313 of NC_083681.1, forward strand.
TCCGTAGAGGTTAAGGCAAAGTCAATCAGTGTCTCCTGGAACAATTCAATATAGGGAGAAAACAAACAAAAACAGGTTAAAATAAGACAGAAAAGGTACTCCTTTATGGTGAATTAAACTTGTATAAGCAGAAGAGATAAAAACATGAAAACAAAAGATGGTACCATGTGAACCTGGTAAAATCCAAATAAAATTTTGTTTGGATGAAGTTTCATTAAATATTCCACTTTAAGATTATAATCCCATTACAACAGTTAAATTAGCCAATACTTTTTTCCTGTACTTGTGTGATAAGCAAAGAATAATTTAACCTACCTGAGAAGTGAACAGTGAGGAGATGTGATCTAGGCTATAGCGGTTATTCTCAGCGCTCACCAACTGGAAAACGCAGAACTGTTAAAACACAAGTTGCTAAATTAATACTTGAAATAACCATCAAGCCATTTTTCTAAGCAAGCAAGACTTATAAGCATTCAAAAACCAACTTTTAAAAAAATGTGTGGTAAAATATATGTAGCACTTTACCATCTCAACTATTTTTAACTGTACAGTTTAGTAGTATTAAGTACATTTATACTTGTGCAATCAATCTCCAAAACTTTTTTTCGTTTTTCAAAACAAACCCTGTATTCATTAAATCCCCCATTCCCCCTCCCCCCAGCCCTGGCAACCAGCATTCTGTTGTCTGTCTCTTTGATCTTGACCACTCTACCTAATGGCATCTGTCTTCTAGCAGCTGTATTTTTACTTAGGACAATATCCTCAAGGTTCATCCATGTTGCAGCATGTGTCAGAATTTCTTTCCTTTTAAAGTTGAGTAATATTCTGTTTTACATAGATACCACATCTTGTTTATCCATTCAGTCATCGATGGAGACTTAGGTTGCTTCCATTTTGTGGCTATCGGGAATATTGTTGCTAAGAACGTAGCTGTACAAATATCTTTTCAAGACCCTACTTTGAATTATTTTGGGTATATATCCAGAAGAGGAATTGCTTGATCATATGGAAATTAAGGAATTGCCAAGCTGTTTCCCATAGTGGCTGTAGCATTTTACATCCCCACCGGTAATGTACAAGGGTTCCAATGTCTTCACATCCTCCCTAACACTTGATATTTACTTTTCCCCCCACCATGGTAGCTATCCTTGGGTACGAGGTGAAATCTATGGTCAGAAACCTATTTTTATGCTTTTACCAAAAATAATTTAAAACATACACATGATAAAAATCAACTCAAGTCAATCTTCACTACAAACAAAAACCTATAAAACAATTCATGTTTCGTATTTAACTCTACTGCCAAAACAAAAAAGATCTCAAACTCAAAAATATTCAATGAACACTATTTTAAATAATTTTTTGACAAAGAAAATATACTATAAACTAGTAAGAGTGATGAAGATTCTATCCTGGTAACAAGCAACTGTTCACGAAAAGCTTTAAAAAAATATATACAGTGATTCCCTTTGAGAGAAAAATAGAGTGTATGAAGTATGAGAAAAATATGTAGTGGTCACATTCATTCCAGCCTACAGCTATATTTTACAAGCTACATATCTCAAATCACTAGTGAGACATGAATCAACTTAGTAGGTCTCAACCAGCATTTAAGAAAAAAAAAAGATTAAGAGTTTATCAGTTCATCATCCATGGTGAATATGTTTCATGAAGACTAATTTTCTGTTTTATGTCCATCACCACATAAGGGTACCCAGATAGCAATGTAAAACATTTGTTGTATATTCCAGCCAAAAAGTTAAAAAATGCTGGTTTAGTGCAGTGCCACTTGTGGTAAAGGAACGAAGGAATGTTTTTTTTAATTTTTTTTTAATTTTTTAGTCTGCTCCAGACTAATATTCTTTTTTTTTGGGGGGGGGGGGGGGCAGGGGCTCCACTGGGTGGCATGTGGGAATCTTAATCCCCCAAGCGGGGACTGAACCTGCGCACTCCGCAGTGGAACTGTGGAGTCTTAAATCACTGGACCGCTAGAGAAGTCTCTCAGACTGATACTTGACATACGGAAACCATGCGTGTCTGTGGCAACGTCAAATCACTTATAAAAGCTTCTATTCTCTCAGTTTCTCCATTTATTTTATGGCAAACTAGTAACAAACAATTTGTGGCCCAGGACCATTCCACAGACCACACCACAGGTCTATGGCACTTCTGTTTGAGATTTTTATTAGTGTCCTAGATGGAAACTATTATTGTTATTGTTTAGTGCCTAAGCCCTGTCCGACTCTTTTTCAACCCCATGGACTATAGTCCACCAGGCTCCTCTGTCCATGGGATTTCCCAGGCAAGAATACTGGAGTGGGGTGCCATTTTTTCCTCCAGGGGATCTTCCAAACCCAAGGATCAAACCCATGTCTCCTGCATTGCAGGTGGATTCTTAAGCATTGAGCCCAAGGAAGCCCAGATGGAAATACATATGGCATAATATAACACTGAGGACATGATGCTGAGAATGATTAAATTAATGCACTTAACAGAATTAGTCTCCAAAGAACCAAAAGAAAACCAAGAAGAAACAAATGAAACGAACAGGAATGGATGTAAACTACTACAGAGATTAAAACACCAAACAGGGCTTCCTTGGTGGTCCAGTGGTTAAGAATCTGCTTTGCAATGCAAGGGACACCAGTTCGATCCCTGGTCCAGGAAGATCCTACAGGCCTCAGAGCAATGGAGACCGTGTTCCACAACAAGAGATGCCATCACAACGAAGAAGCCCACGCATCGCAGCCAAGAATGGCCCCAACTCACCCCAACTAAAAGAAAGCGGTGGGCAGCAACAAAGACCCACCATAACCAATAAAATCCGTAAAAAACAAAACCAAACTTCAAATGTGCAGGTTAGGGAGAAAAAAACATTCTGAAGAGCAGTTTTTGTTTAGAAAAAGAAAACAAACAAAAAAAGACCTCAACATCATTATACTCTGAATAGGCACACCAGCATTACATGGCTGCTAAAGATAAAGTGTATCTGATTTTAGGCTTCATTAACAGAACCTTAATGCTTAAGCCAAGGAGGTAATAGCGCTGCTCAATTTGACCCCAACCCTAGAATAACACATTCAATCTCAGTCTAATCTTTAGAGCAGAGGTTCTCAAAATGTGGTCCACAGACACCTAAAGGTCCCTGAGACTAATTTCAGGGGGTCAGTGAGGCCAAAACCCTTCACAGTAATTCTACATTATTTGCCCTTTTCACTATGTTAATATGTGCACTGATAATGCAAAAAAGCAACAGTGGGTGAAATTACTGATGGCTTAATGCGATAGTGGCACCAACCTGAATACTCTTTCACGATAAAAATTCAACAAGCTGGGAACAGACAGGAGCTTCCTCAGCACAAAAATCCACAGCTAACATCATCCTCAGTGGTGAAACACCCAAAGCTTTCTCTCTTAAACTGGGAATGAGACAAGGGTGTCAACTCTTGTCACTTCTATTCAACACTATACTGGAGGATCTATCCAAGGAAATTAAGACCAAAAAAGAAAAGGCACATAAATTGGAAAGGAAGTAATAAAACTATCTTTATATGTTGCTGTCCTATAAATAGGAAGTCCCAAGGATTCCACTATAACACTACTAGAACTAAAAAGAGTTCAATATATATAAAATCAATATAAAAAAGTGAGTTATATTTCTATAAACCTGCAGTGAGGAACCTGAAATGAAATTAAAATAATTTCACTTACAATACTATCAAAAGGAATAAAATATATAGGAATAAGTTGATTTAAAAAAACCCTGCAAAACTTGTATCATGAAAACTATAAAACATTATTTAAAAAATTAAAGACAATCTAAATAAATGGAAAAGCATCCCGTGTTCATGAAGCAGAAACCTTAATATTGCTAAGATGGCAACGCTCTCCAATATGATCTACAGAGTCAACAAATCTCTATCAGAGTCTGTGAAGTGGCAATAAACACACATGTCGGTCTCTGGCTCCTGACCCTGCCTCCTAAAACACCTGCGGCCTTCTGAGTGGTGACAGAGGTGTCAGGAGCATCTTCTGTTATAACAGCTGGTCTCTGACCCTGGTTCCCGGCAGACTCCTAAATCCCTGTGCATTTCCTGAGTGACAGGAATGCCTTTTGTTCTAAGAGCTGACTCCTGAATAGCTTCAGGATGGCAACTGGTCACCAGAAAGAGGAAGCCTGAATAGAATCTTGAAACTTTCAGCCCTGACCCGTTTTCTAGAAGAGAAGAAAGGCCACTGGGTTAATAATCCATCATGCCTATGTGATGAAGCCTCTGTAAAAACCCCTATCCCTATGGGATGTGGGGAGCTCCCAGGCTGGGGAACACATCCATGTGCTGGGATGGTGGTGTGCCTCAATGCCTTGAGACCCTTCTGGACCTTGCCTACCTACATCTTCAGCATTTATTGTATAATAAACTAGTAAACGTGAGTGTTTCCCTGAGTTCTGTGGGCCATTCTAACAAATTACTGAGCCCGAGCAGGGGGTGGCATGAATTAAAAACCCAAGGACAAGTGACTTCTCTTGTGGTCCAGTGGTTGAGATTCTGTGCTTCCAATGCGGGGGCACGGGTTTGATCCCTGGTCAGGGAACTAAGATTCCACACACGTGGCAGCTTGGCCAAAAAGGTAAAAAATGAAACAAAACAAAAAAAGAACCCAAGGAGGTAAGAAGAAGAGTCTCCATACTGAGCAGTAGCCTGGCTTCGGGCGATGAGCACGAGCCAGGCGAGGGGGTGTCCACCTATGTGGAAGGCCTGGGGCGGGGTGAAAACTCACGCAGGACGAGGAGAGTGTCCACACGGAGTGCCGGCCTGCACTGGGGTCTAGAGTCCAAGGAGGTGAGCAGGGTGTCCACCGCATGGGGGTGGACTAGCGCAGTGTCAGCGCCCGAGGAGGTGAGGAGGGCATCCACGTGAAAGGGCAGCTGGACTGGGACTGCTATGGTTTAGTCGCTCAGCCGTGCCTGACTCACGGACTGCAGCACGCTGGGCTCCTCTGTCCTTCACTGTCTCCCGCAGTTAGCTGATGGAGAGGGACACCAGAGCCCAACAGGAGTGAGGAGGGGACCCAGACAGATCAGCACCCAGCATGGGGAATCAGAGCTCCAGTGGAGGGAGGAGGACAAACCCGATCTTGCTGGAATGTCACTAGGATTAAACGGATGGTATGTGTAGTGCATGAGCCCAGAGGAAGCACAGTCCAAGCATTTGCTGTTAATGTACATAAAGGGCCCGGCACCGTGCCAAACACACAATATCCAACAGTTTATTTATTTGGCTAGGCCACAGGGCTTGTGGGATTAGCTCCCCAACCAGGGATCAAAACCTCAAACCCAGGCCCTTTGCACTGGAAGCTCAGAGTCCCAACATTGGACTACTAGGGAATTCCTGTGGTTGTTTATTGTATGATTATACCACTGTTCAGTCGCTCAGTCGTGTCCAACTCTTTGTGACCCCATGGACTGCAGCATGCCAGGCTTCTCTGTCCATCACCAATTCTTGGAGCCAGCTCAGACTCATGTCTGTTGAGTCAATGATGCCATCCAACCATCTCATCCTCTGTCGTCCCCTTCTCCTCCCACCTTCAATCTTTCCCAGCGTCAGGGTCTTTTCCAATGAGTCAGTACTGCGCATCAGGTGGCCAAAGTATTTAAGCTTTAGCTTCAGCATCAGTCCTTCCAATGAATATTCAGGACTGATTTCCTTTAGGATTGATTGGTTTGATCTCTGTGCAGTCCAAGAGACTCTCAAGAGTCTTTTCCAACACCACAGTTGAAAAGCATCAATTCTTTGGTGCTCAGCTTTCTCTCTAGTCCAACTCTCATATCCATACGTGACTACTGGAAAAACCATAGCTTTGACTAGACAGACTTTTGTGGGCAAAGTAATGTCTCTGTTTTTTAATATGTTGTCTACGTTGGTCACAGCTTTTCTTCCAAGGAGCAAGTATCTTTTAATTTCATGGCTGCAGTCACCATCTGCAGTGATTTTGGAGCCCCCCCCAAATAAAGTCTCTGATTGTTTCCATTGTTTCCCCATCAATTTGACATGAAGTGATGGGACCGGATGCCACGATCTTAGTTTTCTGAATGTTGAGCTTTAAGCCAACTTTTTCACTCTCCTCTTTCACTTTCATCAAGAGGCTCTCTAGTTCTTCTTCGCTTTTGCCAAAAGGGTAGTGTCATCTGCATATCTGAGGTTATTGATATTTCTCCCAGCAATCCTGATTCCAGCTTGTGCTTCATCCAGCCCAGTGTTTCTCCTGATGTACTCTGCATGTAAGTTAAATAAGCAGGGTGACAATATACAGCCTTGACATACTCCTTTCCTGATTTGGTTCATTTGGACTGGTTCCAAATGAACACAGAACTGTTGTTCCATGTCCAGTTATAACTGTTGCTTCTTGACCTGCATACAGATCTCTCAGGAGGCAGGTAAGGTGGTCTGGTATTCCCATCTTTTTAAGAATTTTCAACAGTCTGTTGTGATCCACACAGTCAAAGGCTTTGGCGTAGTCAATAAAGCAGAAGTAGATTTTTTTCTGGAACTCTCTTGCTTTTTCCATGATCCAATGGATGCTGGCAATTTGACTCTGGTTCTTCTGCCTTTTCTAAATCCAGCTTAAACATCTGGAAGTTCATGGTTCATGTACTGTTGAAGCCTGGCTTGGAGAATTTTGAGCATTACTTTACTAGCATGTGAGATGAGTGCAACTGTGTGGTAGTTCGAGCATTTTTTGTCATTGCCTTTCTTTGGGATTGGAATGAAAACGGACCTTTTCCAGTCCTGTGGCCACTGCTGAGTCTTCCAAATTTGCTGGCATATTGAGTGTAGCACTTCCACAGCATCATCTTTTAGGAATTGAAATAGCTCAGCTATTCCAACACCTCCACTAGCTTTGTTCGTAACGATGCTTCCTAAGGCCCACTTGACTTCACATTCCAGGATGTCTGGCTCTAGGTGAGTGAGCACACCATCGTGATTATCTGGGTCATGAAGATCTTTTTGTACAGTCCTTCTGTGTATTCTTGCACCTTTTCTTAATATCTTCTGCTTCTGTTAGGTCCATACTATTTCTGTCCTTTATTGAGCCCATCTTTGCATGAAATGCTCCCTTGATATATCTATATTCTTGAAGAGATCTCTAATCTTTCCCATTCTATTGTTTTCCTCTCTTTCTTTGCACTGATCACTGAAGATGACTTTCTTATCTCTCCCTGCTATTCTTTGGAACTCTGCATTCAAATGGGTATATCTTTCCTTTTTCTCCTATGCATTTAGCTTCTCTTCTTTTCTCAGCTATTTGTAAGGCCTCCTCAGACAACTGTTATACCATTGTATTGTATCCTAAATACCTCATCAACATACAACAGCTAATGTTTGAATGGTGAGCAAAATTATTTTGGAAAATTAACTTCCCTTGCACTACTTAATAACACCTGCATCCTGTTCACAACTCCATGTTTTTCACTCAGACTTTCAAATTAGCTCTTTCTTGTTTAGTTTTGGTTAACCTATCCTTCCATGGACTTCCCTTGTGGCTCAGCTGGTAAAGAATGTGCCTGCAATGTGGGAGACCCTGGGTTCGATCCCTGCGTTGGGAAGATCCCTTGGAGAAGGGAAAGGCTACCCACTCTAGTATTCTGGCCTAGAGAATTCCCTGGACTGTATAGTCCATGGGGTTGCAAAGAGTCAGACACGACTGAGCGACTTTCACTTCACTTTCCTTCCACGTTCCTTTAAATTCTCTGCTCCCTTTCATCCTGAATTTTCCTTTAAGATCTTTTAATTCACATATTAGCACAAAAAGTGGAAGCTTTTTTTTTTTTTTTTGCAGAAACAATGCAAGATACATCTAGAGGCTGATGAGAAGAACTGAAAAGAGACTCAGTGAGTCTGTAGCTATTGCTCCAGGTCAGTACACACAGAATAACTCGACATGTGTCTAATCTGTTTCATACCTGTCCTCGCTTTGGGGCATGCAGGTACACTCCCAGGTAGAGCCCCATGGAAGGGGAATAAGCAAGTCGCAGTTTGTGTCCAGTCCCAGCAGTGAGCCGGAGATCTTTATTTACGGGGACAAATTCCAGCATGTCAGCCACCATCAGGCACATTTGGTCCTGCCAAGAAAAGATTTAGTAAGTGGTATTAAAGAACATTCAAGATGGAAAAAAAAATGCTTCCCTTTTAAAAGAACGCAATTCCATCATATCATATCTAGCACTGTATGTAATTTATCTGCTGAAAGGCCCTACAGGTTTTTTTTTTAAAGGGCTGAGATGGAAACATTTCTTTGGTCTGATAGATAAAATCATTAGCTGTTTTGTATTCAAAAGTTGAACATTATTTTACCAACGTGCATTTTATTTTTTAAAGTTTTTATTAAAAAAAAAAAATTTCTGGCCACACTGTGTGGCATGCAGGATCTCAGTTCCCCAAGCAGGGATCAAACGTGCACCCCCTGCATTGGGAGCACAGAGCCTTGAACAGTGGACCACCAGCGGAAGCCTCTCAACTTGCATTTTAAATCCACATTTGTCCTGAAGTGTATACTTTGTACTACTTCAAGGTTTCTGTAGGACTTAATTTTCCAAAAGAAAAATACAAAAATTTAGGGGAGAAATGTATGAAAAATAAAGTTAAATGAAACTGTCTGAATCTGGAAATGGCCCATCATTTCCAAAGTAAGAGATCTGCTCATCTTTACGAGAGGAAACAAGATTTACTTCACTTTCTCTACAACTCGCAATCCTATCTTGACTTGCAGCAAGTACAAAGGCAGCACCTACCTTGTAAGACCACATTCGCAGCTTGTGATCCTGACACAGAGCAAAGATGAAGGCGTCGTGCTCCACGCAGTGCACAGCAAGGCTGAGGGGACGGGCCGAAGGCCCCTGGTCACCTCTGCAAATGGGAGGCGCGCGTTAGAGGTCTACCAGTGCCAACCACCTGATCATCAGAGCTCGCAAGTTAACAGATAACTTAGTGAAGGAGCGGAAGGAGCAAGAGTTTATAGGCTGGCATGAGATGACCACATTTTCTGTCTGACTCATGTCCAGTTACTAGGATAGACGGAATGCAACATTGTGTAGACCCTTCTGTCCAGTAGTTTTATTTGTCTTGGAGTCAGGCTGGAAGGACTAATCGCTGCTGGCCGGGGCAAAAGATCAGACTCTTGGGCCCTCTGACTCGCCGGCTGGAGACCACTCACCTGATGGCTGTGGGCATCCAGCCTATGAGCAGGCGCTGCATCACCGAGCTCTGTCTCAGCTCCACGACTGACACCACCCCTGCAAGAAGGAAAACAGGCCAGTGGGCCCCAGGGCACCCGCGACCACACTCGGCGAAACCCAAAGACAAGAGCAGGCAACCGTGAACAGGGCATTTATGACGGGCGTGCTTTCTATACCAAGGAAGTCTTAGGCTGTATCTTATCCATAGACATTTCATAACTAAAATATTCTGAATAGTTACTGGATCAATAGCAACAGCACTTTTACATTCTAGGGGGGAATTTTTGCCATTTACAAATGGTAACCCATGTTGCTGCTCAGAAGCAGCACTTCATTCTTTCCAAAGCAACACTCGGCACCTGTCCTGTGCTGGGCGCAGCTCTAGATGCGAGAGACACAGGAGTAAGTACAACAAATGAAAAGTCTTTTCCTCCTGGACTGAACATTCCATTGAGAGGAAGTGAGAAGCAGAGACAGTTAAAGTAAACAGAATGCAGTAAGTAGAGAAAAATAAAACACAGAAAGCGTATAGTGAATGGGCGGAGGGGGTGGCGTGCATTACAGCTTTAAAAAGTGGTCAGATCACCCACTGAGAAAGGACCTGAAGGAGTTAAGAATGAGCCACAGTGGTAGCTGGGGAGAGACTATCCCCACCAAAGCCTTGGAATCAAGATTGCCGGGAGAAATATCAACAACCTCAGATATGCAGATGACACCACCCTTATGGCAGAAAGCAAACAAGAACTAAAAAGCCTCTTGATGAAGGTGAAAGAAGAAGAGTGAAAAAGCTGGCTTAAAATTCAACATTCAAAAAACTAAGATCATGGCATCCGGTCCCATTCACTTCATGGCAAACAGATGGGGAAACAGTAGAAAACAGTGACAGACTTTATTTTCTTGGGCTCCAAAATCACTGAGGACAGTGACTGCAGCCATGAAGTTAAAAGACGTTTGCTCCTTGGGAGAAAAGCTATGACCAACCTAGACAGCATATTAAAAAGCAGAGACGTTACTTTGCCAACAAAGGTCTGTATGGTCAGAGCTGTAGTTCTTCCAGTAGTCACGCATGGATTTGTGAATGGAACATAAAGAAGGCAGAGCACTGAAGAATTGATGCTTTTGAACTGTGGTGTTGGAGAAGACTCCTGAGAGCCCCTTGGATGATCAAAGGAGATCACACCAGTCAATCCTAAAGAAAATCAATCCTGAATATTCATTGGAAGGATTGATGCTGAAGCTCCAATCCTTTGGCCACCAGATGTGAAGAGCTGACTCACTGGAAAACACCCTGATGCTGGGAAAGACTGAAGGCAGGAGGAGAAGGGGACAACAGAGGATGAGATGGTTGGAGGGCATCACTGACTCAATTGTAAGCAAGCTCTGGGAGATGGTGAAGAACCGGGAAGCCTGGTGTGCTTCAATCCATGGGGTCGCAAAGAGTCGGACACAACTGAGCAATTGAACACCATCAAAGCCCTTAGGCAGATGTGCCTGGTACGTTCAAGGAACTGCCAGAAGACATGCGGCTGGATTGGAGAAGGAGGGGAGAAAGAATGAGAAAATGAAGTTAGAGAGGCAGCAGGGCGTCACCATAAGGACGCTGCGTTTATTGGAGCGAGATGAAGAACAGCCCTAACCTGAGGGTTTCGAGCAGTGGAATGGCATGACTCAACTTAGGTTTTAAATGTACTGGTCTGCCTGAGAAGTTTCTGCAGAGGACTAAGGACAGATCTGGGACGATAATTAGGAAGCAAATGCAACAGTTCAGGTAAGAGAAGGTGATAACTTGGAGCATGGTAGCAGCACTGAGCTTCCTTGTTTCAGTTAAACTTATTTTAGGTGTTTAGTTACAGCACTTCAAACTGACGATAGACATCAGTCAACTCATCTCTACTAAAGGCCTTAGAATAGGCCACTTCACAGTTATCTGTTTTCCCATATTCCAGTAAGCTGCAGTTCCTCACTCACTGTATAAAATCCCACCGTCTTGAGAAAAACTGTAAAGTGTCAGGGACTCATTAGGCAAGCAATAATGAATAAATATTTCAGGGTGGTTTGGTGGCAGTCCCTGCACTGGATAATGGCCTTGGACTTCTAACGTCTGTCTTAACGCCAGCATTTCTTTGTTTAAAATTAAATCCGTGCTGCATTCCCGTTCTTACCAGGTATGTCGTAAGGAGGTAGTTTAAGAACAAAGATTCCCCCAGAGGCAGACGGGAGAGCAAACAGAGCCCCCCCATCACTGCTCAGCCAGGCTGCTGAGGTGGCAGAACCGGGCGAGAGGCCAGGGACTGCCGGGACTGACTGACAGTTGCAAGGATCCCTGAAATCAACTTTTCCGATGTCAGTGAATATTGACTGCATCTGACTTTCGATTGCCAACTCCTGTGGAGAAATGAAAAAGAAAAATCTGTTAAAAACAAAATAAACTAGATTTTTCTCAGTTCCTCCCAATTGCTATCAATGTTTTTAAAGTAAAAAACTGTTGAGCTGAAAAAGGAAGCTGTTCTTTTTAATGCAACTATTTTTGCAACTTAAAATGTATTTGATCATTTGAAATAGTAACCAGGAAAGTATGAGGCTTCCCCAGTGGCTCCTCAGGAAAGAATCTGCCTGCAATGCAGGAGATGTGGGGTCGATCCCTGGGTTGAGAAGATCCCCTGGAGGTGGAAATGGCATCCTGCCCCAGTATTCTTGCCTGGGCAATTCCATGGACATAGGAGCCTGGCAGGCTATATTCCATAGGGTCGCAAAAGAGTCAACTGTGACTTAGTGACTAAACAACAATAACAACATGAAAGTATGCTTGGTTAGAGCTAGCAAGGAATCCATCCTTTCTTCAATTCCAAAGGACATTGCTTTAATATTAAATTTGTGACCGAGTAACCTGAGAAATAAAGGACATTATACTTAACCAACTTACACTCCTATACATCCGGGAAGGGTGTGGTAAAAGCAACCTATGCACTGTCTGATTGGTTAATATCAAGATTATCACATGATTCTGAGTCTCAGAGACATGAACTCCTCCGGGTAGAAGGACGCAGTTTTGGAATTTGAGGCGAACTGCATTATTCAACAGATTTATGTCCAATGACTCTTCCACCAGCTCCAATGTATCTCCAGAGATTTTCCTATTAAAAAGAAGAGACATTTGTAAAAAACAACAAAAAAAAGTTTACGCTTTTCTTTCTGATTGTTGCATGGAAATGTATGACAACAGTTTTCAGGTGAACTCTCCTAATTCAAAAATTTTGGATAAGCAAACTCAAATCAATTCTGACATTCCAAACCACATTTGTATAATCTACAAAACACAGTATTATAGACAATTCAACTATTATTATATGATTCTCTGTTAAACGGAGACATTTCCAAACTTGATAGTACGTTTAGAACAAAGTGTTAAGTCGCCTCAGTTCAGACTCTTTGCAACCCTATGGACTGCAGCCCTCCAGGCTCCTCTGTCCACAGGATTCTCCAGGCAAGAATACTGGAGTGGGTTGCCATGTCCTCCTCCGGGGGGATCTTCCCTACCCAGGGATTGAACACAGGTCTATTTTGTCTCCCCTATTGGCAGATGGGTTTTTTACCACTAGCGCCACCTGGGAAACCTTTAGAACAATAGTCAAGTCAAGTCAATTAAACTCCACTAGGATTAACATTCACACCACACACTCACACCTTATAGTGTAATGTGGCCTCTACATATAGTTACTATAGCATCAAACTACAGTGATCTTATAAATGTGGGTGTTTCCCTTCTAAAGCTTCCTCCTGCTAGGAAGCAGGGTAGACTCTGCCTCACGTACATCTCTGCTATGTGGTAGCTTCAGAACCATAGAAAGCACCGCTGGGAATGTCCTAACTAGTGTCATCTCATCTACCGCACTACCCGAATCTACTCTCTGTCAGCCGTCTTCTACCTCCGGGATCTAAGGCCTCATGATCTGAGGTGGAGCTGATGTCGTAATAACCAAGGGCACAACAGATGTAATGTGCCAGAATCGTTCTGAAACCAGTCCCCCCACCCCAGGTCTGTGGAAAAATTGTCTTCCGTGAAACTGGTCCTTGGTGCCAAGAAGGTTGCAGACTGCTGCTATAGGTGATGACCTTTGGTTTAACAGCTTGACTGACAATAATTTCTAAATCTGTATCTTATTCAGCCCACACTCTCCACTCATCTCCTGACTACTGCCTCAAACTTGCACTTGTATAGCAGGGATCTCAAACTACACCTGTCCAAAACAGAATTCCTGGACCCAGAAAACCAGAAAAAACATCCGCGTCCCCTGTACTTTTTTTCCAACTCATGGATGGCGTCTCTATAACTTCCAGTTGCTCAAGCCAGAAATCTGGGGTTCACCCTTGAATTTTTTCTTTCTATATACCCTACATCTGATCCGATACTAAACTCTAACGAAACCCCCTTTAAGACCTATCCACGATTAGAACATTTCTCCCAGCCTTGACCACCACCAAACGCATTCTAAGCCACTACAGGCTTTGGTGTGGATTGTGGCACCAACCGCTACCTGGCCTCCCTGCTCCCACCCCTTCCTACTGCGCTCTCTACTCAACACAGCAGACAAGCCATCTTTTAAAAACATTGTTATTCATAGTATTTCTTCACTTAAAACCCTCCCCTCACTCAAAGTAAAAGTCACAGCCTTAAAATAACTGACAAAGCCCTAATCTGCTCCTTGGCTACCTTATTCCTCTATCCTTCATTCTCCCAAGAGGCAGACTTCTGGCCCTTTGCCAGTCTTTGAAAACAACACACAAGCTCCTGTCTCAGGATTTTTGCCCTTTTTCTTCGAAGGCTCTACCTGAAATTTCACCCCTGGGGTACCCTTATTTCCTCTGCTCAAATGTTAACTTATCACTGGGTCTTGCCCAATTACCTCACATGAAATATTAAAAATAATAATTCCCCTCTCCCCTCCCAGTTCTCCATTCCACATATCACCTGATGAACTATTGTTTTTTGGGATTACTGTTGCTGATCAGCTCCTGCCGAGAGTAAGGACTGTCTGCTTTGTTCCCAGTCCCTAAACATTCACTGGAACACACTGCGTGTGTGCAAAGTCACTTCAGTCTGACTCTTTGCAACTCAAAGCCCTCCAGAGCTTGCCAGGACCCTCTGTTCATAGGATTCTCCAGGCAAGAACATTGCAGTGGGTTGCCGTGCCCTCCTTCAGGGGATTTTCCTGACCCAGGGATCGAACTCACATCTCTCGTGTCCCCTGTACTGGCAGGTGGATTCTTTAGCACTAGCGCCAGAACATGTTAGGCACTCAAAAATATTTCTGAAATCAATGAGATTTGCACCTCTAACATGGGTCTTTCTTCTGAGCCTATAAATTTCAACGCCTACTTGACATTGTCAAAGAGCAACTACACAGACACTTTAATAGCATGTCTAAAAGAATTACTTAACAACTCTCCAAAACCCATTTTCTATATCTCAGAAGATGGCAATCCTGCAGGATATCTGGTCAGTCACACCGAAAGCCAGGAACTTGTCCTTGCTTCCTCCTTTTCCCTTACCATCCTGTATCCCATATTCAATCTATCACCAGGTCCGAATGAAGCTACCCTCTAAGTGTATCTTGAATCCATCAATTTCTATTTTTCTAGCCACTCCCACAGCTGAGTCACCAACATGTCTTACTTGGTCCATCATAAAAGCAAACTGTTCTTTTGTATTTTACCCATCCTCCCCAAATCTACTTTACACAAAGTAGACTGATTATTTTAAAATGATTTTGATCAGGTTAGTAATCCTTTATAGACTTTCAGTGACTGCTCAACATACTCAGGATAAAATTTACCATCTTGGGGCCTCCCTGGTAGTCTAGTGGTTAAGAATCTGCTTGCCAACTCTTGGGACACCAGTTCGATCCCTGGCCTAGGAAGACTCCACACGCTACGGAGTAACTAAGCCTGTGCTCTAGACGCTGTGCTCTGGAACAAGAGAAGCCACTGGAAGGAGAAGCCCGTGCACTGGAACAAAGACCAAGCACAGCCTGAGGTCCTTTAAGATGAGCCCAGCCCAGCTACCTACTCTCAGCATCTCTCACGTCCTTATCCATTTTGCCCATTTGCAGTGAAGCCGCACACATCTTCAGTCAGTTCCTCAAACCTGTCAAATTCTTTTCACCTCGTGGATTTTGGAGACAGTGATCCCACTTGGTCAACTGCCCTCTCCTGCGACACCTTGCCTGGCTAACCTTTCACACTTCCTATCTCAGGTTAAATGTGACTTACGTTAGGCCTTTCCAGCCCCACCAATAATACTTGGTCTTCCCATTAGCCTCTCAAAGCCCTATTCTTCTCCTCTGAGGCAAGTATGAAAAATCTGTATTGATATACCTACATATGAACATTAGCTTAACGCCTTTTTCTTTCTCAAAACTGCCCCATGAAAGGTACATCCACTTCTATCCTTACAGTGCCACACCTCGCATGATGAAAATGGCGATTGTTTTTGTTAGTCACTTTGTCCCCAGGACACCTAGCAATGCCTGATAAGTAAAGGCTCAAACACATTCATAGAATGAAAGAAGCAGTAAAGCACTACAAATACATAAAGGGTTCATGTTTAAAAAACTGGTCTTTGGGGCTTTAGCCCCTATGCTACATTTCTTCTGCTTTTAGTGTTGCCTGGGAGGGTACCTCTTCCAGAACTCTGGGTCTCCTTAATTCTCCACTGATTAAGACATAAATAGAAAACAGTCTTTATTTCTTTTCCTGTCCACAACCACTTTGGAAAAAGAATGACACCTTAGGGCCAGCCACGAAAATTCAGCCGCCCGACCCGACCTTCCAGAGGGTTTGCCAAAGAGAGCACTTACCAATGAATGAATCTGTTTCTGGTGACGGAGAACAACTTGCCACTTTCCACATAGTAGAAGCCTCCCGCACTCTCACCGTATTTCACGGCTCCGGCCGCTGCATTTGCAGTTCCTGCAAAAGGTGAGTGGTCAGCCTGCACACATGGTTCTCTGGGGATGACAGGGACTGAGGTCGCTGAGAAAGCAGAGGGGGACGGACTGACAGCGCATACAGAATGAAAGGGAAGGAAAGAGGAGGAAGCAGGACACTAAGGTCGCTCTGATTCCTGTGCTAATAGGCATGTGGGCTCAGAAGGGTAACGGGGGGGGGGGGTTAGAGATTGAGGAATCCATAGGAGAGGCCCGAGGGGAAGGTTCGGATCGCGCTCTACTGGGATGCTGCCGTACCAATGCCGCAAACGGTGAACTCCCGAAAGTGCCTCGGCCTTTCGCGCTCAGCTCCGCTGAGCTCCACGAAGCTCCGTTCCACGGCTCCCGCCGCCGCCATCTTCCCGCGCCGCCGCGAGGCCCGACGGGACACCAGCAGGGCCGGGCGGGTGTCGTCACTTCCGGGGGGCGGAGCGGGCGGGCAGGTGGGGAAGCCCCGAGAGGTCGAGGGCTGCCGGATCCTGCGTTGTGAGGCGTCCACCGAGTTAGCTGGAGACCAGATGCGCAGGGAGGGAGCCGAGGGAGAAGAGGCTAGGGGAAGCCTGCCGACTCTGAGGAAACCTTTGCGTGGCCCGCTAGGACGCCCTAAGGGGCAGTGCCATTTTTCCCGGCGGCCTCGGGGCAGGGGGCGGGGCCGGGTTTGTTTCCATTTTAAAAACGCTGGCGCGGGCTGCGGGTCCCAGCCTGCCGCGAGGGGCGAGGACCTGGGAGGCCCGACAGATGGGCGACCTCTACTGGGTTTCGAGCGTGCGGTCACCTCTCCGTGCGTCGTCGTGTCTGTCAGTGAATCTCCGCTGTCTCCTTTTATTCACCCTTAAGCAACCCTTGGGATGGGGTGGCGGGTGATGCGGGCGGGGGCGGTGAAGGGCAGAGTGCCCTTTTGTGTTGGAATTTTTCCGAGAGACTGTATACGTGTATTTTTGTATAGTGAACCGTAATGTATTCAGGTAAACATTGATGTTGCTCCCTGCTGGAATTACCTAAATGCTGCTCACTTGCATAGGTGAAAGGAATTTGCCGTTTCTTCCATTTGTGATTTGGGTGTTTGGAAGATACTCCGACTTCAGTCATATGTAGGGTAGAGTAGGGGGCTTACCCAGTGGCTCAGCGGTAAAGAATCCACCTGCAATGCAAGGAGGGAAGGGTTCCATCCCTGGGTTGGGAAGATCCCCTGGAGGAGGTCATGGCAACCCGCTTCAGTATTCTTGCCTGGAGAATTCTATGGACAGAAGATCTGATTTGCTGCAGTCCATGGGGTCACAATGGGATTAAGTTGTTCATGGGGTCACAATGGGGTAAGTCCATGGGGTAAGGTCCACCTTACCTGCTTCCTGACAAGTCTGTACGCAGGTCAAGAAGCAGCAGTTAGAACTGGACATGGAACAACAGACTGGTTCCAAATTGGGAAAGGAATAGGTCAGGGCTGTGTATTGTCATCCGGCTTATTTAACTTACATGCAAAGTACATCATGCGAAATTCCTGGCTGGATGAAGCACAAGCTAGAATCAAGATCGCTGGGAGAAATATCAATAACCTCAGATATGCAGATGACACCACCCTTATGGCAGAAAGCGAAGAAGAACTAAAGAGCCTTTTGATGAAAATGAAAGAGGAGAGTGAAAAAGTTGGCTTAAAACTCAGCATTCAGAAAATGAAGCTCATGGCATCTGGTCCCATCCCTTCGTGGCAAATAGATAGGGAAACAACGGAAACAGTGACAGACTTTATTTTTTGGGGCTCCAAAATCACTGCAGATGGTGACTGCAGCCATGAAATTAAAAGACGCTTGCTCCTTGGAAGAAAAGCTATGACCTACCTAGACAGCATATTAAAAAGCAGAGACATTTCTTTGTCTAGTCAAGGCTATGGTTTTTCCAGTAGTCATGTATGGATGTGAGATTTGGACTATAAAGAAAGCTGAGTGTTGAAGAATAGATGCTTTTGAATAGTGTTGGGGAAGACTCTTGAGAGTCCCTTGGACAGCAAGGAGATCAGCCAGTCCATCCTAAAGGAAATGAGTCCTGAATATTCATTGGAAGGACTGATGCTGAAACTGAAATACCAATACTTTGGCCACCCAATGTGCAGAACTGACTCGTTGGATAAGACCCTGATGCTGGGAAAGATTGAAGGAAGGAGGAGAAGGGGACGACAGAGGATAAGATGGTTGGATGGCATGACTGAATCAGTGGACATGAGTTTTAGCAAGCTCCAGGAGTTGGTGATGGTCAGGGAAGCCTGGCATGCTGCAGCCCATGGTGTCCCAAAGAGTCAGACATGACAACTGAGCTGAACTGGTGGGGTCACAAGAGTCACACACAACTGAACACAGCACAGGGTAGGGTAGATGTTTGATTTGGGGGGAAGATAGTCCTTTGCAGGGGGGAAAGGTGTTTTTTTCCCCTACTAGTTAACATTTGTTAAGCACTTCTGTTGTTTCTCGTTATTACCAGTGACTGCAACCCTTCACTGGCATTCTGTGTTTCATTCCTCTAACTACTCTTCACTGTTTTTCCAGCTCACTCCTGCTAGTGAAATGGAGCAGGACCCTATGCTCCTTACCATATCCTCCGACTCTGTCCTCTGCCTGCCTGCCTTTTGACTGTGGAAAACTTTAGTCATAGAATAAGTTTAATCAGAGAAGTGAGAAATGCAGAAACAAAGGAAAACAGTCAAAGGAGACTAAATAATAATGTAGTCGTTAAGCATAGTCAAGGACCTTTAGTTCTTTCTCAAGGGCCATAGATACTATTCTGAGCCATATCCTGTGAGCTGTCTTACAGATACTAAAGCACCAGGTGGAGACGTTAACGACATGATGACAGACTGTACCCAGGACATAAGTTGTCACAATTCCAAGACTTGGCCACAAAGAAATGAGAACAAAGGGACCCTGGAACTGAAGATTAACTGTACCGAAAACAATCAAGGTGATGCTGGTCAGACCACTGATGACCAATCTGCAGATGACTGTTAGAGATGACTGTGCTGCTGCTGCATATAGACACCGCCCCCCGCCCTCTGTCTATGAAAGCTCTCACCCTGTTTCCTGTGGAGGGGCTGGGGGGAGTCAGCCTTTGGACAGATGTCCGCCACCCTCCCCCACAGTTGCCAGCATCTGAAATAAAGCAAACTTTCCTTGCCGCCAACCTGGCCTGTTTGTTGGCTTTTGAGCAGTGAGCAGCCGGACCCCACAAACTCCTTTCAGTAACACCAGGACACCTACTCTAGCAGTGCAATCCCTCCATCCCACCTGCAGTTCTTTAACCTTCTTGGTGCCCTTCACTTTTTGCTCTTCAAACCTGTTTGCCAGGGGACTGAAAAGAGTCTTGGGAAACGAATTTGCTTTGGGGGAGAAGGAACCTGTTACAGTCTAATGCCATGGGACCTACCTGTAGTGGCAGGGGGAGCATTCTGGGTGCGGTGTGATTTATCTCCCTCCCCACTCCCACTGGACTTAACTCAGGCCTGTGGAGGCAGAATGGGGGGCTAGAATGGAAAAGGGACCAAGTTCCTTACCAATTCTATGAACCATTAGGGGCTCACAGGTGTTGCACTGAGACTGCTGTCATGGAGAGAGCCACCAGTTCCCCCTGCCCCCCCACCTCCTTTCCCAGACAAATGAATGAACCCAGAGCAGTTTTGCCCATTTAAAGGCTTTCCAGAAATCTGGTGATCAAAGGGGTGGAATGAGTACCTGGCAAGGGCTGGGGTCTAGTGTAGCACGGGTGGTCCCCAAAGGAGACTGGAGCCTATCCAGTACAGCATCTCTTTCTCTGGAGGAAGAGAGTATTTTAATCCCTTAAAAAAAAAAATTCAAGTATAGTTGATTTATAATGTGTTAATTTCTCATATGCAGCAAAGTGATTCAGTTATACATAGGAAAAGTGAAAATGTCAGTTGCTCAGTCGTGTCCAGCTCTGCAACCCCATGGACTGTAACCTGCCAGGCTTCTCTGTCCTTGGAATTCTCCAGGCAGAAATACGGGAGTGGGTAGCCATAGCTTTCTCCAGAGGATCTTCCTGACCCAGGAACTGAACCAGGTCTCTGGCATTGCAGGCAGATCCTTTACCATCTGAACCAGCAGGGAAGCCCATTTTATATATATAATATATATATATATATATATATATATATATATATATAAAATTATTCTTTTCTGCTATGGTTTATCACAGGATACCGAATATAGTTCCCTGTGCTATACAGTAGGACATTGTTGTTAATTAGCAATTTTAAACAGTTGATAGAGTACTTGTACAATTTACAAATGGATTATTTCAGAAGCAGATTATTTCATGAATATAGAAATCCCCTGAGAACCCTCAGAAATATTTGAGGGACTCTTCAGCAGGGACTGAGAATCTGCCTGAGTAGGTGGGGGCAGAAGTCAGTAGAATTTGTTCACTTTTTTAATGTAACTGTGCTCTTACCCATGGGATGGGGAAACCTGAGTTTTGTGCTGTATGGTAAGAATTTTCTATTGCTGATTAACAGATTAGCACAGATTTAGTGGCTGAAACAATACTCTCATCTCACAGTTCTATAGAAGTCCAACAAGGGTCTCATGAAGCTAATACCATGATGTCTGTAGGGCTGTATTCTTTCTGGAGACAAAAAAGAGAATCTCTTTTCTTGTCTTTTCCAGCTTCTAGAGGTCAGCACATTCCTTGGCTGTCGATAGTCTTCTTTCATCTTCAAAGCCAGCAATGCCATCTCTGTCTCTGATCTCCAGGAAAGGTTCTCTGCATTTAAGGACTCATGTGGTTAGGTTGAACTCACTCAGATAATCCAAAGTAATCTCTGCATCTCTAAATACATAAACTTAATCGCATCTGCAAGATTCCTTTTGCCACGTCAGGTAGCATAATCACAGGTTCCAGGGGTTAAGGTGTGGACATCTTTCTTGGGAGGGGACATTATTTATGATTTATATCATAAATTATATCATGTTCTAATTTCGTTCTCATCACATCCCTTGTGAAGTAGTTTATCCCTGTAAGGTAGATGACTTTTCTGAGGCACCTGTTAAAAATACAGTTTCCGTCTATTGGCATTACTTTAAGCCAGAATTCAGTCTTAGCATTGCTCACTAATAAGGACAACCAGATATAAAGTGCCTTCTCCTGAGATGTTATATGGGAGACCTTTTGTTTATGTCAGTGATCTCTTTCTCGATCCAGAGACTCAAAGCCTTTGATCTTACACTATGGCCATTGGGCACTTCCAACAAGAAATGCGCTTGGGGGGTGTCAACCAGGACCCAGAAAGACTCTGAGGGACTGCCACTATCGCCCCAGGGATTCAGGTACTAACTGAGGTTTGGAAAGGTGGGTCCTTATAGGCTCAACTCCAGCCCGCATGGACGGCCCCTACCCTGTAATACTTTCTACACCTAAAGAAGTTGTCCTACCCATCCCTCTTGGTTCCCCCTTTTTATCCTTCCTGTCTCCTCCTCTTGATTGTGCCCTGTGCAAAACAGGGCTTGTACCCACCACCAGTCAAGAAAAGAAATGGGCATATGCTCAGGGCCAGTTGACAGTTGCAAGTTATGTGACTATAGGCTCTGTTGTGCATGTCTTCCCATAATTCAGTCAGATGTATGTATGTACAGAATATCAGTGAACCCTTAGTGGGCTCCTAGCTGCCTGAGTTTACTTGAGGAAGCCCTGTGGTTAGATTGTATCCACTGTTTATCCAGGGTGCATATGCAGGAGTTGGAAAAGTCTCTGTGGTTATTTTTGTAGCATATCTATGAGCTCTCCTGGGTGTGTCTGGGATGGGGTTTAGAGATCAGCTTGCATCCTGTTGGCTAGGCTAGCCACCCCTGTTGCTCATGCCTAACTATCTGATATAAAATGAAGGACACATTACCTCTAAAGCATCTTTTGTTCTTTTGGCCACACTCCCGGGCTGGCAGGATCTTAGCCCCCCAACCAGGGACTGAACCTGGTCCCTCGGCAGTGAAAGCATGGAGTCCTAACCACTGGACCACCAGGGAATCCCCTGTAAGGCAGTTTTAAACAACTTTCTCTTTTTTTTATGATTTTTTTTAAAATTTATTTTTTGGCTGTGCTGAGTCTTTCTTCCTGTGTGGGCTTTCTCTAAGTTGTGGTGCTCGGGCTTCTCATTGCAGTGGCTTCTCTTGTTTCAGAGCATGGGCTCCAGGGCGCACCGGCTTCAGTAGTTGTGGTTCTTGGCTGTAGAGCGCAGGCTTAGTAGTTGTGGCACATGGGCTTAGTTGTTCTGAGGCACATGGGATCGTCCCAGACCGGGGATCGAATCGGTGTCCCCTGCCCTTCAAGGCAGACTCTTAACCACTGGACCACCACGGAAGCCCCTCAACTTTCTTAAGATAGTCTTCACATACCGTAAAATCCCTGCCTCAAAATTGTGCCATTCAGTGATTTTGGTATATTCATATAGTCGTGTAATAGTCACCACAGCCTCATTTGGGAACATTTTTATCACCCCTAAAAGTCATTGACCATTTCTGCCTCCTCAGCCCTTGGAAACTACTAATATACTGATGATTTTATAGATTTAGCTATACTACATTTATGTATTTCCCCTGGCAATCTTGATTCTAGCTTGTAACTCATCCAACCTGGCATTTCACATGATGTGCTCTGCATGTAAGTTAAACAAACAGGATCACGATAAACAGCCTTGACGTACTCCTTTCTCAATTCTGAATCAGTCAGTTGTTCCATACAAGGTTCTAACTGTTGCTTCTAAAGAACCTCTGGGTAAGGGTGAAGAATGAGAGGAAAAAGCTGGCTTAAACTCAGTATTAAAAATACTAAGATCATGGCATCAGGTCTCATCACTTCATGACACATAGAAGGGAAAAGGTG
Organism: Dama dama; assembly: GCF_033118175.1. Lineage (NCBI taxonomy): Eukaryota > Metazoa > Chordata > Mammalia > Artiodactyla > Cervidae > Dama > Dama dama. The sequence continues at coordinate 75,662,410 of NC_083681.1, forward strand.
GAAGCAGTGACAGATTTCCTCTTCTTGGGCTCTAAAATCACTGTGGATGGTGACTGCAGCCATGAATTAGAAGACAGTTGCTTCTTGGCAGGAAAGCTATGACAAACCTAGATAATGTATTGAAAAGCAAAGACATCACTTTGCTGACCAAGGTCCATGTAGTTGAAAGGTTGTTGCTAAAACCAGGAAAGATGCCGGGATTCTTGGCTTCCGGAGGAGAAGAATTCAATCCAGGGCCAGAGATGACGCTTGATCGCTCAGAGCTTTTGTGTAGTAAAGTTTTATTAAAGTATATTCTGACATAGACAGCAGAAGAGGGCAGAAAGAGTGCTCCCCCCCCCCCCCCCCCCGCTAGTCTTTAGCTGGATGGTATACAGCTACTAACAGTCTGCTAATTAAAGAAAGGAAGTGTCTCAAAACTCAGAGAATGGCACCAGGCCCCTCACCCACAAGATGCATTTTGAAATAACCTTGTCACCTGGTGAGTTATCCTGGGCCATAAAACCATTGACATGAATCTTGAAGAAAGGCAGATTTCCATACAAATACATCATTTCATTAGCATAGATTAGGAGAACAATGTATGAGTGTAACATACTGGTTTGTCAAGTCAATTCTGAGCCTTTAGGCAGAACCAGAACGAACTTGAAGACAGATTCTGGGGTAAATACATAGCACATTAACATAGCTCAAGACAAACATTTCCATAAGAAAAACCGCATTGGTTAGCTCAGGGTTTGAGAAAAGTTAAGTTCAGGTGGAACCAGGTATCATTATGGCCACACAGAATTTTAAGAGAACCCTCTTTTTATTTATTTATTTATTTTTATTTTTTTTTCCTTTATTTATTTTTTCAGTGGGTTTTGTCATACATTGATATGAATCAGCCATAGATTTACATGTATTCCCCATCCCGATCCCCCCTCCCACCTCCCTCTCCACCCAATTCCTCTGGGTCTTCCCAGTGCACCAGGCCCGAGCACTTGTCTCATGCATCCAACCTGGGCTGGTGATCTGTTTCACCATAGATAATATACATGCTGGAGAACCCTCTTTTTAAATTTGTATAGAGAAGGGGGAAAAAAAGTAACACTAGTTTGTTTCCTCATGCTGCTTAAGAGAGAGAGAAAAAATGTCTGATCCTTGCAGCCTACTTCCTCCATTTGGAGACCCCTGGCCTTCCTGCCTGTTACCCTCTCATAGTCAAGGCTACGGTCTCTCCAGCAGTAATGTACGGATGTGAGAAATGGATTGTAAAGAAGGCTGAGCACCGAAGAATTGATGCTTTTGAACTGAGGTTCTGGAGAAGACTCTTGAGTCCTCAGGACAGGAAGAAGATCAAACGAGTCAATCTTAAAGGAAATCAACCCTGAATACTCCTTGGAAGGACTGATACTGAAGCTGAAGCTTCAATCCTTTTGTCACCTGATGTGAAGAGCTGACTCATTGGAAAAGACCCTAAAGGTGGGAAAGATTGAAGGCTGGAGAAGAATGCGACAGAGGATGAGATGGTTGGATAGCATCAGTGATTCAATGGGCAGGAACTTGGGCAAACTCCAGGAGATGGTAAGGGACAGGGAGGCCTGGTGTGCTGCAGCCCATGGGGTCTTGAAAAGTCAGACTTGGCAACTGAACAACATTATTTATGTATACACATACATACACACACATCAGTTGCTGGACATTTGGGTTATTTGCACTTTTTGGCTCTTATGAATAATGCTGCTACGAACATATGAAGTATTCTTATAAATATATTTAATTCATATTGTGGCAGGCAGAATAATGCCCCCCCCCGCCACCAATATGTCTACTTCCTTATCCCTGGTACCTATGACCTTACATGGCAGGACTTTGTACTATATATGAGTACAGTACAGATCTAGAGATGGAAAGGTGAGCCTGGATCATGCAGGTGGGCCCTGTCTAATCACATAGTCCTTAAAAAGAGAGAACGCTTCCCTGCTGAGGTCAGAAAGAGACGAGAGGATCAAAGAAATGTCAGTTATATGAAATGACTGGCATGTAAAGGTGGAGAAAGGGGGTCATGGGCAATGAGTGTGGTCAGTCTCCAGAGGCTACAAAAAGCAGACACAGATTTTCCCCTCGAGTCTCCAAAAAGGAATGAAACCCTGCACACCCTGATGTTAGCTCACTGAGTTTTGCTCTTAGCTAAAGGGAGCTGCCTGGCCTATGGTTATGCCCCCTGCTTCCAATGAGTGGTCAGTGTGGGGAGTGTGAAGGTGTCACCCCCTGGGTTGGATCTGGAATGACCCTGAAGGACCATCTCCATTCCAGAGCAGTGAGTGGAAATATCTGAGGCTTCAGCTTCTCTTCCTGCCCAGTTCCGCCTCTCTCTGTCCCTTCAAGGTGCTCATTCTGAGAGCACTCTCCAGCAAACATCCTGCATGCAGATCTCTGCCTCCGAGTGTCTCCTCGGGGAATCCTGCAGGAGACGTTCACTCACACATCAGCTCTTGTCTGAGGATGTGCAGCCAGCTGGGAACCAGCAGGGAAAAAGTAGTTGCAAAGGGAGAATCTTTCCTAAATTCCAAAATTGATGATGCAGTACTGGAAAGAACCTCAGCTGGGCGGTAGAAGGCTGGGGTTCAAGGTCTAGCTCTGTCCCAGCTCACCTCTTGTCACTTGGGAAGTCCCCCCAAGTCACTTAAGTCCCCCAAGATCAGACAGAGATCTTGGTTACTTAGGAGAGGGTCTTGTACTCATTGATCAAGCTCTTTCCTGGCACTGAAGCTCTAGCGTCTGTGGTCTGAAAGTCAGAGGCTGGATCTTCAGCTTCATCTCTCCTTAATTTCAAAGCTCAGAACTGAGCCCCACCCCAGGCGCTCCCAGGGTCTGAGGACTGGCGCAACCTGTGACCTTTGTACCACTTAGCACAGACAATGATAATTTCTTAGGTACTTGTCTATCACAATGCTTTCCATACACTGCATTTTCTCACTCCTATGATGTATACTTAAAATTTTTTATGCATAAAAAAACAATGAAAAAGATTAAAAATTTTGTTACATAGTAAATGGCTTAACAGAAAAATTAATAAAATACTTTAAAAAATAATGTGTCACACAATCCACATGCCTATTTAATGTAGTCATGTTTCTTTTTTTTTTTTTTCCCCAAAAAAAGTAGTTGTTCTTTCAATATGGCGAAGTGGAAAGGCCTTGAGCTTGCCTCTTCTCATGGACACACCAAAATCACAACTAACTGCTGGATAGCCATCGATAAAAAAGGCCGGAACCTGTCAAAACAGATCGTCTGCATTTAAAGGCATAAAGAAGAAGCCACAGTGAGAGGGTAGGAGGGGTGTACCTGCAAGATAATCAACCCCTTGTCACCCCCGTGGGTGGCCCACCCACTGAAAAATAATTATATTACAGAGGCTCTCCCACAGGAGTGAGCGTCCTGAGGCCCACGTCAGGCTTCCTGACCCGGGGTTCTGGCATCGGGAAGAGGAGCTCCCCAGAGCATTAGGATTTGAAGGCCAGCAGGGCTTAATTGCAGAAGTGCCACAGGGCCGGGGGAGACAAAGACTTAACTGTTAAAGGGATTGCACAAAATCTCCTGTGCGCCAGGATCGAGGACAGTGATTCCACAGGAGCCTGGAGCAGACCTGCCTGCTGGTCTTGGAAGGTTTCCTGGGGTGGTGGGGTGCCGCTGTGGCTCCTGCTGGGGTCCAAAAGCCGGTGGCAGATATTTGGGGATGATTCTTCTGCATGAACGCTCCTTGAGGCCAGCATCTTGCCTGGGTCCTTAGCAGCAACACCTGGCCCCACTCAGCAGCCTGTAGGCTTCAGAGCCGGATGCCTCAGGCTAGACGACTAACTGGGCAGGGACATGGCTCCGCCTGTTAGCAGACAAGTTGCCAAAAGACTTCCTGATCCCAGCCACCTCTGGACACGCCCCCAGACACCATCCTGCCCACCGCAGGGCCAGGACCCAGCTCCACCCACCCATCAGCGGGCATCAGCTCTTTCCACCAGGAAGCCTACAGAAGCTTCTAGACCTGCCTCTCATCCACCAGGGGGCAGAAACCAGAAGGGAGAAAACTGCAGTCCGGCAGCCTATAATCTACAAATGCAGGCTAGACTCTGCCCTGGGACTGCTGGCCCCTGGCCCTTGGGTGATGAGAGAGGAGGGCACTGCTGCGACCCATAGGACGTCTCCTACTGAAGGCTGCTTCTCCAAAGTTGAGAAACACAATTAACCCAAAGTGAGGTGGCAGGGGAATCTCTTTCAGATAAAGGATCAAGATAAAACTGCAGAAAAACCAAGTGCTGTGGAGATAGTCTACCAGAGAAAGTTCAGAGTAACAGTTGTAAAGGTGATCGGAGAACTAGGGAGAAAAATGGATGCACAGATCCATAAGTTAGAAGGACTTTTTATTTATTTATTTATTTATTTGGTGTAGAACATTTATTTATTTATTCCATGGAACACTCAAAGTTTAGATCAGTGGGAATTTTAATCAATCAAAGAATTGTACATTTTCTTCCCACATATATCGCTTTGTATTAGGAAATGACATTGTGATCCATTTCACTACAATATTACAAAATATTTACAAGAAAATATTAAAAATAACTCAAACATGAAAGGCAAGATGGGGGTGAAATAAACTGGTTTTTCCAGAAATCTCTACTCCAGTGCCCACAGCACACAAGAGAGCCAAAACAAAGTTCCCCTTGATCACAAGTTTCCAAGGAATTGGAGTAGGGGAAGAAACCGGATGAAAATGGTGGTGTGAAGGGGGATGGATGTTATTAGCAGCACTGCTTCAATAACCAATTTATTTTGCATGAAATACCCTCTCTTTTATATGCAGTAAATTCTGAACAAGGCTAAACTTTAGGATATTCCTTGAACTGAAATTAAAAATACCCTGACAGTGAAAGCAACTCTTTCACCTAAGCTGAGTAAGAGCCTCTTTCTCCATGAACCACTGATGTGAACAGAAGCCTGATCTAGCATCCAAAGCTGTCACAGCAGCCCTTCCATCTCTTTCATGAAAGCCTCATAAACATCGTCCTTAGTCTGCACCGACATGGGAACAGATGGGCCAGATTTGGGCGCTGTTTTGGCAAGAGGCACAGCAGAATCATCCTCTGACTTTCTCTGGGGAGCAGCAGCAGCCCCTTTATTCTCCCGACTCACCCGCAGTGCGGTGGGCACGAATCGTGTGATCTCTGCCTTGGGATTAGTGATCTGTGGCTTGGCACTGATGGTTGCCGTAGCTTTCTTCTCGATGGTGGCTGCGCTTGTGTCATCCGCCTTGGGTCGTTGGATCAAGTTGGGGGGAGCACTTAGAACCCCCGGGTTGGGTAAGGGAGCTGGTGGGAAGAGCCCAGGTGGGGCAGGTCCAAGAGGAGGCACCAGAGGTGGGCGCATCATGCCAGGACGGGGTGGAGGGATACCTGCAGGTGCTGGGGGAGGTAGCTGTGGTGGGGGTCCCCGAGGAGGAGGGCCAGGAGGCAGACCCGGAGGTGGGCCTGGAGGAGGGCCAGGGGGCCGACCTGGTGGCAGGCCTGGAGGTAAAAGTTGGGGTAGAGGCCCTCGGAGCCCTGGCATTCCAGGTGGTCTCAGGAACGGAGGAGCTCCTGGAGGTGGTCCAGGAGGAAGGCCTGTAGGTGGTCCAGGTGGCCGTAAAGGTGGAGCAGGTGGCGGTCCAAGCGGAGGTGGTCCTGGCATGGGGGGTGCTTGTATCTGAGATGGAGGAACAGACTGTGGAGGGGCTTGCTGCTGGGAAGCTGCAGATGTGCCATCAGAGAGAGACTCCTCTTTGTGCTGCTTCTGTGACTGCTTCTCTGCTTCGGAATCATCTGACTCTTCATCGTCGTCCTCTGAAAACTCCTCGACTTCTCGGCCCTCCTCGGGGATTTCCTGCCCTGCCATTCGAAGCATCAGGGCTTGGAGAGGAGTCAGCTCTAGAAGGACTTTTTAAACAAACAGAAAGTATAGAGAACAAACAAAACAATGGAACAATACAATAAATGGAATGAAAAACACACTGGAAGGAATCAATAGTAGAGTAAATGAAGCAGAGCAGATTAGTGAGCTGGGAGACAAGAGTAGGGGAAATCACTATTGAGAAGCAGAAAACAGAAAGGAATGAGGACAGTTTAGGGAACCTCTGGACTGACATTAAGCACCCTAAGATTCACATTATAGGGGTCTCAGAATGAGAAGAGAGCGAAAGGGCCTGAGAAAATATATGAAGAGATAATAGCTGACAACTTCCCTAACTTGGGAAAGGAAACAGTCACCCAAGTCCAGGAAACAAAGAGAGTTCCAAACAGGATAAACCCACAGAATACACCATGACACACTAATCTAAATGACCATAATTAAAACTAGAAGATACTAAAAGCAACGGGAAAAGCAACCAGTAACATACAAGGGGACTCCCATAAGGTTATCAGCTGGCTTTTCAGCAAAAACTGCAGAGGAGAAGGGAGTGACATATGTTTAAAACAAAAACTAAACAGTATCTGTCAGGCAAGAGCTGCTGTAAAGACTTAAGATGGTGCCAGTAAAAAGTGGGTTCCAGCTGGTGGTTCCGCTGGGGTCAGCAGAGTTCAGATATATCATCATGTAGGCAACAACACATTCGGAGTGGTGGGCAGGAAGATTCCGGACCAGCATCAGGTCGTAATAAATTGTATTGTCCCTAAAGGGTTGAAGTACAATTGAGCTACAGAGATCTTCCATCCAGGGCAGGACACTAGGCAGGTGTACAGTCTCAACTTTGGCAGCAAAGAGGAGGCCAGTGTCTTTGCAAGTGCCCTGATGCATGTCTTGCTGCTGCTGCTGCTGCTGCTAAGTCGCTTCAGTCGTGTCTAACTCTTTGCCACCCCATAGACGGCAGCCCACCAGGCTCCCCCATCCCTGAGATTCTCCAGGCAAGAACACTGGAGTGGGTTGCCATTTCCTTCTCCAATGCATGAAAGTGAAGTCGCTCAGTTTTGTCCAACTCTTAGCAACCCCATGGACTGCAGCCTACCAGGCTCCTCCATCCACGTGATTTTCCAGGCAAGAGTACTGGAGAAGGGTGCCACTGCCTTCTCCAGATGCATGCCTTAGAAGTGTTGAATTCATAGAAACAGGGCCAACGTTGCTTCGGCTGAATTCTCAACTACCTGCCCAAGTTCACAATGGCCCATCATAATTTGGAAATTCAAAGAAGGCAGCTACAAGCCCAGCAACCGTAATAGGAGCTGGCGTGGGAAAGGCTGGAGAGAGGAAGAAGGAAAAGGGCGAGATTGAAGAGGGAGAGGCTGGGGAGGGAGCGACTGAAACAGGAGCAGCTGGAGAGAGAGAAGAGGGAACGTGGGGATCACCGGGAGCAGGAGAGAGAGCGGGAGAGGCTGGAGAGACTGGACCTGGAGAGGGGAGGGCAACAGCGGCAGGAGCAGCTAGAGAGGGTGCGCGAGCAGAGAATATCAAATGCCGCCGCCTCTGCCTCTGTGGAGAGTCCTCTGCTTCAGAGCCAGGCTTGCAGGCAGCCACTCAGGGCGTTGCCATGGGGCCGCCTGCACCCCCAACCACCCCTCCACGCCCCCCACCAGGTCCTGCCCAGCCATCAGCCGCACCCCCTCCTCCCCCGGGGTCCCCTCCACCCACTCCTCTTCCGTGCTCAGGGCCTCCACCTCCCCCACCACCCCTTCCTAATCAAGTACCCCCTCCTCCTCCACTCCCTCTTCCTGCTCCTCCCCTCCCTGCATCTCGATTTTTTTTTTTTCTTTCTGGGATTCACGTCTGAAGACAATCGCCCTTCAACTGGACTTGCAGCTGCAGTTGCTGGCGCAAAACTTAGCAAAGTGTCATGGATGGAGAATGCTTCTTTCCAAGCAGAGGAAGTTTGGTGTGAATTCGGCCTCATCTAAAGGAGATAACGGGTTGTGGAAATAGACCCCTTCCTCTAGAGGCTACTGATTTAGTAAAAGAAATGAGTGCCCTGCTGGCCAGGAGGAAAAGAAATGCTGAAAAGGGATCCACAGTAGAAAGAGAACAAAGAGAGGACAAAACCGAAGATTCAGAACCTGTGACTCCTAAGGCCTCTTCAATAAGTATGCCTGAGCCGACAAGAAAACCTTGGGAAAGAACAAATACAACAAATGGCAGCACACCACCTGTTGTTTGCAGATATGATTCTCCAAAGAAAAATCAGATCTTTTTGACCACAGGCCCTATGATTCATTCCACAGACCAAACTGCACCCTGGTCACAGGGCAATGCCAGCAGAGTCCAGATGGATCGCCCGGACTAGGACAGAGGAAGCAGGACAGTTTAGATGAAATGAGAAAAGAATTCAGCCAAAAGAAAAGCTCACTGATGCAATCAAGCCAGAAGTGAGCAAGTCAAATGCTGCCTAGGGAAACAAACTAAGGAGAGATAGGACTTTAGTCTGGAGAGAAACAAAAAACACCCTGCAATGAAACCTTTACATTTTGTGAGCTGTAAGATGATGGAGACAATCAGTTGGAAAGGAGGGAAAAACCAACCTACTTACATACTTTGAAAGCCTTCAGATGTTACTACTCTGGATGTTTCTCTCCCAGTTTGCTGCTTTTTTTTTTCCTGACCTTTATAGCAAGATGGCGGAGAAGGCAATGGCACCCCACTCTAGTGCTCTTGCCTGGAAAATCCCGTGGACGGAGGAGCCTGGTGGGCTGCAGTCCATGGGGTCGCTAAGAGTCGGACATGACTGAGTGACTTCACTTTCACTTTTCACTTTCTTGCATTGGAGAAGGAAATGGCAATCCACTCCAGTGTTCCTGCCTGGAGAATCCCAGGGACGCGGGAGCCTGGTGGGCTGCCGTCTCTGGGGTCGCACAGAGGCGGCCACGACTGAAGCGACTTAGTAGCAGCAGCAGCAGCAGCATAGCAAGATGGAAGACAATCGTATAGGAGTTCCTGTATCAGTTATGCAGAAAATTCAAAGCCCATCAGGTGAGATCACCGTGCAGTGAAATATTTTCATGTCAAGACAAAATCGCACATTTTCCATAATCCATTGCTAAAATAAAGAAGAGAGGGCTTCCCTGCCGGCTCAGTGGTTAAGAATCCGCCTGCCAATGCAGGAGATGGGTTTGATCCCTGATCCGGGAAGATCCCACCTGCTGTGGAGCAACTAAGCCCATGTGCCACAACTACTGAAGCCCGCGTACCCTAGAGCCCTTGCTCCGTAACAAGAGAAACCACTGCAGCGAGAAGCCCCAGCACTGCAACTCGAGTTAAACCCTGCCTGCTGCAACTAGAGAAAAGCTTGAGCAGCAACAGAGACCCAGCACAGTAAAAAATAATAAATAAAATTATTTTTTTTAAAAGAGAAAGACTTGAGAAGTTTTTTTCAGAGAATGTTGGTGAAGAATTTAGCAAGTTCCAACCACAACAAACAGTAGCCCCCACCTGCTGCAACTGGAAAAAGCCCACACACGGCAGCGAATACCCAGCACAGTCAGAAATAAATAACTAAATAAATTAAAAAATTTTTAGCAAATTATGCTATTGTAAGTGTTTCAGGTTTGTCTTCCTATCATATTTGATGTTGCAATAATAATTAAGATCAGCCCTATGTAGGTTAAGATCATAAAATATAGAATAAGTGGAACTGTATATGCTTTCAGAGGGTGATATTTATAAGAAAGTGTCCTAAAAATGATTTGTCCAGAGTGAGGAATTTTAGAATGATAGGCAGTCTCTCAAGTTTAGTCCTCATGCAATTTCATAGATTCAGGCATAAAATTCATCCAGAATTAAAAGATTTAGATGCCTTCCTACATTATTGCAGTGCTTTATCAAATGTATGACTCCTACAAATATGAACCAGTGGTCAAATGTAAAACAGTATATTGTAGGTTTGGGACTTCCCTGCTGGTCCAGTGGTTAACAATCGCCTTGCGATGCAGGAGACGAGGGTTCAGTCCCTGGTCTGGGAGCTAAGATTCCCATCTAAGCCTGTGAGTCGCAACTATTGAACCCGAGCACCTCAACTAGGAAGTCTACCACTGCAACTAAAGATCCTGCCTGATGCAATGGAGACCTGATGCAGCAAAACAAATAAATAAAAATAAAGTGTTTAAAAAGTATGTTGTAGATTCATTGTAAGTTTTCAACCTTTTTTAGATTTATGCACGTGGACATGTTTATAATGTAATTACAACCACCACAAAATTAGCTTTTTAAATTGCACACCGTACTGCATGTCATACTAATATGTAGTGACCTTTTCAAGGCCTCGTCATTGTTTAGTTGCTTAAGTCACGTCTGACTCTTTGTGTCCCCATGGACGGCAGCACGCCAGGCTCCTCTGTCCTCCACTAACTCCCGGAGTTTGCTCAAATTCACGTCCATTGAGTCGGTGATGCTGTCTTACCACCTCATCCTCTGCCACCCCTTTCTCCTTTCTCCTTTTCCCTTCAGTTTTTCCCAGGATCAGAGTCTTTTCCAATGAATCAGCTCTTCTGATTTTAGACTATAGAGTGGTTGCAAAAATAGTATTATACAAAGAGTTTCTGTACACTATTAATCCCTAATGTTAACATTTAACATAACCATAGTACAGTTACAAAAAATAGAATTAAAAATGGTACAAAACTATAAACCAGGTGTTTGCAAGCTTTTACTGTAAAAGGCAAGATAGTAACTATTTTAGATATTTGCCACTACTTTGTAACTCCAGCATTATAGCACAAAAATAGCCATAGACAATATGTAGCAAATGGGAGTATATCCAATCAAACTTCATTTCAAGGACAGGTGGCAGACCAGATGAGATCCATGGGCTGCGTAGGGGCTAACACCTGCAGAGCTGCTTTTAGATTTTAAGTTGAAATACTAGTAACAATGATGACAGCAATTAAGTTCACAGAAATCACTAGATAAAGGGAAAACAGTGAGGGGCTGTGCATACTTTTCTTTTAATAAATAAAATGAGACTTAGATGGTAAGAGAAGGAACTAGCTACTCTCCTTACCACCATGTGTGTGCCTGTATGTGTGCAAGCATGATAGTGTGGGCACTCAGGTGTGTGTGTATAATCCATTCTCTTTTCTTTGAAGCTTCTGAGATTAAAACAGGAGAAATCCTGTATGCTGCAATGATAGAGTTATTTTGAAAATTTAGGAAGTCAGAAATTTTCCAGGCCCTTCATCTTGATTTATGCTTGAGTTGTTTTGTGCCTTATTTGCAGGCAGCAAGTGTCAATCAAAACTGAAGATTGAACACGAATGTTCTTTTGCTTTGGGTGCACTTCCTTTTTAGAGTTTTTGGCTCTCTGCTATCTTTACCATACTGTTTCATTTAAATTTCCTACATACCACCTTCATTTGTGCAGTTGAAGTAAAATTGCAATAAGAAAATGTGGTTGTTAAATTGATGGGACATCCTCATTTCCCAGGAATCCAGGAATTATTGGGTTTTTCCCTATTTTTATCCATATTTTATTTTTACCTGTTCCCATCACATCTGTAGTTACCCAAACCAGTCAACTGTGTAAGATCAATTTAGTGGGAAACAGACTCTCATTTATGAAAGAATGTGCTGAGTCTTAGAAGAAAACATTGGTCTTACGTGGATCTCAATCTGGAATCCACAAATGCTAGTAAGTCAACTTTTAAATGTTTTAAAGTTAAACCCACACTGACATCATAGGAAATCCACTGAGAAATGTTTCTCTAGGCTGAACACCTGTTTCCCCTTAGTCTCCCCCAACAGAGCGTGTACATGTTATGACCTTGCATGCTCAGTCGTGTCCAACTCTTTGTGACACCCTGGACTGTAGCCCACTAGGCTACTCTGTCCACATGGGATTCTCCAGGCAAGAATACTGGGGCAAGGATGCCATTTCCTTCTCCAGGGATTCTTCCCAACCTGGAGATCAAACCCAAGTCTCTTGCGCCTTCTGCATTGGCAGGTGGGTCCTTCACACACTGAGCCACCTGGGAATCCCAGTGTATATGTTAATTAACTTCATTTTACAGTCACTGCTCTCCCACTAGTGTATGAAGATCACCTAAACTGTGTGTGTTGCATTCTGAATGTTCCTAGTTATGTATTAACTGCAAAAGATTTTCTGGGTTAACCTGTCACTTGAATTCTTTGGCTACTATTGAAGATGAAGTCCAAAGAACTCTTTTTTGCCCCCAAAGAACTCTTAAATGACATTCCTCTGGGGGCGGTTATTTTATAGAAATTAGCAACCAGCACCTGTATCTGTGCTGATCCCATCTGGGAGACAACTTGTAAAACTAAAGAATCATTTGATGCAACAGCCAACTCAGTGACTCAAAACCGAAGGTTAAGTTTAAAGAAAAACTAGAGGATGAAAGGCAATCCCGAGGGAACTCATTCTAAGCAATCAATCATTGTGCCTCTGTGTGTGCGTTGTGTGTGTGGAAGGCACTAGGCGATTGATTTGGGACAGGCTGGCAGGTCCCAGACAGCTCTCCTTTTTGGGAGACAGTGATCTGAGGGAGCAGAATCTGGCAAGAGGCCAGTAAAAAGCAGCAGTAAAGAGCTGGGGGCATTTATATTCCACCCCCTCTGGAGTCAAGGCTTCCCCGGTGGCTCAGCAATGAAGAATCCACCTGCAATGCAGGAGCTGCAGGAGACCTGAGTTTGATCCCTGGGTTGGGAAGATCCCCTGGAGGAGGGCACGGCAACCCACTCCAGTACTCTTGCTGGAGGATCCCGTGGGCAGAGGGGCCTGGGGGGCTACAGTCCATGGGGGTCGCAAAGTGCAGGACACAGCTGAAGCGACTGAGCACGCACAGTGGAGTCAAACCTGCAACTTGGGGAATTCCCTGGCTGACCAGTGGTTAGGACTCACCTCTCTCACTGCCAAGGGCTGGGGTTCACGTACCAGCATCATAGGCTTGTGGGACTTCTTCAGGACACGTAAGATGGAAACAGAAAGCTTACACACAACAGGAAAGGGGTCGTCTCACTTGATTCCGGTGAAGCAGTTCAGCTGTCTCTCACACTGCAGGCACACAAGGAAAATTCCGCCTTGGGTCCAGGGCAGCTGATCAGGCAATGCTTCTGTTGTCTCCTACTGGAGCATCCTTTCTGGCCTCAAACTGAGCCTGGGACTGTACCGGTTATGTAAATTTCATCACGAAGATTCTTACATCTTTGGATGATGGTTTTCATGTAACTTTTCGAAGTCCACATCTAACATCTTTAACCCGTTTCCAAGCTGCGTTTGCTCCTTTTATTTTATTTTATTATTATTATTATTTTTTTTGCATTTGCTCCTTTTAAACTTCAACCTGCAGCTTTCTTCTCACATCTCCGTAGATGCTGAAGAAAGACCTGGTATCTCAGCGAGTCCTCTGAATTATAGTTTTTGACAGTGAGCTGTCTCATTTTTCCTCTTATTTTCAACATTCATCAGAGCTCTCAGAACTTAAAAGTTCCTAAGAAGTGTTTGAAAGAATGACTAAAAGTGAATAAATGCACATGTACATTCTTAGAAAACTGAAATATTCTTTTTGGTGTGGTTGTAACATAAATGGGGCTTCCCTGGTGGCTCAGCTGGTAAAGAACCTGCCTGCCAACGCAGGAAACGTGAGACACGGATTCAATCCCTGGGTCAGGAAGATCCCCCAGAGGAGCAAATGGCAACCCGCTCCAGTATTCTTGTCTGGAAAATTCTATGAGCAGGGGAGCCTGGCAGGCCACAGTCCCTGGGGTTGCAAAGAGTGAGACACAAAGGAACACACACACAGACACACAGACACACAGACACACAGACACAGACACAGACACACAGACACACACAGACACACACACACACACACACACACACACACACACTTAAATGGAATTATGTTGCCATCTAGTGGTGAGGTGATGACTTCATTTAGAAGTAAAATGCAGAGTGTTACTAAGATTGTTGTTTGTACAGCATGTTTTATTTACAAATACTTTCATAGGAAAAATAGTTTTATTGCTTGACACTGTTATCTTGGTTTACCTTGGGAATGTCTTGATTTGCCAGATCACCACTAAGTAGAAGAGTATTATGAATTGAACTTCAAAGCAGATTTTCCTACACTAACTGAATAGCTATTCCTTCAAAGAAGAATTCAGTGGTTGAAATAAGCATGGGAAATGATGACAAAGTACAACATATTTCTTTCTTTCAAGAACTTTTCAGAGACATTAATAGGATAGTGTGCTTTGTAAAACTCCAAGAGGGCCTTACAAATGATGCGTTTCCCAGACTCTGTGCTCTTTTCATTGGAAGGACTGATGCTGAAACTGAAGCTCCAATCCTTTGGCCACCTGATGTGAAGAGCCAACTCATTGGAAAAGATGCTGAACCTGGGAAAGATTGAGGGCAGGAGGAGAAGAGGGTGACAATGGACGAGATGGTTGGATGGCATCACCGACTCAATGGACATGAATTTGAGCAAACTTCGGGAGATAGTGAAGGCCAGGGAAGCCTGGAGTGCTGCAGCCTGTGGGGTTGCAAATACTCGGACATGACTTAGTGACTGAACAACAACAAATACCCTTTAGAGGGAAAAACTCATTGGACCATTGTTCTGTGGGGAAAAAATTGGGGGAAATGCTGTATTTTCATTTTCCTCATATGTTAAAATATCCAGACTTTTCATTTTGTCGTGGTGGGTATGGGGACTTCTTGTTTGTATGGAAGCATCTTTGGGCTTACTGAGGTATGGGAAAATTCACTAAGATTAATTTACTACGTTTTATCAAAAACAGAAAGATTCTAAAATTTAAAAAAAACCTATTACTGCATAGTGTCTTCCTGACTACAAAGCCTGTTTTGGCCTTCATGTCCATGTTCTAGACACAGTGAATTCAAGGCACATTGTAAGGAGTCAGTAGTCATGCCTTACATTTATACGGATCCTAGCTAATTTTTCGGTAATAGTTTCTTTTTTAAAAAAAACAAACAAAAAACAGTTAATCCATTTTCAGCTGTGTTGGGTGTTTGTTGCTGCTCCGGCATGTCTCCTCTGGCTGTGGTGAGTGGGCTTCTCTCGGTGGGGTCTTCTCTTGTGGAGCTCGGACTCTGGGGCTTGTGGGCTCCCAGATTCTAGAGCACAGTCTCAATGGTTGTGGCCCATGGACTTAGTTACTCTGTGGCGCGTGTGCTCTTCCCAGATAAGGGATGGAACCTCTGTCTCCTGGGTTGATAGGCAGATTCTTTACCACCAATTGATAGGCAGATTCTTCCCACCAGGGAAGCCTGGTCATCATTTAATTGAAATTAGCATCATTTCACATTGACTACTTTTTACAAAATCTACTTGGGTTCTAGGAATGTGGTTTCCTGCCATGCGGACAGTTACTTTCATTAATAGCTGTTAGTGATAGCAGAATGACTTGGGATATAACCACATTGCAAATGACTTGAGATTTTCTATTTCTGCTCTTTTTTTTTTTTTAAATTATCTTTCACATATGTGTTGCCACATTAATCATAGCAGCTAAATTTCAAATTCCTGGCAGTAGCTTCACTTACCCTTTGTTTATTTAAACTTGCAGTCTTGACTGTATGCCTACATGTGCGGGTCACTGGGCTTAGACAGATTCCTGAGGGTATAGGCTCTTGCAGTCAGGGGTCTTGTCTGCCTCATTTTCTGTTGTATCACTGGTGCCTGGCACGGTGACCAGCACTTCCTCAGTGTTCATGAAGTATTTGTGGACAGAATAAAGCTTTCACACACTCAGGTTTTGAGACTCTCCTGACTGCAGCCACGAAATTAAAAGACGCTTACTCCTTGGAAGAAAAGCTATGACAAACCTAGACATCGTATTAACTAGACAGTATATTAAAAAGCAGAGGCGTCACTTTGCTGACAAAGGTCTGTATAGTCAAAGCTATGGTTTTTCCAGTAGTCATGTACAAATGTGAGAGTTGGACCATAGAGAAGGCTGAGTGCCAAAGGACTGATTCTTTCAGATCGTATTGCTGGAGAAGACTCTTGAGAGTCCCTTGGACTGCAATGAGATCCAACCAGTCCATCTTGAAGGAAATCATCCTGAATATTCATTGGAAGGACGGATGCTGAAGCTTCAATCCTTTGGCCACCTGATACAAAGAGCTGACTCATTGGAAAAGACCCTGATGCTGGGAAAGATCGAATGCAATAGGAGAAGAAAGTGGCAGAGGATGAAATGGTTAGATAGCATCAGTGACTCAATGGACTTGAGTTTGAGCACAGTCCTGGAGATAGTGAAGATCAGGGAAGTTAGGCGTGCTGCAGTCCATGGGGATCACAAAACGTTGGATATGACTTAGCAACTGGACAACAACAGCAGTTTAATAGAGAGACAAAGGAGAAATAACAGTAAAATATGCTAATTAATATAAAAGAGATATGTATCAAAAGGAGAAAGAGCATTCTAGGCAAAAAGTCTTAAAAAGCATGGAGAGACCTGGAGTAAGAAGGCTGGGCACCTTTTTCGAGAGCTTTTCCTTTCTTTTTTTTTTTTTTTTTTGAGAGCTTTTCCTTTCTTATCGAGGAGTTTCAGTTCAGTTTAGTTCAGTTCAGTCGCTCAGTCATGTCCGACTCTTTGTGAACCCATGAATCTCAGCACGCCAGGCACTCCCTGTCCATCACCAATCCTGGAGTTTACTCAAACTCATGTCCATCAAGTCGGTGATGCCATCCAGCCATCTCATCCTCTGTCGTCCCCTTCTCCTCCTGCCCCCAATCCCTCCCAGGAGGTTTACTTAAATGTCTTTTCTTATAACTTAGTGCTTAAAGTACTCTATGATACATTATCATTGTAGATTTGTTGTAATAATTTTATTGGATCTCAAACCAAAACTTTGTAAACAGAAAAAATTTTTTTGAAAGGTTGATCTGACCCCAGTATAGAGAACCTTAATATGTGTGGGCCTTGATCAAGCAGAGCAGACATCACTGTAGGCTTGGTAACTCATGGGGAAACCAGGCTGACATTGTAAGTTCTTAATAATTGCCCCAACATGCTGTCTAGAATTTTGAAATTCTCCCCAGGAAACCCCCAGAGCAGAGCCCTGCAGGAGAAGTTTCTTTTAAAAGCAAAATTGTGGAATAAGCGAAGTGTGTCGGTGACATCTCACTTCCCTTTTCATGATTTCTTTCTACCCACTTAGGAAACCACCATGATTTCAGATAGCAGGGCCTTCTAATGGCCTCTGAAAGCATAAAGTTCCCACCCAGACCTGATCTTCCTGGGCTTTGGATTTATCCTTGGGGACTGTATGGGATTTGTTTCCCATAAATTTCGATATGTTGTGATTCATTACATGCTTACTTAAATGTTAGTTTTATATCTTTGTAAGAGCTTGCATGTATTATTTAATTCACAAAAATCAGAAAAAAAAAGCCAAAAAACAACCCTTGCTTGAACCATCTATCCTGAGTTTTGCTTCTATGAAGTGTGCTGTGCCTGTTGAAACCAGCACTGGAAATGATCTGACGTAAATTCACCTGAGATGCCGATGATATAAAAGCTTAATAAATTGCCCTTCCCAGAGGTATGGGTCCTGCAACACACATCGCCTTAACCCACGGAGCATTGTCACTCTTTTCTCTCTTGCTCATCTTGCTAATCACTTGGGGGAGTCCTTTCCTACCTCATTGTTGTTTCAACATAGTCATTCAGACAGCTGCTACCAGTTGATGGGGATTGACATGTGATACATAATCAATTCACCATCTAATTCAAAGGGACTGTGGAATTGGAGGCATCAATAAGGAACCAGATATTTCGGCAGGCTCAACAGGGACAGTTAAGTCATTTCAATAAAATATGATTAATATTGAACTTCAAGACCAAGATCAAAGCTGATTCAGTACACGGGACTTTCCTGGTGGTCAAGTGGTTAGGGATCTGCCTCGCAATGCAGGGTTCGATCCCTGATCTGGGAACCGAGATCTCACCTGCCGTGCAGCCGCCAAGCATGCAGGCCGCAACTACTGAAGCCTGCGCACTCTGGAGCCCGAGTGCTACAACGAGAAAGTCCATGGGCCATACAGAATACTCCAGATGATGCAACGAAAATCACAGGGGCTGCAACTAAGACCCAACATTGCCAAATAAATAAAAAAAATTCTTTTTAAAAAGCTGATCCTGTAAAGAGTTTTATTTGCATGTACATGAAGCCCAGAGCTACTTTTTCCTGTAAAAGCACACACACAGTTAAGAATCTAGAGATTCAGCTTTCTAAGTATAGATTCTTATTTGAATCCAGATTCTTGCGAAGCTGCACCCACTTCAGATGCTCCTTTCTCCTTCCGTCCTTCCCCAGAACCTCGGGGGTGTCACGTCGTCCGTTGCTCTGAGACCATGGGCAGTGCCTACCAAGCTACCCACGTCTTTGCCTCTTCCACCACAAAATACTGACGACAGTTTATAACCATCAGAAGACATTGCCATCCGTCTAATTCTTTTCTTCTTTCATCTCCTCCCGTGAGCTCTCTAACTCGATCTCCTGTTCTATTCCTTCAAAGAGTAAAAGGGTTCAAACCATAAAAATAGAGTTTTAAGAAGTACGACCCCTTCCTCATTTTGCCTGCCAAGTTTCAATCTGGTGCAGGTGCTGACAGACGCTTATAGGCAAATAAGTTATTTCCATATCGCTCAGGAAGGACGTTCACTGACCTGAGTCAGGGTCAGGACTTTGATTAGAGGCTCTGGTTTGAGGTCAGAGGCCAGTGCTTTTCTAAATCCCAGACTTGAGTATTGTTTTAACTAGCTTTTGTCATCACCCAAATCCTGCAAGAATGTCTGGAAATTAAATAAGTCGAAAATGGATGACTGTAATCTTGGGCCTGGCAGAGCCTCTGCAGGCAGCCACACCGCACCCAGGGACTGTTTGTACTTCTCCTGCGTCCTCTAGAATCCTGCTTACGCATCAGTTTCTATTGAGTAACGGTGTGCGGAGCCAAGTCAGGAACGGTCAAGTTCCTTGTCTGCCTTCTTGGTCTGGTCCTGACACTGGCCCCTGACAATGCCAGGCTCGGGAACTATTTGTTTCTGAACTCCAGCCAAGAAGTCTAACAATTCTCTCCCTTCCTCTCCATCGCCCTCTTCATCCTTACCCATGCTAAGTCTGGGATTTTTCCTTGTCTAGAGACTATATAGGCAAGGAAATGAACTTTCTTGGGATATGACAGACCACTTAGCGGAGAATGTGCCCTTTGTTCTCATTTAAATGCCTTTTCCTTAAATGACATTTCTTAGGCTTCTGCAGATATATCCGCACTTAGCTACTTAATTTCTACAAGGTACCTGTCAGACACTGAGAAGTAGGGGCTGGAATTCCACTTTTTTTTTTTTTCTTTTCCTGATCAGGAAGCAGTGGCTCAGAAAGGAAAACTGATATGCCCAAGGACTTAGTCAAGCACTTCTTTTAGTTGTGTCTGAGTCCATTCTTTAATTTTATTTAAAAATCCTTTCAGCTTCCAGCAACCATGTCCAAGACAAAGGAAGCAAACACTTACATTTACTTAACAGAAAAAGACACAGGTCTGAGTGTTGACTCCAATTCCACCATGAGTCAGAAAATTTAATTTCATTTGGACACACCCAAGGACAGCCCAGCACGGATAAGCGTCAACAGGGAAATGGGTTCTACTTCCCACTGTTCACTTGCCACTTGACCTTGGGCAAGTCACTTCAGGCCCCTGGACCCCAGTTTCCTCATCAGTAAAGCAGGGCAGCTGAGTTTCACGATCCCTTTGATTTCCTTTCAGCTTCAAGAAGTCTTGTTGTTCAGTTGCCCAGTCACGTCCGACTCTTTGCGACCCCATGGACTGCAGCACACCAGGCTTCCCTGTCTTTCACTGTCTCCTGGAGTTTGCTTAAACTCATGTACATTAAGTCAATGATGCCATCCAGCAATCTCATCCTCTGTCGCCCCCTTCTCCTCTTACCCTCAGTCTTGTCTAGCATCAGCATCTTTTCCAATCGGTCACATAGGAAAAAGCTGAAATAAAGACATAAGGCTAAGACATCTCTAAGAACTCAGCCAAGCATCTACGTATAAAAAAACACTTTAAAAGAATAATCTCTGGGGGAAAAAAAAGAATAATCTCTGGTAAGTAAAAATATGTGTTCATTTTGACTTAGCAATTTCACTTTGGGGGCTTTATCCTGAGGAAAGAATCAGAGATGTGCTTCAAGATACAAGAATGACTATCACAGTGTTTGTCTGTTTTTTAATAAACTTTTAATTTTAGGATAGTTTTAGACTTACAGAGAAGTTGTACAGATAGTACAGTTGTTGTTTTAGTCACTAAGTCATGTCTGACTCTTTGGGACCCCATGGACTGTAGCCCGCCAGGCTCCTCTGTCCATGGGATTCTCCAGACAAGAATCCTGGAGTGGGTTGCCATTTCCCTCTCCAAGATAGTGCAGAGGGTTCCCATATAGTCCTCCTCTCCCATTTCCTTTATCAGTAATGTACACTAGTATACTAGAATACACTTATCACACCTAATGAACTAATATTGATACATTAGTAACTAAAATCCATACTTTAACCGTATTTCCCTACTTTCACCTTATTTCTTTTTCTTGTTCCAGGATTCTGTCCGGAACACCACGTTACATTTAGTTGTCACATCTCCCTAGGTTCCTTAAGATGGTGGGAGATTCTCCCATCTTTCCTGATTCTTGATGGCCTTGTTAGTTTTGAGAAGCACCGGTCAGGTGTTTTGTAGAATGTGTTGATTTGGGTTGGTTTGATTTTATTAAAAAAAAAAAAAATCATGAATAGACTAAGGTTCCTGGGAGAAAGATCACAGATGTGAGCTGCCTTTCTTGTTACATCGTATCAGGGGTATCCGCTGTCTACCTAATGTTTACCAATGATGTTAATCATATAGCAGGTAGTATTTGCCAGGTTTCACTGTGCTATTTTGCTTTGGCTGTGCCACATGGCTCGTGGGATCTTAGTTTCCTGAGCACGGATTGAACCCAGCCAGCCCCTCTGCAGTGGGAGTACGGAGTCTAACCACTGGGTCACCAAGGAGTTCCCTCACCGTGGTATTTTTTAATAATAAAACTTTTCAATGCTAGGTCTGTAGACTTCCTAATGGCAGGGACTCTGCCTGTTTCACTCACCACAATGCACCCAGTGCCAAGAATAGTTCTGATACATAGAGCACATAGTTCAATAGATAGAATTGGTTGAATGAGAAGAGATCTATTTAAATAAATTAATTTATGCAATAAGACAGAATACTAGCAGTCATCATAAATGTTTTGGTGATATGGATAAATGCTAGTGATAAATTCAGTGAACAAATAGGTTAAAAGCAGTCGCTATACATTGTATTTTCTATAAACTGTCCACAGCCGTGTGTGGGTAGAGGATTAGACTACTACTGTCAAAATGTTAACAGGGGTCATTAGTTACTGCTGGGTGGAAGGATTAGGGGGATTTAAATTTTCTGCCTTGTTCAATATTTTCCAAAATTTCAACAATAAAAATGAAGTTTTTCTGGAAATCAGAAAGAAACATACCACGAAAATGGAGAGAAGTTTAAACCTTCAGAAAGATCCTGGAGCAAGAAAAAACAGATGTTCCAATACAATGCCCAGCAACCACATTATTTAGTCATGTATTAGTATTTGTGAAGGAACTGAAATTAGTGGTGCAGCGCGTAGAGGGTGTTGTCCTCAAAATTCTGCAGTTTCTAGGAAACTAGGCACCATCTGTTTCTGATTTAGGGCATAGAGTTGCAAGATCATGCGCTGTATCTTTGTTACTCTCATAACAAATTGTTTAAAGTTAAAAAAAAAATAGAAAAGGAGCAAAGAGCGCAGAATACCAGAGTGAATGGCGTTATTGTATGGTTTGCTTTCTCCTCTCTGGGGCTTTGCATTTTAAAAACACATGTTGTGGTTTTTCTGTGATTATCTCCCCACTTCCTGCGCTGTGTCTCCCTTGCTGTAAATATCCTTTTGTAGGGTCATGCTTTGCTTGTATCTCCCATGCACTGTGTCTTCCTTCATATTTGCTAACTTTCTCCAAGCTTCCACTGTATTTTTTTTTTTTTTCTAATTTGTATGAGTCCAATGGTATTTATTTTATTCTCCAACAAGATTTTTAGAACCCTGGTTTCAGATCCTAGTTCCGTCTTTTATCAGCTTTGTGATTTGGAGAAAGTCGCTTAACCTCCCTGAGTTTCCCCCTTGGAAACTGGGGGACAATATTATGTACACACTGGGTGTGTTGCAAGGATTGAATGAGATTTAATGTAACTATGTAGAGGATCAATCCTAGTGCTAGTTATAAACAGGGCACTTCACCGTTGGTATCTGTTACTTCCTTTCCCCCTTCTATGCATGCTCTGTACTGTGTCTCTCGCCATCTTTCTAAAACACATATTAAAGGATCAAGTCCAAACTTAGGCTTTCAGGGTCCTTTTCAAATGAGACCTAATCCAGCTCATGGGCCTCACTGTCTTCCAGGAATGTTCTGTATCTGCATTACACCCCAGGCACATTGGCTGTTGCCTAAATACATGGCACTCTTTCTTCTCTGCTTGCCTTTACGCATGCTGTTTTCTGGGTCTGGAAGTCTTTTGTGCTCCTATCTAAGAAATGGTCTTTGTGAAGCCTCTGACAGCTTGAGGCCCCTCCGCTCCCCTCCAACCACAGTCATTTGTTCAGAACTTTATTACTACAACTCCTTATTCAAGTGTCTCTACCTGTCACTCACTCATGCAGCAGTCATCCGGCCCCTACGATGTGCCAGGCACTGAGAATGCTATTAATAGTTGAATTATAGATTCCATAAGTACAGGGGTCTTGTCTGATTTCTCCCTCCCCAGGGCTTAGCACAGGAGAAAAGCAAACAGTCAGTGTTTGTTTGTTCAATATCAAATAAAATGAGAGCATTTCGTTTTCAATCATCAAATCGAAAACCGTAACGCTGCCAAGTACTTCCTGGTTTGCCTTTTAAAGGCAAAGATAAAAGACACATATTTTCTTTTACATGTAACATATTGTTACGCTTTTTTTTTTTTTAAACAATTCCAGGGGGCTCAGAAATATTCCCTTGCTTTGAATGCTTTCCATCTGGAAAAGTTTAGCTAATTAAACCAAAGACTGCAGATGAGTTGGCCCCATTTATCTCCAAGGGATGAAATCTTTTTCTCTCCAGAGATTCTTTCTCAGACAAATACCAAGGGTCAGTGTTATTTTTAGTAACATATAGTTTTGAAAGTCTTAAAATTTTTTTTTGTCAATTTCTAAGTTTGGTAACACATACTTTAAAAAATCTTTTCATAAAAAATATTAAATTTACTAATAAACTCTAGCCCATACAGAAACATTTCTATCAACTCTAGATTATGTTGAATTACTATAGTGGAGGTTAAGTTAGCCATTAATCTACTAACAAGAAGTTAGAAAAAAATGCTTTCTCTTTCCTTTTTTTGGTAAATGCAGGATTCCTGCTGGTGAAAATATTCTGTGCAGACTGAGTGGTGCTTCAGAGAAAGTTATTATCATCATTTTGAGGGATTTTCAATTTTTGATGGTGATTTGTCACTATTTCTGTGTTTTCATTCTTGCCCCTCCCCTCTTCCCTTCTCCATCTTCTAATCTACAGCACAAATGAGCCTTGCTTTCTTGAATGAATTTGGATCCTCGTACACCCCACAGGACAATTATGAAAATCATGTGCCAATTACATGCTGATTTCTTTGAGGTTCAAAGTGAAAATGCTATAACTTCACACAAACAATAATTAAGAAATGGCCACAAAAGCTGAGTTTTGTTGATATAAATTAAAACAAAATTTTTTTTTCCAACTGGAAATAATTTGTCCATCTCCTGGGTTATATCATGAGCTTTAAACCAATGGGCCCTGATAGGGAAGAGCTACCTCAGGTTTTAGTGAAAAAGATACTGTGCAAACTTTGATAGTGAATAAACCAAATTTCAGGGCTAATACTGCCGTCTTTGACAGGCAATGTCAGCATGCACAGTGGATTCAACTGAATTTCATAAAAACTAAAAACCAGTAAAGAAAGTCAGTGTGGGCCCAAGAACCTGTTGAAGTTCATCTGGCCCTGTGTGACCGAGGCCCTCTATCATACCCCTGCCTGGGGCTGCCCTCCCAGCCTTTCTCAAGGCTGACCACCTCCTTTCCCATTCTTCTCCTGTGGGAACAAAAGGGCACCCCCCCCCCCCCCCCCCCCCCCCCCGCCCAAAGCCAAAGACTGGGGCGGGGGATGGCTGTTGAACTTCGTTTCCTTTTAAATTTATTTACTATTTTTCTGACTGTGTTGGGTCTCTGTGCTGCCCACGGGCTTTCTCTAGTTGTAGAGCTCAGGCTTCCCACTGCAGTGGCCTCTCTCGTTGCAGAGCCTGGCTCTAGGGTGCACAGGCTTCAATAGTTGTGGTGCACAGACCTAGTTGCCCCTTGGCGTGTGCAGTCTTCCTAGGCCAGGGATTGAACCCGTGTCCCCTACGTTGGAAGGTGGATTCTTAACTACTGGATCACCAGGGAAGTCCTAGCTGTGGAATTCAGATGACTGAGTTTAATGAGACACACAGGTTCTGTGGTCATCACAGTCCCAGATAATAGATTGGATCTAAGCCTTAGCTCTTGAGTAGTCTTTGACATTTCTGTTGTTGTTCACTTGCTAAGTCGTGTCCCGCTCTTTGCAACCCCACGGACGGCAGCACGCCAGGCTCCTGTGTCCGCCACTGTCTCCCCAAGGTTGCTCAAACTCATGTACATTGAGTCAACCACGCTGCCTAACCGTCTCATCCTCCTTGGCATTTTACAGTGTCCCAAAAGCCTGAGGGCCAGCGCTGGGTGCTGTCCTGGAGGTCATTCCATCCATCCTTCATTGCTGGGTGGTGTCAGAGGAGGTTACCCCAGTTTTGTAGACTCAGGTAGAAATATCGGTGCTTCTATCTTGGGCTTTGGTATTGTAAGGAGGATCCAGGCCATTCTTCACTATGCTTTGAGAAGATGTTATTAGGATGCCCGCCACTAAATTCCTTCGGAGTGATCCATGGGATCCTCAGTAGTGTTAGAACAATTATGCTGTGCCTGTGCAGTTAGTGTGTTTATCCTTCAGGGACCCTGTGTGTTTTGTAATTCATCATTTTTCTCTCTTGTGTTGAATACCAGGAGGCTCCGAGCCAACTTTTGTCTCATTGATAGCAAAGACTCCGTGTCTTGCATCTTACTTATACCTTTGCTTTCCCTCATGTTTCTTATTTCAAATTTATTTGATATTCCTCTAAGTGTTTGCTTCTCTGGTGGCTCAGATAGAAAAGAATTTGCCTGCAACGCAGGAGACCCAGGTTCCATCCCTGAGTCAGGAAGAACCCCTGCAGAAGGGAATGGCTACCCACTCCAGTATTCTTGCCTGGAGAATTCTATGGACAGAGGAACCTGGCGGGCTACAGTCCAGAGGGTCTCAAAGAGTTGAACACGAGTGAGTGACGAACACTTTCATAGTGTTTGCCTTTTTATAAGCAGCCTTAAAGTCTTCTTGCAAGAAAATAGGTTTCAGAAAATAATAAGAAATAAATAAGAAAATAAACATTTGTGGGTAGGAAAATTCAGAGAAGATTTCTTTCAGGCAACAAACCTTGATAGGATTTAGGACTGCCACCATACGGTATGGATTATGTTAGAAAAGTCAACGCCCCCTTGAGCACCATGGCATTGCCTATAGCATGGATAAATATGACCATGGATGTATGAATTACAGCTTCAGGGGTCATTGAATGAATGGAAAAGCAGGGGTATAGGAAGAGAATGTCTTAAGTTGATTGTTGAAAAAGATGAGATTCTCTTGCAGGAGAAAAACTCAAGTGACCCAAAGGAAGTGGTTCACAGAGGATGAAAACAGAGAGTGGTGACAGAAGGCTAAAGATGGCGACCCAGAGGGAAGCGGGGAGTGCCAGGCAGAAACTAGAAAAAATAAAAACAAGTAAATCCACATTTGTCGAAAGGCGAGTACAGAAGCCGTCCAAGCCAGGGTCACAAGCTCCCAGCAAAGTAGCTAGAATTTCTGCTGATGAATTGAAGGAAATTTGCAATAAGGAAAAATACACCCATCTGAAAAGAAATCCAGTTCATAAGGTCAGCCCAACCCAAAACAACATCAGTGAACAGGAATTTCATTCTCTGAACAATACCAATCTTAGCGCTACTGTGGCCAACTCATTCCTTTCTAAAGGGCGCACGGGTCACACCTATTTTTGTCCTGAAAATTCTACAGAGAACTTTTGAAAAGAGGCCTGCACAGTTAGGAATCCTCAAATAAAAAATGCGATTGTGCTTCCTTGTTCAGCTGCAGGGTGGCACATGTCCCCTTTAATATGCTGGCAATTCCCAGCTTCACTGAAACTGCACAGACGGGCGCAGTGAAACTGCCAGTTACCTTGCACACAGAAAGTCTCTCAGGGAAGGGAGACAGAGTCGCGTGGTAATATTTTACAGGGAAGTGCTCACGGCCTCTGTGTTAGTCGCTCAGTCGTGTCTGACTCTCCTCAGCCCCATGGACTGTGTAGACTTCCAGGCTCCTCTGTCCATGGAATTCTCCAGGCCAGAATACTGCAGTGGGTAGCCATTCTCTTCTCCAGGGGATCTTCCTGACCCAGGGAGCAAACCCAGGTCTCTTGCACTGCATGCAGGTTCTTTGCCATCTGAGCCACCAGGGAAGCCCTTATAAGGACAAATGAGTAACACCAACCTCATGGATATGATGATCGTAATAATTACACTTGTTCATACTGACGTGGTGCTTGCTATGTACTGGACCTGGTGCTAAGCATTTACACATATTAACTCACTTAACTTAATCCTCTTAACAGGTAGTCACGTAAGATGGCCCTAGAGAGGCTTTCCCATTTTCAGAATGTCTGAGTATGTATGTCTTATTGCCATACACTAGGTCAAAATTTCCCCTGAACTTGAATATTTATGAACTCCTTCAAATTCCTTGGGCAAGTGGGTAAGGAGGTACCAGATGGCCTATTCAGTGAGACCCTGTCTGTGCCTGTGCTGTGCTAGGCATACATTCCATTGTACCAAGTCTCTTCAGTCCTGTCCGACTCTTTGCGACCCCACGGACTGTAGCCCGCCAGGCTCCTCTGTCCATGGGATGCTCCAGGCAAGAATACTGGAGTGGGCTGCCACGCCCTTCTCCAGGGGATCTTCCCGACCCAGGGATCGAACCAGTGTCTCTGATGTCTCCTGCATTAGCAGGCGGGTTCTTAACCGCTAACACAACCTGGGAGCCCACACATTACATCATCGAATCCTTAAAACAAGCCTTTGAGGTGGTTTCTGTTATTAACCCCATTTTACGTTTCACAGGAACTAATTCAGAAAGATAAAGTACACTCAGTGCCTGTAAATCCAGACTGAGAGTGTCAACTGGATTTGGCCATGTGGAAGTTGCAGAATGGTGTAGGGTCACCAGCAGGTAGAAGAATGAATGGGTGGTGAAGGAGAAAGATGACTGGAGAAGGTTGGCTGTGCTCAAGAGTGGAGAAGTGTTATTTATTGAGCGTTCACTGTGCTCTGACATCATGAGATGCCAGGGTGAAACAGAAGAGCCAGCAGATGTGGGCTTCTGTCCTCAGGTGACTGACAGGCCAGCAAAGAGAGACAGTCCACAGATTTATTCAACTTGATAAGAGCTAAAAACACAAGTGGAGGGTGGTGTGTGTCTATTACAGCAAGATGGCACCTGAAGACGGGAAGGGAGGAGGCATCTCTGAGGAAGTGATGCTCGAGTGGATGGCAATTTCATATCCCCCGTGGGTCCGCCTTCGGGGAGCGAACACCCTGGCCCTGCTGACGTGGGCATTTGGGTCCCCGTGGAAATTTATTGTGTGTCAGCTCCGTCACCTGGCTTCTAGAACCAGCACATGCAAATGGAAGTCATTTATGTGTGCTCAAAGTATACTGGCTACACCCTAAAGTAGGAGCTGAGCCTCCCCCACTAAAGTAGTCCCACATAACCCCAGAGAAGTACTTAATTCACCCTCTCAAACCAGCCTGCCTCTGCAGTCTGCCTCTTGTTCCTCTTTGACCGTGGCTTCCATTTGTCTAAATCCCCCTGCTGGTGAGGCTAGCTGGTGGCCAAGGTTAGAGGGTCTGAATGTGAGAATACCCATGTGTGTGTGCGGGGCTTTCTCTCCAGGCTTCTAGCACCGCCTGTCATCTGGGTGAGGAGCAGGGCTGGGTCTGGGCGGAGGTACTGAGGCACAGAGGGTGCCGGCCTCACCCCGGAGCAGCGATGCTTAGAGTCTCCCATTCAAGCTTTCTGTCTCCTTTCTCTCCTGTTCAATTCCAGTTCGACGGCCAGATGGGAGGTCGACATATGACCTTGGGCAAGTTACTTAACCTCCTGTGCCTCAATTTCCTCCTCTGGAATATGGAGATAATGAAAGTACCTCTTGTAGGGAATTCCCCGGTGGTCCAGGGGCTAGGACTTGGTGCTTTCATTGCCCAGGTTCAGTCCCTGGTTGAGGAACTAAGATCCCACAACCCGCGTGGTGTGGTCAAACACACACACACAGTACCGGTTTCAGATTAAGTGAGAAAATTCATATAAAGTACCTTGCATAGTTGCTAGCACCTAGTAGGTGCCGGGTAATTGTTAGCTTTTATTATTACTATTAACGGTTGTGTTTTCTAGAGTTCTGTCATGTTGTGTTTGAGTCTTAGCACAGCTAGCCAGAGCCTACTATTTGAAGTCTACTGATGGGCTTCCCTGGTGGTCTAGTGGTTAAGAATCTGCCTGCCAATGCAGGGGACATGGGTTTGATCCCAGGTCTGGGAAGATCCCACATGCTGCAGAGCAACTAATCAATTACTGAAGCCCACACGCCTAGAACCTGTTCTCTGCAACAAGAGAAGTCCCTATTCTTTGCAATTGGAGAAAGCCTGTGTGCAGCAACGAAGACCCTGCACAACCAAAAATAAAAGTAAATAAATAAATCTTGAAAAAAAAAAGTGTACTGTTGAATAAATTGGCATTTTATTTTTATCCATCAGTCTTAACGAACTTAGCTAAAGTATGTCTGACCCTAAGCGCTGAAGCGAAAGCTGAGAAGCTCTGGGTTTGGACGACGAGGTGGAGTCAGCCTTGGCTTGGGACACTTGCGCCAGAGGCATGAGGCTTCTTGGAAGTCAGGTTGCTGCCCTCCCTGGACACGCCCAACCTCTCCATTGTTCTTCCATTGGAAATTCCGGCATTCTAAGGCCACTCTTGCTTTTTATATTCCAACCAGAAAAGAATGTGTTTTAAAATACAGTAGTGCCTATCAGCCAAAGGTTTCTAACTGTCTCAAGAGTTTGAGGAGATCTTTTTTTGTGTGTTATTTTTGAAGAAAAATTCACAACTTAGGCTGCTGATCAGCCCAACTGCAAACAGCCCAACTGCAGCCAACTGTTATTTTCTATTGGAGTATAATCGCGTTACAATGCTGTGTTAGTTTCTGCTCCACAACAAAGTGAATCAGCTATTTGTATACAGATATCTCTTCCCTTTTGGACCACCTCCCACCCCCCATCCCACCCCTCTAGGTCATCACAGAGCATACGTGGAATCTAGAAAGATGGTTCAGATGAACCTATTTGCAGGGCAGGATAGAAGCACAGACGTAGAGAGCAGACGTGTGGAAGGGCCGGGGTGTGGGGGGACGACCTGGGAGAGTAGCGTCAGCACGTGTACACTGCCTCGGATGAAACGGCTGGCTCGTGGGAAGCTGCTGTACAGCATAGGGAACTCAGCTCAGCGCCCTGGGGAGACCTTTGTTTCCCCCGCCGCTTGACTTGGTGGGCCTCCTATTGTCTTCCTTAGCAAAGCAGCACAGTGCTGAGCGCCAGAAAAGGCCCAGGGGAAAACCCTCTGCCAAAATGCAAAATCAGAGAGAAAAAAAATAAATAAAAGCAATGATTTTGGAGCAGACTGGCATCAACTGTGAGCCTAGTCTGCCATATTTACTTTTTCTTAATCTAAAATAACAGAGATAACGTACACAATAGACTTTCTAACTTGCCACTTTCCCCTTATCTTTTTCCCTTTGTGAACCTAAGACATCATGTTCTTTCATACAATCCCTCAAAAAAAAAAAAAAAAAAAAGAAAGAAAAAAGCCTTTGGCCATTCCATTCCCTGCAGCCCATGGAGAAGGACAGACTCTATCTGATATTTCAGCTGGAAGGCAGGGTGGCAGATTCTTTCCAATGGGGTGGCGACTTCCTCCCTACTTTCAGAACACACCCCTTCCCAAAAATACGCCCTCCGGGCCGAGCAGCACAAAGGGAGCTCTCGGCGTCAGCAAATGCCCACATCCCTTCCTTTTCCTTTTACACCCAGTGGCCTGAGAAGGGCACAAGAGTTTGGGGGAATCCACACCACAAATGTGTGTGTAGCCCCTGGGGGCCTGGGAGCGGCCTCGCTCTCCTCTTACCCTCCTGGTCCGTCTTCCAAACCAGCCGTCATGGGTGGTTTGGTTGCTCAGTCGTGTCTGACTCCTTGCAACCCCATGGACTGCTGTCCTCCAGGATCCTCCATCCTTGGGGTTTCCCAGGCAAGAATGCTGGAGTGGGTTGACACATCCTTCTCCAGGGATCTTCCCGACTCAAGGATTGAACCTGCGTCTCCTGCACTGCAGGTGGATTCTTCACCGACCGACTGAGCTACCAGGGAAGCCCGTGATAGTGATTGTCCTAAAACCCAAATCTGATAATTCCATCTACTTAAGAACTTGCTATGGGCTTTTGGCCCACAGCAAGCATTCTCAAATTCCAGTCAGTGCATGGGCCTGTGCACAGCTGACTATGAAAGAATAGTCTTTAAAAAAGGTTTTTTTTACTTTTTGGTGGTGCCATGCAGCACGTGGATCCTAGTTCCCCGATCAGAGATTGAACCCAGGCCCCTTGCATTAAGAGCATGCATCGTCTTAACCACGGGACCGTCATGGGACTCACAGAATGATCACATTTAAGATATAGTTTCTGAAGTTTGGGATAAGACCTGGGATTTTGCAGATGTTAGTTTGAATTCTTCAGATTGTGAGTGACAAAAAGCCATCTCAAACTAGTTTAGGTCAAAAACGGAATCCGTTATTTCCTCGGCAGTTCTGGGATAAAACTATCTCAGTGACATCTGGGGGTTTAATCTGTAGGCATGGCTGAGTGACGGCATGGACAGGTCGGTGTCGTTGAGAGAATTCATTGCTTTCATTTCCCAAGAGCAAAGGCCCTTGCCAGGCTGGGCCACCTAGGGAAGCATGAGATTTGGCCAGGAGGCAGGGAGAGGTGAACCACAGCCCTCACTGGGGCTTTTGCAGGAAAGGTAAGGCGGGGTAGAGTAACCAGCTTGGGACTGGCTAGTCTGAATGATTCTTCTGGGCTTTGGGGCAGAGCAGCTGTTCCTAGATGTCTAATATCTGGCCCTGTGTTGATCTGGGTCAGGGAAACAATGGTTTTGTGTGTGTGAATTAGATAAAGCAGGTGATTTCAGAGTATGAGCTCTGGATCTCAGAGGAGATGTAAACAACTCCAGCTGTCTAATGGATGCCAAATAGACAAATATAGAATCTAAGAAAACACGACAAGAACTGGCTCCAATAGGAATGGATCCAGAGCGGTGTGGTCTACAAGGCTGCCACTAGCCACGTGTGACTGGCAAACACTTCAAATGTGGTTAGCCGAATTGAAATGGGATGTGAAGTACAGGCTGGCTTTCAAAGACAGGGCATAAAAAAGAGAAAACTATCTCATTAATGATCTTATATATTGATGACATATTGAAGTAAAATTTTGGAAATGTTGAATTAAATACAACATAGCATGGAAATTCATTTCCCTTGCTTCCTTTTACTTTTCCTAACATGGATGCTGGGAACTGAAGATTTCATATGGCAGCTTGTATTTTGGAGTAGGAAATGGCTACCCACTCCAGTATTCTTGCCTGGAAAATTCCATGGACAGAGGAGCCTGGCATGCTACAGTCCATGGGGTCGCAGAGAGTTGACTGAGCACAGCGCAGCTTGTATTTATGGCTCATGCTGTGTTGCTATTGAACAGCATTGATCAAGATCAAATGAGGTCCTCTCTGTCTCCCTCTCTCTTTCCATAATTCAACTCTGCTCCCTTCTGATATATTTGGAGTTCATTCTCTCCGACTATCAACTATCTTTCCCTGTGTGTCCACGGGAAAATGACTGATGGAAGCTCCCGGCTTGTAGAACTCCAGCTTCCTAATGCTGTCCGAAGACAGGCTTTCTTCCACTGTTCATACATCAGTCTCTGAGAGAAAGACTCACTGGCCTGCTGATGTCATATTCTAATCCCCTTAGAATGCTTCTGTCCAGGGAAAATTTCCTGTATCAACCACTTGGTTTTCGTGAGATGTAGTTTGTATCCCCTCATCCCTGCGCTTTTACACGTGCCAGTCCATCAGCCTGGAATACCTTTCCTTCTCTCCTGCCTGGCTAATTCCTAATTCAGCCAGATTCCTCACGATCTAGCAGAAATGTGAAGCTCTGCTATCTCAATCATAGCACTCATTGCTTGTTTTTTCTTTTTTTAATTCTTTTGATGTGGGCCATTTTTGAAATCTTTATTGAATTTGTTAAAATATTGCTTCTGTTTTATGTTTTGTCTTTTTGGTGGTTAGGCATGTGGTATCCTAGCTCCCTGACCAGAGATTGAACCCGCACCCCCTGCATTGGAAGGCAAAGTCTTCACTACTTAGGGCTTTTAATTTTTTGCTTTCCTGTCTCCCCCACTGACCTTTAGCCCCTCAAAGGCAGGCTCTGTCTTCTATTCTTTCATTTGGTCCCAACAGAATAGTGGGCACTCAATAAACAGTGGTGAAATGAAGGTGATCTTGTTCATTACAAGCAGCAGGCAAAAGATAAAGGTTACTTCTCTACTTTATATTCTGTATTGGCTTTGTATTGCTATGGAGTGAACTGCCACAAATCCAGAGGTTTAAAACAATACGTTTATTGTCTCATAGTCCCGTGTTTCAGGAGTCTGGCATGGTTTATCTGGGTCATCTGCTCAGGATCTCGTCAATCAGTAATCAGCGTGGTAGTTGATCTCCACAGTCTAATCTGCAGACTACATTAGGGAAGAATTAATCTCCAAGACCGTTCAGGTGGTTTTGGTAAAATTCATTTCCTTGTGATTTTTTGCATGGTTGAGGTTTCTGTTTTCTTGTTGGCTGTAAACTAGGGCCCCTCTTTTTCTTTCTATCAAAATTAATTTTTATTTTTAATTGGAGGATAATCGCTTTACAATATTCTGTTGGTTTCTGCCATTTGTCAACATGAATCAGCCATAGGCATGTTTATGCCCCCTCCCTGTTGAACGCCCCTCCCTGGAGCTGCTCTTTACTAGAGGTTCCCGCAATTCCTCCATGTGTGGCCTTCCCCATAGGCTCTCTCACAGGGAAGTCCCTGGTGGGCCAGTGGTTAGGACTGGTACTTTCACCGCTGGGACCTAGGTTCAGTCCCTGGTTGGGGGGCTTACGATCCTGTAAGTTGCTATCTCACACTACGGCAGCTTATTTTTTTCCAAGCCAGTAACAGAGAGCGAGTCTCTCTAGAATGTGCTTTAGGGGTGGAAACATGTACACAACTGTAACTCTAATCACATTTTTAGTTCTACTGGTTACAAGTAAGTCACAGGTCCTATCCACACCCAGGGCATGTCCTCCACAATTAGCAATGTGACTAATGAGAGTCTGCTGTGTACCAGAAACTGTACCAGGCACTTTTCATTCATTATTTCATTTAATCCTCCTTAGGAGATGAGTACTATGAAAGCTGTTTTAAGACTTGGAAATTGAAGCTAAGAGAAATTGGTTTTGACTTGTTCAAGGTCCTCTCCCCCAGCCCCTGCCACCAGTACATGGCAAAGCTGGGGTTCAGACTCAGATTTGATCTGAAAAGAACCTTCTGCTCTTTGAACCTCAACTTTTAAATAGTTTGCCGCAGAAACATTTAAAAAATCATCCTCTTCTTCCTCTTTCTCAAGGGTCACAACAGAAATAGGAAATGCATATTCTTTGCTTCTTGGGTTCATATTTTTAATCACAGTCAGAATGAAGTCTTCCTGCGAAGAGAGACTGTTCAGATAGAAGCTGGCCATTCTAGGAAACATTATGTTCCAGAATTAGGGCCAGCTGCCAAAGCAGGGAATGAGACCTGACCTGGATTTTCTCAATGCTATTTGACAATGGTTATAAAATAATACCTCATAGTTATATACTGAGTTATCAATTGTTGTCTCATTTGATTTTCAGTGTCCCTGTGAGTCAACCAGGGCAGAGATTTTGTGTAGTATAGAGATATTGTTTTTTGTTTTTTTTTTAATTTACCTATTTTAATGTTTGGCTGCGTGGGGTCTTAGTTGCAGCATGTGGGTTTTCTCTAGCTGTGGCAGGCGGGCTCCGGAGCACTTGGGCTCTGTATATGGTTGTGGTGAGATGGCCTGGTAGTATGATCTGAGTTCCCAGACCAGGGATTGAACCGTTGTCCCCAGCCTTGAAAGGTGGGTTCTTAACCACTGGACCACTAAGGAAGTCCCCTTCCATATTCATTAAAAAAAAAAAAAACTATTTATTTTTATTTTTGACTGTGCTGGGTGTTCATCACTGTACGGGCTTTCTCTAGCTTCAGTGCTCAGGCTCCCCATCGCAGTGGCTTCTCTTGATGCAGAGCACAAGCACTCGTCCCGTGGCTTTGTGGGATCCTTCTGGATGTGGGATCGAACCCATGTCTTCTGCATTGGCAGGTGGATTTTTTTTTTTTTTTTTTACCACTGAGCCACCAGGGAAGCCCCAATTCCATATTCTTAAATCTTCTCCTTAAGCAGGATTTTAGACAGCTGCTTGATATTCAGTTCAATGGATCTATTCTTCCTCACTCTAAAATGTTTCCTTAATTTTAGCTATTAGGTTTCTCCTTGTTTTTCACAGTTATAGAAAGTATTGTGAGAAACATCTCTGATGGTCAAAAATGTCCTCTCATTATGACAGAGTCCCAGAGAAGGGATGGCAGATGGCAGCCTTAAGGGTCTCGGTGTATACAGAGATATGATTATAACCCCCACCTTATAGGCGCAGAGACAACCTTAGAGTGAGACTTGCCCAAACTCTCCTGGCTCATAAATGGATAGTGGAGGCTGGGATGCAAGTGTTCGGCTTCCAAGACGAAGTTCTTCCTCACAACCAGCTACTCACGGTGTGCTCCATGGAGCAGCAGCATTGGCAAACTCGGGGAGAATGCTGTGTTGTTCAGTCCCTCAGTGGTGCCTGACTCTGCGACCCCATGGACTGCAGCCCGCCAGGCTTCCCTTGTCCTTCACTATTTCCTGGAATTTGCTCAAACTCAGGTTCACTGAGGCAGCGATGCTATCCAACCACCTCATCCTCTGCCACCCTGTTCTCCCCCCGCCCTCAATCTTCCCAGCATCAGGGTCTTTTCCAATGAGTCAGCTCTTTGATTCAGGAGGCCAAAGTATTGGTGCTTCAGCTACAACATCAGTCCTTCCAATGAATACCCAGGACTGATCTCCTTCAGGATGGACTGGGTGGATCTCCTTGCCGTCCAAGGGGCTCTCACGAGTCCTCTCTAGGGCCACAGTTCTTCGGTGCTCAGCCTTCTTTATGGTCCAGCTCTCACGCTGGTACATGACCACTGGAAAACCACAGCTTTGACTACATGAACCTTTGTCAGCAAAGTGATGTTTCTGCTTTTTAATATGCTGTCTAGGTTGGTCATCGCTTTTCTTCCAAGGAGCCAGTCTCTTAATTTTATGGCTGCAGTCACTGTCCTCAGTGATTTTGGAGCCCAAGAAAATAAAGTCTGTCACTGTTTCCATTGTTTCCCTATGTATATGCCATGAAGTGATGGGACCAGATGCCATGATCTTAGATTTTGGAATGTTGAGTTTTAAGCCAGCTTTTTCACTCTCTTCTTTCAACCTCATCAAGAGGCTCTTTACTTACTCTTTACTTTCTGCCATTAGAGTGGTATCATCTGCATATCTGAGGTTGTTACTTCTCCCAGCAATCTTGATTCCAGCTTGTGATTCATCCAGCCCGGCAATTCTCATGATGTACTCTGCATATAAGTTAAATAAGCAGGGTGACAATATACAGCCTTGATGTACTCCTTTCCCAATTTTGAACCAGTCTGTTGTTCCATGTCCAGTTCTAACCGTTGCTTCTTGACCTGCATACAGGTTTCCCAGGAGGCAGGTAACATGATCTGGTATTCCTATCTCTTTAAGAATTTTCCACAGTTTGTTATGATCCACACAGTCAAAAGCTTTAGAATAGTCAAGGAAGCAGAAGATATGTTTTTGGAATTCCCTTGCTTTCTCTATGATCCAACGGATATTGGCAATTTAATCTCTGATTCTTTTGCCTTTTCTAAATCCAGCTTGTACATCTGGAAGTACTCGGTTCATGTACTGTTGATGCCTAGCTTGAAGGATTTTGAGCATTACTTTGCTGGCATGTGAAATGAATGTAATTGTGTGGTAGTTTGAACATTATCATTGCCCTTCTTTGGGACTGGAATGGAAACTGACCTTTTCCAGTCCTGTGGCCACTGCCGAGTTTTCCAAATTTGCTGACATACTGAGGGCAGCACTTCAACAGCATTACCTTTTAGAATTTGAAAGAGCTCAGCTGGAATTCTATTACATCTACTAGCTTTGTTCATGGTAATGCTTTGTAAGGCCCATTTGACTTCACACTCCAGGATATCTAGCTCTAGGTGTGACCACACCATGGTGGTTTTCTGGGTCATTAAGATCTTTTTTATATAGTTCTGTGTATTCTTGCCACCTCTACTTAATTTCTTCTTCTTCTGTTAGTTAGGTCCTTGCTGTTTCTGTCTTTTATGATGCCCATCCTTGCGTGAAATATTCCCTTGGTGTCTGCAATTTTCTTGAAGAGATCACTAGTCTTTCCCGTTCTAATTGCTTTCTTCTGTTTCTTTGCATTGTTCACTGAGGAAGGCTTTCTTCTCTCTCCTTGCTATTCTTTGGAACTCTGCATTCAAATGGGTATGTCTTTCCCTTTCTCCTTTGCCTTTTGCTTCTCCTCTTTTCTCAGCTATTTGTAAGGCCTCCATAGACAAGCACTTTGCCTCCTTGCATTTCTTTTTCTTTGGGATGGTTTTGGTCACTGCCTCCTGTTCAATGTTATGAACCTCAGTCCATAGTTTTTCAGGCACTCTGTCTGCCAGATCTAATCTCTTGAATCTCTTCATCACCTCCACTGTGTAATCATAAGGGATTTGATTTAGGTCACACCTGAATGGTCTAGTGGTTTTCCCTACTTTCTTCAATTTAAGCCTCAATTTTGTAATAAGGAGCTCATGATCTGAGCCACAGTCAGCTTCAGGTCTTTTTTTTTTTTTTTGCCCTGACTGTATAGAGCTTCTCCATCTATGGCTGCCAAGAATATAACCAATCTGATTCAATGTTGACCATCTAGTGATATCCTTGTGTGGAGTCTTCTCTTGTGTTGTTGGAAGAGGGTGTTTGCTGTGACCTGTGTGTTGTCTTGACAAAACTCTGTTAGTCTTTGCCCTGCTTCATTTTGTACTCCAAGGCCAAACTTGCCTGTTACTCCAGGTATCTCTTGACTTCCTACTTTTGCATTCCAATGCCCTATGATGAAAAGGACATCTTTTTTTTGGGTGTTAGTTCTAGAAGGTCTTATACATCTTCATAGAACTGTTCAGCTTCTTCTGCATTAGTGGGTGGGACATATACTTGGATTACCTTGATGTTGAATGATTTGCCTTGGAAATGAACTGAGATCATTCTGTTATTTTTGAGATTGCACCCAAGTACTGCATTTTGGACTCTTGTTGACTATCAGGGCCACTCCAGTTCTTCTAAGGGATTCTTGCCCACGGTAGTAGATATAATGGTATCTGAATTAAATTCACCTATTCCCATCTATTTTAGTTCACTGATTCCTAAAATGACAATGTTTACTCTTTCCATCTCCTGCTTGACCACTTCCAATTTACTTTGATTCATGGACCTAACATTACAGGTTCCTATGTAATATTGTTGTTTACAGCATCGGACTTTACTTTTACCAGCAGACATGTCCACAACTGAGTGTCATTTCCACTTTGGCTCAGCTGCTTCATTCTTTCTGCAGCTATTCGTAATTGCCCTTTACTCTTCCCCAGTAGCACACTGGACAGCTTCTGACCTGGAGGGCTTGTCTTCTGGTGCTATATCTTTTTGCCTTTTCATACTGTTCATGGGATTCTCTTAGCAGCAATACTGGAGTGGTTTGCCATTCCCTCCTCCAAGGCATAGTCTTTTGTCAGGCCCTACCCAAGATTCTGTGAATCAGAATCTGCATTTGCATCATCCTGAGATGCCTATACATACATTAAGTGTGAAAGTGATGCTTACAACACACCCTCTCCTATAATCCTGTGAAAAGCTTTAAAATGAGGCATAACACCAGTTTCTCCTCAGCTTTGAGATATCTCACATTTCCCCAAGGGCTGTTTGCAGTGTGCCCTCCTCATGAAAGGATTTGTTCCTTTCCTTGTAAACCATCAAATTCTTTTTAAAAAATATTTTTTTATGTATTTGGCTGTGTTGGGTCTTAGTTGCGGCACACGGAATCTGTGTTGCAGCACGCAGGATCTTTTTAGTTGTGGTGTGTGGGATATAGTTCCCTGACCAGGTGTCACACCTAGGCCCCCTGCATTGGGATTGCGGAGTCTTAGCCACTGGACCACCAGGGAAGTCCCAAAACATCAGAAATCTTTAACTTCATCTTATCCCTGGATATGGCCAAACTCTCCTGCTCAGAACCATACAAACAGCACTTTGGATACTTTTCAGGAAGTACCATGGCGAAGGAGAAAGGGCACGACACCAGGAGTCCTGGTCCAGATTCCATGATTAACAAGCTGGGTGACTCTGGAGAGCCTCTGAATCTTCCTTGATTGAATTAGATGCAGTGGTGAGAATATGCTTTGTGTATCATAAAGCTTTGGGTACATCTGGTTGGGAGCCTATATTTAGACATCATCTTCCTTGTGAGGGAAATGATGGTGTTTAGACTAGATGATCCTTGGGGCAAGTATTCAGAGGACCAAATCCTTCTGAGAAAGTCTATTTTAGGTAGGATTCCGCCTGTGCTCCCCAGGAATATAATGACAGGGGATTATATAATGAGTCAAATCAGAATGGGTGAGAGTGAGAGCTTGGAGTAACTGATCTTCAAAGTCCCTTTAAAATCTAAAAACATACGCTCTTCTCCCATTTCGATACGAAAAAAGAATAAGAATTCTAGCATCAGCTGGTTATTTTATGCAACTACCTGCTTTCAGGAAAGAGAGAAACTATTCTATTCTTTAAAAATTTAGATTTACTTCAAGTCTCATTCCTGAGATTTAAATATGTCTTCTTGTATGTGAGTCAATTAATTTCACTTGCCTTGAGCACATTGTGCAGAGACCAGGTTCAGGTCTTCCCAATCAGATGTAATTACTGAAGTCACCGATCTCTGGTCTGTTTTCCTTTTTCCTCTCTACGTATTACCTTTCTTGGAGGAAGGAAGTTAAAAGCTTTACACAGTCTCTCTGTTTTGTAACCACATTTCTCAAACTTAAGAGTTGAGCATCGTGATGACTAAATAAGAGGTCTGATTCAGCTTCTTGGAAAAACACATAGTTAAAGGAATTTATGTGTCACACGCAGCAGATTTCAGAAAAAATGGTCATTGATGGCCATTAACCCTGAACATCACAGTCATGTCCACAGAAAAAGGAACCATATTTTTGTGACTAAAATCTAAAACTTCCCTTTTGTTTTACTGTATTATATAATCTGTTTTCTTATAATAATTCAGATTATATTTTTTTCTTAGAGCTCCTTGGATACGGAGGGGCGTGTTAAATTGAGCTTTTTGATATTGAGAGATCAGTATTTCTAAAATCTCCAGGTTCTGAGAGGGAGAAGCAAGGGGAACAAGAGAATATTTCGATTACTTTCAACAGCAGGATATTTGCACAAGCACCTATTACTTAATACCTCTTATTAGGTATGGATGGGAAGCTGAGCACTCATTCATTTTACACGTATTTGGTGAAAGCTTCTTATGTGTCAGACACACCTGGAGATCCCAGGTGAGAGACATGGCTCCTGCCTGCAAGGGGCCTCGAGGGCAGCGGTGTGCTGGGGGTTGGAATAAGGGTACCCACGGGGTACTACAGAGATGTCAGGGACAGAAAATTCCTCCAAAGGGGCTGGAAATAAACTCCCTAGAAGAGGTATCCCTTGGGCTGAGGAGGAGATAGTGAGAGGGAAGAGGGAGGGAAGGGTGTTCCATTCAGAGGGAACAGCAGAGGCAGAGGGAAAAAAAAAAAAAGCAAAGTGCAGAGGCAACCGAAAGCATGCCAACGAATGAAGCATGACCAGATCATGCAGATATGTAGAAGACTGAGAAAGATGCAGGAGATACAGGCAGGATCCAATGTAACACTTGCTGAAATAAACCCAGGCAGACCGAGCCAAAGTCTTCACTGTATCAGGCTTCAGAGACTGGAGTTACTTTACAGGC
The DNA here is from genome assembly GCF_033118175.1 of Dama dama. Taxonomy (NCBI): domain Eukaryota; kingdom Metazoa; phylum Chordata; class Mammalia; order Artiodactyla; family Cervidae; genus Dama; species Dama dama. The sequence continues at coordinate 75,703,034 of NC_083681.1, forward strand.
ACTTTAGAAATCATGCCTGTTAGGACAGAACTTTAGTTTGATAGGAACTCCCCTGGTGGTCCAGTGGTTAAGACCACACTGCCAATGCGGGGGGGGTGCAGGTTTTATCCCTGGTGGGGTTACTGAGATTCCATATGCTATGCAGCACAGACAAGAAAGTATATTTAAAAAAAAAAATAAAAGAAGGGGGAAAAAGAAAGAAAGAAATTCATTGGCACTACTCCAAAAGTAGAGACTATCATTCTTATTTTTCCTAGACTTACTTTTTCTTTCTTTGTGTTTTTCTTTTTCTTTCCCCCTTTGAGAGCAACTGCTTCATCTCTCTTTGGAAGAAAATAGAGCCTCAGCACAGGCAATGTTTGATTCAGGGCTCATTTGATCTGGTTGATTCAGGAAACAGATGCATCCTCTTGGTCTCCGCACAAATTGTTGGGGTTTCTTTTTTTCTTGGTTTCACCAAAGCCAGATCTATGTCTCGATCAGCACAGAGGAAAAAAGTAATTACCGAAGTATTAGTGTGATTATTATTTCCTGATATGAACTGCTGCATTCTTTACTAGTATCTGGTTCTCTCTCTAGGCTGGAGTCAGAACATTTAAAAACAAACTCTTCTTGGGCAAAGCCTGTACTAATTATTTTTTAACCTCGTTTGCATTAGAGAACTCTTTGAACATTTAATGAGAGAGATAAACCCTCTTCTCAGAAAAATTCGTTTTCTCACACCTACGCAGCACAACAACAGTTTTAAGAAGTTCACAAACTTCCTGATGCCCCTGGGATCCTTGAGGAAGCTTAGACCCTGGTTATAAACCTATGGTTTCTACAGTCAAGAATAAAATGGAAGAACCGCTTTTTAAAATTGCACTGTGACTGTTGTCTGTTAATTCTGGCAGGACGTTCCTAGTTTATTCTGGGAAGTCAGAATAAACCTAAATGGCATTGGCCACAGTTGCTCAAGCCTCTGCTACGCCTTGATTCAATGGGTGGAACTCAGCTTCCTCAATGTCCCCACCTCCGTGCCAACCCAAACACAAGTGAAGGTCCCAGAGGAGGACGGGGAGCCGGAAATCACTTGAGACTTTTAATTTTCTAAAATTATCACTCCAGACTTTTAGTTTCCTAAAGTTGTCTCCCCGGCCTTGGAGTTAAAAGAAGACCTGGTTTTAATCTTAGTGCTACCACTTTCTATTTATGTCGTCTTGCCAAGTCATTTACATTTTTCGAGTATCAGCTTCCTCATCTGTAAAATGGGGATAATTTTAACACCTGCCTCTCACGGCTGTTCTGAGGGCTGAGAGAGATAACAAGAGTGAACGTATCTACCAGACATTTGACTCATAGATGGTGCCTGACAAACGTTAGCTGAAATTCAATTCTTCTAGGGCAGAGCAGGACCTTTTAGAGACTCCTCAGTACTGAAAAAATTATGGTGGAGGACTTCCAGCTTCCTGTCTGGCATGTAAGGAGCTTAGAAGTTGCTGCTCTGTCATAACAACAAGTAAAAAGTTGAACAAACTGAAAAAGAAAAAAACAAAGTTGTCTTAGATCTGTCAAAGAAATGAGGTCACAGGGCAAATCACCAGACAGGTGAGTGGATACAGAGACTCACAACTTCTGGGAGCAGCAGCCAGCCTGCGGTGCGTGTGCGCTCAGTCGTGTCCGACTCTGCGACCCCACGGACTGTGGCCCGCCAGCCCGCCGGGCTCCTCCATCCATGGGATTCTCCAGGCAAGAGTACTGGAGTGGGGTGCCGTTTCCTCCTCTCGGGGAGCTTCCCAACCCAGGAATGGAAACTGCATCTCCTGCGTCTCCTTCTTTGGCAGGTGGATTCTTTACCACTGAGCGACCTGGGAAGCCCAATAATGGAAAAAGCTGAACTGTAACTGAAAAATTCTGAAAGGTCAGTGTGGACAAGTCAGAGTTAAGAGCTCCAGGGGGACCCAGCGATAAGGGGGCCTCCGCACTGTTGTACCAGTGTTTCTCCCAGTGAATATTGGAGAATAGTACTCGTAAGTCCAGCAGGTGGAGGGGGAAAAGGAACCACTCTGAAATATGCTAGAGCCTTCTGTCCTTAGCAAAGCGTGCCCTCCGAGAAATTATTTCATCAGAACTTAACCTACTGGGATTTTACCAGAACCTAACTTACCTTGGGGAAAGGAAGTACCTAACTCTAGCCTCCTCTAGCTTCCCGTGTGGGAAAAGGGAAATACGCAACTCCAGTCCCTCCAGCCGTCCTGGCCCAAGTAAGACGGGGAGAGGGGTGGGCGCTGAAAGCCTTGGTGCAGTTCTCGATCCACGGCCGAGGGGCGCTTGTGCCGGCTGTGAAAGGTGGGTTCAGTGCTTGAGAATCAGTTAATGTAAGCCGTCGCGTGAACAGACTTAGGACGAAAAATCACATTATTATATGAATAGATGGAGAAAAAGCATTTGGCAAAATCCAACACTTGTTCACAATAAAAACTCTTGGCAACTAGGAACAGGGAGGAACTTCCTCAGCTTAATAAAGAACATCTACAAAAGCCTCCATCTAGTATACTGAATGGTTAGAAACTAGAAGAATTTCCACTAAAATCAGGAGTAAGAGGGGCATGTCCTTTCTCACCTATGTTTTCAAAATCCTACTGTAAGTCCTAGTTAATTCAGTAAGACAAAAACAAGAGGGGGGGGTGTGGAAATAAAAGGCATACAGATTGGGAAGGAAGAAATAAAACTGTCTTTTTTAAGCAAATGACATAATTGCCTATGGAGAAAATCTGAAAGAATTGAGCAGAAAACTCATCAAATTAGTACGTGATTATAGCAAGATCACAAAAAGACATGGAGGAAACAAACGCATAGTACTAAGTGAAAGAAGCCAGTCTGAAAAGGCTACACAGTTTGGTTCCAGCTCTGTGACATTCAGGAAGAGGCAAGACTATGCAGACAGTCAAAGGATGGCTGGGGTTGCGGACAGGAAGAGGGAGGGACGGGCAGAAGGCAGGGAGTCCTTTAAGACAGTGAGACCATTCCGTGCATACTGCAGTGGTGGGTACATGCTGTTATGTGCGTGTCCAAACCTGCAGATTAAAAAACCTCAAGTGAGTGAGTGAGGGAAAGTCACTCAGTCGTGTCCGTCCAACTCTTTGCGACCCCTTACAGCACCGAGAGTGAACCCTAATGTAAACTATGGACTTTAAGTGGCCATGATGGGTCAGTCCAGGTTGACTGACTGTAACAAATGTACCTCTCTGGTATGGGGGATGTTGATGGCGGGGAAGCCTGTGCTTGTGTGAGGACAAGGGGGCATATGGGAACTCTGTGCTTTCCACTCAACTGTGAACCTAAAACTGCTCTAAAAAGTAAACGTTATTCATTTTTTAAAAAGAAAAAAAAAAGTGGTCCACTCCTACAAGTAATTTGAACTAAGAACAATATATAATAAACCTCAGGTAAATACTACTTTTTTCTTATGATGGCATTGGAGCTTTTTATTATTTATTTTTTTACTAAACATTACTTTTTTTTGGCCGAACCATGCAACTCATGGGATCTCAGTTCCCTGACCAGGGATTGAACCTGGGCCGTGGCAGTGAGAGTCTGGAATCCTGACTAGTAGGCCATAGGGAGCTCTTCAGAGCATTTTTTTTTTTAAATCAGGCATTTATAAGCAGGAAAGCATACATTAATTACGTAAAAATAGCTTTCAAATAGTAGAGTAAGTCAGCGTGTTGTCATTAGCAGTGGCCAAGGAGAGAAAGGGACGGCAGTGTGGACGCTCCTAGTGGGTACGAAGGTGGAACTGTGGTTCCCCAGAATTTTTTAATTTATTTTGAAATTTTATTTGCTTGTTTTGGCCGTGCCGGGTTCTCACTGCTGTGCACGGTCTTTGTCTAGTTGCGGCGAGCCCGGGCTACCTTGCAGCAGTGGGCGGGCTTATTGCAGTGGCTTCTCCTGCTGCGGAGAACAGGGGCTCGAGGTGCTTGGGCGTCAGTAGTTGTGGCTCCTGGGCTCTAGGGAGCGTAGGCTCAGTAGTTTTGACACAGGGGCTTTGTTGCCCTGAGGCATGTGGGATTGAACCCTGGCCAGGGATCAATTTAAAAAAAAAACATCAAATTTGTGTGTGTGTGTGCACCTGTGTATGTGTGTGCGCCTGCCATGCTGGTATCCTAGGAGCATGCTTCATCTTCCAGCTGGGTAACCCATGCGCTGAATTCCCCAAGTACACAGCTCAAGGTCATGATCAAGGATAGCAGGAAGGAAGAATCTTTCTGGGCTGTGGGCATCGTTGTCAGGGTCAGAGACACCAGAACAGTTTCCTCCGAGGGTTCATGAGCAGGACTCCCGCCCCTGGGTCACTCTCCTGGCCAGGCCGCCTCTTTCCTTTTCAGCCACACAGTTGGATCAAAAGTACTCAGACAACCCTGTATGTGGTCCATCCCTCAGATGTGTCGATCACCTTACTGCTCAGGTGGCCTTTCTCTTTCTAAAGCAGAACTGAAATTTCACCTGGGCAGTCAGCTTGAGCAACCACAGAACTTTCATTTCCTTGTTATCGTAGGGAGAAAGCTCTGAACGTTATTTCACCAAGAGAAACTGAGCACTGGGGGAGGAGGGAGCTCACACCTGTGGCTCCTAACCCAGCAAATGCTTGGAATCACCTGGGGGAACTTGTGATGGTGAAGTTCCTGGCTTCACCTGAGAGCTGCTCTGGGCAGGTAATTTCTTACGTGCTCAAGTGTTTCTGGTGATCTTCTAGGCTTGGGATCCACTGGGGTAGAGCAATAAAGCTACCTGTCCTTTCCTGGCCAAGAGTATTCAGTCTTCCTTAAACTGGTCACACGTTTCATGCTTTATCATCTTTAATCACATCTCCCTCTCACTGCTCCTTTCTATAATATCTGCAGATTCCTTTATTATGTCACTTATGTGATATCTGATGTGATTTTTTCCTTGACCACGTGACCTCCTTATGGCAGAGATCAGGCCTTATTCATCTGTGTGTTTCCTGTACCCAAGGTTGCCACGTATAGTTGAGCAGGTCATTCACCATGCAGAGGAGCTTAGTGTGAAGGTAAGTGGGGTTGAAAGTGGTTCTGAAATCTAGCCAGACCCACCAGGTTATGAGCCCTGACTTTGACCTCTGACTGTCTAGAGGACAGGTGCTTTTTCTCATAGAACTAAGGTGCTCTATGGGCTGTTGCTGGCCCTGTCTGCACCTATGAATAGCATCACAGTAGTATTGCAAAACTTAGTATATGCTGAGCACCTATTCCAAGAAAGGCATGGAGTTTAGTGTTTTTGGTAGAGAGTAGGTGATTAAGTGGTATTTGTTAAATTGAATTAAAAGCCTTCTTGGGGTTTCCCTGGTGACTGAGTGGTAAAGAATTGGCCTGACAATGCAGGAGACACAGATTCAATCCCTGGTCCAGGAAGATCCCACGTGTCTCAGAGCAATTGTAAGGCCGTGCGCCACAACTCCTGAGCCCGTGTGCCGAGAGCCTGTGGTCTGCAGTGAGAGAAGCCGCCGCAATGAGACGCCTGTGCACCGCACCTAGAGAGGAGCCCCTGCTCGCTGCAACTAGAGAAAAAGCCCTTGCAGCAATGAAGACGCAGCATAACCTAAAATAAAATACAAGAAATAAATGTTTAAAAAAGCCTTTTTGCTCATCTTTGTCTCTTGTAATCTCGTTCTTTAAGGCCCTGCCAAATATTACTTCTAGGTGAAGTCTTCCTCCAGCCTCAGGTCATTGCCTCAGTGCATTCCTCTTTAGAGACACAACAGCGCCTGGTCTATACAGAGAAGAGCACTTTCTGTGGTCTTACATTGGCGTTGGTGTCTCCCACTACCCAGTGAGCCCCTCGTAGGCAAAGGCTACCTTACTCAGCTCCTAGATCCTAGACATCATAATGAGGATCTATTAAGTGAATGAACACCCCACCCCCAAGTGTCTCTTTAGACTTGGGGTTTCACTGGATCACGTGAAGATGCAGAGGCTTTCGACTGCCCTGGCGGTCCAGTGGTTAAGATTCTGTGTTTCTCTCTAAAAGGGTGTGGGTTGAATCCCTGGTCTGGGAACTAAGATCCCACATGCCATGCAGCACGGTCAAAAAAATTAAAAAATACAGGAGCTTTCATCCCTATCACCTGAAACTGGAAGCAAAATTTCAGAAATTAGTGTTAATTCAACTGATTATATACATGTATGAATATGTATGTATTACCTATAAGTATTTATGAGCTTCCCTGATAGTTCAGTTGGTAAAGAATCTGCCTCCAATGCAGGAGACCCCAGCTTGATTCCTGAGTCAGGAAGATCCGCTGGAGAAGGGATAGGCTATCCACTTCAGTATTCTTGGGCTTCCCTTGTGGCTCAGCTGGTAAAGAATCCGCCTGCAATGTGGGAGACCTGGGTTCAATCTGTGGGTTGGGAAGATCCCCTGGAGAAGGGAAACGCTCCCCACTCCAGTGTTCTGGCCTGGAGAATTCCATGGACTGTATAGTCCCTGGGGTTGCAAACAGTCGGACACGACTGAGCAACTTTCATTTCACTTCACTTCATATGTATGCATATGTGTGTACATACACGTGTTTAACATCAGCTTTGTAGGTAGCACTGGGCCAAGTTAAATAGTTGATTGGTAGACAGTTCTACTGGTTGCTCATGCTCTAATGATATTTGAGTATATATATATTAGGTTACATCTGTGTGTCAGAAGTCTGCATTTTGGTTTCATTGATACAGTAGACAGTTCTGGAGTTGCCCCTTGTCTGAGATTTAAAAATGAGCCCTGACCTAAGCTGATCTTTCTCTGGTTTTCCAGGAGAGAGGTGCTGAGGAGGGGGGTCATTTCTATAATTGCATGAGTTCCTCTTCATTGATGTACACGGATCCTGAGATGTACAAATAATGTGGGACATGAGAGTAGGAAATGAAACATACCCATTCTGGTCAAACTCGGGGACACTCTTAGGAAAGCTCAGTGTCCACTTTTGGCTCATCTTTATTGATGAGATCAATTTGGCTGAGGCATACAGGGCTCTGGAAGTCAAAAAGCTCAGGATTCTTCTGTTTTTTGTAGCTCCTGATAAATGAACATATAAAGACAGTATAACGTAGTGTAATATACACTGTGGTACATTTTATATATAAAATATTTACATTTAAAAAATTAATATTTTATCCCCTGTCCCTTGGACTGCAAAGAGATGAAACCCGTCAATCCTAAAGGAAATCAGTCCTGAGTATTCATTGGAGGAACTGATGCTGAAGCTGAAACTCCAGTACTTTGGCCACCTGATGCAAAGAACTGACTCATTGCAAAAGTCCCTGATTCTGGGAAAGATTGAAGGCAGGAGGAGAAGGGGATGACAGAGGAAAAGAGATAGTTCGATGGACATGAGTTTGAGCAAGCTCTGGGAGTTGGTGATGGACAGGGAAGCCTGGTGTGCTGCAGTCTATGGGATCCCAAAGAGTTGGAGACGACTGAGCAACTGGATGGAACAGAACCCCCTAAAATGTAATTTTACAATGTTATTCACAAGTTATGGCAGAAGTTCTAAAGCAATATTAATTCAAAGTAGACTCTAAATGCCACAGCCCAAAATCAAGTGTAATTCCACTGATGTAGCACAGTAGTTCTAAATGTAAGTTCTTTTTTGTGTGCTTGCCTGCTAAGTTGCTTCAGTTATGTCCAACTCTGTGCGACCCCATGGACTGTAGCGCACGCACCAGGCTCCTCTGTCCATGGGATTCTCCAAGCAAGAATACTGGAGTGGGTTGCCATGGCCTCTGCCAGCGGATCTTCCCAACCCAGGGATTGAACCCGCATCTCTCATGTCTCCTGCGTTGGTGGGTGGGTTCTTTACCACTAACATCATGCGGGAAGCCCGTAAGTTCTTTTGTAGATGATGCCAAAAGTGAATCTGAGGTCTTTGTCAGTGTAGGGATTTGGATTAGATGGCTCTCATCTGTTCCCCCAACTTGGCTAGCATCAAAGGGAGAACATAAGGCCTACTCTAGGACGTGTTTATTGAACTGATGCATGCTGAAGGTGCCAGGCATAGGGACTCTCACTGATGGATTCAAATTGCTACGAGGACATCGAAAAGGGCGCAGTGGGTAGACAAGAATGGGCTGGGTGAATGGAAACCCTGACCATTCAATACGCACATTTTCTTGGTCTTCCACTAGAGCTGAAAAGGAAGTAGAACTCATTTTCAAACTCAGGCATAGTTGGGAACGTACAACGTTGGTCTTAGAGAGTCATTTGGACTTTGGGGCCAGGTCCAGTGAACCCAAGTGCCTCCTCTCAAGTTAGATGTTACATACAGAGAATGGAATATGCCATGGCTATAGGTTACAGTTAACAAGGGCAGTTTTCCAGCAAATCAAGTCCTTGTTTATGCACAATATTTCCTCCTTTGGATATGAAGTCATATCTTCTTTTCTGGGGCCCTAAGTCTACCAGAAGAGGAAGGGACACTTGGCAAATTTTGAGGTCAAGTAGATGGAGAAAGGGCTTCCCTGGTGGCTCAGTGGTAAAGAATCCGCCTGCCAAGCAGGAGACCTGGGTTCGATCCCTGAGTCGGGAAGATCCCCTGGAGAAGGGAATGGCAACCCACTCCAGTATTCTTGCCAGGAGAATCCCATGGACAGAGGAGCCTGGTGGGCTGCAGTTTATGGGGTCACAAAAGAGTCAGGCATGACCTGGCGACTAAACAGCAACAAGATGGAGAAAACCCCTGTCAATGGGAGAATTTGCAGAACTGGCATCATGGGTAGCCCTAGGCTGAATCCGGATCCTGGAATCAGACTGACCCATGACCCTGGCCAAAGATAAAAATCAAGGGGAAGACAAGTTAAATTTATATTGTGGACAGGGGTCAGCAAGCTTCTTCTATAAAAGGCCAGAAATATTATGTTAGGCTTTGTGTGCTATACAGTGTCTGTTGCAATTATTCAACTCTGGCATTGTAGCATGAAATCAAGTGAATGCGTGCGGCCCTGCTCCAATGAAATTGTCTCTTTTAAATGAGGTGGCCGCAGGCTTGGCTCACGGATCATAGTTTGCTAACTCTTACTCCAAACTATCGCAGACAGAAAACTGTGCACCTTCAACAAATTTGTTGTTATCGTTTAGTCGCTAAGTCACGTCTGACTCTTTTGCAACCCCATGGACTGTAACCCACCAGGTTCCTCTGTCCATGGATTTCCAGGCAAGAATACTGGAGTGGGGTGCCATTTCCTTCTCCAGGGGAATCTTCCCAACCCAGGTGTCTCCTGAATTGCAGGTGGAGTCTATACCACTGAGCCACCGAGGAAGCCCTTCAAGAAATATCAAGTCTAAAAAAAAAAAAAGGAATATCAAGTCTAAAATATGATCAAAAAGTAAAATATGATCAAAGAGCAATGTTGACTCCATAAAAGGGACCCCTAGATTAAGTGTGCTTGAGTCTCAGATCTATTATTTACAAGCTATGTTACTTTGGGGAAAACACATAACTTCTCTCATATTCAGGCTTCTTATTTGTAATATGGAGATTGTAAAACCAGCTCTGCCTACCCTAGGAATATTGAGATGCTCAAATGAACTCTAATGCATCAGCAGAAAGAAACATTAATTTGTATTAGTATAGAATTGCAGAAACACTCCACTCAATCTTTAGTACCTGCCCCATATTGGCACGCAGAATAAATTTATGAACTTTATAAATGAAACGGATCAAATATTTCCTTCTTTCAAATCAGTATAGTATTTGAATAGACTGGACAAATAGAAGCCTGCAGTGAAATGATTGCAAACTAGGACAGGAGCCATGTAAAATTTGGAGTTTAGCTGCATTTGGAGAGCGTTTCTGGACCCACTTGCCTAAATGACTTTGGACATGTAGAGAAGAGCTCCCACCAGAATATTACACACACATTTCCAACTGCACTCAGATACATTGGAAGTGTTCCATAATCAAGGGAGGGTTTTCCCTCAGGCCTTTAAACATTTCTCATCAGTAATATCCTCATCGCAAGAGAATCCTGTCTTGAGTGCCCCAGGGACAGCCACTAGTTTCGACACTGTATCCCGTGGTTGGACATGACCACTGCACAAACTTCTCAGACTCATGATACCAGCTTGTTAAGAAAGACAGGGGTCTGTTTAGTGTGTTACAGACATGTCATTGCCAAAATAAAGGTTCTAGACAACAATCTGTCATGAATACTACTGATGCCAATAAAAAGAACATGAAGGAAAAACCTTAACGCTTGTATGATATGGTTGTATCCTAGTCCCGTTTGTCTGTCCATTTTGGAGGCAGCAGAGAATGGTGGAAAGGGTGTGAGCTTTGGAGTTAACCAGACTTGTGTTAAGATCATAATGACAGCATGTTAGTTTTGCGGTCTTGCATGGTTTACCCAATCTCAGGTTTTTTTTTTTTTTTAAGAATTCATGTATTCATTTTTGGCTGCGCTGGGTCTTTCTTTCTGTGCGTGGGCTCCTCTCTAGCTGCAGCGTGCGGGTGTTTCATTGTGGTGGCGTCTCTTGCTGCAGAGCACAGACTCTAGGGCACGCGGGCTTCAGTAGTTGCAGTACGCCAGCTCAGTAGTTGTGACGCTCGGGCTTAGGTGCCCCACGGCACGTGCAATCTTCCCAGGCCAGGGATTGAACCTGTGTCCCCTGCATTGGCAGGCAGATTCTTATCCACTGTACCACCAGGGAACTTCTGCGTAATCTCAGTTTTACATCTCAAGACTATTGTGAGAATAAGACAAATCAAAGTAAATAAAAGTACCCAGCAAGTGTTCTGGGGTCCATTCTCCAGGGGGAGAAACATTCTGAGATGTGGGGTTGTTGTGGGCTGGGTAGCCTCTCCCAGAGGGGGCTGTGACCATGGGCTTCTTCCAGCGTTTTGCCTTCTGCTCCTTATATGCAGGGTCAGTGAAGATGAAAAACATTCCTGAGAGTGGATGAAAAGCATTCAGGGTATGATGTGGGGGAATGTTTCTGGACAATCTTAAAAGAAATGACCAAAAAAAAAAAAAAAAGAAATGACCAAAAGATTAATGGGCAAGAAGAGAGGCCCTGGGTGACCATCCCAGGGAAAGAAGCCACCACTAATGACCCTATTGTTTCCTTTCAACATTTCCCTCTTTAGCTTCTGTAATAAGGGTTTTTCTGCATGGAATGCAATGCAGTTGCTTTGGGTAGTGATTTGAGAGTGTGGTTTACCGTCTGGGAGAATAGACTTGAGAATTAGACTACCTGATGGGCAGGCTGGTTGGCTTCTGAGTCTCCACTTCCTTATTCCTGAGGATCACAGTCTTCATTCTCTGTGTCTTTTTCTTGCCTTCTGGCTTCTGCTTACATAGAGCTTCTGCCTGCTCATCACTGCAGTTCACTCAGGGCTGGAAGGCTAATTACTGGGGTCTCTAGGAAGAACTTTTCACTTTGGAAGCTGCCAGACAGCCTATGGTTGCCTGCCTATTGGTCAGTTGCCCACCCCAGGTCCAGTCAGCACGGCCAACAGGGAGACAGGGTAGACATGGTCACAGAACGTAACTCAGGGTTGGCTGCTAAGCCAGGGACTGTGGACATGGCCATTCTCACCGAGGATTGTGTGTAATGATGTAACCATGACTGATGCCCAGGACAAAGAGGTGAGACAGAGAGTTTAATGCAGGGTAGACAGTGGTAGGACTTCCCAGGTGACTCAGTGGAAAAGAATCCACCTGCCAAGGCAAGAGATGCAGGAGACTTGGGTTTGGTCCCTGGGTTGGGAAGATGCCCTGGAGAAGGAAATGGCAACCCACTCCAGTATTCTTGCCTGGGAAATCCCATGGACAGAGGGAGCCTGGTGGGCTACAGTCCATGGAGTTGCAAAGAGGCGGACATGACTGAGCACACACGCGTGCACATATGCACAGACAATGGTATAACTGCAACATTAATAAAAGAAATGTTGAAAAAGAGCTTTATACGTTCAGAGGAAAAGGAACCTGCTTTCTAGTTAGGAGAGTCAGGAAAAAGCTCCATGGAAGAAAGGGGCTCCAGAGCGTCTATTACCCCAAGGCAGTCAAGGGTCATCTCTGGACTTGAAGGCTGGGGTCAGTCCTACCCAAAACTTTATGACTGGAACTTCAGGGAGTTCTTACAATGAATGCACCCCATCCCTCCCCCAACCCTGGCCACAAGCATTGATTAAAGGATGGGGGTATGACAAAAGTCAGGCCTGTCACGGACAATGAAATCTACCAGGAAACAGATGTTCGTCTTCACCAAACGTGACGTGGAAGCATGTGGTCTTAGAAGACCCTGGTGGTTATCTTATGGGCACAAGGGGAGAGACTTGTGAGAACAGAACCCTCACTGGGGAAGTAGAGCTGGGAGATAGAGACAGATAAATAGAGACAGAGAGAAAGGGGGACAGAGGGAGAGGAACTGGGTCTTGGGCACATCATTTTGGGAACATCCGGGGAGCAGAGGGCAATAGTGAACAAGTCAATTCACTGAGAGCCCTGGGAGTCCTGGTGCAGGGGCGTCAGCACTGGAAAGGCGTCCATGGCTTGAAAGGGGGATAAGAGGCTTTTTTTTTTCTTCTATAGGCAACAGAAAGATACTGTGATATGAGTGGGGTTGTGGATAAATTCATCAGCAATGTGAGTGAAATAGATTGAAATGATGAGAGGCGGCAGGTGGAGGAGCCATTGAGAGTCTATTGTAATAAGTTACCCCAGGCGGCGCAGTGGTAAAGAACCTGCCCACCCATGCAGGAGATGCAAGAGACACAGGTTCAATCCCTGGATTGGGAAGATCCCCTAGACTAGGAAATGGCAACCCACTGCAGTACTCTTGCCTGGATAATCCCATGGACAGAGGAGCCTGGCAGATGACAGTCTATGGGGTCGCAGAGTCAGACACGACTGAGCACGCACACACACAGAGCAAGTGGAGTGAGGCTGGAAAGAGGAGAAGAGTGTGCAAAAAGAAGACCACAGATTCAGGGGCTCAGAGTGAGGTTCTGTCCCTTTCTAAAGGCTGCCTGAGCCAAGGAGGGCGCCTCACAATGCTGGAGGCACAGCTTACCTCAGCTCCTGGAAGAGCTCCTCCAGGCCAGCAGTTTATCACCACAAAAGATGGATGGAAGCGATTAGACAACCGATTAGATGACAGACCTTCTTAGGTCAGATTTTTGTCACAGTGCAAATGGATCGTGACACAACTTTCCAACCTTGAGAAATAGCCTGTGGTGTTGACTCATCCGCATACTTCAGGACCTGTTTATAGAGGGAGCTGGCAAAATATTTGCGAAGTGGCTGGCACAAAACATGCACACCCGTTTGTTGAGATTAGAACTTTTTTCTCTAGCTGCATGACTCTGGTAAATCACCCTCTCTGAGCTGCAGTTTACTTAACTTAAGAAAAAAAAAGGAAGGAAGAAGAAGGATAAAGTTTCTTTCTGGGGTGGGAATCCTCACCTCATGATCTCACAGGAAAACTATTTGCCAGTTCCTAATGAATAACAGGTAAAATAAATAAAAATATGAAAAATAGCACATTACAGGTAAATGTGTTTCAAACCTCCCGTCTTTTTTCTCTCCCTTCTTTTCTTCTTTTCTAGGTACACTTTGCGTTGACAGGCTGCCCATCCACAGGTACTATCTGTGTCATCACAGCTTGTTTGATAGGTTTCCTTACAGCTTTTATGATTAAATCTGTAGATTCTGGTACCATCTCCATCACAGAATTGGGATGGCCTCTCTTTGCCCTATGTTCTGTAACAGTGGACTAACTAAAATGCAGTATTTGATTATGATGATTTGCTTGAGGAGGTAAAAAAGTATCCTTGATTGGTATTAGTGCGGGGGCGGGGGGGGCGGTGCTCCACAACAAGGGACCGTACGTGTGGCAAGCAGTGTGATTGGCATCTCCAGAGCAGGGGGCCACTTCGTGGACCACAGCCTTGACGTGGCCAGCGGGCTTGCATAACTCAGTGAAGCTATGGGCCTTGCTGGGCAGCGCCACCCAAGACTGATGGGTCAGAGTGAAGAGTTCTGACAAAACGTGGCCCACTGGAGGAAGGAACAGCAAACTGCTCCAGTGTTCTTGCCAGGACAACCCTGTGAACAGTGTGAAGAGGTCCAAAGGCCCCCCGAAGGCCGGAAGGTCTCATTTGCTCCTGGGGAAGAGCAGAAGGCAGTTACCAATAGCTCCAGTAAGAAGGAAGCAGCTGGGCCAGAGTGGACACAACACTCAGCTGTGGAAGTTAGAGAGCATCACCGACTTGATGGACGGAAATCTGAGCAAACTCCGGGAGACAGTGAGGGACAGGGGAGCCTGGCCTGCTGCAGTCCATGCGGTCTCACAGGAACGACTGAGTGACTGAACAACAGCCGGGAGCAGGGGGATAACGTGGATGGCTGGAACGCAAGGGAAGTGAGGAGGGCCCTGGAAGAAGCATAGACGAAGCCCTGTGGCCAGGGGAGAGCCACTATCACGGAACCGGTGTCATAGATCTGTCAGCAGTTCTGCCACTTCTCCTCCACTGCTTCTTGCTGAATGCTTACAAGTGCTAAGTGTTTGTACGATTTTGTTCAATTCTCTAAATAACCCTCATAAAGCATTACTAGTGTCCTAAGTAAGCATAATCTGTCAAATGGACTGATGAGGAGACTGAAGCTTAGGTCACCTGTCCAAGGTCACGAAGACAACTAGTGAGTGATGGAGCAAGGACTTGAATCTGTGCTTTAAAAATTCTAGAGCCCACGAGTTTAACTCTTGCCCCAGATTGCCTGCGTTGAGATTTCCTGGGAAGAGCTCTCTTATCTTTTCTTTTATAGGCACATGATTTATATCACCCATCTGGAATGGGATGGAGTGAAAAAGGGGATTCGGGAACTATTGTCTCTTCAAGATTACTCAGCTCTTTGATTTCTCCCCTAGGAGCCATGCTGACTGTCAGCTAGAAGGTGCTGGAAAAAATTAGATTGCTCCAGTGTGTTCACGTGTATGCAATTTATCATTTCTAAAGATAAGGCCTAAAGAGACCTCACTGCATTATATTTCCTCCAATAAATGAAAGCAGAAGGACATCTGTTTAGTATTTGAGACATGCACCTGGCTCACTTTGGTTAAAAGAGGAAAATAAGTATTAAAACATAGTAGTCCAAGGAATGACTCCCTCTGGGCTGGCTTGCTCTTTGCTTTGAGTATGGACCTCAGCGGCAATAATGTAAATTGGGGGCTGCCAGGAAAGGATGCCTTTGCTCTTGATTAATTGGGAAGACTAAAGATATCCAGAGGAGAGGGCTTTGGTTTCCTTCTAGGGTCTAACCTTTCTAGGTCTGGATCTGAAGCTTAGAAAAAGCGCTGAGAATCTATCAGAGGGGGAGACAGAAGGAGAGGTGACCTCCTCCATGCTGTGCTGTGCTTAGTCGCTTACTCACGTCTGACTCTGTGCCACCCGATGGGCTGCTGCCTGCCAGGCTCCTCTGTCCATGGGGACTCTCCAGGCGAGAATACCGGAGTGGGTTGCCATGCGCTCCTCTAGGGCATCTTCCCAACCCAGGGATTGAACCCAGGGCTCCCGTATTGCAGGCAGATTCTTTACTGCCTGAGCCACTGGGGAAGCCCAAGAACACTGGAGCGCGAGGCCTACCCTTTCTCCAGGGGACCTTCCCGATCCAGGAATTGGACCGGGGTCTCCCGCATCGCAGGCGGATTCTCTACCAGCTGAGCTAGCTTCATACGTTCCTTTAACTGTGGAGGACACTGACGCCCAGTGTGCTGGATATGGCCGACTGCCCCTCCAGACCTTCTCTCCACCCTTTTCCACTCTGCGCTGCATCCTGGAAGGCTGCTCTGGATGTACTGTATCACTGGGTTCCCTTATTCTCTAGTCTCTGGTTTGATTAGGCCAAAGGGAAGCACCCACAGATCCAAGGGCAGGAGGAAATCAAAGTAAAGGTGTTTAAAAAAAAATTCATATTTATTCATCTGGCTGCATCAGGTCTTAGTTGCAGAACGCAGGATCCTTAGTTGTGGCATGTGAACTCTTAGTTGCAGCATGTGGGATCTAGTTCCCTGATCAAGGATTAAACCCAGGCCCCCTGCATTGGGAGTGTGGTGTCTTAGCCACTGGACCACGATGCTCGGGTGCCCTGAATGGGCTGCACCCCTCCTCTGAGGGTCACAGCCTCCCATCTGGTGGCCTCTCAATGCAGCTGCTGTCTCTGATCCTGGTGACTGCTTCTCCTTTTGCCCTTTCATGGCCAAGCAGAAGTAAAGCCTCCTTGGGGCCACTAACCTTGAGATGCCCACTATTCATTCATGCACATATCTTTGTAAATAGCCCTGTTATTACACTCTAATCGGATTGCCGGTTTGGATGTGCCATCTGTTGCCTGGTGGGACCCTGACTGATACACCCAGAGAGGTTTAATGACTTGCCCAAGGCCTCAGGAGGATTTGATTATGTACCGGTACGTGTTAATGAGAAGGCATAACACTGGCCTTTCATATAGTTTATGAAGCACATTCATAACTATAATCTTGGGTGCATTAAACTTTCCACTTAGAGACTAGGAAATTGAATCTCAGAGAAGAAGAAGGGGTTTTCCACAGCTGGTAAACATCAGAGCCATCCTCAAACCCAATGCACGGGCTCTGCCAGTCACACCGTGGTTTGTCCACAGGTCAGGGCTGAACCTCTGATTCTTCATTAGCACAACTCCAGGAGGAGCATCAGTGAAACAAACAAGCCCAGAGTCCCATTTTCCAGGCCCAGAGCCAACGATGTTACATACACAGTCTAACAAGTTGTGGGCTCAGTGGTGAAGAGAGTGAAGTGAAGGCGCTCAGTCATGTCTGACTCTTTGTGACCCCATGGACTGTAGCCTACCATGCTCCTCTGTTCATGGGATTTTCCAGGCAAGAGTACTGGAGTGGGGTACCATTGCCTTCTCCAGAGGATCTTCCCGACCCAGGGATTGAACCCAGGTCTCCCACATTGTAGGCAGACGCTTTACCATCTGAGCCACCAGGGAAGTCAGCAGTGTCATCCCTGTTTTATAAAATTCATTTTATTTTAAAAATTTATTTGTTACTTTTGGCTGGGCTGGGTCTTCCTTGCTGCACAGGCTTGTCTCTAGTTGCGGCAAGTGGCGGCTCCTCCCTCGGTGCCAGGCAAGGGCTTTAGGGCGTGTGTTGTGTGGGCTCAGGGGTTGCGTTCCTGGGCTCTAAAGGAAGTTGGGGTGACGGGCTGAGGTGCTCCGCGGCTGGTGGGGTCCTCCTGGAATGCTGATTGAACCCGTCTCCTGCGCTGGCGGGCGGATTCTTTACCACAGGGCCACCAGGGAAGCCTCACCTTATTTTATAGATGAGGAAAGTGGGGCTCAGAAAGCTGAATATCTTACTCGAAGTCACGCAGCTGGGAGGTCCCCAGAGTTTGAACCCAGGCCTCTCTGCCTGCTCTTTCCACCACCCCTGCTGCCTCTTTCTGCAGAGATGTGGCTTTCTGAAGGTCCCGCAGGCTGCAAGCCTGGCACACCCATTGTATTTTCTCTCATCAAACCAGACCCAGCCTGGCCTTCATACTAACCCTGGGACCTTAGCCTGGCTTTCCTGTTGGGCAACCAAAGAGGCTTTTGTGGATAAATCATGATAGAAAATGAAGTGGGGCTGATTAACAGCGAGAGATAACGGGGCAAGGCCAGGCCAGCCCTTTGTCTGAGACAGCCTGGGAAAAATGCAGCCAGGGTCTGGACCGCCTCTCCGGTTCCTGCTGAGAGGGTAGGGGTGCCAGAGGCAGTTCTTCAGCTTTGACAAGCAACCCTGCCAGCAGGGCTGAAGGGTCCACCTCACCTATCAACTTAGTAGCAAAAAAAAACTTCCCGGGACCCACTAGCTTTCATGACACAAAAGAAGAGTCGAAGGCTGTTGTTGGCTGAGCAGTGCCCTGGGGTCACCTACTCTCTGTGGCCTTAAAGGCTCACTTTCCCAGGTTGGACCCCAGGGACCTTATCTGAAACCTGGAGGAGATGGGTGGATCCAGTGTTCTGCCACTGTCTTCCCAATTTATCCTTTGTGAGTTTGGGAGTCTGGGGGAGAATGTGAGCCTTCCGAGACCTCCCCAATCACGCCGCCTCCCTTGGCAGGACACCCAGGTAGTACCATCGATGGATTTGCATCAGTCAATTCACATTTTCCCTACTGACTCACATCCACAAACAGCTGCCCCAAACCAGGCAGTGACCTGTGGTCGTGGAGGGCGCAGGACCAGACTCAAAACTTTATCTGCACAGCATTTTCACCAGCCAGCAAACCTCGAGGGGTGTCTGTTACCATCTTGGGAAGTAGTGTAGCTCAAGAGCTGGTCCTGCTTCCCCCTACTTTTCAACGTTGCAAAGCAGACCCTGGGGTGCTAAATGACTTTCCCAGGACATCCAGTCCCCTGGTACTGGAATGGGGCCTTCCCCATGCACCGTACTGTTGTCACCCAGGAAAATCATTCCTGGGCTTGATGAGAGTCTCTGTTTGAAGTTACTGCTTTGAAGTTTAAACAGATGCGATAAACATCCAGCATACGGGGGAAAACAGAAAATGTAGATAAGCAAAGGGAAGAAAATGAAATGGGGTGGTTTGATGCCCTGCCGTTTTGGCTTAAGCAGTCCTGGGACTTTGTAAGATGAACTGGAGCCTGGCTTAAAACCCAGCAGAGACTGCACTTCTTGTTCTTATTGGCAGGTTCACGGGCTAGTGGTCACTCTGCTTTCTGTTTTGGGAGGGCCCTTGGCCAGAGTTTTCTGAGTACTCAACCCAAGCCAGGCAATGAAGCGATCACCAGCAGACAGAGAAAGAGAAAGTGTTTCTCTTGGTTGAGTGAGGTGGCGGCTCCTTGGTGATACAGCACAGAGGGTGGGGTGGTCCCCAAGAGAAGTGAGTAAATCTATAGAGACATTTGCTCTGTGGGAAGACTTGCTTCCCTCTAACACCCACTTTTAGAGGGTGGCCCTCCTTTCACAGTTCCTAAGAAATAGCTGCTTCCAGATAATTTTGGCTGAAGACTGCGCTTTCTATGAGCAATTAAAAAAAACTCTGTTCAAGGGTTAAGACTTAGAACTTCAGAGTGTCTGAGCCCAGAAGGACCTTACAGCCTATTTAGTCCCAACCAGCTTATTTAACACATGGGGAAACTGAGGTTTAGAGATAGAAACTGGCTCACTGCATGCCATATGGTAAATTATCGGCAGTGCCAGGCCTAACACGTAGGTCTTCTCATTTCATTCTTTGTGCCAAACATCAGTTTCAGACACATGGGAAATGTGTTCTCAGCCACTGTAGGGAGTTAGGGTTTATGTGTAAGTAATTAGCCTTAGTTCTGGAAACAATAACATGTGTGTGTTTGTTGGTCCGTCATGTCTGACTCTTTCTGACCCTATGGACTGCAGCCTGCCAGGCTCCTCTGTCCCTGGGATTCTCCAGGCAAGAATACGGGAGTGGGTAGCCATTTCCTTCTCCAGGGCATCTTTCCAACCCAGGAATTGAACCCAGGTCTCCTGCATTGCAGGCAGATTCTTTACCATCTGAGCTACCCAGGAAGCCCTACAAACATGACAATAATGAGCTGAAATTTATCCAGAGCTTGTTATATGCTAGCAATGTTATAGTCATAATCTCATTTCATGTCCATGGTAACCTATTACCATGTTATTATTCCAAGTGTTTCACATGAGAAAACTGAAACTTAAGGGGTGACATTACTAGCCCAAATTCACACAGTGAGCAGATAGCTGAGAGAGGATTAGAACTTAAGTCTGATGTCTCCACCTCCCTAGATTAACATAAAATGATCCTGCAAAGTTTGGTCTGAAATGAGACACGACTTTCAAGCGTTTTTTTTCTTCATATCTGAATGTTTTAGTAAATCTATACGGGAGTGTGCTCAGTGGTTTAAAAGAAGTAGTTCTCAAGCTCTAGTGGGCATCAGAGGGCTTCCCAGGTGGCACTACTGGTAAAGAACTCACCTGCCAATGCAGGAGACTTAAGAGAGCGAGTTTGATCCCTGGGTGGCGAAGATCCTCTGGAAGAGGGCGTGGCAACCCATTCCAATATTCTTGCCTGGAGAATCCCATGGACAGAGGAGCCTGGTGGGTACTGTCTATAGGGTCTCAAAGAGTCAGACACGACTGAGTAACTTAGCGCTCACACAGTTGGGCACCTAAGGGACCTTCTGAAAACCTGGACTGCTGGCCTCTCCCCCAGAGTTCCTAATCCACTATATGTCTGGGGTGTGACCTGTAGATAGGAAATTTTAGCAAGTTCCCAGGTGGCACTGATGGTGCCAATCTGGGGACCACCTATAGAGAGTCATTGATTTAAAATAATCATGAAAAGATTTTGCGTTAGCTGCATTTTCTTTCGCTAGGTCTCATTTCCCAGATAAATACTCAGGAACAAAGCTACTACATCTCACTGAAAGAGCAATTTGTCAGGAGATACAAGAAATGATATTATCGCTTGATTTCCTAACTACCCCCTCAAAAGAGTTGGTGAGGGGTCTTCAGTTGGGATGAATTGTCAGGAAGGCTAAAGATTTAGGCTAAAAAGCACAGGAAGTGAAGTGTGAGTCATTCAGTCCCGTCCAACTCTTTGCAGTCTCATGGACTGTAGCCCGCCAGGCTTCTCTGTCCATGGAATTATCCAGCAAGAATACTGGAGTGGGGTGCCATTTTCTTCTCTGGGGGATCTTCCCCACCCGGGGATCGAACCGAGTCTCTGCATTGCTGGCGAGTCGTTTATTGTCTGGGCCACCAGGGAAGCCGAAAAGACACAGGCTGCAGCAGCAAAAACGAACAACTTCAGGCATTTCTTTGGCCCATGAGGGAATCTTTTTTTTTTTTTTCCTTCAGTTTTTCGGCTGTGCCCAGCAGCAGGTAGGATCCTATCTCCCCAACCAGGTATCACATCAGTACGCCCTGCTTTGGAAGCAGGCAGTCTTCACCACCGGCCCTAGGAGCCACGGAAGCAGTCTTCATATGATTGACGGTCCTGAGGGAGAGATTGTGAGTGGCTGAGCTTAGGTCACATGCCCATTCCTGAGCCAATCACTGTGGCCAGAGAAAGGGGATGTTCTGATTGGCCAGACCTGACTCCCACCAGGCCTGCTCCTAAAGCAGGAAGTGACATGGGCTTCTCGAAATAAATCCCATCCAGGTGCAGAACCTTGCAGAGGAGTTGGGAGTGGTCCCCCCTGGAGGAAGCCTGGGGATGAGGACACAAGAAAGAAGGGTAAATGGATGCCAGGTGCCACACCCACCCACCTTTCTCGTTGCCAAGCAACCTTTTACCTACTTTCCTTCCCCCAGAGTTCTCAGCGCACAGGGGCTGACTCCTCCGTAGATGGAAGAGGGCCAAACCCAGGAAGCCTTGAGTGGAGTGGAAAGAGGTCTAGGCTGGAGATTGGGGTTTCAGTCCTGTTCTGCCACGGACTTCCTTCCCTCTGTGAGTCTGTTTTCCTGTCAACGGTAAAATGAGGAGGCTGGATAGGAGCTCTGTGGGCGCTTGCAACTCTAATAGGCTGTGGTTCTGGGTAGTGTCTTAGGCAGCGGGGCTCTCCCAGTTGCCTCTGTTTCTCAGAGAGGAAGGCAGCTTTCCCTGAGTGTGGGCAGTCCCCGCCGTGAAATGACCCAGCTTTCTAGAAAGAGTTTTGACTTTGGCATCAGACAGACTGACTCCTCAATTAACCTGTGTGATCTAGGAAAATTAGATTAACCTCTCTGAGCCTTCTTATATGCATGCATGCGTGTTAGTCGCTCAGTTGTGTCCGACGCCTTGCGACCCCATGGACTGTAGCACGCCAGGCTCCTCTGTCCATGAGATGCTCCAGGCGAGAATACTGGAGTGGGTTTCCATTTCCTCCTCCATCTTATATAAAGTGATGTTAATAGTAATGGCTGCCTGGTCTCGAATGTTGTCCAGAGAATGAGAAAGTGGACATGAAAGTGCTCTGTAAGCCCCCGAGCGCCATGCAGACGGAGGATTTACCAACCCAGGGCTCCCTGAGTGCCATTCAGACGGAGGATTTACCAACCCAGGGCTCTTGCCTCCTAGGCCAGTATGGTTCTGGGACCCAGTGCTCTGAGAAAAAGTGCCCACATTAGTGAGCATGAGCCTGTGCATAAGGCACAAGTCTGCTACTTATAGGGCATTTGTCCTCAACCTTGTTATTCTGCCCATGAATACCATATCAGGTCATAAACTGAGGCAACTGGGAGGTTGGAGTGGGGGTAAAAGGAGGAGGCTGCTGGTCATTCCAGATCTCGCAGGAAGAGTCTGTCCTGGAGTCTCAGGTGGGGGCCCAGGACCCAGTGACTCACAGGAGGTAGGAAGCCAGGTCCCGCCCTTCTCTTCTGACCATCCTGTCCCTCGGAGTGGGCTTTTTGACGAAGCCTCCCTCTCACTTGTCTAGTTGGGGAGTGAGTTAGCCATCTCTACTCTATGATATCGTGCAGTCATCTCAAATTAATGTTCAGAATCACTTTCTTAATCTCGATGCCCACCCCTCAAATCTGTTTTCTCCTGATTTCAGTAAATGTCATTTACAGCCATTGAGTCTCCCATGTAAGATACCTATTGGTCATGACCCTTCACTCCCATCCCCCAAATCCATCATCAAATCCTGTCTATTCCCCTTTTAAAGTATATTTATTTACACTGATTTCCACCCTCCCACCCCATTCTCACCACTCACACACCTATCTGAGACACTGTCATCGCTTACCAGCAACTGTCTCCTAACTAGTTTTCTCCCTCGGGGTCTCCTGCCCCACCTCATTCCAGTGAAAGGGGGCATATGTCAGCTACAGTGAACTTGCCGGAATTAGAATCTGATGGTATTCCTGTCCCTCGTACTAGTCTTCAAAGACTGCCCACTGCGTTTGGAGTAAAAGTCAAGTTCCCCAATGGGGTCTCTCCAGTCCTGCAGGACCTGGCCCCTGCCCACTTCTCCAGCCCAAGTCCCCTCTTCCTCACTCTCCCTGTTGTTCTCTGGCCTTTGTCCAGTTCCTCAGCAGGCCAGGTTCCTGCACATCTCAATGTCCTTTCACAGGCTCTTCCGCTCTGCTGTCTGCCCTTCCTCTTTTCTTCACACTTTAGCTGCTTCTGTTCATCCTCCAGGTCTCAGCCAAAGGGTCACATTTTCAGAGAGGCCTCCTCTAATGACTCTATCCTAGCCCCTTTACCATTCCTCATTGCCCACCAGTTCTTATCTCTCAGCAGTGTGCTTCCTCTGTAGCACATACTGCAATTCATATCCGTCATTGTGTTCACTTAGTTGCTTGTTGCCTAGCTCCATATACTGTAAGCTCGTGAGTCAGGGGAAGTGCCTTCCTATTGTATGTCTAGCACCTATTTGCTCAGTAAATATTTCTGGAATGAAAGGACAAGTGCAAAATTTAGAGGTCTTGTCCTTGTGTCTTCTTCAGAAGATTTTCCTCAGAGGTGTTATGGTGTGAACCAGTAATTCTTGGCACCCTGTGGAAGCCAGGAATAAAAAGAAATGCTGGCAATGTCTGGTTGTACCCAAGTTGTTGGACTGGCTGGTCCCTTGACCTTGACCTTGCCCTTCTCCTCCTGCCTGTCCACTGTCGCAAGTACCTGGACCCTCAAGCTCTCCTAAAAGGGCTTTCAGGAAAGGATCTGATAAACCCAGGTATACTGGTAAACAAGAATGTGCTCATAGGAAATCGGACTTCCCAGGTGGCACAGTGGTAAAGAACCCGCCTGCCTGCCAATGCAGGAGACTCAAGAGACGGGGGTTCGATCCCTGGGTCAGAAAGATCCTCTGGAGTAGGAAATGGCAACCCACTCCAATATTGTTGCCTGGGAAATCCCATGGACAGAGGAGTCTGGCGGGCTACAGTCCATGAGGTCACGAAGAGTCAGACACGACTGAGTGAGCATGCACGCATGCAAGAACAGACACTATGTATTTCACAGCAAACAATGAACTAGACACGTGAGTTGGCAAGGACTTTTCTGACACTTCCTGCAGTGCCGACGACATTAATTTGTGGGGTCCGGTACAAAATGAAACTGTGGGCTGCTTGTTAGGCGATTATCAAGAATTCCAAGACGGTGACCGCAGAGCATTGAACCAGGGGCAGCGTGGCCCGCATGCCCACGGAGACGGCTTCACGCGCTCGCTGCCTCCAGGGGCAGGCCAGGAGATTGGTTTGCATTCTCTGAGCTGGCCCTGATCTTTCTGGATACTGTGGCTTCTCAGAGACCGTTTTCCCATCAGCTCAAGGATGATACTAACTCTAGACGGCACTCTGTCTCTTATTAGCCAGAATATACCAGGCCCACAAGAGGCCACTGCCACGTCTTTACCCCAAATTTCCCCCAGACACCGTGGTTTCAATTAAGCCAGTTGATTCAGAGCAGAGCCAAGTTTATTTTCTCTTGTCTAGTAGTTTAAGGGAGCAGGAAGGTCGTTTTTGTAAGACTGCCTAGAAGGTAAACCCGATGACGTGGTTGCGTCTGTGTACACGGACACTCTGGCATGCAGGGGGTTTCTGCTTACTTGTCCTTCACACACCTCCAGTGAGCTAGTGAGACAGCTTCCTCAGGGGCCCAGCCTCCAGGAATTTGGCCTTATTTTAGTGGTAGGGGGAGGTAGAGAGAGGAAGAGTGAGGGCAGGCCCAGGGTTGAGCCTGTGGATGAAAATGGGAGGCACCCTGGTTTACATTTCCTGAAAGTCACCAAGGGAAACTCTGAACTGCAGTCATCAAGTGATTCACTCAATCTATATTTTAAATAAATATAGTTATCAGTTTGATTGATTTTATTTTTGAATAGGTAATACATTCTTATGGTTCAAAACTCAAAAGTTAGAGACAGGTTTATGGTGAACATTCTTCCCTATTCTACCTCTAATCCACCTCGCCTCCCTGTAGGTTGTTGCTATATTAATCGCTGGTTTTTTGGTACCCTGGTAGAAATACTATTTGCATAAACAAGAAAATACAAATACACGGCCTTTCTCTCTCTTTTTTCCTCTCCACCATTAGTAGCGTATTTTAACAGTGTCCTGTACTTTGCTTAAGATTAGATTCAGGTAAATATGAAAACTCTAACTTAAAAAGATACATGTACCTCAGTGTAAATATTTGCAACAGCCAATATATGGGAGCAACCTAAATGTTCACCGACAGAGGAATGGATAGAGAAGACATGGCGCATATAAACAGTGGAGTATTGCTCAGCCATAAAGAGGAATGAAATAATGCCATTTGCAGCAGTTTGGGTGGACCTAGAGAATACCAAACCAAGTGAAGTACGTCAGAGAAAGACAAATATCATATGATAGCGCTTATATGTGGAATCAAAAGAATGATGCAAATGAACTTATTTACAAGACAGAAATAGACTCGTAGACATAGAAGACAAATTTAAGGTTACTAAAGGGGAAGGAGAGGACAGAGATAAATGAGGAGCTTAGGATGATCAGATACACTATGTAAAATAGGTTAACAACAGGGACCTACTATATAGCACAGGAAATAATGTTCAATATCCTGTAATAGGATCCCAAAAGGAATACATGTATATATATATCTGAATCACCTTGCTGTACACCCAGAACTATCATAACATTGTAAATCAACTATGATAAAAAAAATTAGATTCAGGAAATCCTTCTGTCCTCATTCACAAAGAGCGTCATTGTTCTTCCATAGGTATTTGAGGTATCCTCGTTTACCTAAATGTCTATAACCAAGTAGACATTTAGGTTCTTCCAGTCTTTTGTTATTATAAACCATGGGGTGATGAATTACTTTGATAACTGAGGTTCAGAGATTCTCTTGGTTCTTTTAAGGCAAATAAAAATCAGATTCACCCTCCTAATCTCATTTTCAAGTCACTGTGAGTGCCTTTGTAGGCATGTGCCTTTGTAACTTTGTTGGATACTACTATTCAGCCCTCTGTGGACTTCCACAAATATTTACTGAGTGCCCACTTCAAGCCAACACTGTTGCAGAACCCCGGGGGTTACTGCAGTGTCCTGACAGATCCTGCTCTTCTGATAATACCGTTTACTTGTGGGCCAGTGACCAACTGGAACCCAAATGAATGAATAAGAGAATTTCGGATAATGATCAATGCTGTGGGGGAAAAAAAAAAGTCAAACCCAGGTGGTGTGATGGAGCATGTGCAGAGAACCACTGAAATGGGGACCAAGCGTGACTGCTCTTGGAAATCTGAACTATGCTTGGGGGGACAGTTCCAGAAGAGGTAAAAATTAACCCAGCACTAAGTCTGTGTCATATGTGGAGCTCTTTCAGACGTTCACCATCCACTGGTTCCCTAAATAGCAGGACTGTGTTTCTCAGGGTGGAGAGGCTGGAGGCATTCTCTTCTCTCTCTCTCTGTTTTTGCAACAGAGAACATAATCTTCAACTGTCCTCTCCAAGGAAGGTTGCCTCTCACAGTGATGAAGACAGACCATGCTGGGATAATATCCCTTCCATCCAGGGATGATATTTTTTTATTCTTTATTTATTTTAGGGTGTGCTGGGTCTTTGTTGCTGTACAGACTTCTCTCCAGTGATGGCAAGTGGTGGCTGCTCTCTTGTTGCAGAGCACGGGCATGTAGTGTATGGGCTCAGTAGTTGCAATTCCCAGGCTTTAATGCTTAGTCGCTAGTCGTGTCCAACTCTTTGCGACCCCAAGGACTGTAGCTCGCCAGGCACCTCTGTCCATGGGGATTCTCCAAGCAAGAATACTGGAGTGGGTTGCCATGCCCTCCTCCAATGGATCTTCCCAACCAGGAGATCAACCCCAGGTCTCCCGCATTGTGGGTGGTTCTTTACCGCCTAAGCCACGAGGGAGGGCTAAACAGTTGTGATGCATGAGCTTTGTTGCTCTGCAGCATGCGGGATCCTCCCAGATCACGGTTTGAACTTGTGTTTCCTGCATTGGTAGCTGGATTCTTCATCACTGAGCCACCAGGGAAGCCCCATTTGGGGATAATATTAAAAACCGTCGAACCAACTGTACCAGCACCGACCAGTCAGACAAAAGCTGGTTGCTTTTCAAATGGGTACGTCTTTCCCACTCCCGCCTCTCCAGTTCCCTTCCTCCTGTGGCAGAGCAGGCAGTTCCGTATTGTTTCTGCTTTAAGGTTGGGGCGGCATCATCTTTATTCCCTACAAGGCCCTTTAGGCCAGAAGCCTTGACAGCCATACCCGCTTCCATCTCCCCCAGAGCCTGGCCCAGTAGAGCCTTGTCGCTCATAGAACCCTAACTCACACATGCTGTCTGGGGACTGAAAGGGCCGCCCCTGGATTGTGAGGTGACATCACGTCCATAAGTGGGTGCGCTGGTGATATTTAGGGGCGGCGATCGGCACGTTGTTACTCGAAGCTATAAGGGAACAATTGTTGGACTTGTAGTTGTTCTAGCGGATCTATTTCCCATGTGTGTCAGCACTCTTGTTTTCTGAGCCCAATTTCACCGGAACGATTAAACAAAGGGGAAATCATCATTAAAAAAAACAAAACAAAACAAAACCCAGAAAACCGTAAGGGCAGAGGCACAGGTAGAAATGAGTGTGTGGGTTGAGGGGAAGGCGATAAAATTACAGTCAGCATCCTGGTGACCAGGACGCCCCAACACAAGCTGAAACAAGAGTGGATACACAACAGGACCACATGGCAGGCTTTGGGGAAGAGCTTTATGAGAAGGGGGGCTGAAGTCCTTATTATTCCACCCTGGGAACTGGTCAACTGTCCTGACTTGTAAGAGGGAAGCCAAAATTGCTCCAGAGGTTTTTTGTTGTTGTTGTTGTTGTTCCTGGAAAGAAGCGTGAGCAGAAATTCCAGCCGAAGGGCCTGTAGCCGCCTCCCCTCCCCCATGCGCTGGGCTGGGCCTGCCGCTCCCCTCCCCGAAGAGGAGGAACCCGTGTGTGCATTCCATTCCCAGGGCAGCGGGGAGACAGGGTCTGCTCTCCCCCGTCCCCCCCTTGATGGAGGAGGAGGCTGACCTCGGACACTCCCACTGCACAGGGTCTGGGTCCCCACTGGGTCACAGGGTGTCATGGCAGGGGGTGTGGGTATCTCCCAGGGGAAGAGGCCTGAAAGGAGCAGGAATGCACAGCACCCACGGGAGATCTCGGAGCTTAAGTGGCCTAGGGCAGGGGCTGAGGGAGGGAGAAAGAGGCTTGGTTGCTTCTGCTGAAGCAAGTCTTTCTACCAACCCTTTTGGTCAGTGGCCCAAGCTCTTGCTTTGACACCGTGGACCCCCATCCTGGGGATAGTCACTTGCCCATGTGGCTCTTGAGCGCTTCCAATGTTGCTGGTCCAAGCAGAGATGTGTTGTAGGTGTAAAATGCACCCTGAACGTCCAAGTCTTTGTATGGAAAGAGAATGTAAAATATCTCATTAATGATTAGTACATGTTGAGGGACTTCCCTGGTGGTCCAGTGGCTGAGACTCTTCACTCCCAATGCAGGGGACTTGGGGTCGATCCCTGGTCAGGGAACTAAATCCCACAGGCTTCAACCACGTGCCGCAACTCAGTCGCAGTGCAGCGAAAGAAGTAAAATAAATGAATATTAAAAAAATAATTATTACATGTTGAAATGTCAACGTTTGGTTTACTGAGTTAAAATACATCATTAAAACTAATTTCACCTGCTGCTTTTTTGCTTCTCTTAATGAGGCTACTGGTAAATTTAAAGTCACATGTGTGGTTTGCATTCTATTTCTGTTGGCTGTGCCACTCTCAAGGGTGTTTGTGCCTGAGGCGTCTCTTGGCAAGGAGTCTGGTGCTGTTTAAAGCGCTCAGTTGCTATGTGAACCTGGGCAATTTAATCTCTTTACGCCTCAGTTTTACCATTTGTGAAATGGGAATAATGTGTGTGTTCCCCTCATGAGGAAATTTTAGGGAGTGACAGAATACATATAAATTGGTAAATCCAGCATCTGAAACCACTGTAATTATTAACAACTGCCTATTTGCATCATTTTTGTTTGTCCTATTGTTGAATTAATCTTCCCTCAAATGTTCTGAATTCCATTCTCCTCTTCTTTTTAAAGCTATTTATTTACTTAAATATTTTGGGTTAGTTGTGGCATGAGGGATCTAGTTCCCAGACCAGGGATCGAACCCAGAAACCTTGAGTTGAGAGCAGAGTCTTAGCCACCGGACCGTGAGGGCAGTCCCTCTGTTTCCCTTTAATCAAACTCTAAAGAATAGTGGTGTCCAGGAGAACTTTCTTCCATAACTGAAATGTCCTAAGTTTGCACTGTCCAGTACAGTTGCTACTAGCCCCTTGTGGCTATTGAACACTTGAAAAGTGGTAAGTGCAGCGGCTGAAGAGCTAACTGTTACATTTTATTTCATTTTAATTAACTTAAATTTATGTTTAAATAGCCTTGTGGAGCTAGCAGCTACCATTTTGGACAGGGCAGCTCTAGAAACTAGAAGTGATGGGAATAAAAACCTTTTCTTTTAATGAAAATGGCAGAATTTTAAATAAATGCAGTACTTTTTCTTTTTTTTGCCTTCTAGCTATTGTTTAAATAAATGCAGTATTTTAAAGGTGTTCTTTACAGATATAAACTTACTATATCTGATTTGGAATACCAGAATATATTGTATGAAATTTGATTTGCTTATAAAGTGTTGGGCTGTTTAAATATATGAAAATCCTTAACAAAAAGGGACATCCTTTCCCTTCACTTTCTTTCTGCTCCTCCACTTTCTCCTTCCTCTAACCCTCTTCTTAACATTCAGTTATTCTGCTTCCGTTCCTGTTTTTTTTTTTTCTTTTTTTTTGGCTGCCTGGCATATTGGTTGTGGGGATCTTAGTTCCCTGACCAGGGATTGAACCTGTGCCCTCTGCAGTGGACGTGGGGAGTCTGAACCATGGGACTGCCAGGGAAGTCTCATTTCCTGTTTTTCTTTTCTTTCTGGGGCTAGAGCTGAGAGCAGCCTCAGTGGATGGACGGTTGACAGGGAGAAAACCGCCTCGATTCATTTCTCTTCTGTTGTTCGACAACGCGCGGGCCCCATCTCAGTGCTCAGGGAGGCTGTTGCTTTCGCTACTCATTAGGTTCAGATAACAGAGCAAGATAGGACATTCCAATTGTAAAATCACGAGTTTTCGAGCTGGGACGTTCCTTCGAGATTGTCTGGTCCAGTCCCTTCATTTTATAAATAGGGAAATAAAAACCCAGAGAAGGGAAGTGACGACCAAAACCCAGGCCTCCTGACCCTTAGCCAGCTGCTTGTTCTGAAACTCAGTGGACAGCTCACATGGTTTTCCAATTCTTTTTCTTAAAAACAAATGTAATTAAAACTCAACTACACTAAACCAAACCAGACTTTTACATTTTGTTTTTCTACTACTAAACCTTTTAGATGGAGCTCAGTAAAAAATGTTTGGTCTTGATACATGGGAAAAGAATTAAAGACATACTTTGAGTGTCTTTTGAATGAAGCATGGCTCTGTTCTAGTAATGTTTTAAAATGTTGCATCATGTTTAAAATTCTTGTAAACAAAATGACTGAATATTGCCTGGCAATATTGTAATTTATTCAATATTTTGTGACTTTGCTTTTTTAGAAGAATAACCGGTGCCTGCATGTTGGTGGGAAGCTACTAACCAAAGTAATAGCAAGAGTTTCCATCTCATTTTCTAAGCTACTAACCAAAGCATACCAAGGCATTTTTCATATTAAACATTCATCCGATATGGAAAGCAGTTTTTAACAAATGACATGCAAAATAACTAAATTTAGTGGAGTTTGCATAAGAGTGCTTGTTTTCCCTAGCAATTAGACAATAGTGTACTCAGTGGTTAGATGCTAAAGGTTTAGAGCAAAGTCCTTGCTGACTCCTAGAAGCTATTTGAGCCTGGGCAAGTCAACTAACTTTTCTGAGTCTGTTTCTTCAGCTTATAAAATGAAGTTCATAATAGTATTGACCTCAAAGAGTAGCTGTTAGGATTTAAAGAGAAAGTATGTAAAGCTTATAGTATAGTACTTGACACATAGTAAGCATTCAATAAATCATTATTGCCATTTGCTTATTGCATATTACTGTTATGAAATAATGTGAGCTTTGCAAATTAAGCGCTTATGCAAATGAAAATTATTTTAATGATTATATATTGATATTTTGAAAACAATTTAATTACTAAAAATACCTCAGATTATTTAAAGGAAATGTTGAAAATAAAGAAAAGTGTGGGAAAAATTAAGATAACCCATAACGTCACCATTCAAATGCAACCACTGACACATTTTTTTAGTCTATTTCTTCAATTTCTTTTTCTAGACACAAATGTAGTTTTATCTTGTATATATAATTTTTTTAAAAGATTTGTTAATTGATTTAGTTCTTGGCCGTGGCGGGTCTCTGTTGCTGGGCTTTCTCTGGGTGCAGCGAGTGGGGGCCCCTCTTCATGGGGTGCGGGGGCTTCTCACTGCAGTGGCTTCTCTCGTTGCAGAGCACAAGCGCTAGGCATCCGGGCTTCAGTGGTGATGGCGCACGGACTCAGTTGCTCCATGGCGTTTGGATCGAACCGGTATCCCTTGCATTGCAAGGCAGATTGTTAACCACTGGACCACCAGGGAAGCCCTTGTATATATCATTTAAAAATTGGGTCTCAGTCAGGACTTCTCTAGTGGTCCAGTGGTTAAGACTCTGCCCTACCAAGGCAGGGGGTGCCCGTTTGATCCTTGCCTAGGGGAACTGGATTCCATCTGCCTTGCAGCGGCCAAAAAAAAAAAAAATTGGGTCTCAGTCTGTAACATTACTTCATTATCTTCGTGTTGTTTGTTGGAAGAAATTTATAGGCCATTCAAAGCGAGCCCGTGAGACTTCATGTGGATCCTTCTGTTGAGAGTCCTTCCCTTCTTTCAATCTATCTTATCTTATAGTATTTATACAGATCTCTGTAATTTGTCTAATATTATTTTTTGAGTTAGCAGAATAGAAATCAATGACTTAACCCTGATTCCCCATTAGAAGCACCTGGAGAGTTTGTCTTTAAAAGCTTCTATAGTATGCAAGCAATACCCCAATATAATAAAAATGTCTAGGGATGGGGCTTGGCACTTTTCAAAAGAGCTCAAGTGTTTGTTTATGCAGATAAACAAATAAATACACGATTATAATAATTTCTAATATATCATTATTGCATATCCTTCCTAAATGTATTGATTTTTTATTTTTAAAACTCAAAACTACCCCAAACTTTCGTGATGTTATTGCCAAAAATGCATAACCTGAATTTAATTGTTAGGAAACATTTGACAGAACCAAATAGAGGAATGTTCTACAAAATACCTGGCCTGTGGTCTTCAAAAATGTCAATGTCTTGAGAGATGAAGAAACATTTTGAAACTATTCCACAGTAAAGAAAACTATAGATAGCACAACCAAATATAAAATGGGATGCGAGATTTTGTTCTGCTCTAAGGAAACTGTTGAGATAATGAGAAATCTGAATAAAGTCTGAAGATTTTACACTATCACATGATCTTCAATAAAATATTTAGTGATAAAAGGGCTTATCCTGTCTGTAGTTTACTCTCAAATGATTCAGAAATAATATGTATGTACTATATGTATATGTGTGTGTACATGTATCTGTGTGTGCAGAGAGAGAAAATAATAAGACAAATGTGATCAGTTGTAAATATCTGGGGAATCTGGGTGAGGATATAGTGTATTTCTTGTGTTATCCTTCCAACTTTTTTGTAACTCTGGGATTATGTTAAAATAGATACATTTTGTTTAAACCCTGAAACTTTTACAAAATGGAAGAGAGTAGGGACAGAATTTAAAAATGCAAAGAAACCATTTTTTTGTTGTTTTAAAAATAATCCATAGCTATAAAGAAAGAGATCTTCCTTAAGAAGAGGCAGTTGTCAGAATAAAGGCAAAGGAGTTCTGGGCTTCTGTTTAAGCATCTGCTGATTTCAGGTTCCAACAAGTATGCTGGCAGAGTACCTCCAACAGAGGGCGGTGCAACATTATGAAGAATAAATCATGTACCATGGGTTTTGGACGTTACTTCAAGTGGATTCTAAAGTGTTTCCAAATAGAGGCACCAAGAATCTCAGAGCTGAATCTATCTGCGCCCCATTTTACAGATGCATAAACTGAGACTCAAAGAGAGGAAGAATCTTGCCCAAAGTCACAGCCACCAGTAGCACGAGTGCCTTGCAAGTAATAACCGCAGCTACGATTTATGGAAGGCTTGCTCTCTGCCAGGCAGGGTACCTATTGAGCACTTCACGTGCATTATTTATTCAGTCACACCTCCACCCCCACCTCTCTCTTTTTTTCCCTCCAGTTATGTAGCTGAGGCTCAGAGAAGTCCGTAACTTGTCTGATGGATGGTGCCAGTAAAGGGTTGTGCTCATAGCTAACATGGCATTCTGTGCTCCAGTTTTGCCGGCGTACCTGCCCTACCCTTGAAGAGTCAATCTCCTCATAGGGGAATGAGAGCACAGCCATCAAAAGAGAAATTTATCCCAGCTCCTACTGATGGATACATACACACACACACAAGGAACCAGAGATCTAGTGAAGAAAGAATCCTAGGACTGAAGAAAGCAGAAAAGGAAGGTGCCATTGAAATAGAGGAGCATCAGTGGCATGTGGGAACGGGTGGTTTTAGAGATGGTGAAGAGAGAGCAGAGAGCAGGTGGAGAGAAAATGAAGGGGATGCACAGAGTCTGGTTGGGAAGGCATGGGTCTAATATCTTGGTGCCTCCTGTCTCTGCTACCCTGCATGCTAAGCCGTTTCAGTCGTGTCTGCTCTTTGTGACCCTAAGGACTCTAGCCCGCCAGGCTCCTCTGTCCATGGGGATTCTCCAGGCAGGAATAATGGAGTGAGTTGCCATGCCCCCCTCCAGAGGATCTTCCGACCCAGGGATTGAACCCAATCCTCATCTCTTATGTCTTCTGCATTGGCAGGCAGGTTCTTTACCACTAGCGCCACCTGGAGAGTCTGATGTCCCCTCTAATGAATCTGTCCCTAGATGGGTTAGATGCATGGTGTTAGCTCTACATCCAGAAACATCTGTGGTTTCTGCATTGCCTCCCTCTGGCTCAGGCCGCATCACCCCTCACCCTGACTTTTCAAAAGCCTCTGAGCTGGTTCCCCTGCTTCTTCTCTTGTACGATCCACAACTCACACTCCATACTATAGCCCGTCATGCAGCAATCATGACACTCTCCTATGAACATCTTCTAGCAGCTTCCCATGCACTCAGAATAAAATCCAAATGTCTCACCAGGCTCTACTTAGAGGGCCCCTGCCTCCCTCTCTGACCTCATCTCCCACTAACCTCTTGGCCTCACATTAATTTGGCCATACTGACCTTTGTTCCACCCCCAGCACATGTAAAGGTTTGTTGCCACAGTAGGGCCTTTGCACTTGTTCTCACTTTTGCCTGGAACAGTCTTCCCAGGTCTCCACGTGGCTGTCCTTTTCTTCTCCCTCAAGCCTTCCCTAAACGTGGCCCCACAGGGAGACCTTCCTGACCACAGAATGGAAGGTAGTCCCACCGCCTTTCTATCACTGCATCCTGCCTTGTTGGCGCTATTGTTACCAAAGCACCAGTGACATTATCCTTATCCTTATCTGAAATCCTCTTGTTAACTTGTCTCTTGTCCCCTTTCCCTGTCTTTCTACAATGTATTCTTGTTTAGCACAGCAGTGCCTAGAGTTGTGAGTACCAGACACATAGTAGGAATGTAAATCATACTTATTTAATGAATGAATGCGTTGAATTGATTGAAGCAGAGAATTCTTGTGCAATGAAGCAGGGTGGGGTGGAGAGGTATGTTTGAAAGGGTCAGGATAAGATTGAGGAGGGTCTCAAATGGTAAACTAACCTCTCTATGTGTGTGCTGTAGGTAGTAGGGAGGCACTGAAGGTTTTTGATTTCCTGAAAGCAAGGTTTGTTCATGTAGTTTCCAAGCAGTGTGTAAGATGGTCTTCCCTGGGGGCCCTGAAGTAAAAGAATCTGCCTGCAATGCAGCAGACACAGGAGACACGGATTCAATCCCTGGGTTGGGAAGATCCCTTGGAGGAGGAAATGGCAACCCATTCCAGTATTCTTGCCCGGAAAATTCCGTGGACAGAGGAGCCTGGCAGGCTGCAATCCATGTAAGGTGGTTTGTAGAGGAGAGCCTGGAGATGATTGAGTTAGGAGACTAGTGGAAACCCAGCCAATTAGGGTCATTTCTTTTTGAATGAAATGAATTGCCTCGACCATAAAACACAAATATTTACCAGGACTCACTGTGTAGGGTTTGCTGTGTGCCTTTGTTTGTCTCAGCAGAATTACATGGAGCGTCCCCCAGTGGTGTGAGGTCTGGGAGAAGACTGGAAATGGAATCAGATGGACAACACATCAACTTCTTCTGATTCTGCAATTATGGTTTATGGGCAGCATCATTTAAAAGGTTAACAATCAGGTAATAGGATTTGAGAATTTAAAAGTCTGAGCCCCCGAAAGGACCCAGTTCACATCTTATCATTTCGACCTATCAGGAAAAATGAGCTTAGAGAAGGGAAGTGACTTGTTCAAGGCCAGGAGACCAGGAGAGCTTGCTTTGTCTTCCAGAGACGCTTCATGTCTAAATTAAGGTCCCTCACCTAGAATATGCAGATCAGATGAACAGGATCAAACAGATACTGTGAGAGGGCTTTGCAGATTGTGGAGTGAGGGGCTCATGTGATATTTTATTATTGCTAAGTCACTTCAGTCGTGTCTGACTCTTTGCGACCCTAGTGATTATAGCCCACCAGGCTTTCTGTCCATGGGATTTTCCAGGCAAGAACACTGGAGCGGGTTTTATTATTGTCTGGCCATAACTGCCAGCTTGACTTTAACTCAGGCTCAGACTCCTTCTTCCAGCACGTCTTGCTCAGTGCCTGCTCGTGCAGGGTCTGTTCTCAGCAATGAGCACAGACCCGACAGTGCTTAGGTTCGGGGCAGCTGCGCATGTGGGTGTGTTCGCTGTGTGGTGGTCAATGCTGTGGAGAGGAGCAGGGCAGAAAGGGGAACAGCCAGTGGCCAGAGGAGGGCAGAGGGGCTAGAATTACACCCAGAG
Source organism: Dama dama (assembly GCF_033118175.1). Lineage (NCBI taxonomy): Eukaryota > Metazoa > Chordata > Mammalia > Artiodactyla > Cervidae > Dama > Dama dama. The sequence goes on from NC_083681.1 coordinate 75,739,150, forward strand.
GAGGGGGGTCAAAGAGGGCCCCCCAGAGAAAGTGACCCAGATCCTGGACTGCACCTGGCACAGTGGAGGGGAACTTTAAAAATTGAAATAAAAAATTTTTTTGTGGAAAGAAGTGTATCTGTTCTCTGGGCAGCAGTCTCCAGGGAAAGGCTGACTGCTCGGGTCTGAGGCAGTGACCCTCCAACACTGGCCCGGGACACGGGCTGCAGAAATGAAACCCTTGTCATCAGCATTCTTTTAGACCATCAGATGCAAGTTTCTGCTTCCTTCTCACAAACCAAACCCAAGCAAAAACCTTCGGGGGTTAGCAGAAGTGATTTGCATAAAGACATCCTCAAATCTTTAAGTAGTTAAGCAAGCAGGCAGGAGCGCTGTGTGTGTGCTCAGGAGCGGCCGACTCTTTGCAGCCCCACAACGTCCTAAGCGCAGGGCTCGGCTCCTGCCCCCTCCTCCGTCTCATTTATCCTCCAGGCAGCCCTGTGAGGGAACGTATTGCTCCCATTTTGTAGATGAGGAAACTGAGGTTCTGAGTGCCCGCATGACTTGCTCAGTGTCGGCGTAGCTGAGAAAGGACAGACCAGAGATTTAAACCCAGGCCAGCCTGGGTATATACCCTGTGGTCTCTCTGCGAGGTCACAGCCCCTTCCCTGGACTGAGAGCTGCAGCGGTTTTGAAAGCAAGTTCTGAAACCTTTCCCAGAAGCAATTCAGAAATTACATAGTCCAACCCCTTCATTTTGCAGATCAAACAAGTTAACAATACGAACGTGCGCCTAAACACCCGGTAGCCGTGAATGGATGTTGGCTTCCTGTCTTTGCAGGTCAGAAACCAACGGTTTAGACAAAAGAAGTTACTTCTCTGAGGTTTACAAAGCAGCTTTGTGGCAAAGCTCATAGACTAAGGCAGCCTTGGGACTTCTACATGTTTTCACTTCTCTCCGTGCCCCTTAAGGCTTAGAGGCAAAAGGCTGTAGTGTCAATGAGAGAAAGAGGAAGAACTGTCAGGACTAGAGAGCAGTGATCCTTTAAGACTTCTGCTGAAATGATGACTCCAGAGGAATGGGCGCGGTGGGTGCAGGTCTGGGGCCAGTAACCGGGAGTAGCAGGGAGCTGGTGGGCTGATGCTGAAAGACGGCTGTGCTTTCTCTTACGATGCCTAGAGTGGCACCTGGCACGTCGGACCTGCTCTTCAAAGTGCTTTGCTTTGGGAGGCAGGGTGGTGGCGGGTACTGCCAGCTGACTGTGGGCTGGTTGTCTCGGCTCCACATTCTCACTCATGGGTTGAGCCTAAATAACAGTAATAGTTAATAACTAACAGCTGCCCCGGTGGCTCAGATGGTAAAGAGTCTGCCTGCAGTGCAGGAGACCGGGGTTCAATCCCTGGGTCGAGAAGATCCTCTGGAGAAGGGACTGGCAACCCACTCCAGTATTCTGCCTGGAAAATTCTGTGGGCAGAGGAGCCTGGTGGGCTACAGTCCGTGGGGTCACAAAGAGTCGGACACGATTGAGCGACAAACACTATGGGTGTAACTGTTAATGAGTCTGCATCAGGGCTGGGGGGCTGGGGTGTACACGTAGGAGGGGGCTGGAGTGTACGTGTGGGAGGGGGCTGGGGTGTACATGTGGGAGGGGGCTGGGGTATACATGGGAGGGGGCTGGAGTGTACGTGTGGGAGGGGGCTGGGGTGTACACATGGGAGGGGCTGGGGTGTACACGTGGGAGGGGGCTGGGGTGTACACATGGGAGGGGGCTGGGGTATACATGGGAGGGGGCTGGAGTGTACGTGTGGGAGGGGGCTGGGGTGTACGTGTGGGAGGGGGCTGGGGTGTACACGTGGGAGGGGCTGGGGTGTACATGTGGGAGGGGGCTGGGGTGTACATGTGGGAGGGGGCTGGGGTATACATGGGAGGGGGCTGGAGTGTACGTGTGGGAGGGGGCTGGGGTGTACGTGTGGGAGGGGGCTGGGGTGTACACGTGGGAGGGGCTGGGGTGTACACGTGGGAGGGGGCTGGGGTGTACATGTGGGAGGGGGCTGGGGTATACATGGGAGGGGGCTGGAGTGTACGTGTGGGAGGGGGCTGGGGTGTATGTGTGGGAGGGGGCTGGAATGTACATGTGGGAGGGGGCTGGGGTGTACATGTGGGAGGGGCTGGGGTGTACACGTGGGAGGGGGCTGGGGTGTACATGTGGGAGGGGGCTGGGGTATACATGGGAGGGGGCTGGAGTGTACATGTGGGAGGGGGCTGGGGTGTACGTGTGGGAGGGGGCTGGAGTGTACGTGTGGGAGGGGGCTGGAGTGTACACGTGGGAGGGGGCTGGGGTGTACATGGGAGGGGGCTGGAGTGTACGTGTGGGAGGGGGCTGGAGTGTACACGTGGGAGGGGGCTGGGGTGTACACGTGGGAGGGGGCTGGAGTGTACATGTGGGAGGGGACTGGGGTGTACAAGGGGGGCTGGGGTGTACATGTGGGAGGGGGCTGGGATGTACACGTGGGAGGGGGCTGGAGTGTACGTGTGGGAGGGGGCTGGGGTATACATGTGGGAGGGGGCTGGGGTGTACATGTGGGAGGGGGCTGGGGTGTACATGTGGGAGGGGGCTGGGGTGTACATGTGGGAGGGGGCTGGAGTGTACATGTGGGAGGAGGGGGCTGGAGTGTACATGTGGGAGGGGGCTGGAGTGTACATGTGGGAGGAGGGGGCTGGAGTGTACATGTGGGAGGAGTGGGCTGGAATGTACATGTGGGAGGGGGCTGGGGTGTACATGTGGGAGGGGGCTGGAGTGTACATGGGAGGGAGCTGGGGTGTACATGTGGGAGGGGGCTGGAGTGTACGTGGGGGGAGCTGGGAGAAGGACCACTCACGTCTGGTCAGAGTGTGTGGGGTGGGTTAAAGCTTGCGGGAGGAGGTGAGCTCATGTGGCATCTTCCCCACACCCAGTTAGGTCACTGGAGTTTTCTTCCCGGTTCACAGACGAGAAGGCAGAGGCTCAGGGAACGTCAAGGTCACATTGCCACTGAAGGTCAGAACTCTAGTCTGTCTAAGCTCCATTTCCCAATTTTAAGCTGACTGTGTGAATGTGTATGTGTGCGGAGGGGATTAATTCCTTCTTCCATTTTCACAAGAAAATGCCATGGGGGTGGAGGGGCAGAGTGGAGGCTGGGGAGGGAGGGGAGGCTCAGTTTCCGCTTCTAGGAGTAAAGGCTCCGTACTTTTGGAGGCGTCTCTCTGGGAATTTCACCAGGATGGGGCTTTATACAACCTCGAGGCAAGTCCCCGCCCACTGTCCTTGGGGAGGAGGTGGGGTCACCCCAGTCTCTACACAGATGGAGCAGAGAGTATTGAGTTCTCTTTAACGATGTGAATCTGTGTCTTTTTAACCACCCTTTTACCCTGGAGGAGGAGTAGGGGGAAAGTCTTCCCAGAGAGAGATCCCAACAGCAGGTTAGGTGCCTCCGTGGGAGGTCTTTGCGGACTGAATAATGGAGATGAGGAAGCTGCCTCGGACCCATGTAACTGGTTTGAGTCATCCAGTCATTCATTAATTCACTGAAGCTCTGCTGCCTTTGGGAATTTACTGGTGAGTTGCCCCCAGCTGAACTCTGGGAGAGTTAAAGGGGTAGCGAAGCAGTTCAAAAGAGGATAGCTAAGATTGGAACTGACTGGGACTTCCCTGGAGGTCCAGTGGTTAGGAATCCACCTGCCAAATAGAGACTCAGACCTAGAGGGCAGATTTCTGGACACAGCGGGAGCAGGAGAGGGTGGGGGGCACTGAGAGAGCAGCCCGGAAACGCGTACATTTCCACAGATAAAGTGAACGGCTAAGGGGACGTTGCTATGTGATGCAGGGAGCTCAACAACCCGGTGCTCTGTGACAACCGAGAGGGGTGGGAAGGGATGGGAGGGGGGAGGGAGGCTCCGGGGGGGGGGGGGAGCACAGGTATACCTGTGGCTGATTCATGTTGACAGGTGACGGCAGAAACCAACACAACATCGTAAAGCCATTATCCTCTGATTAAAAATAAGTTAAAAAAAAAAAAAAGGATCCATCTGCCAACGCAAGGGACGCTGGTTCTATCCCTGATGGGGGATGATCCCACATGCCTCAGAACCGCTAAGCCCTTGCGCTGCAACTAGGGAGCCGGAACTCTCGAGCCCCCGAGCTGCAGCTCCTGGAGCCTGAGTGCCCTAGGGCCCCTGGTCCTCAGCAAGAGAAACCACCACAAGGAGAAGCCCGAACACCGCAACTAGAGGGTCGCCACCGCACCCCCAACCCCGCTCACAGCAGCTAGAGAAAGCCTGCATGCAGCACGGAAGAACCCGTGCAGCCAAAGATAAATGACTAAGTAAAGTTTAAAAAAGAAGAGAAAAAGAAAAAGATTGGAACTGCTGGTTAGACTTGTGCAGCCCACCTGGGATCTTGATGTCAGGGCGGTGGGAGAAGGAGGGGCTCTGGGTCATGTCAGTACTTGGAGAGCTTAAAATCAGGACGGTCTAGAGGGTGACGAGATAAACTTCCAGTTAGAGTCTGGAAGCAGGGAAATGAAGTTTAGAGATGCATTTGGTTGTTAGTCGCTCAGTCGTGTCTGACCCTTTGTGACCCCATGAACTGTAGCCTTGCCAGTCTCCTCTGTCCATGGGATTTCACAGGCAAAACTACTGGTGTGGGTTGCCATTTCCTTCTCTAGGGGATCTTCGTGTTTGGTTAGTAGAGGCTATTTTTTAATTTGAATTTAAATGCCTTTAGGTGGGGATCCCATTCCCAACTTCCTGGGTCTTCACCTCTCCTTATTGGCCCCATCAGATTGATGTATTTACATGACCGGCCATGTGCCCAGCCCTGTGGCTAACAGAATTTTCCACCCGAACAGGGGATGTCTCTAAGTTTTGAGAGTCTTATTAATTCAAGTAGAAACAAACCAAAGGCAGATTTGCAGAATCTAGTATAGTTTTAAACCTTGAACTTTTCTCTGATTCTCACCGGAATGAGAATAATGCCAGTCTTTACTGGTGATCTTCATTCACGACAGTGATAATTGGTGGTAAATAATAGTGAATAAGTTGGCATTCGTTTCCACTCACTCCTCATGTTTATTGAGAGCTGCTCTGTGTTAGCACTTTTCTAGGTCTCGGGAATACAACAGCGAAGAAAACGGACATAAATGGAACTTGAATTCCAGTGTGGGTGGAGGGAGACAGACAATAGAGGAGATACATCGTTGTATTAGCTGGCGATAAGTACTACAGAGAAAAACTGGGAAAGAAGGTAAGAAGTATCGGAAGGGAGGGTTAGATAGGGTGGCCATTGTGGGCTGCACTGAGAAAATGAATATTTAGTAAAGCTCTTGATTAAGTGCGGGCGCTGCCTTTGGAGCAAAGACCTAGGCAGGAAAAAGCAGCGAGGGCAGAGTGGTTAGAGGGGCCCCATGGGCACGCCATGCACGGCTCTGAGTCACTTCTGTCCCGTGAGGGAGGTGCTGTCATTGTTCCCACTTGCAGACGGACAGACTGTGGCTGGAGAACCTAAGAAAGCTCCTGTGGGTTCATAAGAGGTAGAGCCAGGCTTCCAACCCAAGCAGCCTAACTCCAGACCTTGTGCTTGTAAATACTAAGCTGCAGAAATGAGACCCAGGTACGGAGGATTTACACCTCCAGCTGTAAGCCGCCTTCCAAGCTCTGGAGGAAAACCCTGGGTGTGGTGGGAGGGGAGCAAGTGACTCGGGCCTTGGCTGGCTTCCTGCTGAGTCACTGCCGATGGGCCGTGAAGGGAGGCGAGGGGCACTCAGGCCCCCCCTCCTCACACGGGTCGGTTCCTGCCTTCCGGGGGAGACCTTCCTGGCAGCCGGCCTGAACCACACATGGTCAGTGGACAGATTCATCTGACTTTCCTAAGAGCCCTGCTGCGGACTTGTGGGTGGCCTCCATTTGCCATTGTGGCCCCACGGCCAGCAAGAGGGACTTGCCCTGGAGGTTGACCCTCTGCCCAGCCTGGCCCAGCATTCTCCAGCATGTCCTGGATGGACGCGTTCTGTCTCTTGTCAGACTGGCTGGCTGTCATCTTCAAGAACAGCTGCATGCTTGCCCCGCCACTACAGACAGCAAGATGCAAAGGGCAGCCACCCACACTGCCCTGGGCCTTGTGAGGCTCACCCTCTTGACATATTCGTTCAGGCAGATGGCAAGGAAGGAACCCTTAAGTACTATAACATGTATATCAAGTTTGTTAAGATTTCAAAACAGGGACTGACAAATAATAGCAGCTAGCATGGACTGAGTGCTTACTACAGGCCTGGTGGTGTTCGAAATGCTCACCATAGTTTATCTCATTTTCATACTTTCCTCACCACCTAGTAAGGGAGGTGCTTCCTGTTTTATAGAAAAGACAACAGGGCCTCAGAGAGGCCTTACCCAAGAAAGGGCCAGAAGGACAGTGGGAATAGAATCCTGGGGTCAGGAAAGTACAGGCAGGGGGTTGGTTCCCTGGAGAGCCAGTGGTTAAGACTCTGTGCTTCTACTACACGGGGCACGGGCTCAGTCCCTGGTTGGGGAAGTAAAGATCCCACATGCTACGTGGCACAGGCAAAACAAAATAAAAGGACTGAGGAGGACAGTGGCCGATGAAGCTGGAGAGGACCAATGGGACCAGAGTTTGGGCTTGAATTCATGTTGGCAGGGAACCATTGAAGGTTTTCCACCATGTTTCTCCTCGGTGCCCCAGAGGCATTGCACCCTTGTTGCTTTAGTTTAGGGTGACCTTGGAGCTCAGATAATGGATACTGAACAAACAGTGGGTAGAAATCAGACTGCCTGGGGGGCGACATCCCTCCCTGGCTCCTTGCTCACCAAGCACCCTCTGTATCTGCTGAACTTTTATAGAATATCCTTAGGTAAGATTTGTAGGGCTTCCCTGATGGCTCAATGGTAAAGAATCCCCCTGCCAAAGCAGGAGATGCAGGTCCCATCTCTGGTCGGGGAAGATTCCACCTGCTGCAGAGCAACTAAGCCCATGCACCACAACTACTTGTCCTGTGCTCCAGAGCCCAGGAACCGCAACTGCTGAGCCTGCCTGCCGCAGGTACTGAAGCCCACGAGTCCCAGAGCCTGTGCGCCACAGAAGGAGAAGCTGCTGCAATGAGAAGCCTGTGTACTGTGATTAGAGAGTAGCCCCCACTTGCAGCAGCTAGAGAAAAGCCCATGCAGCTAAGAAGACCCAGCAGAGCCAAAAATAAATAAGTAAATAAAATTTAAAAAAGAAAAAGGTGTTGCATTATCTTAAAAAAAAGAATTGCATGTTCCAGGAATGTGCTCTGCTGTCCACAGCTGGCTGATCCTCTCCACCCTGGCCATGCCCACCTCCCCTGATTCACCTCTTCTCCTGGCCTTCATCTCCTTCCTCCCCAATCCTAATGTGTACCGAAGTTGTTTCTGTTTAGCTAGCATTTCCACCACTTTTGCTAAACTTCTCCTCTCTGTGCATCTCATGAAATCTATTCAGGTTGCCTCACAACACCTTCTTGTGGTGGACATCATTGGTTACCTACCCGATCTAGTCTCCTTCCTGCCTGGCTTCAGAAACCCCAGTTTTCTTTAGGGTGTGGCCAGCCTCAGGCCATGGATCTAAACCAATGGCAGTGCCGTTTCCCATTTTTCCAGACTCCCTTGCAGCTAGGGTATCCATGTGACACAGCTATTGGCAACAAGACCTGCAGGGAAGTCTGCTCTGAGGCTTCTGAGAAAGTTTCTGGTTTTTTGACAAAAGGAAACAGGCCCTGCCCCAGGGCTGCTGGGGGCAGCCCTTCCCACTGCCCCCAACATAAATACAGTCATGATGGCTAGACAGCCCTGCAGGCTGGGGGTTGCCAGCAGCCATCATCTGGAGAAAGCCTGCCTTCCAAGGCGAGTGTGCCGTCAAACAGACACAGAAGAGCAGCAAGGAAGAGAAAGAAAAGTCAAAGTCTTTTTTGAATGTCTTGATTCATACTCGAAACCAGCACCACCCCTGGAATTCCAAGTTATGTGAACAATGCATGCCTTTCTTTGCTCCTTATATGTGTTGAGATGGGTTTCTGTTATTTGTAACCAAAGGCCCAGGTCTTCCATCTTGATAGCAGATGTTTAACAGGGCTCCCAACCTTCCTCCGTCTGCAACACCTGTGACCTGCAACACCTCCGTCTGCAACACCTGTTAGGATGTGAGTAAGGGCTGCAGTCACATGTCATTCTCCTGCCCCACCCTCAACCTTAGTGCCCCCTCCCCATTACATACACACACACACATCTCTGTCTCTACCCTCCTGGTCAAAAATGGCCCAAAGGAATGAAGCATGGGGAAACCCAGGGTGTCACCACATCCCATTCTGAGCTCCACAGCATGCTCAGAATGCCCTATTTTGCAACAGCCTTGTTTGAGAAACACTGGAGTTAAGAAATGGGTGTGAGAGAAAAGTGGTCTGGGTGGGCTGCATGGGGTCTGTGTGATCTGGGAGGGACCTTTGAGAATGTGCATCTCTTCTCTCGCTCATCTGTTCTTCAGAAAACACATTAGTGTATACACACACATATATTTCGCTACACCTCGTTTGGCTTGTGAGATCTTAGTTCCTCAACCAGGGATTGAACCTGGGCCCTCAGCAGTGACAGCGCTGAGTCCTTATCTCTGGACAGCCAGGGAATTCCCTGGTCTGTCTCAGTCACTTCAGTCGTGTCCCACTCTTGAGACCCTACGGACCGTAGCCCACTGGGCTCCTCTGTCCATGGGCTTCTCCAGGCAAGAATACTGGAGTGGGTTGCCTTGCCCTCCTCCAGGGGATCTTCCCGACCCAGGGCTTGAACCCGGGTCTCTTATGTCTCCTGCAGTGGCAGGCAGGTTCTTTACCACTAGCGGCACCATGGCATTCCCTATGACAGTATTATTAACTGTAGTCAACACGCTGCACGTTACATTCTGTGACATTTACCTTCAGAGGGGAAGTTTGTACCTTCTGGTCCTCTTCCCCCAGTTTTGCCCACCCCCCTGACTCCCACGCCCGCCCCCCACCTCTGACACTACCCACCTGTTCTCCACACAACACCCTTTTCTTCTGAGCACCTAGTTCGTGCCGGCGTCTAAACCTTCCCTGCTTTCTCTCCGTAGGTGAGGAAATGTGAGGCACAGTGTATGAAAGCTGCAAAAGGAAGAAACCAGCTGGTGAGTCTCCACCTTCTCTCCTCAAAGCGGAAACGACCTTAAAATGAAACAGACGAAATCCAGATTGGCAAGAGAGCCTTACTATTGAGAGGGATCTGAGATGTTAACACGAGGCGTCACGCTGGGAGTGGGAACCTCCTTTCCTGGAAACCTTCAGGATGAAGGGCTAAACCGCTGACTCATCCTTGCTAGGCATCTCCGTGGGGTAATGCAGAGAGCAAGGGCTTCTGAGTGAAGACATGTGGGCTGGAATCCTGACTCCTTTCTTGAAAAGGGTAGATTTTAACAAATTGCTAAACCTCTGAGGCTCAGTGTTCTCCGAGTTATTGTGAGCATTTTATGAAGATAATAAGTAATTAAAAATTTTTTTTGTTTATTTGTCTGTGCTGTCCTTAGTTGTGGCATGTGAGATCTTTAGTTGCAGCATGTGGGATCTAGTTCCCTGACCAGGGATCAAACCCGGGCCCCTGCCTTGGGAGTATGGAGTCTCAGCCACTGGACTACCAGGGAAATCCCTATGGAATGTTTTTTTGAGGGCTGACTATATTCTGGCTCTGATCCAAGTGCTGTATATGTCTTAACTCATTAAACCTTCACAACAAATGAAGAAATCAGATGCCTTGCCAGTCAGTTGTAAAACCTGGCTTTGAACTCAGAGAGCCTGGCTCCAAAGCTTGTGCATATAACCAGGTCACTTACTGCCACCCTTCTTGGTTAGATGGAGATGACTCCTTTGTTTCAATCACTAGAAAGGAAACGAAAATGGTAAGATGCATGGGCTCTGGAGCCACGCTGCCCTGGGGTTCAAACCCCAGGTTTATCACTCCTTAGTGGAGTTACTGGGCGTCCCAGGTGGCAGGACTGGTAAAGAATCTGCCTACCAACGCAGGAGACATAAGAGACGTGGGTTCAATCGCTGGGTGGGGAAGATCCCCTGGGGGAGGGCATGGCAGCCCACTCCAGTGTTCTGGCCTGGGAGATCCTATGGACACAGGAGCTTGGTGGGTTGCAGTCCATGGGGTCCCAAAGCCTGAAGCGACCGCAGTAGCAGTTATGAGCAAATCGCTTCTCTTCTCTATCCCTGCCTTGATTTCCTCATCTGTAAAATGGAGCTGAAAGTAATACTCTTAGGCCTTTTGTGAGAACTGAGGGAGTTAACCCAATAAACTTTTTTTTTTTTTAATTTACTTATTTGGCTGCGCCAGGTCTCAGTTTGCAGCATTCGGGATCCTGGGCTGCGACCTGTGAACTCTGAGTGGCTGCCTGTGGGATCTAACTCCCTGAGCAGGAATTGAACCCGGCTCCCCTGCGTGGGGAGCGCAGAGTCTTAGCCGCGGGACCACCAGGCAAGTGTAGAAACAGGAGACCCGCGTCACACCTGCTGCCTGGTAAACGCTCAGTGCATGCTGTCTAGTTCTGTGCTTCAGGTCTCTCTGTTTCCTCAGGGAGGCCCCCTCCCCACCCTCACCCCATCTGAATTATGTCCCCCCTCTGAGCACCCTGTTCCCTTCCCAGACGGCACTTAGGATGACTTGCGATCATGTATGATAGTAACCACTTCACCATGTTGTTATGAAGATTAAAGGAGATAACGCAAGGAAAGCACAGAGCTTCGTGGCCCACGCTTGGCTCTTGGCAAGGGTAAGCTATTAGATTATTATCACCGATTATTTAAAACTGGATGCCTTCCTTGGTTGAAAACATTGATGTAGTGACTTACTGACAATTTCACCAAATCTATGCGTCATTTGCTCAGCTCTGTCCGACTCTTCGCGACCCCAGGGACTGTAGCCCGCCAGGCTCCTCTATCCACGGAATTCTCCAGGCCAGAATACTGGAGTGGGCTGCCATTTCCTACTGCAGGGGCTCTTTCTGACCCAGGGATCGAACCCAGGTCTTCTTCATTGCAGGCAAGTTCTTTACCATCTGAGCCAAAGCACCCATCAATTATAATCCACACCATTACTAACAGATTTCTAAGAAATACAAAATCGTGGCATAAAGCTTTCTTGTCACTTAGGATTTCCATTTTGTGCATATTGAAAGAGATCTTTTAAGTCTTGTTTAGACATAGATTTTTATCATGTATCAAGTTGCTGGGGCTGTTTCCTTGCTTTTTAGATACACAATAACTTTTCATTTCAGTGCCAAATCAGCATGAAGTCTTTTTGAAGACATTGTCAGCGGAGATTAAACCGACACCTGCGGAGCTAACGCTGCCCAAAGCTTAAGGACAAGGATGACAAGATGCAGACCGAGTTCCTGCACGTGCGTGACGTCACCGCCATCTCCCGGCTGCTTGTGATTTGAGATGCCGTCCGTTACCTTATTTCAGAGACGTAAAAACTATGGGAAAAAAAGTGTCGTAAGTTGGATGGAGTACAATATTAAAACTTAAGTGTCCTCCCTAACAGTTGTGTTGTTCCTTACTTGGTGTTTCAAAAGCCACTGTGGTTTAAGTCAAACCTATGTAGGTTTTCTCTCTAAGTAATGGCTTCATCTTTAGCCCTGAGCTTTTTTTAAAAAAATTATTTGGCAGTGCTGAGTGTTAGTTGTGGCATGCAGGATCTTCAGTCACAACTTGCTAACTCCTAGTTGCGGCATGTGGGATCTAGTTCCCCGACCAGGGATCGAACCTGGGCCCCCTGCATTGGGAATGCAGAATCTTAGCCACTGGACTGCCCAGGGAAGTCGCCTAGTCTTGAGCTTTGATTCAAGCAATGCTAGCTGCTGTAAAAGATAAACCCTAAAACCACATTGATAAAGGTTGATAAAAGATCTTGCTTCTATGAAGTCCAAATCAGGTGTTCCTCATTGGCAGCAAGGACTTCATGTAGTCATTTAGGGATCCAGATACGCAGATTTTGCCAGTCCCAAGAGATAAAGGCTGCCCTGGGGCTGAAAACATAGACGGTTTCATGGGCTGAGCCTGGATGAGGCAGGCACAGAATACTTTTTCTCACATTCCACTGTCAGATCTTGATCATGTGGCTGCATCTATGGGAGCCTGGGACATGTCCTCTGGCCATGTCACCAGGAAGAAGAGGAACTGAATTTGGTAATCAGACACCAGTATCTGCTCTGGGCTTTGTAGGAAATTCAAGCCCTGTGATGGGCATGCTGTGTAAGTTAATTCATTTCACCCTCACAGCAACCCCTCAAATGGTTACTATCTTCATTTTACAGGTAAAGAAGCTGAGGCTTGGGATTTCCTTGGCAGTCCAGTGGTTAAGACTCCATGTTTCCAATGCAGGGGTTCGGGTTCAATTCCTAGTCGGGGAACTAAGATCCGACATGCTGTGCAGTGCGGCCAAAAAGTAAAAGGAAAAAAAAGAAAAACTGAGGCTCAAAGAGATGATTTGCCCAAGGCCACATTACTCCATAGTTAGGGAGCAAGTATTGAGGCATTTCTACCTATGTTCTTCCATTAAACCCGCCTCCCTCTTTGAATTATCCAAGAATAGAGAAAGTGTCAATAGTTCTCAGATGGAGCTGATTCACATACAGGGTATAGTTGTTGTTGTTGGTTTTTTTCCCAAGGCCAGTGATTTCACCTGTAGTCAGTCACCTCTTGGGCTTCCCTAGTGGCTTGGTTGTAAAGAATACACCTGCTAATGCAGGAGATGTGAGTTGGATCCCTAGGTCAGGAAGATCCCCTAGAGAAGTAAAGGGTTACCCACTTCAGTATGCTTGCTTGGAGAATTCCATGGACAGCGGAACCTTGCGGGCTCTAGTTCATGGGGTCACAAAGAGTCAGACATGATTTAACGACTAAACCACAACAGTCACCTCTTACTAGTGGATGGGAGACAATAGGGTTTGCTACCCACTAACAGGATCGTGTCAGACTCTTTGTGACCCCATGGACTGTAGCCCACCAGGCCCCTCTGTCCATGGAATTTTCCAGGCAAGAATACCGGAGTGGGTCGCCATTTCCTACTCTAGGGGATCTTCCTGACCCAGGGATCAAACCTGAGTCTTTTGCATCTCCTGCATTGGCAGGTGGATTCTTTACCAACTGTGCCACCTGAAGTATAGTGGTACTGGGTACATGACTTTTGCAAGCGATCACTTTTTTCGGCTGAGCCTTGAAGCTGGTGTGTGTGCTCATTCAGTCATGTCTGACTCTTTGCGAACCCATGGACTGTGGCCCATCCTCTGTCTGTGGGATTTTTTTCAGGCAAGAACACTGGGGCAGGGTGTCATTTCCTACTGCAGGGGATCTTTGTGACCAAGGTATCAAACCCAAGTCTCCTGCGTTGGCAGGCGGATTCTTTACCACTGAGCCACCTGGGAAGCCCTGCCTTGCAGGATCTTATTCCCTGGTAGCTCAGCTGGTAAAGAATCCGCCTGCAGTGCAGGAGACCCTGGTTTGATTCCTGAGTCAGGAAGATCTCCTAGAGAAGGGATAGGCTACCCACTCCAGTATTCTTAGGCTTCCCTTGTGGCTCAGACAGTAAAGAATCTGCCTGCAATGCAGGAGACCTGGGGTTGATCCCTGGGTTGGGAAGATCCCTTGGAGGAGGGCATGGCAACCCACTCCAATATTCTCACCTGGAGAATCCCATGGACAGAGGAGCCGGCGGGCTCAGTCCGTGGGGTCGCAAAAAGTCGGACATGACTGAGTGACTAAGCACACAGCACATTTCCCTGACCAGGGGTTGAACCCATGCCCTTGGCGGTCAAATTTTGGAGTCCTAACCACTGGACTGCCAGGGTATTCCCGGGAGTAATCGTCTTGACAATAGAGACCTATCTATAGATATAGTCCATCTGTCTGTCTATAGATAAGTCCAGATGAACTTAGTCCATCTGTCCTAAGTCATTTCAGTTGTGTCTGACTCTTTGCAACCCTATGGACTGCAGCCCTCCAGGCTCCTCTGTCCAGGGGATTTTCCAGGCAAGAATACTGGAGTGGGTTGCCATGCCCTCCTCCAGGGGATCTTCCCCACCCAGAGATCGAACCCAAGTCTCTTGTGTCTCCTGCTCTAGGTTCACTAGCACCACCTGGGAAGACCCTATAGATACAGATGTTGATGTAAATAAGATTGTAGATATAGACATTAAAAGGAGACTTAAAAGTAAAAACAGTATGGCAAAAACCACCACAATGTTGTAAAACAATTAGCCTCCAATTAAAATAAATAAATGAATTTTTTAAAGAGTAAAAACAACCAAACACAATGTGTAAATGCTGATTGGGTCCTAGTTTGAAAAACCAGTATTAAAAAAAATTATAGGAACAGATGTATATATTTGAGCACGGGCAGAGTATCTGGTTCTGTGCAGGAATTATTATTGTGTTGGTTGTGATCATCTGTACTTCCCTCGTGGCTCAGATGGTAGTCTGCCTGCAACATAGGAGACCCAGATTTGATTCCTGGGTCGGGAAGATTCCTGGAGGAGGGCATGGCAACCTAGTCCAGTGCTCTTGCCTGGAGAATCCCCAAGGACAGAGGAGCCTTGTGGGCTACAGTCCATGGGGTCACAAAGCGTCGGACACAGCTATGTGATAATCATATTGTAGCTAGGTAGGCAACTGTCTTTAGTTTTTAGAAGTGTACTAAAGGGTGAAACGTCTTGATATTTATACTTTAAAACAAATCAATGACAAAAAACAGTAACAGAAAAGTAGATGAACCAAATGTGGCAAAACTTTAAGAACAGTTAAATGTTGGTAATAGGTGTGAGTATGTTCATTATATTTTTTTCCCCATGATATTTACTGTTTTTTTTTTCTAATTATTGATTTGTCTGTTTGTATCCCTGGTACACAGTTGGATTTTATTTCTTCTTTTTTTTTTCTGCTAAGCTCAGTTCTCACTGATGTTGTTGGCTCTTCTCCATCACTGGCGGCCTGTGTCTTGCTGCCTCTGGCTGCATCTCTGGCTTTCTAGGTTCCCCCATTCGTAGCCCTCCCCTGCCTCGCCTTGGTCTATCTCTGGCCACAGGAAGCGAAAGACTGCTGGTGGCCCCGGTGTTCACCACAGTCTCAGCGTGAGCCTGCAGGGTCTCTCACCCTCCCCTGTGACTTGCTACCAATCCACTGTCAACCCCTGGAGGGCAGAGACTGCTTGACACTTCTGGCTGGTTGCTATAGCACTTGGCACCATATGCAATCAAGGCTCTGAAATAACTTGTTGATTGATCACTTGTATTCATTCCCCCCCCCCCGCCTTCTTGGCTCCACTTCACACTTTTTTGATGAGAAATATTTTCATGTGTAACTTTCTTTTCTCCTATTACTTCTTAGTTATGCGGTCATGATAGAAAACTTAGAAGCTAGAAATAAACTAAAGGAGGATTAAAATAATCTGAAACCTGGTCTTCCATTGTTAGCATTTTCATGCATAATTAACTTTTCTTTATGCATATATTGAAATATTTTTCTGGGACTTCCTTGGTGACCCCGTGGTTAGAACTGCACTTTCACTGTTGAGGGCCCAGGTTCAGTTCCTGGCTCGGGAACTAAGATCCCATAAGCCGTGAAGCATGGCCGAAAAATAATAATAATAATAAAGTAAAATGTTTTTCATTGTATAAAATGGCATTATCTTTTCCTTCCTTCCCCAACAGAATATTGAGAGAATATTCTTCCAAATCAGTAGGTATACATCTATGCTATCATTGAAAATATCTGTATTCTTTTATAAGCCTATCCCATAATTTATTTAACTAGTCTGCTATTGGTAGGCATTTAGGTTCTTTCTAGTTTGCTACTGTACTGAAGATCCTTGCTTGTATCTCTACGCACATGTCAATCATCGACTAGTTCTTTCAGTGGTCTTTTATCGAGTTCCTTCTGGGTGTCAGGCTCTTCTCTAGGCACTGGAGAAACAACCACAGTGGATTTTTTTCTGGGGTAAAATGCCCGTATTAGTTTCTATTATTATTAAAGAGTTTTGATACATATGGCCAAACTGTCTCGAGAGAGGCGGGTGGGTTTCATTCCCGCTTGCGTTGTGTGTGTGTCTAGCGCCCTGTCCATGATGGTCCTTCCGGCTGGCTCCACACGGCCTCTGCAGGAGGTGCCCAGCAGTGTGGCGGGCATCCCGCTTCTCTGCACCCCCTGCCCGGGGTTCTTTCCTGGGCCACACCCCTGCCTGCCAGAGTCGGCTTCCGTGCCTCCCTGTTCTGGCTCCACGACCCTGGCTTCCTGCCTGCCTCTGAGCGGGCCTTTGATTTCGAGGTTCCCTGCAGATACTTCCTCCACCTGCCTTGGCCCCACGCAGTGCTCCCCACGGCCAGCCACCACGCTTAGCCCCTGAACAGAGGGCTCGGACAACCAGAGGGCAAGAGGCAGGCAGGATTCTGGGGGCCCACTGCCGACGGCAGGTTTTTCCCTTCCTCTGCTTCTCTTTCAGCAATACCCTCAGAAGCCAACCAGGGGCTCTCCCTCATCTGTGTGCAGAAAGAGCTGGAAGTGAATCTTGGCTCTTGACCCAAATCCTTCCAGGAGAGCGGGGGCGTCCCTGGGCATCCATGGATTAGTGCAGAGTGTGCAGCCGTGTGTTTGGGCCTGGCCTTGGGGACAGAGGGATCAGTGGTCCTGGGGAAAGGCATTCTGTCCTGAGAGTCAGGAGACTCAGGTCTGAGCTCTGGCTCTGTGTGGCCTGTGTGACTGTAGTGGACAAGTTTTGGGGTGTCTGCTCAGCTCACCGCTACTCCTGTCTGTGCACCAACCACCCAGTGGGGTGGCCTTTGATGGCAATTTTTATGTTGGGTTGGCCATAAAATTCATTTGGGTTTTTCTGTAAGATGTTATGGCTACTATAAAGGCTTCCCTCATAGCTCAGTTGGTAAAGAATCTGCCTGCAATGCAGCAGCCCCCGGTTCGATTCCTGGGTTGGGAAGATCCGCTGGAGAAGGGTTAGGCTACCCACTCCAATATTTTTGGGCTTCCCTTGTGGCTCAGCTGGTAAAGGATCTGCCTGCAATGTGGGAGACCTGGGTTCGATCCCTGGGTTGAGAAAATCCCCTGGAGAAGGGAAAGGCTACCCACTCCAGTATTCTGGCCTGGAGAATTCCATGGACTATACAGTCCATGGGATCGCAAAGAGTCAGACGTGACTTTCACTTTCACTTTTCACTTTCATAATATGACCCTGTCTCCTCAGTTGTGTTGGTTGGACCTGGGGTGGGCTTGGAATCCAAGCTGGGCTAATCAGACGCCCTCTGGAAATTGTGATTTCATGTGGTCTAGGAGTCATTGGGGAAGCCGTGGGGTGCCCCAGTGGCTCGGCAGTAAAGACTCTGCCTGCAACGCAGGAGCCACAAACGACATGGGTTCGATCCCTGGGTCAGGAAGAGCCCCTGGAGGAGGAAGTGGCTACCCGCTCCAGCATTCTTGCCTGGGAAACCCCGTGGACAGGGGAGCCTGGCGGACTACAGTCCGTGGGGTCGCAGAGAGTGGGATGCAACTGAGTGAGCACGAACACAGGCAGGAGTCGCCGGAAGAACAGGAAACAGAGGGGAGGAAACCTGGAAAGAAGTGCGGGAGACGCGGCGAAGGGCGGCCTGCTGGAGAGATGCTAGGGGTAGACCACTGTCCTGGGCTCTTGGTGGTTTTCCGGGTCTTGGTGCCAGGCTCGGGGGGGCGGCCCTGGGTTTTCCCATCTTGGGGTGGGGGGAATGGTCTGTGAGATACCCCAATGTTCTCATAATAAAAGCCCCCTTTCTGCTTATGCTATCTCTGTAATCTGCAAACCAGCAAACAGAAGTCTTACTTAGGATGGTGCACAGGGCTAAACGTCAGTCTTTCTGAGCTTCCCTTTCTCCACTGTAAGATGGAAATAGGAGCAGAGTGCTCTTCTCAGGAATGTGGAGAGGCCCAGAGGTATTCACGGCTGTGGGGCTGCGGGCCCGTGTGTGTCATCAGAACCTGTGCCCAATGGCTTAAACCGTCTTGAGTACCAGCCTTGACCTTGAAAGAACTTTGTAAACGTTATGACCACAGAATACCGTGTGTATGTGTGTGCATGTGTGTGTAGCTCTGTCTATATTCCACTCCCAGCCCAGTCCCTAGTTGGACTTTTCCCTACAAACTTCTCCATGACTTTGTTATTTCTTTAAAGGAAGTTTTTGTTAATATTTATTTATTTCATTTTTATTATTTACTTGGCTGTGCCAGGTCTTAGCCGTGGCATGCGGGATCTAGTTCCCTGACCAGGGATCGAATCCAGGCCCCCTGCATTGGAAGCACAGCGTCTTAGCCCCTGGACTACCAGGGAAGTCCCTCTCTGTGGCCTTAGACAATCACTGACCTCTTTTAGGGCCTTCATTTGTTGCTGTTGTTGTCTAGTTGCTAAGTCATGTCAGACTTTCGCGACCCCACGGACTGAAGCCCGCCACGCTCCTCTGTCCGTGGGATTTCCCAGGCAAGAATACTGGAGTGGGTTGCCATGCCCTCCTCCAGGGGATCTTTCTGACTCAGAGGTCGAACCTGCAGTCTCCTGCATGGGCAGGCAGATTCTTTATCTTCGAACCACCAGAGAAGCCCAATGGGTCCTTTATTTACCTGTGAAATCAGGGGTCAAATGCATGACCTCTAAACTCCCTTCCTGCTCTGGGAGTGGAAGGAGCTGGCTGGTTAGCACCTGGGTATGATCCCGGCTCACGGAGACACACCTGCCTCAGGTTGGTGCTGAAGCTCGGGAGGCCGGGAGCCAGGGATCCTCCTGGGGAACCTGCCAGGGAGAGTCAGGGAGCCAGGCAAGGTCCTTCCACTGCTTCGCCCTGTTTATGTTTATGCTTCTGCTACGTGGATGTCTTGCTCCAGGCTGTCATTGTGCCAGCAGGGGCCGGGGTAGAGAAAAATCTAGCTTTGCCAGAAAAACCAAGATCTTGAGGACACTGGTTGTAGCCTTACCTCCAATCGGATTACAGCTCATGTACAAACGCTTTCTTTCTGCTGGATTCCTCTGCTTTGGACAATGGCCAAGTAAGAGACAGGCCCAGGATCAGACCAGCACAGTTTGCTTTCCCAGGGCCTGGAGGCTCAAGGCAAAAACACTTCATGTTCTGGGGATTTCCCTGTGGGCCAGTGGCTAAGACTCTGCGCTCCCAACGTAGGGGGCCGGGGTTCGATCCCTGGTCGGAGAACTAGATCCTGCGTGCCACAACAAAAGATCCACTACTAAGACCTGGTGCAGTCAAATAAATAAATACAAATAAATATCAAAAAAATTCTTCATGTTCTGTACCTCCTTGGTGACTGCAAACTTCAAGGCTTGGCTAAATCAAGCTTATTGACATTTCTTAACAGCCCAGAAATGAGTGGAGGTCATTTGAGAAGGGTGGAGCCTCAGATTGTTCTGTCGACCACACAGAGGGGAGGGAGAATGTCAGGAAAGGTGGCAGAACCCAGCCTTTGTTGCTGAAGCCCTGCTGATACGCAGACCCGCTGTGTTCCCATTCACAAGTCACTCGATCTCTCTGAGCCTCAGGTTCTTCTTCAGTTCCTTCATGTGTAGAATGAGCAGATTGGACTGGATGGCCTGCAAGGTTCTTTGTTGCATGTTACAGTGTTTACAATCGTACATTTACAATTTACTTACTTCCCCGGATCTCAGAATGATTAGCACTGAGAGCAGCAATAGCATCTTTCAGCAGAGTGGAAGCAAGTCTCAGAGAAAAGGAGCCCAATGAAAATAACAACAGAGGAAGATGACGGCAGCAGATGAATAAGAATCAAGGCAGACGAGGAATCTGTCCACAGGCCCCTGTCTTGAAATCCTTCATTTAGTGGGTGTGTGCAGGAGATTCAGGAGTGTCTGTATCATGCGCTCCTGGGCAAGAGGCTGATGGTTAAAGGACCATGTGGGAGAGACAGGGTAGGGAATGGATTCTGAAAAAGGACCATCTTTGGCCAGGGATGTTTGTCCTGGGAAGCAGTCTTGAAGTGGTTAACACAAGCTTTGACTTCAGCCAGATTTTGTGTGTCTGCTTCTTTTTCTGCCTCCTATGTGTTGTTGAGTAAGTTACTTAAACTACATGTTGTGGTTTCCTTAACCATAAAAATGGGAATCATGATAGGACATACGGTATAGGGCGTGGGTTACAAATATTCAGATAAATAAGGATTAAACGAGATGAAATATATCAAGTAGCTTACACATAGCCTGGTACACAGTCAGCTGCCAGTAATGGATGTGATTATTTAGGTTTTTGCCATTTCTTGACCTTGGATTATAGTTTCCAAGTAAGTAAAACAGAATTCTAAACATGCTCTGCTTATATGTGATAATCTAGATCTTTTAAAGTTCTTTTTCCTTCATCGGGAAAAAAAAAAAATCCCAACAGACTCAGAACACATAGTATTTTCCCAAACTGTGGTTGGAAGAAGCTAATTGTCCTGGGTCACCTGTGTGCTTCTTAGAGCAGAGTCCAGAACTCAGAGTCTTTGAGGTGGGCCCAGAAATGAGCATGTGAAACAAGTCACTGATAAAGGTTGAGTCAGCTCTTTTTTTCTCTTTTGGTCTGCACTGGATCGTCTTGCTGACAGTGGGCTACTGTCTAGCTGCGGCTCGGGCTTCTCTTATTGCGGAGCAAGGGCTCTGTAGCTGGAGCACGTGGCCTTGTTACCTTTAGCATATGGAATCTTTAGCATATGGAACAGGGATGGAACACTTGAACCTATGTCCCCTGCATTGGCAGGCAGATTCTTTTTTTTTTTTTATTTTATTTTTAATTGGAGGATAATTCCTTTACAATACTGTGATGGCTTCCTCCATACATCAACATGAATCAGCCGTAGGTGTACACTTGTCCCCTGCCTCTTAAACCTTCCGCCCCATCCCACCCCTCTAGGTTGGCACAGAGCACCGGCTTTGGGTTCCCTGTGTCCTACAACACATTTCCACTGACTGCCTGTTTTATATACAGTAGCGTATATGTTTCAGTGCTACTCTCTCAAATCACCCACCTTCTCCCTCCCCTACTGTGTCCCGAAGTCTGTTCTCTATGTCTGCCTCTTCATCGGGCAGGTGGGACTCTTAACCACTTGACCCCCAGGGGAGTCCAAGCACCAGCTGCTAAGGGTTACACCGCCCTGCCACCCAGGGGACCAGGCCAGTGCTTCTCAAACTTTAAGGTATATGGGAATTTGCTGGCAATCTTGTTAAAATGCAGACTCTGATTTAGTAGGTATATTAGTCAGTGTTCTAAGAAAGAGAACCAATAGGAAAAAATTATATAAAAACATATATGTTAAAATACACATGTACGTGCCAGCTAAGTCACTTCAGTCACGTCCAACTCTTTGCGACCCTGTGGACTGTAGCCCACCAGGCTCCTCTCTCCATGGGGATTCTCCAGGCAAGAATACTGGTGTGGGTTGCTGTGTCCTCCTCTAGGGGATCTTCCTGACCCAGGGATCAAACCTGAGTCTCCTGTGGCTTCTGCATTGTAGGCAGATTCTTTACCACTGAGCCACCAGGGAAGCTCTAAAATACACACACACACACAAATAAAATAAGGTATTGGTTCATGTGATTATGGAGGCTGAGAAGCCCCATGACTTGTCTCCTGCAACCTGGAGACCCAGGAAAGCTGGTGGGTGAAGTTTCCAAGGCCCAAGAGCTAATGGTGCAGTTTCCAGTCTGAGCCTGAAGGTCTGAGAACCGGGAGCACCAGGGCAGGAGAAGATCACTGTCCCACTCATACAGGCAGGCAGAGAGAGAATGCAACCCTCCTCCGCCTTTTTGTTTTATTCAGGCCCTCAACAGATTGGATGAGACCCTCCTACACGGGGGAGGGCCATCTGCTTTACTCAGCTCCTTAATTCAAATGTGAGGCTCTTCCGGGAAGCACCCTCACAAACAAATCAGAAATAGCGTTTTCCCAGATATCCGGGCCTCCCCAGGCCCCCTCATCAAATTAACCATCTCTGTAGGTCTGGGGTGGGACCAGAAATTCTGCATTTCTAACAAGTTCCCAGGGGAGCGTCATGCTTCTGCCCAGGGGGCCATAGTTTCAATTGCCAGGTTTTCGAGGCTGGGTCACTGTGATGGTCCTGAGTGCCCTTCACTAGACATTTCTAGCTCTGCTTTCTGGGTACCTGGCAGAATTGTACTTCCTGTCCCTTTGTAGTTGAGTGGGGCCATGGCTAGTTCTGGCTAATGATCTGTGGGCAAAAGAAATCAGGGTCGCTTTCAGGACAGAGTATTTAATTGCCTGTTCGATTCTCCAAAGCTTTTTTATCTGTTTGCCACCGCTACTGGCAATGTTTCGGATAGCATCTGTTACAGCAGACAGCTCCTGGGATGAATGGTGTGGAGCCTGGCCCTCAGCTGGCCTGGCGTGAGAAGGAGACACACGTGTTGGTGGCTGTCAGTCTCCCGTATTTGGAGAGGTGTTTGTTACTGCAGCATAACCTAGCCCATCCTGACTGATACATTTATTCTAACCCATGTTTTATAAAACAAGAATCCAAGCCCTTGGGACTTCCCTGGTGGTCCAGTGGCTAAGGCTCTGAACTCCCAGTGGAGCAGGCCTGGGTTCCATTCCTGGCCAGGGAACCAGATCCCACAGGCCACAACTAAGACCCCATGTAGCCAAATAAATAAATATATATTAAAAAAAAAAGAGAAACCAAGCCCAAGACGAATGACTTGTCTGTGCTCTGACACTTGGTCAATGAAATACTGGAGTTCTGACTCCCAATTTCCTTCGTTTTTTCTTCCCATTAATTACCAAGCCTTTACCACTTGGATCTTCTGGAATATGTGCCAGGCACTTTACATGTGACATTTCCTTTTATCTTCATCACAATAAATTATCATCCCACTCTTCACATGAGGAAATGGAGGCCAAAGTTACACAGCAAACACAGGACTTGAACCTATGATCATCTGATCCAAAGCACATGTCCGCCTCTCCCCATTACACCATCCATCTCAGATCTACCAAAAAAATACTTGAATAAGGACAAATACCTACATGCTATTTACTTTATTCTAGGCAGTAAGATCAGTGATTTAACTATTTTAATGCTTATAAAAATCCTACGAGGCAGATAATGTCATCAAGAACATCCTCATTTACAGATAAGGATATTAGGCACAGAGAACTTAGGTAACTTGTCCAATGTTACAAAGCTAATACATGGCAGGACCAGGATACGAACCCAGGCAGCTGACCTCAGGGTCCACACTCATACCCATTAGACTTTATTGCCACGACCAAAGATCATGCATATATTGGTGTAACATGATATATACATGTACATATATACCACTGATATACATAGTGTAACTGTATTGCCAAATATGATTTTTCTTTGCTTATTTAGCTTTAGGGTATTTTCTTCTCTACTGGCCGGACTCCACTATACAATCGTTCCCACACGAGTTGATTTGCTAACTGAAGGGGCCCAGGTGTTGTATACATCCAGCCCAGTGTGATTGAGATTTTCTTTTCAACCTGGGAAAAAAAAGAACATTTCTTTTCAAACCTGAAAACAATTAATTTATTTTTAAAAAGCCTGGAAGAATCCAGCCGCCAGGAAGCCCTGGGACCCTGGGTCTCCTGCTTAGTCTCCCTCCTCTTATCTTTGTACCCCTCAGCCCTTTCTTTGTTGGAGGTGATGTTTTCAGCTACAGGCTTGACAGCCTCTTGCCGGCTGCCTGGCACTTCTGGTCTTTGTGTGGAAGTCGTTCTCAAGCCCTTGACAAAAGCCTCTTATCCCCTAGGCTCCAAGTCTCCTTGCCAACAGACTCCCTGTGTTCCCAGGTACCCCCAAACCCTGGGTCTTTCTTTAATTTGTTCTGCTAGAATGTGAAGGTACTGGGCTCCCTGGGAGCTTGACTCAAGACCTAACAGCTGAGAATTGCAGAAGCCAGTGGGCTCATCCCTGTGGGTACAGAAACGTGGGAAAGACCGGGGACTCTTGAGAGCAATGAGTCTCTTCTCTCCACACTCTGAAATCTGTCACGTGATACTTTTTCCTTGTAACTCAGTTTTGTTTCCTGTCTCCACATAAAACACACACACACGGAATATTACTCAGCCAGAAAAAGGAATGAAATGGGGTCATTTGTAGTCACGTGGGTGGGCCTAGAGACTGTTATACAGAGTAAAGTAAGTCAGAAAGAGAAAAGCAAATATCGTTTATTAATGCAGATACATGGACTAGAAAATGGAACATACAGACGAACCTATTTGCAGGGCAGGAATAGAGGCGCAGATAAAGAGAACGGGCCATTTGGATGTGGTGGGGGGAAGCAGAGGGTGAGATGAATCGATTAGGACTGACACATCCAGGCTACCGGCGAGCTGTAAAACAGACAGCTAGCGGGAAGCTGCGGTGATGACTGAGAGGGTGGGATGGGGGCTGGTGACGGGAGGCAGGCTCGAGAGGCTGGGGACTCACTTCTTTGCACAGCAGAGACCGACAGCATGGTAAAGCAGTTAAACTGCAATAACAATAATCATAAAAAGACATATGGACGTGCTTAATGTTGCAAGTGCTTGAAATCAGGAACGAAAAAGGCCTTGCCAAGCCTTGGTGCAGGGCAGGTGAGTCAGGCCCTCTTCTGGGAGGAAATGAGGTCTGGTGGACAAACAAGGAGTTCTAACCACAGCCCAGTTATTAGTCCACAGGAAACATCCTGTTACGCTTTTAAAGATGAAGTGCTACTTTCTTCTTCTTCTTTTTTTTTTTTTAAAGAACTTTCTAAAAGTCTTCCTTTCCATTCTGATTCATTTCAAATCTGTGAGGCAGGAAGGTCTCAGGGCAGCCATGCCTGCAACATTAGCTAATCAGACTCCCAAGAAACATTCCATTCCGCTTAGGAGGGCTTTGGAGAATGGTTTGCTCATGGTGGCTTTTAAAATAAACTGAGGGTTGCCAGGCTGAATGGACTCCCTGCGGGGCCTGTGACCTGGTTCCAGGCCGGTGCCCAGCGGGCTTGCCTCCTGCTGGGTTGGTGGACCTCTCATTGAACATGGTTGCCTTGCCTGTGCCCCGTTCTCGGGGGATGAAGTGGAAAGTCTTGTACCTTCTGTCCCTTCCTGTTTTAAAACTGGGGAAACTGAGGCCCAAGAGCATCAGGAGAAAAGTAATAACAACAGCCAATGCATAGAACACTTTATATTAACTTACCTACAAAGGTCAAGGTGAGGGTCACCATGGCATAGTGGCAAGTAAGATACAGCTTCGGATCCTGGTTTTGACTCTCTGAAGCTGTGTGATCGTGTATAAGTAACTAAACCTCTCTGAGAGGTAGTTTTTTTGCTCCTCAAATATTGATAATGATGCCTATTCTAAAGAGCTGTTGTGAGCAGTAGAAACAATGGTTGTAAAGTACCTAGAGTAATGACTGGCATGTAGATAGTACCTGATCAGTGGTCTTTATTATTAGTAGGGATGCAATGTGGGCCAGCCACAGGATAAATGGTGTCTTCCAACCCTTCATGGACAGAGAAGCCTGGTGGGCGGGTTAGTCCATGGGGTCTCAGCATAGCACACAGCACAATCCTGCTTGATTATAAGAATGACCTGGGGAGCTGGTGAAAAGTACAGATGCGGTCTAAGGAAAGGCACCGGGATGTCTAACGCGCCATGGGGTGACTCTGGCCCATTTTGCAATGCCTCCAGGAAGCTTTCCCTCCAACCTCCTGCTTGGCAGTCCCTCTGCACCTGGCCCCGTCTTCAGCGAAGACTGGGCTTGAGGGTAGACATGATTAAAAGGTCAAATATCATCATATATTCTCAAAGAGAATGTGCCTTGAACTTTACATGGTAGATTTCTTCCTGGGAAGCTGCCTGCAAATAGAATTTGGCGTGTGTGTGTGTGTGTGTGTGCACGCGAACAGATGTATATTTAACACCTTAGTTTGCTATTTAAAGGAATGCAACCAATGCAGCTAAATAAATATTATATGTGTGACTATTACGTGCTGGGGATACAGTAACCAATAAGAGGCAGGCCCTGTCTTCAAGGGTCTTGCTTAGAGTCCAGTGTGGTAGATAAGGTTAGCACAGGGTTGACGGAGGGAAAGGGGTACCCAATGCAGGGCTGGGGCGCCTGGGAAAGCTCCAGGGGAGGTGACATTGCAGGAAGAGACCTCTACGCTGGAACCTGGTCTCAAATCCTTCTGGAAAGAGGACGGTCCTTCTCTAATTCATCCTTGGGGAAAAAATGAACTTTCACACCATGTCGCCCTGGATTCATTTACAGTCAGGCAGCTGCACAAATACGGGGTTCTTGCCACGGGTCAGGCACTGAGCGAGGTGTTGTAGGGCAGCTCGGGAGAGAAAGGCCCAATCCCTGCCCTCAGGGAGTTTATACCACACCTGTTTATGACCCAACAGGATTATTCAGGTCTTAAGTCCTGTTCCTGAAAATACTGTTTATTCTCTTTCATCGCCATGTTGCGGACAAACGCAGTTCCGGCCAACACAACCATGAGCATTGTATTTCATCCAGGAGAAAATCCAAGTGTGTGCAGGCATCCCCAGGGCTGCTTACAGACCCTCCATGAAGTGGTGGGAGGCTTCTGAGGTGGCCCAGTGGTAAAGAATCCGCCTGCCAATGCAGGAGATGCAAGACATGTGGATTGGAGTCCTGGATCAGGAAGATCCCCTGGAGAAGGAAATGGCAACCCACTCCAGGAGTCTTGCCTGGAGAACCCCATGGATAGAGGAGCCTGGCGGGCTACAGTCCATGGGGTCACAAAAGAGTTGGGTCTGACTGAGTGACTGAGCGCGTGTACACATGAAGCTGTGGAGGCCTGGATGAATTCTCGGGGTCCACAGGGCCTCTGAGCATCTGGGGCAACCTGAAGACCCGGAAGCACCCACTTTCCTCCCCCCACCTCCTGCTGTCATCAACAGGAATGCCTTTCAAACCACCTGTCTCAGCCCTGAGAAGGGGAAGAGTCAGGAAGGAACAGCATTCCTGGTGAATTACGATCAGTACACCATGTCCAACCAGTCCATCCTAAAGGAGATCAGTCCTGGGTGTTCATTGGAGGGACTGATGTTGAAGCTGAAACTCCAATACTTTGGCCACCTCATGCGAAGAGCTGACTCATTGGAAAAGACCCTGATGCTGGGAGGGGTTGGGGGCAGGAGGAGAAGGGACGACAGAGGATGAGATGGTTGGATGGCATCACCGACTCGATGGACATGGGTTTGCGTGGACTCCGGGAGCTGGTGATGGACAGGGAGGCCTGGCGTGCTGCCGTTCACGGGGTTGCAAAGAATGGGACACGACTGAGCGACTGAACTGAACTGAACACCATGTTTACACAAAAGATGGCAAGGTGTTGCAGCAAACACGGGGGGTCCCCTTGCCTTATGCTGTCTGTGTGTGGTGCCCTGGGAGGGAAGACGGGCTCCCATCTCCCAAATGGCAAACCCGAAGCATGAGGGGTGCCTGGAGGCTGTGTTGGGCATCTGGTGGTTGGCATCCAAATCTAGCCCACATTTACCATTTTGCCTTTCAAAGTCACCTCTATGTATGAACCCCTCAACCTTGAATTCGCTGCTTCTCAGAAGGCCAAGCCTGAAGCATCCACCTCCTGGTGTTTTTTTGCCAAGTCGCTTCCACTTCCTGGGCCACTGCCCCGCCTCTAACTAACTGCCTGGTGAAATTCAACCCATCCCTCAAAGCCCAGCTCACATGTCACGTCTCCCTCCGGTTGGAATTCACCTCTGTCTCCCCAGCACTCCTTGTTTGGCTTTTTCACTCATTACTTTTTCTTGAGCAAAGGGCTTAAGTCTCTCAGATCCTCACTTCTCTGTGCATGGGCATAAGAGCTGCAGTAATCTTTAACCCTTTTCGGGTAGCGGGCTTCCTTGAAAACGCGATGAAAGCTCCTGGAAGAGCTACTGTTGACGGAAGCCCGCTGTGTGTCGGTGTCAGGCCCGGGGTTTAGGACTTTTCCGTTCACTATTTCATGTGATGGGCAAGTCTCTGTAGCCAGGTGCTGGTATTAGCCTCACGTTACAGATGAAGAAAGGAGGCGTGGAGAGGTGAGCCGCCTCTCCGCAGGTCACACAGCTGGTACCACTAGCAGAGCCAGATTTACCCCATGGCAGAGTCGGGCGCTCATCTCTGGATCCGCTCCAACGCCCCGCTTTCAGCCTCCCTGGCCCGAGGATGGGGGGGTGGGCAGGGCAAGACAACACACAGCACGTCTCCTGCAGTTTAGGGGTTCATGCACCTCTAAGCCACCCTCTGGTCAGGTCAAGCAGGCCATCGCTGGGGTGCCATCTGAACGCAGGCCTGGCTGTGCCCTCGAGAGGGGTCTCGGTCCACATCTGGCGACCCAAACCCGGGGGCCCCCGGAGCCGGGGTCGAGGGTACAGGCTCGCGGTTTGGGAGCCGCGTCCCGGGTGCCGAGTCCCAGGAATGTGGGAGGGCTGGGCGGAGAGGGCGGGCGAGGCGGGGGCGCTTCCTCTGCCCGCCAGGAGGGGAGCCGCCCCGGCGCGCGCGGGTCGCGCCGCCGCCCCCTCCCAGCGGCCCGGCCGGCCCGGCGGGGGCGGGGGCTGCAGCGGGAGGGCGGCGAGGGGCCGCGGAGCTCGGCAGCCGCCCGGCCGGCCCGGGCGGGAGGAAGCGATGAATATTCAGAGGGGGAGGGGGCAGGGAGGGGGCCGAGCGCTCGCCGCGGCTCCCTGCAGCCGGAGCCGCATGACGCGCGGAGGAGGCAGCGGGAGCCGCCGGGGCCGCGGGAGCCGGGAGCCGGGCGCCGCGCGCCGGGGGTGGGCGCCGCTTGCTCCGCCCTGCGAAGCCCCTACGCGTCCGGGGACGTGTCCCCCCCGCCGCAGCCGCGCCGGGCTCCGCCGTGTGGCCGCCGCCGCCGCCGCTGCCATGTCCCCGGGGAAGCCCGGGGCGGGCGGAGCGGGGACGAGGCGGACCGGCGGGAGGAGGCGGAGGCGGAGGCGGCGGCTGGAGGCGGCGACTCAGGCGCCGGGGCTCGGGCGCACGGCGGGGCCCGGCTCGCGCGTCCCGGGCACGTTCCAGGGCGCGCGGGGCATGAAGCCGGCGGCGCGGGAGGCGCGGCCGGCCCCGCGCTCGCCGGGGCTGCGCTGGGCGCTGCCGCCGCTGTTGCTGCTGTTACGCCTGGGCCAGGTGAGCCCGGGGTGGTGGGCTCCGCGGCGGGGGTGGTGGTGGCGGGGCGCGAGGGGGGCCGCGGGACTGGAAGCCCCTGCACCTGCCCGGGGGCGCCCTGATTGCGGGGCTCGGAGGAGACGGCCGGGGTGGGGTGGGGGGGCTCCGCGTCCCCGGGGCCCTCCTCTGCTGGAGGCCGGCCTCGCGCGCCGGCGACCCAGCCCTTTCCCCGGCTCCCGCGTCCCCGAGGGAGGGCGGCTGGCTCGGGGGTCCCGGGGGGTGGGGGGGCTCCGGAGCCTCGCCGTGGCCGCCCCTCGTGCGGGCTGCGGGCAGTCTCTGGCCCGGCCCGGCCCCGAGCTGGTCACATCTGGCGGGCGCGGGCCCGGCTCGCCCGGCCGAGGCGGCCGGAGGGGGCGTGTTTGCGGAGAGCTCCGACCGCGGAGCCGGGCCGGCCTGGCCGAGCGGCGGCCGACCTCCGACCCGGCCTGCGGGGGCCGAGGGGCGGGGCCGAAGGGCCGCGGCTGCGGCGGCCCGGGAGGGGAGCCGGGGAGGGGAGCCCGGGCCGGGGCCGGGGCCGCGGCGGGTGGTGGTGGGCGAGGCGCGGGGCCTCAGGGCCGCGGGCGCTGCTTCTGGGGAAAGTTGCAGCCCCGGGAGAAGGTGGCCCCTCGCGGGCGTGCCTCCGAGCGACGGTCCTTCTCCCGGAGACGCTGCCCGCTTTCCCTGGGTGCTTAATCCGTGCACTGTGGGCGCCGGCTTCCCCTGCCCCCCGCGCGCCCTGTTCTCGAATTTCGCCTTTCAGATAATGCTGTGCCTGGCGTTTCGGTGATCCATCCCCCTGAAAAGCGCCGTTTCCCCTCCATGGTGTTCCCACGGGGTGAGGGAGGGCAGCTGAGCGATGTCCCCATTTCACAGATAGGGAACTGGAAGGAGAGAAGTGAAAAAGCAGAATCGCCCAGCCCTTCGCGGCAGCTGAACCAGCGCGTTCGTCCCCTTCTAGGAGCCTGCTACGGTCTCGAACCCGCGATGGAAAAGGCCTTGGCGTTTTTTTGTGAAGGAAAAAATGTCTCATACAGACGGCAGCTCTAAGAACAGGATGTTTGAAACCTGGGAAGCGAGTTATTGACTGGGGAGGGAACCTGGCTTCAGGGAAAACTCCCCCTCTCCCCCGCCCCATCCTAGGTCCCTTCCTTTTTCTTTCTTTTCTTGAAATTGAAGTCTAGTTGCTTTATAATATTGTGTTAATTTCAGGTGTACGGGAAAGTGATTGGTTATACGTATACACGTATGTATCTTTCTGTTTAGTTTTGATTCTTTGCCGTTACGGTTTACTACAAGGGAAAACTTTTCAAGCACAAATAAAAAGATTGCCTGAGAGCAGAAACACCAGCCTTGGGGCAGCAATGCAGCCCAGCAGGCAGGACCGGAAGGTACTAGGGCCTGGGGGCCTTCAGAAGCTCTCCGCACCCAGAGGGCTCTCTGGTTGCCTGTGTCCCTTCAGTGTTCCCCGGGCAGGCTTGGACCAGTCTCTCAGGAAGGCCTGGAAAGCACGGTCACCTCCTGCAGAGAATGTCAGATTCGGGGTTCTGATAATCTTCTGTCAGATTCAGAAGACCAGCTCCAGGGCCAAGTTCAGTCTCCTCCATCCTCCCTTGATCGCTTTAGTAGGATGGGACCACCTGCCCCATGGGTTTGCCTGGTGGCTCAGTGGTAACGAAGCTGCCTACCATGCAGGAGACGAAAGAGATGTGGGTTTGAACCCTGGGTTGGGAAGATCCTCTGGAGGAGGAGGTAGCAACCCACTCCAGTATTCTTGCTTCGGAAATTCCACGGACAGAGGAGCCTTAGTGGCCTATAGTCCAGGTGGTTGCAAAGAGTTCCATGAGGCTGAACACACACATACACACACACACACACACACACACACTCACGCACCACCTGCCCCATGGGATTGCCTGAGGGGCTTTCACTGGCCAGCGTCTGAAATGGCCTTGTGAACACGAAAGGGCATCCAGGTGGGATTATCATTAAGGTACAGTGTGTATGGACTTTCTCCTTGTCCCTATAAGGAAATTCAAGAACAGTATATGAGATTAAAAAAATATCACCTTATATTGAAGATCTCTTGTACCAGATACTTCATTTATTTTTAGTTTACTTTGGTGCAAATATATCTTATTATCGTATTTATCTTTTTGCATGGGCCATAGTGGTTGCTAGCTCTGTTTGGAATCAGCAAAAAGTTTCTTGGGTAAATTTATTTCTTGCCCAATCCTTCCTTGTGTTTCAATAGCATCTTGCCATGCGACACTTGTCCCCTATTCAGATATTTCCTTCCTCTCTAATTTGTTCTGTAGAAACTTGAGGAGTCTATTTCTTGTTTTTGGATGCATTATAAAATGGGAAATCTAAAAGGCTTTCTGAAAAAGCATCTTCAAAATCCACATTCGACAGTTCATTTTGATGTTGGATATTTCAGGGAGTCAATGCATTTTTGAGCTGGACCAGACTTCAAGATAGCTCAAATTCCTTTATTATTATTATTTTTTTTAAAGATAAGGCTTTTGAGGCCCAGGAAAGACAGTGATTGGACTGAGGCCAATGGTAGAGGATGGTAGATGGTAGAGGAGATGGGATGGGATTGAAACATGTGTCCCTTGCCTGTGTCTTTGATTTTCGTGATTTTTTTTTTTTTTCTTTTGCCATTTTTCACTTTGCTCTTAATTTTACTGTAGGCACAGCGCTGCCTCACTGTGTACTCCTGAAACTGTGGGTGTGAATAGAGTTTTTCTTTTTTCCATCTTTTTGTGGGATCTTCCCAGGTCAGGAATCAAATCCATGTCTCCTGCCTTGACAGGTGGATTCTTTACCACTGAGCCGCCAGGGAAGCCCTAGAGTTTTCCAAGTCAAGTCATATTTTCCATGTATGTGTTTGGCTGATTGCCTTTACTGTCCACCTTAAACTATCACAACATTGTTATCAGCTATTTACTCCAAATAAAATAAAAAGTTAAAAAAGCCAAATCTTATTTGAGATGGAAAGTCATATTTGAAGTTTTCAAAGCTTATACATTCAGGAAATGTGGGTGAAGGGTCTGACTGTCTCCCTAACACTTGATTGGTTTAGTAAGGCTTGGATTGTGTGTGTGTATGTGTATGTTTTAAAATGAAATCAACAGTAGCAGGTTTAAAAAATTGGGCAAGTTGTGGAAAAAATGCACTCTGGGCATTCGTGAGGCTAGATACAGAAGCAGGGAAGCTGAGATGCTAGAAGACTCAGTGCTTAGTAGGGCTGGAAAAGCAATTTTTGAACCTGTTTTCTCATCCCCTTTCTCCGAGGCAGGAAGGATGGCCGGGGATGATTCCAACATGTGGACTTGTCTGGTTGCAATGACTTCACCCATTCTCCTAGCATTTTTGCACATTAATTTTGGTTTGTGTGTATGTTTTAGGCAATGTGACAAAGCTGTCCACCCTCCCTCCCTTGGTCTTCTTCTCTTGAGAAAAGTAGTCCTGACAGATTCTTTTTGAAATCAGCTTGATCGTGGACTGCTTTCAAATGAAAAAAAAAAAAAAAAAAAACGAAAAACAAAAACAAAAACCGAACTGGTGACTGATAGCTGTTTTGTTGGTCTCATGGTGTTTTGGATTTTGCTTTTCTTTTGTTTTCTTGTTTCCTGGTGAATAATAACTGTTTGTGTTTATTATCTACTGTAGCTAATCCTTAAGTCTGCTTGCCTACCTGTTTCATCCAGGGTACAACAAATATTTTGACTTCTTCCAAATTGCTTGTTAAATTCTCATAGAGGCAACTTTAAACATTTTTGTTTTGCTTCAGAACAACAATGGAAAAAACAGAATGATTATGTTTTGTTTGCAGGCAATTTAAGAAAACAGAGCAAATTGGTTTATGGTTGGACTATGACTTTGAGCTGACTTCAACCTTAGCTCTATGATAAAGATAACCCTGGAATACCCAAGGTTTCCTAAGCAAAGAGACTCCTGGCTCCCGAGTGAGCAATTTTGGTCAGCAGAGAGGTTATTTAGCTCCTAAAAGTAATTTTTGCTTGGGATTGAGACCCAGGCACAGTTGCTGGGTTTAACCAGCGCATCATCAGCAATTACTTACTTAGTTTATTCACTGCTTGGCCAGGGGAATTATTTTGAGTGCAGGGTAAGAGGCAATTTTCTGTGCATTTCCCTTCTAATAGAATGCTGCTGCTAATACTGTAATTAATAGGTAGCTTTATATGTGGCAGGCATTATGCTAAGGGTGTTAATGCACTATCCCATTTGGCCGTATCAGAAATAGCTGAGAAGTAGGTGCTGTTCATGGTCTCATCTTATTTTTTAAAATTTTACTTATTTTAAAAAATTTTTGGCTGTACTCTGTGACTTGTAGGATCTTAGTTCCCTGACCAGGGATTGAACCTGGGCCCTGGCACTGAAAGCATTGTGTCCTAACCACTGGACTTCTGGGGATTTCCTGGTCCCATTTTATCTGGGAGAAAACGGAAGTTCTGAACTTCCCAAAGATTCATCATAATAGTCTGTGGCAGAGCCGTGTTTGCCATCTCTGACACCCCGGTTTACTGTCCTGTGCTGTGAGAATGCAAAGTCTTTACAAAGTCTTCGGTGTTCAACTGGGAGAGGAGGGGATACAAACGGACCTACCTGCAGAAGAGAAACAGACTCACGGAGAGCAGGCTGTGATTGCCAGGGCAGGGAGTAGGGGAGAGAGGTGCAGCGGGAATTTGGGGTTAGCAGATATATATAGAATGGTTAAACAACAAAGTTCCCTAGCAGAGGGAACTATATTCAATATCTTGTGATAAACCATCATGGAAAAGAATTTTAAAAAGAATGTGTATATAGGTATAAGTGAATCATTTTGCTATACAGAAGAAATTAATACTACATTGTAAATCAACTATACTTAAAAAAAAAAAAACCACAACAGAGGGGATGGGGGAGAGAGGAGGTGACTGACTTGTGACGGACAGGCTCGTAGGGCCTTACCCTGTCCCGGCTTATGTTTCTTTGTGAGCCTGAATCTGCAAGGCGGGCCTGCCTTGGTGGAGATGGAATGGGATTTGGGATGGAAAGAGCTGGGTTTAGGTCCTCCCTCAGTCGCTTAGTAGCTGCATAAACTTGGGCAAGCCACTTAACCTCTGTGACTTCTCATTTCCTTATCTGGAGAATGGGACTAATACTTCCTGCTTCACTGGGTGGTTGAGAGGATCAGCTAAGATAGAAGGGGAACTGCTCCGTGAAATCTAAGGCTCAAGTTCAGTTGGGGGCTGCTGCTATTATCTGGGGGGAGGATGTGAGGCCTCAAGTCATTTCTTCATTGAACAGGTATTTATTGTTTCCCACCGAGGGGTGCAGAATAACCCCAGGGGTGTGCCAAATGAACTCGGCTCACATAACATTAAAAATAGTGATTATTTGTCTTAGGGGAGCTTTGGTAAAAATGTAAGGGAGGTGTCAAATCCATGAGTGTCGTGGTGAATACATTTGTGTAAACTTAATAACAAGTTGAGCTGAAGGAAAATGTTGAGGGGACTTCCCTGGTGGTCCAGTGACTGGGACTCCTCACTTCCAGTGCTGGGGCTGAGGGGACAGGTTCGATCCCTGGTCGGGGGAACTAGATCCTACCTGCTGCAACTAGAGATCCCGCACGCCCAAACAAAGATAGATCCCGTGTGCCCCAGCTAAAACCTGAGGCAGCTGAATAAACAAATACTTAAATAATAAATATATTTTAAAGAGAAAAATATTGAGCAAAAATAATGATGTAAATGATGGTGTGGTTATGGCACCCTTGTAACCATGATGCATTAAACCGGGGGCACACTGCATGGGGCACAGGCAGTCGTGGTGAGTGAGCGAGGCAGCCTGGCTTCGTGTCTCTTAGAGGCTGTGGGGCTGACACGACTGGTCACCTCCAGCTCACCAGTCGCAATGGTGACACAGACTGTGCTGGGGTGTCCTTGCTGCCCCCTGCCCCCTGCCCCCTGCAGAGGACGGGCTGGCCCTGGGCTTGCCAGGGAAGAAGTGGTGATGAGAGGGACAAAGTGGAGATCCCTGGAAGCTGCAGCTGTGTCAGGCCAGAGGAGTCCACAGCAATTTTGTCGCCTCCTCCTGTGGCTTTCCAGTGGCTTTTCTGGTGACCCCTGGGAAGACAGGAGCTGTAGGAAATTTGCTATTGCTTCCTTATCAGCGGTAGGATTCCTTGATAGTCATCCTATTGTTTCAGCGTTTCCATGGCATGTAAATGCCTGGGTGAGGGGTGGTGGTAATGAGACAGCAGATGGGGGCCACTTTGAAAGCCAAGTAGTGTCAGCTCCCACAGAAGGTCTAATTTTAAACATGCAAATAATTTTCAGTTCCACTTTTCCTTCTTCCTGTTAGAGGGAAGCTGTCCTCTGTTGCCTTCTCTGAGGCTTGAGCAGACAATGTTGTTATTATGCCACAAACTATCTTCTTCTCCAGAGCAGGGATGGGGTGGTGTTTTTCTGAGTGCCTGTGCTGGCCCCAGCCCAGGGTTATTTCATGGCTTTGGGAAGAGATGTGAGTGAATATTAAAACTTAGCACCAATATGGAGTCTAACACAGTGGTTCTTAATCTTTCAGGGGAGGGTGAGGTTTTCAACCCTAACAGAGTATGTATATGTAAAGTATGTATATGTAAAAGCGAAGACTCCTCTCCCTAAAAGAAATGCACATATTTACAATTTTGTATCCCATTTCTGGAGTTTACCTTTAAAATAGCCCATGAAGCCTAGGTTAAAAACCCTCTAATCTAAAATTGTAACATTTACAAAGTTATGTTTGTAAGTCCTCTTCAAAGAGATAACCACTATGTGTATACTTGTTTTCCTCCTAGGGAAAAAAATGTTTGTATGTAATATATTTAAGTATCTATGTTCATCATTTTAAAAAGTTACATTAAAGGTAACATTACATATACATTGTTCTCTACTTTTAGCCTTTTACTTTACTTAGTTATCTTGGAGATTATTTCATATCTGGACCCATAGTTTTAACTTATTCTTTTAAATGCCTAATATTCTGATGTGTGACTTTACCACAGTTTATTTGTCCTTTCCGGTCAATGGACACTTCAGTTATTTTCTGACAACCCTCTCCTCCTTTTTTTTTTTTTTTTTTTTTTTTTACAAATCATGCTTCAGAGAGTGTGTTTGATACATATTTCTTGTAACTTTCAGGAGAATATCCATAGGGTAAATTTCTAATTTTAGAATGGTTAGCTTAGAGGGAACCTGTATTTAAAAATTGGATAGCTGTTAAATTTTCCTGTTTGTACCTGCACCCATAGGCTTGGAGAGTGTCTGTTATCGCCATACTATAAGCTGAACTGAAGATTGTTAAGTTTTTAAATGTGTATCAGCCTGAGAGGTAAAAAATTATATCCTGTTACTTTTAGTTATATCTTCAATTTTGAGTTAGTTGAGCATTTTTTCGGGCTATTTGCATTTCTTCCTTCCTTTTTTTTGCGGGGGGGGGGGGGGGAGTTAACTCCCTGTTCATTAAAAAAAGATTGTCTTTTTGTTATGTATGTGTGCAAGCTCTTTGGAAATGAGGGAAGTTAGTCCTATTCTCTAATTTCTGTTTCAAATGCAATAGTATAATTCAAATATAAATATGTCTAAAATATGACTATTTTAGATGCAACCCTTGTCCTTAGGAACTGAAATTTAAATAAGACCTCTGGGTGATAGAGTATAGACTCTTTGCAGCGAGACTGCCAGGTTGGAATCCTAGCTCCACCATCTAAATAGCTGTGTGTTTTGGGCAGGTGCCTTAACCGTTCTGATCCTTGGTGTTCGCATTTCTAAATTGCTAGTATAACAGTAGTACCTCTCACACAGGGTAGTTGGATAAGTTAAATGAGATCACATTATGCTAAAGTTCCTTGTAAATTGATTTCAAAATATAAGAACACTGTTTCACTTATTCAAGAATTAGATTTTTAAAGTTAGAGCAAAAGGACATAATTCTGAATTGTAAAAATTGTGTTACAAAATTTAAAAATTGAATTTGAGATTAAATCCACAATGGATAGTATACATACACACACATATATATGTATGTATCTATATACCTATATATGTATATGTGTGTATATAGATAGATAGATATATTAAAATGTATAATGTGAAATGGTGTAGGCTTCTCTGCTAGGATAATTTAAATTATATTTCTCTTTTGACAAGTTGATATACTTGAATTAATATAGGTTAAATGAGCACAAGATGTGACTGAAGAGTGGCCAGTGTGATCTTTGCCGCCAAAGCGTGTAGGACTATTGACCATGTCCTTTAGAGAAACAGGGTTTTCCATGAGCATCCCTATCGTTGTGACCTGGCCAGCTCTGACTGTGGCCACCTCCTATCTCTGGCGACATTTTCTCTAGGACCATGAGGAGTTATTTTATGCTGCCAATTGAAAGTTTGAAGGCGTTCTTCTTGGCTCTAATTGCAGAAGATGGGAAGCTGAGAAAGTCTGTGCTGACCAGTCCACCTTGTTTCCATGGCAACAAGGTGATGCTGCAGTCCCTGCTGTGGCTGAGGGGCCACCATGTCCGTCTGTCATGGGGGTTATTCCTTCCCCACTAAGCATGGACCACACTCATGGTCTTATTTTGCTGAGACACTGGCATACGTTACTATTTATGAAAACTAAAATATTATTTTTACCTATTTGGTTTGCAAGGCCTTCAACATATACGGTCTCATTCAGTTCTCACAGCATCCCTGTGGGTTTGTCATTGTCGTTCCCATTTAAGATGTGACTTGGACTGTCTCTCAGTGACTTGTCCTGTCCATTTCGGGTGCCATCTGTCTGTTGTACAGTAATAATGTACATGCACTATATAGCCCAGTTTTTAACATTAGTCAAGTTTAGAATTAGCTTTCAGGAGGCTAATTGGCCAGTTGAGTCCCCTAGTTTGGTTCATTCATAATTATTAGGTTGAACTGTATGAAATTACTGTTTTTGGTCCTTTGAATCCCGGCAGTTGTATATGGTTCCATCTAATATGTTCCAGGAAATGTTCTTTTATAGTGAAGTCTAGAAAACCAAATCATAGACTTTCATGTTGTAAAGTGGTGTGTTTGAAACCGTGGGTCATAAAATCAGTTTAGTGAGTTATGATCAGCATTAGAAAATGATAGAGTAGAAAATATTGGCATCCTCTGCAGGTGGGAAGGGTAAGAACTGCTTTATGAAAGCATATATATATATATTTGTGTGTCTTTGTATGTACTGAATTGCATATAAGTTGAATTCATCACGGCTTCTGTCATTGCCGAGAAAACTGGAAGCCACTGTTACAGGGAAAGGAGAGGTGGAAGGTGTTGGTCAGGGGGTGGAGGTGGTTTCTGTCTTTAAAGACAGTGGAAAACTAGTCTAATGTCCCGAAATGTGCATAATCAGTGCCCACATAGATGACTGAAGACCATTATGCAGTGGCTGGCACAGGGGGGCTCTTAGGAGGAGAGTGGGTTGCCTGGCAGCTGAGGAGGCCTGACCTTAAGTGGCTGCCCTTCTGGAAACTTCGGGGGGACCACCGCAGTTGGACAAGTTATTGGCCACGCTCTCTCTTCTTGGGTGCATAGGTTTGAGGGAGCTGACACTCGCTGTCTAGTGTGTTGTGTGCTTTGAATAAAAACTTAGGACCTTCTCAGGGGAGCTGAGACTCTGAGGGGTTGTCACCTGTCTGTTGAGTAGTGGGACTCAGACTCACAGCCTGGCCTTTTTTTTTAAACCTTCAGGCCACGCTGCCCTCAATCCACTCATGCTAATCCCCAGTTGCCTGGAGGATCCTGATCTAGACTTTGACTTTATTCCTCTACGAGTCAGTTCAGGTTTTTGTTTTTGTTTTTTATATAAAAAAATTTAAAATATAGATAAAAAAAAAAAAAGAAAGCAAAATTATTATCTGTAATCTCCACTCCCTTGAAATTAACTCCTGGTACCATTTTCTGATGAGTGATCTTTGTCTTTTTTTAATGCTTGTTCTATTTGTTTCTACTAAAAAAATAGGATTACCTCCTATACATGCTTTATAATTGATATTTTTCAATTAAAAAAAATTGGGGTAGATGCATTTCTAGGTGGTATCCCAGGAACCCATAGCATAAACATGAGGCTTTTTCCTGGAAGGTCACTGTTACTCAGTAGAAAGTCTTTTGGGGGGAAAAAAAAATTTTTTTTTTTTTTTTAAACAAACATGGTTGCATCCAGAAAATTTTCAGCAAATACAGAAGACAGCAAAAAGAATCTCTATCCCTCTGGGGTATGAGTTCTCTCCCCTCTGCTATTCTCAGGGGCATTTTGTAGAGTACTGTTAGTGTGTTGCAAACATTTCCCCCTTGAGAGTGAATCCTCTTCCCTTCTCTAACTTTTAACTGTTGCATCTCATTGCATTGTATGGCAGTACCTTAGTTTATCTAGTTCATCTTGTGATTAGTTGTCTAGTTGTCTCTAACATGTTTTGCCATGATAAAGACTATTTGGATAACTTTGTGGTTAAATCTGAACACATCTGATGGTTTGGGCATAGGTGGTGATAATAACAGTAGCTGCCGTAGGTTGAATAGCTATTATGAATTGTCAGCACTCTGTATGTATTAACTCATACAATCCTATGATGTAGGTATAGGGAAGGACACTGAGGCCAGGGAGTTATAATCTGGACCATGGCCACAGCTTGTGCCAGGACCTCAACCAGCTAGTTGTGGGTTTCCTTGAGGACGCAGGGAGATCTGGGACGGGGAGGGGGTCATTGCCTCCATGCGCCAGGGTGCGTGTGAGTCTCCTGGAAGGCCAGCTGGGCTTGAGGGCCACTCTCACAGGTGGGAGAACCCCTTCCTGTGGGGTGGGAGGCCCATTGACATTTGCTGCTCAAGCGCCATGACTTGGCAGGAATGCAATGCTCCCCGGAACTGCAGAAGTGTCATGGCTATGGAGTTTAGATCCTGAAGCTGTAAGTGGTAAAGGCTACCTGAAACTTTGGGGCCTTGGCTCAGATCAAATGATGACATAATGGCATGGCTTTGGGGTCTTGACCTTCCTTTTGTGAATGAATTTGGATTTCATAGAGCTTGAAATTGGGCATGGATGACATGCCTTTGGGGTGTCCCAGGAGAAGAGCAGCATGGCAAAGGGCATGCATCCAAATCCGTGTTCATCTTCTGCAGCGTTGTCTTGGAAACTTGTTACATCACTTGGGAAATGGGTCATAATTGCCAGGCCACATGTTATTAGGGTTAAATGAGGGAAGGTGTGCGAGATTAAACCCAATCCAGACTGTGGCTTAAATGTTTGCTCCCAACTCAACCATAGTAACAGTGCTTTCTGACTGGGCTACTGTTGCCATGTATCCAAGGATGAGACCTGCTGTGTAGTTGTTGAGACAATTTATGCCTTGGTGCCCAGGAGAAGTATTGTCTACAGTGGTCACCAGACCCTTCTGCGTGAAGAGAAATTGTAGGGGTACAGATGGGAGCTCTTATTTCAGATGACATGTTGGCATGTCTGAGGATGTGGGCATATATTCACTGTGAATCACAGTGATCTCTAAGAGAGAATAATGTTAATTAAGCTAGAGCAGGAGATCGTCAGATGGGGGACGGGCGGGGGGGGGGGGGGGGGCGGGTGGTGGAGGCGGGGAGAGAAAGAGGTCACATACAACCAGCCAGAGTCAGCCCTTCCTGGAGGAGAGTCATGGTCCTGTATACCTGTTCTCCCAGCTGTGAGGCCATGCCAGCCCATCACACCCTTGCTTAAGGCAGGAAACATTTAGCCAGCACTAATCTCACCTTGTAGATCTAGCAGGCTGCAACCCAGCCTGTCTCTCTAGGGTTGCTGTACCCATCCTGGCGACCTCCAGCTTGGCTTCATCATCCAGCACCTGTCTTCTGACTTCCTGCCCGAATCCCTCCCTCGAGGTCCTCTCCTCCTGCAAACTGCTCTCCCTGATACCACCTCTGATTCTGCATTCTCATTAGAGTTCAGACCTGATGCTGAAACTGTTTTGTAGCTCTGACCTGTGCATGTCTCCAGTCAGTCACAACCTCCGATTTAGCTTCCTTGTATCTGGCTCCTGGGAGTCCATCCCTGTGAGAGTGGACGTCAGATGGCTTGAAGTCACTTTGGGGACAGTCTCACCAAACTCTGGGCTTGTTCCTGGAACTGAGAGACAGTGTATGTGGTTGTCGAGAGCCTGGGTTCTAGAGGAAGAGGACTGCATGGGAATTCCATGAGAAAACATGTTTTATCATGTTGTTTAACCTCCCTGTGCCTCATTTTGCTCATCTATAAAATAGTGGTGGTTGTATGACTCAGCTCTCAGCCTGTTAGAGGAAGCAGGTAAGATAAGGTAGGTATTGCAAAGAATTACTCACCGCATGTTAAATATCAGTAGAGATTCCCAGGGGGCTCAGTGGTAAAGAATCCGCCTGCCAGTGCAGGAGATGCAGGAGACCGGGGTTTGATCCCTGGGTTGGGAAGATCCCCTGGAGAAGGAAATGGCAACCCACTGCAGTATTCCTGCCTGGAAAATCCCATGACAGAGGGCTACAGTCCATGGGGTCACAAAGAGTTGTACATGACTGAGCACCCACACGCATGCAACTGAATATCAGCAAACATGACAAAAAAGAAAAGGGACCACATGTTGGATGGGGGTAAGACTCAGATGCTCAGCCTCTGTCTGGCCGTAGAGTCTGTGACCAGCCGTTTGATTTCCTCTGGAAGAGGCACATGTAGTATTGAGCCTTTGCTGTCCCCTGGAATCTGGCCTTTAGGCTTTGAGGCTGTCTCCCAGGGTCACTGGGGGTGAGTGGGGACAACTACTGTTCCTTTAGACCAGTGCTTCTCAACCTCAGATAATCCCTTATTTGGGGAACTATCCTATGCACTGTAGGCTGTTTAGCAGCATCTGTCCCTGGCCTCTGCCCATTGCCTCCCCCAACTTGTGACAATTAAAAAAAAGTCTCTGGCTATTACCAAATGTCCCCTGAGGGTCAATGTTGACTTAGTAGGCGGGCCCAGCTGTCCTTCCATTCCCAGGTGATGATGTCACTGACTTCATCTTTTCTTTCATTTGAGTGGATCCTTTTAAAAGTCTTTATTGAATTTGTTACAGTATTGCTTCTGTTTTATGTTTTGGTTTTTTGGCTGAGAGACATGTGGGATCTTAGCTCCCCGACCAGGGATTGAACTGCACCCAGTACGTTGGAAGGCCAAGTCTTAACCCCTGGACCACCAAGGAAGTCCCCCGCCGACTTCTTCTTGTGAGACCGTAGATCTCACTAGCAAGTGCATTTACAGATGTGACGAATAGCCGCAC
Organism: Dama dama; assembly: GCF_033118175.1. Taxonomy (NCBI): domain Eukaryota; kingdom Metazoa; phylum Chordata; class Mammalia; order Artiodactyla; family Cervidae; genus Dama; species Dama dama. The sequence goes on from NC_083681.1 coordinate 75,781,767, forward strand.
TGCTGGGTCTCAGAAGCGGACTCCCATTCAGCCTCTGCTGGTGCAGTGAGTTCCTTCCAGGGATGCTGCAGCAGGGCAGCTGCTGTCCGGGGCGTCTGGGCACCCAGGAGTCGAGCCCTATGCCAGGCTCCTCCCCGTGTGGTCAGTCTCACTGTCCTCCTCTGCAAAATGGGAATAACTGACACTCTTCCCACCCTGCCCGGGGGGACAGGAAACCCATGTTAATGTGATAAGTGTGGTTCAAAGCTTTACTGCAGGGCATGTGAAGTTGAAGGAAAGGCTTCGTGTTTATTAGCAGTGAAGCCAGATGTGCCAAGTTCCGCACAAGAGAGAGACCTGGTCGAGGGGAGATCACATTACACAGAAGCCCTGCCAAGTCCCCCTCCCACCACCTCCCTAGAAGATTTTTCAGCTTTTTGAGTGTTTAGCAGCCCCAGAGATGGGCATAAGCCTAGAGGCAATGCCTTCAGATCCAGTGACAGGGAGAGCAGCAGGAGCAAGCCTGGAGGAGGGACCCCGGAAAGCCCGCTGAAATGGTGGCAGTGCCAGCCCAGGGCGAGGAGGGCTGAGGAGGCTTCGTGCACGGGTGCTCAGGGGTGTCTAACTCCTTGCGACCCCACAGACACTGGTTTCGCCAGGCTCCCCGTCCCTGGGACTTTTCATGCACGAATACTGGCGTGGGGTGCCATTCCCTTCGTCAGGGGATCTTCCTGACCTAGGGATTGAACCTGCATCTTCTGCATTGGTAGGTGGGTTCTTCACCCACTGAGCCACCTGGAAAGCCCTGTCAAGAGGACTGGCTTTCTGAAAGCCTGATGTGCTTGAGGACACATCACTTTGTGAAGCCAACGAAGGGCTCCTCCCTCAGTTTTCACGCCTGGTCAAGATGTGCTCTTTCTAGGGGCTCTAGCGTTGTGCCCAGATTGCAGCAGGTCCTCCCAAGCTGGCCACTGGACTGTCCCTCTTCGTCCTTTTAATTCTGGCCATTTCAGAGCTGAGGCACAAAGAAGTGAGGGGACTTGCCCAGAGCCAGGGATGGGGCTGTTCAGTAATCTTTCTGTTGCTTTTAAGCAGCAATTTAAGAGGCTTTCAAAGCCTGAATTTTCCCACCAAATGGGGCTAAGAAACACCTCATAGGATTCTGATTGAGATGCCGGGAGAAAATGCATAGGGAGCCCCCAGCCTGGTGCCTGGCATACAGAAAAGTGAAAGAAAGTGAAGTTGCTCAGTCGTGTCCGACTCTGCGACCCCGTGGACTGTAGCCCACTAGGCTCCTCTGTCCATGGGATTCTCCAGCAAGAATACTGGAGTGGGCTGCCGTGCCCTCCTCCAGGGGATCTTCCTGACCCAGGGATCGAACCTGCATCTCTTATGTCTCCCGCATTGGCAGGCGGGTTCTTTATCACGAGCGCTACATGGGAAGCACCTTTCCTGGGTGGTACTTCTCCCATGGAGGCGGAGAAGGCCTTAGAAGCCACTTCTGGTGGTCTCTTCCCCACGGTGGCTGCACCTGGGGAGCTTCTAGAAAATGCTGATTGGAGACCCCACCCCCCCACTCCGACCAGTGGGGTTTGAACTTCTGGGTGGGTGGCTACACACCATCCCCAGCTTTGTTTCATTTTTATTTTTCCATATGCCTCACGTGGTATTGAAGTGTGGCCAGGGATGAGAACCACTGAGACCAAACCTTTTTTTTTTTTTTTTTGAATCAGAGGCCCGGAAAGCATATGGTTGTCCAGGTTTAGTGAGGCAGGGGAAGGAAACTAAGGTTTCTTTCTTCATAAAGGGCCAGCCGTATGCTAGGCTCTTTTAATTTCCTGCAGGGGCTCTTTTTGTCCCATAGAGATGTGTAATCCCACTGTTTAAACCCGTGTGGCTTCATATTGCTCTTGGGATAAACCCATATGGTGTATCTGCAAGACCCTAGACCTTGGGTCTGGATGACCAGACGCACCCTTCCTCTTTGACTCACCCTGCTCGCCTGCCCCTTTTCGCCGATTCCATTCATGCTGGTTCTCTCATCGCAGACACTGGTGCCCACCCTGCGTTCTCCCTTGGTGGGTGGGTGGGGGGCTTGCTACAGTGTTCTTCCCCAGATCCTTCTGGTTCCTTCTCAGGCTTTAACTCAAGTGACTTGCCCAGACCCCTCTGGCCCGTGGTCCTGCTTCATTTCCTCCCTACTTACCAGAGATGATCTTACTGGTTTGCTGTTTCTGTTTCCCTTGTAGTTTAGTCTGTCAGTCATGTCCGACTCTGCCACTCCACGGGCTGTAGCCCACCAGGCTCCTCTGTCCATGGAATTTCCCAGGCAAGAACTCTAGAGTGGGTTACCATTTCTGTTTCCCTGTTCCCTGGAATAAGAACTTCAGGAGGTAGGAGCCCTGTCTGGTTCTGTGCTCCATCTTTCATGATTTGGACAGAGCCTGCCTCAAAAAGATGCTTGGTAAATGGATGAATTAAAAGAACAACCCTGACATAGACCTGGTATTATCCCCGAGTGGCAACCCAGTAGAATCCCAGTTAAATGCCTCTCAGTCTGATATTATTTCCGACGATCTCATGATATTTTTACCTTTACCCATGACGGCCCAAATGTGTGTGTGTGTGTTTGTGCAGTGCATGCTCCAGTTAAAAAAAAAAAAGCCCAGATTTTTAAGTCTTTTGGACTTCAGCTTGAATCCCAGCACTGCGTCTTACTAGCTGTGTGATCTTGGAAGATTATGGAACCTGTCTGAGGCCCAGTCTTCCTTGTCTGCCAAATGGAATCACAATCAGCATTAATGCTTGTGCATGCGTGCTTCAGTTGTGTCCAACTCTGTGCGACCCTATGGACCATAGCCTGCCAGGCTCCTCTGTCCATGGCATTCTCCAGGCACAAATGCTGGAGTGGGTTGCCATGTCCTTCTCCAGGGGATCTTCCCGACCTGGGGATGGAACCCGTATCTCTTACGTCTCCCACGTTTGCAGGCTGGCCCTTCACCACCGGTGCCACCCGGGAAACCCAGTATTAATGCTCAGTTGGCATTGATTGGAGGCTTTCTGTGTGCCAGGCAGTGTGCGAAGGGCTGCGTGTGTGTGGACTGAGTGAGTCCTCACGACCGCCTCGGGAGGAGGCTCTCTTCTTGCCTTCATTTTACAGGAAAGGAAAGCTGAGATACAGAGAGGTTCAGCAACCAGCCTGAGGTCACACAGTGAATCCAGCCAGACACGAGAGTTCAAACTTCGGCAGTTTGGTTCTAGAATTGGGGTGTTTTGAATTTATGAAACCACATCCGGATGGCCCCAGATGGCTGGTGGTGCTGAGTCCTCAAGGCTTGGGCAGGGTTCGGAGCCTGGGCACTCAGGGAGTGTGGGCAAATGAGTGCGTTTCCCATGAAAAAAATAAAGCAAAAAAACTCTTTGCCTCAAATAATTTATTAAGTGCCTAGTTTGTGCCTGGCGTTGTGACTAGGGCCAGGGAAAAAAAATTAAAAAAATAAAAGGTCTCAATCCTATCACTCTAACTCGTCAGCCTTTTATGCCCGATTATTTGGGCACTTCTTGTAGTTGTGATGGTTTTAATTGGAGATGGGACTTTATGACTGTGCTGGGCCTGGGTTGGGCATCACCTTGCTGAAATTTTCTGTTCTGACAAATGGAAGCGTGAACAGCCACTCCTGCATTTCCAGTGGCTGCTACACTTTGGGGTGAGCAGGCCTCAGGGTTGATGTGAGACCGAGAAGCCTCAAGTGAGTTTGGTCTTTTTTTTTTTTTTTAATTATTTTTCCCTAATTATATTAGAGTGGCATAACAACATTAAAAGAAGCTGGAGAAAGGGGGAAAAGGAAAAAGCCATATATTTCTCCTTATCACGGAACTACTATATTTTAAAGCAGTTACAGCTATGATTTAGTCCATGCGGCTTCTTGTTTAAAATAATTGTGATCACTGCTATTAATAATAACCAACAAGAAGCTACTGTATTGCACATGGAACTCTGCTCAATGTTATGTGCCAGCCTGGAAGGGAGGGGGGTTGGGGGGAGAATGGATGCGCGCGTGTGTGTGTGTGTGACTGCGTCCCTTCACTGTTCAGCTGAAACTATTAGCGTTGTCAATCGGCTATATGCCAATACAAAATAAAAAGTTTCAAGTTTCAAAGAAAATAAATAGAATAATGGTGATCGCCGACAGGGACAGTTTGAGACCTCTAATGTCAAAAGGCCAAATGAAGAGGGAAACGTTTTTCCCTGGTGATACATGGATGATATAGCCATAATTTTTAGTGGCTGCAGGGCATTACATGGAGTGGATGTGCTGTAATTCACTTGGGCTTTTTCCTATTTAGAGTTTTAGGCAGCAGCCCATTTTCCCCCTGTTACCAGTAACGTAGGGACGACGGTCTTCACGCCTGCCGCTTTTTCTGAGAAACAGAAATGATTTCTTCTGGATTAATTTCCAGGCATCTTTATAATCTTTGACACCACTTGCCAAATGACTTTCCAAAAGGGGCGCGTTGTTTATATTGCCATTAGAATGCATGAGACTGCCTGTTTCATTACGCCCACCCTGGCACTGGGTGTTATCATTTTTTAAAGACAGATTTTAAATTTAATATTTGCATTTGCAGACATGCCAACTGGGCTGTGTGGTGGCTGGCTGCCTCATGCCGCTTTTGACCATGTGTGACTCATATAGAACCTGTTTTGTGTAATCTTTTAAAAAAATTCGTTAATTTTTTTTTTTTTTTCAATGCTTGGGGAAAATGTCAGGTCACTGTCTGTGTTTTGTACCGAAGTCTACACTTGTCTGGTTAGGTACCTAGAAAATTCTAAGCACAGCCAGAAACCAGCTGGGCCTAGTTGGGTATTTTCTGATTGGAGAGATGGTCAGCTGTATTCATTTCAGTTTTAGAGCTGCTGTTAGAAATACCTCCTCTTCAGTATCTCAACCTTAAAGTTGAATTATGTGATGGTCTGGGGGACATAGGGGAAATGAAATGTTATTGAGTGCGTCCTAAATATCTAGGCCTTCCTGGTTACAGCTTGAAAATGGCAGCATGTCCTAGCATAGCAGGCAGAGAAAGTTGACCTCCAATCCTAACTTCGCCCCCTGCCTCCTCCTCTCCTCCTCCACCCCCCCCACCTGTAAACCAGGATGAAGAGCCTTGTTATCAAGGATTAAGCCCACAGGAAGACTTGGAGATCTCCTTTTGGTGTTGACACAGCAGAGGGGCGGAGACAGCGGAGGGAAGCAGGCCGCCCCAGATGGCTTTCCTTTGGGAGGTTCTGGTTTAGCAGGAGAGATAAGGTGGGCCGTTGGGCCAGTGTCAGGTCACAGATGGGACGGCCCTCAGAATAACGGCCAGGAGCTGAGACAGAAGGGAGGCCGAACGAGTCACCCTGGTCCCTGAACGGGGCTGCAGTTTGGGCGTCCAGCCCGGCAGTGGGGAGGACCCCTCCAGGGTCCAGCGAGGGAGTCGCAGTTGGCAAGTTCCGTGTCTTTGTGGCAAGGTGGGGCCAGGCTGGAAGATTTCCGGTGTCTGAGTCCTTTAGACTCAGACTTGTAGGGCCCGAGGCCTTACAGGAGGATTTTCTTACAGATTTTAAATACTAACTGTTGTGTGTGTGTGTGTATTAGTCGCTTAGTCGTGGCTGACTCTTTGTGACCCCGTGGGCTGTAGCCTGCCAGCCTCCTCTGTCCGTGGGATTTCCCAGGCACGAATACTGGAGGGGGTTGCCATTCCCTTCTCCAGAGGATCTTCCCAACCCAGGGATCGAACCCTGGTCTCCTGCATTGCAGGCAGATTCTTTACCCTTTAAGCTACAGGGAAGTCCTAACTGTTGTATTGTTGTTATTTTTTCATGGTCATTTAAAAAATAACAGCTGTATTGAGATGTAATTCATGTACCCCAAGATTCATCCTTTTAAAGTCTCCAACTTGGTTGTTTTTAGTATATTCAGAGGCAATCATCTCTGTCACCTAGTTCCAAAATATTTTCATTATCTCCCCTTCCCCCCAAAAAAATAACCCCATGCCCACTAGCAATCACTCCTGATGCTTCTTCCTCCCAGCTCCTGGCAACCACCAATTAGCTTTCTGTTTCTGAGAATTCGCCTGCTTTGTGTGTTTCGTGTAAGAAGAATCGTACAATATTTGTCCTCTTGTATCTGGCTTATTTCACCTAGCATAATGTTTTCAGGGTCCATCCTTCTTCTCTCTTTTTTTGACTGCACCACACAGCTTGCAGGATCTTAGTTCCACAACCAGAGGCTGAACATGTGCCCCCTGCATTAGAAGCTCAAAGTCCCAAACACTGGACTGCCAGGGAATTCCTTCAAGGTATACTGGAGTATAGCAGCGACTCATTCCTTTTCATGGCCAAGTAATGCTCCACCGTAGGGACCACCCAGGTGTTATGTCTGCTTTCATGAACTGAGGGGCGTTTGCGTTAATCCCTCTTTTCAGCTGTTGTGAGTGATGCTTCTGTGAACATTTGTGTGCAGGTTTTTCTGCAGACAGATGTTTGCGTCGTGAGAGGATCATGAACTGGGGAGTGGATTCGGAGCCTTTGAGCAAGATGGTCTGTGAGGAGGCCCGAGTGGTCTCTACCCTTGGCAGGCCAGTCCAGGGCAAGCTTAATGTACTTCTTTTCTATGACCCTCTGAGGCAGGGCCTGTTCTTACTCTGTTTTGACAGATGAGGATACTCAGGTTCAATGAGGTGAAGTTAAGCTGCCCAGCTAGAAAACGGCAGGTCCTAGCTCAGTTTGTGCTCAGCCGGCCAGCAGGCCACCTGCTCCTGGAGATCGGCTCCCTGGGAGGCTGAGTGGTGCTGCAGAGCGGCAGGGAGTGGGATAGAGTGGTGTGTGTGCGTGCACCGGTGTGAGCCGGGTGTGTGGGGAGGGGAGACCTTGCAGGGGCGTCAGGGGCAGGACCTGCCATGCAGCTGTGACAGTGATGAGGACCCCGAGCTGGACTCAGTGAGAGCAAGTTGGATTCTTGGCACCATCTCTGTGACCTGGGGCAGATCTTGTCTCCTCTGAACTTGACCTTCCTTGGCCGGAACCTGGGGCTCTTCTCCCAGCCTCCTGCCTCCCGGAAGGCTGAAATGAGCAAGAAGCGGGTAGGGGGTGGGGAGAGAAGGGCAGAAGGGAGGCGAGGAGGGGAAGGGAAGAAAAGGGGGACCAGAATCTGCTGGAACATGTCTGGGGGGGCGGCCAGGGAGGGACATGCGGCAGGTGCAGGCAGGCTTAGGAGGAGGTCGCCAGCTGGTCTGGGAGGACGAACATCCCTGACCATCTGGGGGAGTCCTGGACCCTGGAAAAGCTCCTACCCAGAGGTTAATGAGCTGGTTGTCACCCTGGAACTGTTGATTTTTCCTAGTGTTTGAATCGGAGCTTTCGTTTCCAGGAAGAGGCTGGCGCTGACCTGCCCTCAGCATCAGCAGCCGCCTCCAGCACATCCCTTCCTCAATCTGTCTGCGCATCACCTTCAAGCCACTGAGGATTGCCCGGGTCTTGAGGTCACTCGGGTGGCCTCTCCTCTCTGGGCCTGTCTCTGTTCTAGTGGCAGAGCCGGCTGTCCCCTTTATCAGTGACTTGCAGCTTACCGGCGTTTTGTGAAAAGCTTGTCATTGCCAGTTAGAAAATAAAGATAGAAACCTCCCCTTTAGAGTTGGCATCGCACTGACTTGCTCTTGTTCTGACTCCAGTATTTTGCTGGGTTGTTATGAATCAGTCACTTTTTCCCCCATTCCCCGCCCCCCCCCCAAGTTGACAAGCACATTTGTCTTAAAACGAGAAGCTAGGCTTTTATGTGATGCAAGTCAGATGATTTTTCCTTAGACTAAGAATCCTGCCCTTACCCCGATCAGAGAATGATCTGATGTGTTCTGTTTTGTCCTGACCTTTGAGGACGTAAGAGACGCGGGTTCAGTCCCTGGGTCGGGAAGATCCCCTGGAGGAGGGCATGGCAACCCACTCCAGTATTCTTGCCTCCAGAATCTCATGGACAGAGGAACCTGGCGGGCTGCAGTCCATGGGGTTACAATGAGTCGGACATGACTAAAGTGACTGAGCGCGCACGCAGGAGGACGTAGGGGACTTCGGTGTGTTATCCTCTATCTGCTGTTTCTGCCCCTTTGCCTCCAGGCAGCAGCTGTTGGCTTGGGGCTGAGCTTATGAGCTCACCTCGGGGAGTCCAGTCACTGTTCAGTTATATAATTGGTCAGGCCCAAGGATCTCCTGAGCAGGAAGGGACCTTAAGGATGTCATCCAAACCTTGCCCTTTGCAGATACGGAAAGTGAGGCCCCAAGAAGGGAGGCCACGTGCCCTCGGCCACACAGCTGTTCACAATGAGCCCAGCTTCCTGGCTCCCCCAGGACACTGTCTTCCACTGTCCACTGCGCTGTCTTTCAGACAGTAAAGCTCCCAACAGTGAGCACGCCGTGGGGCCTTCAGGGAGCATACCTATCTTTGACCCGTTTCTCTAGCAGATGCAGAACTGGTTTTCTGGAGGTGAGTTCTGTCACATGCTTGGCGATCTGCTGGGGAGAATTCTGTGCTTTCTGGGGAAGAGTTGGAGGTGTCCGCTGGAGTCTGGCGTCTCTGCCCCTTTTGGCCATCTGGGGCGAGATTGAGCATGCTTAGATGGTCCTCACCTGCTACCCCCATTTATTGCATTTATATTTAATAGAGCGGGGGTTCCCCAACCTCCAGAGTCTAAGGCCTGACGATCTGAGGTGGAGCTGATGTCATATTAACAGAAATAAAGTGCCCAATATGTGTCATGTGCCTGAATCATCCCCAAACTATCACCCCCTCCCAGTGCATGGAAAATATGTCTTCCACGAAACCAAAAAGTTTGGGGACCACTGTAATAGAGAACCCAGCCCAGCAACCAAAACTGGGGGTGCTGAGTTGGGGAAGAAAAAGAGTGGTGTTTCTTTTAGAATAAGACTTGCTGATATAGCTTTGAAAGTCATTGTCTTGCTCATCCTTGTCCGAGATAAGTCACACAATGGGTGGTATCTGGGGTGCTGTTTCCCCCGTGAGAGCACAGTGAAGTGAAGCTTGTGTGGGCTGGTCGGTTAAAAGCCGAGAAGCCACGGGTTGGAAACAACCGAAATGTTAAGCAGCGGGGGGCACTGCAGAAACCGTGCGCTCTATGAGGTCGTCACAGATGCTCTGAAAGAATGCTCTGTGATCTGGGAAGATGTTCATCATGTAAGATATTTGAAGGTGTGGGCTACAAAATAAGGCAACGCAGAAACATTCAACCCGACTTCAAACTCAAAAACGTGTTTTGCAAGGATACAGGAGTACACTATCGTGTAGTGTTTTTTTTTTTTTTTTTAAAAGAAAAACACAACAGCCAAAAAAACAAGTTAGGCAGGCCTAGGCCCCTTGGGCAAGTCATCAGATCCTCCAAAAGCAGGTTTCTCATCTGTAATTTTGGAGCTGTTACTTGCCTCTGGGTTGTGGGAGGAATTCAGTGAGCTATTTGGGCCTTCAGAGATAGGGCTTGCCTCTGCCTCTGGTCTTGGACCTTAAGTCTTCATGCTGCTGTGGTCAAGTGATCGGACCAGACCCAATTATCTGCTGTTTCAGGCCCATCAGAGCTCCCAGGGCCCTCTGGATCCTGGACCTGCACGCCGGGGGCTCACACCATCACTTTTCTTGTCGTTTCCTCCGCGTGCTCTGCCTTTCTGGCCACCAGGCCCGTACACGTGCTGAAGCAGCTCTTGTGTTTCCGTCTTCCTAAGTGGACTGGCTTCCACCCAGGGCACCGCGCGCAGGGTCTGCTGTCCCAGAGGTGCCTAGTCCAGGGTTTGTGAAGAGGTGGGCCTTGAGTTGGGCCTTAAGTAACAAGTGGGGCTTGGTGATCAAGGTTGGAGCGTCATGCTAGGAGGCAGGCAGGGGGCAGAGGGCAGGGTGGTCATCCCTCTCGCCTGTTCAGGGGCCAGACCAGCTGGGCACCGCAAGGGATCAACATGGGCACAGCTGCCTTTTCCTTCTTTCTTTTTTTAAATAATTTTATTTATTTCTTTATTTTTGGCTGTGCTGGGCTTTCACTGTTGCACGGGCTTTTCTCTAGTGGAGGCCAGCAGGGGCGGCTCTCTAGTTGCGGGGTGCAGGCTTCTCCTCGGGGCAGCTTCCCTTTGTCGTGGAGCAGAGCTCTGAGGAGCGCGGGCTTCGCTGGTTGTGGCTCCCAGGCCCTCGAGCACCGGCTCAATAGTTGCGGTGCATGGGCTGAGCGGCCCCGTGGCATGTGGGATCATCCCAGATCAGGGATGGGAGCCATGGATCCTACATCGGTAGGTGGGTTCTTCACCACAGAGCCACCAGAAAAGCCCCGAGGCCCAGCCTGCCTTTGGTGCTCATTGTCCCCGGGCATCACCGCCCTTTGTGAGACATTTAATGAGTCAGGTTTGATCAGTTTTGCTAGCTTTTGTAGCTTGGGGCTGTGTGTGCCTCTTTATAAGAGAGACCCATCAAGACCAAGGCTGTGGGTGCTCACCAGGCCGCTGACGTGCTGCTGAAGGTGAGACCCAGCTGGACCTGGAGGCAGGAGGCAGCCTAGGTTTTCTGTCTCACTTTGCCACTTCCTGGGCTTCCCAGGTGGCCCTGGTGGTAAAGAACTCGTCTGCCGATGCAGGAGATATTAGAGATGTGGGTTCGATACTTGGGTCCTGAAGATGCCCTGGAGGAGGGCATGGCAACCCTCTCCAGTATTCTTGCCCGGAGAATCCCATGGACAGAGGGGCCTGACGGGCAGGCTGCGGTCCACAGGGCCACAAAGAGTCACATATTTCACACAACTGAGATGACTTAACACACCCACACCCACACCCCCACTTACTGGATCATGTCTTAAGTGGAGTAACTTCAGGAATGAAAGCAATGCTTGCCAGCATGTTCCAACTGCCATCTACACACAGTATTCTCATCTGGTTCTTACGGCAGTGGGGGTGTAGCTCCAAATGTGACCAGGCGCACGGGTGTGGTTGGTGTCTGTGAGGCAGTAGGGAGAAGTGGGGACTCGGAGAATCTGCCCTGTTTGAAGGGGAGCCCTCCCCTTTTTAAATGGACACGTTAAAATGTGTTAGGCGGTTTTTTTGTTTTCTCTTGGCCAGACAGCTTATGGGATTCTTTGTTCCCTGACCAGGGATCAAACCCAAGTTCTGCCCGTGGCCGGTGAAAGCGCCAAGTCCTAACCACTGGACTGCTAGAGAATTCCCTTATTTTTTAAAATTGCAGTAAAATATATGTAACATAAAGCTTAGCATGTTAGCCATTAAAAAATTATTTTTTTAAAGGTTGTATTTGTTTTGTACATTTAGCCATTTTTGAGTGCACAGTTCAGCGTTGTGTGCTCACCACCACCGTCCATTCAGGCCCCGTATTTTGTGCTTTATAAACACTGCCCCACTTAATCCTCACTAAACCTGCTGAGAGAGCTCCGATTTTTAATCCTCATTTGAGAATTGAGGAATCTGAGACACAGACGGGTTAAGGCACTGGTCAGTGTTGGAACTGGAATTCTAACCCTTAGGGGACCCAGAGTCGTCAGTTACTCTGATTCTTTTTTTTTTTTCCTCTCTTTTTTTCCAGAAAAGCTGGAAATAGTTTTAAATGTTAAAACTCCTGCTTTTAAAAAATACTGACTCAAACTAACCAAACGAAGCACCATGGAGGCCAGACAGCAGCTTCTTGGTTACTATGCTTTCCTCTCCTTGAAAAGTGCAAGCGTTCGCCTGTCAGTCATGTCTGACTCTTTGCAACCCCATGGACTGTAGCCCGCCAGGCTCCTCTGCTCATGGGATTCTCCAGACAAGAATACTGGAGTGGGTAGCCATTCTCTTCGCCAGAAGATCTTCCTGTCCCAGGGATCGAACCTAGGTCTCTTATGTCTCCTGCATTGCAGGCAGATTCTTTACCATCTGAGCCATCAGGAAAGCCCTTCTTCTTCGTGGGAAGGTAGTAATCAACTAATTTGCAGATTTAAAAAATGTATCTGCTTAAGGGGAGTGCAGTTGGAAGATTTAGCATGGCTCAGTGGAAGCTGCAGAGAGCTGTAGCAGTTTCCCTCATGTGTGTTTAGGTGGCTCCTTGGGGGTCACGCGAGTCCAGATCTGCCGCAGTTTGGGGGCGTGGGACAGGGAGCGTGGAGCTGGGGTGCGGGCTGTGCTGACCCATTTCCTCTTTATTTTCCTTTGTTTGGGATGCTGCTAACAACCTGGTAAATTAGCTTGTTTGGATCCACACCCTCCCTCTAAGTGGTTGCTGCTTGAAGGAACCACGGCCCCAAGGTGGTGTTTTCAAGGTTGGCACCTTGGTGGCCTGGTGGGAAGCTCTCCCAGCCCCCGTGCTGACGGCCCCGCCTCTCTATTAACGGCCCCTCGAGGCTGGCCCGTGCCAAGCCCTTTGCTGAGTCCCCGGGGAGTGAGAAGGTGGGGGACATCCCCGTAGTCAAGGACTGAAGTCAAGGACCTCATGAACCAATGCAGGAAAGGAGGAGCTGCTGCTCTGCCTGTTGTAACAGCCGATCAGCCGTCAGAGAGGAGTCCTTCCAGGAGGCAGGAACCACATGGGCAGACGAGGGACGGGCGGGGTGGGTAGCGGGAGAGACATGTTGGCCAGGCCTTGGAAGAGGAGAGCTCATGGATCTCACCCACCTTTCTGTCCCTGGCGCTTAGCCCTGGATCTGCTCACCAGGCTTCTGAGAATGAGTCAGGCTTGTATTTGAGCTGTCAGGCCCCAGCGGGCAGAAGGGAGATGACAAGAGAGAGATGTTAAACCTTTGGGCCCATGTGCACCTGGCCACTTTGACTTCTTTCAGACCCATGCACTAAGCACCTGGAAGTAGGAGGACCGTGACTCTGTGGCTGTGTGGGTCCACGCTGGGTGAGGACCGCAGGCCACAGCCTGCCAGTGGCACAGAGAGCCTAGAAGGTCAAGGCCAGGGCTCAGTTAGAAGCCTGGGCTGGTACTTGGTACTCAGTACTAGGTAGGCCCTAAATAGCTGTTTCTTGAATGAGTGGATGGGCACCAGAACCCGCCCGGGGTGGATCCAAGGCTGGGAGCAGCCCTCTGCTGCCCAGAAGTGCTCAGTAAACACTCGTTAATCATTTCCTGCCTGGCAAGCCCTGTGGGTGCCCGGGAGAGCCCTGGTTCGCTTGGGAGAAGGGTCATTCAGATGACCTGGCCTCCGGCCCGCCCGGCTCTCTGGGAGCTGGAGGTTGGTTGGCACCTGCGGGCGTGGCGGCGGGAGCGGCAGCCAGGGAAACGTGGGGCCAGGAGGCCTCTCGGCTTAGTGAGCTAAAGGCAAACACGTGATGCGCCCTGCAGGCTGCCCCCCGGGGACTCCCGGTCGGACACACACCCCGACCTCCTCCCTCCCGCACCCTCTTCCATGAACGTGCTGCCCTTCCTGAGGGGTTGGGGGATGGTGAGGACCCTTCCCTAGCTCCAGATTCAGATCTTTGCTTTGACTTGGGTGTTTCTCTGCAGGCTGGTGACCCTGAGCCAGGAGGCTGGGAGTTGGTCTTTTTTTTTTTTTTGGGAGTTGGTCTTGTTGAACAAGTGGGTTCTGTAATGTTCAGGGGGCAGCCAGAGTGTCCATGTGTCCAGACAAGAGGGAGCTGCTTAGGTCTGAAGGATCCATTCAATTCTTAAAAATGCCGTGTGCTCCAAAGTCAATAGGTGGTGGTGGTAGAGGGGGTTGGCTTGGAGACCAGGGATGCTCTTTGTTCCCTGGCGGTTATGGGACCATCTCTTATCTCTGGGGTTGCCCACCTTTCCTTCTTAGGATCAATCAGTTCGAATCCCCTGGGGTCATGAGAACACTTGTGAGTGTATTTCCATTCTGTGGGGGGAAAAGAGGAGGTTTCTGGTCAACAAAATTTGGAGAACTCTGGGCTAAACAGAATCAAACAGATGTCTTTCTTGCAAGACTTCCAAGAACCTTCCATGTGCTTATGACTCTTGGAGAGGGAGAGGGATATAAAATGCTTATTTCCCCCAGTTTTCTTGTTTTACCTCATATCTATTTATCTCTGTTATTAGAAATACCTCAGGAGGTTAATGTTTTTAGGAACCTGCTGCAGGAAATGAATCAATTAATTCAGCAAACGTTTACTGGGTAATTACTATGTGCCGGTGGCCATTCTAGATGCTTGGGATAAGTCGATGACAAGTTCAGACCTCGAGCCCTATGCTTCCTTGTGGAAGTGATGACGTGATCTTTGCAGAGGACCTACTGTGTGTCAGGTCTGTGAGTTATCACACATTATCCCGTGTAACCCTCACAACAGCCTGGTCGGATAGATGGGCCATTTTACAGTGTAGGCTGTCACTGAGGCTCTCAAGGGTAATGTGACCTCCCCACTTGGGCTGAGTTATCCTTTTCAGAATACGCCCCTGAATTGCAAGAGGACCTGGTGAAGTGAGGAACATGAGCAGAGCCGTTAGGGTCTGTGGCGAGGGTCTGTTGCTATCCTCTGGTGTCCGTTTGTGAAGGTCTGATGGAGAAAGTTCCCCGGGAGTCTCTGAATCTGACGGGAAGACGTGCTTCTCCTGCACGACTGGTTTGTTTTCCTCTCTGGGCACCGGGGATCTCGTGGATCTCGTGGCTGATCGTGTTTCCTTTTGGCTTCGGTTACTAAGCACCTGAGGGCCAGCCGTGTGACCTGGCTTGACACTTCAGCAGAAAGAAACTGACCATACGGTGTATTTTTCTACGTGTTGGTCTTGCCCCTCCCTGGCTTTATTATTTTCCTTATGCTTGTTTTTCTCTTGGCCTGATTCCCTTGACTGTTTATTTTATTCTTTGGTGGTGTTTGTATTGTTCGCTGTAAACACTTGGTGGATGGGTGTAACTAAATTTAAAAAATGCTGGTCAGGTGCGTTGTGTCGGATCCTCCAGCTAGCTGGCCGGGGGAGGCAGGCTCTGTCCCTGCCCTTCACACCATGTGTCTTTCCGGATGAGGATCCATCAAGAGACAGTTCTATTTGCTTTTGCAGCCACCGTTCTTTGGGTTTCAGCAGAAACCGGGCTGCCTGAATTGGAGGTCTTGAGTGGCTTGAATTGACCTGCATGTCACACAAGTGGTTTAGCAAGACTCTGGGCTGTGGATCCCTTCTTGGCGAGAGCTCCTCAGCCTTCCCTTCCCTGCTTGTGGTTCGGAGGGCTCCCAGGGGGACAGACCCTCTCCCCGCTTTGGACAGACAGATGAGCACCGGACGCTCTGCGCAGCTGCCTCTCGTTCATGATCCTCGTGGCAACTCTGGAGAGCGTCAGGAGGAGCAGGTGGTATTGATGAGAAAACAGGCCCGGAGAGGCTAAAGGACTGCACCCACTGGGTGACACCTTAGTCTGCACCGCGGCGTAAAAAACCACGCTGCCCCCGGGAGAGCTCCCCGGACCCTCTGTCGGCAGCGTGGGCGAGGGGAAAAGCTTAGGATTCGGGGTTTGGAGCACATTGGGCATGAGTCCTGGCACACACAACTCTGTGTGCCTATGGGCGAGTCACTTTTCTGAGCCTCAGAAGCCTCATCTCTAAAATGGGGACCCTAGTTCCTGCCCTGCCAGCCTCACTGGATGAAGGAGAAGACGAGCATGGGAGCATTTGTCTGGTGTCAGGTACTGTGCTGTGCGCTCTGCTCCCATCTTCATGGTGCTGGTGATGAAGAGGGTGGCAATAATGATGTTGATGAGAATGGCAAATGTCACAAGAATATCGACTTCTTTACCCATACATTATCTTAATGAATGCACAAAGTAAGCAGATGAGTGGGAAATATGAGAGTTCCTTTTTGCAGGTGGAAAAAAATTGAGTAATTTCTTTAAAAAAAAGATTAAGTAATTTGCTTAAAAGCACAGAGCTATTAAGTGGTAAAGCCAAGATTTGAACCCAGGCAACTGACCTAACAGCTGAACTCATCATCACAGTCGTGGGAAAGGGCAGAAGCCCGGGGCCTTTCAGGCCTCTCACATCAGTGTGAGAGGACCCGTGAGGACCATTATGGATCACCTAGGGCAGGCAGTTGGTGTGGGTGGTCCCTGGAGGGGCGGTGGGACCTGGAATAGCCTTGGGCAACTGAACCCACCTCGGAGCTTCAAGTTTTTCACCTGTAAGATGAGGAGATAATAACATGCTTCATGGTGTTAATGAAATAGGGGATGCATAGATGCTTGTACCTTGCTATAAAAGTGTTTGTGACACGTGAATGGCATTCTGCAGACATGGAGAGCAGAGGTAAATTAGTTGTCACGGCCCCCTCCGTTTCTTAAAATCATCTCCCTTGCTGAGATGGCGGGATCACCTGTAGTATGCAGATTCCTCGTTCAACCAGTTTGTTGAGAATCCGTGTTGCAAAGTCTTAGCAAAGTGCTGGCTCTATGGGTAAAGAATCCCCCTGCAGTGCAGGAGAGACAAGACATGTGGGTTCGATCTCTGGGTCAGGAAGCTTCCCCCCCACCCCCACCCCCTACCCACCTCGCCCCGGAGGAGGAAAAGCAAACCGCTCCGGTATTCTTGCCTGGACAGAGGAGCCTGGTGGGTTACAGTCCATGGGGTGGCAGAGAGCCAGAACTGAGCCCAGCACAGCAAAGCACCAGGCAGACCTGAATTACCCACTCAGGGGCGTTGCTGCTGCGGGGGGCTCTGGGCTGGGGGCAGGGTCAGAATTGCCCGAAGCCCTGGGCCTGCCTTGGGAGAGCTGGGAGGACTATTGGCACTGAAAGGCCTGGGATGAGGCAGTGGGATCCCAGGGGTCTCAGGTGGGAGGGGGAATTCTCTTTTCATTGTTTAGATCTTTTCTCTTCCCACCTACAAGTCATAATAAAACTTTGCAAAGTTATGTGAAAAGCGGCCAACTGAAAATATAAATACAGGCCCCTAGGAGACAGGAGACAGACACCGGAGAAACAGGTTCCTTGGGAACAAGGTGCTTTTGTAAGCGGCAGTTGGGGGGCGGGGCGGGGCGGGGCGGGGCTGGCGAGCCCCTCCCGCCTTCGGAAGGGGGAGCCGGCGCGCCCTTGGGTTACGCTTGATGAACTCTGGCTTTGAGTAGGGAGAGCCCTTTTATTTCCTGCTTTGTCCAGTCCCGGGACCACAGCCCTCATTCATGCAAATGGCAGCTGCCCGAGGGGGCGGGCTAGATACCTGGGAGGAGAAAACTGAAGCCTTCCTTTCCTCCTGTCTCCCCGGAATCCAGTTACCTTCTCTCCAAACTTCCTGAGGGTGGTGGTGTGTGTGTGTGTGTGTGGACAGGGAAACCTGGCGTGCTGCAGTCCATGGGGTCACAAAGGGTCGGACACGAATGAGCCACTGGACAAAGGCTCCCGCAGTGGGCCTTTGAGGCCAGGCTGTCCCAATCTCCCCCGCCTTTGGGATGACCTCTGGCCAGGAATATGGAGGTGGCGGAGGAGAGGCGGACCCTTGGCCTTGATCGGAACAACGGAGAAGTACTCTCCGGGGGAAGGAAGCATCCTTCCTGGTTCACCCTCTCCTGCCTGACCCCTCTGGACAGATGCACATGGACAAGCCTGTTTGGACTGGAGACCTCTTCCCCCCCCCCCCCGCCCAGCTCTAAAAGCAAAACTGAGGGCCCACAGCCAAGGAAGCTGCAAACCAGGGGGGACTTGGCACCCTCGTCATAACTGACTCTGACTTAAGCTAGTGACCCTGTGCTGAGCTGGGTTGCTCAGTCGTGTCTGACTCTTTGCGACCTCAGCCATGGACTGCAGCCCGCCAGGCTACTCTGTCCATGGGGATTCTCCCGGCATGAATACTGGAGGGGGGTGCCATGCCCTCCTCCAGGGAATCTTCCCCACCCAGGGATCAAACCGAGATCTCCTGCATTGCAGGCGGATTCTTTACCTATTGAGCGCCCAGGGGAGGACCCTAAGGAGTGTTATTTTGGGGAAGCATCTTTGGACTTAACTCCCCTCCCCCACCTCCAAAACATACCCAGCACCCACCACTTCTTTCCTCTGAAACTGAGTAAACTGGGCCGGGGAACCTTCAGGAAGGGGTCCGACTCTCCCTGTTGACCATTCAGCAAACCCATTTGCCCAAGCCTGAAGGTAAAAATTTACTGACCCAGGGGAAAAGGGTAAAAACATGTTGTGCCAGGAAATCCAGGAGATGGTGAAGAACAGGGAAGCCTGCGTGCTGCAGTTCCCGGGGTCGCAAAGGGTTGGACGGGACTTAGCGACTGAACACCAACAACAGAGGGTACCCACAGCGAGCTTCGGCTCCCAAGGCATCACCCTGGCACAGGGAACATTTGGGTCTCTCCCGCCGGTGTGTTGAATGCTTGTCAGCCTTCCCTTCCTGAGTCTTCATCTCAATAAATTATTTGAGTAAGGCAGATTTGCTTTGGAACGTCAGCAGCTAAGCCCGCGCCATCACACGGCACACAGCTGAGAGACCCATGCAGTTCCTCCGAATTCGCAGCCTGTGTTATGTACGCAGCAGCGGGCCTGGGTGGTGGTTATGTGTGTAACCGCTGACAAAAAAGGAACCATAAATTTTGCAGGAAAGAATTTGTTTTGGTTCCCTGTTCTTTTTGCTTTATATCGCATATTGTTTAAAAGAGGGATTTTTTTTTTTTTTTTTGGCTAAAGGAAAGGGAACTGTGTATTTGAGATAAGTAGACTAAAGTGAGATAAATAGTTAGGTTCTGTCATGTGCAAAGCAGAATGGCATGATTGCTGAGGTCACCCTGGTTCTGTCCTGTTCCACTATTTCTCTGAAAATTATAACATACAACGTACAGGCAGGTCCTGAGATGCTGGTTTGATTGGGATTTATAATGGCAATCCTTTCTGTTCGCTTTACAGAGTGGAGTTGGGTGAAATTTCAGGAGATTGTAGCCAATGGTGATCCACAGACAATAAATATTGCTTTGTGGGGAGGTCTTTACCTCGTGTCTGATTTGGTGACCGTTAAATGGTGGCCAAATGGCAGAACCCAGTATGCAAATGTGGAAGTGGCCGGATTTGAGTCAGTCACCTCCGCTTGCGGCATGACATACCCTAATTTTTGGTGGCGGTGGTGGAGGGCCTTGGCACAGAAAGTCAGGATGCTTTCCGTCCCCTGCTGCTGTGGGAATGTCTCTCATCTCTTCCAACCCTTCATTTGGCGTGGTCCCCTTTCCTTCTTAGGACATCTGGGGTTCCCTGGGGCGTGGGAACCTGGTCCACATCTGACCCCCACGGAGCTCACGGTCGGAGGTCTCATAACTGGGCTTGGTGCAGTCTGGGTGCAGAGCAAATGCTTGGTGACCGCAGCTGGCCCAGCTGAGTCCCTGCGGTGGGTCAGAAGCTGAGCAGGCGGAGGTTTCAGAACCCTCTGAAAGTCAAGCTGTGTGTTGGTTCCGCCATTGCCTGCTGTCAGCTTGTAGCTTCTGGAGCTAGCATTGGCGTGGATGCGCCCGTGAGCTGCGAACAGGCTGTGGGCAGGCTCATGACACAGTAAAGGAGCAGGGGTTTGGACAGTTCACCTCTGGATTATCTGACTTTATCATGTGCCAGAGCTGACCATAGATCCTCGGATGCAGAGAAAAGACCGCAAGGGACAGGCTGAACACTGATGGCTTATTTTTTAAAGAAATGCCAGGGCATTTTCTTGCATTGAGTGGCATCACCGACTCAATGGACATGAGTCTGAGCAAGCTCTGGGAGATGGTGAAGGACAGGGAAGCCTGGCGCGCTGCAGTCCACGAGGTCGCAAAGAATTGGAGATGCCTGAGTGACTGGACAACAACAACGAGGCATTTTATTTTTCTGTGGTGGGAGAGTAGTCTGCCCAGAGCCCTTAGCAGGAGGGTGGGTTTCGTATGCAAGCCTCAGGGTTTGGGGCGTCAGAGGTGGGACACGTGCATTGTGAGCAGGCTGAAAAGTGTGGGCTACTGTGGACATTACCGTGTGACTGCCTCATCCCAGCCCTCACAAACAGGCAGCTCCCGAGAGAAGAAGCCAGCAGAAGTCTTGGAGGGGCGTTTAGCACATTCAGGTTTCCGTTGCAACCTCCAGTTTCATTGGTGTTGTTATAATTTTTTGTTTTTGTGGTTCATTTGCTTCTTAAGGGACACTCTGAGTATATTTCCTTTGTCAAGTGGTTAATAGCACAGTATTCCCTTTTCTGCCTAAAGGCAGCCGGTGATTCCTTCTGGCAAAGTGCTTAAGGACCACGCATCTAAAGCCTGGCTGCCTGGGCGCAAGCCCCTGGCTCTGCCCCTCATCAGCTCTGTGACCTTGGCCAAATTCCTAAATCTGTGTCCCGGTTTCCTGCTCTGTGAAATGGAGGGCCTAAGAGCACCCATGTCCTTAAGGCTGTCGTGGGGATTAAATATGTTCACCTGTAAGAGAGGGCGTAGGGAAATAGGCACCTGGTCGGTTTTATGCGCGTCTTGGGTATACGAGTTGGTTAAGCTGCCGGGTGGGCAGTGGAAAGTGCTCTGGTCGGGTGAGTCGAGAACCCCGGCTTCCGGCCTGATTCTAACAGACCACTGTTCTCCGGCCGGCACTTTCCCTCTCTGGGGCTTCTAACTTTGCACCTGTGAGATGAAGACATTTGGCTTGACGAGCGCTTTTCTGGGGCTCTGTGGTAAGGGGTAAGAGGGGTGGGGGCAGCCCCACGGCAGAGTGACAGAGGCTTGTAGACCTCCGTCTTCGCTTCAGCTGGAGCAGGTTAGGTTCATTGCATCTGTGGATTTTGGTTCATGGGGAGGAAAGGGTTCTTTTGGGGGGTGGTGTGTGTGTGTGTGTGTAAGTGTGTGAGAGAGAGAGAGGGGGGAAAAAACAAAGGTATGGAAGTGGCTGAACTCAAGGGCCCTTCCTGGGGAAGGAGGCAGGGTGAGTGGGCCAGCCAAGGGGAAGTTGTCCAGCGAGGGGTGGGCCTGGTGGGTGTAACGGAGCCTGGGGAGGGGGTCTGAAGGCCTGAGGTCATGCGGTACAAGCCGGGACTAAATATAGAACAGTAGGGGAATGCTGTCTATCCAAGTGGTCTGGGCTGATCTACTTACTTGGGAGGTCAAATGACTGCTTATTTATAAGGTGACCAGAGTTTGGAGAAGACATGAAGAGCCAGGAAACCAAGAAAAATGACTATTAGACGTGTAGAAATTCAGTTTTGTTATAGCTTACTAGTTCTTGCTGGAGGGCATCCCAACTTGAACAAAACAGTCGCTGCCTTTTCTAGAATTGAAACCAGAGGATGTCTGCCAGTCCTTAATACTCCTGTTTCCACCTCCCCCTCTTCTTTCCTTTCCATTCTAATAATCACTAGGAATTTCCCTGATACGAATGGCCATTCATTCCTTTATTATCACTTAGAGACGAGGCGCTATCTTGCCAAGTGGAAAACCCATTCACAGGCTGAATGGGTCTAACTTTGTCAAATGAGAGTTTTCCGTGGGATTTTGAACTTCATTCTTCCTAAAATGGGATTTAATGCTTCCTATTTTTTTTTCTTCAGTTGTAGTTTCATTAGATCTATAATATTTTTTTCCAGAGGGAGGTCCTGATGATTAATCCAGCAGAAGTTAGAAGATTTATGCTGCCCCACCCAGGCTACTTTTTTGATTAAAAGCATCTTTCAAAACCCTGTCTTAGGGATGTCCCTGGTGGTCCAGTGGTTAAGGCTCCAAATGACCAGTGCAGGGGGCGCAGGTTCAATCCCTGGTCGGGGAACTAAGATCCCACATGCTGCGGGACTAGAAAATTAAACCAAAAAACCCAACAAAACACCAACAACTACTCCCACATACCCACCCCCTGACCTCAGCACACACACCTCATCCAGCAGGTCTCCTACCTGGACCCCGGCCCGTGTTCACATTCCTCCCATATTAGTGACTTCATTAATCTGTAGGGTTCCGTGTCTGAATCCTTGGCTAGGCTG
The DNA here is from genome assembly GCF_033118175.1 of Dama dama. Taxonomy (NCBI): domain Eukaryota; kingdom Metazoa; phylum Chordata; class Mammalia; order Artiodactyla; family Cervidae; genus Dama; species Dama dama. The sequence continues at coordinate 75,803,662 of NC_083681.1, forward strand.
TTCACTCACTGCAGACAGGAGTCACAGTTACATTTCTTTTCTACCAGTATTTTGCCGTCCCCCCCCCCATTCTCTCTCTAAGATGGAAGCAGTGGCGTAGATTTCCTGGTACGAACAGCTGAGTCTGATGGCCGTAAGCGTTGGGGACTGAACACCCACCCTGTTCTGCCAAGGCTGTGCCTGCCGCCTTGGTTGCTAGCCAGTGAGTGTTGAACGTTTGCTTGTAGAGTGTACGTGGCTTGCTGTGTTTTATGACTGAGTTGTGTCGTTATTTCCCTCATTCTGAGTGGCATCTAAGCCAGATCCGCCTGGACTAACTCCAGGTTCCCCCCCACAATCCCAGCCCTAGCAAAGGCATGGATCCCACCTTACTCAGATGTTATTTCTTGACCTCTGCTTAGAAGGCCTGACACATGGTGGGTAATCAGGAAGAGCTGAGTTGGTAATACAGGGGAAAATAAAGATATCTTGCGTTTCTTCCGAGCTTGTTGCCCAGCTCTCTGGAGGGCCCTTCTGGTTACTTTTAGCCGTGCTATCGAGCAGGGCCTGAGAGGGTATGCGGAGGAGTGGGGTGCAGGTCACTGTGGGTCAACCGTGGGCTCTGGGGGCAGGATTGGTACCTGGGGCTGAAGGAATCAGGAATATCTACTAGGCCCATAAATGTGGCTGATGTTGCAACTCAGAGGGCTCTGGGGGTGTGGTGGGTGGCCTGGTAACAGATACGTGGACAGTGGCGGTTTACCCTCCGTCCTGGAGGTTCACGAGAGGGTGGCTGTGTGCTCTGTCCAGCGGGGGCAGCCGCCAGTCAGCTTCTTTGTCACCCTATACAAGTGTCATCCTAGAAGAATTCAGAAATTTTTTTTTTTAATGCGATGTCTCCTAATTTTTGAATGTTGGCAGCCATGTCCACCACAGAGTCACGCCTGCTGGCTGGCCTCAGAGTTGGAGGGCCGGGCTGACGAATGCCAGAGGCCCTCAGGGGACACACGTTTGCCAGAGGGTCAGCTTAGGAGGGTGGAAGTCACCGTCCAGATGGTGACATACCGTGATGGCCATGGAGATGGACTTGGCACTTGGGGTGGGCGGAGCAGATGCCAAGATTTGGCATCAAGGAGATGTTAGTGGTGAAGGCCGAGCTCTGTGCCCACCAGAAAGCCTTCTGTTCCTTGCCTCCTTCCCTCCCCCATGCCTTCTAGGGCTCCTCCCTGCCTCCTGGAGCCTCAGTCTGCGTTTTCCAGTCTGACATTCAGGGCTTTCCTTGTGCGGTGTACCTAGAAATGATGCTCCCGTGTCAGAGAGTGGCCTCACCTGGCTGACACACCCGCGGGATCCCGCTGGGCTCCTCCAGGCTTCCTGGACCGCAGCCGGGGCTTCCAGGACATGCCCAGGGTTACTTCCCTCCTGGTTGCACTCATGCTGTTCCCCCTGCTGGAATGCTCGTCCCCCCAGTTTATGGGCGAGTCTGCTGCCCTCCCCGCTCTGTAAACTGGGAATAAATTGGGTGTTTCCTTTAGCTACCGCGGCGCGCCCTCTTCATCTGCACCCCTGTCCGCGGCTCGCAGCTCTCCGAAGCCCTGTCTCCCGGGGTGGATGGTGCCGGCTTTGTGGGAGGGTCCCAGTCTCACTCATCACCCTGTGCCCCCGATGTTTGGCTCAGGACCGCGGTCAACAGGAGTTTATTGAATTAGACGCTTCTCACTGGGGATGGCACCCCACTCCAGGACTCTTGCCTGGAGAATCCCATGGACGGAGGAGCCTGGTGGGCTGCAGTCCGTGGGGTTGCGAAGAGTTGGACACGACTGAGCGGCTTCACTTTCAGTTTTCACTTTCATGCATTGGAGAAGGAAATGGCAGCCCACTCCAGTGTTCTTGCCTGGAGAATCCCAGGGAGGGGGGAGCCTGGTGGGCTGCCGTCTATGGGGTCGCACAGAGTCGGACACGACTGAAGCGACTTAGCAGCAGCAGCAGCATTGGGGAATGGAGTTTCCTTAGGAGGAAGCTGCTTCAGGCCTGCAGGGAGCATGGAAAAGGGGGCAGTTGGCCGGAACAGAGGTGGGATATACCGCCTCATGGGCTTTTTGGACTTCAGAGCAGGCCTTGCCTGCAGAGCTCTCAGGTTTTGTTCCTTTATTCTGCCCCAGAGCTCTTCTTTAGGGCACTCTTAGTTCCCACACTCACAGGCGTCCAGGGTGCAGGCATGGGGTCGCAATGAGAGGGGCTCCCCCGGCGAGAGAGAAAGCACCCCGTGTTAGTAGCCCTTCTTCACCGCTGTGCCTGCCTTGCGTCTCGGAGGCAGAGGTCTTTCCCGTTGCTCGCTTGTCTGCTCTCTCACTTTTCTGGAAGCACAGGGTCTTTCTGGTTTCTCTTTCCATTTTGTGCTTCTGACGGAGGCATGGACGCCGCGAAACGTTGCTTTTATGGCGGAGAAACAAGCTTGGAGGCGGGTGCTGGCCGCAGAGTGGTGATGCTGGGAGCAGCCTGGGGACCCCTGTGTGCCCCCTCGTGCCACCTGCCATCCACCCTCAGCCCAAGGGTGGGGATCTGGTGCACCCACATCCCCCAGGTCTTCGCGAAAAAACTGGAAATCTGGGCTTTTAATGGGAAATCTCTTAATCGTTAGCTTTGTTTCAAAACGGTCGTGAACCAGACCAGCCATGGGCCTGATACAGCCACGAGCCCCTCCTGGTCTCCGTTTGGGATCCGTGGCAGAGAGGGAAGTTAAAGCTACACGTGGGGGCTCCTGAGAATAAAGGGTAGTTGGGAAGTGAATAAAAGCAGAGAAGATTTGCAGTGATGGATGCGGGGTTTTATGCCGTGTGCTGGGGCCGTGTGGCAGAGGCTTGTCCTGTGATGTGCGGGGGCTTTGAGCCCTGCGCTGGCAGCAGGCTTGCTGTGTCTGCCGCAGGTCCTGTGCTGGGAGCTGCCGACGCTGTTGTGAGCACAGTGGACGCGTCCTGCCTCATTGGACACCCCTCCCCGTGCCTCGGGGGTGTGGGCTGCTTCTCATGGGTCAGGGGAGCCTCACACCTGTGTGCATTGCTCAGCCCCGTGACCTCAGGCAGACTGGTCCGATTACTTTTCTGTTTCAAGAGCCATGAACAATAACTTAATTTTTTTTTTTAAAGGAAAAATGTCAATGAGTTGCATGTACATGGTTGTATAAATTCAGATTATACAGAAAGATCTAAAGAGGAAATTACTCTTTGCCCTGTCCTCTCTTCCTCTCCCAGTTATTTGAATAAAAAAAAAAAAAACTGACTAGCTATGTGACCTCAGACAAATCCTCTAACCCCTCCAAATACAATTTCCTTATATGTTATGGGATAGTAGTAAAACATGGGCTTCCTCGGTGGCTCAGACAGTAAAGAATCTGTCTGCAATGCAGGAGACCCTGGCTTGATCCCTGGGCTGGGAAGATCCCCTGGAGAAGGGAATGGCTACCCACTCCAGTATTCTTGCCTGGCGAACCACATGGACAGAGGAGCCTGGTAGGTCCATGGGGTCACAAAGAGTCAGACAAAAACCTAGTTCACAGTATTATTATTTTTTCTTGAGTGTGGATTAAATGAGATGATGTGAAATCCTCCAAGTCCTAAGCACGCAGATTCTTGTTTCTTTTTTTTCTGTGTTGAGAATTTCTTTGGTAATCTCCTTTGTAATTACTGCGCGTTTGTCTTTGATAAACATACATGTTCAGCTCATATGAGAAATAATATTAAAGCCGAGCAGTACCATTTTCAACTTGAAATCCTGTTCCTTCCCTCTTCCCATGGGGGAGTCTTAACATTGCTTTCATACCCTTGCATCCCGAGACTCGTGAAGACCTCTGATGGCTGGCTCTCTGTAAGACCAGAGGACATTTTTCTCTTAATTAGAACAGGACGTGGGATCTTGATTGTATATTCCTTGCAGCTAGTGATAGAGATGATAGTCTAAGACGTGCTGGACGTCCAAATGTAAACCCGGTTAATTTGTAGGAATGTTGGATTTTTATCTGGGCAGATGTTTTGCTTTTAATGGAGCTGGTTGGGAGTAAAGATGGGGTCAGAGTTTTGTTGGAGCTTTAGTTTTGCTTTGAGCTCACGTTGGTTAGGATCGGCTTTAGCTGCATGGACTTTCCTGGTGGCTGAGATCGTAAAGAGTCTGTCTGCCATGCAGGAGACCCGGGCTTGATCCCTGGGTCAGGAAGATTCTCCTGGAGAACGGAATGGCTACCCACTCCAGTATTCTTGCCTGGAGAATTCCATGGACAGAGGTGCCTGACAGGTTACAGTCCATGGGGTCGCAGAGAGTCAGACACGACTGAGCATCTAACACTTCTACAACTTTTTAGCCGCATACAATGAAGTAAAACCCTGGCCGCCTCCAGGTTCACTATAATTTAAAAGGTGCTTAAGGGATGTCAGGTTTTGTTTCTCACATAAAAATAAGCTGGAGGTAGCAGCTCAGGGCCTGTAGAGCCCCAGGGTGTCATCTGGGGTCCAGGTTTCCCTCCGCAGTCACTTCACGGTCCAGGGCGTTCCTTGAACTCCGGCTGTCGTGTCTGAGCCACATGCGGCCGGAGAAGGAAGGGCACAGCCCTCGCAGGAGGCGCCTTCTCTGCTGCCTCAGCTCTCTCGGAGCTCTTTTCTGGAAGCGCTGCAGAACACTCCTCTTGGGTCTCACTGTAGTGACTTGGTCACACACACACACAGTTAGCTGTGAGGGAGGCTGGAAAGCGTGCCCTTTTCGTCCCCAGTGAGGTGTATCAACTTAAAAAAAGGGTCTTTGACTATGAGAAGGAGCCTGGACATCGTGGATGTGGGCAGCAAGCAGTGCTTTCAAGGACTTTAGACGGTAGAAATCTCTGAGCTGAGCTCCTTCCCACTTTTCTGCACCCCTCTAAGCGAAGGACCACCTCATTGTTCTGTACGGTGACCGTCACCTATTAGAGTCTAGGGGTACAGACTCCTAGCCAACTCCTCCTTTTTATAAACGGTGGGGTCATGGTATCAGAGCCGGAAGAAGTCGGAGGGCTGACGGTAAACCAGCACAGGGGCAGAAGGTAAGTCGTGTGGAGCCGTAGAAGGTGCCCCGGCCCTGGTGTCAGAAGACATGGGTCAGCTCCCAGCCTCCTCTGACCTCTCTGAGCTCTTCCCATCAGTGAGACGAGGAGTCCCGCCACCTTACAGGGCCGCCGAAGCCTGTGGAAGCCTTGGTGGATCTGAAAGCGTGATGTGAATGATTAACCCAGTGCTGGGCTGAAGTGTTTCCCGCAGGCAGGTGGGAAGCACCCATAGTGCAGAAGATGCCGTGGGTTCAAAGACATCGTAGAAGCGGTCCAGCCTGAGTCTGGCCCAACACGCTGGTGGGACGCAGTCGGACTCTGTTCTTTACCAAATGGCAACCCACTCCAGTATTCTTGCCTGGAAAACCCCATGGACAGAGGAGCCTGGCGGGCTACAGTCCATGGGGTCGCAAGAGTCGGACACGACATAGCCACTGAACCACCACCATATATGTCTCGACGTGGCCTGCAGGGAGGCAGGATTGGAAACACACACCTCTTCTTCCTTGTTGGTGTCCTCGCGCCTCTCACCGTGTGGTTAACCTGCCTTGCCAGTGTTCTTCCAGGGATTGAAGTGGGTGTTTTCTCTGCAGTGTGGTTCCTTCACGCAGACCATCCGCCTGTCCCTCCATCTGTCCAGCACTGCAGTGCAGGGGACAGTGTGTCCTTCTGATGACTGCCTTGGTTGGCACATTTCGAGGGTTATTATGTTCATGGCTATCCTATCCCCATACCCCGGGGACATCAGTGCCTAGCCCTGTGTTAGAGGGAGCGTCCCCGTGGCTCTATCAGGGGGTCGTCCTGAGGATGAGCACCCGGCCAGGTGCCCGGTGCTTGGTCAGGGCCCGGTGAGTGACCACTGCCGCGTCCAGCTGTGCAGAGCAGGCCAGGCGGCAGAGAGTTACTCAGTTCCCCCAGCACCTCTTCCTGCCCCCTGCCAGGATGTTCCCCCGACTTGGTTCCTTTTTTTCGGGGTGAGATTCTCATCCCTCAGCTCTGGATTTCCATGTGCCATCAGTTTCAAAACATGATGAAATAAAACATAGAAGGGGGAAGGGAAGCCAAGCAGTCCAACAGAACTGGCCGCTGAGCACCTCCACGAGACTCCTTGGCTGGGCTTCAAGTGCGTCTTAAAAACTTGAAGTTAAGCCCCAGATACGATTTTGTTTTCTGACTTTCTTTGTCTACCTTGGCTTCTAATTAGTTAACCAGTTAATGGATTCTCATATTCAGTACCATATTCAGTACTTGCTCTGTGCCAAACCCCGTTTATGTCCTGGGGATACTGAGGTACACAGAACAGACCACGCCCCTCCCTCACGGAGCTTCCATCTGGTGGGGAAGACGGGTGGGTTTCCGGCTGAGAAGTAAAAGAGGGTGATGGGAGGCAGGCACTGTTTTACACATGGCAGCCGGGGCAAGCCTCCACCAGGGGGTTCAGGAAGCAGCAAGTACAGATGCCTTGAGGAAAGACATTGGCTTGTTTGTGGAACCGCCAGGAGGCAGCCCTTTGGGGAGTGGAATGAACCGGGCAGGGGGTGGGGGTTTTAGACTTTTGAGCTTGAGAAACTTTTCAACATGAATGTGGAGAGGTTGGGTAGGGTGTTGGTAGCAGGTCCCTGGAGTTCAGAGAGGACAGAGTTGGGGACTGGATCACGTTAGCTTGGTGGTAACGGCCAGGTGCTGTCCGTGTCCAGTCTTGGCGGATCTTCAAGAGATACAGTGCCTGTCTGCCTCATTCATTGGCCTTGGATTTGCGTCTGGACAGAGTGACCCAGGGCCAGTGCCTGCGTTGCTGCCCATCTGGTGTGGAAACCCCTCAGAAGGATGAGATGAGCACAGCGGAGAAGTCACTGATGAGTCTGTCCGTGAGGTCTGGCCTCAATAACTGTTTGGTGGGTGACCACTGATGGTGGCCTTGCTGTGATTGCTCAGCAGAACCAGAGCCTTTGACTTGTACTAGCCCGCTGAGTATTCAACAAGTGCGTTCTTTACCACTAGCCTTGTCTCCAAGGCAAATACGGGCATGTGCCGAGTAGGACTCGGCAGGACTTCCAAGGGTGAACTCCGAAGCGCTGCCGCTGTTAACAGCTGCCCGTTGTCAAGCCCTTCTTACTTGGTCAGAAAGTAACATACAGACTTGGCCCAGGACTCCCCTTTTCTCTCCTTCAGTCTGTCCTGTCCTGGTGCTAGACCCTGGCGTGGACCTTCCTGCTGGCCATTCCCTCAAGATGGCACGTGAGAAGGATGTGATCTGTTGGGAAGAACTTGGCTGTACAGGCAAAGACTTGAGCTAGAAAAAGAACAAATGGTCATTCATTTGGTGCTTCCCATGAACCAGTTTTTTTTTTTTTTTTTTCTCTTAAAGGAAACCTTCAAGAAAGGGAGATTCCCAGGCCATCTTTAGAATTTAGGTCCTGACTTCACATCATAGAATTGTTTCTTTTGGGGGAGGCTCAATGAAAGACTTAAATAACTTAGTGGATATAAATATGAAGACATACTATAGATGTTAGGAACCACTGCTGTTGCCTTAAAGGATAGCCCTTTCCCTAGATCCCTATTGATGCATCTTATTTGTATAACAAATCCATAGACTAGAGCCTGGCACATATGTGTACACCGTGTGAATGCTGTGCATGTATTTAACTCATTTATCCTGCATGTCAGTTGGGAGGTAGGTGCTATTATTTCATCTGTTTTACAGATGAGGAAATAGACACAGAGGTTAAATAAGGTCACCCAACTAGCAAGTGATAGAGCTCAGATATGAACCAGAGGAGCCCGTCTGTGGCTCCAGGCTTTTCACCTTATTGGCTTTTCTGCAAATCTTTACTGAAGAATAACGACGATGGCCATATCCGTAAGCGTTGCTCTTTTATAGTCACGGTGTTGTGTATTTCAGACGCTAAGACTCTTTGTCCCTGCATCATCTTCAAAGCCCATTTTTCAGAGAAGGAAACAAAAGCCTCCGGGTAGTTAAATAACCACTCTGAGTCTAAGGAATGGCGCCAGGATGCCAACTGTGGTCTGTCTGGCTTCCGAATCCTGCTGTTTCCTCAGCACAATGACTCTCCTGCCCTCTGCACATAATACTGTCCTGCCCGGGGTGACTCATGGTCCCGGTCACCTCCTTTCAGACTTTTGTGGCCCATGGCACCAGTTGGGCTGCAGGACGGGACAGTGGCCCGTGTTTCTCCAGGCCTGGCTCCCAGGCCACGTGAACACCCCCCCGCCCCCCACCTCTGGAGAGGCTGGCGAAGTCGGAGCTTGGACTTGAAAGCTGTTAATCCAGCTGGGCCCCCTCCTTTGTCCTCTGTTTTATTAAGCTCAGGGGTTTCCTAAAGCACCTCAGATCTCCTTTTCCTGTGTGAAGAGATTAGGCCAACAGGCACACACCCAGTGTGTGCACGATTAGGCATCACACCCGGTGTGATATGCAAGCATCTAGTTTCTGGTCGGCACTGGGATGAGCAGTTTCTCGTGAAGTGCCTGGCCCCGGAGAAGCCTTGGGAGGGTGGGGACCATCTGTGCTGTCCTGTAAAGGAAATTGTGGTTTCTTTCTTTCCTTTTTTTTTTTTCTTTTCTTTTTTCACTTATGGGAAAGGGAGACTTGTGTCTCAATCGAGTCTTTGTGGCGTTGCATTTCAGAGAGTCACAGAAAATGTTCTATGTAAATGACTACGAGCCCTGATGAGGGCCTCAATGGGCGCCATTGTGTCATATTGCTATTATTGGCGATTGCAGGATTCTAAATGATATTCTCATCAGGCTGAAAAAGTTCAGTGTTAGCAGCGAAACTCGGGGTTAATTATACCGCTCTGAATTAGAGCATAGAATTAAGTTTCGAGGAGAGCTGGGCTCTTAATTTCTCTCCCCGCTCCCCCCGCCCTCTGTCTCTGCAGGGTTGCTGCTGGAGGTTCGATCAGAGTATTGTTTAACCCGTGTTCTAAATTTGTACTTACTGGCATTTTGCTCCACATGAGTGAGTACCCTTTCTGGTGCTGGGAAACACAGGACCAATTTATAGGACGGTCGGAGAGGGGGAGAAGAGCTCTGCTTCCTAGCGCATCCTCAGTCCCTCTCTGCCTAAGAAAGACTGAAGTCTTAGGGGGCGTGCGGGACCCCCTGGAGAGGCTCCTTTAATTTAGCTCTTGTCTCTCCTGCCTTGGAATTACCGGGTGCTCTGATACCGACTCACCTCTTTGAAGAGATGACACGCTGACCTACATCTCCGCTGAAACAGATAGAAGCCTCTCTCTCTCTGTTCTGGCCCTTCTCGGCATTCCCCGGGCGACCTGCGAGGCAGGCCCTCTGGGGTTTCTTGCCTTTGACTTCTCTCCCGCCTGTTTGAATTGCAGAGCTTGGCTCTTCTTTGACTCGTTGCTGATTGTAAACTTCCTGCATTCCTTCTGCTCCTTGCTTTTGTCTATAAATTTCATGTTGCCTGCATCTCTTCTGAACGCACATCCCCCTTCTCTTTAATATGTGACGGGGGCTATGAATGGAATTGTTACATAAAAAAGAAAAAACTTTGAAAACTTTTTTTGTAGCAGTAGCCTCCTAGTTTATCTTCTGTATGTATCATTATTTAACCACTTCATCACTTTTCAAAAAATTAATTTTTATTGGAGTATAGTTGCGTTACTGTGTTGTATTAGTTTGCAAACCAGCTCTGCATATATTCTTTTCTGCTCTGTTTTGGACTTCCTTCTATTTAGGTCACCTTGGAGCACTGAGAGCTCCTAGAGCCATACAGTAGGTTCTCATTAGTTATTCACCGCTTTAGGTTTGTTGCTTTGTTTTTGTTTTGGCTGCCCAGCTTGTGGGATCTTAGTTCCCTGACCGGGACTCGAACCCAGGCCCGTGGCAGTGAAAGCACCCAGTCCTGACCACTGGCTCACCAGGGAACTCCCCACCGCTTCACCACTTTTGGATGTTGAGGGTGAATCTTTTCTCTTTCTTTTGCTGTTGTAAGTCACACTCTATTGGCAACTAGCCTAGGACCAATTCCTGGAAATGAGCGTACTGAGAGTACGAACTGAGAAGAAGAGAAAGCGTTTGTAAACCCAGATCTGTCTGCCTCCGAACCCAGCGCTCCTTCTGCCAATCTTAGTTCTCTTTGACCGGCCAGGAGATCCAGAGCCTGCCCAGAGGGGCCAGGCACATGCTGCTGTCCCTGGGGGACCCACTTCTCAGCTGGATGGGCCAGAGGCACTGGGCTCTGGAATTCTCTCTCTCTCTTATTTTTGGAGTTTGACGGAAGTGAACGGTTCTCCGGGACAGCACCGGTCCTGTCCTGCAGAGCGTGTACCAACAGCACACGTTCAAGAATACCACATCGTTAACACGTGGCCCTTGAAAGAGTAAAAGATAGTTTTTTTTTTTTTTTTTTTTTTTAATGGCATGCTTCACGGCAGGTGGAATTTTACTCCGGTGACCACAGCTTGATCGGCAGGACCACGGCCCTCTGCAGTGGGAGCAAGGAGTCCTAACCATTGGACTCTCAGGGACTTCCATATCGAATGTAATTTATTCCTCCCAGTGCAGACCCCTTGCAGAGTGTCCCATCCCTATTTGGAAACATTAGTTCTCAGCTTTCACAGTCGGTGTGGTAACATATTTTCTATATTTACAGTATGTAAAACAGACGTTCTGAAGCACAGCCCGGACCGAAATGACTGTCTTTCCCACGCTGTGCATCCTCTCAGGACCTAGAGAGAATACGAGGAGGGGCGGAAAGGGGTCCTTTGGTCAAACAAGGTGGGGAAGAGCTCTGTTCTCAAGTGATCCCTGGGGGACTTTCCTGGTGGTCCAGTGGTTAGGACTTTGCCTTCCAATATAGGGAGTTGTGTGTTCGATCCCTGGTCGGGGGAGCGAAGATCCCACATGTCTCGTGGCCAAAAAATCGAAACAGAAACAGCATTGTAGCAAATTCAAACGACTTTAAAAATGGTCCACATTAAAAAAAAAAAAGATCTTAAAAAAGAGACTCCTGAAGCCCTTAGACTCTTGGAGGCTCAGCTACGCTGAGATCGGGAAGCCTGTTTAGTTCTGTGGACGCCACTCTGTCCCCTGGGACACCTGTTGATAGCTTGTGGTAGAAGCAGCATGTGAAACAACGCTGAGCCAGGGATGAAGTCCAGACTCCTAGCGTTTCAGTCCCCGCGCCTGCGATCACCTCTTCCTTCCCCGTCCTTCCTGGCCTCTGTGCGTCTGCGGACGCCATTGTCTCCACCGTCTGTGCCCTTTCCCTTATCTAAACATGGCCAAGTTCAACCTCGTCTTCACATGGTCCGATTCAGCCCCATTTGCAAGACTCAGTTCACAGCCTCCTTGTTTTGCTTTATCCTTGGACATTTTCTGTACACTTTGCCTCTGGGCTCCTGGCATCCTCACTATTCTTTGTATCCGCCCTGTGTCATGACATCCCAGCTGGTACTCTTATCTATTTGTGTCCACGTCTTTTTGACTGATTCATCGCCTTGAAGATAAGACCGGTCTTCCTGTCATTGCTTCAGTGGGACCATCACATCGTCTTGCATGTAGTAAGTGCTCAGTAAACGCAGAGCTGATGTTCGCAGTGTTGGTTAATGCTTCCGTGGAGGGAGGGCCTGACGGTGGTGGTCACAGTGGAAATGTCCCACAGCAACGTCTGCGCGGGCCTCAAAAAACCGGCCACCAAATGAGACGCAGAATCTGCCTTCTCCACTCAGCATTGCTGGGGAGGACAGCTTCTTTTTTTTTTTTTTTTTTAAATTTTTATTGTGGTGAAGATCATATAATAGAAGGCACACTGATTTAACTAATTTAACTGTACCTTTCAGTGGCAGTAAGTACATTCAGCTTGTTGTGCCACTCTCACCATCATCTCTCTCTGGCACTTTTTACTTTCCTAAACTGAAACTCTGTCCCCATTAAATACTACCCAGGGATAGAACCCGGGTCTCCAGTATTTCAGGCAGATTCTTGACCATCTGAGCCTCCAGGGAAGCCCCCTTCACCCCCATTCCCCCCACCCCCAGCCCCTGGCATCTACCAATGTACTTTCATTTTTTAAAAAATAATTTTATTTATTTATCTTTGGCCGTGCTGGGTCTTCGTTGCTCTGTGGGCCTTTTCTAGTTGCAGTAGGCGGGGACCACTCCCTAGTTGCGGCGTGCGGTCTTCTCATTGCAGTGGCTTCTCTCGTTGGGGAGCACCGGCTCTAGGGCGTGCGGGCTTCAGCAGCTGCAGTGTGCAGAGTCAGGAGCTGTGGATCTGGGCTCTAGAGCACAGGCTCAATAGTTGAGCACCAGTTTAGTTGCTCTGCGGCACGGGGGATCTTCCTGGACAGGGATCGAACCTGTGTCCCCTGCATTGGCAGGCCGATTCTTTACCACTGAACCACCAGCGAAGCCCTACCAATGTACTTTCTGACTCTACGAATTTGACTATTCTAGGTACCTCACACAAGTGGAATCAAGCCGTATTTGTTTGCACCTACTGAATATTGGAATGCATCTGTAAGGTTAACTTAATTCATGTCCTACAAACAGATTGTATCTTCCCCCAAGCCTGTGCTATATAATAGGTTCTCATTAGTTACATATTTTTACATAGCTGTGTGTACATGTCAATCTCAATCTCCCGATTTATCCCCCACCCCCCGCTCCTGTTCCTTTAGCGCAGCCTTGCTTCTGATTTTTTCCCTGATCAGTGACAGTGAGGGTTTCATTTCTAAGACTACTGGTAGATGATCTTCACCTTTTTGAGCAGCCCCTAGTGCATAAAGTAGTTAGCACTAGTTATTGCTATAATCCTTCTGTCTACCTAGTGAGCAAGGTAGGGTTTGTTACTCAGCCAGTGTCGAAAACTGTACCCCAGAGAGGTTAAAAAATGGGCTCAGGCACGGTCATATGGTAAATGGCAGTGCTGGGAATTAAACTCAGGTGTGACTCCAGAGTCCTTAATACCCCGCATAACTGTATTGCCTTTCACCAAATGCAACAAATACTGTGGGGGGTGTGTGTGTCATTTATAGATTTATTGAATTGCTCCCTCCCCGTCCTCTCTTGAAGAACACCGTTTCTTCTCTCCTGGGCGTGATATCTGTGGCTTTCAGTGTGGCTAATTTTCTCAGTCTTACACATTTTCTTAATTCTACTTTTCCCCTCACCTCTCTTCTTTATGAAGCTTTATCGAGAAACCAGCTGCTGGGAGGATAAAGGGCTCCTAGTGTCCAGTTTGACATTAATAGTTGACTGTCCCCCCTGATCTGCCCTTTGCCCTCTCTTGGTATCGCCGACACATCCTAGCCTCACGCCTTTCCAGATTCTAGGTCTCAGACCTGTTATCTTTGGATACAGACTGCCTGTAGGTGTTGATTCTTTTGGAAGTTCCCAGATAGCATATGCGTGCATGCTAAGTAGCTTCAGTCACGTCTGATTCTTTGGGACCCTGTGGACTGCAGCCCACCAGCCTCCTTTGTGCATGGGATTCTCCAGGCAGGAATACTGGAGTGGGCCTTGCTAAACAAAACCCAGCGCCAGAAACTGTCACCAGCTCCCTGAGATGTGTGCGTGCACGTGCACGTGTGTGTGTGTGTGTGCGCACACACACCTAGTGAGATGTAAACATTTACAAGGAATAAAGGACATTCTTCCCCCAGAGCTGAGATCTGGATAGTCTCCAATGTATACAGCGTTGATGGTGATTCCATATGTTTTGTTCATCTTTACGTTTTTGCAGCCTCCACAAATTTATTTTCCACGCTGCTGCCGCCAGCAGGAGAGCATTTCCACAATGCAGAGCTGACAACCTGACCATGTCGTTCCGTGGTTAAAAGTCTTTCTATGGCCCCCCGTGCCCCCCCACCCCCGCCCAGAGCCCTCAGGGTGACTGGCCTGTTGGTTGCCCACTTTCCAGCCTCTTTTATGTGCTTCCGGTAAGTTTGCTCCAGCTGGGATGTATTCCAGGTTGTTCCTGCATATGTGTGGTTCTTTCTTCTCTAGGCATTCCTGGCTGGCTGCGCCTTCTGTACCTGTCACTCTTCTCCCCCTGGCTAATTCCTATTGGCCACTTCCGGAAATCTATGCCCAATCAGATCCATCCCGGGTCCGCCCTTCTGCTGCGTCACTGGGCTCTCTGGCCTCTGTTCCGGTTCGCTTCCTCCCTCAGCTGGACCATTCACACCTTGCCTTCTCCATCTCTGTACCTGGCACACAGTTGGAGCTCAGTAACGGCTGAATGGAGGATTAGTCACAAGACTTTATTTCCTGTGAACATGCAGAGAGATGGGAAAATCCGAGCATTCTTGTTCCTTGCGCATTCCCAGATTTGCTTGGTAATGCACTCTGCTGGTTTTCCAGTGCCTACTGTGTGCATTCCCAGCGCTTTTCTTACCCTTGCTGTACCCACGTACATAGTGTTCCTGCTGACCCCATCACACAAGTGAAGAAGCAGGGGCTCTGTTTCTCAGATGAGAAGTCAGTAGACCTTGGCCTTTCAGCATTTCAAGGCACTTTCCTCCTTTAAAGCTGAACGGCATCACCACGGAGGCTCAGGGAAATGGTGACAATATTTTGACAATATTTGAAACAGAATCTTGGGTGCTTGGGCCCTGAGAGAGGTTGCCAGTTGCCAAACTCCTGAATGTAAAGGGGGAGAGGGGGGGATTTTCTTTCTCAAATAATGTGCATTTACATGAAGGCCAAACTGGAGTTGTTTATTGACTCAATAAAGACACTATCTCTTTGAATAATTCAGAATCTGATGGGCCTATTAGCCTAAGTTCCCCTTTTGTGAGCAACACAGGCTGCTGCATGCCGCGTTGCAGAGCTGGGGGGTTGTCTTATAAGGGGTCTCTTCAACATTTTCTTGGTCATATGAATTTTTATTTGCTCAGTAGGACGTGACGGAGGCTCTGAATAGTCAGAGAAAGCATCTCTCTTGTGTTTATTCTCATGAATAGAACACTCTGTGTCCTGAACTGTTGCTCCACTGGGGCCAGGACATGGTGTATTTTCCTTATGTTTGAACCAATACACTTTTTCATTTTGGGGCAATCCAGGTAAATTCTGGTGCTCCTGGGTGGCAAGGAAAGCATTTCTTTTCTTTTGTGTTTTTCCCTTCTGGTGTTTGAAAAAGTAGATTTTGAGTTGCATGACTAATCAGCATATTTATTAGAAATTAATGTTCTGCCAGCGATCGGAAATTCCTTCCTGTCTTCTGTGCTCTCAGATCAGAACAGTGCTGGGGGCTGGGACTCGGGGGGGTATTCAGATCCAGAGGACAGCAGTTTGGAACATTGGAGACGTTTGCAAGAATAAGTCTATGGCCTTGGGCTCTGATTCTTTTATGGGGTGTATGTGTGTGTGTGAGTGTGTGTGTGTGTGTGTGTGTGTGAGTGTGATGGGGGTAGGGTGAGAAGGAGAGGAAGATTGATTGGGAGGAGACTGTTGCACACAGCAGAATAAGACTTCCTGAAACATGGGACCCAAAGAGACATCATAGTAACCATGTTTTCCAGCCCTCTGTCAGGCTCAAGTTCTGGTAAAAGTTTTTCGTATGTCTTGTGAATTTGTTAACGTGAGAAGTCTTATATAATTGTGGACATATGGCTAGTAGACTGCTTTATGGAAAAGAATAAACCCCTACAGGGTGGGTCCTGACCTGTGAGCTCAGAACCTGGTATGAGTCGCAGACAGTGGTGGTCAGTCTTTGACCAGTTCCCCTTTGGGTGGAGCCTTCTCTGCTGGCCTGATAGTCATAAACGGGGCAGGTTTCGTCTGAGGTCTTTTGCTTTTCCAGGAAAAACAGAACCACACCCATCTGACCAGGAAGGCCTGGGCCGACCCCAGGAAGACCAGCATCTCTGGCTGGAGGAGTGTGGGAACTGAGGCAGACACGTGCAGGAAAAATAACAGTTTCTCGTCTTTAGGAAAAAGCTGAGTGTTCACTTGACTAGAACAAGTTCCACCTGTATGACACCGGGGAAGGTCAGAGCAGAACAGGGAAGGAAATGGTTGAATAATTCTGGTTTTTTTTTTTTTCCTTTCTTGAGGTTTTCTTTCCCCCCTTTCCTCCCCGTCTAGAGGGATATTTCACAATTGGCAGAGTCCAGTGGATCTTGAGATTGTGGGGGTGGGGAGCCCCTGGGAAGGGGCTCAGGCATGGCTGACTCCCAGCTGTGGTTCAGAGTGCTGCCCTGGGCCAGCCCCAGGCTGCATCCTCAGAACCCTCCTCCGAGCTGAGAAAGTGGGGGCTTAAAGGTTGGTCTCAGGGTCTCATGGCTAGTATGTGACTTTCAGATCCATGCTGGGGTGGGGGTGGCAGGAGAAACCCCTGATGCTTTCAGAAGGGCATTTGTGCAGCTCCCCTCCCGGCCCTCAGAAGGGATGCTCATCACCTCACTCCTGCTTCGATACTCTGGGAGGTTCCAGAACCAAAAGATCCGTCTGCTCAGGGGGGCACTCCCCAGAGCTGGGCTGCCGTCCTCCTCCACGGGGGACTGGCCGTGTGGGAAAGGCAGGGAAATCCGGTGTGCTGGGCTGCGGGAGGCACGGGCCTTGGTGCACACAGCCTTCTTGGGAACGGGGCGGTTCACATTTGTGCTTTTCACTTGTGCTTGTTTTGAGGCACGCACGCTTCTTGCTCGAGTGGGGCTGAACTGGCTCCTCGCCCAGCTGGACTTGGGTTGACTTCCTCAGTGGATCCCACCTGTGGCGGGGGATGTTTTCCAGTGTGGGCCGTGGTTCACAGTTGCCCTGCCGTCAGGCGTGATGGCCAGTGGGACCCTCAGAGGAACTGGGTGGCCCAGGGGCCAGGCTGGGGCGGGATGGTTGCCTGTCATCTTCAGCCTATGCTCAGGGATCTCCCAAACCGGCTGGTGGCTAGTGACGCTGGACAGAAGAGTAACTCATTTGACTGAGACTTTCATACGCTTTGGTGGGGTTCGGGTATGCGTTACAGGAACCCACAAGGTGAAGAGGTCGGGTCAGGTACTTTTCTGCTCACTTCAGACATGAGGACGTGGAGACTTCTTAAAGACCATACAGCAGTTGGAACTCAGCCCCTTGCCTAAGACTGGTGTTCCTTCCACTACCCTGTCCGAACCAGAGAGAGGACACACGCCAAGTCAGGCCTACACTGGAGGAGGTGGCCAGATGGGCTTGACAGTGCCCCGAGGCAGTGGAAGCCATCACTGCTATGTCCCCAGCCCCTGACAGCCTGGCTGACGCGGGTTCCCAGTGTGGTGTTGCTGGGGCCTCGGGGGAGTTCCTAAGCTCCGGGGGAGTGATGTTGATGGAGTGATGCTGATTACTCTGTACCTTTCAGATTGTTTCTCTTCCCTCTGTGAGCCTCAGATTCTTTCCTGCCCGCTTCTTTCCTCCTTCCTGGGGTAGCACCTCTTACCCAAGCAGTGGGATGGTCTCTGAGCAGCACCTTTGAGATTCCCAACCAGCTTTTCCTTTCCCCCACAAATTATGGGACTTGGGACTCAGAGAGAGAACTTTCAAGCCCAGTGCATGAGCTTGAGAGGGCTTCCCAGGTGATGCTAGTGGTAGAGAACCCGGCTGCCAATGCAGGAGACGCAAGAGACTCAGGTTCGACCTCTGGGTCGGGAAGACCCCCTGGAGGAGGGCATGGCAACCCACTCTAGTATTCTTGCCTGGAGAATCCCATGGACAGAGGAGCCTGGCGGGCTATGGTCCGTAGGGTTTAACAGATTAAGACACAACTGAAACACAACTTAGCACGCACGCGTGAACTTGAGGTCTGGATTTTGTGGCTAGTTTCTGATGCCTATAGACCCCTTTGATCTGAAAGGATGTCCTTGTAACTTCTTTATTTTATCAGCTTAGGAGAGTGGGTCCCAGGAAAGTTTGGGGAGCTGCCTGGGACTTCCCGCTGAGCAGTGACAGACCTGGGCTTGAACTTGAACTTGAACTTGCCCTTTCACTGCAGTGCTTTCTCTGCGCTAGTCCCTTTTGTCCCAGACCCCAGTGGTTGATCTTAGATGTCTTTTGAGATTTAAGTCTCTCTGGTTTCTGCTGCTTGGAGCTGAGCAGGGGAACTTCTGTTTAGTGCAGAAGGATGGTGGGATGTCTCTAGGTAAGATCTCAAGGCCACTGGTGCAAGACTCTTGCGGCTCTGGGGTATTTTTCTTTTGAGAGTTTGGTTTTCTTCCCTCCCCTTCGCCTCTCTTTTCTCCTCCCACCTTGGGTTTTGAGCCCCTCGTGGCTTCCCCGGGGTGGAGACAGGTAGAGGTGAGCAGGTGGAATATTTGCGTGTGGAGCTGATCCCCAGGCCCCTTGCGTGGGTGTGGCTGGTGGTGGTCCAGCTGGCTTGGCCTCTCTTCTGAGTCTGCAGGCTGCGCCCCAGCCACCCGCCTCTCCCTGGAGGGCCCCGGGGCCGGCCACCTGGTGCTCAGAAGGGCGGCTCTGCTTGTGTTCTTGTGTGCGGAGGAGAGAGGGAGAGTGCCGCCTGATCACGTGCGTACACGTGACCGTTTCACAGCCTCGTTCTGTTTGTGATCTCGTGTGCGCAGAAGGTGGGGTGGATTGCCATTTACTGGCACCTGTGTGGTGGCCCTGCCCAGGGCACCTTCCCATCCATGAGCTCATTTGATTCTCACGGTAATGCGGGGTGGGGGGGGGGTGTGCCTCTTACAGAGAAGGAAACAAACAAACAGCCCTGTGCTCTGAGGTTGCTTTCATTCTTCATGCAATCTGTAGTGACGGAGTGTCTGCTATGGGCTCAGCCCCAGCCTAAACCTGGCCTTGATGCATGAGACCCGCAAAGTCCCTGTCCTCGTGGAGCTGGGACTCTGGGGGTGGAGCTCCCTTAGTGAGGTTTGTGAGTGGGGAGCAGTGAGAAGGGACTAGAGACTGGCGGAGGGACTTAGGATTTTAGCCCATTTTACCCAGACACTTCACATTCCATCACGTTACAGCCTTCTCCCTGGGTGTCCTCCCCACTCCCCTTAGATTATTAGCACGGTTTACCTATGTGTAAACCTAGGCTCAGAGAGGCTAGGTAACTTGTCTGAGGTCGCTCAGTAGGTGAGCTGGAATCTGAAGAAGACCCTGGGTAGATTTCTATCATCTTACACAGCCTACCTGTGCATACTGTGTTTTCATAAAAAGTAACAGTTGGCAGAAGAATAGCAAGTCCTTCTGTGAGCATCTGGGTAAACCCTCAGAACACGTTCACTTCAGAGTTGCTCCTGTGTAAGGCTGCGCTCCGTGTCCTCTTTTGTAATTGGGACTCAGAGATGTGGGGGCGTCTGAGGTCTTGGGGGGATCCTCTCTGAGCACGTGGCCTTGGCTGTGTCTCATAATCTCCCTCCAGTGGAGAGTCAGGGTGAAAAACCTCTTCAGATGAAGCCCTCAATTTCATTGCCAACAGGAGCCCGTGTTAATTTTTAAACGCAGCTCAAACTTTCAGAAAACAGAAGTCTGGAAATTCCGTGTTGAGCCACCAGTGACTTCCTGGCACACGTGCGCGTGAGCGTGACACGGGGCCCCGGGCGGCTGATGCGCCTGCAGGGCAGACACCCTGGTGGTTCTCTCCAGCAGCAGGAGTTCCTGGGCACGTGCAGTTCTGACCTTCTCAGGAGGCCTCCCCGCTGGTTAGGACCAACTTCGTTTGGTTCTGGTTGTTTGTGGCCTTTTTGGGGGTTGCCTTGCAGCGAGCGGACGCTGTGGGGCCCTGTTGGAAGCCCCCGGACACCGAGTTCTCGCTTGTTCCTTAGGGCACCCTGATGGGGGGATGGGCTTTGCGGTTCAGTCTGCTGCTTGTTCGCTCAGGGTCTGCAGAGGAAGCCTGACTAATCCTTTCCTTTGCTGCCAAATGCTGCTGCCGTGCGACTGTCTGGTCTCGGGCCCCTTCTCTTTCTTGCCTTTGCTTACTTAGTCATCACTGCCATTCAGGACATCTTTGAGGGTACGGGTGACCCCAGGAAACCCCCGAGCTGCCCCACCTTGCCCAATGTCCCACGGGGCCCTGCCCTGCTTCTGGGAAGCCTTCTACAGCCTGGCTGCTCCCCAGCTAATGGCAAAGAGGGCTCTTACCATCCAGAAGACATCTCAGCTTTGCTGACCGGTCTCTTCTAAAGTTTGCACTTGTGACGTGCCGGGCACCGGCGTGCTGTGAACTCTTTGCAACATAACCTCTCACTGTCCTCACCCAAACCTCGGGAGGCGGGTATTTTTCTTGTTCCTACTGGATGGCTGAAGAAACAGAGGCTTGGATGGAGGCAGTCACTTAACCAGCTCACACAGCCAGCTGCGGAGGACTGCGTCTCGCCGGAGGAGCAGAGTTCCACTTAGGAATGTCCTTTGCTTGCACGCGCAAAGTGCGAAGTGGGTTCAATTGTGTCCCACTTGTTGTGACTCCTCGGATTGTAGCCCGCCAGGCTCCTCCGTCCATGGGATTCTCCAGGCAAGAATACTGGAGTGCGTTGCCATGCCCTCCTCCAGGGCATCTTCCCCACCCAGGGATTGAACCCTTTTCTCTGGCATCTCCCTGGATTAACAGGCAGCTTCTTCACCACTCTTGCCACCTGGAAAACCCTGTAGGCCTGAGGCAGGAGTTTTATTTTAAGGTCCCTTCAGCTTTTCCCTCTTAAGCCTTCTAGTTAAGATAGGGCCTCTCGGCCTTGGCATTCGGGGACATTTGGGGCCAGATCATTTTTTTTTTTATGTTTAACTTTTTGGCCATGCCACGTGGCTTGTGGGATCTTTGTTCCCCCACCAGGGATCGAACCCAAGCCCCCTACATTGGAAATGTGCAGTCTTAGCCACTGGGCTATGGGGGGATATCCTCTGATTGTTCTTTGTTGTGGGGGCATCTCTTCTACCCACGCGATACCAGTAGCACTCCTGTCCTGCCCTGCCCACCCACCTTGCAGCCTCCAGTTGTGACCACCCAAAGTGTTTACAGACGTTGTCAGGTGTCCCCTGGGGCGGGGCGGGGGGTGGGACAAAACTGCACCCAGTGAGGACCACTGAGTTAGAGTGACCACTTCAAACCCTAAGTCAGGATGTACCTTATTTGGGGATGGAGAAAGATAGAGCGTTTACAATCAGGACTGTCTCAGCAAACTTGAAACTGCAGCTTTAACTACAGCCTTCTGTGTGGGAAGACAGGCTGACAGCAGGCGTTATGTGGGGATAACCTCTCAAGATGAAATTTATTTGTTTACTTTAAAAATATTTAATTAAATAATTTATTTGGCTGGCTTCCCTGGAGGCTCAGCAGTAAAGAATCTGCCTGCAGGAGCCGCAAGAGACACGGGTTCGATCCCTGGGTCGGGAAGATCCCCTGGAGGAGGGCATGGCAACCCTCTCCGGTATTCTTGCTTGGAGCATCCCATGGACAGAGGAGCCTGGTGGATTATTACAGTCCGTAGGGTTGCAAAGAAGCGGACACGACTGCAGTGACTTAGCACGCACGCACATACAGGTCTTGGTGGTGTGTGGGATCTAGTTCCCTGACCAGGAATCAAAGCCAGACCACCTGCATAGCAAGTGTGGACTCTTGGCCACTGGACCACCAGGGATGTCCCATGAAACTTAAATTGAAACTTAAATTACCCTGCATACCTCTTGGAGGCCTGTCATGGAGTCCCCTTAACGTGTTTTGACTTTGTTGGTAGCTTGTGGGGAAAAAAATCGTAGTCTTTGATTTATTGACGTTTTGTGGTTCAAGGCACTTTCTGCTGGAAAGAACCTGGTGAAAACGAGAAGGGCCTCCCTCGGGGCTGGGACACGTGGAAAATGCACCCTGACGGAGCTTTCCTGTGTTCTCCATACGCCCCTGCACGCGCCCTGCAGGTCTCGTTGGCGCCCTGGTCAGGTGTGGTGTGTGTACACAAGCCCACGTGAGTTTCTTTTCATACACACAGCTGGCAAACCTGTCATGTTTTGTCCGATGCGATTTCTTCTCCTCCACGTGTAGCTCCTGTGGGTTCACACGTCCATCCTCTGAGGCTCCCAGCCGACCTGTGCCAGGCGGCACCTGAAACCTCAGAGCATCTATTTGCAGAGACCATGAAACACGGGAGCACGTGGTGTGCTAAGCTGCCTCGTGCTGAGAAAATCCAGTTTATTAGAACCTCAAATGGAACAGTAGAATTTAGAAAGATTTTTTTTTTTTCAGATGACACAATCAGATGATAAATCCCATTTCTTTGGTTCTATGGAAGAAGTGCTCCCTCCTGTTAGGTCATAAGTAGGGTGCTGTTTGCAACACCCCTTTACACGTGCTTTTCCAGAAACACATAGATTAGCCAGGTATAGTCTGCCCCTGTGCTGTAGTGGACAACCTCCGGGGGCCATACGAGTGGTCTTGTGTCTAGTACAGCTTACGAGAGTGGCTGGTTTTCAGCCAGTGGTTCTCTTGTCAGTCTTGGTAACTCAGGGGAATTTTGCAAGAGCGGCCGGTGAACATTTCTTTTTGCAGCACTAATATAATACCCCAGGGGTGATATCTAATTAACTGATGACATCTTTTTACCCAGAAGGATCCATCGTTTTTTATTCCTGGGGCTTAACTCTCCCCTCCAATAGGAAAAGTCATAATAATAGCTACGTTAGGCGTCCTGCTATCTTACTAGGAGTGTCATTAACTGGGAGAGTTAACCGCCCCGCACAGGGAGGCCCAGTAGGACTCGCAGAGCTGGGATCCTGGCCCTCAGGGCTTTCCCGCCTCTAATGGCCGTTGTAAATATAGAACCAAGGGGACAAGGAGAGTTTAAAAAAGAAATAGAAATCCCTTCTTTTGCCGTCTTGAGGTCTACATAGTTAGAATTTTACCGTTTCCTTATGACTGAGCCCCCAGAATGCTTATGAGACTGATCATACTGCATGTGTCATTCTTTATTTTGCATATACAATTTTTGTATCTCATCTGCCTCACTTTGAGTTTTATTATGAGCACTTTCTCATGTTGACAATTGTTCTTTTTTCATTTGCTAGCTGCATAATATTCTAGCATCTCTTGTATTTTATTTATCCTGTTATGGAGCATTCTGTGTTTATGATGTTTCATGATCCTCAAGGACTGTCACTGCAAGGCTGCTCTGACACTAGGCCATCAGAGAGTGTGTGTGTGTGTGTGCGTGCACACACTTATGTGCAAGTTTGTGCAGACTGACTCACAGTCTGAAGGCTGTGTGATGGGCCATTGGCTTCCAGGCTTGAGCTGGAAGCTTCTTACATTTGACTCCCAGGCCAAGCTGCTTGTGGTTTTTCTTTCTTCCTTTTTGGGTTAGAGGAAGTCACTTGGTCATATTCCCCTTCCCCCGCTGGCCGCCTCCTGCAGCATAAAGAAAATGGTGTTTCTGATGATTGTGTTTCTCTGTAGATGTGGAAAAAAAAACCTGCTCCTGATTTTTCAGAGAGGTTTTCCAGGTCACTGCAAGGTGGGTCTCAACTGGATGACCAGTCTTATTCTAATGGCGACTGAGCGCAGTCAAGCCCTTCCTGGGAGCCGGCTTCTGGCCCAGATTCTTGGCATAAGCAGTTGCATTTATTGGAGGAGCCCTGAGAAGGAGCCACAGTGCTACTTCTGTCTTACAAGGGAGGAGACCGAGGCATATGCTCAGAGGCTGGGCTGGGATTTAAGGCCAGGCTCAAACCCGGGGCCCCTCTGCCAAGTCTGTATCTCTTCTGTCCCGGGCCGTGTCTTGGTATCCTGTGCATCTCACAGCTGGGGCCAATTTTTCCTACCAGGGGACATTGGGCAGCTATCAGGAGACTTTTTGATGTCATGATTGCAGGGCAGAGGATTTTAAAGTTGCTGTCGGACTTCCCTGGTGGCTGAGTGGTAAAGAATCTGCCTGCCAATGCAGGAGACATGGGTTCAGTCCCTGGTCTGGGAAAATCCCATAGGCCATGGAGCAACTAAGCTCATGCACCAGAACTGCTGAGCCGGTGCTCTAGAGCCCGCGAGCTGCAACTCCGGAGCCTGTGCTCTGAAACAAGAGAAGCCAGGACAATGAGAGGCCCGCACACCACAACTGGAGAGTGAATCCTGCTCTCTTCAGCTAGAGAAACACCCGAGCAGCAGCCGACACTCAGCATAGCTGAAAATAAATAGAAAACAAAACAAAAAAGTTGCTGTTGACAGCTGATGGGTGGAGCCCAGGCAGGCTGGTAGAGACCTGGCATGCACAGGATGGCTGCCCACAATGATGGGCCATCCACCCTCAGATACCAGCCGTGGGGGGAGGGGGGTGCATTGAGAGGCCCTCCTGTGGGTGGGGGAGGGAAGAAAATACAGGCTTCTTGGGGTGGGGGTGGGGGGAACCAGGAGGGGGTGGAAGAAAATGGGCTTAGGAGGGAGCCCTTTTCCTGGTTTTATCATCTTAGACAAATTACACAAGCTTCTTGAGGCTCAGCTTCCTTATCTGAAAATCAGGAAGTAAGCCTTGACTGGCATTTCCAGCATGGGTTCAGGAGTCAGACTTCCTGGTCCTGAATTCTAGTTCCTTCTGTGACTTTGAGCAAGTTACTTGAACTTTCCTAAGCCTCAGTTCTCTCATTTGTTAAACAGGCAGATAGTAGTCACAGTGAAGTGTGATGCGTGTGTGTGTGTGTTCAGTCGCTCTGTCGTATCTGAGTTTTTGTGACCCCATGGACTATACAGTCCGTGGGATTCTCCAGGCAAGAATACTGGAGTGGTTGACCTTTCCCGTCCCCAGGGGATCTTCCTGACCCAGGGATCGAAGCCAGGTCTCCTGCACTGTAGGCAGATTCTTGACTGTCTGAGCCGCCAGGGAATCCCACCAAAATGTGATAAAGAGAGTGCAGTGCATTAATGTGCCAGCTGAGACATAGTGAACACAGGGCACGTTAGTGCCTCGATAATAGTGACAAAGTACCTTGAAGAAGGTCCTTAGCCAAGTCTAAGGGTGCAGAGTCTGCTTCCTGAGGGCAGGGTTTTGTCTTATTGCTCTCTCTCTAGAGTCTGGAATTGCCTGTAGGTTCTCCCTTGGATCCCATCAGGGTGGGTCTGAGTTTAGAAAAGTCATGAGATATCCCATCTCCAGTCATGTGAGGCTTAGTGTTTATTCTTGGTCTACAAGGTAGCTGAAGAAACTCCAGTACTTTGGCCACCTGATGCAAAGAGCTGACTCATTGGAAAAGGCGCTGATGCTGGGAAAGATTGAGGGCAGGAAGAAAAGGGGGCAACAGAGGCTGAGATGGTTGGATGGCATCATTGACTCAATGGACATGAGTGTGAGCAAGCTCTGGGAGAGGGTGAAGGACAGGGAAGCCTGGTGTGCTGCAGTCCATGGGGTCGCAGAGAGTCAGACACAACTTAGCAACTGGACAACAACACATAGTAGTGGAGATGTGATTCAGCTGTGAGTGTGCCCTGGGATTGGTGGTGGACGGTCTTCAGGTTCTTCAAATGTAAGAGTATGGTTCTCTGGGGGCAGGCACTGGCCTTTGTCTTTTCCCCGCCAGGACTTCAGGAGATGCTGGCCATCCTCTGGAGCCCATAGATGGTCTTACTCACTCCTGGCTTCAGCCTGAAACCGAGGTGCTCCCTGTTGCAGCCCTTGGGCCAGTGCCTGAGTTGTGCCAGCAGGTCCCCCACCCCTGCCATCCACTGAACCGCCCCACCTGGCTTGACAAGGCTTTCTGCCTCCTAGGTGGCGGAAGAGCCCCTGGGGCCAGGAGGTGCTGGGGATCTCACATATCAGCACCCCTTCCCTGATGCTTCTGATGGGAGTGACTTGATCGGGTGGAGTCCAGATCTGAAAGGGTTGGACAGATGGACCCAGGAGGTGGGGAAGAGCTTGGGGGAGCACCACGCATGCTTGCCTAAGAGGGCTGGTTCCACATTATTGCCATCAATGAAATGTCCTTCATGGATCCCCTAGGTAACAGGGAAGTGGTACCAAAAATCGTACAACCCAATAAAGACTCGGCAGAATTATAGAAACTAGTGAAGGCTCAGCAGCTGTGTCTCACAACACCTTGCTTTATGCAGTGCTCACTTAACTTTAGCAATGCCGGGCACCAGCCTACGGTGGCCGGACAGCCATATGTATGAGTGGAGTGAGCTGGGGGCACTGGTGTGGGATTGGAGGGGTCAGGTCGCCCAGGAGGCCGCCCCTCCTCAGCCCCAGTGCTTGTCGTGTGAGAATATGGCCCAGTGTTGGTAGATCTTTTGCTTCCCCAGCCCCCCAGGAAAAGTGCGTGCTCAGCCCCTAAGCTGTGTCTGACTCTGTTTCCCCATGGACTGTAGCCCACCAGGCTCCTCTGTCCGTGGGATTTACCAGGTGAGAGTACTGGAGTGGGTGGCCACTTCCTTCTCCAGGCGATCTGCCCAAGCCAGAGATCAAACCCACATCTCCTGCATTGGCAGACGGGTTCTTTACCCCTGAGCCACCCGAGAAGCCTGAGAAAAGTAGGAAATTCTGTTTTGATGGAAGATATTCGCTTCCAGCAGATACCCCTCCGGAGTGGTCAGGACCTGTCGTTTACAGACTGTGGGTTCTTTTGGTCCTAGTGGACTGCATTTTTGCCTGGCCGGTTGCCTGTAGACACAGAGCCTCTGATACAACAGTGATTCTTGGAGTCTAAGGGGCCTGAGATGCCCAGCCTATCTCTGGGGTTGACACACAGTCAATCTCCTGCCTTTATTCCCTGGCCTCTGTCCCCTCCACCTCCTCCTCCCACCAGTGAGACAGTCACATCCTCTCTAGAATGTTTCTGATGAATTCCAGCCTTGGGAGGCTTGAGGGCTGGTCATGACCAACACGTGAAGGACAGTGTCACCCCACCCTCCCCACCTCGTATCCTTAATCGGGCCCCTGGGCTCCATACTTCACGGTGGGTTAGCTTCCAAAGCCTGCTGACAAATACCCCTTCTGTTATTCCACATGCAGCCTGAGGGCACCAGGGTCCCATTCCACCACTAGGCCTCAGGGCCGGTGGATGAAGGTAGGTCCCTGAAGTCAGGTTCAGTAAAGGCCCCTGGGGCAGCTGGGCTTGGTCTGTGATGCTGGCCCTGGGACCTGGTGGAACGCTGCTAGCTTGCCTGGCTCAGCTGGGCGGGTGCTGGGAATAATAAGCAGCATTGAAGACACGATGCGTTTCAGTTCCCGTCACTCTGATCCCCCTCCAGGTGTTGGGAGAATGTTTTTCTAGCTTGGTTACTTGCTGGCACGCATAGGTAAATATCCAAGGTGTTCCCGGAGAAGCTGGGGCTGGATGTTGACTTTTGCTCCCTGGGATGTGTTCTGGGGAGGAAGTGGGCTTTTCGGTTGTGGTGGGTATAGGATGTGGTCTGGGGAGATTAGAATCACGCTGCGGATGAAGTTAACAAGAACAGTGGAACTTTTTTTTTCCTTTTGTACTTTTGGGCTTAAAAGGCTTCTCCAAAGGAGCTTTGTGTATCAGGGAGGTGCCCTTGATGCTGCATGTATTCTAAACGTTTGTATAGAAGCTAGAAGCACACTCATCGCTCTATTTCATGCAGTAAATATATTTCTGGCAGGTCATTTGTAAGATCTGAGTTCAGCTTCTGACTTTGACACTTGGTATAACTTAACCTCACACTGAATTTCAGATTGGAGAGTAAAAAGGGGACAAAACTCATAGAGGTTTCAATGCGTTATTGCATGTAAAACACTTAGTGTACAATTCTTGGCTCAGAGTAAGTATATTTAGTAATGGTAGTTATTATCCTAATTATTAGGCAGCGTGGTATGATAATAATAACAATAATGGTGATGATGATAGTTATTGAGGGCTTTCTGTGTGTCAGTTATTCTTCCAAGTACTTTGCATCAATTAACACATTTAGTCCTCACGATAACCCACTGAGGTAGGTGCTGTTATAAATGCTGTTTTATAGATGATGTAACTCAGGCACAGAGAGGTTGAATAACATGCCCAAAGTCACCCAGCTCGTAAATATGAAAAGAGCAAGGACTTAGGAATCAAAAGACCTTGGCCGCATGCCTGAGTGTTGTGGTGTGATAGTGTGGTCTTTTGCAAATTGCCTACCTCTGAGTTGCCTTTGTGCTCCTGCATCAGACCTCCCTTGCCTCCTCACCCTTCATCCCTTAGTGCTTGGTTGTGGCTGTTTCATAATAGATGCCGAGTATTCACTTGCCGACTGACTGATGATGGGGAGGGGTAATGAGGTTCCAGTGGGTGTTATGTTAAATGCCCCTACACGCTTATCGTTGGGGTTTAAACAGCACACCTGTTTTTCAGATTTCTGAACCACTTAGAGATACCGAGTAAAAAAAAAGTAAATATCAAAATATCACCTTTCTTACTGAGAAAGGCTTGCTTGGAGGATGTGGCTTAGGTGTGGGATACCATGAGCTTCCTGATAAGAGCTCGATGGTAGACAGACAGACCCACCCAGCCACGAGCAGACTGAGCACCCAGGGGCCTCCTCCCTGGGATGATGCTGGTGGTGGAGGAGCGGACCACCGGGGTGGGATATGTCACTTCTGCATGGGGGGTGGGGGTGGCCTAGAAGAGAGGCAGACAAGAGTCAGGAGTTTTGAAGGAAAATCTTTTTTTCTGATGTGGACCATTTTAAAAGTCTTTATTGAATTTGTTACCGTATTGCTTCTGTTTTATGTTTTTGGATTTTTTTTTTTTTTTGGCTGTGAGGCTTGTGGGAATCTTAGCTCCCTGACCAGGGACTCAAACCAGCACCCCTTGCATTAGCAGGTGAAGTCTTCACCACTAGACTGCCAGGGAAGTCCCAGGAAAATCTTTCTTTTTGCAATCTAGAAGTAGGGAAGAAGGATACTGGCTCCAATGACTATTGAAAGAAATATTCTTCTTCTCCCCCTGCAAGAAGCCCCAGTAACCGAAAACGACCCTCGCTCATGGTCCTACCCACTTTCTGCCAGCACATTTCATGGCTGCTCATCCTTCCGCTTGTTCACCCCTAGAGCCTTTGAGTCACCCTTGACGTTTCCCTCACACCCTGAATCTGTACCCGCATCGGTGTGAGGGCCAGAATCCAAGCCATCATTGTCTCTCACCTGGGTTTTGCAGGGGCCTCCTCACTGATCTCCCTACTTCTCCCTTCCTCTCTTTTCGGTCTGTTCTCTTGGAAGCAGCCACAGGGAGCTGGGAGTCAGGTCACGACCTTGCCACTTACCACCTGCATAGACTGCATCGCTCCTCTTGCAATCACAGCGTAGGCTCCAGGAGATTCTGATCTGGTTTGTGGGGGGATTCATCTCCAGCCACCAGGGCAGTGCCTGGCATGTAGCAGGTCCAGAACATGGCCCTGTGACAGCTACTGGAGATTTTGCCGTGAGCACTTGGAGTAGAGCAGGTGACCACAGCGTGCGTTTGCATAGACCCCGCTGTCCGCCCCGCACGCCTCCCGGGCCGCTCTGCAGTCAGCTGACAAGGCAGCTGCTGTTAGAATCGCCATTTTACAGGAGAGGAAACCGAGGATGAGAAGAGATGAGTAGCTGACGTAGGGTGATACATCTGGCATGCAATGAAGTGTCAGCCTGTGGTGTCACCTCTGAGAGTTTCTGTCTTAACCACTGCACCATCTGTCTCCACTGCCAAAAACCTGCAGGAACCCTAAATCCAGTTTTGACTGAGGCTGCAGGGGAACTTTGCACGTGGTTAATGCAGTGCTTTATGGTCAAGGGGTTCTGGGAAGCCTTCTCCATGGAAGGGATGTTTTGTACAGTGAAGATACCTCTGGTAAATGGAACAATTACCGCCCCCGCCCCCACCAATTAGCTTCATTTTCCAGTTAACTATAATATATCAGGCTTTCAAAAGTGGAGATATGCCTATTTTATTTTTCTCTCTAGGTCTGGGAAATAGATTTTTGTTATGAGTAAAATTAAAAATGACTGAGTCTTAGGGTTACTGAGAATTCAAGAGATGGACTAATAACTGTATCTTTTGAAAAACGTTTTTGAGAAACCCTATTTATAACCAGGAGGCAGGCTTCATGAAACTTTCTTTCCCATTAAAGTGTCTGTGGTGTACTGTAAACAAAGATTGAGCTCCTGTGAGCTGCTTTTCCATAACTTAAAAAAAAACTATTTTTTTAAAAAAAGGATCCAAACTCATGTTGCCACACAAACAACAAAATAAACCAGTATGTGCCAAGAACAAACATTTGCTTTACCCACCCACAATCTTGGAAAGATACGGGATGGAAGGAGAAGTCGGAAGCCAGGGGGGTAGTGCCAGATTGTTTTCGGGGCTCCTGTTAATTTTAGCAAGCCTGGAAGAAGCTCTTAAGCTTTTGTTTTTATTAGAACCACCACCTCAACAGAGTTGTCAGAAGAAGTATTTTCGTGAAGATTCACTGGGCTCCGTGTTCCTTGAGCAACTGTGAGGCCCGGGCCCCTTAACAGGAGGACATCTCTACCCTGCCTCACTTCTTCATCCCCGCTTTTCCAGAGCAGTGTGGGCAGAGGAGTTTTTGAATCTCCCGTGTGACCAACGGCTTTTCAGGGAGCTTACGTGGTGGTGGGGGGCTGCTCACTGCTCACACCTGCCCCAGGAGCCACCCTCTGCGGGGTGAGTGCTGTGGGCTGCCTGGGGTCCATCCTGGCCCCGTCCCCGTGGCATGCTGCTGGGTTCCCACTCAAGGCTCCATCGTTCTGGCTTCTATCTGACGGAAGCCGCTTCTCCCAGTCTCACTTGCTTGGGGTGGGGGCCAACCACGTGATCCTGGCCACAGTTGCTTGTTGGGGTACCACGTGGGGCTCCTGGGAAAGCCCTGAAGAGGGATTGACTCTGGTTTGCTCTTCGACAGAGCCCTTCCGACGGGGCTGTGGATGCTGTGCACGGAGGTGCTGCAATGATGCTAAAAAGAATTGCATACTAAATATAATACTTATTATTTAATATAATTATTTATATTTTAGTAAATACAAGCTAAAAATAATGTAAATATTATTTTATAATATAATTGTTATATAATCATACATTTATATAATATAAAATAATATAATAAATACTGATAATAATACAAAGACAGGGAGTCTGTGTGTCAGGCCCTTTTCTGAGCCCCTTTTATTAACCTGTTTAAGACAGGTAATATAATCTCCGTTGGATAGAGGAGGAAACGGGCTGAGGAGGGATGACGCTCCCCGCCTCCCCCCAGGCCGCAGACTAGGTGGCGGAGCTGGGACCCTGGTACCGGAATTTGTATCCGTCCCCTCTCTGATACGCTGCCTGTCGTGACGGTGCAAGTTCTGTCCTGAAGGACGGAAGCAAGAAAGGGCCTTGAGCAGCTGCTTGTGTCCTGGGCGGCCTGCTCTGGACTGCTCCTGCTTGGAGCACTTCTGTTTGGGAAACATACACCTCTTCCTTGTTACCCAGGGCCGCTGCTTTACAGACCTGATGGAAACACTCCAAGCTGTGTGACTGTGGACGTGCTTCTCAGCCTTTCTTGGGCGTGTTAGTCACTCAGTCATGTCCGGCTCTTTGCGGCCCTGTGGACGGTAGCCCGCCAGCCTCCTCTCTCCGGGGGATTTATCCAGACAGGGGTACTGGAGTGGGTTGCCAGTTCCTTCTCCAGGGGTCTTTAGCCTTTCTTGGTCTCTGTCTTTCATCTGTAAGATGTGGATAAAATTGGTGCCGACTCGTAAGTTGCTTAGAACAGCGCCTGGCTGATGCCCTGTTGTTACGTCCTCGTCATCAAAGGCGTTGGCAGTGATCCCCACTCTGTACCAGCCTCAGCAATGGGGGGATGGAAATAGCCCATGAGGGATGATGGTCAAGGTGCTGGAGAGGTGCGGAGGAAGAGGGCTACGCCCTGAATAGGACCACCTGGCTCTTGGACACCATCGCTTCGGAAGCACTTTCTCGTATCTTTTCGTATTTACTCGCCTCCTGCCCGCCAACTTAGCCCACAGAGCCATCCCTAGGTGGAGCTAGCTCTCCCTTGTCAGCCGGGGGCTGAGATGTGTCCCTGAGCAGATTTCACCTGGATGGATGCAGGGGCCACCGGTGGGCACGGATTCCAGGCCACAATGCGGAAACAGGAGACAGGTCGGTGCAGACTTATGGGCAGGAATGAGGGTGCAGGGAAGCGTCTTTGATGTTTCCACTGTAAAAGACAGAGAACGGGTCCCTTTATCTGAAAGTCCACGTTTGGGACGTCAGCTCCCCCCACCGCCCCCAGCAAAGCAGGAGGTTTTGTCTATTTTGTTTGGGGTCTCCTGCGTGGCAGGCGGATTCGTTACCGTCTGAGCCGTCGGGGAAGCCCTCTGCTTTCTTTACCGCTCTGAAATAGCAACTTGCACAGTATGTAGGTGCTCAGTGCATATTTGTTGAATGAGTAATGAGAGGAATTGCTTTCCTTGCTCAGTTCTCATTGAAAATTCAGTTTTCACATAAAGGGCAGTGTTGTGGACAGGCTGACGCAGGGTGGCTGTTCGCAATCGCCTCACTCTTTCCCGATGGAGGGAAGTGCGCATTTTTAAGCTACTTTTCCTCTGACCGATACACTTGGCTGCCTCACAAAAAGCCAGAGAAGAACCAAGATTTTTAGCATCATTCAACATGCTTGCCATTCCCCCCGCTTTGCGAAATCATGAGCTAGTTATTTCGAGTTCACATGGAGGTCAGAACTTGGTCTGCAGGAAGGAGGTTCCCCTTGGTTTATGCTAAGGGAACTTTTTCCCCTTCTGTTTATTTTACCCAGAGGCTTCTGTTTCTCTCCCAAGCTAAAAACCTGGCGTTTGTTGTAGAAAGTTCTCAGCTTATGTATTTTTTTTTTTTAAAGCTCATATTTTGGCTTTAGTTTTGATTCTTAGTGACTTCTTTTTTTTTACTGCCTTAGTTGATTTTTATGCTTCTTGCAAGGCCAGCTCGTAAGTGGGCGCCTGAAGTTCCCTTTCAGTTTTAGAGGTGACTGAAAAACCGTTTTCTGAGGCCTTTGAAGGGCTGCTCCCCACTCGCATGGGTCTTGGGGTGTTAGTTGATCTAAAAGCAAACAGGGACAGGGTCTCTCGAAGTCCATGGGCTCTTCTGCCTTCCCCCCCACCCCTGTTTTGTTTCTAATGACTGTGAGGCAAATGAATTCTCTTTCTCCTCCATATATAATTTTTTTGGCAGGGGGGAAGGTAGCGAAGTCCCTTGAGCCCTTGCACTGTCCCAGCCCCTCTCCTGGGGAATAGAGGTCCCGGGGCTGGGTTGGCCCAGAAAGTGGGGGGCGTTGGAACTTTGTGGGGAAGATGCTGTAAGGGCTGCAGGGCAGGGCAGAGCCTGGCCCACAAGGCTGCCCACGCCCTTTCTGCGCATCCAGGGTCCTCAGAGTGTTTTCCTGCTGAGCAGCGGTGGAGACTCAACCCCAGGGGTCAGTGAAGAGAGGAACTGGGGGAGGGGCTTCCCCCTATCCTGGGGGGGCTTCGGCCTGCGTCCTCTGGTGGGCTTGGTCGCTGAGCCCTGCCAGGTCCGGACTCCAAGGCCCCTCCCGGGGGAGGGCGTCCTTCCCGGGGGCCTGTGCTTCCCTCTGGACTCTACAGGTCTTCATTCTTTCTCCCTGGGGTGCCCGTCAGCTTTTCCCCATCACACAGATTTGCATTATATTCTGGAAACTTCTGCAAGTCTTTCTTCCCGTTTGTTAAACTGTATGTCTTCTGTTGGATTTTAAAACTTTTGAAAGCAAGTGTCCTTCTGTGTTCTGTGCTTTATTTGTAGGGCTCAGATGACCAAGTGTGTTCAGGCCTTCTCTCACTTATGAACAATAACCAGGGTGGACCCTGCCATGGTGCTTCCTAAGAGCCAGGCTCTGTTCTAAGCCCTTTGGACCTACTAACTTCCCCTCACCCCATGCGGTGTGCTCTTATCAGCCCTGATAGATTGAGGGGAGAACTCAGCCAGAGAGCCGTTAAATGATACCCAGGCGGCCACACACGTGCCAAATGCAGAGCTTGGATTTGAACTCAGGCAGGTGAGTGCCTTAATCCTGGTGTTTAAACAACAGCACCACACTAGCCTTTGTATTAGTAGCAGGATTTGGACTTATCATTCTGATTTCTCACAAATGAAAATTCCGGGGAACTTCCCTCGTGGTCCAGTGCCTAGGACTCCGTGCTCCCAAGGCAGGGGGCCTGGGTTCAATCCCTGGTCCGGGAGCTGGATCCCATAGGCCACATGCATCTAAAGATCCTGCGTGCCACAAGTAAGACAAGGTGGACCAAATAAATGCTCATTGGAAAAGACCCTGATGCTGGGAGAGATTGAGGGCAGGAGGAGAAGGGGGCAACAGAGGATGAGACGGTTGGATGTCCTCACTGACTCCAGGAGATAGTGAAGGACAGGGAAGCCTGGTGTGCTGCAGTTCACGGGGTCACAAAGAATCAGATACAACTTAGAGACTGAATAACAAAAAAAGAAAAACTGTCCTTTTCCTAAAAGATTCGAAAGTTATACCACAGGGAAAACCTAAGTGATGCATACGAACAGAAAGTGAGTGCTCTCCCACCCATGGAGCTCTTGAGATGGACCCAACTGCTGACAGGGGATGCTGTCCGTACAGTCTCTCCATTTGGAATCCTTCGTGTATTTCACACATCAAGTGTAACATCCATAATCACACTGATGGGCCCCACCGTCCTCCCGCGGGTGGTCGGAAGGCAGCTCAGATGTTGTGTCCACTCCAGGCACTCTCTGATGCCGAGGAAGAGCCTAGGTTTGAACCCAGATGCCCTGTCCGCTGGGACCTGCCTTCTGGGGCGTCAGGGGCTGGTTTTACAATCCTCCGGCTTGTATTGTTGACAGGTCTTCCACGCAGAGCTGTGGGCGCCTCCCGGGGTCATAAGTAAAAAGGGAATAGGTTTCAAGCAAAGATAGTAAAATGCAAATCTGCAGTTTCGGTTAAGAAAACCTGAAACTTGTGGTGGGGACACAGAAAATAAGGAAGTAGAATGATTCTCTTTCCCCCACCTCTCCCTTCTTTCCCCTCTGCCAGAGAGAAGGGAGCGGGAGGCCTCCTGGAAAAGACTCCAGGAGAATCCTTTCCTGTGATAAAACCAGTCCCTTCCCCTCCCCCAGGGCAGTTATGGAGCATCTGGCCTGGAACCCTGGAAGCACCCTCACCAGCCTGGAGGAGATACCATTCTGCAGACAATGGGGGGAAGGAAAGGAAAGCAATGCGTCTGCCAATGCTGCAGATGACTTCCTCAATGCGAGACTGGCTTGTGCTCAGGGAATCCCTACTGGGAGGTCCCGGCGCATATAGCCTTTGCTTTCACTCTCCACATCCTTTAGTCCAGGAAAGAACGTTTCGAGGTGGTAGGGACGGGCCCTCTGGCTGTGAATTCAGATGGAAACTTGAAAGGGAAGGGAACTTTATCCTAGGAAGCCTCTCTGTCTTTCTGGATTGGACTGGTCAGGCAACAGCAATTATCCAAACCACAGCTCTGCACCGAGAGGCAAACCACAGGAAAAAGAAATGTGAACAAGCAGTGAAACTAGGTATTCATGTTTTTCTCAGAGGAGAGTTTTTATTCACGGTTTTAAGGACTGGTCCAGTAAGCGTGCTTCTGGTTTTCCATCCCATGGTAGATAAGCAGGAAATTGGAAGGAACAGGAGAAGCCTATAGGGTATCTCCAGGGTGGAGATGGGAGAAACCGGGAAAAGGAGAAGCCTGTGCTTAAACACCTCTGCAGCCCCTGGGGACCCTTAGGTACTTGATTTCTAATCAGAGTGTGGAAGGCCCTTATCTCAACTGCCCTAGGAAACATTAACCCTAACCCAGCACAGGTAGGTATAGACTGTGATAAGATGACTTGTCATCCTCGAAAAGTGAAGTGGTGACCGGGGTGATATTATTATATCAGAGTAGTCAGTTTGAGAAGGCGAGATGGGGGAGTTCAGAGGTTAGCATTCAGCGCTTTCACTGCTCTGGGCCTGGGAACTGAGATCCTTTCTTCTTTATTTCTTCTTTATTCCTCCTTTGGAGAAGCAGAACAATTGAAAGAGATGTGTGAGTGGCAGCAGTTGGTTACTGGCCTGCTCTAGGCAGCGGGAACACTGAGTCAACATTCATCAGTCAGCTGGTATGGGTGCAGAAGCGTTCAGCTTGCTGGGAATGCAACACGGACTTGCCAACAGGGAGTTTGTGCTTTTCTGGCCCTGTGAGAGCCCTGTGATCCGAGAACTGAGGTGCGAGGAGAGCCCGGCTGAGCCAGGCATTAAAGCTGGCCCTGCGTGTGTTCGTGCTCAGTCGTGTCTGACTCTTTGCAACCCCTGTGGACTGTAACCCGCTAGGCTTCTCTGTCCATGGAATCTTCCAGGCAAGAATATTGGAGTTGGTTGCCATTTCCTACTGCAGGGTATCTTCCTGACTCAGGGATTGAAGCTGTGTCTCTTGCATCTCCTGCATTATTAGCAGGCGGATTCTTCACCCCTGCGCCACCTGGGAAGCCCTGAAGCCCTGCCGCTTGCCTTATTGATTGGCTGCGTCCCTCCCCTTTCTAATTTTCACTTTGCTCAGGCATGGAGTGAAGACTATAAAAGTTCTACCCTCAGAGGTCTCCTGGGAAGATGAAATGAGAAAAGGTATGGAAACTACCTATGCAGACTGCCCGGCATAGTCTGATAGCTGCTGTTCTTATTTGATTCTCCTTCACATTTGAGATCTGCCCTGGGTGGTGGTGGGGAATTCCAGGATGGCTTTGGAGAGAAAGTGATCTTTGAACCCAGCCTTGGAGTCCCCCTAGTAGGTACAAAGGAAGCGATACCAGTTGAGAATAATTCTCAATGGCTGTGGTAAAAAGGACAGTGAATTTGTTTATCAGGCCACATTGCCCAATGATGGTGGGAACAATGTAGCTTGATTATGTAATACTTTGGTTTTGGACCAAGGTCACCATAGGTGAGGCCAAGTGAAATAGAATCTCAGTTGGAGCATGGGTTCCTGATGGAAAGTCAGGGCTGTGGC
Organism: Dama dama; assembly: GCF_033118175.1. Lineage (NCBI taxonomy): Eukaryota > Metazoa > Chordata > Mammalia > Artiodactyla > Cervidae > Dama > Dama dama. The sequence goes on from NC_083681.1 coordinate 75,840,624, forward strand.
GGACCTGCTGTTTGGTTAGGATCACAAGTGAAAGTCCTCATCCCTTGAGTTGTCCCCAAATAGTGTCCAAAGTGGTATTTATCTGCCACACTAGGGACATATGCCATCTTTCTCTTTTTTTGAGGGGGGGGGTGCACTTGTGGCATGCAGGATCCTAGTTCTCTGACCAGGGGTCAATCCTGTGCCCCCTACATTGGGAGCTCAGAGTCTTAACCACTGGACCACTGGGGATGCCATTTCTTAACAAGCTTCCTCCATGGTTGAAGAAAGTGCCATCTGTGGTTGAGCATCAGATTTAGGGGCTACGTGCTGTGAAAACTCTATATCCTTAAGTTTTAAATGAGGATGGTGAGAAATGGTGCGTGGGAATTGGGACTTACTGGGCTTCCCTGGTGGCTCAGATGGGAAAGAATCTGCCTGTAATGAAAGAGACCAGGGTTCGATCCCTGGGTTGGGAAGATCCCCTGGTGAAGGGCATGGCATCCCCCTCCAGTATTCTTGCCTGGGGAATCGCATGGACAGAGGAGCCTGGTGGGCTGCAGACCATAAGGTCGCAAAGAGTCAGACACGACAAAGCAGTGGAACAGCAGCTTGGGACTCACTGAGGCTACAGTTGATTTTTTGAACTGTGGTGTTGGAGAAGACTCTTGAGAGTCCCTTGGACTGCAAGGAGATCCAACCAGTCCATCCTAAAGGAGATCAGTCCTGGGTGTTCATTGGAAGGACTGATGCTGAAGCTGAAACTCCAATACTTTGGCCACCTGATGTGAAGAGCTGACTCATTGGAAAAGACCCTGATGCTGGGAAAGCTTGAAGGCAGGAGGAGAAGGGGATGACAAAGGATGAGATGGTTGGATGGCATCACTGACTCGATGGACATGGGTTTGGGTAGACTCCAGGAGTTGGTGGTGGACAGGGAGGCCTGGCGTGCTGCGGTTCACGTGTCCAAAGAGTTGGACACGACTGAGCGACTGAACTGAATGGTGGGTGGAATAGCTGCTACCATTTAAATTGTGTCTCTTACTTCTCCCCTCCCATCAGCAGACGTAGTTTAATTCACCCCAATGATATCGTTATATGATGGGACATCAACATGGCCTCCTTGTTTTTGCTACTGCTGGAGATCTAATTTTAAATATGAATACGTCAGTGATAAGAGTTTTTGTTTGGTGTATTATTCTCTGTGGAAAATTTCTTAACGTATACTTCATTGTTTTATTCCTTGGCAGTTTACCAATAGCAGTGAATATCATTCTTTCTTATTGTTCAGAGGAGCAGACTATTTTTATATTTTTCCATCCAAAGTGCTGTGACCTTTTCAACCATAGAGGGAACTTTGATGATTTAGTGTTTTATGAGGGCCATCACCTGATTGTGCTCATTGCTATAAACATATATTATTACCTGTTTTCTGAGAGGTGGAGGGACTTGGTTTTCCTGGGTTTGCATACTTATTATTGGCTCACTGGAATTGCAGATAGATGAAGGATTACAGACCATCGGCTTCATTCTCCTTCCGGTGCAGGGAACCTTCTACAAAGTTCTCAATAGATTGAATAGGTCATAATATCAATGACTAGAGCTCAGTGAAGCTCTTCTGCAAAATGATATGAAACGTACATAAATGTAAAAGTAGCTCAGTAAAGAATCTGCCTGCAATGCAGGAGACCCTGGTTGATTCCTGGGTTGAGAAGATCTGGAGAAGGGATAGCCTCCCCACTCCAGGATTCTTGGTCTTCCCTGTTGGCTCAACTGGAAAGAATCCACCTGCAATGCAGGAGACCTGGATTTGATCCCTGGGTTGGGAAGATCCCCTGGAGAAGGGAACGGCTACCCACTCCAGTATTCTGCCCTGGAGAATTCCATGGACTATATAGTCCATGGGATCGCAAAATGTTGGACACGACTGAGCAATTTTCACTTCACTTCACTAAGTACCAAGAAGAAGTATCAAGCTACTATTAACATATCCTTGGCACTGTGGTGGTTAGTACTGGGTGTATTTTTCTGTTTTTTAATAATCTCAACAATCACCCTAATGGAAATAGCACTATATCATATCCATTTGCAGGTAAGGAAATACACAGAGAAAGTCAAGAGTTTTAACCTAAAATTATTGAATTCAAAAGTCAATGGTCTTTTGTTCTGCTTGACTCTTTTTGATCTGTGATTCCATGTATGGTGCTCCTTCAACTCCTGGTATTCGAGATGATGTTAGATGCTACCCAGATGAATATTTATTTCAGTAGCCATCTCTTTTAAAATGTATTAGGGAAGAGAACCCAGAGAGCAGTGAACCTCATGGTTTCTCGAGTAGCACTACCTAGGGTGAAGCTACATTTATTTCAGTAAAATCTGTAGATTAATTCACAGAAAAATATTAGATAAAAATGTGAGTGACTTGTGACTATGGCAGAAATGATGGTGATGGTACTTGAACGAGTGAAGCAATTTCGGTGATGCATTTGGGAATTAGATACTGTTCCAGTGTTAACATGGTTCTGTTGGTCGGGAAGTTCTTACAGTGGGGTGGTCTGCATCCTGGCACCTTTTGGCCTACTGGTTCGTTCCGGTTCCCCTAGAGCCCCCCAGAAAGAACCTGCATCCACTTTCCTCACTCCCTGTAGTATCTGCTTCTCCAGGTTAAGTACTCCCAGCCATCAGCGTCTCTGTTTGCCTTGGTCGTTCATGCCCCAGGACAGTGTTTCAAAACTGCCGGCGTCCCGCTTGAGATCAGGTCACCTCCCGGGATTTCTAGAAATGCTGCTTCTGCGATGGTGACCTTCTATAGCAGATGCTCCAGGGCAGTCTGACCTCTCACGCATCGCTTCCCCTCTTGATAGTTTTCTCGTGAACCTCTCACCTCAGCTTTCTCATCTGTGAAATGGACAGACAACATGTAAAGTGCTTGGCACAGTGGTTACTATTCAAAGGCTATTGTTGCTACGGCCAAGTCACTTTGCTACTCATGGATCACTTTCTCTGATTATGCCTTCTTCAATATGAATGAGTTAACTGTAACTGAAAATTTACAGCTTTAAGACTTTGGGCCTCATGGTGGAAGGACCCCTTCCTGATTTCCTTTTATCAGTTTTTCCTTTCAAAAAAAAAAAAAGGGATGTTTAACATCTTTTCACTTTCGAGTTCAGTTTCTCTCTTCTCCTTTTTTTCTGGGTGATGGTTGAAGTTAATATTTAAAAAAAAATGTTACATACATGTGACATAAAATAACTCAATGTAGCTGAAAGTGTCCAAAGGTGTTTCTTGCATTTTTAGTAGACCCATTCACTTTATAAGTCCTTAGGGTGTTATATTTGAGACCACTTGCAGGCTTTATGTATACTTTAAAGAGCAAAATTATGCTCACAAACATATTAGACTCTTTTTAAACCACAGGGGGGAAATTCATTTCTAAATTTAAAAAACTAGGAGAAAAAAGTGTGCTAAGTTGCTTCATTTGTGTCTGATTCTTTTCAACGCCATGGACTGTAGCCCACCAGGCTCCTCTGTCCATGGGATTCTTCAGGCAAGAGTGGGTTGGAGTGGGCAGGAGTGGGTTGCCATGCCCACTTTCAGGGGCTCTTCCTGACCCAGGGATCGAACCCATGTCTCTTATGTCTCCTGCATTAGCAGGTCGGTTCTTTACCGCTAGCACCACCTGGGAAGCAAAAAAAAAAAAAAAAAAAAAAAAAGTGTTTAAAGCACTTTAAACTTGAGAACTTCAAGTTTCTGTTCTGTGTTGCCAATTTATTTTTGCAATAGTAATTATTTCAGCTGCCTGTGGTATTAGCATATAGGAACATTGGACTAATTTGTTCATGAGTATATTTAGAGCCTTTTACCTGATAAGAATCATGTGTATCATGCCTGAATTTGTAATTACCCAGCCTGCTGTGCTTAGTCGCTCAGTGGTGTCTGACTCTTTGCGACCCCATGAACTGTAGCCCACCAGGCTGCTCTGTCCATGGGGGATTCTCCAGGCCAGAATACTGGATTGGGTTGCCATGCCCTCCTTCAGGGGATCTTCCCAACCCAGGGATCAAACCCATGTCTCCTGCATTGCAGGTGGATTCTTTACAACCTGAGCCACCAGGGAAACTCAGAACCAAATTAGTATACAGTATTTAGATTCTGGGAAACAATGCCTAAATAAACTAGCATTATTTAAGTTGTGCCAGAGTCTCTTCCCACCTGTTCTGTGAACCTGGGCAAGGTATGTAACCTTTCTGAGCCTCACTTCCTTATCACATGTAAGTGACTCACCATGCAGTTTGGGCAAAATCAATGCCCAGTGTTAATGTGACAGTCACGGAGACTTTGAACCTTAGTTCACAGTTTGGACCTTAGTTCTTAGGTCAGTGCTTCAGAGAGCTTTTGACTCTCTTGTTTGATGTTGTCTAAAGTGCAGTGTGCCATTGTTTTTAGGTATTTTTGAAAACACTAAAGCACTTACTGGAATAATTGATAAGAGTATGGGATTTTACCAAATTAGGGCTAGGAGTCAGTGCTCTCAACACGGGAGACTCTCACCCTCCATATATTTTATGTAGGTTTTGCATGTTCAGCAAGAGCAGTAAAGACACAGTGAGAGAAACAGTGCTTGCTCCCAGACTGGAGTTTTCTTTGCAAAGAGAGGAGTGAGTGTGCGCTTATCAGATGAGGCATTAGCTTAAGGAGAACAAGAAGAATACTTGAAACTTACCAAATTTCCAAGAGTCTCTGGTTTTGCTTTACAATCTGCAGCTGTGTTCCGGCCTCTTCCGTCTCTTCCAGAGAACTCCAGAAGGATATTTTGATGTATGATCATGTCCCTTACCTGCTCTGAAGCCCTTGTTTCCTGCCTCACTCCCCTAGACAGAGGCCAGGTTCTAGTTGAAGCAGCCTGATTATTGTTTTCTGTCTAAATGCCAAGTGCTGGGCCTTCAGCGTGGGATGCTCTGCCTTCCCAGCTGTGTCTACCAAAGTCCCGGTCATCTGATTTCCATCTCGAAGGTCCCTTGTTCTAAACTCTTCCACGGTTTTCCCCGCCCCAACAAGGCATACGTTCCCTTTTCTTGGGACTGTCCTCGGAAGAACATGGCAGGTTGACCTGTCTTCAAATTACCGCCTGTGTGTTTACCTGGGGAGTGGTCTTAGGTGGGTCCATTCATGTTCTTAGAGCTTTAGGTTAGAGCCTGACTCCCATGAGACAGCATAGCTGGAACACCTAACGTAGCTTCTCTCCAGGCTTTCTTGTCTTACCTCTGCTGTTGCCCTAATGGCTTCTACGTTTGCTGTTGTGTTAAGAGTTTGGTTTTTGTCTTGTTGTTTTCCATTCGCTAAGTCATTTCCCAAAGGCCAAACCACCATCCCACTGATTGCTTCTGCGCTGCTAAAGAGAGGAGAACAGAGAATGGGCTGGGAAAGAAAATCCGCAGAGCCTGGAGTCAGTTCTGGATTTGCATCCTGGTGTGTTTAACTGCTAATTTGTATCTGACTCTGTGAGCTTGTGGACTGCAGCACGTCAGGCTTCCCTGTCCTTCACCATCTCCCAGAGCTTGCTCAAATTCATGCCCAGTGAGTCAGTGATGCCATCCAAACATCTCATCCTCTGTTGTCACCTTCTCCTCCTGCCCTCAATCTTTCCCAGCATCAGGGTCTTTTCCAGTGAGTCGGCTCTTCACATCTGGTGGCCAAAGTATCAGAGCTTCAGCATCAGGCCTTCCAGTGAATATTCAGGGTTGGTTTCCTTTAGGATTAACTGGTTTGATCTCTCTGAAGTCCAAGGGACTCTCAAGAGTCTTCTCCAGCACCACAGTTCAAAAGCATCAATTCTTCGGTGCTCAGCCATCTTTATGGTCCAGCTCGCACATCTATACATGACTACTGGAAAAACCACAGCTTTGACTATATTGACGTTTGTTGTCAGCGTGATGTCTCTGCTTTTTTATATGCTGTTTAGGTCTGTCATAGTTTTCCTTTCAAGGAGCAAGTGTCTTTTAATTTCATGGTGGCAGTCACCATCTGCAGTGATTTTGGAGCCCAAGAAAAAAAAATCTGTCATTGCTTGCACTTTTCCCTCATCTATTTGCCATGAAGTGATGGACTGGATGCCATGATCTTCATTTTTTTGAATGTTGAGTTTCAAACCAGCTTTTACACGCTCCTGTTTCACCCTCATCAAGAAGTTCAATGGTTCCTCTTCACTTTCTGGCATTAAAGTGGTATCATCTTATTGTTTTTGTCTTAATTTATTTTAATAAGTCATAATCTTGTGAAAGAAGACTGTCTTTTCTTCGTTTTCCCAATAGTGCCTAGCATAATGCTTTTACACAGATACTGTGTTGTTGCCAATTTCCATAGAATCAAGTTGGTCTGGAGTTAATTCCAGCTAAGGGATAAAATTGGAGAGCGCTTGTGTTCAAAAGGGCCTTCTTCTCCCTTTTCATCCTTTATTTCTGTCTTCTCCCCATCTTTTAGCTTCCATTTTTACTTCTTTAGTACTGAGAAAGAGCCAGGCTCACTTCAAAGAGTTGACTTCAAAGCTCCCCTTGGCCGAGAACTGCTTGCCACTGAAGCCTATAGGGGTTGGCGTCAATGGAAGACCTTGTGTTCGTTGCATTTGAGGGTTTTTCGAGATTTCTATTTTTATAATCCTTTTAAAGAGATGTTATAGAAACATCTGCTTCTTAAGAAAAAAAAAAATCAGGCACAAGCCAGTGTCATTCTAAAAAAAGTTAAGATGTCTTTTAAAAAAAAAAAGCTATTTTACAGTTGGTGAAAAAAACAAATCTTTTTTTTTTTTAAATTACTTTTGCTGGTCTGTCCTACTTTTATAAGCCGGAGGACGGAAATAGTCTTGTGTGTAACGTTTTCCAAGATGGCCAAGCAGGGTTGCAGGTTGCAGACCAGAAAGCGGGGCTCGGGCCTGGTAAGTCTCAGACTCAGTTCTCCTTGGAGCTGTGGGTGTGCGCTGGACAAGGAGAGGCGATTAGAGACCAGGGGTCTCCTGCCATCGACCCTCTGATGCTCTTGTACGTTGACTTTTTGAGGCTTGGAGTGACTGACTCTTCCCGGAATGAGAAATGGAATCCTCCCAGTTTCTATGGTAGCCCCCCAGCATATTTCCTGAAGGCCTACTGTGTGTCCACACCATGCTGAGCCTCCCGCAGCAGCCCTAGTGTGTGCGTGCCTGGGCCAAGAGACCCTTTGTGACCTGACGTTTGCTCCCTGCTCCTCCCTTGCCTTTGCATGAGTCTCCCCAGCCTAGAATGCTGCTTTCCCTGCTCTCAAACCCTTCCGTCTTATCGGCTTGCTCACCCTTCAAGACCTGGATTAAGGGGTTTGCCTTTTATAGAGACTTCCTCCAACTTCTCCTGAGCTGGTTGCTCCCCCACCACCCCTGTAAAAAAGTTTGGCTGTTCTGGGTCTTAGTTGTGGCATGTGGTCTTTAGTCCCCTGATCAGGGATTGTACACAGGCCGCCTGCCTTGGGAGCAGAGAGTCTTAACCACTGGACCACCAGGGAAGTCCCGCAGCCGGTTGCTTTTTTCTCCACTATGACATTTCGAACACCAATTAGAATGTTTGTTTTATTCTTCAGTAATTATCTGTTTGCACTTTTATCCCTGATAATTATAAGCCATTTGGCTTCCCTGGTAGCTCAGTTGATAAAGAATCCGCCTGCAATGCAGGAGACCCCAGTTCGATTCCTGGGTTGAGAAGATCCCCTGGAGAAGGGAACGGCTACCCACTCTAGTATTCTGGCCTGGAGGATTCCGTGGACTGTATAGTCCATGGAGTCACAAAGAGTTGGACACGACTGAGTGACTTTCACTTTCACTGGGGGCTGGATGAATGGCATAAGTGAGTGCTATGTGAATGGAGACTCAGTTGAGGTGAGGTGATCAGGGGAAGTTTTGAGGACAGTCCCGGAGTCTGATCTATAAAGATGGATACAATTGATTTGCCAAATTAAAAAGGACGGACTTAGGTAGTTTAGGCTCTTTGGAGACAATGGGAAGGATATCTGGGAACCTGAATGAGCCAGGCCTCACATGCCAACCAAGATGTTTGGCCATTTACAGCAGGGGAATGAGATGACTAAAGTGGAATTTGTCGGAAGATCTGCCCAGGTAGGAGTAAGCAGGATGCAATTAAGGTGTAGTCAGATGTGCTAGGAAGGCCCAGTGGGGAGTGTTGGTGAGGTCTTGAGGGGAGGTGTCAAGGGTGTAGACCAGGCCTGCCACCTGTTTTTGCGTGGCCAGGGAGTTAAGAAAATATGATGTGACATGGGGAAGTTATATGAAATTCAGACGTCAATGTCCATACGTCAAGTTCTTTTGGAACACAGCCAGACCCAGCCATTTGCATATCTTCTGTGGCTGCTTTCACACCGCATGTCAGCCTTGAGTAGTTGCGACAGAGATCACGTGGCCCATGATGCTAAACTATGTACCATCCCGCCCATGACAGAATAAGCTTTTTGACCCCTGGTGTAGACCAGCCAGGGTGAGTGATAGTATGAGTGGAAAGGAGAGGAATGGGCAGGATCAAGGGACGTTTTAGAGGAAGATGCAACAGTTAAGCAGTTGCTTCCCTCCTTCTGGAACTCCATGTCTTGGTGGTGGTGCCCTAGAGGTGGGCTTCACTAGGGGCCGGGGGGACAGAGGGCAGGGAAAGGTAAAAGGATTGTGCTTTCACAGTGGGGGGCCAGGTGAGTCTTAGAGCAAACCCAGAGCGCTAGGTGACTCCAAGTCCTCCAGACCGAGGACAGCTTGCTGGTTGCTGGTGGTGGGGCCGGATAAGAAAAGAGTGAAGCTGGGACTTCCCTGGCGCTCCAGTGGTTAGGACCCTGTGCTTCCAGTGGCAGGAGGCGCAGGTTCGATCCCTGGCTGGGGAACTAAGATCCCACGGTCACACAACCAAGAGTGAAGCTGAGTGGCCCACACTCGAGAGATCCGGGGGCTCTTGGGGTAACAGTTCTTCCGAGAGGTCCGGAGAGCGGTGGAAGGGGGGCAGCCCCCCCGAGGCTCCTTTCTTCCCAAGCTGCAACTCCTCAAGGGCGTGTCTGTATGAGAGCTAAGCGATTGGAGCTCTTTGTCTCTGGCTGGCTGGTGTTGACACTTCTTTTCCCTGCCTTTGGGGATGAGAGAGGAAGCTGATGACTCCCTTTCGCCCTGGGTGCGGATGGGGCTGGAAGGTCAAGTTCCCTACTGTCCCGTGCCTGTCTGCGTGCAGGGGGAGGGTCACCCACAGAGCCTTTTGAGGATGAAAAGATGCAAAGAAGAAGCCAGGGTGGTAAGGGAGACTCAAGAGGGAAGCACAGTGTTCCAGGGCATGTCCCTCATCGGGGAAAAGGCATGACTTTCAGGCAGCCTTAGGGGTGCTGAAAGCCATGAGTCAGAGGCGACAGGCACACCCATCCAGGACAGACCCTGGGGACTTCAAGTCTCTTTCCACTGTTAGGAAAATGGAGATGTTAGGGTCAGGTGGAAGCCTCTGGTTTTGCAGGTGGGAAACTTGAGCCCAAGATGGATGTATTATATTTACAAAGCTGGCTGGTGATGGGTGGTGGTGTTCAGTTGCTCAGTGGTGTCTGGCTCTTTGTGACCCCATGGACTGCAGCACACTAGGCTCCTCTGTCCTGCATTATCTGCTCACACTCATGACCATTGAGCTGGTGATGCTATCTAACCATCTCATCCTCTACTGCTTCCTTCTTTGGCCTTCCATCTTTCCCGGCATCAGGGTCTTCAGTTTTATTGCAAACCTTTCATTATTATTGTTACTAAATAATTCTTAACCATTTGAAACCTGTACCACATGCCAGGGCCTCCACGTGTAGACTTACCCTTCACTGCAACCTTGGAAATCAGCTATTGTCTCTGCTTTACAGATGAGGAAAGCAGGGCTTGGAAAGGCTTATGGCCTGCAATCCGGTAGCTGGAAATGGTCTGCGGACCCTAGTCAGCCTCACTGCAGGGGCTGAGCAGCTTCCTGTTGTCCCCGTGTTTAACCATCCTCCATTGTTTTTTTTTTCTTAAAGCAAAAAAAGATTTTTTTTTGATTGGACCATTTAAAAAGTCTTTATTGAAGACTTTGTTAGAGTATTGCTTCTGTTTTATGCTTCGGTTTTTTTGGCCCTGAGTCATGTGGGACTTCCCTGGTGGCTCAGAGGGTAAAGCGTCTGCCTGTAATGCGGGAGACCCGGGTGTGATCCCTGGGTCGGGAAGATCCCCTGGAGAAGGAAATGGCCACCCACTCCAGTACTCTTGCCTGGAGAATCCCATGGACGGAGGAGCCTGGTGGGCTGCCGTCCACGGGGTCGCACTATGTCGGACACTACTGAGCGACTTCACTTTCACTTTCCTTCACTTTCATGTGGGATCTTGGCTCCCCGACCGGGGATTGAACCCATATCCCTCACACTGGAGAGTGACGCCTTAACCACTGGCCCGCCAGGGAGGTCCCCGTCCTCCATTTGTATTCATTCATCACTGTGTACTAAGTGCCTTTGAGCAGTCAGGAGGGTACTGGGCTAAGTGAGGATGGGTGGGTGCCATCTTGGTCTTGGCCAAGCCCACGGGAACGCCAAAGGCCAGCCAAGGTGGGGAGTGATGTTTCCATAGCAGCCTCCTCCCCACTGTCTGGGCCTCGGCTCCAAGATCCTGTCTTCTGTGATGCTGCTTGTGACAAGCCCCGCCCCCCCCCGGCAGAGCTGATTTCTCCCACCTTTGAGCTCCCTTCACGCTCTGTCTTCAGCACATCACACTGTATCTTGTCTCCCTTGGATGCTCAGACTAGGAGCATGTGCATTTTTTATTTTAGAAAATTTTTTTTTTAATTAATTTTTTTTGACTGCACTGGGTCTCCGTTGTTGCGTACAGGCTTTCTCCTCGTGGTGAGCACGGGCTACTCTACACGCAGTATGCAGGCTTCTCATTGCTGTGGCTTCTCTTATTGAGGCCTGCTGGCTCTAGAGCGCAGGCTCAGTAGCACACGGGCTAAATTGCCCTATGGCATGTGGGATCTTCCCGGACCAGCAATCAAACCCCTGTCCCCTGCATTGCCAGGCAGATTATTAACCACTGGGCCACTAGGGAAACCCAAGGAGCATGTGCATTTATCTTTGCATTCCTACATCACAGGTGGCAAATGTTGAGTGAGTGAATGAATATGGACCCGGGATCGTCCCTGGTTCTCAGACTTGATTTTGCAGATGAATCATTTGAAGAGCTTGTGAAAGATTCACGCTCCTGAATTCTCCCCCTGCTGGTTACTGCTAGGTTGGTGGAGCCCAGATTCTGAATTTCCCTGCAGCACCAGGTGTTTGAAATGCGGGTGGTCTGCAAGCCCTGCATGGAGCAACTCTGGCACAGGTGCTGAGCCTTCTGGAAGAAAGACAGGAACCACACGTTAAAAATAGCACGCCATTCATTTGCTTCTGTTGGGATGCCAAGTGTCCCCTCCTGCCAGCGACAGGTCCGGATGTGGGCCAGTTCGCTGCCCAGGGAAAATGAACAGTGTCTTCTCCACAGTGCCCAGAACGGTCTGAGTCAGTGGAATGTGCCGGCCGGCCAGGCAGGCAGAAGGGAACTACTACTTTTTTAAACCTTGGTGGGAACGGTGCTGGCCAGGCAGACCGGGAGGAGAGGAAGCTCGATGTGGGCTTTGGGGTTGGCCGGCCTCGCAGGGCTGGCTGTACTTTGGGTGGCCGCCGAGGACCACTGCTATATATGCCCCTTTCCTCTTGAAATAGTCACTTCCCCGGCTGGGTGATGTGTTGCTTGGCCACCTCAACTGTGTGGCTGTTATTCAAGGGGGCCTCCTGGGATGTTAAAAAGACCAAATTAGGCCAGGCCGCAGCCAGGGCTTCTCAGGAAGATGAGCAAGTGGGCTTTGGCCCCTGTCACACCTCTGACTCATCGTGAGGTTCAGAAGGAGTGGCTTCTGGGTCCTGGGCTTGCTTTTCCATCTGTAAAATGGGTGGGGAGAAGGGGCAGAGCAATAAAGCTTGTTTCTTCTCCTGAAAGGGATGTTTCACGGCCAAGATTGGACACAGGGCCCTGTTGTTAATCTGGTGCCATTGATGGAGACTCAGGAAGCTTGCAGTTAACCCTTTTAGGGAACATGTGGCCAACAGTGCCAAGCCTCTGAGCTGGTGTCATGCTGATGACGGTCCTCCAGGACAGAAGCTCCAGAAGGGCAGGCCCTCGGCCTTTCTTCTTCATCTCTGTACCCTCGCTGCTCCATACTGGGCCTGGCGCACTAGGTCTCCACCAACATTTGTAGAGCTCATGGCTCCAAACATGGGTGCCTACTAAGCATCAGGCTCCGTCTGTCTGTCTTCTTCATAAGTTTGACTTGCTGTCTGAGAAGGGGGATGATGCCGATCCAGGGCATTTTTGGAGGAAGACACTAAGCTTCTATCGTTGCTCTAAATGTCTCACCCATTTTCTTTTCCTCACTGGTAGGAGTATCAGAGGTGACGGAAACGGTGACGGTCTGTCTGGTGAAATGAACCATGCAGAGGGGTCGGGGGACTTGGGTTCAAGTTCTGAGTTCATTATGTAACAGGCACGTTGTCGCTTATTAACCTCTGCCGGGCTCAGTTCCCTCCTCTGAGAAAGAGATGAATAACCCCCCGGCCCAGGTCACCCTCACGGAGTCATGTGAGGCTCGGGCCGGATGGCCCGTGTGCCGTCCAGGCCGGGGAAGGGATCCTGTGTGTCAGCAGGGAGGCTGCGGTCAGCCCGCTGGAGGGGCAGAAGCCTCTCTGTGAGGTAACTGCTGAGGTTTACCCCTCCTAGAGTCAGTGGAAGGGAATCCAGCCCCAGTGGTGAGCTCTCAACATTTCTAGGGCAGGTCACCCCCACCTCCCCACCCACGCCCATGTCCGCAAGTATTTTCGTATTAAAAAAAAACAAACAGCAACCCATATTTTATTGTGAAACCCTTAAATTAGCAAATCCCGAGTGGGCTGAATTAGGCCTCCCAGGGAACCCACATGCCCATGTGCAAATATATAGTATGGCGTTTCATTTTTCCTCTGGCACTTAGCATTACCTGAAATTACCGTGTGCCTTTACTGGTTGTTTTGTGTATGGCCTGCCCTCCCCATGAGAATGTGAGCTACACGAGGGCAGGGCTTTGCCTCGTCCACTGCGGAATTCCCAGCACCTGAAACAGATGTAGTGGGTGCCCAGTAAATATTTGTGGAATGAATGAAGAGATACAGACATACATTCATTGGGTGTGAGCTTCTTACCGGGGGTTCTCAAAAAGTGGTTCTGGGACCCCTGGGCTTCCCTGAGACCCTTTCAGTGGATCTGCGTGGTCAAAACCATTTCTATAATAGTGTCGAACTGTGGTCTTTTCATTGTCATTCTCTCTTGGGAACAGATCTCAGTGAACTAATATTTTCCAAGTAACTGATGCGTGATGGCAGAAAACCATGCAGGGTAAAAAGAGCCATGCAAAGTTCAGTGAGTGCAAACAGCGATTGATTTTCATGCAGTGGAAGGTGAATGGTCCCCGACAGAGTTTCAGATTCCACATCACTGCTGACTTCACACAGCTACCTGTCACTTGTCGAGTTTTGGTGTAGTGTCAAAGAAACATACCCGCGATTACCGAGAAGGCTGAGGAAATACTCCCTTTCCCAATGACAGGTTTGTGGCAGGCCAGGATTTCTTCATCGACTTCAGCCCCCAAAACCATACTATAATAGAGTGAACGCAGAACCACACGCTACCAGACATGAAAGAGGCTTGCAACAATCTAAAATAATGCCACTCCTCTCATGGATTTTTTTTCATGTTGTAAAATAACGTTTCCATAGTGATTTTTAAACAGGTAATAGATACTATTATAAACATATATAATATTATAAACAAAAAGTCATTAATAAAGGGGTCCCAAGACCAAACAGATTAAGAAGCTCTGGCTCAGATGGAGGCCCCCCTGGGCTGCTGAAGGGACTGCGCTCCTCCGCTCGCTCACACAGGGATGCTTGCCCAGTGGGCGATTGGGTTTAATGGAGCATCCCTTACGTCAGGCACGCCTGTCTGAATGATGTGTTTGCCTTCTAGTCATGTGGCCTTGGGGCAGTTGCTCTCTCTCGGGGCCTTGCTTTTCTCTTTTGTTGAAGACTGGGGCTCAGAGCAGGTGGAAGACACCGTGTTGGGCGTCTTTCAGGTTTCTCTTCATGTTAGCGCTGCTCACCCCTCGCAAAGAGATGGTGAGGGAATTGAAATGGGGAGAGAAGGTTTCAGGGAGAAGAGGTGGCTTCAAGCTGAGCAAGGGTTGCCTGTGAGGCTGGGAGGGATTTGGATGGGGGGGATATTGCATCCAGCTGATGGGCAAACTCAGGCTCTCTGTCTGAGCCCTGAGTCATGTGGCCTGGGTAGAGGCTCAGTTACTCTGATTCTGGGCCCCAGCCTGTGTCCATCCCGTAACCTGGAGCTCTTCATTCTTTTCACCCCAGAATGCAGCCCGGGCCTCACGTGGGGCCTTTGCTGGGTTTACAGAGCAACCGAGGTCAGTGGCCTGAGACCACCTGGCCTTTGTGACTGATCAGCTGGTGTGCAGGAAGACAGCGGACGTGTGTGTTCAGTTTAATTGCCTTTCTATAACTTCCTGCTGCTCCTCTTAGGGCAGCAGTGCTTTTTAAAATAGACTGTGAATATGTTCCTTCATGTTGAGCCTTGAAATAAGTTGCAATCTGGGTTTTTTTTTTTTCATTCTGAATATATTTCCTTATCATGGTGCTCCTGGAGAACTGAATGTGGTTGTTGTTGAGTTGCTCAATTGTATCCAACTCTTTGTGACCCCATGGACTATAGCCCACTAGACTCCCCTGTTTCCCCAGGAAAGAATACTGGAGTGGGTTACCATTTCCTTCTCCAGGGAATCTTCCCTACCCGGGGATCGAACCCCTGTCTCCTGCATTGACAGACTTATTTTTTTTTTTTTTACCACTGAGCCACCAGGGAAGCCTGGAGAACTGCATACCTTGATTGAAAATGGACAAAAATTGGATATGGAGAATTAAATGGATCAATCCATGCAAAGCACTGAGCATCTTGCCCGCCTTGACAACAACAAGAAATAAAATTAAAGTAATATATTATGATTAGTACTGTTTCTCTTTAGCAATCTTGGTAATTGACTTCTGCAACTCATGTTATATCAGTTTATTCTGCAGCTAAAATGCATCGAGGTCTTCCAGCATGCCAGGCAAAGCAATTAATTTTATGCTGTAAGATGAATGTGGCTGGAAATGCATCTGACAGTGATTCCCATACAATGGTCTGCAGACCAGTGCTCAGCCTGTGCAAAGTTTACAGCGGCCCGTGTTAAAAAGAGAAAAGCAAGGACAACATACTGAGATTCTCATGACCCTACCTCAGTTCAAAGGAACATTCTTTCATCAGAATATGTCCTTCCTATATTTTTGGGGGAAAGTATTTCCTTTCGTGAAACAGGAGTGACAGACAGTAGGTGGTAAGTACCCCTAGGCAAGATAAAAAGTTGTGACTCTTGGGTTGACCCTTAAGGTTTTGTGTGTTTAATGTTTGAAACTGCATTGATCTGCGAATTCCAAACCCCTGCTAGATAAATCCGTAAAATATCAGAGCTAGAAAGGATCTTAGAAACCAGTCAAGGAATGTCGTCATTTTACAAGTAAGGAACCTGAGACTCAGAGAAAGTACGTGACCTGCCCAAGGTCACACAGCAAACCTGAGGCGAGTCAGGGCTAAAACCCAGAGAGGATGATTGTGAGCACTGGTTCTGAGTTAACCACACCTGTGTTCAGGTTCTGCCTTTCATCCCTTATCTGTGAAATTGGGGTATCCACCCAAAGAGTTAACTAACATGCAGACTTAGGTGACTGGGTTTGGGAGAGATGTTTGGGTCAAAAGCAAAGGAACCCCTGTTTCTCTCCCCTCCCCGTCATTAGTAAGCTAAGTTCTTATGTTCTCAGTGAGTGACATCAGGGTTTTATTTTTAGCCTGGTTCCTGCATTTACTGCTTATGATTCTAAGTAATACCAGTTTCTAGTTGTGTTGGTTTCTTAGCCCTCTCTTGATGATCTTTCAACTGTGGATGGACTTCAAAGATCTAATTTGAGTCTTCCTGCCCTCAGTTTCAGCTCAGGTCCTAGGAGGATGGGATAAAAGGGTTTGCCCCGGATTCTATGCTGTGTACACAGATCAGGCATTCTTCTCTTTCTTGAGAGGTCCTGCCTTCCTCTCCTAAGATGATTGACAAGCGTCTTCTCTCTCATCTGGGGCCCTACAAGGCCTTTTAACAAAGCCTTTTAACAAAGATAGCACAGAGTAGCGAGCATGGAGAAATTCTCATGACATCCTGTCAGATTTAAAGACCGGAGAGCGTCCCATGCTCCTTCCTGAAGCCTTGTAATAACTGACATAAATTATCTGTGGGAATGGAGCGGCCCTGGCCTCAGCTGAGCTGTACCACGCTCTCCCAGGGACAGTTTCGTGACTCCATATGTCCACAGATGAAGGCGGCACGGCGACTTGGCCGATGGCCCCCTGTGCCCCTGGCTTGCTGCCACAGGCTCCTCCTCGAGGCCGGAGCAGGTGATGTTTGCAAAATGCACACCTTTGCTCTTGGTGTGCGGTGGATGCCCCGTTGGCGGTGGCTCTTGTGGCCGGGATCCCGGATCCAGATCGCCCTGAGGTCTCCTACCTGTCATTTGAGCGTCGCGGTCTGCCGCCCCTCGTGTCCTTCAGGGAGGATGAATGAGGTGCCTGTGACGGCCCATCTGCACATCCAGCACAGGAATCACATGTGGCGTCGTACTCAGGCTTGTTATGCTTGGCTGGGGCGAGCTTAGCGAATGCCGTTCCCAGCCTGCTGTGTCATATTAAGAAAATTTATGTTGTGTTGGTGTCAGCCAAACCAGCCGACGTGCTTCGCTTTAGTAACGTGAGCGAAGGCTT
Organism: Dama dama; assembly: GCF_033118175.1. Lineage (NCBI taxonomy): Eukaryota > Metazoa > Chordata > Mammalia > Artiodactyla > Cervidae > Dama > Dama dama. The sequence continues at coordinate 75,857,575 of NC_083681.1, forward strand.
TACCGTCTATTATGTATTCAGCTGACACACGGCGTCTCTTAATTTCGCTGCTGCTCTATTTGTTGTCCCTGGTCAGCGCGTTGAACGGCCAGGAGGCTGTCCCTTGCGTTGGAGACCCCTTTGAATGTTTTTAGTTGGGTGGTTATTATTCCCCACTGTGTTCTACATGGAATTAAAGTCCCGTGTTTTTTAAAAATTGTGAAAGGAAGCCCCAGCCCGTGTGAAAAGGGTGCCAACTACAGAAGCGTATTGAGAACAAGCCCCCTGTTACTGATTACCTGAGGAGACCGCTATTAATGACTGGGTGTGTGTGTTCTCAGCATTTCTTTTTTTTTTTTTAATGCAAAAAGATACTTTAGTTGATGTCATCCTGTACACATATAAGGGTTGTTGTGAGGGTTTAGTAAGATAACAAATGTGAAATGCTTAGCACAGGGCTTGCATCTAGTTCAGTTTAGTTTAGTCGCTCAGCTGTGTCCAACTCTTTGCAACCCCATGGACTGCAGCACGCCAGGCCTCCCTGTCCATCACCAAGTCCCAGAGTTTACTCAAACTCATGTTCATTGAGTTGGTGATGCCATCCAACCATCTCATCCTCTGTCATCCCCTTCTCTTCCTGCCCTCAATCTTTCCCAGCATCAGGGTCTTTTCAAATGAGTCAGCTCTTCGCATCAGGTGGCCAAAGAATTGGAGTTTCAGCTTCATCATCAGTCCTTCCAAGGAATACTCAGGACTGATTTCCTTTAGGATGGACTGGTTGGATCTCCTTGCAGTCCAAGGGACTCTCAAGAGTCTTCTCCAACACCACAATTCAAAAGCATCAATTCTTCCATGCTCAGCTTTCTTTATAGTCCAACTGTCACATATATACGTGACCACTGGAAAAACCAGAACCTTGACTAGATGGACCTTTGTTGGCAAAGTAATGTCTCTGCTTTTTATTATGCTGTCTAGGTTGGTCATAGCTTTTCTTCCAAGGAGCAAGTGTCTTTTAAATTCATGGCTGCAAGTCACCTTCTGCAGTGATTTTGGAGCCCCCCAGAATAGTCTGTCAGTTTCCACTGTTTCCCCATCTATTTGCCATGAAGTGATAGCATCTAGAGGGCATCAGTAAATGGAAGGAGTTTGTCTGGGGGACACAGTGGAGGGGCCTCCAGGGCCTTGTACCATCAGCCGCTGAAGCACTAGCTGCTTCGTTTCCCCATCTGGGAAATGGGGCTAACCACGGGGTACCCCCAGATAGCACATGCTAGATCACTGGAGCAGTGCTGCCTCACAGCCAGCTCATAATAAATGTTGGCTGTTATTAATCAAGAGCAATGTGGGAAAACCCATTTTTAGACAAAGTAGGAGTTCAGTCCCCTCCTCTCTAGCCACCTGGACGTAGTGGATCCGAGGAAACTCTAATTGAGCCTGTGGAGCGGTTCAGTGTCAGCTGGGAGCCACCCTTGAGGGCAGACACAGTCTATCACCTCCTCTGTACGCCAGGCCCCCACGGGGCCGGCGGCCTGAGCTGGGGCCCACCTCCATCCTTTAGCCCCCAGGTGGAGGCCCACAGCCCCAGATGCTTCTTCCTCTTCTTCCTGACACACCCTTTCCTCTCCCCGGTCCACTTGTTACCCGAGCTTCAGGGAGGAGGAAGTAAAAATGGCCTCTTCTTCCCAGACCCCAGCCCACACCGGCTTCCCTCCTTGAAGCTCCTGGCGCCCAGCGAGAGACTGGCCGGGCAGCTCTTCCTTCTGCCTCATCCGCTCGGGTCAGCCATCGGGAGAAGGCTTTGCTGTTGTGGTGTCTCTGACCAGAGCTGGCACGTTAGCCTCTGTAGAGGCAGGGCTGGGCCCCCGGGCTGGCCTTGTGAACCCCTGTGTCCTCATTGCGACTGGCACGCGCTGGTACCCCGACCCACCCCGACCTGCCTGGCCTGGCCAGTGGTCTTACTGAGCACCTCAGAGCTGCCGCTGCTTCTGATCCATCGCATGGCAGTGTCTGGAAGTCAGTTCACGTGGCTGGGGATGCACGGCTCAGTCTGGGGCCTGGTTTGCCTGGCTGGGCTTCCTCTGCTGCAGGCCTGCTGCCTGGGCTCGGCTTGGCTGTGGGTATGCGGCTGGGACTGTGTATTTTGAGTGAGGCCTCTGTCCTGCTGGTGCATTCTCCCCAGGTCTTCCAGCATTTAAGGAAGCCTGCCCAGGCTGCCGCAGTCTCGAGGGTGAGTGTCTGGGGAGCGGTGGTGAAGTGCTGCCCCAGCTAGAGGTTGCCTAGGAGACCGTATTCTGCAGGTTGACCCGAAGTGCTCAGGGGAGGGTGCTTACCTGTTTGCCTCGGAAGATTTCTTCAATCTGCAGCTAAACAAACTCCTCCTTGATAGAAGGTGGGAGGATGGGGAGGACTGGGGAGGGGGAGAGCTGGAGGAAACGTCTTACAGGCTAATCATACGGCCTTGGGCAATTCACTTCCTGTGTTCAAACCTTGATTTCCCAATTTGTGAAATGGAGATAAGAGCATCCCTTATCTCACAGGAGTTATTAGGATGAGGTATGCCATGGATGAGTTTCCTGGCATATGGGAAGAACTCAGTGAATGCCTGTTGCTGCTGCCATGATATTGTTGACATTATCAGAAATTTGCATTTTATGACTTCCCCATGAGGAGTTAAGTGTGTGTGTGTATTTAAGAGGTTAGGCTACCAAATAAAACTCTTTCTAAACCTCAGGACAGGATGGGTCTTATTTAGTTAGACTCCATAGTGGTGTTTGACGGTGAGGGGAAAGCCAGAGGCCCTGCTCATGTGTTAAAGGCAGATCTGGACTGGCCTCTTCGAAGTGAAAAGCATCGTTGTTCACATGACTTTTCTTTTCCCTTTCTGCTCCAGATTTGACATTTTAAAAAAAATTTATTTTTTAATTAGAGGAAAATTGCTTTACAATGCTGTGAAGGCTTCTGCCCTATGACAGTGCAAATCAGCCGTGGTTATACATATATCCCCTCTTAAGCCTCCCTCCCCTGGCTGCCTCCCACCCCTCTAGACGATCACAGAGCCTGGCTGGGCGCTGTGTTATATAGCAGCTTCTCACCAGTCCATGGAAGTGTATATATGTTGATGCTACTGCCTCCATTCTTTGCTTCACATGATCGAACACTTGCGGAAAGGCACCTGCTTCCTTAGGATTGGTGTCAAGAGTCAGTGAGTGAACCAGGTGAAGTCTGTTTCAAGAGCCGTTGCTGTTTGCCCGGGGTTGTTATTTCAATCAGAGGGTGGTGTCCTCGCCCCCAACCACGAGACAGGGCGAAGCTTGTGTGCTGGCGCTCAGGGCGGACAGAGGCGGCTGAAGATTGGAGCGGAGCCCGGAGAACCGCTGGTCTGTGGGGTCGGGTCGAGTCTCCCTTGCGAAGCGAGCGTGTAGGTTGTCATCTTTGGCACCAAACAGCGTTATTTTCGGAGTCCCCTGGGTGCTTTTTAGACATGCAGGTGCTTCTAGAAAGCCACTGTTGTGGGAGACAGAAGTTGTTGTCAGAGTGATCTGGGTGGCCACTTAGTTCTGATAAGCTGGCTTAAGTGTGTGCTTTTGCAGACAGGAGAAATCTGAAGTCTGCCAAGGGCTGGTTGGATCGTTGAAGAGTTTCTCTGCAGTTAGAAGGCAGGGGTGACAATATCACTTGATGGGCAAAAGAATAGAGGCCCAAACAAGGTGAGGTGTCTTGACTGCAGGGATGGAGCAGGTAGTTAGATCCAGGACTCCAGACGCACAGAAATAGTGTCCCCCTCCCATTAGATCAGTTTGGGTCGGGGGTGGGTGGGTAGGTGGCTTCTGATGTGATCTGTTACCAGGAAACTCCTGCACTGTCTCGCGGGGGTCCCATCAGACAAACGACCTGATCCAGCCAACCACCTCCAGCCAGCGCCTGACTTTCTCTAATCCTTTCTCTCCTCCCTCCCCTTCTTTCTCTCCCTCCTCTCTCACTTCCCTTTCTTCCTCTCTTTCCTTCAAGGCCAATCAATGGTGGTCCTCAGGACCTTTCCACCCCCATCCTGAGCACAGGCTGAGGCCCTAGGCTGGCTCTAAACCTCTTTTCTTTTTATAAGCTTTTTTTTTTTTTTTTAAAATGTGAACCATTTGAAAAGTCTTTATTGAATTTGTTACAATATTGCTTCCCTGGTGCCTCAGCTGGTAAAGAATCTGCCTGCAATGAGGGAGGGAGACCTGGGTTCCATCCCTGGGTTGGGAAGATCCCCTGGAGAAGGGAAAGGCTACTCCAGTATTCTGTCCTGGAGAATTCCATGGACATGGGGTCGAAAAGAGTTGGATACGACTGAGCAACTTTCACTTTCATGATATTGCTCTGTTTTATGTTTTGGTTTTATTGGCCACAAGGCATGTAGTTCCCTGAGCAGGAATTGAACCCACCACCCCTTGCATTGGAAAGCAAAGTCCTAACCACTGGCCCACCAGGGGAGTCGCCTAAACTTGCCCTGTTGACTCCTAGTGAAGAAAGTCTGCTAACCCCTGTAGATGATGGCTGTTAGGAGAAAGCTTTGGATTTGCTTTGACAAGATATCAGCCATTTGTATGCCCCTTAGTAACAAATGATGGCAATATTTCTTGTGACAGAGGGCCACCCACCTTTCTGTTGCTACCTTCTCAGGTAAGAACCTCTCTTCTAGAAGCTAGTGGTTTTAGCTGCCATTCAGATAAAGAAGTTGGTTCTAAAGTGCCCGTGGATGCGCATGGGTCAGCTTATGATGATTTACCTTAAGTGACCAAGCGTGTTATTCTGGTAATTACCTTATTATATAACGTAATATATATTTCACTTGTGTATCCAGCCTGTGGGCATTTATTGGGCGCCTGCTAGGTGCTAGGTACTCAGAGGGGAACAGAGGAACTGGCAAGGAGTGTCCCTTAACCTACCCTGTGGTTGGGGAGATGAACACAGCAGACACCCACAGGCGGGTGTGACGTGTGGCCTTGAGCGCCCTCCTCCTGGCCGAGGGCGAGGAGGCCTGGGCTTGTCTCCGGCTCAGGCCTCCCGCCTGGCAGTGCTCCCTGTCGAGTTGTTTTTCTGTGTGGTTGCAGAAGTGCCTGGCCTCCAGTGGTCGCCTGGTAAATGCTGGCTGCTGTCAGCGTCAGTGGTTTAATCATTGCTATCATGTAATATATGATAATTTGAAAGAAAATAGCTGAGTTACAAGTGCAGTAATAGAGTACACTGGGAATAACCACCCAGTGTATTTCATTTACCTGTGTTCCTTTTGAGTCCATCACTTGCCTACCCTGCAACCAGATCACTGCTATCCTGAATGATGTTGATCACTATTCAATGTTAGAAAATATTTAAACGTATGTTGTTATTCAGTTGCTAAGTCATGTCCAACTCTTTGCAACCCCATGGACTGCAGCATGCCAGGCTTCCCTGTCCCTCACTATCTCCTGGAGTTTGCTCAAACTCATGTCCGTTGAGTTGGTGACGCCATCCAACCATCTCATCCTCTGTCGTCCCCTTCTGCTCCTGCCCTCAATCTTTCCCAGCATCAGGGTCTTTTCAGATGAGTCAGTTCTTTGAATCAGGTGGCCAAAGAAATGGAGCTTCAGCTTCAGCCTCAGTCCTTCCAATGAACACCCAGGACTGATCTCCTTTAGGATGGAATAGTTGGATCTCCTTGCAGTCCAAGGGACTCTCAAGAGTCTTCTCCAACACCACAGTTCAAAAGCTTCAATTCTTCCATGCTCAGCTTTCTTTATAGTCCACCTCTTGCATCCATACATGACTACTGGAAAAACCATAGCCTTGACTAGATGGACCTTTGTTGGCAAAGTAATGTCTCTGCTTTTTAAAATGCTGTCTAGGTTTGTAATGGTTTTTCTTCCAAGGAGCAAGCGTCTTTTAATTTCATGGCTACAGTCACCATCTGCAGTGATTTTGGAACCCAAGAAAATAAAGCCTGTCACTGTTTCATGTATAAGATTGGCCTATAATTTTCCTTTTTCATTTTGTCCTTGTTTGCCTTGAATAAAGATATATATTGGCTTTAGAGAATCAGGGCATGCTCTTCTTCTTTTTTTAAAAAATTCTTTAGTAATGTTTGTCTAGGTTTGGAATATAGATGAGTAATTTAAAATTCTCCCAAGGAAACATTTTGTGAAATGTTTCAGGAGTTCTGTTAAATGTTTGGTTCAAATTAAAAAAAATATATATTATTTTATTATTTAAAACTTTCAACACAAGGCTGTATTTTATTTTATTTTTGTCTTAGACAATAGTCTTTATTTTTACACAAAGCAGTGCAAAATGAGGCAGTTCTCCAAAGGGTGACTGATGGAGCTAGAAAATCCATCCTGAGTGTGAAAGCGAAAGTGTTAGTCACTCAGTCCTGTCCAACTCTTTGTGACCCCATGGACTGTAGCCCACAAGGCTCCTCTGTCCATGGAATTCTCCAGGCCAGAATACTGGAATTGGTTGCCATTTCCTTCTCCAGGGAATGCTGTATTTTATACTTGAAAGTTGCAAAGAGAGTAGATCCCAAATGTTCTTGCCCCCTCCCCCAAAAAGTAACTATGTGAGGTAATTGATGTATTCATTCACCTTGATGTGGTATTATTTTTGCAGTGTATACATATATCAAATCACCATGTTGTGCACCTTAAACTTATGCCATACTATATGTCAATTATCTCAGTAAAGCTGGGGGGAAAAAAACTTTCAACTTTGTAGGCTACTCATGTTCCTTTGTACTGCCAGCTTAACTTTTTATTTTTTTTTGTAATGAGGCCCTTAGGAATAAAACCTCTGCTCTCTCTTTAATTTGGATGAATTGTTAAACTTGCACCATTTGCAGCTACACAGCTCAAATCAGAATTTTGTTGATTTTTGTGCAACCAAATGAAACCCAGAAATGGATGAGATATAACACGTGGTTTCAGATTTTTGCGTTTGCCCAAGTTGCCATTAAAAAAAAAAAAAGATGAATACTTTGTAATATGTCAGTGATATAAATATGAACTATAAAAAATAATTGAGGCTTCCTAATAATATTACCTAGCTTACCTGGTTTTATTTGGGTGTTAATTTGTCAAGAGGGTTTTGGTGTTCTAGAATAATAAAAAGCAGAGCCTCTGGTTGCCCACGGCTCCGGCAGCGCTGATGGTCCATGATGAAGTGTTCCTTGATTAAGTGTCACGATGAATGGGGCAAACGTTTGACAGGCAGGGCTGCAGCCGGAGAGAGCCCGGCGTTAACTGCTGACCTTGCCATCTCAAGTGAGCAGGTGCTGAATGAGCTCAGTTCTCTCTCAGCCCTTCTTTTTCCCTGGTGGGTCATTGGCTTCTGAGTAAGATAGATGCATGCAATAGAAGAACTGTTAATAGCATTTACTCTGTCTTAATCCTTTTTAATCCCATTCATATTTCAGTGTCTGAAACTTGGCAGGATGTCAGAAGCCACAATGCAGGCAGAGAAATTTTTCTTTGAACAGCAAGGACCAAGTAAAACTGTTTTCCTGGCATTTAATTTGTTAAAACACGTGAGAGTGGAATATTCCCTCTTAGATCCCAGAGAAAGGCCGCCAAAAGATCTTGTCAGTATGACCTTCCTGGAGTTTCTTCTTATCTCCATTTAAAAAATGGCCATAAAGACATTTTATCAGGCTTACAAAGTATCATAAGATATTCCTGGCATATTAAGTTTACTTCATAACTTTGACAAACATTGACAGACAAGCACTGTCTGTTTGATGTCAAACCTGTTGGGAACTTGGAGCTTTTAACTTGTTACTGATAAGACTTTAGCCTCTGTTTGGGCTTGTTGGCCCACGTTTTCCCCACTTTTTCTTTTCCCCCAGCTTTATTGAAGTATAATTGATAATATAACATTGTGTAAGCTTAAACTGTGCAACACGTTACTTTGATGCAAAATAATTACCATCATAACATTAGCTAATATTTTAATCCTGTCACATAATTACCATTTTTTGACATAAAAATTTTTTTTTATTGAAATAGAATTGATTTACAGTATTTGCTAGGTTTCAGTTGCACAGCAAAGTGATTCAGTTCTGCTTATCTATCAAGTCCTTTTCAGCTTCTCTTCTCTTATAGGTTATTATAAGCTGTCGAGTATAGTTCCTTGTGTTATATAGTAGATCTTGGTTGGCTACCTATTTTATATACAGTAGTGTGGATATTTTAATCCCAGAGTCCTAATTTATTGCCCCCTACCCCTTTCCCTTTTGGTAACCATGTTTGTTTTCTGTGTCTGTGAGTCTGTTTCTATTTTATAAAAAAAACTCACATGTATCATTTTTTTTTTGGATTCCACATATAAGCAATATTATATGAAGTTTGTCTTTCTCTGTTTGACTTCAGTTAGTATGATAATCTCGAGGTCCATCCGTGTTGCTGAAAATGGCCTTATTTTAACTTTTTTCATTAGTAGGACTTGGCTGTTTCCTTAAATATCTTACATAAAGAATCTGGAGAACCCCATCAAAACCCCAGGAAGTCTGAGACACAATCTCCATTGTAACTTCTCAAAGCTGAGGTTGGGCGTGCTGGGTTTTGATGTCCACTGTGCTGCGTGCGTATCTTAAATCTGTATTGTGGCCCTTAAGGGTGATTTGGGGGTGTAGAAGTTCTTGGTAACACAACAGCTCCCCAAAGGCTAGATTCTGGATCTGACTTGGGGTCAGCCTCAGGATAGCAGGAGGACGGACGCCCAAGGACATGTTGTCTTCGCCTTCGAAATGGCCTTCCGCTTCTCCGTGCCGGCCTTTCCTGGGCGGAGATGGGTCTTGTCTGCCATCTGAGTTCTTGCCGAGCCCCGGGGTGAGGGCTGCCGGGGGTGGCGGCGGGGGGACGTCCAGCCCGTTGTGGGAGAGGAGGCCGAGGGCTCCTAGAGGAGCATTTGGGCTTTGAGTCAGTTGTGCCTTAGAAAAAAATTTACCCATTTTTGGACTTGTCTGTGGAAGCAATTAGAGAGATCACAGGACCATTTCTGACTCCTGCTTCTGTGCAGTGTCTATTCAGAAAAGTAGAAAACAGTCAACTGGAACAGGATTATTTGAGCACACACAGAGTCCTGTTGTCTCAGAGGCATGCCCTCAGACAATTTGCCTTTTAGTGAAGTTTTAAGCCCATGAAAGGAAATAAAAAGTGTTTTATTTGATGGCGAAGAAAGATGGACTGGACTTATGAGACTTTGAGCATTTTAGCTTTTTCTTTGTTAATGCAAACTTTGGAAGAGAGCAACTCTGTATAGAATGCAATTTATTTGTACGATGTGGTAATTAATTGCTAATAGTTAATAACTATCTTCAACTGGGTAAAATACCAGTGTGTGTGTGTGTGTTGTGTATCTTTTGTTTAAAGCTAAACATTTCTACTTCTGAAGATAAGTGTACCTCAGGGCCATAACCAGCTAACAATTATTAAGCATCTGTTTTTTCCCAGACTTTACGGCAGTTCCTTCTTGTCACCACTGCGGGAGGTCAGGCAGCATTATTTGCCACCTGAACATGTGGACACCGAAGCTTCAGGAGAACTGGTGACTCCCCCAGTGCCGGATGCCTAGTTGGTGGTAGCATGGGGATTTGAACCTGAGTTTGACTTGCAAACACCATTCTCGTGCTTCTTGTAAAAGGCTGACTCACTCACGTTAGGCCTGGCTGGAACCCAGCCCAGCTCATTGCAGTTTACAGAATTTGTTTACATCCATCATGCCTCTGAAGCATTGCCTCTTGTTTCCTGGAAGCGCGTGAGGAAAAGCAGGGGCTCCATGGATGGGACCTGTGATGTGTTGTATGAACAGTTGGTGCCAGCCAGTGGGCAGGAAAAGGGCTTTCTGAGTGCTGAGTGGCGGAGCCTGGGTCTTCTGACCTTGGTAGGAAAACGGTTCAAGTTCTTAGTCAGTGAGGAAAATGAGCTCTTTGTCCAAATTCCTATCTAGACTGTTGGGATCACGCACTAAGGTTTGTTGGGTGGCTGGATTTGTTAAAGGCAGAACTGGAGGAAGCTGGCAGAAGTTTGCCGTGCATCTGAGAAAAATCCTCCCTTTGATACACCTTCTCCACCAAGTACAGTTTGGTTTTTAACCTAGTTAGAACCTACAGGGTGACCTCAGTCTGAGTTCCAGAAGACCTGGCCCCTTTCTTGTTTAAAGACCGTTAAAGGATGTGTTCAGTTTATTCTGGGTTGAATTTTCCTCAAACTGGACCAGCGTGTCCAACTCCCTCCCTGGAGTGAGCCATTGAGGGCTTTCCTGGGAGATCATGGGCTGTGGCTGCTTCAGACCAGAGGGGAGTTTCTGGGCTAGATCATCTTTTCTCAGTGTCCCTTTAAAATGACTTAAGCTGGTGGTTCTCAAGGGCTTCCCAGGTGGTGCCAATGCAGGAGACATAAGAAACACAGGTTCCATCCCTGGGCTGGGAAGATTTCCCTGGAGGAGGGCATGGCAACCCACACCAGTGTTCTTGCTGGAGAATCCCATGGACCGAGGAGTCTGGCGGGCCACAGTCCAGGGGGTCACAAAGAGTCAGACAGGACTGAAGCGATTTAGCAGCAGCAGCAGTGGTTCTCACACAAGTCACCTGGAGAGCTGGTTTAGAACACAGAGGCCGTGGCTGCTTGAGGTAGGACAGGACTGGACCCTTTGTATCTTTAACTACGTTCCCTGGGTGGTCCTGAACCAGAGTGTGAGAATCACGCCCACATGCTTTCTTGTCACCGTGTTTTTTTCTCCCTCTATCCTTGGCTTCGAGCGCTGTCTTTTCTGCTGCACAAATCAAATCTAATTTTCATGCCTGGACCCTCTCCTGTCATCCTTTCAGCTGCTAAACTTTTATTTTTAAAATGAAAAAATACCGAAGTATAGTTGACTTACAATGTTATGTTCGTTTCGGCTGTACGGTAAAGTGATTCAGTTATGCATATCCGTACCTGTATCTATATCTATTCTTTTTCAGATTCTTTTCCACTGTAGGTTTTTACACGATCTAGTATACAGTTCCCCATCCTACACGGCAGGTCCTTGTCACGTCTATCAGCTGCTGAACTTCTTGCCATCCAAATGTCTAGTGGTGGCCAGTTCAGGCACTGTGCTGGCTGTGAGTTAGAGTCTGCAATGTCATGGAGTTTCCAGGCCAAATGGACAGTTAGGATAACAGTAGGAGGAAAGGCAGGGTGCTGGGCGTCCCGAGGAGGAGAGCTCAGCTGTGCTGGGGCAGGAGTTTGGCCAAGTGGTCCTGGTATGAGGATGAGCAGGAATGAGTCAGGCGGAGGAGAGAGTGAGACAGCTCTTGCCTTCTAGGGTGTGGGACCACCGCAAGTCAAAGTAGGGGATGACAGCACAGCTCAGCAGGGGATTTGAGGTGTGTTGACACGTGGGAAAGCGTACATGCGATGTGAATCCTGCTTTCATGACTCACACTTTCCTTTACAGAAGGCATGAGCTGCATCATAAAAAAAAATGTTTGTTGAAAAGTTCAGAAGAAGATGTGAAGTGGAATAAGTAGGAGGTTGAAATCCTCACCAAATGAAGTGGTTTCCGCCTAAAGGGAGAAGAACAAGACCGTTGTTTATTTCTTTGTCTCCCTTGCTAGTCTTGGGAAAGAAATGTGTGTTTTATTTGGCTGTGTTGGGTCTTAGTTGTGGCATGTGGTATCTTTGCTGCCACGTGCGGGCTCTAGCTCCCTGACTGGGGATCGAACCCAGGCCCCCTGTGTTGGGAGCATGGAGTCTTAACCACTGGACCACCAGGGAGGTCCTTCCCCTTGCTGGTCTATAAGCAACTTGAGATTGCGGGGCTTTCATGTCCGTGTTCCTAGCATGATCGCGGCCTGGTGTAGAGAACTCAGTCAGTGAACAGTGGGTGAATGAAGGAGTTTCAGGTGCAGGAGCATTGGACAGATCCCTTTGCCTCTCTGGGCCTCTGTTGCCTCAACTCCAAGTAAAGGTTTTATCCAATATTTGTGACTGATGACCCATATTCCAGTTGCTTGCTCTTGCGGCCCTGAAGTTCACACCCATGCATCCAGGTTTACCCACTAGTGGCCGGACCAGCTCTGTTGCAGGCTCCAGAGATGCAATTAAAACCCACCAATCAGCCAATGTGGAATGAACGTGGAAGGCCCTATCTTGGGCACGGGTGGATGTCTGTGTGCGAGTCCCCTTACCTTCATTTGTAGAGATGTGGATGAACCTAGAGCCTGCCATGCAGAGTGAAGTAAGTCAGAAAGAGAAAACCAAATATTATGTGCTAACACACACATATATGTAGAATCTGGAAAAACTGTGCTGATGAACTATTTTCAGGGCAGGAATAGAGATGCAGACACAGAGAAGGACTGTAGACGCAGAGGGAAGGAGAGGGTGGGATGGATTGAGAGAGTGTTGACATATATACACTACCATGTACTTCCCTAGTAGCTCAGGCGGCAAACATCTGCCTGCAGTGCAGGAAACCCTGGTTCGATCCTTGGGTCGGGAAGATCCCCTGGAGAAGGAAATGGCAACCCACTCCAGTATCCTTGCCTGGAGAAGCCCAAGGACAGAAGAGCCTGGCGCGCTGTACAGTCCATGGGGTCGCAAAGAGTTGGACACGACCGAGAGATTAGCACACTCACATGTGTGGAACAGCTAGGGAGAAGCACTGTAACAGGGGGCTCACTTTGGTGCCCTGTGATGACCTAGAGGGGTGGGATGGGGGCACGGGAGGGAGGCTCGAGAGTGAGGGCGTATGTGTATACACGTAGCTGATTCACTTGGTTGTGTAGCAGAAACTCACACCACGTTGTAAAGAAGTTATCATCTGATTAGAAACAGAGAAAGTTTATCGTCTGTTAGGGAAATAAGGTAAATACGTGGAAAGATAAATTGGCTTCCGATTAAGTGCCGAAAGTCAGGATCAACCTGCAGATGTTCACGCTACCAGAGGGGCTTCTCTGAGAAAGCAGTTCTGTCGCCAGTGTGTTTTGACCATCAGCCACCATCCTCTGTCACCAATGGACCCGTGTGTGCTGTGCATAGATGCCTCAGTCGTGTCTGACTCTTTGCAATGCTGTGGACTGTAGCCTGCCAGTCTCCTCTGTTCATGGAATTCTCCAGGCAAGAACACTGAAGTGGGCTGCCATGCCCTCCTCCAGGGGACCTTCCCGACCCAGAGATCAAACTCGTGTTTCACGTCTTCTGCATTAGCCGGTGGGTTCTTTACCACTAGCACTGCCTGGGAAACCCCAGTGAACCCATAATGCAAGGTATTTCATCTCTCAGATACCCTGTTTTCATGAAGAAAAGTTTTGTTCCTTCCCATGTCTTATCAGCCCGTTGGAAATTCAGACCAGCACTGAGAGATCCTGTGTTCTTAAACCGAGCTGGTTGATCTCTAGCCAAAAACCAAGAAACAGTGGCAATAATGATAGAATTGTCCTTTCTTGAACATTTCCCTTATGCCAGACATTATTTCATTTAATTAGCTTAAGTCTTTAGGAGGGGACTGTTGTAATCTCTATTTTCAGAGGAGAAGATTAAACTTCAGCTTAGTACTGAAGCTAGTGATTGTCAGAACCAGGACCGAAACCCAGACCACAGGCTCATGCTCTGACCTGCTGTAGGCCCGTGCCCGCGGTCCGTCCAGCGTAAATATGTGATTTAGGGCAGTGGTCGGCCAGCTACAGTCCCACAGGCCAAGTTCAGCCACTGCCTGCTTTGGGGTGGCTTGGGAGCCAAGAGTGGTTTTTTTTTTTTTTTACATTTTTAAGCAGTTAAAAAAAAATCAAGAGAAGAATAATATTTTATGACAGGCAAAAATTATTTGAAATACAAATTTAATGCTCATAACTAAAGTTGTAATGGAACAGAGCCATGGTTGTTACTTTGCACACTGTCAGTGGTTGATTTCACGGCATGACAGGGAGCCGTAAGGCCCGCAAAAACCTAAAATGTATACTGTCTGGCCTTTTACGGACACAGTTTGCCAACCTCCGATTGAGGGCATTCATCAGGCTTTAGGAGGTGTTGAAAATCGGTCACCTCCCATTGCTGTCTTCACCCTCACCATTTGTGGGTAGGCTCTGCTGATAGTATTTTATGATTCTGCATTCTCTTTTCACTGCTTGGGTATTAAATGAAAGTGTTCACTCTGTGGCCTCACTGGCTTGATAGTACCTGCCCTGGGGGATTTGCCCAGGTGCCGTTTTATCAAAGATCTGTCTCTTAGAGAAGACAGTGGTATGACTTTGCCTTGAACAATCTTTTTTGTGGTGGTGGTGGTTGTATTTAGGTTACTGTTAAAAACGGATCTGGAGAACAGTTGTCTGGTTGTTCCAGAGATGGATGCACTTTTTAATTGAAGGAGAATGTGGTAAGTGAGAAGTCTCTGTAAGCACTGACTGAGCACCGCCGCCTGTGATTACGAAGGCCACCCTGAGGCTGTCCTGGCGCGTGGGGAGGACCCGGAGGACCCGGGCCGGTCCAGTGCTCTCATCTTGCTGGCCTCGTGGGGAGCGGGGTGGACGGTGGGCTTGCTGAGAGCATCTCTCTCCTCTAGCGGAAGCTGGATGGTCCCGGTGCCACTCTGGCCGTGATGGCGGGCGAGGGTGCAGACTGCAGTCAGTCGCAGAATTTCAGCCCCAGTTCTTCTTAACATGCACCAGAGTCCCGGATGCCGGCTTGCTCTCTCTGCTGCCCTTGTTTCTGTGTTAGCTGTAACACTCCCTGGTTCTGCTTTTTCTTACGCTTTGTTGCGACAGCTCACCCCTCCCCACCCATCACCTCTTGAACCTTCCCCTCCCAGCTCCTGCTCGGGGGCGATAGTGGTAATACTGACTCATATTTATCGGGCACCCGCTGTATGGTAAGTGCTTCGCATGGGTTGTATCATTTAAGGCTTGTCAGAGTCATCCTGTGCGGTAAATACTGTTTAAACCATTTAGTTTTTAAGTCGTGAAAGTTATCAAACACACGCGGATGAACTCCAGGTACCCCTCGCTCGGGCCCTGCAGACTCTTTGGCCCCCTCCGTTGCTCAGGAAGCTGGTTGCTGTAGTTGCTGAAAGCCGAGAGGGAGCTGGCTCAGGTGCGTGCCGCTGGTCGGCTGGACTCCAGGGTGTCTCCTCTCAATTGCTGTGCCCTTCCACTCGCTGACTGTTTGCTGCTGTTTGTGGGGTGCCTACTGTGTGCTACTGAAGCCCCACGTCAAGCCTGTAGAGTAGATGATAACTTACAGGTGAAGGAGTTCCGGGAGGTGAGATCTCTGGCCTCCAGACTCCTTACTGATAACCAGCAGGACCAGGGTTCAAACCAGTCCATCCTAAAGGAAATCCACCCTGAATATTCATTGGAAGGACACATGCTGAAGCTGAAGCTCCAATGCTTTGGCCCCCTGATGTGAAGAATTGAGTCGCTGGAAAAGACCCTGATGCTGGGAAAGACTGAAGGCAGGAGGAGAAGGGGACGACAGAGGATGAGATGGTTGGATGGCATCATTGACTTCAGTGGACATGAATTCGAGCAAACGCTGGGAGCTAGTAGTGAAGGACAGGGACGCCTGGCGTGCTGCAGTCCACGGCGTCACAAAGAGTTGGACATGACTTGACAAGCGAACACACGAGGATTCAAGTCCAGAACTGAGTCCAGGCCCTGAGCATTCTCTTCCCCACCCCTTTCTCTGCCCTCCTCTTTTGGGCAAGTGCAGGGGGAATCAGTGGGGTGGTGGTTTGGCTTGTGGGAACCTCTTGTTGCAAACTTTGGGAGAACACAGGGTTACTTCAGGATGAACTCTAGAAGGGTGTGAGGAGCTTCTGGGCCTGTTGGTCCTTGTGGCCTTGGAGATAGAATCCACCCTTGACCTTCTGGCCGTTTTTCATAGATAATGAGAGACCCCTTAGCTTCTGTGGTCAGTTGAAGGCAGAGCTTGCCAGGCTGGCACTTGGGAGTCCCGATGGTCAGTGCTCCTCTGGGAGAGAGGGGGAGAGGTGAGGGGGGCTGTGGAGCTGGGAAGGATGGGCTGTGGATGCACCCAGGTGGGGAGCAGGCTGGGGACGGGGAGGTGTCCATGAGGAGCTGGGCCTGAACACAGCGGGCCCTTAGTCAAGGGTAAAAAGAGGTGTTGGTTGCTCAGTCGTGTCCGACTCTTCACGACCCCATGGACTGTGGCCCACCAGGCTCCTCTGTCCGTGGGATTCTCCAGGCAAGAATACTGGAGTGGGTTGCCATGCGCTTCTTCCAGGGGATCTTCCCAACTCAGGGATTGAACCCCAGTCTCCTGCATTGCAGGCAGATCCTTCACTGTCTGAACCACCAGGGAAGCCCTAGTAAAGGGTAGCTGTTAGCTATTTTTATCAGCACTCTAAGGTGCATGGGCGGTGCTAGAGGGAACCGATGGGATTTATGGAGTGGTTTTATTCAGATTCAAGAGTGAAAGTGAAGTGAAAGGAAGTGAAAATCTTCAACTAAGAAATGAACTCCCTACTCTGTTTTTGCTCCTTTGGGCGGGTGGTAGTGGCATGGGGGAGCAGGTCAGGGGATGAGCAGAGAATTTGTTGTTTTGTCTCCCAGTTGTGTCTGACTCTTTGCAACCCCACGGACTGTAACCCACCAGGCTCCTCTGTCCATGGGATTTCTCAGGCAAGAACACTGAAGTAGGTTGCCATTTCCTCCTCCAGGAGATCTTCCCGACCCAGGGATCGAAACCTTGTCTCGGGCATTGGCAGGATGAATTCTTTACCACTGAGCCACCTGGGAAGCCTGAACAGAGAATTTAGGGGCAGGCAAAATGGTCTCTTTTACATCTGACTTTGGCCAGAGGTCTCTTCCTAAGAGAGAAGGTTAGAAAGTAAACATCATGAATAATTGCCACCCATGAATTTTACAGACTGCACTTGAGTCGATGGTGAGAAACTCAAATGCGGTCGGCTTGTTGGGAACACGAATAAGTGGAGTATGCCAAACACTGGGAGGTCACAGTGCCTCTCCATCTTTTATACACTCTTGTGTGATAGAGAAAATGAAGAGCGGGGTGCCATGTTGCCTGGCGGCTGCCGTGCGTCCTCAGCTTTGAGGTGACGACGCTAGGGAGTGGCGGGGAATGCCAAGCACTTCCCCCAGGGAGCGGGGAGTGGATGCGCAGATGCAGCTCTTTGCTTTTGTTGTTTTTGTTTAGTCCCTCAGTCGTGTCCGACTCTTCCGCGACCCCCATGGGCTGTAGCCCACTAGGCTCCTCTGTCCATGGGATTCTCTAGACAAGAATGTTGGACTGGGTCGCCATTTCCTCCTCCAGGGGATCTTCTCTACCTAGGGATTGAACTTGCATCTCCTGCACTGGCAGGTGGATTCTTTACCGCTGAGCTACCAGGGAATCCTGACTCATTGCTTACATGTGGCCAGATCTTCACCTTTTTTTTTTTTTTCCTTTGAGAAGCTAAAAATCAGTACTTTAAAACATGCTGTCTCCTAATTTTAAAGTATTCACTTAAGATTTTAAGAAACACTGTGGCAAAGCATTATGTTTTATACCATAAATATATATAATCTTTTTTTTTCGGTCAATTATATCAAAGTTGGAAAAAAGTACAATGGGGGAAATAGAACAGTGTTCTAATGGAAGTAAATTTTAAAAAGAGCAACAACGCTATAGATTAAGTAAAACATGTCAGTGGGCTAGATTTGAACAGTGGAGTTCTAACATTAGACCCCGGGATTTAGCATATGATGTGGGGAAAAGGTTCAGATGGGGGCCTGGATCTTGCCAATTCTGATCCTCTCATGAGATGGGCAGGTGACTCCTGCTTTGTGCTTTAGTCTCAGGGCTGGGTCATGTTCGTTGAGTTGCTGAACCACTTTGGACTGTTCTTGGCTTCCTTCATGAAGTCAAAGGGGAGATTGATCACTGTTTTACAAACTGTGTCCCAGGAGGCACATCGGGGGTTCCATAAGTATTTCCTGTGAGTTTCCTTAAAAAAAAAAAATAAACACACCTCACCCTGTCTCCAACCCCTCCCAATAAACTGTAATGCAAACACTTGTGTGTTACACCAATTTTTAATACATGGGAGAATACAGGGTCTTGATAATGCATCTATTATATTGAAAATAAGAACAAGGTAACTTGAACTTTGAATGTATAATGAAAAGATTGCTTTTATCTGAGGGCACATAGACACACACAGACATTTATACCTACATAGATATATATGCTATATGGAACTCTATGCATATAGTTCTTCATAAGATTCTTTGTGAAAGAAATAGTTCGGCTGCTAAAAATACCCATGGAAACTTCTGGCCTGGGGTTTCCAAGTTCATCTTCAGCTCTGCATCTCAGAGTTCACACAGCCTCACCAAAATAGCCCCTCTAGTTACTTTTTCCTCTCTGATTTGGAAGGGAAATGTTCATCATGCCTTCAGCTGCCCCAAGAGGCAAGAGATGAGCCAGCTGGTGTTTGCCAGGGTGGTAGTTGTTCACTCTTTGTATCAAAGCCTCATCTGACTTTTTTTGGGGCTCAAAATTGTGGATTATGCTGACCCTTCTCCACAGTCTCTTTTGATGACAGTGTCAAGTTCACAGTCTCATATATTTGCCTATGAGGCAGAGTGAGCCAGCCCACTCTCATCTTGCTTTGCCTGATGTCTTGTGTTGTGGGGACCGCTTGCCATGTTGCCTGCCTGCTGGCCTACCTCTTCCTGCCTGGGGACTCTAGGATGGAATGGGATGCCAGATGTTCAGGGTGCCCCACGATGCCACACCTGCCTTCTGGGACATTTCCCATAAAGGCGTTTATTGCCTGGCTTCTGGGTTCAGAGGGAGTGTTCAGCCTTGGCAACCTTTCTACCTGATTTACCTTTTTTTTTTTTTTAAAGTGAAAGCAATACAGATTTTTAAAGCTTTATTCAGATATAATTGATATACAAAATTGCAGACTGGGCCATGTGGCATGTGGGATCTTAGTTCCCCTGCCAGGGATGGAACTTGTGCCCTCCTGCAGTGGAAGCGTGGAGTCTTAACCACTGGACCACCAGGGAAGTTCCAGTGATTTACCTTTTTATCCCAATTTTAAAGGGAGATAAATGGAAGAATGACGGCCGTTCTGGCTTGGAATGCGTGCCCGCACCAAATCCCATAAAACGCTGTTTGATTTTGAGAATCGTTTGACGCGGTGCACATTTTGGTTAATGACGTCAGTGGGTAAAAATAACTATTGTCATATGGTGTGTGGGCTTGGTTTTAGAAGGACAAAGAATCTATTGTTACCCATTGTGTTATTCAGTCACTTATTACCCACCCCGAAACTCCGAACGTGTGTAATAGAAAACCTGAAGCTTTGTCGCTTGCTGAAATCCAGGCTCTGTGAACTTGTCCTCAGACTCTGCTCCTCTTGAGAACAGCGCAGAGTCCTTCTTCGTTCAGCCCGTTTAAATAGATGGATGGGACCTGACCACAGGGTCTGTGACAGGCGGGGTTTGTGGCGTGCAGCCCTGGAAGCGCCTTTGGGGTTCTGTGGTCTCAGGTGAGATTTGTCCAGGGTACGAGCCAGCTTCGTGCTCCCTGGGTGGTTAAGTTTCTTCATCTGTATAATGGGGATCAACACAGCTCCTGCCTCCCAGGTCCTTGTCGTAAGGCTCCTAAAGGAGGTGATGAATGTGATAACCTGTAGTGCCGTTGGCCAGTAGTTAAGGGCTTCGCCAATATTCTTGGAAGTGGACTCCACTAGCGTGACGTTCCCGCGTGGGATCACTCTCAGACCAGCCGTGTGCCTCCCTCTGTATCCCCCCGATTCACCGTGTGCTTGGGACCCCCGCCCTCCCGCTGGGTGGCTCCTGGCTCCCTCTGGGCATTGCATGGTCTCTGACGTTGCTCCTGCCGTGGCTCTTGGTGAGTCCGAGCCACCTTACGTGCCCTGGTATCCTCCAGCCCAGGGCCTGGTGCTGGGCCAGGGCTGCAGGAAAGGGCACAAATGTCTGGGGCTGAAAGGGACTCGGAGCCTGGGCAGATCCTGGGGTTGGAGGGGTCATAGAAGGTCATCAAGAGAGTTGTCCGCTAGCCACTTTGGAATTTGTTGAGGCAGGAGGAAGGCTATGAGGTTGGGCCTTTAGGAACCTTGTTTCATTAGAGCCCCAGGAGAATACTGACGTGGACTCTGGATTGCCTATATCCCTCTGAGGCTTTCCAGTAGACGACACGGATGGCTCGGTGAGACCCAACCAAGTCCCTGAGCTCACAAGTGCCAGGGAAAGAGGAACCTGGACCTCTTGGTCACCACCCTGGGCCTTGCCTGCCAGGCTCGCAGGCTCCGTGGTGATGTCACACGATCTCTGCTTTGGCTCCTGTGTGTGCGGCTGCAGGCCCCTGCCTCCCCACCCACCCTCCTGCATCCTGCTCCGCCCGCCAGGAGGCTGCCCGCCTCGGTCCATGCCGTAAGTGCCCTCGGTCCGCAGCTTCCTGCTGGGCCGGCCCCGCAGCCCCTTCCCTTGCGGCCCCACGGCTGCTAAAACTCTCACCCAGCCCTTGCTGGGTTCCCGTCACACCCGTGTAAACAGCCTTTTTGAAACTCTCTTCAGTTACCCTGGTAGCGTGTCATCTGTCCCTGCCAGGCTCCCCGTGAACACTGGCATGTTTCAGAAAGGGTAACCTGGCAGTTCTATATTAACTTTCCACTATGCATTGAAGGCAGAGACGGAGAGAAGCAGCCAGGTCTGTGGATGAAGGAATAGGGCTGGTTGTGCACAAAGAGCTTCAATTAACTTTTGCCCTTTTATATTCAAATGAGGGATTGTAGAGAGAGTCACAGCGATACACTGACAGGACAGACAGACAAACAGACTGCAGCAGATAGGATCCTCGGCTGGCACTTCTTAACGTGTGTGTGTGTGTGCTGAGAACTTTAAGATGTAAAAGGGGAAATGGTCTGTCTGTTTCAGCCCAAGGACAATGCTGTCTTCTGTTAGGGCTGAGGGTTATGAGGTTTGTTTTTGGGTGGCCGCAGTGTGGAAGTGGGAAGTCCAGGTGCATTCAACACCCAAGCATCGTCAGGCCATGACTGCTGAGTGTACCCACGAAGGATGAAGGGAAGGAGTTTATGAACTGGGAGACAGGTGTAATGGGGCAGTCACAGAGGTATTGGGTTGGCCAAAAACTTCATTCAGGTTTCTCCAAATGAACTTTTCGGCCAACCCAATACTTGGAGAGGGGCGAAGAGAATGTGTACACGTCTGTTTTGGTGTGTATCTAGGCGGAGTGTTTACCTGAAGAGGAGCTGGGGGGCATTTAGAGATTTTAGGTGAATGTGGCTAGTGAGCTCCCTGTGATTTAGGTGTTTGGCAGGAAGAATCCAGGGTTCAACGTGGACCACTGCTGTGATGACTGTAGCTTTGGCTGAGCTGGGGTGGTAGCGAGGGCGGTGTTAGCAGTTTTGTTTTCTCTGGGCGTGGAGGAAGACCCTTGTGGCTGAAACCAAAGTTTCAGGACTGGAGGTGGTTCCCAAAGAGGGTTTGGCTCATCAGCGTGACCAGAGGAGTCTGTGAAGGAAGAACACCTCCCTGGGGCGGGGTGGGGTGGGGGGTGATGGAAAAGGCAGGAAGTCTGGGCAGTGAGGGTCTGCTCCTTCGAAAAGAAGCAGGAGAAGGCTGCTGTGCAGTGTTGGGTGTTCCTGGGTGTCGTTAATGCTCAGCCATCTGGTTGACCAATGGGTGGACCGTTGTCTGCCTTCCCTGGAGTTGCTAGGTAACTGGAAGTCCTTGGCAGAACTGAGGACCGTCTTGGAGTCTTTTCTCATATGTCGCCACATCTTCCTCCTTGGACAGTGAGCGTGGTCTCTCTTCTCTCTGGGCCCCTTTAGCCCAGTTTTGGGGGCCTGCAGAAGCCATGGGCCACCTGTATGGGTGACTTTGCAGGGGGAAAGTGGGGATGTGGGCGGGCTATGAGTACTCCATCCAGGTCTGCCTCCCAGGAGAGAAGGCTTTGGGGAGTCTTGGCTGGAGAGGCTGAGGTAAAAACCTGGGTTGTTTTTGGGGCTGTGTGTCCTTAGGTAAGCCACTGAGTGCCTCTGGGCCTCCGTGCCCACCTCTGTAACTGGGTTCTTGGTCAACTATGTATACACTTTGGAAAGGATGTGTTTCAAGTTGCCTATTGGTTATATCAGTAGAGTCTGAGCTTTGGTGTAAAATAGAGATAAACCTTGCAGAGTTGCTCTGAAGATTCAAGGTAATGGTGGTAGTAATAGTGGCTAAAGTGATCGTTTTGTTTCATTTTCACGGTAACAGGGCAGATATAGTGATCATCCCTGTTCATAGATGTGGACACCGAGGGACAGAGAGGTTAAGCTACCTGCCCAAAGTCACACTGCCAGTAAGTGGTGGCCCTGAATGACTTTACCCAGGTGGTCAGACTGGTGCCATAACCCAGGCTCTTAGCCAAGATTCCGAGTCTGTGCCCGGACAGAGGCCACAGAAAGCCCAGCCCAGCGCCTGGTTTGCTGTGGCTGCTCAGTAAATTTGAGTTCCTTCCGTTTTATCCTCGGATTGCATCTGGAAGTGGACGTCCCCACTGTGCTTCTGGTCGGGCTCTTCAGCTCATGTTTTCTTTTTTAACTTCCTTTTCTCCCAATTCTGGAGGTGAGTAGTACCAGATCAAGGTGTGCATGGCATGCCTGCTAAGTTCTTTTAGTTGGCTCCAACTCTTTGCAACCCCATGGACCGTAGCCCGCCAGGCTCCTCTGTCCATGGGCTTCTCCAGGCAAGAACACTGGAGAGGGTTGCCATGCCCTCCTCCAGGGGCTCTTCCTGACCCAGGGATTGACCCCGCATCTCTCAGGTCTCTTGCGTTGGCAGGCGGGTTCTTTACCACTAGCGCCACCTGGGAAGCCCTGCCTAGCTCATGCTATCTAATGTCTGGTTCAGGGAGGTTCATTCCCCCTTCTGCAACTGTCCAGATCCACCTTTCAAAGCCTTCCTGTTTATTACCTTCTTCTTCTCCTTTCTCCCCCAACCTCGTCCTGCTAGAAGCGACCTTTCACTCCTTCTTCCCAGTGGCTCAGCTTGATGATAAATAGCCTCCTACTCACTGTCTTTTTTTTTTTTTCTAATTGAGGTGAAATTCACATAACATAAAACTAGCCATTATAAGGTGTGCAGTTCAGTGACATTTGGTACATTGACCATGTTGGGTGACCACCGCCTCCATCGATTACAGTTTCAGAACATTTTCGTCCCCCCATAGAAAAGCCAGTACCTGGGAGCAGTCACTCTCCCTTCCCATCTTCTGTCCCCTGGCAACCGCTGGTTCTGCCTTCTGTTCCCTCTTCTGGACGTTTTGTATAAATGGAACCACAGTCTGTTTGCTTCTGTGTCTGACTTCCTTCATTTGGGGTCATGTTTCCGCATCCATCCTCATTGTAGCATGTATCAGAGTTTCCTTCCTTCTTAAGGCTGACTGGCGTTCCCTTGTACATGTATCCCACATTCTGTCTATCTGCCAGGGGACAGTGGGTTGTTTCCACCTTTCAGCTATTGTGAGTGGTGCTGCTGTTACCCCCCACCGTCTTTTATGCAAACGCTGCCTCCTCTTTCTGTCTGAGCACCGGGGCTGTGACTTCTGGGGTCCCCTGAGCCCTTGCCACAGGGTGGGCTCAGTCATCACCCCCTGCTGGGTCTCCTTAAGCCAGGAGGGAGGAGACTGGGAGCGAGAGGTGCGCCTTGCTCTTGGGCTGGGTCTACACTTCTGCCCAGAGGAAAGTAGCAAGTGGAAAGTGCTGGAAATTCTCCACCGTGAAGCACTTCTCACTCCTGTGCCAGCCAGGGAATTTCTGAGCTCTGTGACCTAAGGCATTCTCTGGCCTCAGTGTTCCCATCTGCACAATGGGGTGATCGATCATTCCTTTTTCGGAGAGTTGTGTGAGGGTTAAATGAGATGGAGCCTGTGGAATGCTTGCTTCCTTCCCTGCCTGCAGTTGGAGCTCTGGGTGAGGGACCAGTTTGAAGAAGGGCCCTTGCAGGCCATTCAGGTATGACCTGAGTCCAGTCCCTCAGGATTATACAGTGGAGGTGACCAATCGACTCAAGAAATTAGGTCTGGTAGACAGGGTGCCTGAAGAACTATGGATGGAAGTTTGTAACACTGTATAGGAAGCAGTGTCCAAAACCATTCCAAAGAAAAATGCAAAAAGGTAAAATTGTTGTCTGAGGAGGCCTTACAAATAGCTGAGAAAAGAAGAGAAGCGAAAAGCAAAGGAGAAAGGAAAAGATATACCCAACTGAATGCAGAGTTTCAGAGAATAGCAAGGAGAGATCAGAAAGCCTTCTTAAGTGAACAATGTAAAGAAATAGAGGAAAACAGTAGAATGGGAAAGACTAGAGATCTCTTCAAGAAAAATTAAGAGATACCAAGGGAACATTTCATGCAAGAATGGGCACAATAAAGGACAGAAATAGTATGGACAAGCAGAAGAGATTAAGAAGAAGTTGCAGAAATCTACAGAAGAACTATACAAAAAAGGTCTTAATGACCTAGATAACTACACTGCTGTGGTCACTCACCTAGAGCCAGACATCCTGGAGTGTGAAGTCAAGTGGCCTTAGGAAGCATCACTACAAACAAAGCTGGTGGAGGTGATGGAATTCTAGCAGAGCTCTTTCAAATCCTAAAAGATGATGCTGCGAAAGTTCTGCACTCAATATGCCAGCAAATTTGGAAAACTCAGCAGTGGCCACAGGACTGGAAAAGAGCAGTTTTCATTCCAATCTCAAAGAATGGCAATGCCAAAGAATGCTCAAACTACCACATGATACCAAGGTAATGCTAAAAGTTCTTCAAATTAGCCTTCCACAGTATGTGAACCGAGAACTTCCAGGTGTACAAGCTGGATTTAGAAAAGGCAGAGGAACCAGATATCAAATTGCCAACATGCATTGGATCATAGAAAAAGCAAGGGAATTCCAGGAAAATATCTTC